>NC_141677.1:4535000-5850000 GCF_028749965.1 Puma concolor | reverse complement strand
CCTGCCCTCTTCCCGGCAGGCCTGGAACTAATGCGGCATCCCTGCTTCCATATTCTCTTGGCTAACAGGAACCGAGGAAGGGAAATGAGTCCCAACCCCCGAGGAGGAGAGTGACAGAATTTACAGCCACCTTTACTCCATAAAAGGCAGGGGAATGCTGGGTCATCATTATTTTCCTCTACCTCAGGCCATGGGATTACACGAAGTAGACCTCAAGTTCATTTGCAGTATGGGACCAGTGCCTAGAACTTTCCTTTCTACACGTTGTCGAAGCTTAATAGAGCTTTATTGCTCACGCTTTATGTTATCAGTATCTTTGATTCTCGAGACAGTGCTTTGAAGGGGATGAGGAAACTGAGGCATGGAGATGTGGGGCAAGTTGTCCAAGCTCAACAGCTGGTGGTGACAGTCGAGGGTCCGAACGCAGGAGGCCTCGTTCTGGGATCCTTGTCGTATCCATTGTGGGCTGGGGATTCTTAGAGATTTTCTTTTTCAAAGCTGTGTCTTTCTTGGGGTGTCTGGGTGGCTCAGTTGGTGGGGCATCCAGCTTCAAGTCGGGTCATGATCTCACAGTCCGTGGGTTCAAGCCCCGCGTCGGGCTCTGTGCTGACAGTGCAGAGCCTGGAGCCTGCTTGGGATTCTGTGTCTCCCTCTCTCCCCGCCCCTTCCCAACTCACACTCTGTCTATCTGTCTGTCTGTCTGTCTGTCTCTCTCTCTCGCTCTCTCTCCAAAATAAACAAAAATAGTTAAAAAATAAATAAAAATTGTTTATCTCCTTTGGAAATAATCTCTCCTTCCATCCTTTTAGCTTTTCAATATTAGTACTACGCATTTGGAAAATCTGCTTTGTAATGTCCTCAGTTCGTGGAGTTGCTCCATTTAGGCATAGAGTCTGTGTTTTAAATATGCATGTGGTTTGGAGCTGGGCTCAGGGCCGTCAAGAACAAAGGCGCTCCAGAGATTACATCCTTTTGCCATTTCTTCCAGAGGCGATGTGGCTTTGCACTGACTGTTGTTTCCTCCGTCTACAAGTCTTGTTTGTGCATAGCTTGGGCTCCCCACCGGCTTGCCGAGGTTGAGATGGCCTCTCTCCACACACACCCACGGACGTCCTTCCACACTTCTTTCTTAATTCTCATTCTCAGCGCCTCATTCTCTGGGTAATTTCTTCGACCAGGCTCCTGAGGTGAAAAACATCTGCTTGGTTCGGCCATGATTTTCAGCCAGGCCACTTCCCGGATCGCTGCTGCTCTGTGTGTTGACCGTCCTTAGTTCTCACGCTTGCTCTGGCTCAAAGAACTGCACCTTCAGGTAAAGCAGGGCTGGTCTCCGTCATCCAAAGAGCGCCACCCCTTTTGCGGGAAAGCTAGACGAGGAGACTTTTCTGAAAAGAAAGCGGGGGTAACACGGCTATAACAGAAAGACTGAAGTCAAGATAGGATTAGAATAAGTTAAAACTGGTCAACCAAGAAGAAAAGGGGGTGGGTGTTAAATGGCCGAAGATAACTAATCTGTGGGCATTGGAAGAACCCTCTGGGTGTGCTAACTCCAGCAACAGTGTCGTGCATCAGGGGGACAGGTGTTGAGACCTGGGTGGGAGTGTTGACCATGCCCTCTAGGTACGTCTGTGGCTGCCATGACTCTTCTGTGTTTGTAACTGAGTCTAGATGACCCTTTGAGGAGCAAGGCTGTGGTAGATGACGGACATCCTCTGTCCCAGAAAAGGAGGGGGCCCCCTAACTCTGCACATCTAAGTAGGTTTGCAATATTCCTCTGCATTTCTCCCATCTGAGCCACCAACTTCCTCTGCATTTGCTCAAATTAGGACCATCCCAGGTGACCAGGTCCTAGCACATGGATACCTGCAAGCATTTTATTTAATTTTTGTAGCATAAGATACAGGTGATGTTATCTACGTAAATAATTTCTTCTACACTGTACTCAAGTGTATTTGATAATAATGCTCATCCACATTTGCGTCTTCAGAAAAGGGATACAAATTGTGTTTGGTCATTTCGGTAAATTTAGTAAACGAGTGAGTAAAGCTAGAAGGAAAGATGTTCCCCAAGGGTATCAAACTATGATGCCGTAAACAATGGGAAGCAGTTTTTCTCAGAAGGAATTTGCCAAGTCTTTGAGCGGTGATTAGCAGCGGGGGCCATGGTGTCCAGCCACAGAGAATCACTGATGGAATCACTGCCCTACCACAGTCTGCCTTAGCTATATGGTTTGGCCAAGGAGCTTCGGGTACTCTCCTGCAAAATAAGCAAATAATATTCACATGGAGATGCTGTCAGAGTAAAAGAGATGATCTGTATAATTCTCATGGCAAATTAGAGTATTTCAGGGAGCGTGGCTCATTGCAGTATTTTGAGCCAGACAGTACTAGGAACAGTTTGATTCAGAAGGGTGTGTAGCAGGTGCAGGACTGGGGGAACCAAGTAAAACACGTGGGGTGCGAGATTTAAGAGGACACAAAAAATTCAATATCCAAGATAAACAGTATTTTATTATTACTGTTTTTCTTACGCATTTTTGAGAGAGAGAGAGAGAGAGAGAGAGAGAGAGAGAGAGAGCTTGAGTGGGGGAGGGGCAGAGAGAGAGAGGGAGACACAAAATCCGACGCAGGCTCCGGGCTCCGAGCTGTCAGCACAGAGCCCAATGCTGGGCTTGAACTCACAAGCTGTGAGATCACGACCTGAGCCAAAGTCGGACGCTGAACTGACTGAGTCACCCAGGTGCCCCAAGATAAACAGTGTATTAAAGTAGTACTCACAAATCAGTGCCAAAGAAATCCGTGATAATAACATATAAGTAACATCACATTTTTTTTTTAATTTTTTTTTTCAATGTTTATTTATTTTTGGGACAGAGAGAGACAGAGCATGAACAGGGGAGGGGCAGAGAGAGAGGGAGACACAGAATCGGAAACAGGCTCCAGGCTCTGAGCCATCAGCCCAGAGCCCGACGCGGGGCTCGAACTCACGGACCGCGAGATCGTGACCTGGCTGAAGTCGGACGCTTAACCGACTGCGCCACCCAGGCGCCCCACATTTTTTAAAAATAAAGACGGATTAAACACTCTCACTCATCTGGTTCCAATAAAAGTTTATTTATAAAAGCAGGCAGCCAGGCCATGAGCCCAAGTTCACGGATTTGATTTTTTTTTAAATATTGTATCACAATATTATTTATCCCGATCATGCAATTTTTATTTATTTTTCTTTCTTTCTTTCTTCTGGTGGGGGGGTGGGCAGAGAGAGAGGGAGAGAGGAGAGAGAATCCCAAGCAGGCTTCTCGCTGTCAGCGTGCCAACCTCAAGGTGGGGCTCAATTTCACAAACCCCTGAGATCATGACCTGAGCCTAAATCAGGAGTTGGACCCTTAACCAACTGAGTCACCCAGGCGCCCCTGATTATACACTTTTTAGCTACTTCCTCAACTTTTGTGCCTGAGGGGAATGCCTCACTTATATAATCCTAGCCTCCGCCCTCGTTCTTGTACAGTTTTTAAATTGTTTGGTTTTTGTTTTTGTTTTTTTTTTTTTTTTTTAATTTTAACTGATAAATTCAGAATGCTGTAAGTCAAATCCTAGATAAAGACCTTTGGGACCATCATACCCAACCCTCGGTGTGACTGCAAATGCTTTCTAAGCACCTCCTTTTTCATGTCAAAGATGGTGACTTTGCCATTCATAGCGTAAGAGTGAAAAATGATGTGTGCACATGTGGGACTGCTGACCTTTTACAGTATCTCCAAACCTGACCTTCTGAGGAGGCTGCATTAGACGAGGAAGACGCCTGCTTGCCTAGATGCCTTTGACTTGGTGGTTTAGACGGTGCATTTCCTCCTCTGTTTGTGTTCATTTCCTTTGTACTTTATGTTTTTCCTGACTTTCTTTGACTATTTTTTGAGGGCAAATTCTGACTATCCTGAAAATAAGGATCGTTTCAGGAAATTGTTTTCTTTGTTGCTTTTAAATATTGATGGGATTCTGGCAGTGGGCATATAATTAAGCTCACAGCAGTGATCAAGCTCCTTTTTATAATAAGCCTTTTATCCCTTTACCTAATCTGCCACTGCCTTGCCTTGTTTCTCAGGGTTAAATGGCAGGGAGCCATTTGGCTCAACCAGTTGGACCCTGGCAGGACTCGCCTCGAATCAGATGTTCTTTTCCTCCTAGAAGGCAGAGTGTACCTCTTACTCAGGTTCACCTCACATTTCAATTTGCAAATGAACATATGGCTTCTGTGTCACCCCATTGGCCACAGCTGATCTATCAACCTAAGTGATGGCCGTCGAATGTGTAATGGCTCCAGCTTTTCAGGGCCACCTCCTCCCAAAGCTGCTGTCCCTCTCGTCCACCTTGTGCTTCTTTGAGGTACGGTATTTCTCCAGGAACCACAAAGGGAGGAGGGAAGAGCACAGTAGCAAGATCTGGTCAAACCGTGGGCTAAAGACCGACCGTGGTATCAAGTTCTGAGGTCTAACTGGATTGTTGATTGTCCTTGGAAGGGCATGTGTGGTGTTTCAAACATTCTGCCTGGGAGGGTGGTTTGGGGTGGAATACATAATGAAATCACCTAGTGTGGGTGGCCCTTAGCCAATCAGTCGAAGGCCCAACCAGAACCTGCCTGACCACCTTGAGCACAGGATATGGTCTTTTCCTGACCTTGGACTCTACCTGAAACGTCAGCTCTTCCTCAGTCTTGACACTGTGGCTGTTACACCATCTGTCGTCCTGATTCTCAGGCTTTTAGACCCACACCGGCACTACCCTATCCGCTCTCCTGGGTCCCCAGCTTCCCAACTACGGATCCGGGGACTTCTTAGCCTTCGTAATTGCATTTCCTCATAATAAATGCATGTATAATAGTAATACAGTAAATACTGGTATAATAAATATAGAAGTCCCTTATTAGAAATACATATGCTATAATTATAGATACATGTAAAGTCAATAAATAAATCTGTTGGTTCTGTTTCTCTGGAGACCCCTGACTAAGAGAGCATAGTATTTTTATCGCTCAGAAATTCACTACAGTGTAAGAAGTCTAACATCTAACATATAGCAGTAAGGCATATATCTGATCAAAGAAAAATAAATAGATGTATTCACAATCACAAGATTACAGGGAACGTTTGTCATTTGGGGAATCTGCCCAGCAGATGTGTTTGGGAAAGTTCCTGCCTTATAAATTTTAATGAGAGTTAGAGTCCTTTCCCTTATATAGGGTAAAAACGAAATCTCACTAGATCAGCATTACTGCCTTCCCTAGTAAGCTAGGGCATGGGCCATGTGACGTAGATTTGAACAATCAGACGTACACAAAACTCTTCCAATGGGGTTTGTGATGCGGAGAGGTCAAGTCAACTCAGAGTTCTTTTTGGCGATGGCTCAACGGACAGTAGCGTAATTTCCAAGGGCAGCTGTGGACACAGTAACTTCAGGGGCAGCCGTGCCCTCACGCCACAGGGTCCGAGCTGCGATTTGCCAATAGACATTCTGTTCTGGCTGCTTGGCTTCCCTTTGTTCTTTTCATTTGCCGAATTTGGTTCTCCGGCCTTTGTTGGTAGTTATGTTAGTATATTCCATTTCCGTTACATTGGCCAAAGTCGTTCTTGGTCTTATGAATCAGGACTGAGTCATTTATTTATTTCCTTGATATTTCCCGAGCCCGTATTATATACCAGACACTTCTCTCTGCGAAGTGGAGGGAGCAGCGAATAAGACCGACAAGGTCGTTTCTCTCCTGAGGATCCCGGTCTTGGAGGGTGAATGAGGGAATGAACCAACAAGCGAGGAAGTAAGGAGAAACCAGCTTGTTACGAGAGCTCTGGAGCAGATCAGATAGAGTGATGTCATAGGGTGGCCGGAGGACCCCAAGGGGTGGTCAGGGAAGAGCCCTCTGAGGCAATAACCTCTATGTGAGGCCTGAACGGCAAGAGGGAGCCAGCCACGCAGATACTGGGGAGGTGAGAGTAGGGGTTACTTCAAAGGCCCTGAAACCGAATCAGCCAACGGAAGTTCTGACTTGAAGGCGTCATACAAAACTCACGTAACCCACACCCCCAGATGTGTAGACAGAGAAATCGAAGGGCAAACGTTTTCCAAGCCTCTCGTGAAGACTCCTGATGCTGAGCCCTCCAGTCATAACCGTGGCGAAAATACAGAGCAGACCGCAAGGTGGACGTGAGTGCCCTTCGATTTTGATTTAAATTCTGAGCCTAAGTTTTTCTCTTCTGTTGGGTGCCTCGCAGTTTCCCTCAGGTTGCATTTTCCCAGACCAGGTCTCCTCTGGTTTTTTTTTTTGTTTTGTTTTTTTGTTTTTTTGTTTTTTTGGCTGTCTCCTAGTCTGCTTCCTCAATGGCATGCCTGTGGTAAAGGAACTGGCGAGTTAGTCGCCACCATTTTCTCTTAGCGGCATCTCCCAGCTGTGGGAGGATAGGACTGGGCTTCAACCTCAGTGTGTGGCTCAAGTGTAAGAGTCACCAAAGAAAAACCACGGTGGTTGGGAGACGGATGAGAAGTTTGCTACGTTCGGGCCAGGCTCCCGCAATTCTTTTCAAAGGGAAAGATGTTCGTGGGTAAATAGGTTTACATAACCTTTTTAGACCCTCAGAGCAGTGCTATCAAACCTTGCATGCGTAATGGAAGCCATGTTTATAATTGTAAGTTTTCTGGGAGCCACATTTAAAAAAGTAAAACACACATGTGCACACACACACACACACACAGCAGATGAAGTTGACTTTAACAACATTGTATGCAACTAACTATATCCAAAATAGTCGTTAAAAAAATTGCTAATGAGTTATTTTACATTTTTATGCTAAGTGTTCAAAATTGGTGTGTACGTTACACTTACACCCACCTTGATTCACACCAGCCACAGACCAAGGTGAGCAACCACATGTGGCTGGTGACCGCCATTTGGAAAAAGCAGTGTTAGAGCAAGACTGACTCAATTAATATCTGCTTGGAGACAAAGAAATAGAGTAAGTCCCTGTGCATGAACTCCTGTAACCCTTGGGTATAGATCTTTATAATGTCTTTCACTGGCCCCTTTGTGAGCTCTCATTCCCGGTAGGCCCTCACAAGGCTGCTTTTTCCCTCCCTGAAAAATTCTCCTTTATCGCATGATTGTTATGTATTGGCAAGCTTTCTTTTTTTAAAGCTTCTTTTTTATTTTGTTTTTTTTGTTTGTTTTGTTTTGTTTTACAGTTCTCTTCCTTGGTGATTTAATTTTCACCTTATCCTTCATTTAAAGAAGGCAGTATCGAAAAGCACAATGAACCCTTCTGATTCAGCTGACACCCTCCTTTGTCAAATATCCTCTTTCCTCCACAATTAAGGGTTTATAAAAGGAATCGGGAAGTGTCTTTCCATGATGTTTTAAACACGAAAATAGGAACACGAGAAGGTTTTCGTTCTATATGGTAATAAACTTTTATCCTTCTAGAGTCGCTGGCTGATTTTTCTCTTAGGATAGCATGATTCCTACACACCCACTTAACCTCATGGTGCCCAAAGTGAACTTTGTACAGCATTTCCTCATGCAAAAAAAAAAAAAAGATGTTACTTCTCAGGGGTGCCTGGGTGGCTCAGTCAAGCATCTGACTTCAGCTCAGGTCATGTTCTCACAGTTTGTGGGTTTGAGCCCCACACCAGGCTCTGTGCTGACAGCTCAGAGCCTCCTTCGAATTCTGTGTCTCCCTCTCGCTCTGCCCCTCCCCTGCTCACTCTCTCTCTCTCTCTCTGTCTTAAAAACAAACTTTAAAAAATGTTTAATTAATTTTTAAATAAAAAAAGATGTTACTTCTCTGTTTATCACATAGACCACTTTTGTTCCATGGTGCGTTTTTTGTTTTGTGTTCTCATAATGTTAAGAGGTCTACCCTGTGTCAGCCGTGAGATGCTGCAGAGGTATTCATAATCATAAAATAAGAACAATGCAAATGTAGCTAGCACTGACACATCCATTAACCTTTAGGCTTATGATTTATCCTCCTCCCTGGTATTTCAAAGAAAACAAGAAACAGTTAAACGAGCGAACCCACACTATTCCCTATCTTTATTCATTTACTACAAGATCAGTCACGAACCATTAATTGGCCAGTCACTTTCTTGGTATTTGGAGACAGATGAAACCCTCTCTTTCCGTGATGAATTTCCCCACCATGTGGTGCATAATAAAGACCCATAAATTCGACAGAGGTTGCATGTTCCTCACGTCTGGAAAAAGTGGAAAAAAAGTGATATACCAGTTGCCTTTGAGTGTAAAAGGCACCACGCTTTGTCTCCCACAGTAAGATAACGCTTAGCATTTAAGGAAGATGCTACTTAAGGAAGGGGAGAGTAGGACCTGTTTCCTTTGTGTATAATAGTCGCTTTGCCTTTTGACCATTAGGATAAACCCACCGTATAGTAATCTGGCACCATTGTAAGAGGCAGACGATGATGAGAGTTTCTCCGAGTTTCTCAACATTTCACATCAATATGTAAGCCAAAAATATTTTCTACACCCACTGTAAAATAACAGTAAAGGCTGATGTTGCACACCAGGCCTCCCCTGGTGGGAGTAGGGACTGAGGGACCAATACCTGGGGACACCTGTAACCCCATCACAGAGCTCCAGCGGCTAGAAACTCTGACCTAGAAAGTGTTACTAAAATGAATGCCTTCGTCGTGGTAGGAACTTATCTTTTGGGAGATGCTGAGAATATTGCCTCCTTGATGGTAGATTTCAAGGGTCTCTATTTTAGCAATGCCTGGCTTACCTCTGAAAAGAAGAGGCTCTAATCATTGTCTTCCTCATATCTTATAGTGTTACCAGATTATTGTATGATGAGTTTATCTTAATGATCAAAGGCTAAACTTCTACTGCACAAGAAGGAAATAACTACTTGGCCATGGACTAGTGCATCTTAGGAAATGAAAAGAATATAGAAAAGCCCTGACTGCCAAGAAAGCATGGAGCCAAAGCTCTGCGTTTTGATGCATCTGCTTGGATTGAAATCAGATCTCTTGACTGGTAACTCATGCAGAAAGAAGCCACTTCGAGTCTCATCTGGGCAGAATCCGCCTCTTCAGAGTGATGGAGGTCAGGGCTCAACTTCGTAATTAAGCTACTGGAATGGGTTGCAAAGTTAAACACTTGGCAAAGAGAACTGTGGCACGCAAGCTACTTACGGGATGTTAATGCTCTTATTCCGAAATATTTAATTTTCAAGTTTAGAGCTGCATTTGGGGATTCTGAAAAATCTAAAATGCACTTTCCTAGGGAACTGAGATGTCCCTAAAAGGTGTCAAAAACGTCCATTTATAGGGCCGGCTTGGAAGATAGTAGTTACTGTATGTATATACTGAGTATTTAATCTGTGCAACGTACTGTATTGGACGTCAGGCAGTTCACCTACTGCCTCACAACATCCATGTGAAATAGACGAGTTGCCACTCTTACGTGAGGATGAGACCCCGAGAGGCTCAGCAGCTTGTCCAAGGCTCTGTGTAAGGAAGTCGGGGAACCAGGAGTTGAATGTAGGTCTCCTTTTGTGTAAATCCCTTCGTGTGACCGGCTGTTGCACTATTTCTTGAGAGAGCACGCTCCCCACCCCCACAATCTCCCACTGAATGCTGGGCAGAGACACGGGAAAGGCGGTACGCGCAGGGAATAGCCAGCCGAACTAGAGAAACCCCTGAATTTCTCTCCAGCCCATGGCTTCTCTAATCTAGATGCTTCTATCTCATATATTGGAGTCTTAATGATTATAAGATAGCAATTGTAAGAGGAAAAGTGATCCTCTCTGAGTTTAAATATTTTCAAAGCAATCCAGCGTTTTCAACTAATGTGACTGCTCTTAGGCCGTTTGGTTTCTTCATGTTTTAACACGGTTCCCCCTTTTAAAGCTTTGAACATCCTTAGCCACGATGCCTGGCATTTTGTTGGATTTCATGTGTACTATGAGTAATGCTTATTCTCTGAAATCATTAGTGTGCGTGCTGTTGCAATCAAGGAAACGGTTTCTGGTGCCATCAGGAATGGTCCTGGAAGCGCGTATGGGGTAGCCCATACTTTCTCAAATCGGCAGCAAGAGTATTTTCGGTCGTTAGTCTCTGTGTCTAAGAAAGAAAGGGGCCCCGTGCTTGTAACAAGTGCCAGGATATGAAGACCTTCCTGAACTTAGTATTTGAGCGGACGAGAGTCCTTTATATCAAATAGTTACTGAAGAAACCACCCGTGGTGTATGCATGGACCTACAAGTTGTATGTCACGGAGGCCGAAATGTTTCTTGCCGGGATCCCAGGAAACATACCTCGCTTCTTTCTCCTTTGGAGAAGTGATTAAGGAAGAGACGTCGCAAAGTGCTCACCGACTTCGAATAACAGTTATGAGTCATCGCTTTGATTTCGATGATGAAACTTTCCAAAAGGGTAAAAAATAGTAGTAGGACTTACATAAGTTCTGGGAAGTTATACTGTTCTCGAAGTTGGCCTTTATTAAGTAGAGGCCATTTGGAAAACGTTTCTTTTTGTGCCCTTCATCCGTCTTCGTAAACGGTGGTGCCGAATCGCTGGCACTTTGCCGGGGCCTGGATCCCGGGGAGGTAACGTGGAATTGTAGGGGTGTTGTCTCCCTTTGCCTCATTGAGCCACTTTGACTTGACAGACGTCCTGACACCTGCCTTTTTCTTTTCTCTTTTTTCTTTTTAACGTGTGCTTATTTTGAGAGAAAGAGAGTGCGCGCAGGGGAGGGGCAGAGAGAGAGGGGCAGGGAATCGCAAGCAGGCTCCCAGCTCTCAGCACGGAGCCCGATGCAGGACTCGATCTCACGCACCCCGAGACCGTGACCTGAGCTGAAATCAAGAATCAGAGTCTCAGCTGACTGAGCCCCCCGGGCGCTCCTTCAACTTCACTTTTCAAACAACTCCGGACCAATAGCGCCAGGCGAGCAAAGGCAGAGAGGACTACTGCTAAGTCCATCTGTCAAAGGGTCTCCTCGCCATGACTTCACTTCCATCTCTTGTACGCAAAGGCTGTCGGAGATATGTAAAGCACGCAGGCTTGAGAGCTGGATTCAAACCAGCCTGGAGGTTTGATCCTTGGACATGTACACCTGGCACATATGTTCGGGAAATGGGGCCTCTGGCAACCTTCGCCTGGGATCTAAATATTTGGCCGTTGCAGACAGCGGTTTCCTGCACCTGGGTCTCATCCTGCTTCTCTGAGTCGTGTGTTTTGACGTAGGCAACCTCGCTCCCATAAAAGGTGCGGGGAGAGATGCGGGGGCTCCCTCCGGGTTCTCACACACCGAACGTGGATGTGGAAGCCGCTTGGCTTTCAGCTCATAGAGCGTCTGCCTGAGCTTTAGGGAGCTGTGGCGCGTTTCCACGGTGAGACCAGTGTTCTAGAAAGGAAGCTGCACCACGGGACCCGGGAACACCGGATCGTTTGCTCATCTGGCAGTGGGGCCGTTGTAAAGACTGGGTACCAAGTGGTGTTTTGCGATTCACCCTGCTGTTTGTTCCTTTCTCGGTCGAAGGCCCGTGGAGTGCCCCACCGATCAGAATTCCGCGCCTCTGCCCTCCTCCCCCTGCTGTGGGTCTGGCTCCCAGCTTCTGCAGTTAGGCATTCTCCAGTTGTCTTAATGATGTTGACTCCCCCGGTGGGTAGCCACAGCGGTGTGCAGCGACTCCGGGCCCCAGGCCTGCTGCTGTCGAAGTCACCCAATGAAATCAATTTGTCGTCCACAGCTGTTCCTCTCCATGCCCACTCGGGAGTTTGTAGATCATCCCTCTCCTCCTTCTCGGGGAAACAACCGAGTCCGGGTGCCTGGGAGACGCGGTGGTCCCCCAGGATTTCCGACGTTTCTCCTCCACAGCTTGCATGCAGCCTTCCTCACTGTCACGCTGTCCTTCTCTGGCAGCTGACACCCGGGCAGGATGAGGCCAGAGCAGGATCGATGAGCCCTGACCCCTGGAGATGGGCTGAGTTGGAAGCCTGCTTCTAAGTGAACCCACTTAGGAAAACCCAGTTCGGTTGGCCTAAAGACCCAGAGCTGTCTAGACGGAGAAGGAAGGTGTTTTGAAAAGAACCCATCGTGTTAACTGCTAAGCTTCTTGGCAAAAATTAAGCATTATAGTGGCTTTTTTTTTTTTTTAAGCTGAGACCCTTCCATTTATATAGACTTCAATGGAAGTGATTCATGTCAGCGTGCAGCTATAGATCCATACTCTGCTAATACTTATCAAAATGGGCCAAGAAATAAACGTGCGGGATGTGTCCCGATGAGTTGTTTCACTTAATCCTCAAGGCAGATAGTAAAACAGGTCTGATGATCCTCATGAAGGAAACAAGGAAATTGAACTTTCTTTCAACAATGATTTAGACTTTTTTTTCTTTTTTTACAAATATTTACTTGACCTGCTACATGTTTATTTCTTAAGCGTTCTTGGTCTGTGGTACAGGCACACATTTTCTCAGGGATTTCCAGCTCTGAGAAGTACAGTGTAGTAGTTCTACAATTTTAAATACTGAACAGTGGAACTTAAGAAAGTTTGACCCCTTTAATGGTAATGATCGGGATGGAACTGTATATGTTTAAATAAATAAGGACGTAAGACCTAAAGAAAGCTTACCGAATGTTAGCGTCATGTTCCTGCCCACTGCCTCTGACACTTGGGTGCGTGAATGTGCGTGTGCTTGTGCACCTGTGTGCGTCTGTGTTGCGGTAATACTGGGGGAGGGGGGGGGAGTAACTTTCCTCTAAGTCTCTTGCATCATTTCTGCCCGCATCTGGCGGTTCTCTTCTACTTTGGATAACAATTAGCAGTTTCTCAATGGGCTCCAACTTGTAAGTTTGATCCCTTTTCCATCATCTTTTTCTTCTGGTTGGGAGCAAAGTTACTTCTGTTTTTCCATCAGCCGCATAACAGAACAAAGCCCTTCTCCCATATGCCGCTCGTGAATATTTTATGACTGTATTTTGTGGCAATGGGGTAGTGCAGAGAAGCTGATCAGGGGCTAATTGGGCTCCTAAATGAAGGACAGGGATTTAAAACCAATTAGTGCACGGTTGCTGGCGAAACGTGTGGTGAGGGGAGGGAGAATGACAGCATTATTGAAGTAAAAAAAAAAAATGTATAACAAGGTATAATGCGTAGTTTTGATTTGGAGTTCATTTCTTGCCCCGCAGTTAACAAACAAAAAAGTGTGTTACTATCTGATATCAGTAGGCATGGAAAGCATGTAATTACACTGACGACATTTCCTTTATCTTTCATCACACTCCGCACCACTCCGGTACAAGCACTCTACAAGGTTAATCTTACTACGAAACATTTATTAGTTGAGGTTCCAGGCTGATTAAGAGAGGGGGGTGGGGAGAGAAGATGAGGGAAAGAAGAAGAGAATTCTTCAGCGAAAAATCTCCCTAGGGCCCCAGGAAAAAAAGGATTCAAAGCATGGCCTTAAAACTATCTGTCAATATGTCAAGCACCACCGTTCTAAAACCAGCAATGGGGAATGGTCCTAAATGGTAGGACAGAGAAGTTTTGTTTTGGGGGAAGTGAAGCAGGGTGGCTGGAGGGGCACCTGCACCCCATTTCTTTTCTGAGAAATGGCCAAGGTAGGGAGTGAGGGGGAGCTGACTGGTTTGTCCACACTCCCCACCGGTTCTTACAGCCTGCAAAGCTTCCTGTCCCTTTGAGTAGCACCCTTTGTGTGGTGGAGACCAAGGAAGGGAAGCGGGGAGTCAGAGGCTGAGGGAGAGGAGGAGATGAGGAGAGCTTTGCTGAGTAGGTGGCTCGCTCATTGAGACAAGGTTTGGAATCCAGGCTTTGCGGAGGTTAAAGACTTGAAAAGGGATGTTTGTGAAGCTCAGTTTTGCTTCAGATCTAGATGGTTGTCCAACTGACATCAAGATGGTTTCTAATCCAAAATGATGGACCTGCTGTCCACCGTTGCCTACTTAAGTGATGCGTTTCTCTGGATCTGGAAGAGTTTGGGGTCCTGGTTATTTTGTTTTGTTTGATTGGGTGTTCTCGTTTCTTTCTCCTTAAAACCTTTTGAATTTCCCAGATAAAAGCAAACAGGAGTGGGAAAAGTAGTAATGTAAGCCTTTGTTAGAGAACACTTTGTCCTACAAAGTGTCTTCCTCTCTCTCTTCAATGTTTAATTACTCTGAAGTTGTGTTCACATTATTACGACAGTAAATGTTCTTCGTAGAAAATAAGGGAAAGAGGGATAAAGAAACTGTGCTCGCTGTTCTTCAGACTAAATATACTCTGGCTCAACTTGTGGCTTTGGTTTCTTTTGTTCGGTGGTACCCAGAAGACGCACGCCCTTCCACCCAGGGACCTCCTGCAGAAACCTTGTGGTCCAGAGGGGCAGAGTCACACAGCCTCGTTTGGGAGTCTTCACCATGACGCGTAGTAACCGTCACCGTGAGCAAACCATCTGAACTTTCCGCGCTTCAGTTCCCTTATTTGCAAAAGGGGATGCCCATTTTTCAGGGCTGTCAAGACCCGCACTGAAGTGTGTGGGATGCCCATCCCAGAGCCTGGCACCTGCCGGGAGATGCCCGCCACTCACAGCTCCTGCCCCCATGTTACATCCATCTTCCTGTTTCCTTCTCCAGCAACCAGTGGGAATGTGGTCAAAGTTGCGCAAAATGGCGGATGCCGGAATGGCAGGCAGGTCAAGGGGGTGTGGGGGAGGAGGTCTGCAGAGAGGTCAGAGTAACTGTCACTAAACTTGTAATTTTGACCAGGTGGCCTGTGTCTTTCACTCTTCGATACTGCTGCATAAATAGTACAGTTCATATTTCAGGCTTAATGTTTTTGTCATCTGAGACAGAAGTTATGCTTTCCAAGAGGTGTGTGACTAGCTATGAAAATAAAAAGTTTGGATTTGGAGTCATTTGGGGGGAATGCTGGAATGAAGAGTGTCCAACTTTCCTTAAATCGGTTTAATAGCTCATGGTAATAATACTCAAATACATTAATTATGTCATGACAGAATCATTATGCCCCAGTAATAGCTAACATTTTCATTAATCTCAAAATGTGTACATTTTAGAGATTTGCTACAAAATATATCAGACCGGATGATTTTATTCTTGACATTTACAATATTCTTTCAGGATTTAAAAAAATACATTAAAGTTCTACGTTCACACTACATATTCTTTTCAATAATTTTTTTTTTTTTTTGGTTTTGAAATGTCTAAAAAAATTTTAATTGCTTAGGCAGAGAGAACTTAAATATGAAATCGTTCCAATTATTCAAAAAACAGAAAGATTTAGTTAACATTCTGAATTATAAGAAAGATAGCTGACATTCTTTGGGCACTCCCTAAATGGTAGGCTCTATTCTAAGAGTTTCATTTGTATTGACTCCATAACCTTATGAAATAACATTTCCAGTTATTCCCATTTTCTTCATGAAGCACAGAGAGGTGGGCTGGCTTGCCCAAGGTCACAGAGCCAGCCTGATACATAGGCGAGGTAGGCTGACCCTGGGGCCTGGGTCCCTGTCCATATGCTGGATCTCAGGAGTAGGATCCATTTATTGAATATGTGGTATTTGCAAGGCCAGTATTAAGAGCTTTGCATATATGATCACTCACACACACACACACACACACACACACACACACACACACACACACCCTGAAAGGAAAGAGCTCTCTACTGGCAGGACTTAACGATTCTTTGCAGTTTCCAAAGAGAGAGAATGGTGTCGTGATCCCAGTTTACCTCACTGCCACTTCTCTTGAAACATTGGAACGAAGGCCCCAGGAAATTCTATCAGAGGCCAGATAGGTGACAGTAGCCAGAGATACACAAGAAATCCTTCCCAGCACAAACTACCACACCAAAAGTAACCTCAGGGAGATTGCTCTCCTCCTTGTATATTAGCCCCAGTTCCAGTGTCTCGGGATCTCATGGTCCAGGTTCCACACCCATCTTAATATGTCACTCAGTGGGCCTTTTGGGTTTGGGAGCATTAGATTATTGGTGGCTTACACTCGTGCGGTGGGGCTCCCCGTGTGTGTGCGTGTGCAGACATTCACATGCCGACTTTCTGCCCTCAGAATTTATTGGGAAGCATTCCCTAAAGCATTGCTACAAAACAAGATTAGGAAATGGGGGGATTATGCGTAAGGTGAGCTAAACCTTCAAACAATTTAATCAAAAGCTCTATACTTGGGAGTAAGCTTCCCCTATTGTGAATTTGGGTGCATTTAGTGGCTGAGCAGTGAAACGATTTTAGGGGGAAATATTGGCTTTCTAATCAAATAATTCAATTTATGGCCAAGTCCCTTGAAATAAGTCACTAAAGGCTTTATTACAGCAGGAATTTGAATGGAAACTCACGATTGTTTCAAGCATTCCCCCTTTTTCTTCAGTGATAGCAGCATTTTGTCACCTACTTTAGAGTGGAGTATAGCACCCAACAATTACATGTTTTGAAGTACCTGCCAAATATAATTGAAACTTCTGGATCTTGATCTGAAACAGATTTGCCTCAAACACTTCCTTCATAGAAGGGCCAGAGTGTTGACGTTGTTCGCTGTCACAAGATCTAAGCTTTCACCCTGTCTCAACTGGTTTTGAACTCTGTAAGCCAGAGCACAATATCTAATCTCATTCTATGTAAACCAGGGTGGGAGGCAGCTACGCTACAGGATTGTTAAAAGGAAACATGAGCTGGGGCGCGTGGGTGGCTCAGTCGGTTAAGCGTCCGACTCCGGCTCAGGTCACGATCTCGCGGTCCGTGAGTTCGAGCCCCGCGTCGGGCTCTGGGCTGATGGCTCGGAGCCTGGAGCCTATTTCAGGTTCTGTGTCTCCCTCTCTCTCTGACCCTCCCCCGTTCATGCTCTGTCTCTCTCTGTCTCAAAAATAAATAAACGTTAAAAAAAAAAAAAAAAAAAAAGAGGAAGCATGAGCTAATGCTCGTGGAGAGCTTGGTAGAGGGCCAGACAGATGCAGGCTCCCGAGAGTCTGTGCGGGTGTAAGAAGGCGGGGGACAGATGGCTCTTCTGAAGCTACAAAGGCTCCTGGCAATTTGGTGCACTCTCTGGCCATGACCTACGGGTCTCTGTCCTTACCAGTACTTTGTCCGTGGCTTTGAAGAAGGTCAGAACTCCTGAGAATTCAGATTGGCTTTGAGAAAGGATCCTGCTCTCAGAACTCAGGCTTCCGACGACAAACATTTCATAAAGACACACTGCTAGTAAGTTCTGAAAAGATAGATCTGTTTTTCAGAGTTTCAAAGATAATGTCACTTGCAAGGAACTAGTAAATTTAACTCTAGCGTTGCCGTGGAGAATCGCGCTGCACTGTTTCCTAGACCTTGGTCACTCACCGCCACCTTCTTCAATTATGTACCAGTATTTACTTAGTACTTTTTCTTAACATAGCTTTACTTTTAACCCTAATTTGTGTAAATAAGCGTATTTCTGTCACCAACAGAAAACTAATACCAGTTGCCGTAAGGGAAGTTTAAAGAAGAAATGCAGGGGCGCCCGGGTGGCTCAGTCGGTTGAGTGTCCGACTCTTGGTTTCGGCTCAGGTCACGATCTCACAGTTTCGTGGGCGTGAGCCCTGCATCGGGCTCTGTGTTGACAGCACGGAGCCCGCTTAGGATTCTCTCTCTCCCTCTCTCTCTCTGCCCCTCCCCCATTCGTGCTTTTTCTCTGTCAAAATAAACTTAAAAATAAAAAAAAAAGTTTAAAAAAATAAATACATAGTTACTAAAAAAAATTTTTGTTCATGTTCCACCTAAAATTGTCTGACATGTTCCCAAGTGTCCCTTTTTCCACCTTTGGGAAATGGTTAACCCACAGTATTTTATTGCAGTGCTTTTGCACAGGGTCGCTCATAAAAGCTTCTCACCTGAACCTCGGATTCCTGCCCTCTTTTCACTGGAAAGACCCAGAAGGTTCATCGTATCATTCAGCCCTTTGTTTTAAAGTTGAGGAGCAGGAGCTCCTGGGTGGCTCAGTCTGCGAGCTTCTGACTCTTGCTTTGGGCTCAGTTCATGATCCCAGGGTCATGGGATCGAGCCCTGCATTGGGCTCCATTCGGGGCATAGATCCTGCTTGGGATTCTCTCTCCCCCTCTCTCTGCCCCTCTCCCACTTTCCCTCTCTCTCTCTCTCTTCTCTCTCTCTCTCTCTCTCTATATATATATATATATAATAAAATTGAACTGGCGGGACACAAAACTTGCTAGAGGCATTGTGAAATATCCTGCTGCTTTGGAGAAGACGCAAGAGAAAATTAGTCACCAGGAGTTTATGGGTAAAACCCGCCACTGCTTTAATTAATACCATAAAAAGGTAAAGCCAACCAGAGAATTGTAGGGGGTCAGTAAAGCGACGAATTACAAACCGTGACAGGACTGAGTCTTCTATACATCGTTATCACATGAGAGTTATTGAGACGGACACAGCTCATATTCCATTGTTTCCTCATTCTCCCCCTTGTCATTTCTGGTGCGTGGTTGTCTCAGACTGATGCCTCTCCTTCCGTTTGGTCAAATTATATTTCTATTTAGTGCCCTCCTGATGGTCATGAAAACTAAAGCTGTACCAGTGTATACGGCCCCAAATATAGTATCCAATATGTCTTAGTTGGAAGAGACTTGGAAAATATTAGCCATTGATTTTTTTTTATCTTCCTTTAAAATGAATCCTCACCCAGTCTTGGATTAAAAACATAGCAAAGCCCTGTGAGAAACATATACTTGACATTAGACTCCCTTCCCCAAAGGAAAGTGCCTGGGTTCACGTTCCGTCTTCCTTCCCCCTTAGCGGCCCTAGGAGTCCGTGGTCATGGTGTGAATCCTTGATGCTTTCCTTATGCTGGCCTTCCAGAAACTGTGAGTTAGAAGAACAGGAGGGGCACAGTTCATTCACTCAGGATTCATCCACCTGCCTCCGCATAATTTAGTGTACCTCAGCAAGAATTTGATAGCTCTTCCATTTTTTTTTTTAACAGAGCCTTTGAGAGTCTGTAATTTTGTGTAAAATGGTAACTCAGGAGTTGCAGATATGCCAAAACCGTACAGGGAACATCTTCTTCCCTTCTCTTCCCCAACTCTTAGGCTGAATCGTGTGGTACTATCATTTTCATAGGTCAGGATGGCCAACTGTCAGCGATTTGGCCTAATTTCACTTGTAGAAAGTGGAGAGAATATTCATCGCAGCCAGGCAGCCAAGCCCTCTCAACACGAGACCAGCAGCAAGTAGGCACTGGTTGCCTGTCACAGAAGGACCGAAATTCAGACGCCGTATCTAGTCCTTGGAAGCCCCACCAGCTGATAAATGTTAAGTTACAAAACAGAATTAGTGAAGAGGAGATCTAAGTCAGTCAACCCTGTGTCTGGCTGGCCTGGTGCAGAGAACGGGCGAGAAAATCGTGGATATGATTGCTGCACGCTGGCTGACGGGGGATGTTGAAAGCACCAAGAAATATTGTAACGTGGAGTTACAGTCTTCAGCTGTGTCGCCAACCTGTAGCCTTGGAAAACTGGAGTGGAGGGCTTTTGAAGCTGGCGGACAGTTACTGGTGCGGTGACTACTCTAGGGGGCACCAGTGGGTTATCTGGGGCAGCAGGAGGTGGGAGCCCAACCTCAAGGTTGGTTTACCCCAGAGTCACAATCCAAGGGAAGGTTTTCAGGCATACAGCATGGGAAACGCACAGAGGTCACGGAGATGCTCTACCTACAGCAAGGGTTGCCTTGGATTGTTCCGGGGTAAGAGTAACCTTTTTTAGGACTCAGCTGTGTCTTACATAAGTATTTCTGATTAAAAAAAAAAAAAAAAAAAAAGACGTATTTTTTTATTCTAACAGGAAACCACAGCTGCTTAGTTATAAAAATTTTATTTTTTTCACGTACTTTCGCAACGTGACCCAATTGGAAAAGTAGAGTATTGTGATTTTTATCACAGTATTCTCCTATTTCTGTGCTTTAAACGCGTTCATGTGATTCGCTTCTTTAGGTTTCACGAGAAATAATGTACTTCATTTTAAATGGAAATAGTCCCAGGTATCTAGGAAAGGTGTGTTCTCTCAGTGACAGTGACTGATCCTCCAGCAAGTGAAGGGACAGGGAGAAGGTGAGCAGTAAACCCCGAGGAATCTTATGTAAAAGAATTGAAGGACCAGTGAAACAAAACAAGATTTTAGTGGTAACCATGGCAACCTGCAAGGGCTAAGGAAGAACATGAAGCTTTCAGGTCATTATTATTATTGTATTTCAACATTTATTGACCGCCTGTATGGGATTGGGCTAACCAATTTTTTCTTGGGAGGAACAGATAGATGGAGATGAGGTTTCCCTTGAGGGGAACCAGCACGTTCTAAGAGCTTTTAATGAAGTTGGGACTGTCGGATGACAAAGGAACAGTAAGTTCTCTCTGCTGCCTTGTGGAGAAATTTTTAAAACTTAGAGACCATGTCAGGGAAGGGACCGTGCAGTGACATTTACGCTAGAGACATCTGACGGGTAAAAAGATGTATGATAAAATCAGTGGTGTGGAATAAAAGAAGCCGAAGGTTAGGTTCAAGAGTAATCGGGTTCTTGTTCGGAGAGAGGGCCGATAATATTATTTTTTGGCCAGCCATCTTCTCGTGGGATCCCTGGGGCAAGATATGTTTACCGTGGCAGCCTAATGAAGACGGTGCGTCACCAAAGCAGAACGAGTGCTTTGACACACCAGCTTCTGAGATACGCTTATTTCTTCTTCATACCCAGATGCAAGAGCAGAACTGCAAGAAAGCAAAAAGCACAGCAGAACAAAAGAAAACGTGGAGGCTCATCTACCTTCCTGGGATGGGGCCATGTCTGGAGGGTGGGCAGGATTGTGGAGCAGAGTAGCAGAGTTTAAGTCTGGCGTCCGTGGGGTTTGGTTGATGGCCAAGTGAAAACCAGCAGAGTGATTAGCAAGGCCTGAACACTTCCTCTTGATCAGGATCGCTCAAACCACCTGGGGGGTCTGCTTCAAAGGAGGATTTTGATTTCGGTGGAGTGTCGTAGATTCACCAGAATCTGGTGGGACTCCAGATTTGGCATTTCTGCTTCCCGGTTGATGCCCGTGCTGACGATGACCATATTTTGTTATTTTTAAATCTTTCGTTACTTTTGAGAGAGGGGGAGAGAGAGAGAGAGAGAGAGAGAGGAAGAGAGAGAAGGGGACAGACAGAGGATCTGAACCAGGCTCTGAGCTGTCAGGGCAGAGCCTGACGTGGGGCTCGAACACTTTGAATTGTAAAGCTCAGCTTCGCACCGCAGATCACCTGGGGAACTTGCAAACGTCTCGTGGCCCAGGCCATACCCCCAAACCAGTGAAATCAGCATATTCAGAGTGCAGTCTAGGAGCTGGCTACCCCCTGTGGGTCAAAGATGGCTCACAGATATCTTGATTTGGCTTGCACAGGATTTCACGACTTTTCTCATGCCCGCAAACATGGGGACCTGTCCCATAAAACCTTTAGTTTTAGTTCTTCGTTGCATAAATGACGCCAGGACCATACTATTAGCCGGGTGTTAGCGGTTGCAGCCAAGGAGAGAGGTCACCCTGGCCCGGCCAGCCACTTTCCCCATTTCTGTTGCCTGCCTGTCCCCTGCCAGCATTTGCTCCTGTGCCCCTGCTCAGAGCCCTAGTCTAATGTCTCCTCCTGGGTGGATGCTTGGCCGTGCTACCCTTCCTTTAAATCCTTGACTTCCACGCGGCAGAGGTCTTGGGCCGTTGGCTTGGATGGCATCACCTATCTGTGTGAGCCTCCCCACTTGAAGAGCCGATGTTGAAGAACACTTGTGAGGAGGAGTCCGGAGCTGAGTTCTCGCCAGGGTCTGCCATTTACTGCTCCGTGGTTACTTAATCTCTTGCACTCGGGGTTCTCCTCCTCCGTGAAGTCACAGTTTGTGGACTGGACTGAACATCCCCTGCGTGGGCCAGCACACCATCAGGCACCATTAGGGATCCAGTCTGCACATTTCTCGTTTGCCGACTCTGTGCCAGGTCCTCCGAGAAGGATGAGAGGGAAGAGAGTCAGGTTTAGTTCCCCTCCCCACCAGGGCTATGAAGGCTGGATGAGTTCTCCTGGAGGAGATGGTTAGGAATCGGATGGCCACACACCTTCGTGTGCCCTAACAGCCTGGGTTGTACTTGACGTTCGGGTGGAATTCCTAACGGCCCAGATTTCACGCGTGAAAGCGGCCTGGTTTGGAAAGAGGTCCGTCGGTCTCCGTCGTTAAGAACAGGTTGCGGTGGGAACCTGTGAGAGAGTCTGTGGGAAGCCACGGGAAGGGGATCCCCCCCATCCAGCAGCACGGGTAGCACGGAAGGGGCGTGAGGGGCGTTGTTCCAGCATCTGCATTCACAGGCTTCCACGGGCCAGCAGTGGCCCCGTGTGCTGTGCTCCCGAGCATCCCAGACAAGTCCTCCTGAGCAAGCTCCAGGCGGGAGACAGCGCCTCTCACAAGGGCGGAGTCTCTTTGGCCAGACCTGGGGGGCTCTTCACAGACTCTGCTCGGCCTCGGCAGCCCCAGCAGCACGGTACGCACTGTCAGTCTCCCGCTCCTAGACCCTTCTGTCTCTTTTTCATCTTGCATCTGGTCACTTCTAGTCACCTAGGACTCTGCGGCTGAAATTCCCTGCCCTGATCTTTTCAGCTTGCCTTTGAAACCCCTGGTGACCCTGGGCGGGAGGGGCCACCCGCACGCCGGCTGCTGCCACCTAGTGGGGGCATCATGTCATGTTGCCGTTCTCTGCTCACAACTCTGGGCCGGCCCGGGACCCGCGGGAAGGAATCATCCAGGCAGTGCCTGCGGTGTGACAGGAGGGGTTGGGAAAGTGAAAACGTTTTCCAGAGCATACAAATACCTCATTTCTGTCGAAACTGGGTTTTGTTGCTGATAGAGGATTCTGGAAGCTAACTCTAAACACCCCAATGCACCCGTTCCTTGGGCATCGTGGCTGAACAATATTGTCTTGCCGAGTGAATGAACCGAGGATCCCGCAGAAGAAAGCGGTTCCCACCCTGACCCAAGGAGAGCTGTTCCCTTGTCAGATGCAGGCAGTAGTGTCTTGTTTCTTTCCACGTGAAGAAGAGATTCTCCAAAGTGACCCGCTGTGATCGGCCGAGACCCTCTTCCTGACCCTGACACGGGGCGTGTCCCACTCTCAAGGCTGTGCTGTTAAAGGGTGCAATTCCGTATTATAATAACAACCCCGGGGGTTCAGACTGAGAGTGTAAATTCTACTCTTCCTCTTTCGATTGTCTCTTTTTTTAAAAAAATCCACCATTTTTTTTCTGGTAGTGTCCAACAGGAGATACGTGCTCTTTTCAGATCTCTCTGTCTTCTCCGTTCTGCCCTTTTCTATAAATTGGCATCCATCCCATCTCCTTTTTCCTATTTCTGGTTCATTCTGATGATTTTTATCTCCAGATTTCTTCCCACAAAACCTTCTGTTCACCATGAAGATCCCCAGTGGGTCTCATCTACTTGAGTAATTCGAACAGACTGAATTTATCTTTTAATTTTTGAGAAAATGTTCCTTTTCACAGTCTCGGCCTCCTGGTATACCTGAATGCAATAAGGATTAGCGATGATGAATAATGTAAATAAAGCCGCATATAGATTATAATGACTAGAGCGGAAATAAGCGCCCTGCTATTCCAGTTCTCCTGAGGATTTCTCTGGAAGGTTAAGAAGGATATTTTTGGACATAGTTCACAGAGGCCACCGGAACATTTAATAGTCTGTAATTATTTTTGATTTATAGTATGTTGGTCAAAAGCAGATTCAAGAAATAAATCAACAGCAGTTCACTCAAGGTAAAAATAGGGCCTAAACTGAAGCACGGGCATCATATTGAATTATAGTACCATATTACGTTTGCCACATTTGGAGCTGTGTCATCTTCGATATTCCCATGCTTCAGTTGTCTTCGGCCTTTGCTTTCCAAAAATATTACAAAGGCTCCTTCTGCTGCTTTTGGTATCGTTATGGTACCCGCTTTGAAATATCAAATTGCAGATATTTGAGACGATGGCATTTTATTGCTGGAAGGAACCTTGGTTGGAAAATAGCCAGCCTGCTCTTTATTTTGGCCTTGAGGAGTGGCCTTGTGGGTAGCCCAGAGGGGCAAAGCGTCCACCTGAGGTCACATAACTAGATCCAAAGCACAGGTGAATTCGGTTCTCTTTTGATCATCCTAGAGTGTCGTTCATTTTATTTCTGAATGCGCACGTATAGATACATGGATATGTCCATGTTATACTTTCCTACACGTATTTTATAGTTTTTATCTTATTTGTGCATAATAGGTCTTTCTAAGACCATACCTTTCTGATAGCTCCCCAAGAAGAAATGAAAGAAAAATTTCTTTCAAGAATTTCTTAGCCTTTAAAAAAGTAGAGGCAGCTATGGCATTTAATCTTAATATTTACCTATGTTAAAATGATTTTGGGGTGCCCGGGTAGCTCAGTCAGTTAAACGTGCGACTTCGGCTCACGTCATGATCTCGTGGTTCGTGAGTTCGAGCCCCTCATGGGGCTCTGTGCTGACGGCTCGGAGCCTGGAGCCCGCTTCGGATTCTGGGTCTCCCTCTCTCTCTGCCCCTCTCCCGCTTGCGCTCTGTCTCTCTCTGTCTCAAAAATAAACATTAAAAAAATTTAAAAAATATATTTTCAACGGCTGCTGAGAAAGAACTAACCTGTCAAGACCGCTTTGGAGGGCAGCGTCCATCAGATCCATGAGGCTATTATGTTTCCAGCCCACTGCTCCTCAGGCACTGATTGGCAACTTCTACAAGCTTTGAAGTAGGAATAAATGTAGCACATTTAAACAGGCCCTCTTACACGATCCTATGGCCATTAATAAGTGATGGATGACCCACATTTTTCTCTAAGCAGATCTATCTGAATGTGTTCTGATTTTAAGGGTGCTTTAACATGCCACCATATTGGGGGGTTTTGGTTGTTGTTTTTATACATTAGATGAGTCACAGTGGCAAACGGATGTGTCTAGCAAAGTCAAGAAATCATTCTGTCTCCAGATACCTCAGAGAGACTTTTTTTCCCTGCTGTTGTGTTCTAGGACTATTCAAACACAGATTACTGTAAGGAATGTGCATATGAATTTTTAAGGTGATTTTTCTGGCTTATTTCTTTTTATTCTAACTGTATTTTAAAATTTTTGAACAGAATGCACTTCTCCCTCCCTTTCTTCCTCCCCTCCTTCTTTCCCTCTCTTCTCCCTTTCTTCCTCCCTTTCTTCCTTCCTTCTCCCCTCCTCCCTTCTCTCCTTCCTTCCTCAGACATTTGTCCTGGCACCTATTAAGCATCAGCTATTTTGTTGGATGCTATAATGCTTGTAATTTAGGAAAGATGATGTCGCAGATGTGGTTTCCTTACATTTTTAACTTTTAGGACTATGTCAGATTCATGATCATCCTCTCAAAGTTCATGTATCATTTTACTTGGACCTTTATCATAATCTCTTCAGGGATATTCTGAAATCCAGCCTGTTACAAATATTCCTTGTTACCCTCAGAGGCTGTTAAATTGTTCCCGTTGTGAGGCAGAACTCCTACATGCTCTGTGATCAGCGTTGATCTCCCACGTGACCACCGTTGTCCACTTAAACGTATAGCTGTGCTCTCTCGTACCTTCGCGTGTATCCGAATGAGATTAATCTTGTCTCGTGGTCAATCCAGGGGACAGGGAGGGAGAGGCCTTCTGTCCTTGTATAAACTGATAAGCGTGGTCAGGCAACAGTGCTCTCAGGGGCTAGCTGGAAGGCTGATTTCCTAATCAGCCTCCTCCCCTTTCGGAAGCCACAGCAGGCGGGCCTGGCGTGGGGCTCATCACAATCTGGAGGGACACGGCCGGCTGGGAGGCAGCTGGAGGTGATCAGAACCAGGGCTTGGCTCCCATCAGCTTCTTCCAGGCCCGGCACGACTCCAAATGGTTTCTGGGTTCCAAAGAAAACACGCCAGCCTTATGCCTGCTGATCCCGGGACGGGGACGGGGTATATGTTACCGGCTTTGAGGTTTTAGAGCAAATGCTCATCGGTGGTGCAAACACCCTTTGTGTCCTGCTGCCACAGGTGAGCAGAAAATGACACCTGAGCTGCCTGCATAGGGTTGTGGTCCTTAACTAGGTGATTCTCACTTGTCTTTAAATCTTCAAGATGAGTCTGCATTTTAGTTTTTTATGTCCCCCCCCCCAACATGGGACTTTTTGTTTTCTCCTCAGTCCTTATCATCGTCTGAAGTTATCTTGATGTATTTCGTGAAGCATTGATTTATCTTCGTTAAGTGTTGATTTGCGTAGAAGCATCATGAAAGCATTGTTCCCGTTCAGTCAAAAAATTACAGGTGAATTACTGAGTGAGGACGTGCCCTGCCCTGTTTCTTTTTCTCTTTGTTTAATTTCCTTAAATGTTTATTTGTGTATTTTTGAAGGAGAGAGAGAGAGGGAGAGGGGGAGAGAATCCCAAGTAGGCTCTGTGCGGTCAGTGCCGAGCCTGACACGGGGCTTGAACTCATGAACCGTGAGATTGTGACCTGAACCGAGATCAAGAGTCAGCCGCTTAACAGACTGAGCCCCCCAGGTGCCCCTTGTTCTCTTTAAATTGGGAAACCAAGCACCTGGGGATGAAAAAGTTATCTGGGAAGAGCGTCTGGGCCTCACCTCTCCGCTCACCTCTTCAGTCTCTGCTTCCTCAAGGGCATCTGAATCTGCATTTTAAATGTAATGGGGTGGCATCTTAGGGACTGTCTTGTGTAGGCTCTTTGCTTTGTAGAAAAGGCCCAGAGGACTCACACACACACTGGGGTACGGTTGGGTGTGTAGCCAAGCCCCGCACTGACACCAGGGACACAGAGATGAGTAAGAAAGAGTTCTTGCTGTATGCAGTGGTCCATATGCTGTTGGGCCCATCATGACTGTCCTTCAGTAAGTTAGCTGAAAGATGAAAGCGACTTGGCAAGGAGAAAGAATGAGATCCTGCCATTTGCGGCAGCGCGGACGGAACTGGGGGGTATCGTGCTAAGGGAAATAAGTCACAGAAAGACAGATATCCTGTTTTCACTCATATGTGGATCTTGAGAAACTTAAGACCATGGGGGAAGGGAAGGGGAAAAGATAGTTAGAAACAGAGAGGGAGGGAGGTAAACCATAAGAGACTCTTAAATACAGAGAACGAACTAAGGGTTGATGGGGGGGCGGCGGGGAGAGGGGAAAATGGGGGATGGGCATCGAGGAGGGCACTTGCTGGGATGAGCACTGGGTGTTGTATGGAAGGAAGCCATGAATCACGGGAATCTACCCCCAAACCGAAGAGCGCACCGTGTAGGCTGTATGTTAGCCAACTTGACAATAAGTTATATTAAAAAAAAAAAAAAAAAAGACCAAAGTGTTTTATAAACTGCGGTTATAGATACAAACAGATGGCTAGGCACAGAGCTTTTATACAGTGAGTAGGTACTGAACGGTGAATACAGGGCATTCCGTATAATTGGCTTAAAACTGTTAAGGACCCAACCTCCGATTAAACAGACAAAGCAGGCGTGGAATACTCTGAATCCATTTCCAAGCCTAAAAGACAAAAAAGGTGTGGAAAAAGAAGATTCTGGGTGCATGCTGACCCTCAGCGTCACCCTCTGCTGTGGAGGAGATGGGTTTTGTTCTCAAGATTCTCCTTCTGTACAGGTATGAAAACACAGGCGATATGCACCTAACTGGACTTAGCGAAAGGGGGCTCAGGAGGAAGGAGGGCAAGCGATGAGTCCTTTCCCTCAACATTTCTCTTTGACTTTTGCTTTTCTGACCTTCCATTTCTTCCTGTCCTGCCTCATCTCAAGGTTTGTCTGTTCGGTGAATGTTTCCAAACGCCACTGAGAATCTCTGCTCCTACGATTCTATTTCCTGCGTGGTCAGGTCCTTTGCAGTTCAGAATTCTGCTGCCCATTTGTTTCCCCACAGCTGTAATCTCCAGGAATGAGTTAATTTGAGGATCTATAATTGTTTTTGCCAGAAATCTAGCTCCAAAGTGAAAACGTACAGCAGAGACAGACAGACAGACAGCGAGAAGCTATATTGCACCATGTGAGGCGAGCTGATGGTGTTTTCCTTGGGAAATTTCTCCAGACCCAGCAGCTGGAACTGTCCCAAGTGCCACCTAGAGCCTCGCTAGTGAAAGTCGCCTCCCTGTACCAGTAACGCAGGCACCACCGAGGGGACTCCCCAGCCCCGCCGCAGACTTTCTGAATCAAACGCTTCATTTTACCAGGATTCCCAGTTGGTTGATATGCACAGTGTGTCTTAAGGAACAGTCCTATAAAACTCGGAGGTCAGACATGAAGAATGTCACAAACACCAGGTGGGAAAGAATGAGAGGGGGGACATCAAACCAAAAATAGGGGGCACCCGGGTGGCTCCATCGGTTAAGTGTCCAACTCTTTTCAGGTCATGGTCTCACGGTTCGTGAGTTCAAGCCCCGTGTCAGGCTCTGTGCTGACAGTGCAGAAACTGCTTGGGATTCTCTCTCTCTTTCGCTCTCTGCCCCTCCCCTGCTCATGCTCACTTGTTCTCTCTAAAAAAAAAAAAAAAAAAAAAAAAGTAAATAAACTACAAAAAAATTTTTTAACAAAGAAAACAGCAAAGAGACCATGAGCCAGCGCTCGTCGTGAGGTCACGTAATCCAGGAAATAGAACAGATGTGAACAACATTGTTAGTTCATGGACAGAGCACAGAAAAAGCAGGGACAGAACAACGCGGAGCACGCGGGGCCATGAACAGCTTCCTTGAGCAGATCAATTCTGAAGCTGATTTTGAGTCAGAGCTGCTTTCTGGGAACTGGGACACCTGTCACATCCCGACTAGCGTTCCATTCTCTACACGTTCTTGTGCAGCTGCTCAAACCATGGCCCTTGTTTCTTACTCTCCTGCAAACTTCCAGCAAATTCTTCTTAGCTGAGGTAATGTGCCAATAGCTCTGACCTTGCCAACCTCAAAAATCCTCAAAAGCACAACGTTTTGAAGGACTTTTTTCTTTAAGTCTTATTCCCAGTCTGGTTTCTTGTTTTTCTGCAAAAGTTTAGCTTCATGGAAAGTTAAATTTTAATACCACTTATGGCTTCACCAAGTCCTGATAAAGCTATGCACAAGGTGCGGGGGCTTCCAGAATAGTAGTGCCAGGAGCCTGGCAAGTTCTTTCCCTAAAAATAAAGGGGGGATGGGGCGCCTGGGTGACTCAGTGGGTTGACCATCCGACTGCAGCTCAGGTCATGATCTCACAGTTCGTGGGTTTGAGCCCCACATCGGGCTCTGTGCTGACAGCTCAGAGCCTGGAGCCTGCTTCGGATTCTGTGTCTCCCTCTGTCTCTGCCCCCCCCCCCACTGCTCTCTCTCAAAAATAAATAAACATTAAAAAATCATAATAAACGGGGAAAAGAACCCTCCCCCAATGGACAAAACGGCTATTTTAAGACTTTGGCAATTGACCAAAGGCATGTGATCATTTGAGAAGTGTTTATTAAGGGAAGCTACCGAACCCCGGGTGAGAGCTGGAGTGTGTGGCCCTTTTTGCCTGGGGCTGTTCTCATCACTGCCTGGTACTTCATTGTGGTAATTCTACCAGGGCGTAGCGGCTGTGAAAACCAGCACTCAGTTACTAGAGAGGACTGATTTGATTTGGTGCAGAGCAGAAAAACCACATGTCCCTGGGCGTTGTCAGAAACAATAGTGATCTGGGTGGCTCACGGAGGGGAAGGTCAGGGTTGCAGCTAGCCTGTTGTCGTCCTTGTCGGGAAAAGCAACGGAATAGCACTTTGCCAATAATTTAATAGGGAGGGCTAGTGAATGAGACATCAGCGGTGCGTCTTGAGAGGTTCTCACGTATCCCCATAGGTGTGCAAGTCCGTGTACATGTGTGAGGCCGTGCACACAGGACAGATGCGGAGGGCCTGGGCTCCATATACTCCTCGCTCAACATGAGGCCATGCGCGAAAACAGAGGAGACACAAGAGGATGCATGGGAAAGTAAAGGCAGATTTAAGCTGTGTTCCCCAACCTGTACGTGTTGGAGCGCACCTCTGATCGGTCACTGGCTGACGATTAGGCTATTGTGAAACAGCAGCAATCACTAGGAAGCTAAATTTAAAAATAATATCTTTCTCAGACCCATCAACACTCTCAGAGGGAGATATATATAATCCACAGAATTAATCCAGGCATCTTGCTGAAGAAACTAAGAATAACAACACGAAAATATCAAAAGAACAGCCTCCAGTGGGGAAATCAGAATGTATGTAGACTTACTACAGTGTGTTACCTGAAGTGTCCAGTTGTCATAAAAATATAAATCACAAGCCATGTAATGAAACAGGAAAGTGTGACCCATTCGGAGGAGAAAAAAAGTCAACATAAAGTACCTGGGAAGGTCGTCGAGGTGAGACTTAGCATGCAAAAGCTTTAAGTCAGCTATTAGGAATATGTTTAAAGAACTCTGACAATAATGATTCATCAAATAGAGAATATCAATAAAGACAAATTATGTAAAACAGTGGGAATTCCATATCTGAGAAGTATAAAAAGTGAAAAATTCATTATGGAAGCTCACCAGCAGGTTCAAGATGGCAGAAGGAAGGATCAGTGAACTTGAAGATAGGCCCATAAAAATTATTCATCCTGATGAACAGAAAGAGAAAGAATACTAATGGACAAGCAGAGTCCCAAAGACCTTTAGGACCTTCAGGCTATGAAACGTTCTAACATATACATAATAGAAGTCCCAGTGGGAAAATGAAGGAATGAGAGAAACGGGCAGGAAAAGTGTTTGAAGAACTAAATAGCTATAAACTTCATAAATTGGATAAAAGAAATTTCATTTACATATCTAAGAATCTCAGCAAACCCCAAGTGGAAGAGACACAAAGACCGTCACACATAGGTACATCGTCGTCAAGCTGCTGAACGCCAAAAGAGGTCATCCTGAATGCTGCAAGGGAAACAGAACTCATTCTATACTAATGATTAGCGTGATTAACAGCATGCTTCTCATAAAAAAATAATGGGGCTGGAGAACATTGAGCGTACAGAAAATTACTGAAAACAAAACCCAACAAAAACACAACGCTATCAAACAAGAATTCTGTATCCAGCAAAAATATTCCTCGAAAATGCAGGCTCAGTAAAGTTATGCTCAGATACACAAAGACAGAGAATTTGTTGCCAGCAGACATGGCTTACGAGAGGTACTGAAAGAAGTTCCTCGGGTTAGAAACCATGACAGCAGGCGCGCCTGGGTGGCTGAGTTGGTTGAGCGTCCGACTTCGGCTCAGGTCATGATCTCACAGTTGGTGAGTTCGAGGCCCATGTCAAGCTCTGTGCTGACAGCTCAGAGCCTGGAGCCTGCTTCGGATTCTGTGTCTCCCTCTCTCTCTCTCTCTCCCTCCCCCGCTCTCTCTCTCTCTCGAAAATAAAAGTACATTAAAAAATTAAAAAAAAAAAAAAAAAGAAACCGTGACAGAAGTTAACTTGAGGAAATAAAACACGTAAGAAAACATAAATATTTAGGCAAATATAAAAGACCATATATTTAATGTTCTCCCCCTTTTTACCTAGCTGGTTGAAAAGACAAAGTTGCATAAAATAATAATTATAAAATTATTTTGTAAATATACCAAATGTTTGAGATATATGAAATGTTTTTTATATGTGGTATGTTCGTATGTTTCATATAAAATGTTAGGACGTATAAAGATTATAGGTATTATTATATTTATGTATATTACATATATACATAATACATTTATACATGCATATACATAATATATAATGTATATTACATATATATGTAATATACATATGTATAATGGCATAAAAGAATAGAGAGAAAGTGGAACTCTATTGGAATAAAGTTTCTATTTTTTTTAACCAGACTTAAGTTAGTATTAATTTGAAGTACCACTACAATAATTTAAGTTGTATATTGTAATCCCTGGAGCAACCACAAGAAAATAACTCAAAAGAGTATAGTTAAGCAAAACTAATGAAGAAATATAAGTTGTAGAGAGGAAAATGGCTATTCACACCAAGAAAAGCGGTAAAAGTGAACCAGAGAAACAAAGACATCAGTCATATAGGAAACAAAGTGAAAGATGTCAATCCAGTCATAGCAATGATAACATTCTGTTGAATAGATTAGACTTTGTAATCAAGATGAAGAAGGTTATAATGAATATTTTGAATAGCTAAATGCTGACGAATTAGAGAACTTCGATGAAATGGACAAATTCCTGGAAGAAAAATGACCAAAACTGAGTCAAGAAAAAAGGAAAACCTTAAATGGATGTATTTCAAATAAAGAAAACTGAATTATTAGTTAAAAGTCTTCACACAAAAGTTAGCCCCATATGATTTCATTGGTGAGTTCTACCAAACATTTAGAGAAGAAATCCTACACTAATTACAAAATCTGGAGGAGGATGGAACACTTTCCAGTCCATTTTATGAGATCAGAATTAGCCGAATAACAAAGTCAGACAAAGACATCGCAAAAAAGAAAATGACAGAGCGATCTTCCTCATTAATAGAGATGCGGAATCTTTAATAAAACAGTAGCTGACTTAATCCAGCAACATATACAAAGGATTATACACCAAGACCAAGATGGGATGCATTCCAGGAACATGAAGTTTCTTAACATCAGAAAATCAAGTAATATAATGCACGGTCTTACTAGGATAAATGATAAAAGTCACAAGGTCATCTCAATAGATGCATAAAAAGCAGTTGCCCCAATCCATGAAAACAAGATCTCAGTAAAGTCAGAACAGAAGGAAACTTCCTCAGTCTGATAAAGGGCCCCCATGCAGAACCTACAGCTCATGATGCACATTGGTGACGACTGTGTGCTTTCCTCCTGAGGTGGGGAGCAATGTACAGATGTTATTCTTATCACTTCAATTTGTACTGGATTCTAGAAATTACAATAAAAAAAGAAATTAAAACATTTTTTCCTTGAAAGCAAGAAATGAAATTGTCTTTGTTGAGGGGTGCTTGAGTGGCTCAGTAGGTCAATTGACCAAGTCTTGACTTCGGCTCAGGTCATGATCTCATGGTTCGTGAGTTTGAGCCTCACATCAGGCTCCATGCTGATGGTGCAGAGCCTGCTTGGAATTCTCTCTCTGCCCCTCTGTATTCTCTCTCTCTCAAAATAAGTAAAATAAACTTAAAAAAAAAAAACAACTGCCTTTGTTGGTAGATGATGTAATACTATATGCATAAAATCCTAAAAATACACATGCACACACATGCACTTATGCCCCCCCCCCCCAATACACACACACTACTTAGAACTAAATTCAGCAAGGTCACAGGATACAAAATCAATATACAAAGTCAATTATATTTCTATATACTGGTAATGAGCAATTTGAAATGAGAGTTAAGAAAGCAATTTCATTCCCAGTAATATGAAAAAAAAATAAGACACTTTGAAATAAATTTAACAAAAGAAGGCAAGTCTTATACAATGAAAAGATTCTGAGGGAAATTAGAGACGATCTGAATACACTGAAGGACATTCGTGGATTGACTGAGTATTGTGAAGATGTCAGTTCTATGATCTATAGATTTGATGTAATCTCTAATAAAATCCCAGCTGGGATTTTTTTTTTTTTTTGGTAGAGATCAACAATCTGATGCTAAAATACATGTCTATGGATGTGCAAAGGACTCAGGATAGTCAAAATAATTTATTTATTTATTTATTTATTTTTTTTTTTTTTTAAATTTTTTTTTTCAACGTTTATTTATTTTTGGGACAGAGAGAGACAGAGCATGAACGGGGGAGGGGCAGAGCAAAATAATTTATTTTTGAGAGAGAGAGGGGAAGAAGTAGAAGGAGAGAGAGAATCCCAAGCAGGCTCCACACTGTCAGCGCAGAACCTGACACAGGGCTCAATCCCATGAACCGTGAGATCATGACATGAGCCGAAATCAAGAGTTGGATGCTTAACTGACCTAGCCACCCAGGTGCCCCCAAATAAATTTGATAAAAGGCAAAGTTGAGGAACTTCCACTTCCTGAATTCAAACCACATGTGAAACCTGCTGTAATCAAGGCAGTGTCACAGAGCACAAGAATCAACAGACCAGAACTGAGACATCTGAAAGACAGTCTTACAGTTCATGTATGTTGATTTTTGACAAAGATGTCAATGCAGTTCAGTGGGGAAGGGATAGTCTCTTCAACAAATTGTGTCGGGATAATTGGATGTCCATATACAGAACGATGAATTCAGATCCTTACCTCACAACATGCAAAAAATTAACTGGAAATCTACACCTATGCTTACAACCAAAACCTATAATACTTCTACAAGAAAACAAGAGAAAGTGTTTATGACTTCAGGTTGGACAAAGTATTCTTTTTTTTTTTTTTTAATTTTTTTCAGTATTTATTCTTGAGAGACAGAGTATGAACAGGGGAGGGGCAGGGAGAGAGGGAGACACAGAATCTGAAGCAGGCTCTGGGCTCCGAGCTGTCAGCACAGAGCCCAACAGGGAGCTCGAACCCATGAACCGTGAGATCATGACCTGAGCTGAAGTTGGACACTTAAACTACTAAGCCACCCAGGCACCCAAGGTTGGATAAAGCATTCTTATTTCTGGCACCGAAAGAATGATCCATGAAAGAAAAAGTGATAAATTGAACTTCATTGAAACTGAAACCTTTTTTTTTTTTAATGCTTATTTATTTTTGAGAGAGAGAAAGAGACAGAGCATGAGCTGCATAGGGGGAGAGGGAGGGAGGGAGGGAGAGAGAGACAGAGAGACAGAGAGAGAAAGAAAGAATATAAAACTGGCTTCACGTTCTGAACTGTCAGCACAGAACCCGACATGGGGCTTGAACTCATGAACTGCAAGATCATGACCTGAACCAAAGTTGGACGCTTAACCGACTGAGCCACTCAGGTGCCCCAAAACTCAAAATTTTTTTACCTGAAAAACCATCATTAAGAAGATGAAGAGACAAGCCACAGATTAGGGGAAACTATTTACAAGTCCTATGTCTGATAAAACATTGTATCCAGAACATATACGGCTCAACCAGAAGTGAACGTTGCAACCAAAAAATAGAGAAAAGACTTGAATAGACAGCTGCTTTGCCAAAGAAGATAGACAAGTGGCCATGTAGGAATTACTAATGAGCACCTAAAATCATTAGTCATTAGGGAAATGCAAGATGAAACCATGATCGAAAAGCACTCTATGCCACTAGAAAGGTTACAATCAAAAAGACAGACCATACCAGCTTTTGGGGAATGGGAGAAACTGTGCCCTCTACAGCAGTGTTAAATGATACAGGTGCTTGGGTAAACAGTTTGGCAGCTTCTTAAAAATGTAAACTTACCATACAGCCCAGTGATTCCTCTGCGAAGTATCCTTCCAAGAGAAATGAAGACACGTGTCTCTATAAGGTGTTGTGCACAAATGATCATAGGAGCATCACTCCTAATAGCCCCAAACTAGAGACAATCTAGGAAACGATCAACTAATGGATGGAAAAACAAAAGGTGATGTAGTCATGCAATGGGATACTATTTAATAATAAAATGGAATTGGGGTGCCTGGGTGGCTCAGGAGGTGAAGAGGCCAGACCTTGATTTCGGCTCAGGTCATGATCTCACAGCTTCGTGAGTTCGAGCCCCACTTCGGGCTCTGCTGTTTGGGATTCTCTCTCTCCCTCTATCTCTGTCTCTCCAAAAATAAATAAATAAACTTATTATTAAGGACTGAAATACCACAGGCATGAACCTCAAAAACATTATGCTCAGACAAGGAAGGTAGATGTAAAAGACATCATCTCCTATGATTCATTTATGTGTAATGTTGGACACATGTACACAAGGAAGAATGCCAGTGGTGGCCCAGAGCTCGGGGAAGGAGCTCTGCCATGAGCATGAGAGACATTTGGGGTGATTCATTGAAATGACCATAACTATTTTAAGATTTCAGATGTTACAGTTCCTAATGTTTTATTTTCAAGTAAGGATATAAGTTATACTTGCTGGTATTTTGTAAAATCGAGAAATGACAAACACACACACACACACACACACACACCCAAAAAACAAAAAACAAACAAACAAAACCCAACAACCCACAGCTTTGGAGATTTAGGAGGGAAAGCTTCAGGAATTCAAACACAAAATCAAGTTGAGCAGCACCGTCCAACAGATGTTTAAACAGATGAATAAAGTGTGCCTTGTGAATTCCTAATGAATTTCAAAGAATACTGCCTGATACTGAGAAAGGCAGCACATCACCCAAGTGGTGCACAGTGCTGGAGAATGGTTTCTACAAAAACGTCTGTGGCAGACGGGGCTCACGTGCCTCACGATGTCTGCTTACAGTTTTACACGCGTGTTTCTAACACCCGCGGTTGAAGATAACGGCTGTCCTAACGGTGAGAGGAGAGCCTTACCCAGCAAGCACTGGGGGTGTTTTTGTTTCTTTGTCCTGCCACGCCCTCCGGGCCAGCCCGTCCTATTTCTCCTGTTGCTGTTCTGTCATTTCACCGAGTGTTTCTCGTATTTATCAAAGGGTGTAGAGCTATCTTGACGATAGCATCGCCACCCTTTCTAGGTCTCGGTAAATGCAATAACCATCACCTTTGAAAATAAAACATAAAGCTTTTCAGGACAGACATTGAGGCACGAAGAAGGCGATAAATAAATCTTCCTTACAGCGTGAACCTGCTCCACAAAATTCTCGAAAGATGGCCAAGTGCATGTGGGGACATTATCAGATAAGAGAACCTGACGCCTGGTAGATCCTTGATGAATGTCTTCTGAAAGAGAGAGCTACAAAGGAGAGGACGAACGTGATTTGGGAAAGGTAGAAGAAAGGGAAGTGTGTTTCTGGATGGCTGCTGTGGTTGGATGGCCTGGTTAAGCAGAGAAGGAAGGTTAAGAAATGAGACCCTGTACACAGACGCAAAGGGCATGAGCCTTGACACTGGATGGATTGTGGTTTGAATCCTGCTCGCCCCATTCACTAGCTTGGGCGTTTTCGGCACCTTCTTGGAACCCTGGGATCCTTCTCCATTAAAGGGAGAAGGATTAAATGATTAAAGGTGGCTCACGGAAGAGCGCCAGGGTGCCCCAGTCGGTTAAGTATCTGACTTTGGCTCAGGTCATGACCTCATGGTTTGAGTTCACGCCCTGCCCTGGGCTCTGTGTTGATAGTGTGGACCCTGCTTGAGATTTTCTCTCTCCCTATCTGCTCTCTCTCCCTCTAAAAATAAATAAATTAAAAAAATCTTTAAAGGAAAGAATTGCATATGGAAAGACCAAATACGTCGCCACTATTTAATATGATAATCTGAAAAATAAAACCGCATGAAAGGGATAATGAAGGATAAAAACCACAGTGTTCCCCTGCCACAGCTTTGGCTTTCAACCAGCAGGAGGGACCAACTCTCTCATGATACAATACCAGTCAACAAACAGTAATGGGGACCCGTCAATGCCCTATAGGTCCCGCCATGCAGATAATGAGAATAAAGCATACTAGGACTATGCAAAGGAGGCCTCAGTTGATGACGGTTGTGCGGGATCCATGCATAAAACAATGTTTACAGGGAATGATAACATCTGCCATATTTACTAAAACTAGGATCTTCATCCCCAGTGCCTAGCCATATAACACAGACCTCTCCCCCAACACGCTGATGGGAACAAAGATGCTCATTGTCTATACTGGAAGCTGCATGCATCATCTCTATCGTCGCATACTTGAGACTGGTGTTAAAACCTTTGCTACAGAGGTAAGGGAACGGAACAGGAACTCAGCGGGTTTTTCTAGCCACAGCTGGTACCTTGCAGAGCAGTCCCCCAAACCCAGATTTCCTAACACCAAACCCAGAATGTTCCCGCCCCCATGCCCCGCTGCCTTGCAGCTGTTCTTCAAAGAGCAGGCGCACTTCTTTAAACAAGGCCAGCAACCTTTGCAGCTGGTGCCTGGCTGCTGAAATGCACGACCACGGGAGGCTGGTTTGGGGGCGACTCGACCTCAGGGCGGTGTGCCTTCAACTCCGTGTCACCGGCCGCAGGCAGCCTTTTATCTTGGTGCTGTCCCATCCTGGCCACTGCCATCGGTCAGAGTAGCTGCCAGGTCATCATATTCCCAGCAAAGTCAAAAGACGGAGTCGCGATTCAAAGGGGAGCAAACTGCGCGTTTTAAGAAAATCGCATTTTCCTGGCATTGCTGAAGGTATCAGCTGCCAGTCAGTGGAGAGTGGAGATTGTTCTAGATAAAAGAACACCGGCCACAAGATGCATGCTAAATGAGTATAGCAGCCACCTGGGGATCAATGTCAGTAACAACTGAAGCACCTGCCCGGACACAAAGGCAGTTTCCGCCCTGCGGCTCTCCTTTTACGAGACTGACCTGCAGCACTTAGGTGAGGATACAGTACAACTTTGGTTTGCGAGCATGATTCGTTCCGGAAACACGCTTGTCATCCAGAGCACTGGTCTGTCAAAGCGGATTTCCAAACCACTGGCTCGCTTGGGATCACGTGACGTTGGGCATCATGTACTACTCGTATTGCATGGCCTCGCTCATTTATCAAGTTAGAACGTATTAGAAACGTTTGCTCGTCTCACGGCACACTCGCAAAACAAGTTACGTGCGAGCCAAGGTTTTGCTGCGTCTCCATAGAATAAATGTGTCACGGCCTTGAGGATCAAACAGGCGATTAGAAGATTACCTCCTTATCTCCCTCAAGTCATTTTTAGGGATTATTGGGCGTTCAGGTGTATTGCATCCATGCATGTGAAGCAGCAGCGGAAACCATTTGCAGATTCCAGTTTTCTGAGGTTGGTTTGTTTCTGAGAGGGAGTCCCTTCAGATGGGGAAATGCTGCTTATTGGCGCGCGTCCACTAAGAAGGATGTGCGGAAAGAAGGGTCGAGAAACTTGCTGTCTTAATCTCTTGCTGCCGTGATGGCGTAAGACCAAACCCTTGCATAACAAAGCAGGCGGTAAGGTGTTTCCTGGCATGAATTCTGATTCCTTCCAATTTGTGTGTAAAGAAGAACATTTTAATCACCATTTTGAAAAGGTGCCCCCTCTTCCCCCCCCCCCCCCCCCCCCCCCCGTCAGGTGTCTGGATAATTGGACTGTACCTGTGTTTTAAGAAGGCAGGATTGTAGGTGCCTTAACTGTCATGGCTGTGGAGGACGTTGGTTCCAAATGCACTGTATGTAGCCCACCTCCTACTTAGCTGCACAAAGGTGGGCAGCTCTGGCTTGAGAAATCCGTCAGCATTTTTGGTTTATGACGGCATTGTGTCTTGTTGCTGATTGCTTGTCGTTTTTTACAGCTGACTGGTATCTATTCGTAGCTTCTCGTGGCTTTCAGGGTGGTATGGGCCTTGATTTGGATCTACTGAACCTCTGCAGGGCTTGAGTACAGGTGTAGACTCTTGGTTCCTAAAGGCAGAATGAACAGCATGCGGAGAGCCTGGGGAGTAACTGATTATAAAAAGAAGGCAAAGCATGGGGAGGTTATTGGCTTGTGTCTTCCTTGTTTCTTCCCGGCGAGGTATGTGCATTTACGTTTTCCCTGGTCTCTCTTGTTCGCCCTCTGCCTTTCTTGGCTCAGAGAGGACAACGGGATGCATTGCTGTGCAAGATACACTGCAAACTGTGTTTACGCTTACTCCCTTTCTCATGTACCCGCCGTGGCTTACCCTAGGGTATTGTGCTGGCGGGCAGAAGGGGGGGAAGTTGAACTCGTGGAGCAGGAGGTACGGTGGGGATTGCAAAGAGGTCAGCGGGTGACTTCAGACAGTGTGCCGATTATAAGGGGAGCTGTGTGTTCTTACCTGGGTGCCTGGCTTGCTTTTTCTCTTTAACCCCAGGTATGTTACTCAAATTCCATTTACAGTAAAACCTTGGATTGCAAGTAACTTGTTCTGCGAGTCTTCTGCAACATGAGCGAACGTTTGTAATTTTAACTTTATAAACGAGCGGTGTCTTACAACAGGAGTCGTACGTGATGCCCAAGGTCACGTGATCCCAGCTGAGCCAGTGGTTCTTGAGATCCACTTTGATAGACGAGTGCTTTGGATGACCAGCATTTTGCCTGAACAAGTTATGCTCGCAAACCAAGGTTCTGTTGTATTTCCCTATGACATTTTCTCAAAACTTCCTTCTTAGCACCCTGGCTAATGGTACAAAGAGAACCTTCAAACACGACAACGGACTCCTGGAAGAAACTGTGTGAGTGCTAAAATGTAATGGGGGGGGGCGCCTGGGTGGCGCAGTCGGTTGGGCGTCCGACTTCAGCCAGGTCACGATCTCGCGGTCCGTGAGTTCGAGCCCCGTGTCGGGCTCTGGGCTGATGGCTCAGAGCCTGGAGCCTGTTTCCGATTCTGTGTCTCCCTCTCTCTCTGCCCCTCCCCCGTTCATGCTCTGTCTCTCTCTGTCCCGAAAATAGATAAACGTTGAGAAAAAAAAAATAAAAGAAAAAATAAATAAATAAAATGTAATCGGGGTTAAACAGCCTCGCCCCCTAACTGCGACTTTCGACACGTAATTTAACGTCTCTGATGGTCGGCCACCTGTAAAACAAGGACAGTACCTCCTTGGCAGGGTGTTTGGGAGATCATGAGGGCCTACTGGACGCTTTTTCCACCCTCGTCCCTGACACATGGTGGGGGGGAGGTCCTCACCAGCTGCTGCTGTGGAACAGTGTCCTGTGCGTGGAGGCATGAGCCGGAGAGAGGGAAGGGTTTTTTGCTTCTGACTTGCATGCGTATCTGTGTCTAAAAGTACGTAAGAACTGGTTGTGAAAATCACCCCCTCGTACCTTTGTGCTCCGTAGTCCACCCACCGAAGCTGCTGTCTGCTCCCAAACCAGCATCCCTGTGATGAGAGGATCTGGCTGCGGGAAGCTCACTCCTGCTCATTGACCCCACCGCCTTCCCTGGGCGCCGAGGGAAAGCGTGCGACCAGCATCCATAGGGCCCAAGCAAGACCTTTCCAGCTGATTGGAACTTCGCCAGTCACACTGAAAAATGGCTCCTAGCGAATGCTTAAAAAGGAACGGCGGAGGGTGGGCATCTGGGCGGCTCAGTGGCTTAAGCATCTGACCTTGGCTCAGGTCATGATCTCTCAGCTCGTGAGTTGGAGCTCCGTGTCGGGCTCTGTGCTGACAGCTCAGAGCCTGGAGCCTGCTTCGGATTCTGTCTCTGTCTGCCGTTCCCTCACCCACACTCTCTCTCTCTCAAAAATAAACATTAAAAAGAAAATAAAAGAAAGGAACAGGAGCCCTGAGGGCCACTAATCTCACATCAGCCTTAAGAGTTGGATAGAACACCCCTGTCACCTTGCGGGTGTGAGCCACAGAACCAAAGGCATGTTTAATTTGGAGTCTTGGCTTGAGACCCTTCTTTGTGGATTAAACAACTTGTAGAAACTTTCTGCACACTGTCCGCTTGCCTGGGTGTAAGCCGTCTGGTGCTCACCAGAGACCTGTACCCCAAACTTGCTTCTCCCCTTTACATGAGTCAAGAATGTGGTGTGCAGGATAGTGAGGTGACTCGCCACGGGCTGCCCGAATCTGAGTTCTCGGGATGGAATCACAGGCCAGGCTTGTCATGACAGGAGAGACCCCTTCAGGTTGTTACCTTAGCTGTCTTTTCTCTACCTCCCTCCCGATCCATTGCTGGTTATGTATGTTTTGTTTTCTGGCATCTTCATGAGCCAAGACGACTGCCTGAATTCTGGCCCTTCTACTGGCCTTTCCCCCGAAAGCATAATTAGGAAGGGGGGGTGGGGTTTCCCGTCAAGTGAATTCATGGGAGTGGTGAGGGCTTAGAATTGGGAACACCTGGATCTGATCTTTGTCCCTTAATTTGCCTTTGGTGTTAATCAGGTCGTTTTACGAGCTTGTTTCCTGAACTAGAATAATCTCTTTCCAGGAGCAGGGAACCTTCCTATATATTTGACTTCTATCACACAACTTTTGCTTAATGGTAATCTCCTGAAAGATAGAAACCATGTACTTGAAATCCTGTTTGTTTTCAATGATGGTCGATAATTTCTAGCAACTAAATTTGATAAAATAATTATAGTTATTTTCTGGAAGCTGAGGACATGGGAAACATTCAAATACTTGATAAGTGATTGAATAAAGAGGGATTCCCCCGCCCCAGTAGCCTCCTAAAAGTCCCATGTTAATGCCCTAAATCAGTGATTCTCAAGTGAGGGTGACCCCTTTCCCCACAAGAAACCGTGTCTGATGACCGTTTTGGTTGTTACAAGGGGGAGAAAGAGATGGCATTACCCTCCAGTGAACAGAGGCCGAAGATTCTGCCAAGTATTCTGTAATGTACAGGACAGTTCCCATGACCTAGGATTCTCCAGCCGAAAATCTTAATCATACAGAGGCTGCTAAGCCCTGAACGCCCCCTGGTTGTTGGGGCAACAACATGGGGCTCACCTGGGAACTTACTAGAACGACAAATCCTCAGACCCTGCCCTAGACCTACTGCAAACAGTCTTGCTTTTCCAAGGTCCCTGGTACATGAGCTTGTCCGTTCATGTTTGAAAAGCACTATTTGCAAATGGTGCTCATTTTTAAAGCTTTAAGAATGGTTTCAGGGTTGTTGAAAGACCACGTAGAGTGCCCACATGCACCCCACACCAAGTTTCCCATATTAAACGTAACTCCTCTTACTGTGGCACCTTTGTTACAACTAGTGAACCAATAGCGATGCTTGATGAGGAAGGAGAGCCCAGGCTTTATTCCTGTTTTGTTAGGTTAGTTTTTACCTAGTGTCTTTTTCTGTTCTGGGATCCCATTGGAGATCCCACTCGACATTGTGTCTTCGTGTCTCCTGAGTTCTCTCTTGGCTGGGACAGTTTCTCAGACTTCTTTTGGTTTTGATGATCTTGATAGTATTGAGGGGTCCTGGTCGGATATTTTCTGGAATGTTCCTCAGTGGGGGTTTGTCCGTTTTTTCCTCATTGTCAGACCAGGGTTCTCTTCTGTTTGGGGGAAGACCACAAAGCTAGGTATCCCCCTTCATCACTTCAAGGGTGCTGTCCACATGACTGATCATTGAGAACGACAGACTGGATTCCCTGGCTAAGCTTGTTCTTGGGTAATGTTTTTATAGTTTATATTTATTTCCTGTCTGATTCAGATTTGCTTAGTGGCCAATCAAGGCTCAGTCCTTCGATAGTTGCCTTCCATTGTGGAATTTGGAAGGCTTCCATTGTTACAAATTGCCAGACTTAGAATAGATCTGGAACTTGAGATTACGAATTTACAAATGGGCAATGTCAAAGATGAAATAGGGGGCTTAATTTTCAATAAGGAAGCAGACAGATTGCAGGACAGAGAAAATCTGATTAAACATTATTTTTAATGTTTACTTATTTTGAGAGAGAGCAAGGGTGCATGTGAGTGGCGGAGGGGCTGTGGGGGGAGGGTGGTGAGAGAGAGAGAGGGAGAGAATGCCAAGCAGGCCCTGTGCTGTTCAGTGCAGAGCCTAACGTGGGGCTCACAGGGCTTGATCCCACGAACTGTGTTACCATGACATGAGCCGAAATCAAGAGTTGGGTGCTCCACAGACTGAGCCACCCAGGTGCCCCCAGGGCAAATTTGATGAATGGAAAGAGCTAAAAAACCACCTGGAACCAAGTAATTGTCATTTTCTACAAATGAGAAAATAGCCATTTCAGATCTGAACTCGGAAAGCCATGAGATAGGAAATCAACGTTTGTAGTCAAATGGGTGTTTCAGGGAAGATTTTGTTCTCCTTAAAAACTCCTCCTGACTTTTGCCTCCTGGTGTGGTAGAGCCCTGTGCTAGGAGGTGGAAAATGAGGAGCACCGTTGTGCAAAGGCACTGTGGCTTAAAAATCATCAGGCCTTAGCGATGATGGCATTAGGCCTTGGTCTCTTTCTCACATTTGGATAATTAATCCTAATCTCCATACTTGGTGGTAGTCCAGGCAAAGGAGATAAGCGATGTTACAGTACTTTGACCTTTGAAAACCCACCTCCTTGTATGTTCCGCCCATGGTTACCATCCCAGACTAACAGCCCAAGTCTTCTTTCTCTCCTGCCTCTGGCCTCCCTACCTCTGTGCTGGTGGCTCTGATTTACCACAGTGCTCTTCTCCAAACTGGAGAGCTCCTGTCCCACCTTCAGACCTCAGCTGACTCTTCTATTTAAAAGGTAAAGCTGTGCCTTCCTGGCCTGTTGCTAAGATCAAGTGTAAAAGGTCTTTACCTATAGCTATCAGTGGGTCTCCAGACACTGTCAGGAGGCACAGAAGTAGCTGTACTCCTAGTTGAGACATGTAAATACTACTCAGTCGAGAGCACTTTGGAATTTTAGCCTTGAGGCGTCTGCGGGGCTCAGTAGGTTAAGCATCCCACTTCAGCTCAGGTCATGATCTCCTGGTTTGTGGTTTCAAGCCCTGCATCGGGCTCTGTGCTGATCGCTCAGAGCCTGGAGCCTGCTTCGGAATCTGTGTCTTTTCTTTCTCTCTGTCCCTCCTCTGCTCATGCTTGGTCCTCTCTCTCTCTCTCTCTGTCTCTGAAAACTGTATAAACCTTATTTTATTTTAATTTCAGTTGGTACAAAAATATGCACCTCCATTCCTCTTAGACTCATGGGGGCAGGATGTTCTGAGATTTCCAGGCCAGAAAGTGAAGAATCCAGGAGCCTTTTTAGACCAATGGGCTCTAAAAACTGCTTGCCTCTTTGGGCAAGTGACATGTAAAGGGACGGAGGTCGAATAGTGGGAATTAGGTCTCTGAAATGAACAAAATCTCCGCTTTTGCGGCCCACAGTCTTTCAGTAAAGCTTCTATTGAGCGTGGGGAATTCCTTAAGGCTCTTCCTTTAAAAATAAAATACTGAAAAGTAGCTTTAACTTCGACAAGACCTTTGATTTTCTTTCTCCGTAAACCTTTAGGAATCCTGTAATCACACAGGTGGACTTGAGCTTGAAACTAGCCGGGATCACTTTGTACATGAAGCCAAAGAGAGTGAGAGGGTGTGCGTAGTCGCCTTGCTGAGCCAGGGCAAAAAGTAAGTTCTTTTATCACACACCAAGCATGATACTCCATTTAATATCTCACACTACATTGTAGCTCTAAATAGTATTAACGTAGCTTTATTTTTTTCCTTGAAGTAAAATGCTGTACCAAACCTGTTTCTCCGGGTAACTCTAGGTGACACCATGTTGGAGACTTGTTTTCGTTATACCAAGTTTATAAGGGGGAACAACAGTAATGAAATACTTAAGTCAGAATAAAGATACTAATGGAGCATTAACAAATGAGGTCAACGGGAAATAGGAAAGCCGAAATAATACGAAACTTAAAGAAGAAAGGCAATGGCGCAAGATATTTTTATGGCTACGCTGTGTGTTGTGTTAGCGTCGTTAAGGTTTGGGGCTTTAGAGTGAAGTGAGCACACGATGTTCACTTCATTTCAGGCATACAACACGGCGATGCCACAACTCTGCTACACAATCTATGGTCTCTGAAGTTGCAGTAAAAACTCTTGAGTATCTTGTCTGGGATGGGAGACCACAAAGTGAACATCACGGTTCTTCTGTCTTGGGAAATCGTGAAGTTGGGGAAGGGGGGGCAATAGGAAGACTTGAAGAGCTTGCACGGGTGGAAACTGTTTCAGAACAGCTTCCGTATTAGCATGCAGAAAGCAACCCCTGTGGAGGGAAACGTATCCAAACTCAATGACGATTCCACACACCCAGGAACCAATTTGCCGATCAGAGCGGTAGTTTGCGATCATTGCAAATTAGGTCCTGATAGCTTTGACCTAAAACGGTGCTGTAAGTCAAATCCTCACGTTGGTGACTGATGCCTCCACCGTGGTAAAATGCTAGTGCATTTCTCTGCTTTAAAAGAGCTTTCTGAAGGCACTTCTGTGAAAGGCGGAGGGGGTGCCTGAAGACGACCCAAGAGGACAACGGAGACTGGCCAGGAGGCAGAAATTCCCAGGATGGGATTTTACTGGCTCTGTCCCAAATGAATGGAACTGCAAAGACGACGTGGTGACAGGCTATAAGATCAGGAAAAGAGCAGTTATAATAAATACGTGTGGACTTGAAATCTTAAAATCCCGTAAGGTTTAAAAAGAGCAATGAGGCCACTGCCAAAAAAATTTAAAAAATAATAAGAATAATCCATGCTTCCCAGAGTCACCTACTTCCTTGTAACTTGATCGTGAAGTCTCAGGGTCCTGTGCCTGCCTCCGCAGGTGTGGTTTCCTTCCGAGGTTCTGTTGTGACACCGGATGGTGGTCGCAGAGGGCAGTTTGAGGACCAACGGCAACTAAGCACCAACACGCTAGTCTCACTTTCTTAGTTAGATCACCTCTGTGTCCTATGTTGTCACTGTAGCACTTGCTGCCCTGACGTATTGCGAGTCTATGAATTGAGCGACTGAAGCCTAAAGTAAATGCTTAGCATACTTGGCAAATCAAAGACTTCTTCATTTGTCACTTTCTTTCGTAAATTGACATACTTATTTTTAGCCACACTTGTTATATGATTGTGGTTTGGGAAGTCTATCCACATGATGTCCCTAGAATGACGCCCAGCGTGCTTCTGTTGGCATTCTACGTTGGCTGCTCTAGGGACAGGTAAGGGGTACACTTACTCTGCCTTGGAGAGGGCACCAGACGTGACTCTCCCCACCCCCCTTTCCGTGCCCTGGTCCTCAGCCTTCTGAGAGCAGCACTGATGCAGCGAGACCCCTGAAGAAGTCTAGACAGGAGACCTGAGTTCTCCTCCTGATTCTTCTCTAGCGATTTTCCTTTTGCTATACTGCACAGCTTGCTGGGACCTATTTTTTCTCCTCTGTACCATCAGGGGTAGGCCATGATGACCCAGCTCAAGGACCGGAGGACTCGAAGCAATTTGCTCTCCCGAGTCCTGTTTCCCCATTCTCCTTCATCTAAATCCAAGATTTATAATTTCCTCCCCTATGCTCCCTACTTTTTAGCTTCGGGTATTCCGAATCCTGATTTGTGCCTCTAGGCTATTTCTTTCAGATTCGAGCATCTCTTTACTGAATTTCTAGAACATTAGTTTCCTGACTTGAATAATCCCCCCAGTTGAAGTTCTCCAGAGTTATTCTTAGTTAAAACTTGAGAGCTTTACTCTTCTCATTATTATTTTTTTTTTTTTGCCAGAAAAGAGTCTGTGCATTAACTTACTCCCTAAAGCTCACTTGTTCAATATTTTGATTATTTGTGGACAGTGCGCTAATCAACCATTCAAAATTTGAGAATCCATTCTCAAGCTATGTGCTAAGAGTTTCAGTTTTTCAAAACAGCCCTTGTTTAAGTGCAATGTTTGTCGATTCTGAAACACTATGTATTTTTAGCTAAATTACTAACAAAATTTGGTTCTAATGGTTTAAACCATTTAGTAATTGTTTGAAAGAAAATGAGTTCCGCTTCAGATTAACCAAATTCAATCCCATAGCTAATTTCTGAAAGTAATTCTGATAGTTTCAGGATCATAGTGTTTCCTGCCTCCAAACCACCCCTCTTTCTCATTTGTAACAGATGAAGATATGGCCACAACACAGGCAGCCTCTCAGGACTTCTTTCCCTGCACAATTCAAATCGGATTCAATTTGTCTGTGATGCTTAAAAGTTCTTCTTTACTCACATTGATCTTAGGGTATTTTTTAAAATGGATTTACTTAATACAGTTCTTGTACCTGTAGATGCCCCAGACTTGTGGTTTGAAATAAGTGAGGTCTATCCATGAATTGTATAAGAAATATTTTCTTTTAATTGGGGGAATAACAAAATACCTCCCTTGGCTTATTAATACACATCCATACAATTCAAAACATTTATATTAGCAGAAAAAGCGGCATTGGTCCCTAAACATCAAAAAAGTTGTTCTACTCCTATTGTAGCCTACCAAACCACTTAGTGATTTAAAACCATTGATCTCTCCTGGGTCTGTGTGTTGGCTGGTTTCAGTAGATGTTTCTTGGGTGGGATCCTTTATGTGACTGTAGTCAGGTGGCTGCTGGGGATGGAGTTATCTGGATGTTCAAGATGACTCTGTCATATGGTCGGCAGTTGGTGCCAACCATTGGCCGAATGTCCAATGGGGTGTTTAAACGTCAGCCCTCTCTGTAGCTTTGGTATCTCCCAGCATGGTGATTGGGCTCCAAGGGGAGCGTTGCCAGAGACAGGAAGCAGAATCTAGAAGCTGCTGGCCAACATCGTCTCCACCATATTGTATTGGCCAAAACAGTTACAGGACCTGGCCAGATTTAAAGAGGTTGAAAGATAGAAACCACCTCTTGAGGGGGGGAGTGGTAAAGGCAAGTTGTAGGAGAGAGATAGGAGGTACTGTTAGGGGATCTTGGGGAAAATACAGTCCATCCTAATGGTTTTTAAGAAATATCCTCCGCCCCCCCCCCCAAAAAAAAGAATAAAGAAATGTCTTACCATATTCCTTAATGCTGGGGTCAACAGGGTATAGTCAGAAGACCACATCCTGTTCTCGTTTGTAAATCAAGATATATTAGAATATAGCCATGTTCCTACATTTATGTGCTGTCTATGGCGGCTTTTATGCTACACACAGTTGAATATCTAAATATTTACAGTCTGGTCCCTACGGAAAAAGTCGCCAACTTCTGCCTTAATGTCTTCATTTTTTTTTTTTTTTCAATGTTTATTTTGGAGGGAGGGAGGGAGAGTGGGGGAGGGGCATAAAGACGGGGAGACAGAAAATCTGAAGAAGTTTCCAGGCTCCAAGCTGTCAGAACTCAGGAACTGCGAAATCATGATATGAGCCAAAGTCGGACGTTTACCCGACTGAGCCACCCAGGCACCCCAGTGTCTTCATTTTTTGAAGAACGTTATCTATTGAAGACCGTTGTTAATTAAGCTTTCTACTGTCTGAATTTTTCCTGTTGCCTTTTTCTCTAAGTGGACTCTACCAGCTGTAATAGTGCCCATGACCCTGTCATGGCCTCTGATACAGAAAGTTTCCATGAAACGTGTTTTCCTTTTCAGAATAGAAGCCCTCCCTTCTACTTCCAGCCCCACCACCTGAGTGTGGGCTTCTTGTCTGCTTATGGGGTTATTTGTTTGATGAGATAGTGTTGGGCAACCCTGGCCCCCAAGCCCAGCCTGTCAGCAAATGGAAACCACTTGGGGAGTATGAAGCACTACCGAGGTCCACACCCCACCCAGAGATCCTGGTTTACTTGACCTTGGTTATACGCATCAGTACTGAAAAACGGATACGCAACGTGCCTGGAGAAGAACACGGAAAAATTCTTGCACGTTATCTAATTAAATCCCCCAATAAAGCAGTCCATCCTCTGTGAGTTAGTAAAAATACATCCACCTCTTGCAAAGAACGGACTCCAATGTGATCTGAAAATAGACTTTGTGTGCTCATTAACTGCTAGCAAGACTATTTTTTAAAAGAGAAGACCAAGTGCCTTTGGTGGGGGGCGGGTGGTGGTACTTTTTTATGTAAAGAACCGTGAACAGAGAAGGCGAAATGGGATATGCGATGGAATAAATGGTGGTGGAAATAGGGGGGGATTTTAGTCCTCGTGCCAGTTGCTTATTGTGGCAACTAGAAATACCTAGTAGGAGAAATTATGTTGAAATGAGTGATGTGGGAAATGGTGGGAGTCTTAGCCCGGGGTTTTCTGGAAAGGAGAGATGAGGCCAAAGAATTAAATCCTGCCTTTGGCAGGCTGCTCTGGATGGTTTGTTGGAGGCAGGGGAGTGGGCGGGGAGAATGGGAGCCACAATCAAAGGTCAGACTTGGAGGGAAAAAAATCCTATTTTGTTACCGCCCTGACCCGGTCTGTCTCGTAGGAGAAATCCCACGTGATAGAAGCATACAACTTGCAAGCTGTTATTAACTAGGCGGAAATGAAGTGGTTCAATCCTAGTTCAGCTTGCTCAGAGTATGTAGAGAACCAGCCTTTACCTGGATAACGGGGGAAAAGAAAGCAAGCTCATTTCTGAACGGCAGCATCTTGAATCCTTTCTGTAACTGTAGTATCAGGCATACTAATTCGATAACATAGATATAATTGCAGATTGTAATAGTATTTGCATTTGTAATTAGACCGAAAGCTTCAGCTGCTGGTATGAATGGAGTACATTTTCTGCCAAAGTCACGCTGTTACCATGAATTATTTATAAGTGCCACCAATATTTTTTGTTGTTGTTTTACAAAACCATATGTGATTTGTCTTTCTTCCCCCCTCCAAAAACTTTAAAAACTAGAAGAGATAGTAGGTAAATCACCTAAAATGTAGAAAGGTGTGGTATTTTATTTATTTTTTAAGTATGTGTTTTGAGAGAGAGCAGGGGACGGGGAGAGAGAGAGTCCCAAGCAGGCTCCGTGCTTAGCACCGAGCCAGACTCAGGGCTTGATTTCACGAATGTGAGATCATGACCTGAGCCAATATCCGACCTGAGTTGTGTGCTTAACCTACTAAGCCCCCCAGGCGCCCCGTAGAGAAGTGGGATATTTTAAAGAATTAACTGTGTGTGTGGCAGGGTGGATATTGGGAATGGTTTTTAAAAACTAACATTGCTGAGAGCGTAAGTGAAAATTTGGTCTTTGTTGCTGAAAGAAGAAGTGATTCTTCGGAGGGATGACCGTTCCAAGATAAACTGAGGCATATGAAAAATTTGAAGAGTTGAGTTCAGAAGTCAATTGAAATTGAGTGGCCTCCCATTGAGCAGACAGAAAGGAGCTCCAAGGAGCTGTGCAAAGTGAAAGGCTTTTATAGGCAGGAGGGAGCAGGAACAAGGAAGTTAAACCAGGTAAAAAAGTGGGTTGGTTATTGTGAGTTACTTTAAGGGAGGGCAGGGGTCTGTCAAACTCATTGCCTAGCAAATGCTGATCTGGCTGTTCCTGATTGATTGACTCAAGATTACATTGCTGGGAGAACCCAAATTGTAGTTCAGTGAACTCTTGGTTTGCTGACCTGGGGCTTAGCATAAGTGACTACATTTGGGGCCTGTTACCTGGTTTTTTTAATGGAGGAAGAAAGATGTTCTGGTGCTCTCAGTAGAACTTTCTGAAGGATGGCAGGAATATTCTACACTCTTCAATATGCAGCCACATGTAGCATTTGATCTGTGTTGAGGACAACTGAAGAACTAAATTTTAAAGTTGAATTATTTTTGATAAAGTTACATTTAAATAGTCCCATGTGGCAAATGGCTGCCATATTGGAGCACACAACACACAAAAAACAAAATGTTCTTGGAGAGGAGGATAAAGAGTCTAAAAGCAATGGTTGTTCATCACTGTAGTGACAATCCATAAAATGGTGCATTTCTATTACAGCTTTGTCATGACCACAGATGAAAACGGACACATTTTTCTTCCTAGAGATTGATTTTAATAGCGTTTGTAGAAATTATGGTAGTAAAAATTAGCCTTTGATAATTATAAATCTAGCCTGTCCAATGGATAACTGTGATTAGGGAAAAGCATTTTTCCATACTCTAGTTTATAAAACTCGATATGATCTGCTATGTGTCACCTTTAGGTTGAATATCACAAAAAGACAGTAAAGCAGATTTAATCACCAGGGATATCTCATCAAGTAGTTAATTTGTAGAAAAATTTCATTTTTTTCAATTTTAGTGAACAGATGGCCTATTCATTAAAATTCAAAAGTAGATAATTACTTGATTCCAGTCTTTTTAGCAAAAGGACATTTTATAACATTATGTTTGGGGAAGACTCATAGGTCTTAAAATGTCTTGTGTGGCTGGACATGTAAATTCTCCCCCATCCACAACTGCCTGCCACACTAACTGAATAAGTCAGTTAAAAATAGACTAGCAGCTCTTCTTTGGCATGAAAACACTCCCTTAAAAAGCTTGTCTCTCTGAACAAAGATTCACATTAACCCCTGAACCCTGCCCAAACATCCAATCGCCAAATGTTTATCATTTTGTTCTAGAGGGTATGCCTAATCCCTGCCCTTAAGAAGTAAAGTTCAAAGGTAAATATGTTCATTGACTTAAACTTCCTGGATTCTCTTAACAACTGATTGGTAATTTTTTTCTTCCCTCATTTAAGTAGTTCAATAAAGTGGATGTTTAGTAATTCATATCAGAATATTCATGTAGTTAATAATTCTCTGTAGGATAAATCTATAGAAGATGCTACTTTCTTGTATAATGATGCTTATTCTGGTTTCTCTTAAAACCCACAAAGAGTTTTTTTGTTTTGTTTTTTCCTTCCAGAAGGATTCTTCCTACCCTTAGCTACATAAAATGAGAGAAAAGTGACTGATTTGCCTGATTTCCCTCATTGCTAGGAAGCTGGGAGTATTTTATCCTTCAACACTCTGACTTCCTCACCTAGAAATTCTTGGTTGCTTTCTTCTTCATCTCTTAGATCTTGGCTCTCCCAATATATCAGTTTTTATTCTGTTCCACCTCAAATTTATTTTGGAATAAGTTCCTGACTTTTTTTTTTTTTTTCAACTAAGTGTATGAGTTTCCACAGAACGTGTCAAACTTGCTACAGACTGTTTTAAGATTTAAGAAGTTAAAGCTGACATCCTTCCCATGAACCAGGTTATATAAAGGAACTTTGCCACTTTGCATTTTAAATGAAAAGAAAGGGACTACCCTTGTCCATTAGACTTGATCTTCATCGCCTCTTCCATGCTCTGCCCTTCCCCCCCTCCTTTTTTTCTTTTAATTTTGCTCTAGCATACTTCCTCCATCCTTACAGCTTGGGAATGGATGGCCCCCTGACATAGGCATCTTTCGTGGTCCGTCTTGATAAGATCCTGATAAAATCCAGGAGAGTAAGGGATGGATGTCAGTGGGTGTACATTCCCATGATCCCTGCTGTCTGTAGTATCCAAGGCGAGAGGCAGACTCCTCCCTAGACAATGGTCACACAAGGACCTACTCCCAATAAAGGGAAATGGCTCATGTAGAGAGCAGTAGAGTACCTGTCGGCAAGCTCTTTCCCAGGACCCCTGGGGCCAGAGGCTTCAGAGTCCATCATTTTTCAGACTCGAGAAAAGTAACAGGGTACATATATTACATGTTATATAACCTGCCCCGCCCCCCCCCCCTGGTCTGGGATAACCCCTACAAGCAAACACATTAGCGTTTCCATTGCAGGGTGTGTAAGTGGTCACGTGGGTCAGATACAGACGATATGGGGCCCCCTGTTAGTTAAGATCAGGTTGAAGGCAAATGAGAAAACCGCCTGGGAATTGAAAAAGCAGATGGGGGGTTGAGGACCTGATAGTAACTGACAGCACGGCTGGGGCCACCCCACCGCTGCCACTGTCCCAGTGCCTGTGAATATTCAAATGAGCAACACAACTGTGCCATCTGGCATTTGTGCGTAAGGAGTTCCGTGAAGAACGGTCAGCAAGAGTTCGATGCCTGCAGGTTCAGCTCGGACCGGTATTCAGAAGGTTTATTTAGGAAAGTTCTAGTAGCCAACACAGAACTCCAGGTAGTCAAAATCCCTGACCTGTTAACCCCGTTACTGCAACTTCCTACCTTTTCCCTTTGCTACCTTGCGTCCTATTTCCTGAACCTTCTCTCTTCCGTCATTCTGCAATACGCCCATCACCATCCTCATTATTCTGAGGCTTTGCCCCAGCTCCTCGTCTTTCCCTGCACCTACTATAATGTCCTATCCATATTCTGTCTGCCCCAAACCTAGAGATAAGTGGGGCTTGGGTTTTTGTCTGAGTGTCTTTGGCAAGAAGCCGTAACAAACTCAATTCATGGGGACAGTTACTTTGGAAGACTTGTTTGCAACACGCCTTTGAGGAATTGCAAAAAGCTGGAATAGAACCTTTTAGAATACTTGGGAGCCTTCCATTATCTTCTGGAATGTGACCATAATGCTGGAGGTCACAAATGGCTGCTCATTAATGAGGATATTCAACCTAGGATCTAATGCCTTTGAGAGTATCCTATATTCATACTGGGTGCAGAGAAGAACCAGACCAGGTTTTTTGACCATTATAAACACAGAATCCTTCATCAAGTTGACATTCATATTTTTCTGTTAGGTAGAGATTTTGTTCATATCTGTCTCAATGTATCTGTCTCACTGCAAGTGTGAATCACCTCTGGAGGTTTTTCTTCTGTTCCTGTTTTTAATTCCTGTTGATACGGTCATGATACTCACATAAAGGCGGGGAGAGCATTACCTTCTGAAATTCAGCCAGGTTCATTTTTAGGATTGGCTGTGTTTTCTTTCTATAGACTTGGAGAAGCTGGTGCTTATTCATTTATCAAATCATTGATAATGCCTGCTTTTAACTTTTTTTCCCCAGAGCAAATGAACAATAACCACAAAACAACAGAAGTCTGTCCTCTGCCTTTATTTTCTTAGTGTATTAAAAGCACAGGTCTGGGGCGCCTGGGTGGCTCAGTCGGTTAAGCGTCCGACTTCGGCTCAGGTCATGATCTCGCGGTTTGTGAGTTCAAGCCCTGCATCAGGCTCTGTGCTGACTGCTCGGAGCCTGGAGCCTGTTTCAGATACTGTGTCTCCCTCTCTCTCTGACCCTCCCCCGTTCATGCTCTGTCTCTCTCTGTCTCAAAAATAAATAAACGTTAAAAAAAATTAAAAAAAAAAAAGTCACGAAGGTCCAACTTGAGTCCTGCAGACTTTAAAAAACAAACAAACACAGGTCTTTGGTTGATGCATACCAATGACAGTTTTTAAGAAAATAGAAATCTTTATTAATGGATTTTTTAAAACGTTTATTTTGAGAGTGAGGGAGAGAGAGCAAGAGAGAGAATATATCCCAAGCAGGCTCCACACTGTCAATGCAGAGCCTGATGCGGGGCTTGAACCCATGAACTGTGAGCGAGATCATGACCAGACCCGAAATCAAGGATCAGACGCTTAACCGACTGAGCCACCCAGGTGCCCCTATTGGGTTTTTTGAAGCTACCTTCTGTAATAATGAATAGCTATATGATTTGTTGTTTATTTAGGACAATATTTTCCGGGGCCTGTTTAATCTTGAAACTCCCCAAAAACCTGTTCATTGTAGCAACCGGATTTCAGTTGTGGTCCAACTGGCTTACTGCCCAAAATGGGGTTAACTCATCCCCATGCCCCTAGTGTTTTCTCATTGCTGCAGAGTTGTGTTAGCACAGGAAAGGCTTCAGATTTTGCTGTGCTTTGTAATGAATAAAATATGTGGGAAATGTGAAAGACTTATGTAAGCTCTTTTGTCTTCGTCTCACTGAAGAGCTTTAATTTTATTCTTTATAATCCTGGAGATGTCAACTGGCCCCATGCCATCTTTCATGACTTTATACTTTCCCAGTAGAGACCGAGGACTTCAAAGTCTGTTAGGAGAACATAAAAACTAAAGGCCCAGGGCTAGTGAACTTTAATATTATTTTTCCCAATGAAGCAGCAGTGATCTACAGTGCAGTGTGTTTTCTTAGTGTTCAAGCATAATTTAAAACCACACTGCACCAAACGTCTTCTCTATTAAATGTACATTCTGAATCCTAATGTCCGATACCAGAGTTTTCGCAGAATATTTTGCTTGTGTTTTTATATCCATTTCTTTAATGTAAAACCATCTCTTGGACAGAAGCATAGCATTAGTTTAACATCTACTTTATATAATCTTCACAATGTGAAATATGGTGTTTTTCCCTTTCGACCTGTTGGTAGTCATTACTCTGTCTGGAGGCAGAGTGCAAATTCTTAACTGGCTTCTCCAGGGTATGGGTGTGGTAGGAGACAAGTTTATAAAAGAAAAACAAACTGGTCGCTCAAGTGAAAACCCCTGGTCTGTTCTCATGTGAGTCAGTGGATGAACTAAAATCAGGAAAAACTGAAAAATAAATACGGTCCTCTGTATCATTTAGAGCTGCTTTGAATTCGAAATATAAATGATTTATGACATTTTAAGATGGGGACAAATTATTCATGGACAGTGCTAAGTCATTAGGAATATTTTTCTATGGGAATTAATTTCTTCAATTCACTGCTGTTCAAGACTAGGTAGAACTTTACAGCCTTTTAAATATTTTAAGCCTGTTAGGTTTCTTTATCAAATTCCTGCTTAACACAGTAGAAGGGTGATTCACATAGATGTGTTAACAGTTTTTATTTTTAATACCTAAGATAAAATTTATATTTTATAGTTTCTATTTAAGCAGTGTATCTAGCCTTTTCTTTTTTTTTTTCTTTGTTGTTACTGAATTTGTGCTGATTAAGCCAACACTTCCCCTGTCCCTCCTACGACAAAAGATACATTGATAAAATACATCTCTAAGGTGAGAGGTAGACTAGATGTCCAGTAAGCCAATTACTGTTAGTAGGCAAACCATGAGATGAGATTCATGACTTTAGATTTGTAACAAGTATTCGAACAATGCTGGTCTTAAGTTGCTTTGCTTTGAGTCAGCTTTGTTTCCTCTTAGATAAATTCTGGGTTGTCAGTGATAGTTTGAATACCATGGTAAGGTTCTCTGAGGAATCTAGGGGATTATTCAGTTAGCCCAGGATTCTTACTCTGATTTGTAATGCCAGGGACCTCTGTGGAAGTCTGATGTCTGGGAACCTCATTTCAGAATATTTTGAAGTGCATAGAATGGACTGGATTGCCAAGGAAACCAATTGCATCAAGAATCAGTAAATTGTAAAGGTTGTGATTCACGAATACATTTGTATTTTTAAGACATTAAATAAGATCGAACGCTGTGTCTCATAACTACCATGAGTTTGAAAGAGGAGAGTACAAACAATATTTAAAGATTTAAAGGTATCTGCAACTGTCAGTATCTTAATAAAATGTGGTTTATTTCTTTAAATAATTTTTCAGGTTTGCTTATTTTGAGAGAGAGAGAGAGAGCGAGCAGGGGAGGGGCAGAGAGGTAAGGAGAGAGAGGATCCCAAGCAGGCTCCACCATGTCAGCACAGAGCCCAAAGCAGGGCTTGAACTCGTAAACTGTGAGATCATGGCCTGAGCTGAAACCAAGAGTCGGATGCTTAACTGATCCACCCAGGTGCCCCTCAAAATGTGGTTTCTATTGGTGACAATGCCATAAGTATTGTTAAGCAGGTATGGTTTGTTACTGTGGAAAAGCCGCACTTCAATTAGAAGTTAGTAAAACTGAAAATAGAAAGATTTTATCCAAGTTCTCAGAACCCTGAATTCTATTCGGTTAAGAACCTTTGAACTAGACCACGAAATTTGAATGCAAGAATGACAGGTGAAGGTTCAGGCTCCGGTTAACTTAGAGAAGATCCCAGTTTGTGCAAAGACTGGACACACGAGGCTAGGAACTGGAGTTTGATCCCAGAGAAACTAGTAAGAATTTCTTAGGGGGCTATGGATCAGAATAATACCCAAGGAAGATGATTGATCTTCTTTGCTGTATGGTTTTGTGGCAGAGAATCCAGGGAAGGAGCCATGTCCGTTGTGAACAGGGCCTACGGCAGAGTTTCAGTTAAGGGACAAAATCGGTGTGTTATGTGTGCTATTAGAGGTTATTTGTAGTCATCGGTAGGGTGACGTACGGATGACTTGGCTGTCCTTAGTCACAGAGTTAAGTTGAGAAGGGATGAAGGGTGATTTTGGAAGGAAAATGAGGTCACACGTGAGGCCTCCCGTAAAGAGAGCAGGAGAACAGTTATTCAAGAAAAAGTGGGGGGGGGGCAAAGCATCTCTGATTGCTAAACATTCTTGTAAAGAGTAATAAAATACTATGACATTGGTAGCCAGTCTTCTAATTGAGCACTTACTCTGTGCCTATGCTAAATCCCCATGTTTTTAGGAGCTTTACTGGGATATAACTCACATCCCATACAATTTGCCCTTTTAAGGTGTTCGATTCGGTGCATTCTGGAATATTCAAAGTTGTGCATCCAAAGCCACGGTTACCCCCAGATGAAACCCCGCACCCCGGAACTGTCACGCCCCAACCCCTCCATCCCTCCTGAGGGGCCTGGGCAATTATTAATATACTTTCTCTCAAGATAGGACTGTTCCGACTGTTTGTTGCACATACATGGAGTCCTACAGCCCGTGGTGCTTGTGACTGACTTGTTTCACTTCGTAGGTGTTCATCCCTGCTTCCGGCGGGACCCCGTTCCTTATGTGGTGGAGGAACACGTCACCTTGTTGATCCATTTACCACTTAAGTCCTCTGTACGCATTAGTTCTTTCTGCCATTGCCCCTGACGGCACAGGAGAGGAGTGTTGGCTCTTTGCTTCTACGGTCTGCTTCTCTGGAAATACCGTCTTGAACCCCCTTCCTTTGTTCTGTGGCACAAGAGGGCGAACACTACCTCTTTGGTGTGGGCAGTGGCTTTCAATCCCCAAACTCTCCCTCCTCCCCTGCCCCAGGCCATTTGTACAACAGCTTCCTGAGGGAATAAATCCAAACTTTTTTTTTCATCTTTTGATAGATGCGTAGAGTTATTTTGCAGGGTGGATGGTTGTTCCTTTGGGGTTTTTCTTCTCTGCTTTTTAAAAATGGGAAGGTAGGTAAGTGCTCACCATATACTCTGGAGAATCCTGGCCTTATGTAAAATGGAAAAAAAAAAACTACATATATTATATCCAGTGTAGGTAAATTGTCAAATAAAAACTTTTCCTTGTGAGATGTGTACACTGGGTAAAACAAAGTACAGAAATACTTTCAGTAAGTGGAGTGGGAGTGAGAGGTTGACACTTATTATTATTATTTTTTTTTTTTTTGAGAGAAAGAGAAAGATGGTGGGGGGAGGAGCAGAAGGTGTGGGGAGAGACAGACAGACAGACCCAAGCAGGCTCCATGCTGTCAGTGCAGAACCTGACGTGAGCTTCATTGCGCAAACTGTGAGGCCTTGACCTCAGTCAAAGTCAAGAGTCGAATGCCCAGTGACTGAGCCACCCAGGCGTCCCAGAGACGGACACTTTTTTGTTTTTCTTTTTCTTGTGGACTATAGAGACAATAGAATAAACATGAAATCCTAAGGCTAACCCACCAGCAAGATCACAGCTGTGGACCTTTTCACTCTTAGTTCAATCTGTTGACCAGTGAGAACCTACTAACCTCCCACTATTTACAACCAGGCATTAAATGACTGTCCCTGTGTCAGCTGAGGGTTTGCTGATGGGTGTGGAAAGCTTCTTCTCACACCAGGCTTTCACTGAAATCTCCTGTGAATCCTACGATCCTAAATGTGATGAACCCACCTTGGGGTTCACTCTCCTTAAAACTATCTTTTTTTTTCTTGTCTAAAGGAAATTGTAAGAAGGACTCCATCTATGTCTTCATCTTGACATAAGTATTATCTAGTGATCCTAACCCTATAAACTATGATACGGTTATCCCAAATCTACAGTGAAGTAAATCGAGACCGAATTCGAGAATTCATTCAAGATCCCAAAGCCAGTCAGAGCTACAGCCAGGACCCAGTGTTTTCAAGGGTATCTGGAAAAGAGCTGCCATTCCAACATCAGTAAGATAGTCTTACAAGTCTTGCTTCAAAATGTTCCGTACTTCTATTTGACATGACCTCTGCTGGGGAGAATTACCCAGTGCATAGACTTCTGGCTTTATCCAATCCCAGAGCAACGTGGTTTGCTTCAGTATTGCAACCTGGTGTTAACCTTACTTGAGTTTGGAATTTACATCTGGTGGAGGTTAAATGATGAACAGCGGAAGTCCAAAATTTCCCCTTAAATGTAGAATATTTTCTACGTGCGCAGATTGTATCGGGTTTTCTCCGCCTGGGCACAGCTCCCATTTGGGGCCAAATAATGCTTTGTTGTGGGGCTGTCCTTGTTGTGGGGCTTCCCAACATTCTTGGCTTCTGCCAATGAGACACGGGTAAGACACCCCAAGTGGTGACAACCAGAAATATTCCCAGACGTTGCCCAGTATTCCCTGGAGACAAAATCGGCCCCAGTGGAGAACCACTGTGTTAGGTTCTCCCAAGCTTACCATTAAAACAAAGGCATGATTCGTGCCCACAAGTCTGACAGTATTAGCGGTCCTTTTGCCATGTGCCCCTCTTCGAGAAGGTACAGAAGTGGCCATTCATGGTCTCGGCTAATTGAAGGTACTCATGAACTTTAGAAATGATACAGCAGGAGTGCATTATACATTGCTGGAATTAAGCTTAATAAACGTGACTTAATTAAGACAAATTATCTGTTCACCTCTTCATTGACTCAGGGAATTGTCCGTCTGCTCCCCTGTCCTCCGTCTCTCTCCTCTGTCCTGGCTTTTCTCATCACTGGAAATTGAAATTAGTCCATGGACATTCATCTAGTGCTTTTTGTGTACTTTAAAGTGCTAGGATTTTATTTTTTATCTTTTTTTTTAATGATTAAAAAAAAATTTTCATGTTTATTTTTCTGAAAGGAGACAGCGTGAGCAGAGAGTGAAGAAGACACAGAATCCGAAGCAGGCTCTGGGCTCTGAGCTGTCAGCACGGAGCCTGACGCAGGGCTCGATCTCACGATCTGTGAGATCATGGCCTGAGCTGCCATCTAGAATCAGATGCTTAACCAGCTGAGCCACCGAGGTGCCCCTATAATTATCTTTTTTTTTAATTTTTATTTAAAAAATTTTTTAAAGGTTTACTTTTTTTTAGAGAGAGAGAGAGAGAGAGCAAGCAAGCAAGCAGGGGAGGGGCAGAAAGAGAGGGACGCACAGAATCAGAAGCATGCTCCAGGCTCCACAGTGTCAGCACAGAAAGACCTGTGACCGCACTGAAGCGGTCCTCGAACTCACTAATTATGAGATCATGACTTGAGCCGAAGTCGGACGCTCAACCGACTGAGCCACCCAGGTGCCCCAAAGCGCTAGAATTGTAAAACACAATGTGTATGAAGATGATAGAATTATGACGCTTGTGAAGTTCTTCCAGAATCCTGTTGACACATCTGTGAGAGTGTCAGTGTGTTCTCTCCTCCAGTATCTCCAAGGGCAGGATTCTGCAATGTACATGGTTCATCCCAGATTTCCACTCTGATGATTCAGAGGATTCTCTATATACAAATCGCTTACATTTCAGACTGTTTCCCCATCTAGGTTTCCTTTGTAAATATGTGCATGCCCCCTATGACCTCAGTTAGAAACAAACACACTTGATGCTCAGATATGTGCATTTTTATTTCTTACTCTCTTGTGGGTTTTGTTTTGTTTTGTTTTGTTTTTTTCGTTCTCTCCCTCCCCACCCCCCCACCCCTGTCTCCATAAGACAGATGTTTAGTTCTGGACATCTCATTAATGTTTTTTATTCTCTTATTACCAAGAGTAACTATGATGATTATATTTCATATTCAGATATATATTGATCTGTTGTAATTCATTGTAATGAAAAATTGTGTCAAGTCATGACCAGAGAGGAAATCAGATTTGCCTAAGGAAAGAAGTCTGCTGTCATATATCTTCAACTAGCCTCTTAAACCTCAGGCTCTGTTTCATTCCATTTGGGTAACTTGTATTTTTGTGCTCCCTGTAAGAATTATAGCTATGATGTATCAAAGAAAAGTGACTTCTTTTGAATGGGAAGCTTGCTCCTAACTACAGTCCAGATGTCCTGGGGCACCTGGGTGGCTCATTCGGGTAAGCATAAGACTGTTGGTTTTGGCTCAGGTCATGATCTCACAGCTCATGGGTTCGAGCCCCATGTCAGGCTCTGCACTCAAAGCGTGGAGCCTGCTTTGGATTCACTCTCTCTCTGTCCCTCTCCCTGCTTGTGCTCTCTCACTCTCTTTCAAAAATAAACGTAAAACAGGAGAATCTGATGGCCTGACACTTAAAGAAACTAGAACACAAATAGTTGAGGGAAAAACCTCTTCTCATCCTCCAAGAGAAAACCAATCTGCAAAATACCTAACTAGAAGTGGGTGAAGCAAGCTTTGGAAGAAATAAGTAATACTAGAACAGGGAAGTTTCTCATAGAGTTCCATTCAAGGGCCAGAGAACGATTTTCAATCATCAAGATTAACACTACATCGAAGGAGCAAAAGTGTGGATCCGGAGAGACCATAGCCATTTGGATTTAAAGCAATCTTGAACAGAAAACAGATAAGGTACTGACACGCAGTCATTTTTAAATTCAAGAACACACTTGTGTCTCTTTGTGAGGCCGTCTGTTTCCTTCTTACACTGGCTTCGAAAAAGCCTACCTGAATGCTTACAGCTTTGAAGAAGGTATCCAAGAATGGAGTCTGTTCCTGGTAACTGGATGGTTTTTTGCTCTAGCCCACAGCAGCCTTAGCAATTTTTACTTTCTTCCCCAGATGAACACCCCCAATCTGAAAGAGCCCTGCAAGGCAAGTCCGATAAAATAGTATCCCTAATTCATTTGAAAAGCAGAAAGTAGGGGCTAAAAATTCTCACCCTAAAAAAAAAAAAATCATTCTTCTCCCTATGCGATGACGCATGCTAAGTAAGCTTATTGTGAAGTAATCATCTAGCAGCATATGTTAGTAAAGTCATTATGTTGTACACCTGAAACTTATATAGTGCTGTAGGCCAATTACATCTTAAAGAAGGAGGAAGAGGAAAAGAAAGGAGGGGGGAGGAGGAGGGGGGAGGGAGAAGGGAGGGAGGATCCATAAGTGAACCTCCTCTCCTAGAGGAAACAGACCCATGCTGGTGGCCACACAGCTCAGCCATCACATGTTGAATTAGTCCTGTTGAAAAACTGGAAACTCCAGAAACCCACCTGAGAGAATTCGTAATGTAAAAGCTGTGATGTTGAGCCTACAAAATCACAAAGGGGCTGGTCCAGCAGAGGGAAGGAGCAAAATGATGGGGGGGAGGTCTTATCTAGATGGGACCTTTTGACATAACACCTCACTGCCTTTGATGGCCAGTCGAGTTGCCTTGAATGTTCCAACCAAGGTTATTGGAACTAAGCACAGAACGTTCATAATTAGGTTATTGCCAGCCATTCTAGTTCAGCCTGCCTGTAATAAATCCCTAAGCTGATTTGCCTTATCATGGAAGTTCTTAAGGCACAAAACCACAAGCTAGTAAAAAACCTATAAAGATAATCAAAGCCAGGCGATTCTGTGTCTCCATGTAAACTCAATTTGTTTTATTTGTAGGGCCTAATTCTTACAAGAGATAGACAAGAGTATAGATACTTTATTTTCTTAATGTTTATTTATTTATTTTGAGAGAGAGAGAGTGAGAGAGTGAAAGAGAGAGAAATGGAATCCCAAGTAGGTTCCATGCTGTCAGTGCAAGGCCTGATGTGAGGCTTGATCTCATGAACCATGAGATGGTGAACTAAGCTGAAACTGAGTTGGATGCTTAACCAACGGAGCCACTTAAGCATCCCCCAAAGTATAAATACTTCATAATGGGTCTCTTAACACTTGGCATCTCCCAAGGGGGGCACGTGGATTGTAATGCCAGAAAGCAGAAGGGGGGAGCTGATTGATGCTCAGGGTGGCCCATGGTAGGCTTTAGGACTCAGCCCAGCCCATCACAAATGGGTGTATGGTCCTTGAAGTAGAATGTAGTTTTTATTTTAGGTACTGTGATAAAACTTTTAATTGTTCAGACTCATGGCTGGGGTCCTGAGAGCTGAGTAAAACTCTAACCCCTAAATCGAATCTTAGCCAACTGTCCCCATGTCTCTTCTGTAAACAACTTTCACAATGGAGCAAAGCCAAATAAAAATGATTTGCATGTTTCTTTTTTGTGGTGGAGATAGCGCCGAGTAAAAATAATGCCAATATGATACCATATTTCCTAAAAGCAAAAGTGACTATTAACATAATCAGAGTATACAGACGGATCACATTTTTGATTGTCATTAGTTCCCTTGAATAACAGTTCTAATGGCCTCTAGTCACTGTTGAGTCCAGTTAAAGAACATAATGGGAACATCTAGAACTTTACTAGGATGTTCTGAAAATGCCTTTCTGCTACTCTTGGGGAAAAAAAAAAAATCTTTGATTTGGAATCTAACGTGGTTTAAAATTAAAGTATTAAAGAGTCATGAATAAATGCTAATGAATCTCTGCTATTTCTTTAAAAGAAACAGAAATTACATTCAACCATGCTGACCTGAAGTGAATTCCTCAAAATGCGCTCCTGAAGTTAATAGCGAATTATAATTATGTAAAACCTCCAAGTTAGGCTGTTTCTAAGTTGGTATGAGCCTCTGGCAAAAGCATGCTATATTTTGAGCCTGACTGACTTTTTCCCTATTTGTTTCAGCCCACATTATTCCCCTCACCACCAAAATAACCACACATAGGCCTACCTACTTTCTATGCAAGGGAGGTCAATTTCAGCCAAACTTCAAAGGTAGCCATAGCATGGAAAAAAGAGGTGGGGGGAGAACAAGAGTAGGGGAGTGGCTCCTGGATGGTCCTGATACTTGCCAAGGACATCGATTAGGTGGGAACCGGGCCCTCTGGTAGACGGCAGTAAGCTTGTGATGGTTTTATTCTTCGTTTTCATAAGTGGGCCACAGATTCTGTACTTGGAAATCCATTCATAAGTGTATAATCACTTCTCATTTGGCTTGAAGGTTGCTCTGCGGCATAGTGAGTGAGCTTAACCGAATTCACAGTTCACATCAATAATTTACGTTACTGGGCTCCTGGAAATCCAGACCTTTCCAAAGGTCTTCGAAAGAACTCTCTAATTAATGCCATGTGTGTTCCTACCTTTGTTTTTAGCCCCCGTTGGTCCCGCCTCCCGGGTTACTTACTCCATCCACACAGCAGGGGTGAAGAAGGGAAAGTGATCACACAGTGACTCAGTAACATTTTAGAAACACGGTGTTTCTGTTTACCATTTAGAGTTTTCTGTTTATTAAAAAATGCTTTTTGGACCATTCCCATCTACCCTGTGTGATCACATTCCTCACTTCCATGGCTATTGTGAATATAGTGACCCTGTAGTATTTCACTTAACCTGGAAAAGATGTTTTCTATCCAGATGTCTATTTCTCAGATACACTCTGTTCCAGTAAATCGCTTGCTAAATCTTTTTGCTTTTCTGGTTTTTTTTTTTTAGAATGTTTATTCATTTTTGAGAGAGAGAGAGACAGAGACAGAAGGGGAGGGACAGAGAGAGAGGGAGACACCTCTCCCTCTGAAGCGGGCCGTGTGCTGACAAAAGAGTCCAATGAAGATGCGGGGCTCGAACTCATGAACTGTGAGATCATGACCACAGCTGAAGCTGGATGCTTAACCGATTGAACCAGAGGTGCCCCCCCACCTTTTTTTTTTTTTTTTACTATCTAATCAATATGGAATATATTCTCTTCTCTTCTCAACACTGATTATTCAAATATATATGGATACCTATAATATGTAGGTGTGTTGGTACCTATCTTTAAAAAAAGGAGTTAGACATGAGAAAATTAGGCAAATATGAAAATCATCAGGGAAACAAGTTGGAACCAGAAACGCATTTGTACACATGTTTCAGACCTGAGTCATATATAATTCTGACTGTGAGATTTCTGGAGGTCCTATCAAAGAAAACATATCTGTTAAAAGATTAACTATCAGTTAAAATCAATAAGTGCTGGGGTGCCTGGGTGGCTCAGTTGGTTGGGCATCCAACTATGACTCTTGGTTTTGGCTCAGGTCATGATCTCACAGGTTTGTGAGTTCAAGTCCCATATGGGGCTCTGCACTAACAATGTGGCGTCTGCTTGGTATTCTGTCTCTGTCTCTGTCTCTCTCTCTTCCTCCCTCCCCTCTCTCCCCCTGTCTGCCCCTCCTCTGCTCTCTCTCTCTCTTTCTCTCTCTCAAATACACTTGAAAAACATAATCAGTTTTACACAAGCATGGTTTTTCAGAGAAGGAAGGTACACCAACACTAAGTAGTAGTGTGGTCACTGTGGTATAGGAACAGTAAAATTTCCCAGAGTGGGGAATCTCTGGGTTTTATTAATTAGCTTCCATGTGACAGGTCATAGATGTCCTTTGAGAAACCACTGAGCTAAAGTAAGAGCTCTGTATTTCTTGTCTTCTATTAGTTGAGAAGCCCTAATTCTTAAGCTGTCCAGAAGGAATCTTAGTAGTGGTCTTGCTCCTGTGGGTCTATTGCCACTGAAGACTTTCAACTTTGGAACCTCAACAGAGAAGTAGATTTGTCCAAAAGCAGTGATGTATGAAAGTTCTTTAGATATTGTTCATTTTGCTTTTAGTTCTCTTCATACAATTGAAGCTAGAGTTTTAAGTCAGGAAAATATTATAATGCACTGAAAAGTTGGTACTTTGGGGGTGCCTGGGTGGCTCAGTCACCATCTGACTTTGGCTCAAATCATGGTCAACTTTTGGGACCTTATCAAGATAAAAAGCTTCTGCACTGCAAAGGAAACAATCAACCAACCTAAAAGACAAGCGATGGAATGGGAAAAGATGTTTGCAAATGACATATCAGATAAAGGGTTAGTATCCAAAATCTATGAAGAACTTACCAAACTCAACACCCAGAAACAAACAATCCAGTAAAGAAATGGGCAGAAGACATGAATAGACACTTTTCCAAAGAAGACATCCAGATGACCAACAGTTACATGAAAAGGTGCTCAACGTCACTCATCATCAGGGAAATCCAAATCAAAGCCACATTGAGATACCACCTCACAGTGGTGGAAACAACAGATGTTGGCAAGGATGTGGAGAAATGGGAACCCTCTTGCACTGTTGGTGGGAATGAAAACTGGTGCAGCTGCTCTGGAAAACAGTGTGGAGGTTCCTCAAAAAATCAAAAATAAAACTACCCTGTGACTCAGCAATAGCACTATTATGAATTTATCCAAAGGATACAGGAGTGCTGATTCATAGGGGCACATGTACCCCAATGTTTATAGCAGCGCTTTCAACAATAGCCAAATTATGGAAAGAGCCCAAATGTCCATCAACTGATGAAATGATAAAGAAGATGTGGTTTGTATATACAATGGAATACTACTTGACAATGAGAAAGAATGAAATCCTGCCATTTGCAACAACATGGATGGAACTAGAGGGTATTATGCTCAGGGAAGTAAGTCAGCCAAAGACCTATCATATGTTTTCACTCATAGGTTGATATTGAGAGACTTAATAGAAGACCATGGGGGAAGGGAAGGGAAAAAATAGTTACAAATGGAGAGAGAGGGAGGCAATCATAAGAGTCTCTTAAATACAGAGAACAAACGGTTGACTGGGGGTTGGGGAGAGGGGAAAGTGGGTGATGGGCATTGAGGAGGGCACCTGTTGGGATGAGCCCTGGGTGTTGTATGTAAGTGATGAATCATGGGAATCTACCCCCAAAACCAAGAGTGCACTGCATATGCTGTATGTTAGCCAATTTGACAATAAATTATATTTAAAAAAAAAAAGTCATTTATGGGAGCTTCCAGCCTAAGGCAGTCCTTGCTGAAGCAATACTATGTCAACTGTTGGCAGTACATGGCCGAGTGGGGAAGAGGATAAAGAGAATGCATTCCGCCAGGTAGATCGCCATGACTTCTTGCAATTCCGTGTCCTTCATTCAGTATGATACCGATTTGAACCCAGAAGTTCTCAACCCCCATAGAGAAATCTGAAACAATTACTTTCTCCATTAAAAAAAAGAAAAAACCAAACCTACTAACCTATAGGGATGTTGGTTGGTTTCTGGAATAGATAATGGAATATTCTGTTTCAGTATGCTGTAATAAGCCCTCCTTCCTTTTAGATAAGGAGTATGGTGAAAATAACACCAATAGTAAGAGCTAACATGTATTGACCGTCTTCTATATGCTGGGCATTGCACTCAGCATTGAACCTGCTGTATTATGTCATTTTGTCAACCGCTCCATGAGATAGGTGCTTTTCCTTTATCCACTTTCTTAATGAAGAAACTGGGGCATGGAGAAATTAATACCATGCCCAGAGTCACAAGGCTCATAAGGAACAGATAAGAGAACCAGAATTCAACTCCTGGTCTGACTTCTAATGACGTATAAACCTCCTAAATGCATAAAGTTCTGAGTCTGCTTCTCGTTCTCTGGTGGCAGATGAGATTCCTGAGGGGACAGGCTTACCCATGAAAGGGAAGGGGGGACATGCCATGGGCAAGGGACATCTGAGGCTTGTGAAAATATGAATTTACTGGGCTGGTTTTGATGTACCTATCAAGAGACAGAGTTTTATTTTCCGCGGTCAAGAAGTGAGGCATGACAAAAGCTAGACTGAATTTCGAGTGGCCAGACCCCCATAAGAGAGTATGTCCTAACTTTGTGAAATGTTGGACTTGTTCATCCCGGATAACTTCTTTCCACACAGAGGAGGTGCACCCACATGGTTCAAGAGTAGCGAATAGATTTTATGTGAAATTTTATCCTAATTACCACAGAATTCTCTCTCCACTGATACCATTTGCATGAAAATGGTTTCCGGGGTAGAACAAGGTTGTCTGAAGAGTTGACCCTGCATCACTGGTACATGGATTAACTTAACAAATAAAAGGATTTTTTTTTTGACATTTAGGATTTTATCCCCATAGGTGTCTGAGCAAATTAGCACATGAAACCTGTGATTTTACAAATGTTATTGCTTAGTTGAAAGTAGGTTGATTTTTTTTTTTTTTTAAGAGGGAGTGAGTTTAAAGCCCAACTCTACAAGTCAAATACTACAGGAAACACATCAATAAGGGGGCAATTATGAAATCAATGCCTGGGGGCCTGAAGTTTGGAGAGGACTTGGTGGTGTTACTTCCTTCCATGCACTAGCTAATGCCGCACAGACTTTGTCTTCTGTAGACTATGGATAAGTAACTTGGAAGAAAAATAGAAAGGGGGGATTGGTCTAGAATGCATTGTGTTGACTTTATTTCCCACTGCTGCCCCCCAATTTTGTGAGGTGATAGAATTTGTAGTGCACTTAGCTGCACCCTTTTAAAGTACATTTTTTCCATTTCTCTCATGAATAGAATTTGCCTTACTCACAAGCGGCACTATATATCCAGGGTCCTTGTGTCCCTGGTCTTTCCTTTCTTATCATTTCATTGTCCCAGTTCTTTGTGCACAGAGAACTCCCACGGACCCCCTATCCTCGTAGTTTGCTTTTCCTTATAGTCTGTGTTGCAGGGCTGGGAAACAGATAAAACAGTCTTGGCCGAGTCAGATAAGATGCTTACAAAGAAAACCTACCATGAGCTGCAATTAAACAGTGCCCAAGGGTCAAAGCAATCTCCCTTTCCCTAATCGCCATGCCTTACTCAAATGAGCATTCCCCAGTATGAAACGTGCTATAGAAAATGTACCTGCTTTCTCAGTCTTACCCTCGATTCAAGATGACATCAAAATCGGAATTACCAGAGTTTTCTAAAACTGGGAAAAACACACGTTTACTCTTTTGTCCCCTTTTTTCAGGCCTGCTTTCTGTTTTATCTCACAGTGCTATCAGCGATTTATTTAAAGAAGGGTGGCATCTCTTAACCGACTTGATTTATTGTTCCTCCATTGCCTCCGAGCTAAGACTTGATGTTCACTGGTAATTGCCTTGCAGTTTTAAACCTGAGCCCGGTATTCCTTCTTGCCAATGACAAATGCAACAGATGACATGAAGCATGGGAGAGAATTAAAGTAACGTTGTCTCTTCTTTTCAGATGGTAAGGTGGAAGTCACCAAAGAAGGTGTGAAGCTGTGCACCATGGGTCCAGGAAAGGTGTTCGGAGAGTTGGCAATTCTTTACAACTGTACCCGGACAGCTACCGTCAAGAGTAAGACTGTTTTCTTATTTTGCAAATATTGCCAGCGCCGTTTTCCCCTAGAGCTTTGAGATGTTGGTTGACGTACTTCCGGATTCAGTCTCTGTGATTTTGTTAATCTATAGTTTAATTCTCACCTTGCAATGGGGTTGATACATCTGTCCGCTGAAGGAGGGTTTGCAATCAGTTCTGCCTGACTTCAGTTGTTTCACTGACTTGTGGAAAATCTTCTTTTAACCTGGGATTCCTAGAAATTAAGATTTACAAAATGCGATCTCTTGATAAATTAAACAGAAGCAAGACCTTTTCGCTTGAAGCCGCATGCTGACACTTAAGGAATTTTTACGTATCTGTCTATTCTGGGTTACGTTCCCCCATAAATTCCACTTGTTCATTCATTGGGTTAGAAAAAATTTAAAGGAGAAATGTCCTTCATCTCATTCAAGCCTCATTGAGCGAGATATATCCTGAATTCTAAAATTGTGTCTGAGTATATTCTTGTCTTCAGCTGCTCATCAAGCTGTATATTATAGTATTTTTCTTTTCTACTGATTGAGCTTATTTTAAATCGGGGCAATAAAGCAACTTGTCTCCCTAATTTTACATATATGTGTATATATGATTTCTCTAGCAACTCATTACTCGGTAGAAGCAGCTGCAGGCGTTGGGGATTGGGGGGAGGTGGTGGTTTTAAATACTCCTTCCTGACTACAGGATATAATGAGTGTGTAACAAACAGAGCTGAATGCAAAAGGCAACAATGGAAGGTCCATTGCATCTTTAGGCAGATGTGTGTATTTCGTGTTGGCAATGTTCTTTGGTACACAATCCTGTGGCTCATCGCAATCACAAGTCACTTTGATTAGGTTTTCTTATCTTAAAAAAAAGTACTATTGGCAAAATGAAAAATTATCAATCAGTTTCAGCTGGATGCCATTGATTATTTTGTTTACTGTTTTTTTTTTTTTTCTCTCAAGTATGGCATGCGACTAACAATATGGCACTGAACCTTGGATTGTAAAGAATTCAAGAATGCATGGCCAGTCAGAAACCCAGAAATTGTCCTGTAGGTCTTGTTAGTGAATCGCCTTTTTATTCAGTTGCGATTGCGGCCCTTAGAGGATGAGTGCCTCATGATGTTTTATCTCGATCTTTGAAGGCAAGAAACTCTTTTGATTGATACGCACCATGTTTTTATTTTATGTGATCATTTAATTACATGACTCAAAGAATAATGAAGCCCAGTGAAGCATAACAGAATCTGCCACAACTTTAACTTGTTTAAAAAGTGCCTTAACTAGAAGAGAAGAGTAGTCATGACACTATTAAGTGAAACAGATTATACTGTCATGCTGCGTTTTATGAGAAATACATTCCTTGTAGGTCAAAAAAGGGACAGGAGTAACATATTTTGTTTAAAACAGGCTTTCTCGGGGCGCCTGGGTGGCGCAGTCGGTTAAGCGTCCGACTTCAGCCAGGTCACGATCTCGCGGTCCGTGAGTTCGAGCCCCGCGTCGGGCTCTGGGCTGATTGCTCGGAGCCTGGAGCCTGTTTCCGATTCTGTGTCTCCCTCTCTCTCTGCCCCTCCCCCGTTCATGCTCTGTCTCTCTCTGTCCCAAAAATAAATAAACGTTGAAAAAAAAAATTAAAAAAAAAAAAACAAAAAAACAGGCTTTCTCTGAATTGTGAATAGTGAACATTTTAAAATACTTCAGCCTTGTATACTGCTCGTTTAATTCTAATGAAAACCCCAATTCCCAAGAGGTCAACAGTTGGTAATAACATGTGCTTAATCTTTTGAAACTTTGAATTATTAAAGAAATATTTTAGATAGACTAAATAGTGCATTTAAATTTTATAGCAGAGATTTTTTTTTCATAAAATGATTGCTTTATGAAATTGATGAGTTTCCTATAAAATGGAGTTCATCTGCTGTAGCCTCTATTGTATTACTATTTGATCCGTTGAAAAACGTCCTGTGTATCTGATTGAGAAGGAACTGGGTGTTGAATGCAAATCACAATTCTAACCATTTGGGGCAATCAGAACATCTACATCAAAGAAAATGAGTAATGGAGCATCTTCTTTAACACAGACTCAGAAAAGGCACACATACGTGTGTGTGTGTGTGTGTGTGTGTGTGTGTGTGTGTGTGTGTTTCTTCATAGTGCCTACTTAAGATGTGGAGGTTGTACTGAGAAAAGAGCCTAAGGTTGATGGAGTGTAGACCTACCTCTGCGTTTATAGATGGAGAAGTTTCTGCATGAATGAGGAATAATATCTATTACCGAGAGATTCTGCGTATCGTGTAAAGAACTATAAGGTGTGAATAATGATTATTTCTTATTCAGGACCTTTTGTTCTGTCTTACACTATCCAGGGTGATTATACTTATGACCATGATCCTTAAGTACCACTTTAAATTTATGTTTAAATTAAACTTTCAGGCTGATCACTTTATAATTCTGATTATGTTCCATTATGGATGCTAATTTTACCAAACGACTACAGAAGAGAAACCCCCCAATGTTATCTTACTCTTCATGTGTGATATTACAAAATGGCCTTATTTGGCTTTTTAGATCCAGTCGTTTCTCAGGATTCAGGATTTTGTTGGCTCTTGTCCATTTTTGTTAGCCATCATTTTGCCAGTAATGACCATTTGGCATATGGATTCATCCACCTGGGTGTGGCAGTCTACCTCTCAGGACTTCACTCCACCTACTCAATAGCTTGCCTATCCATGCCTCTTTCTTTCTCACTTCTGTGGGATGTGACCCCATTTGTGTTGACATCACCTATTTTGTTTCTGATCTCTTTCTCCTATCTTTCTCCCTAGGTCAGCCTGAAAGCTGCCTAGCATTTTAATGCATTTTTAATCTCACAGTGGTAACTAAATCCTAGGTGACAGTCAAGAGTTCCTCCATGTACATGAGTCATTTCTTGTTCAAAAGAGCACTTTTTTTTTGAAATTGTATCAGGCCATGAATAAATAAATCCCAGTGACTTCCCGCTAACAAATAGGATTCTATTACCTGTGGGCTTTTTTTTTTTTACTTACGGTACCAAAAAAGTTGTTTTCTTTTTAAAGCTCAAAATTGATAGATGCTGTAAAATATGATAAGCTTGTTCATAGTGTTTCAACCAAAAGAAGTGCCATGATGGTTTGAAACAAGCTCCTTGTTTTTCATTTGGGAGACATCAATTAACATGCCTCAGAAAATAAACGTATACTACTGGTTATTACGGTAACACCAGGAGAGGGGTCTGATAGCACCAAGAATAACTCTTTAAAACATTGAAACCATAAGGACATAGACAACCTGATAGGATAGTGCAGGAAATCTACATTCAGAGTCCATTCCTGTCTTGTAAAACAGCACCATTGATTTTTTCCCCCCCTTGAGGAATGAACATATCAAAATACATAAAATTAACATTTTGTTGGAAACAAATGTAATGGATGTCTTGAGGTCATTCGTGGCTTAAACACCCTCAAGTTTTCCCTGTTACCTGTGATAGGAACACGACCACTTGGACCATCCATCCTATCACAAACAGTCCAGATGCCCCGGGGAGGAACAAAAATCAATTGTTACATTTGATTACCACAACACCAAGCAGTATCTCCAATGGCAGTTGAACTTGACATCTTTATCTAAATATTTTGGGGTTGTGGAGACGAAAGAGTTTTACTGTCCATTTTCAAACCCCACAAAGGTTAGGGACTTCTAATACATCCTTCAGTAACCCTTGCTTCCTCGGTGCCCATACCTGGAAGCATGTTATTGTCTTGTCTTCCTAAAGTGTCGTTTCTGGTCATGATGTCACTTTTCACTTCCCTCACAGCTAAAGCAATATCCATTGATACTCAGTCTGGGCCTCTTACCTTGCTTCTTTGCCCAAGGTTCTTTAAAATCACACACACACACACACACACACACACACACACACACACACACACACACAAATGGAAACTTGAAGTTAATGGAAACCTAAAAATAGAAGGGACAAAGCATTTCATTTACAATGAGAAAGGGATTCAGTGACACTTGCCCTGTGTGTGAATTTGCAAGGACATTTATGGTATTATCCTGTTTTACCTGGATTTCCCACGACCATTTCTCATAACTACATAGTGATTTTTTTTTTTTTTGAGGTTTTATTTCTATGGCTCTTTGCTCCCAAATTCAGTTGTAGATGAATTGGGGTATTTTTGCCTGAAGATACTACATTGAAGTCTCTTCCTCCTATTCTGAGTGTCCTGTTCACAAATCCCCAAACCTTAGGCAGTAATTTATTCAAACACTCTCATCCAGGTAGACTGCAATATAATCCAAGAATAAAAGGTCTCTCTTTGTAGGAAAACCTCTCAACACTAGGGTAAGTTGATAACTGTGGAAAGTTATCTGCAAAATTGGTCTATGGGGGTGTGAGGCTCTTTTATGAATTGACTTGGGCAAAGTATCTGAGTAATTATTTTTTCCTTAGATTATGTATAACAAGTATTTAAAAATTCCTCAGCATTAAAATACTTGAGTACTATCACAAAAGAGCCTAAACATCCTACAAGAAATCTAACAAATCGGTGACTTTAGTAACATCTGCTAAAAATATCTTTCTGCCTTAGCTTTTGAATACTTTCAGGTTTACAGAAGCTTTCCTAGGATATTTGTACTGGGGGAGTGGACTCATTAAGATATTGCAAGATGTCAGAGACATTTTAAGAACACAGTGAAAAGGGTTGGATTTTTCGGTTTATTCTTGTTCTGAAAATTGAGTCTAGGCAGTAAGGTGTTTTGTACATTCCCACGTAGCTTGGTTTCAGACCTATTATTCAACCTGACTCAGAAAAATCTGCCTACTGTCAAAACAGACAAACAAAAATTCTAAAGAATGCAAAAGAAATTGACCAACATTGTTTGTTCAGATACCTCTCTGATCTGTTCTGATACTTACAAGGTCAACAGTGCCTTTTATTGGTAAAGGAACAAAAGAAATGAATGCCAATTTCATTAATCCAAGGGAATCCTAGAGAAAGCTCTTCTAGTGGCCGTAACCTTACCTAGGAAGGTGATTGAATGAAGAAGTGAGCAATTAGACACTTGTTAGGAAAACACCATTGTCGAGTTCCAAAAAGCATCACTGAGGGTAGAGGTACATCCACGTGAGGAGATGAAGGGACATAGCCTGTGAGTACCCACCGCTGTCGTCTAGGTGGTTATTACCTGGGGTTTAATGAGCAGCACCAGTCCTGGACTGTCGGACTCCCTGCTCCATAGAACAAAGGCGGAGGAGAGAAGTATGCTAAATGAGAATGGCTCTGTTCTGCCTTCCAGAGGCCAATTAAAAACATGCAAGCTTTGCATCCTCCTAGTCTAATGCATGCCTGCTACTAACAATCCTGAAGGGAGAGAAGCAACAAAGTAAATTTAGGCTGCAGATGACTAGAAATATGGCCCTGATCACAGAAGGAACAGTCCAGGAACCTCCCAGGAATCGTCATCCTGGACAGCGAAACAGTGTTACGACAGCATCTTGGGGTAGCAGATACGTTGTTTAGTGAGTCAGCCACTATTCTGTTTAGGAAAATTCTTTTCTTGTCTTTTTTCTTTTCTTTTCTTTTCTTTTCTTTTCTTTTCTTTTCTTTTCTTTTCTTTCTTTCTTTCTTTCTTTCTTTCTTTCTTTCTTTCTTTCTTTCTTTCACAGATCACATTTGTCTCTTATGGAATGCTGTGAAATTAGTGACATAAATCCAACTATGTAATCCCTGAGAAATAAATTTCTTGATTAAAGGAATCAACTCACTAGGTACCAGTGATGCCACACAGCAGACTCACCTGAATAAATGCATGTGCAAAAGCTGTTGGATCTCCTTTCTCTATTGTTGAAGTGAAATGGAAGTGAATTTCGGAGAAGAGGAAAACCGTAAATTCCCATGTGTTTCTTTTACAAGATGAAGGGTTTTGTTTTGTTTTTTTTTTTTTTTTTTTAGTCTTGATGGGAATTGTTATAGTCAGAATTTATTTGATTTATATTTACTTCCAAAAAGAGATTGGAGTTCGGTATTGATTGGGCTTGATAGACAGGCGTATGTTAGCGATGCTTCTTGGGGGGGAAAGGGAGCATCTCTTAGGGTCCAAGGAGGGCAATATTACTTAATTCCTTCTTGTGGCTAGATTAAGGACTCTCGCCCTCCCTCTTTTAATGAATCCAGTACCTTGAGTGTTCCCTGTACCTAGGGAATAGTCAGCCTTTAACTGATGGGATATTATTTTTTAAGGATCGCAGATAATTTAATGGTAAATGTAACAATGGGCAAGGAAGGCTGATTGCTTTTTTAGCAGCTTCTTCAAGCTTGCAGAATTTTCCGCAAAGACCTGCATCATAAAAAACAACCACATAGGGGTGCCTGGTAGGCACAGTTGGTGGGGCGTGTGGCTCTTGATCTCAGGGTCATAAGGTCAAGCCCCATGTTGAGTGCAGAGATTACATTAAAATTTTTAAATTAATGTAGTCCATAGGGCGCCTGGGGGGCTCGGTCGGTTAAGCATCTGACTCTTGATTTCGGCTCAGGTCATGATCTCTTGGTTGTGAGTATGGAGCTGACTTTGATGGATCAAGGCTTGGCACAGAGCCTGCTTTGGATTCTCCCTCTGTGTCTCTCTCTACCTCTCCCTCTCTCTACCTCTCCCTCTCTCTCTCTCTTTCTCTCTCTCAATGAGTAAGTAAATATTAAAAAAACAAACAAACAAGTAATGTCCAAAAAATGCTCCCACATGGTGTAAAGTTTGCAGCGGGTTTAGTATATTGAATCTTAATTTATTTAAGAATTGTCTCAGAGAGAATTTACTATACTACTCTACTACTACAATAATTTAGTATTTAATCAGATGATTGCAGAAAAAGCGAGGTGGTAACGTAGGTCAGTACTGTATATTATGTCATTATTTTTCTAGAAAATGAAACATTCCTGTCCATGGATTGCGATGGCTGTCCAACGGGAATAAGGAAGAGAGCAGAGGACATCTGAGGGCTCAGAGTGATGCTCTAAACGTAGGGCTTTCGGGCATGGTGTGGTAGCACCCTCATTTTATTGCTGACACAACTGAGTTTAAGCGACTCGTCCCCTGTCCCCTAGCTGTGTAGTCAGAAGGAGGTCCATGACTGTGACACTGCGTTGCTCTCCTGCTGTCACAGGCCCTTACATTTCATCCACAGTGGCTCATTTTGCATTTAAACACAAGTGTATCTGTAGGAGCACTTCTATTGACCTTAGGCTTCATCTCCACAAAAAAGTTACACAGCATGTTGCCATTGTGGGTTTTTAAAATTTTTAGATGGTAACATATGGACCTACATTAAGTACATCTGTTAGGAAAGGATGAATCCTGAGATATAATGAGGAGAGGGTCATAAGCTTAAAGCCTTCGAGACACATAACAAGCAATCTGTACCAATTTGGGGATCTAGCTTTTGCAGTATACTGAGACACTTGAGTGTCTGATGCAATGAAACTTTATGGTTCAACATCTGAGACATCACTCAGTAGCTACACGTTTCTTTTACGGAATATATTAGTCAATGAATTTCTTAAAAGTAGGAGTTACAGAAGTTGAAACAGCAACTAAGAAACACCGAACAAAGGACTTTTAAATGTTATTTTTTGTGATGTAACAGATCGATTAAGGTACAAGAAAAAAAAAATTGAGCCGTGATACGCATGTTTTACTTTTGTTTCCCCCAGAGGAAACACAATCTCAGCAATTCATTGGCAAATCTGAGAGCCCGCTCTTCTTCTGGGACGTCCTTTGTGGACTGGATACATTTCTAAGTACCCATGGTAACAGTGCTTTATAATTTACAGCCTGTTCCCCGGGCATTATCTGATGTGACCCTCAAAATATCCCAATCGAGTAGGTGACAGAGGTTGTCCCTAATTTCCCGGGTGACAAAGTGGAGGCCAAGATCATGGAGTCCACAATCATTTACAAACCGTCTGATGCAAATTGACGTAGCAGCGTTGGAAACACTTAACTATAGACGACCCTCCCTCCCTTCCCTCAAATGTGTAGACCTTGAAACGAGTCTGTAACATGCCTGCTACCCCCACACAAGTGTAGACTCTTGATTAGGGAACTTCAAATGATCATTACAGTGTTTATCAAACTGTGGTGCCTGCAACAGCATCAGCGTCCTCCGGGCACTTGTTAGAAGATGCTGGAGATTTTGCATTTCTATCCATTCAGAAATCTTCGGGGCGGGTCACAGCAATCTGTCTGTGTAAACCAAGTTCTCCAGGTGATTGTGAAGCGTCCAGCGTTTGAGGACCACTGATCTATACCCTAAAGGTGCTTAATTTGTATTCAGATAACACTCTTCCCTGCATTCAAATGTCAGTGTTGAAGAATTCAAAGGAAATTTGCAGACACTAATAATAATTACTGTTCTTCTGGATATGCTTTTCTCTATTATTTTGTTGCTGTTGAGCAGAGATATTTAAGAAAAGTTGCATTTTTCTTTTAGAGTGAAACACACCATTGTTGGCTGACTACCAGCATTGTGCAGATTATTAACATATTCTTTTGAAGAAGAGTGAGAAGCAAAATTAAAAGAGAAACAGGTTGAGAGGGAAGGAAAAAATTAAAAAATCATGGACTGCTGGGCTATGTCGTTAACAAGAATAACTTTTAGATTTATTGAATTTGATGGCTAGCATGTTGGTAGGAAACAGAGCAAAGAAAAAAAGTTTTTTTGATTTTTGTTGTTCTTCCTCACGGTCACAAATATAGTTTGGATTAGGTGAAAACCAATATGGATGGGCATTTTGAAGAGAACAACTGACGTGGAGATGTCTGAATGAGTGCCCTGCTTTTCCCTGTTGGGTTAAATGCTTTTCCCTGTTGGGTTAAATCCAGTCCATTGGACCAAGAGTGGAAGAGGTCCTTTATAGTCCATGGAGGTGGTCATTGATCTAATTTACGGTGGGGGACCCAGCAGTCCTAGACGGATTGCAGATCTCTTGGCATCTAAAATGAGAGGATAAAAAGGCATCCATGTATTAGAGTCCTTGAGAAAGAATTGGGGGGAGGGCGATGATTAGAATTAAGATGGGTGGAGATCTGAGTTCTGGTGTGCTGCAGGTTGCTGGTGAGGAAGCTAGCCAGATCCTCCTTGCTGCACGAGTCTTGGAGAATTATTTTTACTGTGAACGTGGCAGTAGATGGTAGAAAATTAGTGTCAACTGCTCAGAAAGGCAGGGATGAGAGGGCTGAGAAATGATGGTAGCTTAGGAAGCTAGTCTGTGTGTTCTGTACCTAAGCCATTCTCTTACTCCTTCTCTCTAAAGGACAGTCTGCTTTACTAATAATCCACATTTTATGCCCTCGTAATTCCTCTCACTGTTGACTTGAAAGCGTTGTTGTCTGTAGTTTCCTGACGGGGATCGATCAGTGTTCTGCAAACTGTCTTCACAACTGAATTCTGTGTTTATTTCCAAAGCAAAATCTCACGGAGCGCTTTTGTGTGTGAAGTTTGTTAAGAGCGGCTTTTGTTGGTTACGGATGGGGGAGCAGCCTCCAGGGACCCCATCTAGCTGCTCTGAACCCCCTTATTCTTGATGTCGTCTTACGTGTCTCCCTGGTTTCAACACTTCTCTGGCGATTCTGTGGTTGTTGTTGTTCAAATAACACAGCGTGAAAAACACTGCTGTAGTTGAATCCAAGGGTACATGGTGTGTCTGAGTGGTAGTAATTTTTAATAAGCCATCTTCGTGCACTTACACAGGCTGTGAGCATGATCTCTAACCTTCACGATGGCCCCCTACCATAGGGAGCCATGGCAGGACTGCACTGATGAGGCAGCTGAGCCTTAGAAGGCTTCATTCACTTCCTTTAGGTCACACAGGTAGATTGCTAAGCTCTACCCCCTCTTTGGCATTTGCCAGGAAGACTCTGAACTCCATTGCCTGAAACTTTGTTCTTGGCAATTGGTAGGCAAAGATCCCACTTCCGATCTATGTCATCACTCATCTGGAATTTCTGAGACTCGTATCAAATTCCTGAGGCACTGGTAGACACCAGAGAGCATCACCCAAGAGAGGGCACGTCCCTACCATTTAAGTGTTGAGAGCCTAGTTGGAGAGAGTGGATAAAGGTAGATTATAAGGAATCCCTCGCAAACCAGAGACAGAGAAATAGAGGAATTTTGAGGGGGCAGGAGATGGCTCTGGGCTGGCATGGGCGGATGCCCACAGACACCGACCTAGGTCAGAATTAACGAGTAGACTAGTTCAGAGTACAGGATCTGGAATCCCGTTGCCCGGCTGGGTTCAGATTCTCGGCCACTCGCTCTGTGCCCGTCGGAAAATAATTTAATGGCTGTGAATCCTCCCTGGGCCTCAGTTCTTTAACCTTTAAATTGGTAAGGACCTACCTGATCATTATGGCGAAGACGAAACAAGGGGCTCTCTGCAAATAGCTTAGTGCAGGAAACTAGCACGTGGTGCATTCAGTAAGCACTAACTGATCTTCTGCCCCTGTTCTCTTTACAGCTAAAACTACAAAAGCAGGAAAGGATTATGTACTAGTTGGGACCTTAATTATCTGAAGAACCTGGGAAGTACCCCTGAGGAGCCCAGGGCATAGCTTGATACCCCACAGGTAGAGCAGTGGAAGAAAGGGAACAGGCCACATTCCCAAGGGTGACGTCCCTGGAGAGATCCCACATCCGGACAGAGACCTCCTTTTGCCACTACTACCCAGAAACATTGGTGCAGATGTACACTTTGAAAGAAGTGGTGTAAGAAGCCCCAACATCAAAACCGAAGTTTGGGTAAGAGTGTAGGGTGCGGTGATGGGATTACGCTTCTGCTTGGACGCGTGCCTTTGGACCTGGCGGAAGGAAGGAATATCTGTGCTGTCTGAAACCATCTTGTTCTCACGTCCCTCCTGGGCTGAATTCTCAAGACTTCCATGAGAAATGTGTGTGTTGGTGGTAAGTGTGCATGGCCCTGAATGGGTGCCTACTGCATCAAGGCCTTAGACAGATTAACAATAGATAGCTAGTGGACGTGCCTTTAAAATGGCAATTATTTTCCAAAGCAAGATTTCAGGCAAATGACACCTATAATTTGTATCTTAAGGTGCAGCCTGAAAACTCAAGACTTCTGGTGTACAATTAGTTTGGCCCCTTTGATTGCCTCAGGAAAAAACATTATCTTTTCTATATTTACCATGTTCTTTCTGGATAAATACAGTGGCGATGGCCGCAGTTATGGTTGAAATCCATTGTCTACCCCACTCTCTCCCACCCCAACATGTTCAGCCTCCTTACTTCCTGGCCAAAACCTTGGCCTTTCATCTGTATTTGAATTTAGCAATTCCTGGTTTCCCTAAAGTTAGAGTTACCCTGAGTTCTGGGAATTGTTCATATTTATTGCCTTTCACTTCATTGACTACTTTGAGGCAGAATTCTAACAATTTCCATGGAATGTACCACAGAAGAACATGCGATCACAGTTACCCATGAAGCTTGAGCATAACACAAAACAAAGTGAGCTGCTAATACACACACACACACATACGTATGTATACGTGTATATATGTATATGTATATATACACATGTATGTATGTATATATGTATACATACGTGTGTATATATATGTGTGTGTGTGTATATACACACACACACACACACACAGACACATACATACATACATATGGATTCTCAGCAATGTGAAATGGCCCAAACTATGTACAGTTCAAAATGTAATACATAGAGTTCTAAGACCATCGAGATCTATAAAATAGAGTTTCTGAAATGCTCAACGTCTCCTGAAGCTCAAATTTGAGATAGGGAGAGACCTGAGGTCTCAAGCATCCCTCCCTTTGTCTATCCTTATAATGTTTGAGGATTAATAAACACAGAAATGAGCTGTAGATGTTTGGAGGCCTTTTAAAAACGGATCAGGGCACGGGGCGCCTGGGTGGCGCAGTCGGTTGGGCGTCCGACTTCAGCCAGGTCACGATCTCGTGGTCTGTGAGTTTGAGCCCCGCGTCGGGCTCTGGGCTGATGGCTCAGAGCCTGGAGCCTGTTTCCGATTCTGTGTCTCCCTCTCTCTCTGCCCCTCCCCCGTTCATGCTCTGTCTCTCTCTGTCCCAAAAATAAATAAACATTGAAAAAAAAAAAAAAAAACGGATCAGGGCACTTTAAGAGTCTTAGATTTGAAAAGGCAGGAAAAGAAAGTCCTGAATGAGAGCTGTGATCTTTTATTTACTGATTCTCTGTCTCCTACTTGTACTTCTGGTTTTTCAGCCAGAATGGTTCAGGCCAAGAACAATAGTAAATAACTGTAAACACAGCAGGACTATTTTTCTGTACTGACGTTTTCCCTAATACTTCCTTGAATGAATTTAACGTGTCTTTACAATTTTTAAAAATATTTTTCTGATCGTAAAGATGTTGAGAAAATATGTAGATGTAAAGATTTCTTTTTTTTTTTTTAAACACTTATTTAATTTTGAGAGACAGAGAGAGACAGAGCATGAGCAGGGGAGGGACAGAGAGAAAGGGAGACACAGAATCCGAAGCAGGCTCCAGGCTGAGCTGTCAGCACAGAGCCCGACATGGGTCTCGAACTCACAAACCCCATGATCATGACCTGAGCCGAAGTCAGATGCTTCACCGACTAAGCCACCCAGGCACCCCTACATGTAAAGATTTCTTAACAAAGTCATTTAAAACCCTCTACCCAGAAAGAATACTGTGAACATGTTGCACTATCTTCTTTTCCTTCCTGGATGTCCTCAAAGGTAGGAACAGCCTGTTCCCCTGTTTCATGCACGCGCCAGTTCTGAACGTGGTTTATTTGTTGACATTTGATACGTGCTTCTGTTGTTCTTAAGGTTTTCTTGTGGGTCAAGGTGGCCGCATTTCGTTTCCATTTTCTCTTTGAGCCTTTCAGTCCTGTGCACAATTCTTGGGCCCCTTCTTCCAATCCTTGTTTGCCAGTGTTTTTCTGTTCATCGTTTGCCGTTAAACAGTGGTTTCTTTCCTGCTCTTGACGTGCACTATTCTTCTTGGTCCATGCGACCTGATCACTTGAATATTAATACTTTGTGTTCGTGTTTCACGAATACGTTGAGTTAGAAGTTCTTAGGCATGCTTTTTGTTAACAGAGCTGACGAAATGGGACTAGCAGGTCGTGGGAGAGAATTAGGTCTTCTCACATTTACGTTCAACTCGAATACTGACCTGCTGGTGGAGTTGGCACAGCTTCAACTTGAAGACGCAGCATTTGAATCTTCGTTTTTTCCGCACTTTTTGCAATGCTGTTCTGGCATTCTGTTTCAGGACTTACATGCTTTACTGAGTGGAGTCACTCACCGATAGCTTAAAATTCATGGAATAATTGTGTTGATTGATTTTAATTGCTCAGCAGAAGCCTTGCAAAAAAAAAAGATGAATACTGGCAAGTTGTCTTTATTTACAGGTGCGGCATTAACGTCTCAGAGCGTTTGTTATGTAGGCACTGGGTTTCTCTTCCGGATGAGCTAGGAAGGCATATAGATTTGTGGCATTTGGGGGAGCAGAGTTGGACTTCTTCTCCTATGAACTGATTCCAAGTTGCTCTTGTTGTTTGGAAGCCTGTGTTCATCCATGTGGTACACTGCTCAGGACAGTTTTCAAATTTCAAGATGAACTTGGTACAAGGACACCCACAGTCAGATAAGCTACCTTTGGATAGAATCTTCGTTTTCAAAAGGTGTTCTTCTGAAGTCCTCCCACGGTGGACACCTAGTTACGGCATTCCTGTGCTTTCTTGGACCAGGAAGGAGTGTCCATCCACGTAGGCGCTTCACAAGTATAACTTGCTCGTCACACTAGGCTTATCATTTCGGCTTGGAATGAAAACTCCATGCGCCGTATATTCTCCACAGCACTTGTACAGTTCAGACATCATCTTTTGGAGTAGAATGATGGTATTTATGCTCGGATCGCCTTCTTGGGACCTAAAAGAAAAGCTGCAGATGTTGATAACAAAGCCTGTGGCTAAGAGCCTTAAAGGTTTGACCTCCATGGAGTAGCTAGGAGCCCTGGCTTTGAGTCAATGGGGTGTCAAAGCCCATAAAAAACCTTTTCTCTTTCACAACAGAATGTTTAGAACATAGAGAACATTGATAGGAAGGTATTAATAAGGGTTATTGATAATATGGGGAGATGGGTAAATAGAATTTGAGGTCTTAACATTTTTTAATTAAATGGACAGTCAAAAGGGATGACAAAAGGCAGAGTTCAGAATGCTTATTAAGAAACATAAACATAAAAGCGAATTTTAATTTAAACAATAGTTTTGGGGGCACCTGGGTGGCTCAGTCAGTTAAGCGCCCGACTTCGGCTCAGGCCATGATCTCGCGGTCTGTGCGTTCAAGCCCCGCATCGGGCTCTGTGCTGACGGCTCGGAGCCTGGAGCCCGCTGCGGATTCTGTGTCTCCCTCTTTCTGCCCCTCCCTTGCTCATGCTTTGTCTCTGTCTCTCTCGAAAATAAATTAAACCTTAAAAAAATTTAAAAAGCAATAACTCCTATGGAAAAAATTGGTTTGGTTATTCCTCATGGAGGCCAAAACCTGGTGCATCCAGATGTGGGAAAGAGCTCTTAAAGATGAGAAAACGATTGTGGACATCGTCTCTGTGGCTCTTGGCTCGGTACACAGGAGACCGGAGGAAAGAGGGAAGGGCCGCCTAGTGTCCAAGCACGAGGGTGCGTTTACGAATAAAGGAAACCAATCGAGGTAACAAACATGCCTACCGTGCCTCATGTATGTGGCACTTAGTAAAACTCCTACATAATGGATTTCATCTGCTTTTGAAAAAAAATCAGTTTGAAATAAAGGGATGATATAAAGGAAAAGAACAATGGAGGAGCTTTGAATATTTGTATAGTGTAGGGCTGTTGGACTATTCAGACTCTTTGGTTCCGTAGAATACATAATTTTAAATGCACATGGAGTAACACATTCCTCATTATGGCTTTCCTTGGAATTTTATATCCCAGGTAACTCACCATCGGCGTAATTCCGTCGGCACCTCCTATTTTCAGAGAAATAGCAACAACTTTGGAATTCGTTAATAATTAAAGAAAGGCTCATTTGTTTTTTTCCTGTTAATGCTAATATTTTCTGCTTAACATTTTATTTTAATGTATTACTTTTCTCTTTTTTTCTGGCTAGTATTTGAAAAGAAGCCTTGAAATGATTTTCAAATATCTTAGCACACTGTGGGTATAAAACATCATGCTCCTGTGAATTGCAGACACTTGCTCACATTTAACGACCTGTTTTAAGACAAAGAAGGAAAAACAAAGTTCTATATCCTAGAAAAACCATTCCTTTTGAGCTCATCTTCCTAACTTGAAGGGGCAATTAGCTTTTTCCATTTTGTGCTTCAAAAGAACTGTTAAAGGGGTCTTAGGAATCTCTGGAAAACCTTAGTGGCAGGTGTGTTAAATAAGGTGACAACAGGTGGAATGATTTTCCTCCTTCCCTTCTGACCTCATCCCGCCCCACGTTCAGTTTTCTTCAGTACCGACTCTCCTTACCTCCACAGATGGTGGCATAGGGACAGAAGGCAAGGACAGTAGACCCAACTTTGATATCCAGGGAGGCACACACTATGAAGCAGGACGAAACCCACCTGGATGAGTAATGGGGTTTGGTGTCCATGGGCTCCATCACCAGCTCCACACACGGGATGCCACTGGCCAGACTCAACCCCCTTGGGACTCTCCTTGGGCCGGAGACCGTGGCCTCCAGTCTTTTCCTCCTTGCATCTACTCTGCCCGTAGGTACCAAGTTAATTCTATTCCTCTCCAACTTTCCTGAAATAGACATCTGGTTATGGCACAGACTTTGACCTCCCTGGGCGGTGGCTGCAGCCTCCCCAACCCCCTCCCTACAACGCGGCCTTGGAGATGGGGGCACGGCCTTTGTGTTGGCCTGGGTGGGTTGAATGCCGAATCCCTTTGGGCTTTAGCACAGTTTCCACGTTCGTAAAATAGGAACAGTAAGGCAGATTTCATTGCTTGTGGTGAGGCTCGAATGAGGCGATATACGTCAAGTGCTGATTTTGTGCCAGAAACAAAATATGAAATCAATAAATAGCGATTGTTAGGATGGCTTGCTGTCCCAGGAGAACCACCGCAATTATCTCCTAACTTGAGAAACAGATTTCTAAGGTTCCTGGAATCTTTTCTGTGTCGGTACCTTTGTGCGGGGTATTCTTTCCATGGAGAATGGCTTCCGTGCACAAACGTCTTTCTTTCTAATCTCTCCTTTGCAGGATCTTAAACAGTGCGGGTACCGTGCTAAGGTTCTCATGTGTATGCTGAAGTTTTGAAGCTTTAAAGGTTTCCCTCCCTCCTCTTGCTAGTGAGTTAATTTGGAAAACCAATAATCTAAGCACATTGATAAACGAGACTTTGACCTATGAAAATCGAGGAGGTGTAGCTGTAACATAATTAGATGCCTAGGCTGTGTTTTCATCTTATTCTGTTTGAGTCTGAAAATCTTGTTGATGCGTGGAATGATAAGGTCGGAAGCACGCCGATGGCTGAGCTGACTGCACTTGCTAATGATAGAAAACCTTTACTCGAGGTAGGTCATGGCTCGGACAGAGGTCAGTAATGTGATTTCCCCCTGGACTTGCCTTGTAGATGCTTATTTATAGGAATAGCCGGGTGCCAAGCCGAGACCTTTTTGCCTTGGCCCTAAATGCAATCTCTGCATAGGAGATGGTGATCGCTTGACCATTGTCTTTATCGGAAGGCCATCTCCTCTGGACCCTCAAAGAGAAATGACATACTGCTTCTAATTGACTATCCGTTTGAATGTACGCTCTATTTCAATGGATTTTTATTGCTCACCTGTCAGCACCCATGTGAGACTCCCTGCTTACAATTGGATACCTCTGTGAATTAACCCTGGAGAGTTAGGAATATGCTGATTAAGCTTAGGTCCCCTACATCGACTGTATAAACAAATGCTTTTCAACTCTGAATTACTATGGCTGTAATTCTTTACTTGGTACAGAAAGCCATAGTCTGCCTTTCCCGTACTGGAAGCACTTCTGTCTGCGGCTGTCCTGTTAGGAATTCCCCCAGCTTGACCAGGCATCTGGCTGCTTTCTTTTAAATATGGAGACAATTACTATTGAACAGCAAAGTGGAGTATGTACCCGCAGTCTTAGTAAGCGGATGCAAAATCAGAAACCTTGGATATTAGGGAAGTTGAACTTAATGCTGTCCCATGTTGTTAAGGAATATGGCCAACAGTTTGCTCAGACAAATAGAAAATCTCATACCTGCCTTTTACGCAAGGCTGACAGTGAAATCAACTTCCTTAATATAGAGGCACCTTTTAGCCATGTTATTAGCCCCAATTAGATGTTAGTTGTGATAAGTCTACACACACAAAGGGAAAAAATATAGTAGAAAATACAATGCGTTTATACAGTATATAAAATCCTCTCTATATTCTTGGTTGACCATAGTTGCATTGATAAACTTTGGAACATTTCCTTTGGAGTTCCAATGATTGGAAAGAAACCGCTTGGAATTATTCACAGGATTAGTGGACAACGACGTTCCTGCCTTGAGGATTTTCTTGTTTTGAATAACAAATCTCTCCCTGAAGATGGTTAGACAGAACTCATTTGCAGTAGGCGCCTGTGTACCAGAACTTGGAAGTAATTAGATTGCTTCGTAGCTTAGCTGCACGAGCCTCACTCAGTATATGGATTCTTAAATAAACAATAAGAAAATCACATTACGAAGAATGACAACCCACATGCAAATCCCCTAGTATAATAAAAAGTGATTAAAGATGTTCAAGTGAGGCAAGATTGCTCAGCATCTGCCTACAAGACTCGACTGCAATGCGTAATGTCACTAAATAAATATCAGAACACGTTAAGTTACATTGTTTGCTTTTGTTTTTTGTACGTGGTGAGCTGGGTAAGGCTCCTTTGGAAACGAAAGGAATGGGATGCTTCTTTTTCTTCTCCCGAGGCGTTCACACTGACTTCCACCTGCAAGAAAAGAGTAGACACGGTTGGTGTCACGTTATGTCATCCGTGTGTTCGATGTGCTGTAACGTAGCGCGAGCTAGCAGCTGATAAATCCTGTTAGCAGGTGCTCACATCTGCCAAAGCACCACCAGATGGGGCGTTCCCCAGCCAGGCTTTGGAGAACCAGTAGGTCTCTTTCCCTCTGTTTGACAGATCTGTCCGTTACCCCTGTTATCAGTCTACCCGCTCCAATTTCTTGAAACCTGTCTCCAAACACCTCCCTTGGTTTTTAATTATTAAGTACATTTATAAAAGCACATTAAATTTGGCCAGATGTTTGATTGAAGGGTGGTGTTTCTAGCCTTTTTGGTCTTGGAATGACTACCTATGATAGCCCTCGCTGTTCGTTGAGTAATCTCAAAATCGAAATACCTTCATAGGGAGAAGTGACGCATCCTCCCCCGCTTGGTCCTCTCCTTTGAGGAGTAGCCAGCCTTAAGTGTTTGGGTCAAGGCTAATGAAGGAGATACTGAGCTTACTTAGTGGATGTTGACACCACTGAAGGCATATTGGCTTCACACAATTTCGTGCCTGTTTATCAAAAGGATGTCGCTTCTACATCTTGTAACTCAATTCCCAGTGCTCGCTATTTTGTCACTCTAGAATTCTTAAATTCTATACCGAGGTGATTATTTCTCTGCTGAACGTTGTTTTTCAAGGGGTGACCTGTCTTAAAATTCCACTTATGTTCAGATTGCCATCAAAAGGGCATCATTAGGTCTTGGCAGATGCTTTAAAAATTTTCTTAAACAAATTTTTAAGGGGCGCTTGGGTGAGTCAGTCGATTGAGCATCCGGCTTTGGCTTGGGTCATGATCTCACGGTTTGTTGGTTCAAGCCCCGCGTCGGGCTCTGTGCTGCCAGCTCAGAGCCTGGAGTCTGCTTCAGATTCTGTGTCTCCCTCTCTGCCTCTCATCCTTTCCTCCTCCTCTGCTTATGCTCCGTCTCTCTCTCAAAAATAAATAAACATTAAAAAAAATTTTTTTAAATTTGAGAGAGCATGAGCACAAGTGGGGGAGGGGCAGAGAGAAGGAAAGAGAGAATCCCAAGCAGCTTCCACACTGGCAGCTCAGAGCCCAACCCAGGGCTCAAACTCACCATGAGATCATGACCTGACCCGAGACCAAGACTTGGATGCTTAATCGACTCTGCCATCCAGGCGCCCTAATCTTGACAGATGTTAAACAGCGTTTGCCAGCTATAAAGAGTACAGGCATCCATGATTTGCTTTAGTGGGCTGAAAAAGGAAAAACAAAATGTGAAGTTGAGAGTATACAAGCTTTACAAATACTGTCAAGCTGCTAACACCTATTCAAATCATTAACAAGTCAGAATATTTGGAATTTGAACTAAAGCTAAAAAGTTCTAACTCCCTACAAAAAATATTAAATATAATTGTAAGAAAGATCTAAATCCTTGGACTCTAACTTAAAAAAAATTGGAGTCCATTAAAAATGATGAATTTCAATCTGACCTAATTAAATTAGAGGGGATTATAATTCTGGAGATTTTTGAGTTTGGGAATTTTGGGAGAGAGGAAGGAGGAGGGATAGTTTTGTTTCGTTTAGTATTATTACATTATTTTGGATATATTGAATTTATTAGCATAGTGTCTTAAAAAATAGAACTGGACTGTACAAGCATGAGCACTAGAGTCAAAATAAAATAGGAACTAGTAGGAGTCAGAGACATGAAAAATTAAGAGGAAGTTGTGTAGTTGAGAGGTCAGTGTGTCTCCCAAAGATCCCGACTCCTGACGTCCACCCTCTTGAACTCTCCCCTCCCCTTGAGTATAGACTGTGCCAAATGACTTGCTTCACATGAATAGAATACAGAAAAAAAATAAAGGAGGAACCAGATCAAACGGAAGCCGGTTTAAACTAATTTTAAGATAGTCTTGAGGGTTTTGTCTCACCAATGGGGAAACGCTAAGCCAAAGTATCTGGACACTAGAGCTCGTGATTGATTGGCATATAATTTTGAGGGAACATACCTGCCAGATAAAATAGTGTAACTGGAGACAAACTAGAAATCGCATTAGGGCAGTTACCATGAATATATAATAAGGTATTTGAGTTAATCCTTGAGTTCTTTTCGTTCCTAATATTTGGGGACTGCAGAGATAATAAATCAGAAACAGCTGAACATCTCTTCCGTGTTGATATAATTGTAAAAAAATTGGCCAACAGCTTTCTTTTCAACTCAACTACCATTTGTCGAGTACCCGTTTTTTACCAGGTATTAAAAATCCCACTGTAATCAATGGAGTCAGTGGGAAAATTCTCCCACTCTAATTTGAATTCTTCCCAACCCTTGGATAAGCGTCAGATCAGCCCTGGTTGACTTAGAGACCTGTAAGTCCAGGCTAGCCAAGTGTAAAGATAGGAGATATTGACAGCGGTATTAATGGTTTTCTGAAAATTGATTCTTATTGTGGTGCTCCTCCTTTAGTATTTGAAGGTTGAGCTTTACGTATAACACTGTAACATAATTCTCCAGATGTACCTTGGCCATTGCAGATTTTTTAAAAATTACTTTTAATGTTTATTTGGGGGTGGGGGGCTGGGGCGGGGAGGAACAGAGAGAGAGGGAGACACAGAATCCGAAGTAGGCTCCAGGCTCCGAGCTGTCAGCACAGAGCCCAACGTGGGGCTTGAACTCCCGAACCTCAAGATCATGACCCGAGCCGAAGTCAGAGGCTTAACTGACTGAGCCACCCAGGTGCCCCAGGCCATAGTAGATTTTTAAGTGGCCTGCAAGGTGTGATTCCTCACTATTGCTTTCAGAGCTTTTAGGTACCAGCTAAATCCGCATCACGGTAGAAAGACATTGTAGCAAAATTTTTGTAGCCTCAGAAGGCTGAAAAACTCATCATGTTTGAGGAATTAGATTTTCTTTCTGAATATAATTGGAATGGAAGTATTTTATTTGGTTGATGATGGCGCTGTAAACCCAGCCACGCAGTGGACTCTGACATCTGTATTTACTGCTGGCTGCTGTTTGTACAGACCTTCACTTGGAGTTGAAATATAATCGGGCCTTGATAGGTTTAACAAAGATTCTAATCATTAAATCTTCAATCCGAAGAGGAGTGTCCTTAGACGAAAGCCGTGTGGCGTTAAAAATGTAGACACTCCCATCCTTGAGATAAACTAGAGAACGAAAGTACTTGCCTGGGGGTTCCACGCAGGGCTTTCTGGGGCTTAGTCCTCTCTTGGCCCCTGTGTTCACCTTTTCTCTGCTTAGTTACCCCAGGGCCCAGGCTCTACTCTTTCTCTACCCGGGCTCCCCTTCTGGCTCCTTCTCTGGTATGTCCAGAACAGGATGAGGTCTTGGCTGCTGCTTGTTCACAACTCAGATGGCAAGCCCATGGACCCTTTGAAGATATTCCCACCGATCACCAAGCGGAAGCGGATTAAAACAAATAACCATCGTTGGCAGGTTGTCAAGGTGTTAGAACCGTTGGGCCTGATACAGAGTTACGGACACGGGTTGAAAAAACCTTGGCGTGCCTTCCCACCCTGTGTCAGGCGTTTCGTTAGGCACCGAGAATACAAAGATAAGGGCAGCTGGCCTTCAGGCTCCTGGCCAGGGAGTGTAAATAATGAAGCAGTTGCCGCACATGGTGTTAAGGGCACAGTGGGAGAGAGGGAGATGCTTGCTATCACAGGGACACAGAAGCTTGGGGGTGGGCCGGGTGGAGATGACCCTGTGGGCAGCACGGGGAGGCAAGCCAGGTAGACGAAGTGGCATGTGAAGAAACACGTAGGCGAGAAAGAACACGATGGATTTGGGGAACTGTAGGATTTTTTCTTTTTAAGTTTATTTATTTTTGAGAGAGAGCAGGGGAGGGGCAGAGAGAGAGAATCACAAGCAGGCTGTGCCCTGACAGCACGGAGCCAGACTCAGATCGTGACCTGAGCTGAAATCGAGAGTTGGACACTGAACTGACTGAGCCCCCCGGGTGCCACCAGGGAAGTGTAGGATGTGAAGGGCACCCTGTTGAGCCCTGGGGCTCAGTGGGTGGGCGTGAGTTGTTACATCCCTGGTTCTCCCGGTGTTTCTCCCCAACTAGTAGCATTAACATCACCCGGATGTTTATGAGAAATGTACATTCTCAGGCCCCACCTTAGACCTGACTGAGAAACTGATTTAAATAGCCCTCCGGGTACTTCCGATGATACTACAGTTAAAAAGCCACTGTGTTACATTTCGTCATATCGTAGCATTGTCTTTTTTTTTTTTTTTTTTTTTAATTTTTTTTTTCAACGTTTTTTATTTATTTTTGGGACAGAGAGAAACAGAGCATGAACGGGGGGAGGGGCAGAGAGAGAGGGAGACACAGCATCGGAAACAGGCTCCAGGCTCCGAGCCATCAGCCCAGAGCCCGACGCGGGGCTCGAACTCACGGACCGCGAGATCGTGACCTGGCTGAAGTCGGACGCTCAACCGACTGCGCCACCCAGGCGCCCCCGTAGCATTGTCTTTTAAAGCCAGTGGATTTTTGTTATTTTGAGAGAGACAGAGATGGTACAAGTGAGAGAGAGGCAGAGAGAGCGGGAGACAGAATTCCAAGCAGACTCTGGGCTGTCAGCACAGAGCCCACTGTGGGGCTCGAACTCAGGAAACTGCAAGTTCGTGACCTGAGCTGAAGCCAAGAGTTGGACGCTTAACCGGCCGAGCCACCCAGGCGCCCGAAAACGAGTGGATTTTAAACAGGGGAATGAGGCTAGTTGAATTTGATGTTTTATCACAAGTGCTGCCTGGAAGCACTTTTGAGAATAAATTAGCGCTTGCTCCGCAGTCGGGGGAACGAGATGGAGGTGGGGTGGGAATAAATCTGGATGATGCTTAAGAGGCTGGGCGGAAGTGTGGCAAAGATTGAAGGGCTTCAGGAAAGACTCGAAAGACACTCAGTAGCCGCTTTCTCATCGTCACCTGATTGGAAGGGGCCTAATGCCATTATTGCTCAGCTGGACTCAGGCTCATTGTTCATCACTCTCCTCTCCTGCCAATTGGTCCCACTTTTTGTGATGGCCCCTGGAGCTTTTTCATCCAAGAATAGTCAAAAGATCAGTGTTCCTCTTGCACAACTGTTGGGTTTCATTTCTCGACACGAGGGAGCAGGCGGGTAGGCTGTTGCTTCTGGTATCCAGACAGGATTACATCCGAGTATTTCCTCTGGCCTAGAGCCAGAATTTCTACCACTATCTCCCACTCATTTGAACAAAGTTGTATTTATAGCAGAGAGGATTGTCTTCCTGGTGTAAACAATAATCTTATTATTTCTTTGATTTTACAATAAAAACATCAGAATTATTTGGGACCTCTTCCAGTGGTTTCCCATTTGTGGTCTTTGCCCAATAGACGTTTGACATGCTGCATTTCTGGATACAGACGGAGTATGTACCATGATGAAGTAACCTAGGTAAAACTAAGTTGCATAGTTTAAATATATGATATTACATTAAGGTGATGATGGAGATAGGATTTAAGAATCACTCGGTGCCCCCAATATTTCCTGAATGTTCCTCTGTTTTGGGCACTGGATGGGTACAGTACTTTATTATTCTCAAAACATCTGCACGAGATACTGTATTTTTCATACTGGTATATTTTTTATACCAGTGAAGAATTTAAAGACTAAAGAGGCTAACCAACCTGCCACTTCTAATATGTAACGGAGATTATTCAAGCTTCTGAACAGTCCAAAAAGAAAGTCAAGGAAAGTTCTGCCCATTTTCATAAATGACTCTGAAAAAGAGCTTTCGTGGCTGCTGCTACAGGTGCAGAGACCTATGCTTTCTTCTACATGATTGGTTCATAGGGTTTTTCAAAAGCAACTGAGCTGGGGTTTTTTGTTTTCTGGTTTTTTGGGTTTTTTTGTTTGTTTGTTTTTTGTTTTAATCTAGACAGAAGCATAAAGCTATCTATATCATCTGATTGAGTCGCTCCACTCCTAGGCTCCTAGACTATGAAAATAATCTGAGATTCAGGAAAGAAATGTGTGTGCAGATGCTTTTCAGAAATATTTAAAGAGGAAAAAAAAGTAATGATAAAGATAGTATCTGGCATCTATTCAAATGTTGTATATATTTTAGATGAACATGTCATTTATATAAATATATGAAGATATACTTTAAATCAGTATGCCATGGTAGTGTATTCAATGTAGCAAACATAGCATATTAAATATAACATACATACGCCAACATGTTAACTATGGATGAAATTATTGGTGATTCAAGTATGTGACATTACTTCCTTATTTTTGGAATTTTCTTGACCAAAAATTACTCTTACAACTCAGAAATAGTAAACACCCTATTTCCTAAACTAGTCAGAAATCATAAACCTCCCACTTGATAAACTAGTCCAGAATATGTGTTTGCAGTTATTTTGTGGAAGAAAATAAAGTCTGTTTTTTGAGATAAAGTGGTTAGAATTACTTCCACAGCATTGCTGTTTAAATTATAAGCCAAATACTTCTGGATCATTTTATTGAATTTTCTGTCTCAGGAATGGAAAACAGCTTCTTCATATTTGAGCAAATCAGGATGACAGGTTGCACAGAAATTGACACTGAATGAATTTCGATACAGTATGGAGACCAAGTGTCCTAGATCTGATCAAAGATTAATTTGCCTCATTCAAAGAGTCACCCGATTTTGGCCTCCAAGAGAAATAATAAAATCAAAACATTTTCAGTAAAAAAAACATGATAGTTCTCAATCACAATTTACTTTTACTTTTATATTCCTTAATATGGATTCTGAAATCTATCTTTATTCCTTTCAACTGTCTACGAGACCTTAAGTTAGTAAGCTTAGTACTTTTAGCGTGTGTTTTGACTGACGAGTGTGGTTTAACTTTGTGAAAACTTCTCTCAATTCCCACAGCACTGTTGGAATAGGAAGTGGGGTGGGGGGCAGATAGAATACTGGGATCAGCCGATTTTCTTGATTTTTTGGGGCCAGCAAGTGTGAATTTTCAAAGACCATAGTAACAATAACGATGGCTTATGCTTACATAACACTTTCTGTGTTGCAGGCACTGCTGTAAGAAATGTCCCACATATTAAGTCATATAATACAACAACCTAAGAGGTGAGGCCTACTCTATCATTTTCAAGATGAGGAAACTGAGGCACACAGATACAAAGTGACTTGCCCAAGACGACGCTCACCATAAGCGTTTGACCTAGAATTTGAACCCAAGCACTGACCCAAACCCTTGCCCTTGTCCCTTATAGTATATAACCTATCGGCTCCAGTCAGCTCTTAGGGGCGTAGGAAACTGGTCCTCAAAAAGCACAGCGTGGTGACAAGGCATCATGGGAATCCTTCTCAATGATTTCAAAGATGCACGCACACGTGTAAGAGAGTCATGAAGTCACGCGGTTAAGTCTGATGAATCCCCTTGAGTTCCCTATTTTCGTTGATGGTTTGGGGGGAGGTTTTTGTATCACACATAGATATTTTAGTAGTAACGTATGAAGGATAGGTTTTGAGATAAAGTGATAGACATAAAGATAACTTTCTAACCGCTTTGAGACGTGCCCGACCATCCAGGGGCAGAGTTCACTCTCCTCTGCTCTCAGAAACTTTGGTGGGATGTTTGAAGAGTGTGGATTTGAACGAAGGAATGCTGGTAAAACTAGTAACATTTACCATGATTAAAAAGTAATGGTATAAAATTTGAAGGAAGCCACAAAGCTTATCAAACCCGTTTTCAATATTTAAAAAAACAAAACAAAACAAAAAACAGCTTGAGAAAGACAGTGACTTATTCAAGGATTTTGAGATGGTTCTGAGCATCAATGTAACCACTACTTGGACCTCCACGTTCTCAGTACTTTGTCAGCTGCCGCTAAATGATAGAAAACGAGGTTGTGTAGCTGATGGCATCTTATATTACTTTCTTAATGAATTAGCAATGTTTTTCATCTCTGAGAAAGCGCAGACAATTCAGTGGGGGTTAGGTGAAAGGCATAATCAGATTGCAAAATTTGAAAGCCTTTCCAAATCACATGCTCTTGACATCACAGACAATGGATTGTAGCAAATACTTTGTTACTTTCAGGTTTTACGTTAGGGTGTTGATTTAGACTACCTCAGAGAGAAATCTTCCCATTTTGTTTCCTTTTTTCCTCTCAGCACCTACTCCTTCCTCATGAACGTAGAGTCAAAACAGTGATTTTCCTGGGAAAAGAACCACCATTTTAGGATTCCAGACAACGTAAAAGCCTCAGTTTCAGTTCACCTCCTATGTCTGCCATTCTCTGATCTAGGTTAGGTCAATTTATCTCTTAGCCAACATTTAGCTCAACCATGATATGTATGTGCTTAAGAATTGAAGGAAAGGAACTTATTTGAATATCTCTATCCATATGAATGCTAGTTCTAAGAAGTTTTGAGATGGATAGATGAGGTCAGTGGACCATGTTGAGTAAAACTCTCCTTCGAGAAGTCCCTTTCATGTTTGGAGAGGCAGGTGCCAACTTGTAAAGTGTCTTTATTAGATTCTTTTAAAATTTCTTAGAAAAAATACTAAAATTAATATAACCAAATAATGCACACTTAAAGACCCAGTACTGAGACTCTGTTTCAATACATGGCCAAATGATCATTTGCAGTTGATCTAGGAAATCATCACTGAAAATATGATTACGGTGTCTAAATGAGCCCACTTAGCTTTCTAAAGTAATCAAGTAAATCATGAAGGGGCCACTTTTAAACTTCCTTTTGTGCTAGGTAAATACAATCTTTTGTGATACTAATTTAATTACACCATTTGGCTTTAATTGGCTAAATAAAAGAGAAGGAAATATGCAGGCAGTAAAGAAGATCAAATGGATGAATTTAAAGAGTCGTAAGCCTTAATATACTTCTAACAATGTGAATATAGTCGAATGTTTTCCTCAAGAGATACTTGAACTTCTAAAACATTAAACAGAAGCTATATGATCAGATGCACAGTTTAGAGTAGTTTTAGGGTGCCATTTGGTTTGAATGAATTTTGAATGAAAATTTTCATGAATGCTCTATGATGATTGTAGGTGACAGACGTCTGTCTCAAATAAACTAAAAGAAGATTATTTGACCTTTTAATTAACTTGAACAGAGAATGTGGTAAAATTTGTGGTTGTTACATAAATCCATTAATTTTTGAGCCATCGGTGTTTTTAAAAAGAATCTATTTCTTCTATTATCTCTTCATTTTCTTCTTTAAAAATGTCTATACGAAATCCTTTTTAATTTCTGACAATTGCACCACTTTGAGATAAAGTTCTCCTGGTGCACTCCCTGCTCAGTGAAAGAAAAGAAGACCTCATTCTGGCTTTTGGTTTATCTTAAAGGCATCCTGCTAATGCTGATACGTATTACAACCTGGGTGAATCTTTAGCATGCCATGAGGTGCCCAGCACAGGAGCGTTCATAGTGACAGAAAGTAGAACAGTGGTTTGCCTGGGGGGGTGGGGAATAACGGGGAGTTTAATAGTTTCGTGGATGCAAACTTTCTATTTGGGAAGATGAGGAAGTTCTGACAACAGGTGGTGGTTGCAGCATATTATGAATGTGCTTCATGCCCTGGAATTTGTACTCAAAAATGATTCCGTGGTTTAAAAAAAAAAGCCTGTTTCTCTTGAGGAACCTATTATCTTTTTATTTTCTTTCTCAAAGTGTTGCCCAGTCTTATTAAGACAGCCTTGGGAGACTTTAGCGTGGCGATATCCTGTTGACGCCTTAGAATACAGGTTGATCGTTAGTTACGGACCTGTGTCCTGGCCTTCTTTCTGTCACCACTCCCCTTACACATTTAAACAAGTCATCAGGTTGGTTTTTAAAAACTGTGTTCCAAAATGGGATTCGCAAATATTGTTTATCTTATTTTCCAGATTAAAAAACAAAACTTACTTGACCCAACGTGGATTTCCGCCAAGTTGAGAATTTAAGGTGTGGTCTGTGCATAAGGTGACGAACTTAATTAGATGTAAAGAGCAGACTAATCATTTCTAATTGCATGGTTAGGGCTTCCTGAAATAGGTCACCACCATTAGTGTGATGCTGTGCAGGCCAAATGTTGTACTCCGTATAGTGATTATTTGCCCCAGTTTGGTTGGTTGGTTGGTTGGTTATTTATGTATGTCTGTGTGTTTTCATTTTATATTAGAGAGTGAGCGAGCAGGAGAGGGGCAGAGAGACAGAGACAGAATCCGAAGCAGGCTCCAGGCTCCGAGCTGTCAGCACAGAGCCCGACGCGAGGCTTGAACTCGGGAGCAGCGAGATCATGACCTGAGCCGAAGTCGGACGCTCAACCGACGGAGCCACCCAGGCGCCCCTCCCCCAGTTCTATCACCACACAATATTTTGTAGCTGTTGGCTGAATCTTTTTAGCTGTTGACAGAATAGACACAAACGTATTACTTGATCCGTTGTGCTTCGAGAGAATAAAGGAGTTAGGATTTTTTCTGTTCAAAAACTGGTGGTGCCAGTGAGAGTCATAGGAAGTTCAATGCAGTTTAGTAAAGGAGAAGAAATAGACTTAGTTTGGCTCTTAGAGGGCCTTTGCTGCTCCTAGATGTTATTGAACATCAGTTCACAATTGCCATAGACCCTTTGCTCCACGTTTTTGTCTTCCGTGTGTTTCTCTTGATGCTCTAATAGTAACCTAGTAGACAAATTTTATGTGTTTGTTCTTGAACAGCATTATGTAAGTAAACTGTATTTTGAATTTGCTTTAAAAGTACATCACTGAACTTTATTATGGGAGTATATAAGTGAAAGTCAATAAAAGCTGGTGAGAAAAAATACTTAAATTTGATAAATATGGTTTACCAAATCTTTTCTTTGTCTGCAAGCTTCTATATGTCCCCTCTGCAGAGTTAGGTTATGAGAACTCCCATAAACCAAACTTCTTCATAGTTTGTATCATAAAAATAAGTTTTTTTCTCCTTTTTAAAAATAAAATTAGGTCGGGGCGCCTGGGTGGCTCAGTCGGTTGAGTGTCCCACGTCAGCTTAGGTCATGATCTCACAGTTCGTGAGTTCAGGCCCCGCATCGGGCTCTGTGCTGACAGCTCAGAGCCTGGAGCCTGCTTCATCTTCTATGTGTCCCTCTCTCTCTGCCCCTTCCCCGTTCATGCTGTCTCTCTCTGTGTCTCAAAAATAAACAAACATTAAAAAAATTTAATAAAAATAAATAAAATTAGGTCATAACATTACTAATCCATCAAATGCCTCGAGTTTTGAAGTGCCCTGCTTGATCCCTCTTCATTCTAAAACTTTTGACCATTCTTAACCACTCTTGCTTCTGACTCTTTGTCCTGTGGTTTCCACCTTGGGCTCTGGGCGTCTTCCCCCACTCCAGAGCTGCTCTTAGAGCCTAGGATTTTTGCTTCTATGAAAGAACTCAGTTGATGGGGATATCAAAAGAACCCAGGGAAATTCAAAAGGACTAAGATTAGTTAAAATCTTGTTTTTTGTTGCTGTCACTATTGCCTTCTATAAAGATGAAATGATGATAATAAGGCAGACAAACAACTTTGATCAGACAGCGGCTCATGTTTCAAAGATAAAGAAATTTACTGGTTTTCACTGCTGTAGGCAACAGGGATAAAGAATAAAGAAATCCTCTAGGTATTAAATGTCCTCCCCACAATAATTTTGTATTTTCATATATGTGACATATAAGTTTTGATTCGGGGGAAAAATTAAAGTTAAGGATGAAGAAGTCCCCCTTGTTTTCTTCCTCCTGGATCTGGGTATGTTTCTCTAGCATAAACGGAGCTGCGTGGGCAGAATTTAAGAAGCATCCCTCAAAGCCACAAAACTCAAAATTGGTGGCTTCACTCTGCCAAAGACCGTGGTGGACATTCTGTTATTATTTTTGCCCTATCTGTCTTACCCACTAGACTTCAAATTCTATTATAACATATGTCACCCTTTGCTCAATCAATAGTTCAGTGAATGACCCAGTTAGAAGACTATAAGTTCTTTCCACGTATTTTGAAACAAACCTCTGGAGACCTAACCCACATTTACAGGGTCTCTAGGTTCCTGGTTCTTAGACACGACCACCAACTCCAAAGCAGCTTGTTGGAACGGATGCCAGTTCGCATGGTAGATTTTTGTCAGAGTTTAAACTTGTCTTTGCTTTGATTTAGTCTTAGACGACAACACAGAAAAATTAGAATTGTTGAAAACCCATTGCTCTATTTCCTCCTGATAGGATACATTTTTCTGCGTAGCGTCTTCTAAATAGTTAATGCAGCAAGAGTAGAAAGGAACTCTTTTTCAAATAAATGGTTGCGTATTGTCAGAGTCTGTTAACTATCGGTAAAACCACCTTTCAGCAGAGAAACCCATTAGTCGTATTGATGAGTTACTAGGGAAGTCTTAAACTTAACACAGAGACCCTTAACCCAGAGTTGAAATAAGACGGTTTGCCTCTCACCGCTCTGGTAAGAATAGAGAAGCAGGGACCTATAACGAACGGTCCAGAACAAGTGAGGGTGGTAAATATTGCCAGGCAAACAAAGATGGTAATCGCCAACCGTAACGTACTTTATCGTGAACCGGACTAAGAACCTACATTTGAATCATGATGCGTGATTCAGCTCTTACCTAACGTGTTTGCTTTGTATTTATATAGTTTTTTTATGTTTATTTTTGAGAGAGAGAGAGAGAGAGAGAGAACACAGGGGGAGGGGCAGAGAGAGAAGGAGAGAGAGTATCCCATGCAGGGTTCGATCCCTTGAACCGTAGGATTGTGACCTGAGCCAAAACCCAGAGTTGGACGCTCAACCGACTGAGCCACCCGGGTGCCCCTGATGTGTTTGCTTTCTAAAGTCTAAAACCAGGAGACTTCAAGACGATGTGTGCCTTCAGTATGTTTCTATTAATGGTGTTTGTGATTAGAAAAAAATTACAGGTTTCATTTTTATACAACTTTACTTCTGTGAAGCTATTTGTAATTAACTGTTTCTGGGGAAGCATAAGCAGATGAGGGTTTCCCATTACTCTTGAGACATCAGGCGATGTGACACAGGTTTTACTCCTAGATCACTTGGAAAGATGTGCTGTCCATTTTGCCAAAAGTCAGGCTACTACTTTATGAGTATAGGTGAAGATTTTTTTTTTATTTGTCTTACCAAATTAAAATCAAATGTTCAAGTCCACAGAATGTACAGATGTTGTGTCTGCATCTTTTATATTGACTTTGAACTTGAATACTAATTCTAGGATATTTTTTTTTTACAGCCTCATTTCAGATTTGGATTAATTCATGAGGAAAGATCTCTTTCCAACTAGGACATTAACATCAAGGGAAGATGTTATCATGAGGTTTATGAAAGTAGTGAGGAAATGGGATCCAAATATTTCAACACTGAAGAAAGGACTAACTTATATATTATTACTATCTCCACTCCCAGTAGGGCTATCACATGCCCGAGCTATAAAATGCTAAGTGCTGATTCTTTCAAAAATGCCCTGACTTACCTTTATAATAAAAAGAAAGTCAAAACATGAATGTGAGACTTTAGCAGGGTTGTAAAAGTGTCCTCGGTGAGATACTAAAGATATATTTAGCTAGCTTAAGACCACATACTTCGGCCAACGTGAAATATAGAAGGAAAAGTAATGGCTTTGTCTTAAAAGCGTTGAAGGTATGATGCAGGATAGTTGCTACTTTGCGTACCCAATTCAGGGTACGTGTGGCCAATGTGATCAAATTTGGAAAAATGCATTTATAGAACACACACATTTTAAGCTGTTTTGTGAAAATGAAGGCTTGTTGCATTTTCCAGTTAGGTCTGAGGTTCTTTACATTTGTTTTTGTCAATCTATGTAAGTGTCTACTGTGACAGTGTGTGGTACGTTGTGGAACAGTACGTCTTGTTTCATTGGGTACCTGAGGTGCGCCGATAGAACGCGCGAGGATGCAGAAGGTGATCCTCCTCTCTTGGGACCGGTAATGCGCTAAGCGTTCTCTGCCCTGGTGAAATTTCATCTCAGGACTGACCAAATAGATGTGTGTCATCTGGGCCAGGGTAGGAGCTTACTTTCTAGGCGTTTCTTCACATGATCAGATCAGAGGCAAATAACTGATCTTCTGAGAAATGAAATCGGAGCCACTCTGGGATTATGGGTAATTGGGTTGCAGACAGAATAGTTCTAGGGTAGACTCTGTTGAACGTGTCACTGCGGGTGAATCTACAGAAGCGTGTGATCAGCTTTATAAGGAACAGAAGACAGTTAGTCTCAGTCGTCTGTGAAGAGCTTTCGAGTCCCCCTTGGGCCCTATTCTCTTAATGGCAATGTGCACAGAACCAGCTGTCCTTTTGGCACAATCGAGAAGCAGAAAGCATTTGGTCCCCTGGGCTCAAGAGGATGTGAGTTTTTGGCCCCAGAGTGCTCACAGAGTCAGCCTTTACCAGAAATACCTCTGTGTTCAGACCATTGATGATGACGATCTTTACCCAAGTCGTCTATTTTCTCAGGCCTCTCTGTTTTCTACAAGCACTGTGATTGGTAATCATGCTCACAATTATTATAAGGGTCATTTTTTGAGTGCTGACTGTGTGCCGTGGAGTTATAAAACCCTATTAACTTCTTCCCAGTTTTGTCATTTACTTTGGAGCCACATTCTGGGTTGTTGTTTTGTAACAAATATGTAGATGTCCTAACTCTAGGCTCTTTCCAGAAATAAGCTCTTTTCAATTCAACTAGAATTCAATGTGCCCTTCAGTCTCGACTGATTCCTGTCTATTTTTGGCGAAGTGAGGTCAGCGGAGTTAAATGGAGCTATTGTTTTTCATCACAGTGGGCCATTTGCTTGTATTTGAAAACATGTTCTTAAAAGAGCATTTGAGGGAGAGATCTGAGTTTCAGGCCCAAGTCCGCGGCCACTGGTTGTGATGACTACATAAAGTCAATTCACCTCTCTTTAGTTTCATTATTGGTGAAATAAAAGGTTTCACGTGGACCGTCCGAGTATGATCTTAGATTCATAAGTAATTCTTATCTCACATCTATAGTTGACTTCAAAATAATAATTTTCTTCCCTCTTTAGACTTGTTGCCCTAACAACCTGCGGGTACTCAACGCTTTTCCAATGAGTCGTCCATTCCGGCATTTCATAAATCCTGAGCACCTGCTCTGTTTCAGGTACCGCATGAGGTGCTGAAGTTACAGCAGTGAGAAAAAAAATGTCCTTGTGCAGCTTCTAGACTAGCGGGAGAAAGGAAAAGTAATGACAATCAGACTTTTTAATGTAAAACTACAACCGTGATGTGTGATGACAAGAGAGAGAGTCATGGCACCGTGATAATAATGAGAGCCTTCCCAAAGAAATGATCGTTATAAAGGTGGGTGTGAATCAAGGACTTGTTTATTGTGTGTGTGTGTGGGGGGGGTGATGTTTCTGGGAGAGCAGAGCAAGAGAGCAAGATGTGCTAGAGACTGGGTAGAGGCCGAGATGAAAATGTTGGTGTTTGGAGCAAATGGTCAAGGAAGAATTCTTGAGACATCTTGGGTGCAACAAGGTGGTTTTTTGAAAGCACAGGGACAGGACCCGTGGGCAGAAAGAGCTGCCCTGGGGTCATGAGGAGTGAATGATTATATGCCTTCAAGTGGGGGAAAGGGTCAGGGATGGCATAAGCCTCTAAGGAATTTGGAAGCCAGATGTCCAGGACCTTGAGGGGCTAGCTGCTGTTAGGAACAGGTCATTGATTCCTGCTTAGTAATGCCTCAGTCATGAGACCCTTCAGATGTACATCAGGGGCCGTAGGCTTGGAGGATGGTTGCCAATGTATATTTGGGGAGTAGAGATAAAGGAAGTTTCCATAGGAATTTTTATATGGTAAAGGAGACTTACAGGATCCTGGAGGTCGGGCTAATGATAACCTGATTGCCCTTGGTCCTCAGCAAAGTGGCAGCATGGAGGCAGCCGAGGTCCTAGAGGAAGGACACTCAGACTGTCTCAAGGACGTGTCAGTGGGCTGTGAGTTGTATGGAAGTTTAATTTTGTTTTCTTTTGTCTTTGTTCCCCACGTGAGGGGCCTATATTCTCTGTAGAAATACTGATTTAGGTCTTGGAATGGGATCCAGCTCCCATGGGGCTTACAGTTTAGAGAAGAATCAATATTTGGCTCTCATGAATTCATGCGACTCTTTCAGTTACATTAAGGAAAACGTTATAGGAAAAAAACAAAAGTCCACGGGTTCTAGGCTATACGTGAATGCATCTGATAAGCCTCAAGCAGAATCAGTAGACATCCACTTACTCTTCTTACCTCTTGAATCTGGTTCTGGACGGTGTGGGTGAGCCATTCCGGGACTTGAAGGACTTGGTTTAAGCAGTAGGAAGCTGAGAGTTTTGGTCCTTGGGATGGTTCTTTACAGTTCAGCAGATATTTGGAAGGCCTAGTAGGCGCTCAGTGCTGTGCTGAGAACAAAGGGCACGCGGATGATTAAGACAGTTCCTAATTTTAATGAACCCAAAGTCCAAATTATCTGGCCACTTCAAGGATGCCCTAGTTTATAGACTTTGAGAAAATACAGAACTACTTAGCGTTGACTTTTAAAATAACCACAGGAAGACAATACGGAGCCATTATTTAAACATTACGATGTAATTTCAAATGGAATAATGTAATGAGGCTCAGGTCTAACAGGAGAAGTAGAGTTGTTCCTCCGGAAGTTCTACAAGAGGCACACTATCTGTCACAGATTGACGGTAGCTGAATGTTTAATGTTGCGCTTGAGCGCTTGAAATTGGTGAACGGTGTCCTGTAGGCCCTGGTGAAACCGCAAGTATGTTATATGGGCGAGGTGAAATCTGGTAGGTTCTCTTGTCCCTGCAAGTGTTTTGTTGAATTATTAAGTGTATTCGCCAGTCGAGAAAGCACAGGAAGTAATGAAGGTGCTAAGACTGAGCCAGATCTTTATTTTCTTAAGGCTGTTCCTCCAGGTTTGTTTATTTTTATTTATTATATATAATAAAAAATGTATATATACACACATAAACATGTATGTGTTATATAATGTATATGACTATGTAATATATACAATATATAACATATGAAAATAGATAATATGTAACGTATAATACACATAGCATAATATATGATATATAATATATATGATATCTGATATTTATTACATATAATATCAATACACATACGGGAGGAATAAGGCTTCTTTCCCCTACAGGGCTAACCCCACCTGTGTTAGAGAAAGCCAGCCGCCATCGTATTCCACAAAGTTCTGACTTTTAAAAGGGACAGTCAGTGATCAGTAGTTAACTAACAATATTGCAACAATGATTTTATATGCTTTTGCAGGCGAGGCAGCCCTGTTTTATGTAAGACAACCCAAATACACATAAGTCCAGGGAGGTTTTCCTTTGGGAGCCAGCGCAGAGCTCTGAGAAGGGAAGGGGTCAGTGCAGTCAGTGGGCAGAGATGCTTGGCTGTCCTTCAAGGAGAGGGAACCAGATAGCAGCCCACGTGGAGCTGTCTCACCGTGGGTGAAACAGAAGAAGGCATCTTTCTGGACGTATCGACCGATGCATATTTGTGCAGAGAACAAGGCACTGCCCCTTCCAGGCTGATACAGACCTGCTTCAGGGCACGAGGTCTGGAGAACAGTGGGTTTCAAATCTCTCCGTGCTCCCTGGGTTAGACCCGTTAGTGCAATACCCAGACCACACCTCCATGTGCTATTACCCTGAAGGTGATAGGGCCTGTCCCAATAGAGTCCTGACTTTGGAGTAGGACCCTGAGGCCTGGGTTCTAATCCTGGCTGCACAACCACAAATTGTGAGACCCTGGAGACGTTGTTGACCTCTGGCCCTCAGTTTCTTCCTCTGTGAAATGGAGACGCTGCTAGAACGCCATGTTACCTGTAAGAGTTCAACAAAACTGCAAATACCGAGCCATTGGTGCAAACCCTGGCCCCAAATAAACACTCCCTAAATTTTAACTAGAAATCTTAAGACTCTGGACAAAGCCTATGCCTGTGGGACTTTATCAGCGTTGGAGTGACAACATTTGAAAAGATACCCCTATTTTTACATGATAGAGGGAAAATGAGAACCTGAATATATAGTTAGGTGTTGTGGGGACAGGTTTTCTTGCTGCCTCACCATTTTATTCCTGTAATATTTCCAACTGTCATAAGAACTTGACATTTTTTGTTTGTTTGTTTCTTGCTGTTTGACCATTTCGTGTGTGAAGAGTTCTTCATGGAACGTAAACTATGGAAACTGGTTACTATGTTCAATATACCCTGGAGCCTAAGTTTACGCAATTTTACTCAAGACTAATACATTCCCGTATTAACTTTCCTTTGATAAAAGGATGGACTTCATTGTATGTCAGAATTCTGGAAAGATCGATCTTCCGTACTGAGTACAATCAGCATCCTTCTTTATCTGACTGCAACTTATTAAAAACAGGATGAGTAAAATTTTGTTCTTAAATCTTTTCACCTTACGTAAGATTAAATGCTCAGGAATGCACAGGATTTTCAACGATTTGCATTCATTACCCTTGCTCTAGATGTTTGTCACGATGCTCAGTGTTCCTCCTTTACCTCTCCTCCAATGTGCCCTGTGTACTATTTGCAGATGGTCTTTAATCACTATGGAGAGATGAGAGCGGTGTTATGTGGACAAGTCATTAAGGCAGAAGGCAGGGAATGGTCCTACCTTCCCCCTGCCCTGGGCTCTTGGGGATTGGAATACCATTTCAAATTGTAGTGATAATCACTTAGCCCAAAGCTCGTGGAACACTTGAATGCCTTACACGATGTATTCACGCCTTACCAAGGCGTGGTCTCCTTGCCTGGTTTGGCAGTAGATCCTCATTGGCCACTCTTCTTTTTAATTTAAAGTGTAGCTGGGGCGCCTCGTGGCTCAGTCGGTGAAGCGCGCGACTCTTGGTTTCGGCTCAGGTCACGATCTCACGGTTCGTGGGACTGAGCCTCCCGTCGCGTTTTGCGCTGATGGTACAGAGCCTGCTTGGGATGCTCTCTCTCTCTCCCTCTCTTTGTGCCCCTCCCCTGCTCGTGCTCTCTCTACCTGTCTCTCTCTCAAAATAACATTAAAAATTTTTTATAAAGGTACGGTTGACATACAGTGTTCTATTGGTTTCTGGGGTACAACATAGCGAGTGGACAACTCTGTACATTGTATAATGTGGTTACCGTCCATCACCCTGTAGCGTGATTATGATAGTATTGACCACATTCCCCCTGCTGTGCTTTCCATCCTCCTGTCTGATTTATTTTATAACTGAAAGTTTATACTGCTTACTCCCCTTCGCCTATTTGACTATTTTACTGTCATCCTTTTAACCTTTGCTTTCTTTTTTTTTTTTTTTTTTTTTTTGGACCCTGTCACCAAGGCTTCCCTTACCTCTGTCTCATTATTGATGTCATGATAACTACTGTTGGGTGTGTGCACGCAGATGCAGGTACTCTCAGTGCCCTTTTGCCACCTGCTGATCCCACCTCTCATTAAAACTTCAAGGACAAATGATTGGCTCGACAGATGCCCTCGAGGTCAGCCTGAGTGATAGACTAGCAGCCTGTGGACGGGTCTGCGTCGGGTGCCCACCCCTTGTCCGGTCTTCCGTCGCCCGAGTGCTGGGGTCAGCTGGCACAGGGCATGTGAATAAAGGATCCTGTGACCGTAAAGAGGAGTGTGCATGCAGCCAGTACTTGGGATCAGCTTAGGATCTGTGAGAATTAACTGGAAGGCACTTTCAAAGCCTTCCGGTGTAGTAATCACAACATAAGATAGAAAATAAGCATAAGAAAGATTTAGATGAGAGGCACTTGGGGAGAGAAAGATATTTTGTGTATTATAATTGGATTTTAAATTATCTGATGGAATTAAACATGCAATTTCACGTAATTATCTCACTTTGACATAGGGGCCAAATTCACTTGTCCACGGTCTCCGTTATTGCTTTTGAGTGTGAAAATGGTCAGCAGGAAAGTAAGCTCATTAGTGCAAGTTGAATAATTTCTCCTGAAATTTTGGTAGTATGCATGATTTTGGATGCATGGAATAGCTGTTTTTCCTTTTCACTGTATTCCTTATTAAAAATGTGCTAATGAGGGGCGCCGAGGTGGCTTGGTCGGTTAAGCGTCCGACTTCACCTCAGGTCATGATCTCGCGGTTCGTGAGTTCAAGCCACGCATCCGGCTCTGTGCTGACGGCTCGGAGCCTGGAGCCTGCTTCGGATTCTGTGTCTCCCTCTCTCTCCCTGCCCCTCCCCTGCCAGTGCTCTGCCTCTCTCTCAAAAGTAAATAAAACATTGAAAAAATTTTTTAATGTGCTAATAATTTTTTATTTACTGGCTTCCATCAGAGTTAGCAGTTACTGCATTTACTGTTCATGCCACTTTTGCTTGTTTGTTTTCTGTTTCCTGGCTACTTAGAGACTATGTATTCAGGTGTATTTTTTCTTCAGTATTGACTTTCTCTTGACATCATCTCGGAAATCAAACCCGTCTGCATTGCCGGTAACAGTTGAGATTTGAATAAAGGTCCATATTTCTGGCTGTGCCTCCTGAATGCCATCTCTGCTATGTAAGGCCGCTCTGTAGAAATCTCCTGTAACCACCCTTCGCATGCGTTCTTTTCCTGATCACATTTTGTGTTTGTTAATCACTTGGATTGAGAGTCAAGGTATAGAAAGCCTTGAGATGTGCAGTAAATATGGTTTAAGCATCCAAAAATTAGGTTCAGATATCATAAACTGGATTGTGGTACCAGCTTCTCCTAACAATAGGCTTCCTTGGAGGTTTTCAGGATCTACATGAGCTTTAATCGAAGCGGGCAGTGTTATGAAAGGTCTGAACATCCTTCAAGGTGGCTCACCCTACCTCCTGGGAAGAGGTCTGTGCGTTTATTGTGCTGCTCTGCTTCCCCAGGATCCAGGTTCCCGTGGACCACCTTCCACCGTAGCAACCGTGGGGTCTTGCTGACGGAAGCCTCGTGTTCACATTCAAGATTTCTCTTCCTGTGCTTCTCTATGAATCTCTGCTTTGTTCATTCCTATTGTCACCCTGTTTGTGCCGGCTCTTTGTCATTTCCCAGTTCAGTGAAATTTTCAGGATAGCTTACATAGTGCTTGGTATTTGACAAAAAGGCTTGGCATTCATCCGGAACTGACCTGCTATTAGCTCTTTGACAAAAGTCCCATTCTTGACCTAAGATTGCGGAACAGAGGACTCTTTATGTGGAAGGTGATTCACCCAATTTTAGTTCCGTTTCCTAAGTTTTGGCTCTTCATAAGCATCTGTACAAAGTTACTGTATCTTGAGCAAATATGGGCACAATTTTTTTTTCCTTCACAGCAAAAATGTGTTTCCTGAATAAGGAGGTATCCAGAGGTAGGCTTTGCAGCTCCGTAAGTTCCTAGAGATTTTATGCAGCTTTCGCTATCACATGTACTTTTATAAGAAAAGAGTCATAGACTTCATCAGATCCTCAGTATTTTGTGACTCTTAAGACAAACAAAATGAACACAAACGATTTATGGGCTTGACTTCTCTTCTAGGCTGTAGAGTATTCATTGTCTGAGTCCATTTTGGGAATGAATGAATCTGTACCCAGACCTGGTTGCTCTAACTTCATTAGATTGAGTTGAGTGGCCATATTCTCAGGGATCTCTTGCTTCATTCTGCAGACCGGTAATGTCAGGTACTAGAAGGGGGTAGGCTAGTGATCCAGGCCAGTCAGAAGATTCCTATCCCTAGTGCCAGGCAAACACACGTAGAGGCACGCAAGCATTGGCCTATTGTGCTTAGTTTTGCCAAGTGCGAGCTCTGAGAAGCACAGAGTTGCTATTTGAAACTCACCCAGCCTATACATGAAGATAGTATTTTTCTGCCATTGTCAAGTATATATCTTGGGCTCTTTGCTGATACAAGGGAGACATTTGTGTTTATATACCTATACTGTTTTGCACCAATTCCCTAGGGTTTGGAAATTGTGCAGTATTTGGGGTTGGAAGAGCTGAAATCTGTTTCATCTTCATAATTTGGTGGCGGTGTGACCTTGGGTGAATCACATGAGGTCTCTCGGAGCTTTAATTTCTTCATCCGTAGAATGGGAGTAATGACGCCATTTAAGTCCCACAATTGTTCTGATCATCGTTGAAATCATGCGTGTGATCTATAAAATGTTTTACTGCGTTATCGACAGCAGATGTTTTATGCAATTTGCAATGATTAGTCAAGTCTAGAGATGAGTACCGAATTGTGAATCCGAGTCGTCCTCCTTCAACTGACAGTCTAAACGACTATGCTAGGTTTGCTGATTTCCAGCCCCCTGCCGCCTGGCTCATAAATCAGCCTCAAGATTATACACATATTTCTGTTTTTCATAGATGGGTGCATTTGAAATCCAATAGATAGAAATTCCCCTCTGAGACAGAAATGGATTTTTAGAGAAGGGAGCTCCACAATTCAGGTGCCCCCCATTCTTTCTCAATCTGTTTCTAGAGTCTTCAGCTTCTAGCAAATCATGTGTGGGTCTTACTGTGTTGTTGTGTCCTCTTCTAGGGAGAGGGGAAGTGAGAATTACCCGGCCCTGTTCTAGGCTGAGCACTTTTCCTGAATGTTCTTTTCCACCCTGACTCTGACACCCCGTCCCCCCCGCCCAACACTGCTCCCATAGAACCCTGGATTTCTTCTTCTTTCAGTCCCTTCACTTTCGATGTAAAATGAAGAAGAATAAGAAAACAAAAACAAAAGCAGAATATGCACCGTGAGGGCCCACTCATCTTGTGAGAGTTTAATGAGATAATTTTGGAGATAGCATTTCAAAAAAAAAAAAAAAAAAAAGCCTTATTGAAGAGCCTTGTTTGCATGTTTTGAGGCAAATGAGAGCCTGTTCATAGCATATGCTCAGGACAGCTGCACTGTTACATCTGTCCCATGATTAATGGGCAATAGTTTACGTGAGTCTCTGAACCTGTCCCAAGTCCTAATGTGCTAATCGGTAACAAGACATTGGCTAACTCCTTAGCCAGCCTTAAAATCATCTGATTCTTGGCCTTATCCTCATGTGGCTATTAGGAAAAAAAAATACAGGTGGACCTGGTTTATCACCTGGAGACCCTATTTGTCCCCTAACCCTTGACCTCTTGCACATATGGATGAAAATATATTCAAGCAAAAAATGCTTGTGAAGCCCCTGAAAAAGAGCTGTGTGCTTTTTAGTGTTGACTGTAAAATGGTGGCTAACTGAGAGGAAATCAGTCATTTAGAAATGCTTAGGGATTTTGTTGAAGCTTATCTATTTTTGAGAGAGAGCTAGAGAAAGCATGAGTTGGGGAGGGGCAGAGAGACAGAATCCCAAGCAGGCTCTGCACCATCAGTGTGGAGTCAGACACGGGGCCCAAACCCATGAACCGTGAGATCATGACCTGACCTGAAGTCTGACACTTAACCTGACTGAGACACCCAGGCACCCCGAAATGCTTGGGGATTTTAAACAAATACTTCCAAACTTAGATTTGAGATCCTATCGCCCATATTTAGTAGAAATGCTACCGAGTACTTATCTTGCTGTTCAAATGCCAGAAGAAAGAAAAGAAAAGGACCAAAAAAGAGAAAGATGTTTTATTAAAAGATGGAGCCTCTTGGCATAAGGAAGAGGTGTCCCCAGGTACAGTTTTATGTTGCTGCTGGGTTTTAAAGGTCCAAACAATCAGATTAACTGGCCCAGATCTCTTGATGCCCCAAGCATGTTGAATGCATTCAGAACAGAGCTAAGGAGAGTTTTCCAGTCTTTTCCCGTTCACCAAGTAGATGCATTTGGCTAAATGATGTGATCACTGGAGATAACACCTGTATGGTAATTCTTGCTTGTGTGCTTGTAATTATTGTGTTTATTCTGCCTTTTCTTTACCTTAACAGTGTCCTAGCTACTGAAAAACTCATCTGTGGCTGGTTTGCTTGGAATCAAGACTATGGTGTTTCAGAGGTAGATAGTCCTCAGCTGAGGTTAAAGATCTTGTCAGTAAATATCACTCCCTATGACTCTGATTGAACTTTTTAACACATATACATATATTTAATGTTTATATATTTTGAGAGAGAGAGAGCATGAGGAGGGTGGGGGCAGAGACAGAGGGAGAGAGAGAATCCCAAGCAGGCTCCATGCTGTCAGTGCAGAGCCAGATGCAGGGCTCAAACCCACAAATAGATTATGACTTGAGCCGAAATCGAGTCGGATGCTTAACCAACTGAGCTGCCCAGTGCCCCTCTGATGGAACTTTTATTTTTTTTTTTTAATTTTTTTTTTCAACGTTTATTTATTTTTGGGACAGAGAGAGACAGAGCATGAACAGGGGAGGGGCAGAGAGAGAGGGAGACACAGAATCGGAAACAGGCTCCAGGCTCTGAGCCATCAGCCCAGAGCCCGACGTGGGGCTCGAACTCACGGACCGCGAGATCATGACCTGGCTGAAGTCGGACGCTTAACCGACTGCGCCACCCAGGCGCCCCTGATGGAACTTTTATAGCAGGTTTATGATGGACTTCTCCTTCCACAGGTCACGAGTGGCCTGGTGCAGAGTAAAAGGTTGCCTCAGCATAAATCCACTCCCCACCCCTCACCCGAAAGACTGAAGTAGCCAGACTGATGCCAGAGGGAAAGTCTTGGAGGAAGGAAGGGTGGGGCTCCTTCAGGGATGCCGTGCAAGTTCATCTCCCTGATCATTGCTCCTGTTGAGGGTCCTACATCGGTGGCCTGCAGCCCATTCTTGGCCATTCGTTTCCATCCTCCTCTTTCCGATTCAGGAAATTAAAAAGGGTTAACAGTTATAAACTTAATATTTTAAACTTAAGTGCTTTAATGTCTAAAACCAGGAATGATGACCACCACGCTATTGGGAAATAGTAATTTAATGGCTAAGTGAAAGGGCTGTGAGGAGGGGCACCTGGGTGGCACCGTGGGTTGAGCATCCAACTTCAGCTCAGGTCATGATCTTGTGGTTCATGAGTTTGAGCCCCATGTCAGGCTCTGTGCTGACAGCTCGGAGACGGGAGCCTGCTTTGGATTCTGCATCTCTCTCTCTCTCTCTCTCTCTCTCAGTCTCTCTGCCCCTCCTCCCCTCAAAAAAAATCATATAAAAAAATAAAATAAAAAGGGCTCGACTCCTATCCCAGCTCTGTTTGCCACCTGACCTCATATTTCCCTGTCCGTAAAATGGAGACAGTGATGGGAGCTGCCCCATAGAGCTACACTGAGGACATCTAGAGCATTTAATCAGGACCTGGCAAATAGTTAATGCTCAAGAAAGCTGATATTTTTAGTATAAATGGTTCACAAGAGGAGTCATTGCCACACAGTATACCTATGTATCATTAGGTTTCATTCACCTCTTGATGTATAAGAATATACACGTGCCATAGGAAATAGAGATTCCCAGGTTGATGTAAAAAGTAATTCCTGGGGGAGCCTGGGTGGCTTAGCCGGTGAAGCATCTGACTCTTGGTTTCAGTCCAGGTCATGATCTCAGAGTTTGTGAGTTCAAGCCCCAGATGGGACTCTGTGCTGACAGTGTGGAGCCTGCGTGGGATTCTGTCTCTCCTTCTCTCTCTGCATCTCTCTCTCAAAATAAATAAACTTAAAAAAATAATAAATAAATGGATAGTTAGTAATTTCAGTTACTTAAGCTGGAAAGAACCTTGAACAGGAACACAACTACCCCATGCATTAATGACAAGATGTCAGAGGATATGTGCTTCATTTTATTAATTTTGATGGATAGACATGTAACACCAACGATCGCTTTGAAAACATATCTAAAGCAGTCATGTTTGGTCTTGGGAGAGTGTTTTTTTTTTTTTTTTTAAGCCTTAAATATTTTGCCACATCTGAACGATCAGGTCACTTTTGTAGATCTGGCCAATAGATATAAATTCTTCTTATACTCTTTCCCAAAAGGCAGAAAACTTTCTCCATCCTTAAATACTGCTATTGTTTTAGCTCTCTTCATTCCCATCCAATTCTGTTCTTTTTATTCAATGTGATTGAAAAGCAATGAAATTTGTTCTTACAGATCTCTTTACCCAAACTAAGCAAATTAGAAGACATTTAATCTACCTTGTATAAAAGTGGATGCAATAGAAGGAAATGAGTTGTTCTTAAATCCCATTTTATTATGACATTATTCCAATGGTATTACTATAAGCTATATTGATCACAGCTGACTTCATGGCTGTGTGTTGACCACAAAATGTAATCTAGAGGGCATTTCGGATTTTAAATGACTTTCCAGGGTACCCTAGTTAAAATTGTCGATGCTACATGACAATGCTATTATGTCAGTGCCAGCCAAATATAAAAGAACATTAATATTCATTAGTAATGTTACAGCTGGTGACTCCTTCACAACATTGTGAGGGTTTGAATAGTTATTTCAAACAGCGTATTGGAATATTCTCACAATAAGCCCTGATTGACACAATCATTAAAGAAACCCAGTAACACCAAGGAAAAAATAAATACGTATGGGTATATATTAGGCTAAGTAAATATTTTAGACCTACACCTCAGTTGACAGGACTCGCACTAGCTAAGAGGTGATTAATTTTTGAGTGAGATACACGAGGAAATCACTATGGAAGAAATCTGGGATGCAGATTCAATCTCGATTTCATCACGTGAGTTCACTCTCGCTGTTTTAATTCCTACACATCAGGCTCTGTGCCCTAAGTGTGTGTGCAGAGACAGTTGTGAGGATAAACTCGGACAAATGGAAGGGAGGTCGTCATCGGCGTCCTGAGATGCACTGATGCCAGACGGACAGCACACCATCCTGGGCTTTTCTCTGTGCTGTCTCCTACCCTCTTTGTAGGAAGGTGGCTTCATCTCCATTTATAAACGAGGACACCAGAGGCAAGGTTTAAGTCCTGTGCACACAGCCGAATGATGGGAGATCCTAGTGTTCAGACTGAAGGCCGAAGGGTGGCTGTCCTTTGCAGTCTATTGAACTGCTCTTGGAGACTGTTGAGGGCCAAGTGCTGTGCTGGGTGATGCTGATGCTGAGGCTCGGGGTAGAAGGTGTGGGATGTGCTTTCAGGGCGTTTGCCATTTGGCCGCAGTGAGGCCAAGATACAGGATGGGCTTCCATGGGGTGACCTGTACTCTAGTTAGAACGTCTGTGCTCTCTGTTGTCGCCCAGTTAGTTACTTTTCCTTCCTTTCCCGGTGCTGCGTTTGCAAACGTGTGTGTCCTGGAGAAAAACTGTCCTTTGCTCATTCATCCTGAACAAATCCACAGAGATTCCTTAAGGTGCTTTAGGTTTCTAGTTCTGTCACTCCACACTGTAATTAGGAGAAAATTATCTTATAATTTATACTAAAGCTGTTACTTATGCTAACTTTACTCCCTGCCGTCTATTTTGCTGTACGTCCCTAAACCTCCTTAAGCATCTGTTAGAGAAAGATGCTAATGCCCCAAACTGTAAGCCTTTCTCTCGTTCAAAATAGTATTCCAGTGAATCAGACAGTAATTACTGATGCCCTATACAAAGAGGAATTCTTATCTTAAGACTTACTCAGTTCAGTGGGGCACCTGCATGGCTGTTGATTAAGCCTCCAACTCTTGGTTTTGGCTCAAGCCCTGATCTCACGGTTAATGAGTTCGCGCCCGTGTCAGGTTCTGTGCTCTAGCATGGATCCTGCTTTGGATCCTCTCCCCCTCCTCTGCTTACTCTATCTCTGTCCAAATAAATTAATAAACTTAAAAAAATATATATTTCTTGTTCATTCATTCAAGAAGCATTTACTGGACAGTTACTTGGAAGTTTTGCTAGGTGCAAAGGACAAAACAGTGAGGACTGAGCATAGTGTTCCCAGTTATGACCTCTATTAACACCACCTCTTACGAACTCCCAACTAGAGTAATCTCCACGGTGCCCTTGTAGAGATTAGTCTAGTCGGGAGTTCATAAGAGAGAGTTGAGGCTTGGAGTCTTTTGACTGCAAGTATAGTAGTCTTTTGACTGCAAATGGATGGGTGGAGAGACAGGACTGTGTACATCCATGTATGCATATGAGTACTTACATGATACATACATGATGCAGACATGTGCACCTCTATGTACGTCATGCTTCCTGGTGAGTGCCCGTACGTGTATCTCCACACCGCAGGGAAGTGTCTCCAAAGCACACGGCAGCCCACGTGCGCTTGTGGAAGTTAGGACTGGTGCGTTCATGTTGGAGTCCTCACGTTTTTCATCAGTAATGTAACGAACAGATGCCGAATGCCTTCACTTAGAAAGGCTCCAGCTATCAACCTCTGAATCCTTCCATCGTTCACTACTGTCTGTTTCCCTCTTTTTTTTTTTTTTGAAAACAAGTCGAAGTAAATGAAGATGCCTTTTGCCAGGATGAGTTGCAGCGCCTTTGGAATGTTAATTCTTGGGGAAACAAAAGCTGGTGAATTGTTATAATTCCGTCTCATGCAGGGAACTCTGGGTGCTCTGTGGCAATAATGCCGTGCATGTGACATTCACAGGCATGGTTTCTGGAAATGTTTATATAAACCTGTTTTACATTGGATGATTATATTTTGAACTGTGTATAAATAACTATGTTCTTAGATCTGACTCAATTATAAAATAAACTCCTGGGAGCACGGAGCAAAATGGAGAATGGGGAAAAATACTTGTTTGCAGAATCTGAATCCTCTGTGTAGTAACTCTGGAATTTGAACCACACTCGCAGGGATGCCCCTGATTTCTCTTTGTCTACTCCCTTTCTGTTTTTTAAGACCAACTCCATAATCTCAACTGACGTCTACTACATACATAAATAGAATCACTCGGTAATCTGATAACTTGACTACTCCGGCCAAATGGGTGACTTCTTTATTTTGTTTAGAGAATGTCAACTAACATGGGAATTCTCTCCAGGTATCAGACACCGTCAGATACGTTGTTTTATCTAATTCTCACAACTGTGTGAGATGAAGGATATTGTGTCCACATGAGAAAACTGAGGTCAGACAGAGTGACGTCCTGAGTGTCGTGCAGTGGCTAAAGGTAGAGGAAGTTTGGTCAGATGATCTCCGAAGCCACATCATGTCACGGTCAGTGGGGCGCTCACACTCTTTCGCAGTCTCTCAGTCTCTTTGTCTCTCTCCCTCACTCACACGTGCACACACACACTGACCATGGGCTATGTCAAGTCTGAAGCTTCCTAATTTTAGATGGATTATTGATGGTCACATTTTGATGAAACCATGTTACGGCCAGAATGCATGTTGCCGTTGACCTAGACACCTCTTCTCATTTCTTACATGACGAGATCTGTTCCAATGGTCTTGTCCTCTTTTGAACGTGAATTGTCTAACGGCACCAGGAGCCCCAGTAAATACTGAGGTCGGGTTCAGCAGCGAGGCGCAGTCTTGCCGGCAGGAGTGGACGTGGGAAACCCAGGAGCTGGTGGGTGTGGGTACCTCCAGGACTCGGTCTTCTCACACCCTTCATCAGCCATTAACAAAACACCACATTCGCAATAATGACACTAAAGAAAAAAAGACCCAGGGAAATGCCAAGTCAAAACCGTAACTCTGCATCTTTCAAAAGGGGACCCCAAGGAAAGAAGTCTGAATCTGTGGGAAGATGAACTTTTGTGTTAAATGCCATTAGACTTAAGCTTAGTAATAGGAAATAGCCTTTTCTGCTCAGACGGAAAGTAGAGCTTGCCTCCCCTATCTGGGAAAGACCGTTTCATTTCTGAAATCCTAATGGGGCAAATTATGCCGTATCAAGAACCCAACTCCAAAACTGCCTCTTTCCCTTTATTTCCTACCAACTGAAGTGCCACACGGTATCTTGCTATGCTTTGAGGCTATGTCTGCCTCTAAGTGGGAGTCTCCGATTTTCTAAATAGTTCAGACCTTGGAACAAGCACCTCACTGAGTGACTGAGGTAGTCAAGGCAGAGGGGGCGTCCTCAGCCACCCATAGCTCAGCATCTGTGAGTTTCAATGAGGGAAATTTACCAAGTCAGAGCAGATGTTGATCTTTTGTCTTTGCTCTAAGGATAGAAATGGTAACACCCATCACCATTTTGTTGCACTTTACTTGAAAAGCAAATGTGCAAGATAATCCATTTGCTTTTATGGAAAGAAGTAAAAGCCCTCCTGGGGCTTACAAGGGGCTTTAAAATGTAAATTTGGTAATGTTGTAAAGGTTGCCTGTTTTTCCTTCTTTCAAATATGTAGCCTCTCTGTTGGAAAGGACTTGGGTGTGTCTTGTGTAAAAAAAAAAAAAACAAGAGGCAGAGATCATATTATGAGACTCCTACACGCATTATCCAGGAAAGAAAAATCTTTACAAGCCATTTTAGAAATTCTCACATCCCATAGGAAGCTCCTTGGGGGGGGGGGTCCGTTAACACACACCCAGACTGGGGTCCAAGGCATTTTTGTCCCCCGTTTAATTTGGCAAGCGTCTGGTGGACTTTGCTATAGAATTCTCTGAGCTCCCATCTGCTGAGACTGTTCAGTTTGGAAAACAAGAAAAGAACTTGATGCTCTTCAGTGTAATTTAATAGAATACTCGGGTTTTATGATTTCATTGTGTATGGTAATCTCCAAATTGTTTATGTGCTGGTTCCAATGGTAACATGCAGCTTGTAATAAATAATAATTAAAATACAGCTTTGTAAGAGGGAAATCTACAGTTACCAGTTAATAGCATTATTAAAGGAACATAGTTAAGGTCTCTTTCTGTAATTAAATTAGAGACGGACTTAACGTGGAAGTCTCTTGCAGGTGTAGGAAGAGTGTGTGCGTGTGTACGTGTATACAGATTACACTCGGACGAAAGATGATAAGGACAACAAAATTGTCTGAGACGGGTAACATAGCAAGAGATCCGCACCAGCCTAAGGAAGACAATTACTCAGATAAGCAGATCATTACAGAAAACAATAACGCATTGACAAAAAGTGGCTGAAAGTATGTGCTTGTGGGTATAAGCAGCTACACTTGATGCGTTACCCCATTTGTACAATGGAGAAATTTTGCCTTGTGAGCCTTCACTTACCAACAATGATGTGGGTACCTAACTTCTGGCGCATTGATCTCTTGACTTTGCTGTACAATTTTAACCTCTGCAGCTTTAATTATTTTCTCTAGGCAATGACTTGAGTTACCAAATTTTGGCATTGCGCGTTCAAGTACAGTAGTATTACCTTTCCTGTGTGGCAGTCAAGATACTTTTGTTTATGTGATCAGAGAAGGTGTTAGTAAATAACCATCGCATGCATGTATACCCAGGAATATGCCACTAGAAAATAAAGGAGTTAAAGTATTACATGCTTTTGCCTTTATTGTACTGTCATTGACAGAAATTTTGAAGCTTTTCCTTCATAGGGGTTAAGAGCAAGTTGAGGTATACTACTGGTGTATAACAATATAGTCTTTGTGATGAAATTTTGGGGTGATATTGGGTGGTCTGGAGCCAATGGCCAAGAAAGAATTCTCAAAGATGCCTTTGGTGCAAAAAGGTGATTTTATTAAAGCATGGGGACCGGTCTCCTGGGCAGGAAGAGCTGTACTGGTGTTGTGACTGGTAATTTCATGATACACCCTGGGGTTGGGAGGGGATCAGGGATAGAATAAGTCTCTAAGGTATTTTGGAAGCAAGGTTCCCAGCATCTTGAGGGGCTAGCTGTTGCTAGGGAAACACCATTTATTCCTGTTTAATAAAACCTCAGTCATGAGACCCTTCAGATGTATATCGGGGGGCTATAAGCTTGAAGTATGATGGCCAGCCTGTATCTTAGGGCCGTTAAGACAAAGGAAGTAGTAGACCTACAGGGTCCTTGAGTTTGGGATAATGTCAAACCAAGGTTCCCTTTTGCCCCTAGCAAAGTGTCATCACCGAGGCAGCCGAGTTCCTAGAAAGAAGGCCACCCTGCCTGTTTCAAGGACTTATTGCTGGACTGTAGGCAGTAAGGGAATTTAATTTTTTGTTTGCCTTAGTTCCGCACATCACCATGGCAAGCACTTAAACCCCTTTCCTTTGTTCTTGGGTAGCTGGGAGTGTCCAAGGAACATCACACATATTCCACGGGACATGATGGGGGGGAAAGGGACAGGGGTGTGCCGTTAGCCTGTACTCTGTCCTCAGCCTGCCCCCCGCTCCCTCATCATTTGGACATGAGATGTTGGTAGACTTACAAATTATGGTACTTCTGACACACAAAATCAGGCCGGGTATGGGGTGCAGCCTTGAAAGCATCATTAACAGGTGCCCCAAGAGTCAAGTCAGGGGAGTTTGTAATGCCCGGCTATTTTCACTGGATTTTGCAGATTGAAAACACAATTTGAGGAAAGACCAATAAATTGGACTACATTAACATTAAGAATTTCTATTCATCCAAAGTCATAACTAAGCAAAAAGACAACCCAGGAAGTGAGAAAATCTATTTGAGCCTTTTATTTTCTTCAAAAGACTCCCATCTGGAATATATAAATAGAGACTTAGAAGACTGTAAGAAAGGGATAACCTAATACAAAAGAGCAAAGGACTTGAATAAATATCTTATTAAAAAAAGATACCCAGGGGCGCCTGGGTGGCTCAGTCAGTTGAGTGTCTGACTTGGCCGAGGTCATGATCTCATGGTTCATGGGTTCGAGCCCCACATTGCACTCTGTGCTGACAGCTCAGAGCCTGAAACCTGCTTCGGATTCTGTGTCTCCTTCTCTCTCTGCCTTTCCCCTACTCACGATCTGTCTCTCTCTGTCTCTCAAAAAGTAAAATAAAACGTAAAAAAAAAAATTTAAGGACATCCAAATAGTCAGTAAACATGCGAAATATGAAGTAAACATATGAAACCATTAACATTATTAGTCATCAGGCGAGTACAAATTAAAATAGTAATGAAGTATCAGTAGCACCACAATAGCTATGGAAAAAGACCAGCAATGCTAAGTGATGGTGAGGAAATGGGGATGCGGATACATCGCTCCTGGGACTGTTACATTTTAAAAACCATTTGGCAGTATCTACTAAAACTAAATATGTACTGACAGAAATGTGCGTGTGGGTATGTGCGCGCGCGCGCACACACCCACACACACACACACACACACACACACACAGATACCCCACAGATACGCCACAGATGATAGATGAGAACATTTAAAGAATCTCTGTTTATCATAGACACAAATCGGAAACAATTCGAATGTCCATCGATGGTGGTAGAATAAATAGTGCCATATTTATACATTGGGATACTGTACAGCAATGAATATAAATGAATTACTACTGAACCCAATGCCACAGAGGGGCTCAAGACTACAGTGTTGAGTGAAAAAGTCATTCAAAAAGTAATGTATGCTGATTCCATTTAAAAGGACTGAGGTCGGTGAAGCTAACCTGTGGTGTGGCAGTCCTAAAGGAGTCACTTTTGGGAAGGCAGGTGGGGGCGGGTACTATGAGGGACACAGAAGGGACTTGCCTCATCCTGTCTGGTTTCCTGTTTCTGGGTCTGGGTGGTGGTTACATTACTGTGTTCAGCATTGAGGACTTTCTTGAGACATATACTTACGTGTGCCTTTTGGTATAAGCGTTAGGCTTCTAAAAAGTTCCTGGAAAAAAGTTGATCACAAAAAGTTAAAACCATGTGTGATTCTGAGGGTCACCGTCCAAGTACAACATTTGCTAGCCTCTTTTCAGTTCCGAGAAAGCCAGGAGAAGGTTCCAAACCTTACAGGCAAAGCATGGTGGATGTACTCTTCTTGGTGAATCCGTCCTATCGTGTCCAAAGAGGAGCCCAGTTCACATCCGCAAAACGTCTGAGTAAGTGTGGCAAGACGGCCACTACTGAAAACCCAGTTGCTACCCATTTGCGGAAGTCAGTCAGAGGAAGGATGGCTTGCCTGCGCAGATTTAAAATCCACGTGACTCTGGTCTGTCTTGGGAAGGGTTGGTCAGGGGTCACAAGTCACAAAGGAGAAGAGGACCCCCAGGTTTGTCAAGCTTCAGAAAACGGGCTCAAACTTCTAGTTGGTGGAAATGTATTTAGGGATTTAAGTCTAAGCCTTTGGACTTAGGGATAAACCTAAGCACTAAACCTCAGCACTCTTTGTGTTTTTGGCTGGATAATTCTTTTTGGAGGGGGGGAGTGTCTTACAGTGTAAGATGTTTAGCAGCTTCGGGCCTCTACCCACCAGCTGTCAGTATTACCCTGTCCCCAACTCTGACAACCGAAGGTTTCTCCAGGGGTAAAAATTGCACCCCCCCCTCCTCCCCATGAGAACAATTGGAAAAAATGCATTCATATACTAATAAGAAAGACAAGGAATAACTTTGCACAATTATGTACATCTTACATAAGGCATATCTAAAGTGTTGGTATTACATTGACCACTGCAGAGGATAAACTAGGCAATAAGCAATTTTGTTGTGTTCACAAGACATTCAGAGACCTTTTTGGGACTACTGATACTCGTGTCCACTTCTAGTAGACCTAAGTTGTCTTTAAATTTTGGGTGGGCCATTTTTTGTCAGCGGAGAAGGAAAAGGTTTGTAGAAATGGGCAACGTCTGCAACAATCTGTAGAATGGACGAATCGTGGCATACCCATGCGTCCGTGCGATATCATTAGTGGCTGTACCTGATAGGAAAATCACACTGACATCCTGGTAAAGTCCTAGTCGCATTCAACCTTAAAAATGCAAATAAAAACAGTTTATGTGCGTGAAACTCGTGGCTATAGTGAAATTCTTATTTATTTGCCTGTGTCACGGTGACTTGCTATATCACTTCCAGAACTCCGCTGACATGTCCTAATCTGTCTCCTCCTGTGTTGAATTGGAAGGTACCATCTATAGCACCGTGTTAGGCCCAGAACAGTTCTTTGCCTGTAATGAATACTCCATAAATACATGGTGGAGGACACAACCGGGTTCCAATGACACTGAACTCTGAGAAGCTTAAAGAAGAAGGAGAAACATCCAGAAGAATAAGAAGGAGAAACATCCAGAAGAATGAAAATCCCCTGGGTGCAGACCAGGGCCTGACTGACCTGGTACAATTTAACTGCCAGTTTGGCCAAGTCCGTGAAGACCTACGTTGACTTGGTAATTATTCAACAAGTAGATGTTGACTGTGTATTACGAGCTCGGTTCCATTTGAGACCCTGGGAATAGACCCTGGAGCAGGGACCATGCACTGGTTGAGGTTACATGTTAGTGGGGGAGGGAGACAGTAGACAAATGCACATAAAGAAGTTGTGGGTTCAGGAAACAGCTGTGGAAGGAACAGTTGAAGGCAGCAGAGGAGTGTGTTTTGAAAGAGACAATCACAGAAGGTATCTCTGAAGAGACGTTGTATGAACCAGGACCCGAATGGTGCGAGAGGCGAGATCCAAAGGAACAGGATTCTGGAAGGGAGTTGCAGGTTCAGGAGGCCCAGAGGTCGGCGTGGGTTGGGTTTGTTCTAAGAAGGAAGAGAAAGCAGATGGCCTAGAATAACGTGACTATTGATACACTGTCCTATGAGATGAGGTTTCTTCACCCTGAGCAAGGGTGGGGTTTGGGGTTGTGTAATTCTTTGTTGTAAGGAGATCTCTTCCGGATGAGAGTATGTTTAGAAGTGCGCCTGGCCTCTCCCCATTAGATACCAGTAGCCTCCTTCCACTCCCAGTGTGACCACCGGGGCATCTCTGGTACGGGCACATCACCTCTGGCTGAGAACCCCTGAAACGGAACTATGAGGACGGGGCCAAACCATGTAGACCCTTGCAGGCCACTGGTTGAGTTTTATTCTTAGTAGAAATGGGATGCTGTTGGAGCTTGTTACGTAGAAGAATAGCATGGTCCGACTTCAGGAATCCCATCTGGTGGATGTGGGAGGAATAGGTATTAAGGCAGCAAGAGTAGATTCAGGACCATAGGCGGCTCTCCCAAGACTAAGAGATGATGGTGGTGCAGGGCAGGGCCAGTGGGGAAGAGAGAAGCAGACTTTAGAGAATGGACGCTCGAGACTGGATTTGGGGCCTGAAGGAAAGAGAGGAGGCAAAAATGCCTGCTAGGGTTTCTCCTGGTCAGAGGGCGGTGCCATTCACTGAGCTGGACGAGACCCGAATGGGATCAAGGACAGGTCGGGTGGCACGGACTTTGTAGGCCTTGTTCTCTGTTTTCTTTTTTTTTTTTTTTTAGGTTTTTACTTTTTATTTATTTTGAGAGAGAGACAGAGTGCAAGCAGGGGAGAGGCAGAGAGAAAGGGAGACAGAATCCCAAGCAGGCTCCACACTGTCAGTGCAGAGCCCGACGTGGGGCTCGATCCTAAGAACCACGAGACCATGACCTGAGCCGAAATCAACAGTCAGACGCTTAACCAACTGAGCCACCCAGGTGCCCCTTTCTCTGTTTTCTTGAACTGCTAATTACAGTTTTTTAAAGTTTCTGTCTCCTAACTCTCCTATCCAGCCCCACCCAGAGCTCTGTTCCTAGGATTTATTTTTTCACTTGGGCTGTTTGCTGCGTGCCTGATAGCATTTTATTGACTTTTAACCGTCATATATGGAAACATTGCAAGAAGTTCTGGTTAATCTTTTCTTCCTTCACAGAGGATTTTCACTTTCATCTGTGAAGGTTGTTTGAGAAAGAGTGGGTCAATCTAACCTAGTTAGAGACTGAGCCGATGCAAGCCTGGGTTTTCATTTTTGTAAAAACTGCTGTATTTCTGCCTCACCTTTCTTAGGGTGCAGCCCGTTCGAATCTCAGGGGAATGTCTGGCATGTTCCGCAGGGTGCCTCCTACTTAGCAGGCCCTAAGTTTGGGTTTCTGTTTTCCCCAAATTGGGAACCTGCCTAGTGCCTTGCTAATTTTTCCCCTTTACCTGCCATTTTCTGCCAGGTGCTTCCCTGAGGAATTCTCCAATGACTCCGACTAGCCAGGCCCAGCTTGCTTCTCGCTGCTTCCCTTGTCTTCTGGGCCTTGGCTCCTTGAGTTCCGGAACACTGACATCCAGGTGTAAATCTCCAGAATCCCTCTGAACAGCCAGACAACATCTGGCGTGGCCTGAGTTGTCTTTTAGAAAGTTTGCTCTCCTAGCACCAACCTAAAAACAAAAACCAAAAAGACCAAAACAGATTGGGGAGGTTGAGCGTTGATGCTGAGAAGTTGAAAAAAAAAATAATCAAGTCCCTGAAGTTGGTGCACAGGCAGAAGATAATGAGGATGCAAACTAGGGCAGTGAGCATAAAATGCAGAAGAGGAAATAGAAATGAAAAAGACTTTGGGAGTGGATTAGAAATGATGGCAAATGGAAAATGTAGCTGTCAGCATCCCTTAAATTTTATTTGTGTGTCAAAAAATGAATGACATATTGGCTTATTAATTCTACATCCCTCATAATTATAAAGGCTGGTCAAGGATGATGGGTTGCCAAACAAAGTAATTAGCTCTTTGAAATTTCTCATGGTTCGGCTATTATTCTTGGCTATAACGATCGAAAAGGAAATGTATTTTCATCTGGCTTCATTGTTCAAAATAAGAACTTGCTTAAGTTAGTCTTTATGGGAAAGGAAGTCATGTGCTCCATAATTCAGGAAGCCTGGAAAATATGTAAAACCAAACCTTTATTATTATTCTGATAGTAATATTATATGGAAGAAGTTGAGCCATTCAGCTTAAAACACTGAGCTAGGTTGGTAATAGGCTGCATTTAACAATGCGTTTGAGATGTGACACTTGTTCTAAATAAATAGTATTAAGGGAAGGAGAAGAGACCATGAGCCTAGTGTTGAATGCTTTATGTATATCCTCATTTAACCTTTTCAGTTACCTTATGCATAAGGTATACATTTTCCATATTTTATAGAGACAGGGCTCAAACAGTTGGAATAATCTGCCTGGTATCACAGTTAGTAAATGGCAGAGCCAGGACTGAAAACGGACTGTTTTATTCTATTCTATTTTCTCTTTCCACAAATCTAAGAACTTTCTTGCATTTGGAGAGAAGCTGAGAAAAACAAAAGAGGAAAATCTGGGTCCCATTACTTAGATTTATTGGGACACAACTTTGCATTATTCAGTGTCGTTTCATATAAAATGAAAAATAATTCCAATGAAATTCTTTCCGAGTGGTACTTTCACTCATGAGAGTGGAGGGCGGCTCGTTCTCTTATTAACTTGAATCCTCAGGCATCTCATTATATGCTTCCTAAACTCTAAAGTATGATCTCATCCCCCCAAAGTTTCCTATACCTGTTGTCATTGTTGATACAGGAACAGCCAAACCAGCTATCTTAAAATAATCCCGATATTTCTTTTATTTTTTTCCCTGAACCGGGGAAGTTCTGTGTGTGTCAACAAAACTAGCAGAAATCTGACCCAGGTGACTCAGTGACTGCGTGAGCTCTCCGTTGGCTGCGGTCTTCTCCCCACAGAGAAAAAGAAAGAACACTTAACATTTACTGTCTTTCTGCCCTGTTCTAGGCACTTACTACTTAGTGATCTCATTTAATTTTTTACAACAAACCTGTGAGGTACTAACTGCTTTTACAGATGATTCATTGAGATCCAGAGAAGTCAAATGACATCTAATATCACAAGTTCTGATAAGGGGCATTTCAGTCAGCATCTGGCGATAAAATCTTTTGTACTTAAAGAATCGAGTATCTTGGTTAACGTAAATGTAGTTAAGTTACTAGTGACATGTTATCTATTGCTGTAGATCTGTATCTAGGTATAGATCATTGTATATATGGTGAATGTTTTTATATATGCAATTCATTATATTTTATGTAGTATATGTATTAAAATAGAACATATAGTTAAATGACTATAGAACAATGAATAGGAGAGGTTAGATTTAAACATAAGCATGAGCTCATCTCTGGTTTGTCAACAAGGGAGAAACAATTACTACACCAGTTTAAATTTCACATGAGATGAGCACGACCAGTCTGCTGTAATCAGTTACAATGTCAGGGTCTAGTACAGTGCCTGATGCATGCGTGCATTGCAAATATCTTTAGATCAACACATCACTGCGATAGGACGGAAAGCCAAGGAAAACTCCAGGTTATCTAGAAACTCACGGATAATTAGAGGAAACCTGGTATCTGGAGGAGAGGACGTTGGGGAAAAATTAAATAATACTGTAGAGTCATATGAATGATCTTTGTGTCCCTGGAATGTCCAGCAAGAAGAACTGAATTAGAGGATGGAGGATTTATGTCAGATATGGAAGGAGTTTCTGTCCATTACACGCTGTTAACGTTGGGATGAATTACTTATGGAAAGGGTGGAATCTTGGTTAGACATAATAAAATTAGGGAAGGTTATTTTGGGGGGGAGGTTATTATTTTTTTTCTAATGTTTGTTCATCTTTGAGAGAGAGAGACAGAGTGTGAGTGGGCAAAGGGCAGAGAGAGAGGGAGACACAGAATCCGAAGTAGGCTCCAGGCTCTGAGCTGTCAGCACAGAGCCCGACGCGGGGCTCAAACTCACAAACTGTGAGATCATGACCTGAGCCGAAGTCGGACGCTTAACCGACGGAGCCCCCCAGGCTCCCTGGGGAGAGGTTACTTTAACTGAAACTACTTTCATGAGACTGTAATCACAAGCTCAGTGTGTATGAGGACTGTGTTTATTTTGCTGATTATTGAAACTACAGTGCCTAGAACATTGCCTGGTCCACAATATACTTGATACATAAGTAAATGAATGAATGAATGAAAATAAACTAATGAAATCATTGATCTCTCAAAATTTCTTTTAGTTCTATAATTGATGTGAAAGTGAAAGTTGTTAATTTTTTATTGTTAAGATTGGATTTTGACTAATCTGGGCCACATGAATTGTATTTAAAATTACTTGTTGAAGGAATACCTGGGTGGCTCAGTCCATAGACTGTGCCACCCTTGATCTCAAGGTTGTGAGTTCAAGCCCCACGTAAGGCGTAGAGATTACTTAAAATTAAATTGAAAAAGAAAAAAATGGGTCCCCTGTGTGGCTCAGTCAGTTAGGCATCTGACTCCTGATCTCAGCTCAGGTCATGTGGTTTGTGGGAGCCTGCTTCAGATTCTGTGTCTCCCTCTCTCTCTGCCCCTCCCCTGCTCACACTCTCTCTCTCAAAAATAAACACACATTAAAAAAATGGTTAGGATCAAACATTGCCAGTTACTTTCTATTACCCTCAAATATATTTTAAAAACAACGTAGAACATGGCTGCAGAGACAGAACACAATGGAATTGTCTTCTAAGCTCTATCCTTTGCTTAGCTGATTTATCACTTCACTTCTCTTTGCTTTTACTTTTTCTTCCATGGCAATTCTAGTTTAACAAATAACTAACATCTGTAAGATGGAAAGATCAATTAGAGAGATCTATAAAATACTTTGAGCTTCTTGAAGAGAATTCTCTATAAATAGAACTTGGCGAGTAATTAGTCATGTCACTACTATAAATGAAAGTGGTGTGAATAATTTTTTTAAGTTGTTCTTTTTATATTCTGCGTTTACCATAAGGCTGTTAAATCTTTTAGGGCCCTTTGGTATGCAAAATACCATAACTGCTTTTTTCTTTGCAATAATTTAATATCCTTACGCAGCATGAGAGACAGAAAAATTTGCTTATAACCAACAAATTGGGACTCAACAAAAAAGAGGACTTTCCAATTCCTTTTTAGGTGATTATGTGTAGTTATTCCTAGTTGAATCTACTGCTTTTAAAAAGATAGTGAGAAAATTCATGGCTGTATTTGTTAGTTCTGTAGACCTATGACAATAGATAATTTCAGGAAGTTTTCTAATTTCACATTACTTTGTAAGCATTGAACTTTGGGAAATCTTTGCACGTGGCATTGGACACCCTGTAGCGTGGACTTGAGTTTTCTCCTTGACACATTTTCCCAATTTGGTACTATTCCCTCTTCCTTTCTCTACACAACGGTGGTCAGACCATCACACAGATATTGAGGTAGACCAATCATTAAATATCTGGGGAAATTTAACTCCGATGTTGAATAGTTTGAGGGCTGTGATTGAAAACGCTGCTTGGTAATGAAATTGATTTTCCACCTTCATTGTGGGATGCAGGGTGGTGAGAAAGTAGTCTGGTAGAGGGGAGTATTTCTGTGCGACTCTTCCAAGCAGATGGCCTTGTCTAGCCTTTGTTACTGTCCTTGACTCTTTACCGTGTTCACTTACTTTCTTCTTGAGCAAAGCTTTGGGGATAGTGAGGGATGTCTATCAATGAGTATATGTAGAAATCAGGTGAAAATAATACAAATGTGTTTCCTGTGAACAGGATCTAGTCTGAGGTTTCACTTTAATTGATTGATCTCCCAGAAATCATTTTCCTGTCCCGTCTTCAACCAGAGTATTGGAGCAGCAAAAAAAAAAAAAAAAAAAAAAAAAAAACTGGCTGATTTTATTTGAACATTATGCCAGTGTCAATCACAGACGATTCTGGAATGTGTTGTTGCTAAGGTGATGCATTCTTACTGAAATTACTTATTTAAAAATTGCAGTGCTCCTAAGCCCTGTTGGCTCTTGGATTATTACATCATTCATTAAAAATCAAGGAAAAGGGACACCTGGGTGGCTTAGTTGGTTAAGCTTCTGACTCTTGGTTTTGGCTCAGGTCATGATTGAATGGTTCCTGAGTTCAAGCCTCGCGTTGGGCTCTGTGCTGACAGCTCAGAGCCTGGAGCCAGCTTCGGATTCTGTGTCTCCCTCTCTCTCTGTCCCTCCCCTGAGCATGCTCACTCGCTTGCTCATGCTCTCTCTCTCAAAAATAAATAATCATTAAAAAATTAAAACGTAAATAATGAAAAACTTAAAACATCAAGGAAAAAAACCCAAATTGTGTCCTGACACTCTTACTTTAAATAATCCTATTCTTCATGGATGTATCTATATGTTCAAAAGAACGTCTTTATTCTGAACTGTTTTGTGTAACCAGTTTCACTCAGAAGCTGTCTGTGGTTTGATGATTCCTGTGGATGATACAGCACCAGCTGCTGGAGGGGTTGGAGGTCACTCGGTTTCTTTTCATCTGGCGATTGCTTTGGAGTTAAAGAAAAATAATAACGATGTTTGGATTCAGAGGCTGAAATTCAGTCTTTCCATCCACATAGCGGAAAAAGGCAGGCAGACCGCATCCATTCCGTACAGGGACCCGGTGCTTGGCAGGGACATCTTCATTTGCTGTCAAGACAGTGACTTGCCTGCCTCAGCCCCTGTGGGCCCCTGACGAGAGTAACGGGGGTCCCTGCATCTGTGATTGTTGTGGAACACAGCAGGTGTGTTTTATATGTGAGCGCCTGCTCTGTCCTCAGCGGATCCCCCGTGTATTATCTCGTGAACTTAGAACAGGCATGTTATGGTTTTGCCCACCTCTGCAGACATAGGGCCCGGTGCTCAAAACTGATGGCGTGAACGTCAGCTCTGGTTGTCTATTATTTTTGACTGCTTAACTAATTCTCAACGAATTCTTTCCATAATTAGTCATAAAACTAGGGAGGCCCATGGCAATAATCTAGCTTGACCCTTTTGCTTTAGAGAGCAGCCGAAGTTCCTGGAGACTCTGACACTCTCAAGGTCATCAACGTGGTTAGGTAATGGCAGAGCTGTGACCACGTCCCGTCTCTCCTTTTCCTGAATTGGGCAAATCCAAGATGCCTGACATTAGCTCAAGGCATAAGCCTAGAAAATAAACCCCCATAACACTCAATTATCACTCTGTCATTATTTTCTAATGATGGCTTCCATAGTTCAGAAAGTTTGTATCATATTATTTATTTTGTCATTGTATGGAAAACTGATGATCGTCCGGGCAAAATGGTGATGTAAACCAGGAATGGGCCAACGTTTGCTTAAAGGACCAAGTAGTAAAAATTTTGGGTTTCGTAGGCTTTCTGATCTCTGCCTCAATTACTCACCATTGCGGCCGTGGGACAAAGCCATCATAGACCAAATGTGAATGAGAGAACACAGCTGTGTGCCACTAAACTTTATGGACACCGGAATCTGAATTTTAAAGCATTTTCATCTGTCACAGGATACTGTTCCTTTTTTTCTCAACATTTTATTAAACGTAAAAAAGTATCCTTAGTACCTGTGCCAAACAAACAGACAAAAAATCAGGCAGCTTACTGGATTTGTGCCGTAGTTTGCTGACCTCTGATCCCAAAGATCCCAGTCAACGTCCATTCCATTCTGCCATTTTTGCTTCTACGCTTCGGGTTCCTCCCATGTGCCCTCACAAATCTGGATTGTTCGTGTGCGTTTGCAGAAGCTGACTCTAAATGGATCCCAGCAATAAAGGAAGGGCTCTTATTATGCTCAATATACCAACACTGTTCGCTCTTAAGAGCTTTCTGTTGAAAATACTCTTTGCCATCATCGTCACAAATGCTCACACAGAAGCTGCTTTTCACTTTTCAGCTTTTAAAGTGATCTTTTCATCATGTTTAAAAAATTACTTTTTTCAAGAATGCCTGTTCGGAGCCATGCCCTTACTGGGTAAAAATAAGCCCATATTTCGTTGATGATAATTTGTCTGCATGTGCCGACGAAACAAAAGGAACTTTTCTGAAAGCTTTGGAAGAGCAGATCCAAGAAATCAACGTGTCAGAATCCTGCATAAACAAAGATGTAATACAAAGCACATCCCATAAAGGATGTGATAATGTGACAAGGAGGGGGAGAGGGTGGGAGCTGAGACAGAAGAGAGGAGGAGAGGGGGAGGAAAGATGGGAGGTGGAAACACAGTATTAACACAGCTAGCATTTAGAGGAAAAGAACATTTTCATTTTTTTTTTTTTAATTTTTTTTTTCAACGTTTTTATTTATTTATGGGACAGACAGAGACAGAGCATGAACGGGGGAGGGGCAGAGAGAGAGGGAGACACAGAATCGGAAACAGGCTCCAGGCTCCGAGCCATCAGCCCAGAGCCCGACGCGGGGCTCGAACTCACAGACCGCGAGATCGTGACCTGGCTGAAGTTGGACGCTTAACCGACTGCGCCACCCAGGTGCCCCCATTTTCATTTTTAAGCGGGCTGTAAATATTAAGGTATTTCCCTTGTACCCCCAAATGTGATGTACAAAAAATATATAAGGTATGCACAGTTTAATCATAAAACAAGGGGCACCTTGGTGGTTCAGCCAGTTGAGCCTCTGACTCTTAATTTCAGCTCAGGTCACGATCTCAGGGTTCGTGAGATCGAGCCCCACGTGGTGCTGCACTGACAATGCAGAGCCTGCTTGGAATTCTCTCTCTCTCTCTGTGTCTGCCTCTTTCCGCTCTCTCTCTCTCTCTCTCTCTGTCTCAGTATAAATAAACATAAAAAAAGAAATGAAAGTAAATTATCCCATGAGTAATTTTTATGTTGATTGCATGTCAAATGACAATATTTTGGATGTATTGATTGGATTAAGGAAATTATTAAAATAAATTGTATTTGTACTTTTTAAATTTCATTTGAAATGTTACTAGAAAATTAGACAAGTGGTTGGAATTTAGGCTCTATTATATCTGGATTGAACAGTCCTGATACAGAACATCACTAACACTTGTGAGTCCTGTGTGTTTTCCTTTGATTTTCTACGGCCATCATTTCTTTGAGCTTTTTTTTAAACAAGTTCCTTGCCTTTTCTTTTAGTTTTAGCATATACATGTATGTCTCTAGATTATGTAGTTCATTAAAAAAAAAAAAAAAACATTTAAAAATATCCCATTGTGGGGGCACCTGGCTGACTCAGTTTGTTAAGCGTCTGACTCTTGACTTCAGCTCAGCTCATGATCTCACCGTTCGTGAGACCGAGCCCCGCATCAGGCTCTGCGCTGACCGCCTGGAGCCTGCTTGGGATCCTGTCTCGCCCTCTCTGCCCATCCCCTGCTCACATGTGCACACGTACATGCACGCGCTCTCAAAATAAATAAATAAACACTTACAAAATAGATATCCCCTTGTATTCAGCCCATATTCCCTGGAGCATCACCAACTCTAGGCTGTGCTTTTCTGTGTCTGCTCCTTATTTCTGGCCTCCACGTGTTTTCCTTTTTCTCCCGGCAGCTCAGACATGCTTTCTAAATCTATTTTTTTTTTAATCTAGCCACTTGAAGTTTTCTACACTAGGAGGCATTTCTCTGTATATTTAGTCTACCTTATTACCAGCATACTGTCCAGTTCTCCAGAATGTTATGTTTTGTCTTCTCCACAGTACCTTTATAAAGCCGTAGCCGAGGACCGATCGTGTGAAACAATTTAAATGTGTCCCGAGAAAGTATTCGTGAATAAAGTAAGATACAGATGTGTAACAGACATTATGTGGTCGGAATATTCCGCTTGAGATAAGATATAAACGTGTAAGAGATAACTCAACTAGATAATCAAACTGTCGTCAAATGATCTGCCCAGACGTTAGGTCTTACGAGTACACGAAGACACCAGAGACGGCACAGGCAAAAGTGAGTTGGGGTGGATTTGGAAGAATGGCTGGAAACGAACAGCGTTAGCAAGTAGCAAGGTCTGTTTCACCTAAAAAGAAAAAGTGCACAAGCGAGGTTTACTAAATATGAATTGGTTAAAATGCATTAAATGTGAACCTTTACTCATTCAAGACAATTACCAGGAATACAAAAGTGTTCTAGGCATTGCAGAGGGACTCAGATTTCTAGACGTCTTAACTAAAGATCTCTCAAGTAAACAATAGTACCGAAGTCCTGGGGAATCGTACTTAAGATCCTAGAGAAGATAGCCGTCAATTTCCACAGGGCCCTTTGTTCCCTTTGCCCTAAGAGGAGTTATTCCTGTTTGAAAGAGATCTTTGAGCACCGCCAGGCACATGCCTCTCTGGTTAAGTAAAGACAAAGATAGGCTAATATTAACATCCATCTTTAAAGGGGTTCCACTATGAATTGAGCTCTTTCTCCAGGTCCCTGACCTGACGAGGGTGTCATCTCGTGTTTCCCCGCTGTGATACCCTGGCCATTAGCAGTTTGCAAGACGATGATGGCAAACCCACAAGGTGCTGGTGTAAGCCTGCCCAGCTTCGTAATGTTTCCTGTAATTTCAAATGATGCTTCTAAATTTGCGGGAGCAAATATTAGCAGAAGAAGCTTTCAGAATCAACTAGAGACAAATGAGAAGAGTCTTTTAGAGTCACTCTGTTCAAACAGGGAGCACCCCCACCAGCAGTGAGCCCCAGTCAATAATATAATTGATTACCTGCTGTCATGACAGGTAATCCTGAATCCCATGTGGTATAGTGATGTAACCGTGCTGCTTACAGGTTCGTTCGGGTATAAAGAAGTGAGTTCATTGTAAGAAAATATTAAGTGACGTGCGGTTATGGCAAAATGTGAAGGTAACAAGCTGATGACTGGAACTTGGGAAAATTTGGCCTAAGCATATCTTTTAAGGGAGAATGATTTTTTTTTAAATTTTTTTTTCAACGTTTATTTATTTTTGGGACAGAGAGAGACAGAGCATGAACAGGGGAGGGGCAGAGAGAGGGAGACATAGAATCGGAAACAGGCTCCAGGCTCTGAGCCATCAGCCCAGAGCCTGACGCGGGGCTCGAACGCACGGACCGCGAGATCGTGACCTGGCTGAAGCCAGACGCTTAACCGACTGCGCCACCCAGGCGCCCCTAAGGGAGAATGATTTTAAGGACAAGTTGGTAGGGCATGTTTTAAACTTTGCTCTCTTCTTTTGAGGGGAAAGTCAGTTGGTTTAAGTGGAACATTAGATTTCCCTTCATAGTTTTTTTTTTTTTCTTTTTAAGTTATATTCAGTAAGGCAAAAAACAAAAAAAGAAAAAGAAAAAGAAAATTGGATTCAGAGATGAATCCAGGTTCCTCTGTGCAGGTTGAGGGGCTTAAAATTTTAAACAGGTGCAGGGAACCTTCTTTCCTGGGAGAGCATCGCTCTGGCACAGGGTTAATTAAGCCCGTGTGAGCTGGTGCATTAAACATGCTGAGGGGAACCAGAGTTAGAAGACCTTGAACTCTTAGGAAGTAACCCCCCAAATCAGCAAGTCAGCTGCAGAACATTCCAGAGAACGGGCAGAAAAGTCTTGAAACAGCAGGTCCGTGCATCTAGTCCCCAAAGCTAAGTGTCATTCTCTAGACAGGTCATACCTACCGGATGAAAACCGATGGCGATTCTGGGAGTATTTCTCCCACGTGCACTGGAATTCACACGCAGACGGGGGGACAGGAGCTGAACATTCATAGAAGAGGGATTCTCATTTTGCCCCTCCACCTTCCAGCGTCCTCTGTCTCAGTGATTGGCACGCCCGCCTCCTCTACTGTTCACACCCTTGGTTCTGTTCATTCCTCCACCTGCCAGATGCAACCACAGTTATCCCCTCCACGGCTACCCCACTGCTGCATCCACCATCCTCTCTCGTGTCCACGGCTGTGACGTCTCTTTGCTTCTGTTCTGGCTGCGCTGTCACCCGCATCACAGCCCGGTCATGTTTAAAAAATTAATTCAGCTATTCCTTGATGCTCTTCAGTGACTCATGATCCTACTCGGATTAAAACGTAAAACCCTGCGTTTGACCCACAGTGGTCTTCCTGAATGCCTCTCTGACCACGCGTCCTACCACCTACTTGTTTATGTCTTTACGCCCCGACTCCCCTTCTTTGGAATCCCTGATCCCAGTCTCCCTCTCCCCTTTCTGGAACATGCTTCCGCTGCGTCTCTGCCTGGTATGCCTCTCGCTCCACTCAGGTCTCTCTCTGCACAAATGTCACTTTTTTTTGTTTTGTTTTGTTTTCTGATCATGAAAATAGCAAAACACACACACACACACAGTCCCCTGGCCCTCTATTATTATTCTTTCAAAATATTTTAAATATTTATTTCAGAGACAGCATTCATATGGGAGAGGGGAAGGAAGAGAGGGACAGAGCTGAAGTCAGAGGGTCCAAAGTGGGCTCCAAGCTTGTCAGCACAGAGCCCGACGTCGGCTTGAACTCATGAACCGTGGGATCATGACCTGAGCCAAAGTCGATAGTCTACTGAGCCACCCAAGCTCCCCTATTACTATTCTTCATAGCCCTTATCATTACTAAAATTATTTGTTTATATATCTGACCTATACACTTCCCCCAGTTATCAAGATTTAAACAGACCGTGCGTGGACAAGCATTTTATAAAACTATTTAAACGTGAGGGATGATTATTGTAGCAGAGTTTGCCACTTTAAGATGCTACTCTAATGACATTTTGAATCAAAAAGGCTTTTTTCATTTAATTAATTGTAAGTATTCTTTTTCCCTTTACTTTTCACCAGCCTGGAGAGAATTGGTTACTGGCTGTTTAAATAATAGTCTTTAATTTTTATTACTTGCTCCTCATAATATTAATGCCATTTTTTCATGCATCCTTGGTGTCGTAACCTTATAAGACAAGAATGTAAGAAAATGGGGGCGCCTGCGTGGCTCACTTGGTTAAGCGTCTGACTTCAGCTCAGGTCACGGTCTCACAGCTGGTGAGTTCGAGCCCCGCGTCGGGCTCTGTGCTGACAGCTCAGAGCCTGGAGCCTGCTTCGGATTCTGTGACTCCCTCTCTCTCTCTCTGCCCCTCCCCTGCTCATGCTGTGTCTCTCTCTGTCTCTCAGAAAACAAATAAATGTTAAAAGAAAAAAAAAAGAATGTAAGAAAATGTTTATTTAACCTTTATATGTCCTTGAGACATATTTTCAGGTAGTTTATCAAGTGTATTGGTTTTTCAAATCATGTATGTCTCCTAAGGAAATGGCTATTTATTGGGGATCCTAGAAGTTTGTAACTGCCCTGGGATCTAAACAATGTTACTATTTCGGGGCGCCTGGGTGTCTCAGGTGGTTAGGCGTCTGATTCTTGATTTGGGCTCAGGTAATGACCTCACGGTTCGTGGGATCAAGCGCTATGTCAGTGGGTTGGGGGCCTGCTGGCAGCGCAGAGCCTGCTTGGGATATTCTCCCTCTCTCTCTCTCTCTCTCTCTCTCTCTCTCTCTCTCTCTGTGTGTGTGTGTGTGTGTGTGTCCTTCCCCAACTCGTGCGCTCTTGCTCTCCTTCTCTCAAAATGAATAAATAAACATTTTTTAAAATGCTACCATTTCATAAGCGTGTTGCTGATTTACTGTTTTTAAAAGAAGAACACCATACCATTCGGCCCTCATGTAGTGGATACATAGATTGTAAAACAAATACAAATCATGCCCCACAGTCTCGGGTGGGCAAGAAATTACACCCCCTTACTTCTCTGTAACTGAACTTTTGCTTCAAGCCCCTCTCCTGCCCTCGCTGCCAATCCTACCCTCTGTCTGCTCTTCCCTGCCATCCCCACCTGAGATTTGAGCCACCTCCCCACCCAAGTTACAACTAAGATAACCATCATCATGGCCGCCGAGAGCTCTTGGCTGTTAATTTTTCATACTGGGAGCACCTAATCTTTTTTGATATTTAGCCTGGCTCCCATGTGCCCACACATACCACACAGCCGTTCTGTGGCCCCCGCAGTACCACCAGGGGCCCGCCAAACACCCTCCCTCTGTGCTCACACGTCCCTCCCACGCGCCCCCACCAGGAAATGCCTCGGATCTGATGAGAAACCCTTCTCCCCGTGTGGTTTTGTCCAAGACCTTTGTTCTCTGTCCTGATCCTGGTTCTCTTACCACTTCTGGAAGTGCTCTACGTTTTCTTGACCGCCTAGGGTTTGGAAATACATCGCCAGAGAGAATTGCAGGGAATTTCTATTTTCTGCCCAGCCACATCCCTCTGTCGAGTCGGTGAGCACAGGGCCAATTCTCTGATGGAATTGGGGTGAGAAGAAACGGTAAATATTGAGAGGAGAAAAACGTAGGTTAATAACACAAAATGCTATCCCTCCATAATGGTTTTCAATTTTACACCTTAGTATAAAAATCAAACTGCTCTTGAGCGTTTGCTTTATAAGTGGTCCTTAGATAACCTCTGCCAGCTTTCTCACTCTCTACCTCCAAACTGAAATAGGCAGTAAGTCTTTAAAGGTCACCAATTTAAAAGAACTTTGGTAACTCTGACATAATCTTGGTCATGATAATCATAATTTTTTTTCAAAATTTTTGTTTAAGGTTTATTTATTTTTGAGACAGAGAGAGACAGAGCATGAACAGGGGAGGGTCAGAGAGAGAGGGAGACACAGAATCCAAAGCAGGCTCCAGGCTCTAGGCCGTCCGCACAGAGCCCGACGTGGGGCTCGAACTCACGGACCCTGAGATCATGACCTGAGCTGAAGTCGGACGCTTAACTGACAGAGCCACCCAGGCGCCCCAATAATAATAACAATTTTAATGGCAGTACGTAACTGTGTCCAATCAGTGACAAAATAAAACACTGAACCTAATACTTAGAAGTTGTGGATATAGAATTATCTGCTTCTCTGAATTTCATATGTGGTTTGACTACTAACAAATAATACCTGGTATTAAAAATGGTGTCTTTCACCCAGCCCGAGTGATGTACCACTTTTAGCTCTATAACTAAGGCAACGCATTTACCTATTTTGTAGCACAGCCAGTGTGCCGTTTGTCAAAGTTCCTGTTTGTCCCTGCGATTTGTGGCCGAAGAAGGAGTTCTTTCAAAAAAGACAACAAGGGCATGTGATCTTGGCCAGTTCCAGGCTACTACGTAGAATGCGCTTGTCTAGAAACCAGTTAAGCTGTGTTTTTGTTCAGTATTTCAGCAAAAGATAGCTGTCTTGTCTGTTTTCTGGCCGCTTTGTTTCTTAAGGCATCACCCATCTCAGGGCTGCTAAAACTGTGGCGGGACCCTGGGGCGGGGGGTGGGGGGAAGCAGGAGTGAGGAGGGTGACCTTCTAAGTGCCTGGCCGCCATTGTTGCCACAGGTTAGCTGGGACTTTACAGGTGGTTGTAGTTTCGGTGGGTTGGAATGTAAAGTGCTGACTCAGAAGGCTTGAGACCTAAAGGTCCTCTTATTTTCAGGTGACAGTACTTTGTCACAAATCCGCAGCATCACGCATACCTGGCTTTAGTGAAAGAGCTTTGCACATACTGTCCATTTTACTGTATCTTTTGACTTCACTGAAGCATAGGACTTACCAGTTGGTTCTCTGTGCATCCTGCTACCGATGTGTGACTTCCAAATGACCTGACGCTATTTGACTAATTCAATGTTATAGTAAGTTTTTACAGCAGTGCTCGTGCCTCAACGGACTCTCATGGGCCATAATACGGCCACCAGGCAAAGCAGTTGCTAATTACGCGTTTCTCCAGATTTCCCATCACCGACCAATAGCTCTTGGCCTCAAGAAAACATCAGTGACTTCACAGGATTCTCTAGTTGTTGACCGACAGCAATCGATGTTCACTTTTAGTATTTTCACCGACAGGGTTTGTTCTGTCACTTTTGTGTTTGTTCTAACGATATGAGGCAACTCACTGTCTACATAAATCAGTCTCCCCAGGTTCCTCACACCCCTACCCTTGGTCCCTTTCTCTTTCTCAAATTTGAACTAAGAGCACAGTGCTCACAATCAGGTGGTGATGGACAGAGGAGATTGGGGACAAGGACACTATTAGCAATGGCCTAATGTGTAAGCACAGGGAGAGAAAACTGGAAGGAGCCAGAGATCGAGAATCTGAAACTTGAGCAAATAAGACTGACCTCAATCGATGGCCGCTTTTACGTTCTCAAATGATACAAAAATGATTGATTTCCTTTGGCGAAAGTTATTCCAGTTTGCTTGAGTAGATTTTTGTTTCTTGCAACTAAAAGAACCTTAATCAGAAGAGTTGGTAGCTTGAGTCTGTTCAAAGTTATTATGTTTTTAGTATTTATTTTGAGACAGAGGGAAAGAGAGAGAATGCCAACAGACTTCATACTGTCAGCATAGATCTTGACACGGGGCTCAAACTCCTGAATCATGAGATCGTGACCTGAGCCAAAATCAAGAGTCAGATGCCCAACTGACTGAGCCACCCAGACATCCCTGTTAAAACTTATTTTTAAATGCATTTAGCACATAAAAATTTGTCCCTTTCAGTAAAATAGTCGTTGTGATTTGTCTTTGGCAAGCAGTTTAAGTTTTTCAAAATGCATTTATATGATATGTTGTAGCCACAGAAGACAGAGTGTTATTCCCACACTTGATAGATAAAAAAAAAAAATTTTTTTTAAATTTGATATATAAGAAATTATCCTAGTTTAGATAAGAGTCTCTGCGTATGGTCTCAACTCAAGTTCATGGTTAGCGTTGAATGTTTTTGTATCGGAAGCTTGAAATTAGCCATCGTGGGAGTATTTATGCCATGAAAATCAGCAAATATGGCAACTCACAGCCTTTTTTAAGCCAGTTGTATGACGTTTACCGGCATAGCACTGCCTCTAGCAAACTGAATATTTTATCTAATCATGTACTATATACTTTGGAGCCGTGTGTATCCATACATCTTTAAAGAAAGGCTGAAAACCCTTAATTTATCCTTAATTGGAACTTTTCAGTTCTTTACCAGGATAACTTCCAGCTGTGGGTGAAGACCTCTATAGCGTTGCTGGAGAACTATCTCAGAATACTTGCTCTGCCTTCAAATTAGAAGTATAAAAGGGCCGTCAGTATTTGCTAGCTTAACCCTATTATTTCACAGATGAAGGGTGAGGGACGGAGAGGAAGAAACAGGCAGTGGTCTCTCGAAGGTCATAAAGGTCCAGGAGGGGAAGATCCTAATTCAAACTCAGATCTCCTTCCCTATATCTCAGTCCTGGGTAAAATCCAGGCTTGGGAGACCAAGGACCTGCATCTCAGGGCAATGAAAGGAGGCCACAGGCAGAAGGCTGGCATCCCAGCAGGCTTATACAGCCCCGTATGGATTGACCAAAAAAGAGACCCTTGGAAGGAATCACCAATGCCCAATGAAGGTTGTCAACTGCGCCGGTCATTTGCTCATCAATGTGTGTGAGCATAGCGATGTTTCTAAAAATTAAAATATACAATCAATAAGCCTGCAAGCTCAGTTTCAAAACCTAATTGTTAATTAAATACAGAGTATTTTGCATAATGAGAAACTGTCAATATTTACGGTGGGGAAAAAATAAAACTGAAAAGCGGTTCCGCCCTTCCCAATAAAATCATGGTCACGATTATCTGATAAAGCAGCCAAAAGGGAGAAGGAGCCATTTTGTTTATTTAATTTTTATAACTAGTGAAGGAATGAATGTCTAATTTGATCTAAGGAACGCTGGCGATCTATATTACAAGTTGTGATTTAAAATAGAAACCACTTCAGAATAAAACTTGGCTTGGTCTGTTGCTGACTTTGTTATACATAGGTCTCCTACAAATCAGCATCACGTAGACAACATGCAAGAAAGTGGTTACCTGACTTTTTTTGGTCACTGTTTCTTCCTCTGATCGATGGGCCTTTTATTTGAATACGAATTATCACAGAAGACAAGTAAGTTTTCCTTCGTAGGGTCTGGAGGCTGTTTTGGAGACTTTGCGGCTTGAATGTCAATGTGCTTAGTCAATCCGCTGTAGTTAGGCCAAGTCCAAGCCCATTTCTAAATGCTGACGCGATGAGCTGTATCTTGGGGAGGCAGTTGGGTTGTGGGTTGTTGTTACTATATCACACTTAAACGCCCTCCTCCCCCCTCCTTCTCCCTCACGACGTGTTATCTCTGTTTCCTACTAACACAGATTGCCAAGTTAGGATTAGCTTACTTTTTAGCTGATTTTACCCAACCCAAATGACTTGATAAAACGGCCAGTGGCAACCTATCGGGGAACTTCTCAACCTGACTTCTCTTGGTTGCACCTCTTTACTGGCCAGTTCTCTTCATGTAAATTAAAAAAAAGATGGATGAATAAAATGAATAAAAATACATAAAATCAATACCTGCGTCTCCTCCCTTGGCTTTATTCACCTTCCTTACTAGAGACAATCCGTGGATTCTCTTCATCGACAGGCCCTATGGCAGTGGTTCCCAAAGGGTCGTCCCTGAGGAGCATCACCATCCACCCGACAATTTGTTAGAAATGGAAAGTTTTGAGCTCCCCGCCAAACCTACTGAGTCGGAGATTCTGGGAGCGAAGCAAGCAGTCCCTTTGTCTTAACAAACCTGCCAGTCCTTTCTGACGGATACTCAAGTTTCAGAAGCGCGGTCCCGAGAGAAACACGTTGTAGGATTTTGCTCAGAATATAGGAGTTGTTTTCTGTTTTTTCACTCTCTCAGTGGAGTGGGAATCATTTATTCTGATAGCACATAATGGACATATTTTTACTCCTCTATGAAGTATTTTACTCTGGGCGAGAGCATTCTGCGTCTGATAACCCCCTGCTCTTTGCCCCCATTTCAGGACCACTTTGCTAAACAGGGCGAAGAGGGAGAGTATCTCTAGGTAAGAAGAAGCTGAGGTAGATGGAAAGCTTGGGAGGGAGCTGTTGAGACAGAAGTTCAAAGTGAACAGAGGCCCCTGCGTGGCTCAGTCCCCTGAGCGTTGGACTTCGGCTCAGGTCATGATCTCGAGGTTCAGGAGTTCAGCCCCACGTTGGGCCCTCTGCTGGCAGTACAGAGCCTGGAGTCTGCTTCGGATCCTCTGTCCCCCACTCTCTCTCTCTCTCTCTCTCTCTCTCTGCTCCTCCCCCAGTCGCGTTCTCTGTGTCAAAGACGAAAACGAAAGAGTTCCAGGTAAGCAGCCCCAGTCCACACTGCCAGCCGCCTCCCCACAAGGCGGATCCTTCATCATTCCAGTCACCGTTCACCCACCTTGCAATGTGTTCGAGGACCGCATGAGGTAGGGTAATCCGGAAAGAGTGTACGGGACATCTTGGTGCTAATCGTGTAACTGCTTCTGTAAGGTTCGAGTTATTTCATCAATACGAGGTTGGAGCTTCCGATGGCCTACGGACGGTTCACTGACCGAGGCTGGCTGTCCTCCTCACTTCTCCGTGGGTCTTCCCTCATGAATTCCGTGTCCTCGCTTCTCCACCTCCTGGCAGCCTATAAGTGCCCGACTACCTGGCATGGCCCTGCAAGGGCACCTCACCCTGTCGCCCCTGCTTTGTCCATCAGCGGTTGAGCAGCTGTGGGAAAGAACGTGGGATTCGGAACGTGTTCTTCCGCTTTCTTTACAAACTTGTTGGCCAGACCTCTCAAACATACCCACCCCGTACCTGAGCCATCATCCCAGGGCACCACTGCTGCCCCGAGCCCCTGCCATGCCATTCTGATTTCTGATTTCTGCCCTCACACCTCCACCTGGATGGCCCCCTGCTTTTTTCAGATCCCAGGCAAGAGGCCCTTGCTTCATTTTGCTTGTCAGGACCAACTGGGCCTCGCTGAGGAGCCGTCTTCACACCCACGGCACCGTGAGTCTGTGCCACTCCTCGGAAAGGTTTTATGCTCTACTGTGTCATCTCCAAAATGAATGGGAGGGTCTTTAAATTAAAGTCAGGGACCGTTTCCTTTTTTAAATTTTTTTTTTAACTTTTTTTTATTTATTTTTGGGACAGAGAGAGACAGAGCATGAACGGGGGAGGGGCAGAGAGAGAGGGAGACACAGAATCAGAAACAGGCTCCAGGCTCTGAGCCATCAGCCCAGAGCCCGACGCGGGGCTCGAACTCACAGACCGCGAGATCGTGACCTGGCTGAAGTCGGACGCTTAACCGACTGCGCCACCCAGGCGCCCCAGGGACCATTTCTTAAGCTTTTCATCTTGTAGAGGCTGCCGTGTGACTCACTCTACCCGGTGTATTAACAAGGGCCTGCTTTTTGATGAACATTTCAGTGCTTTCTACAGCATCTGAGCTAATTATTATCTATTAGGTCTGCTGCATCCAAAAAGTAAATTTGTTGAAATAAACATGATGACGTGTGGTTAACTCTTTCTCTTTAGGTACCTAATCCATTCTTGGAAACTCTATGGTGTTTAAGAAAGAGTAGGAATATCTTTTCTTATAAAAAAAAATCATAAAAATTATGGGTGCTATCAAGCCTTGGAAAAGTATAGGAAAGTAGAAAGAAAATGAGCAATGCTGGCCAAAGATAACCTTATTAGCATGTCTCATGTTCCATTATATTCCTGTGAACGGGCCTGAAAATTCCTGTCATGTCTTTTTCACACAAATTTATCTCAAGAATTATTTTTCATTTTCAAAGGAAACATTAACAAATTCAATGCTAGATAGGCAGAATTGTTTTTTGAGGAAAAAAAAAAACAGGATGTCCGGATATAGCAAAAATGGGCATCTTAAGGAATTTTTGTATTTTACCAAGCAGACTGCACAAATCAGAACATAGGTGAGTCATTTTTTTCAAGAAGGGAAAGAAATACAGAATGAATCCAATTTTATTTTATTTTTTTAATTTTTTTTTCAACTTTTATTTATTTTTGGGACAGAGAGAGACAGAGCGTGAACGGGGGAGGGGCAGAGAGAGAGGGAGACACAGAATCGGAAACGGGCTCCAGGCTCTGAGCCGTCAGCCCAGAGCCTGACGCGGGGCTCGAACCCACGGACCGCGAGATCGTGACCTGGCTGAAGTCGGACGCTTAACCGACTGCGCCACCCAGGCGCCCCACAGAATGAATCCAATTTTAAATGGCTTGTGTCTCACACGCCAGTTCACATCAAACAAAACTTTGAAGCATCTGAATAGAGCGGTTTCTGTTATGAGAAAGCTTCTTTCTCTTGGTTATCAGTAATTAGGCAAGCTTTCGAATGAGGTTAACTTAGTTGAAAAGGCAACCATCAAGGCAATAGAAAAATTAAAATGTAAAAAGTAAAAAAAAAATGTAAATTTGATAACGATCAAAAAGAAAAGGATTTGAAATCAAAGATTGTGAAATTAAAAAAGAAAAAAAAGTAGAGATGGCAAATATGCTTTCAACTGGTCTAGTTCACAGAGGGCAGGGTACCGAGTGACCAAGGCTGATGCTGTGGTTTCTTTGGGGGGAAATGAAGAATTCTAGAACACGTAGAAAACAACATCTATGCCCAAGATTGAGCCCTAGGGGGTGGGGTGCCCTGGGGAGTGGGGGGGGGGGGAGGGGCAGACCACTCTAAACTTGTTGGATGTTAGAATTATTCAGGGAGCTTTTAAGACCCACCAATGCCAGGGCTCCACCCACAGGGGATCATCTTTAATTGTTCAGGACTGAATGCCAGGGAGAAGTAATATTTAAATCCCCTTTGCTGATGGGAACCAGTAGCCCAGTTAGAGACCCACTGATGTGTTTGTAAGTTTCATGCGTGTTTCTCCCATCCAGAGGCAAATTAAACTTCCTTTTGAGTTAGTCAAGTGTCTAAAAAGATTCTGCTTCAGTGTCTTCATTTTTGAAATGGGGATGCTAACTATTAGGGTAGATCACTTGCCTAGTAGTAAACATCTAGTTAGCATCAAAGCTGGGGCTGAGACTCAGGGCTTCCTGTAACTCAGCACCCATCCTCCCATCCCACACTGCATTATGTCCCTCCGAATCTATGTGATGCTTTTTGTGGAAGAATGAAAACTGCTTCAGAGAATGAGGTGTCTGCCCCAGACAGGTAAAATGCCAAATATAACTTTGACAGTTGAGGACAAAGAAGGCATATTTTCTTACTTCCTGTGATCAGGGCAAAACAGACCCCTCCTAAGTATTTATTTGCAGCCTGTATAATGCAATTAGCTGACCACAGTTGAAAATAAAATGATTAATATATGATGCACAGCCCTGGACACTTACACAGATCGGACAGAGAGCTGGTTTGATGTTTAAATTAACTGGCTGTTCTGGAGGACAAGCAAGGTGATCGATGTCTGGAAACTCTACCATACCTGCCTGAGGCTTGGTGTTGTAACCTCCTAAACCTAATTGTCGTTTGGCATCCCAAACCGTGGAAAGGATGGCTTGTCCCCTTCGTCGTTTTCTGTGATACCTCACTTTCGGGTCACAGTGAGAGAAAAGAGAAGAAGAATATAATTAATTGACCTGATCGTTTTCAGCCATTTAATAATTTTTAAATTTAAAACAGTTCAGCTGCTATCTCCTCTTTAATTAGGCTTCTGGCGTTACAGAAATATCTGCACGTATCAGCTTTTCTGACTTAGATAAAACTAATTATCTCTGTATTCTAGCAATTGTTTGTGTGTTTTTCTTTCACAGCCACCCCATCACGTAGATTTTATGTATATACATCTATAAGTGTAAGCAAATGTTCCTTTAGTTTATTAAAATTGAAAGCCTAGACAGTACAGATTGATTTGATGTTACACTACAGAGATAATTAGTTTTATCCATTTTGGGTTGCCTTTATTTGTACAGTATAATTGAATCTGAAATGTGATTGTTTACTAGGAGTGTTAACTTCAACTCATTTCTTCTGTTTGTGTTCTTTTAAATACCATATTCATAGTACAGCAATTTGCTCACTTAACTGTTAGAATTGAAGTTTGTCTGGTTCTTCCAGTGTGAAAAAGGGCTGTGTCCATAATTATGCTCCCCTGTCTACATGTGGCCAGCTGGGTCCATGCACGTAAAGGGTGGGTGAACGTGTCTGCTAAAAATAGAGTCTCCATCTGAATGTGAAGTTAGTTGCGGGCAGTTACAAGAGGCACATGCTAGAATCCTTTAAATGACTTAAAATTGTCATTTAAGCAAGGGATTTCATTCATCTTTGCTAGGTTAGTGTTAAAAGCTGGTATGTTTCTGTGAACCATTTGGAGCTGCACAGACTGACCTTAATTATTTCAAGATTTGTCCTACTTCTTGGACACTGGACACCTCAGATAGCCAAGCCACTTTACCTATTCCAATGAGTTCCTTTTAAGGACCCTATGTATTGCTGTATGACACTAATTATCATGACTGTATATTGATAGTAAGGAAAAGGTTGATGGTCTACACTTCCATCGGAGGGTCAAAACATCACAGTTCTAGAAGGATAAAAGGATTTGTTAGCTTACTTCCAACTTATCCAACCGAGTAAGTAATTTTTGGCTGGTTGTTCATTATCATCTGAAATCTTAACAGCTCCCTGTCTGTGACGCTTGTATAATTTCATAAAATCAATGCGAATTATTTCAGGCATGTAACAAAAGCCTTAACTAGTGTTCATTTATTCCTAACATTTTTTTCTGTGGCCCTCACCGGGATTGGCTTTACTTCTGTGAAGTCCCATTTTTGTTGAGAATCTGTTGTGTGTGTTTTCTCAGTTATGGAACCAAATGATCTTTTTGCTACCTGGCTCAAAGAGTAGGGACCAAGAGTTCTCTCTGCCATAACTCTGGGTAGTCATTAAATGTGTCAGGCTGTGATACTGTGGTGCGTACAAATTGGACATAGTGTTAGATTCTCTGGAGAGGACGCTGTGATCATGTTCCATAAAACGTGTCTAGAAGCCAATGATTTGTCTAGAATGTTACATTGTGATCTCATTAGTTTTTAGATAGTCAACTTCTGGGGCCCCTGGCTGGCTCCGTCGGTTGATCGTCCATCTCTTGATTTCAATTCAAGTAATGATCCCAGGGTCATGGGATCGAGCCCCGTATCACCTCCATGCTCAGCGCAAAGCCCACTTGAGTTTCTCTCTCTCTGTCTGCCTGTCCCCCACTGGCGTGTGTTCTCTTTCTCTCTCTAAAATAAAATAAAATAAAATAAAATAAAAGTAAAGTAAAGTAAAGTAAAGTAAAGTAAAGTAAAGTAAAGTAAAGTAAAATAACTCTTCTAAAGTAGGCAACTTCCGAATGTGAATGCATCATAGAACACTACACTTCCTTCGTGTTACTGGGAAGCATTTATTTACATTTACATCAATGGAGACTCTCTGTTAACAGTTCAATCAAGTCAACTGAAAATCTCCAAGATACTGAGTAAGAGACTGCCTTTATGCTGGCTAAAAGCACAATACCAAATTGCCAAAGGAGGAGTGCCCACCAATGTGTACTGATACAGTGTCTCCAGGTATGGCATTTGGTCAAGTTAGTTCCCTGTTCATTGCAATAAATTTAGATAGATAGATTGACTGTATTACATATATACATTATACCTGCAGTATATACTAGCTGTATAAGGGAAACTTCACATTTAGAATACTTTAGCTTTTAGATTTTCAAGCAATCATAATGATTGCTTGAATCTATATTTCTCTTTAGTTTTGCTGATACAGTGGTTTTGTGGGGGCTCTCATATTAAAGGGCTAATGCAGACAGCTGAATGAGCAGACTGTTTCTTGGATCCTGTGTTCATGGATCAATATCAGATTGTTTATGCTGTTCTTTTGGACTCCCTTGCCAAAGAAAGCTGTGATTACAATTCAGAGGTTTAAAATAAATTATAAGAAGGGAATAGGAAAAGCAGTAAAGTAAATAGATAATGGTCAAATAAAATCCGTGAAGTTTATCATTTGGTTTAAAATTCTGATAATGTATTATACTGCTTAATATTGTTTATATTGATTACTCATGGTTTCCATTCCACATGCATAAAAAGGGGAATGAGGCTTTATTTTCAGAAAAAAGATTGCATTAAGCCTCCCCCCCCCTTTTTTTTTTTTTAAGAATCATTTAATCTTCAAACATCTTGCTCAGAAATGCCATTTAACTGACAGCCAGTTCCCCCATAGCTCATTTTAGCTTGTATTTTTAAATCTTATTTTTTTTTTTTTTTTGCTTTATAAATCTACAATGTAAGGTAGTTCTTATTAACTTGTTTTCATATAACCAGCTTATATAACCCTTCTGTTGATAATGATATCCTGCTGAAATTCCCGTGGCTTCAGCTCATTCCCCACCCCTGAGACACTCTGGCCTCCCGACCCCTGTCAACTCAGAATCATCATTAGTAATCACAGAGTGGCTTTAGGTGACAAAGGAGACACCTTGACTTTGAAACCCTTGATGTGACAGATTCGACCACCAGAGAGTCACGTTTCCATGTGAGCACAGAGCATTTTCCCCGTTGGACCATTGTGGGACGTGCCCCCTAACTCTTGCCAGGAGACGCTCTTGGAACAGACCGGGTGGAAGTGGAAAGAGAGAGGAAGAGAACGTGGGAGGTCTGTACCAGGCAGACCCCAGCAGCAGCAGAAGCGTCTGCAGGGCTCAGTGTCCTCAGGTGCCCAAGCGCTCCACATGCGTCCGTCAGCCGTCTTATCAAGGAGATTGTTTTTCCCCTTGTTCTTCGTTGCTCTGCAATGTTTTCCTCCACGGTCACATTTTCACTTGCAGCCCCGAGGAGCCGTGGTAACTGCAGACCGTACTGAAGCGATCTGGTGGGGAAGCGTTTCACGTTCCCATCGTTTTTCCGACTTCACGTCGTGTGGAATGGACAGGAGACAGACCGCCAGTCCTTGCTTTCGGTGTGGCCTTGAGCAAAGCCATGCAGCCATCTGGGGGCTCTGCTTGGGCTCATTTCCACGTTTATATTACAAGGATGTTAGATTGCATGATTACCCCTGACCTTGCAAACACTGATATTTCTGTGATCCGCCCTGTCGTGGATGACAGAATGGGACTTTGGGGAAGATCGTCTCAGTTGATGTCACACATTCGCCGTCACCTCCCCTCATGGTAGGGACGCAGCTCGTGTTAACATCTGTTGTTCTTAATCCCTGAGTCTAATACTTACTGGCATGCTGTGTGGCCTCTTCTGGGGTCTGGGTGAACCTCAGTGAAGTTGGAAAGTTGTCCTTCAGGGTTAGGTAACAGGGCTTTGAACTTGGCCCTGCCCTGCTTGCCAGCTTTCCTGCTAACGCCAAGAGATGTGGCATCCACGTTACAGTGATGAACGCGTTGCAGCGATGCCCTAACACCGTCTGTGAAACAGCACAGGGCTGGGAAGCTGTGAACATTGGAACTAGCAAGATGACCTCGGTAGGTGACACTTGTGCTTCTGCTGTTGATCAATAGAAGTCGCGTCAATGCAAATGGTCAATGGCATCTTTATCGGCCCAGAGTCACTGTGCGTCAACAATATGGGGAGCACGTTTGAAAACTAATGTTCGGCGGCATGCAGGTAGCTGACTAAACTAGTGGCGGGAGGTCTCGGGGACCACGGAAGCCCCATCTGTTGCGAGAAGAACCACCTGGAAAACCCACACCCGGGCTCCAGGCTTACTTCCCAGTGCCCCGGCGCGGCGAGGACAGGACCATGCACAAGGGTCAAGAAGGAAGCAAGTAACGCAGGGATAGGCCTGGAAATGGTCCTTGAGAGCAGCGTTGGGAGAACGAGGAAGTTTAGCCCAGACAGGAAGAGGCCGCGGGGACTAGAGAGAGATCCCTGCATGATCTGTACTGTAAGTCCAGGCGCCTCTTTCCATCCATTCCCTAACTGTCTTTGTAACCATTGTTCTAGATTATGAATGGGGATGGCTTACGTACATCATGTGTTCCTCACGTCACACAACTGAAACATTCTTTATATATATATATATATATATATATATATATATATATATATATATAATGTTTATTTTTGAAAGAGAGACTGTGCACACAAGCTGGAGATGGGGAGGACAAAGAATGAAGGAGAGAGAGAGAGAGAGAGAGAGAGAGAGAATATCCCAAACAGGCTTCATGCTGTCAGCACAGAGCCTGACACAAGGCTTGACCCCACAAACCATGGGATCATGACCCAACCTGAAGTCAGAGGCTTAACAGACTGAACTGCTCAGCTGCCCCCAACTGAAACATTCTTTTTTTTTTTTTTTTTTTTCTGTAATGTTTATTTATTTTTGAGACAGAGGCAGAGCGTGAGCAGGGGAAGGGAAGAGAGAGAGGGAGACACAGAGTCCGAAGCAGGCTCCAGGCTCCGAGCTGTCAGCACAGAGCCCAGAGTGGGGCTCAGACCCACAGACTGTGAGATCATGACCTGAGCCAAGGTCGGATGCTTCACCAACTGAGCCACCCAGGCACACCTCCCCCCAACTGAAACATTCTTAAAAATGTTAGGCATGCAGTCAACATTTTGCAAACTTCTTAAAAACAATCTTGCTTAAATTTGTGTTTCCATCTTAGTGATGCTCTATTTTGATGTATTTTCTATTGGGGGATACTCGTCACGTTTCCCGGATAGCTTTGCCCTTGGTCTGTCTATAAATGGGTCACAATACACTGAAGTTCACCATAAAAACTCCATTGAAAGGAGCATTGTATTCAATCTGCTTAAAATACAAATGCCATCCTCCTCCCCTTCGCAGATGAGCTGCTTTGGTGGTTAAAGATCAAATCCAACAATTTTCTGGAAACCAAACCCCACCTGCATTTTAATTGATTTTCTTTTATTCTCGGTATTGCAGTTAGGCAGTGGGTTATAGTATCATGGACTGCTGTTACTATGTGTATGAATGTGTCCCCGTGGGAATTGGTGAGTGATTAACAGTTGTGTGAGAAGTGCTTTGCAGCTCTGTTCATACCGAACCCTTTTCCTATAGAGGGGGTCTTCCTTGGTGGATGTCCTTTCCTGGAATGCCCTCAATCAGAACATACAGAGGAGTTCTCGATTTTAGCGCAGTTACGATAACAAGTAAGTTTAAACAAAAGCACAAGAGCAAAATAATTCATTTGAGTCCTTTTGTTACATTGTTGCGAAAATGAAAGTCTGTGTAACAAGTTCTTTCATAGGAGGTTATATTAAATTGTGATTAGGTTTATCATTTTCCCAGTGCATGTTCAAATGAGTTTCTTTACAGCTAGATTTTACAATATTCTTAACATGTCACAGATGCATACCACATGATCCACAAGAAGTCAATGAATGGTTGTAAGAAAAAGTGACGTGACTTTATACTGGTATTTAACCTCCCAAATCGACACGAGATGTCACCGTCCCTTTCCTTTATATGAAACAGAGGTTTTGTTTTTTGGTTTTGTTTTGTGTCAATTTTAAATTAGCACGGCAGTTGGCCTTGGCTTCATGTGTCCATTTACCTTAATTGAAATGGCGTAATGACGCGTCTGTATGCTCAGAAACTCAATGGTTAAAGTATTCTTTTCTGTGCTCTCTGATTTACAGCCATTTATATATATTTTTTCCTTTAGACCTTCACCAGTATATTTCACAACTGCTATTTGAGAAGTAATTCTGCCAAATTAGTTGTGTGTTTATTTTATTTTACTTTATTATTTTTTAATTTGTTTTTTAATAAAATTAATATTTACTCTTGAGAGAGAGAGACACAGAGAGATGGAGCATGAGCAGGGGAGGGGCAGAGAGAGAGAGAGAGGGAGACACAGAATCCGAAGCAGGGTCCAGGCTCCGAGCTATCACCACAGAGCCCAAAGCGGGACTTGAACCCATGAACCGCGAGATCATGACCTGAGCCGAAGTCAGAAGCTTACCTGACTGAGCCACCCAGGTGCCCCTGTGTGTTTATTTTAAAATATAGCTTATTCATATGCTGTGCCTTCAAGACATAGTAATTGACTCCAGTGGCATAAATTCCATGAAAATGTAGAAATTAGTATAAACATTTGTATATGTGTGTATGCTATGCTCATAAGCACACCAAATAGCATTTCTTTAATCTGTTTTCTGAGCGATTGAGCAGTCTTTATGGAAGGCAGCTCCAAAATAGACGAGCAGCTACTGAAACATTCTTTTTCAGTTTAAATGATATTTAACAACTAAACTGATTCATATTAATTTTTGCTATAGTGTACCCTCTTCTGTGCCTAGTCCTTTTAATTCTGGATGTTACATGTGCTCAAAGCTTGCTTCAAGTGTGAAAATAGAATTGGTGATCGCTGAAATTAGGATGACCCCATGTATGCTACAAATGCTTTATGTTGGAATAACTAAAACCGATGTTCTTTAAGCTCAGTTTATCTCCCCTTTAAAAACTTTGATGGCTTTGTGGCTCCTGGGTGGCTCAGTCGGTTGAGCATCCGACTTCTACTCAGGTCATGGTCTCACAATTCGTGATCAAGCCCCGTGTCAGGCTCTCCGCTGTCAGCCTGGAGCCTTCCTCAGGTCTTTAGTCCCCCCTGTCTCTCTGCCCCTCTATGCTCATTCTTTCTCTCTTTCAAAATAAATAAGCTTAAAAAAAACATTTACGATGGCTTTCTAGGCCCTTTGCACTCCCTAAACCTGTAAGGTTTTCTGTGTACAGAGAATACATTTTATATGCTAAACTTATACTTTGGGTGTTTGAACAGAAATCTCATGTTATTTGTCAAAAATTTTGCCTCTACTTTCCAACATGAAACTTCTCTTAGGGCAACAATAGCTGCCCGGGTATCCCCCCCGCCCCACCCCCCACACTCACACACACAGTTAGGCCTTGGGCACTTAAAAATGCCTTTCCCACACACTCTACCTACAGATGTAGTCATAATTCAAGACGAGCTCAAGTCCTATGTGGGTACAAATGATCATGGTTAATATCGTCGCTTACTTCAGTTATGGAGATCTCGTCTCTACCAGCAGGGCCCCCTGAGGACAACATTGCTCATCCCAGACCAGTTTTATATTCATCCCAGATTGTATACGTGGGCGTAGAATAAGTGATTCCTGTAAGTTTGGGAGGCTTTAAGCTTACCAGCGTGCAGCCTGATCAGAGCAGGGCAACGGAGCATATGAAAATGTTCATGAGTACACGCGCATTTCCGCATGGATCAGAATGTTCAGTGTACCGTGAAAGACGTCAGCCAAAACAACCAGGTTAATTCATTCACTTAATAGATTTTAAATAGGAGCTCAAACTCTTAGGTTGGACCATAGAAAGTTGCAAATTTTATAGTTCAGATATGGTTGAACATCAGCAAACTCACTCGGTTCAAGGCTTATGGATACAGTAGTAAATAATAAAGGTCGCTTAGTGGAACTTACAGTATGTATTAATTTCCCAGACCAAAAGAGGTTAATTTCTTAGGATTGGTCCTCACAGAGAAACTAGTCTGTCTTCCCTGATCACCTGCTCTGCCTGCGTTGTTTTCAGTTCCCTCCCACCCTTCTGGAAGAGCCAGAATGAGACAGAGTGTCGCCGTAGCTGATGATTCACAGGTCTCTTCAAATTTAGGACCTTGTTTTCTCCTTTGGCCTCCTGATGATAACCTGCATGTTGCTGGCTTTTTCGACTTAGAACAGCACAAAGAGCTTCTTTCTCCAGAAAAAGAGAGCACAAGCTAAGGAGGTGCAGAGAGAGAGAGAGAGCGCACACAAGAGACAGAATCCAAAGTAGGCTCCAGGCTCTGAGCTGTCAGCACAGAGCCTGACATGGGGCCTGAACCCATGAACCATGAGATCACGACCTGAGCCAAAGTCGGATGCTTCACTAACTGAGCCACACAGGTGCCCCCATGACTCTACCTCTGAACTGCTAAATCAGAAAGCATCGTTTTACAGTATGAGTTGGACATATTTATTTCTGGGTTTTCAATCTCACATATGTCTACATGAAAAACCACCTTCTACATTAATTGTAGTGGATTTATACAAAAATTGGCAAATTGCTATCACAATTTTTATTCCTTATAAGAGCCCTGTGAGGTAGATTGAGGTACTGTTTCTTCAGCTTTACAGAGAAGAAAACAAGGTAAGATAAGGATTTGGAGGATTTTACTCCAGGTTCATTAAGGGGCCCACAGGAAGCTAAGAGCAAACTCTAAGCCCTAATCCACTGCTCATTTGACTACACTAAGAAGGATTTTGGCACATCACAAACTAGAAAACTCGCATGCTACCAAGTCCTACGTTTAAAAGTCTTAAATCCTGTCTCATAAGAAATCACTAGGAAGTGGGTTAGTAATGAGTGGCTGTTCTTACTGGTATCTTTTATTTTCTCTTGTGGCATCTTTTATTTTCTCTTGTGGCTTAGTGTTTACGTAAGTTCCGGGTATCTGCTGTATGTCTGAGATCATCAGTCGATACCTTTATGTTGTGTTACTACACAGTAAACCATCTCAAAAGCAGTTTGGCGTCCCATTTTACATTTATTGAGGTATCTGAGTCACCTACTTCAGTTTGCGTTTCGGCATGCTGGCCCGAGATTGATCTGAACACCTTTGGGAAACTCCGTGTTCAGTTTCAGACAAACCTCTAGAGGCTCAGCCCTTTGATTTACGTGAAACTACAAGAGTGTGTTGGCTTAGCGGAATCTTGTATAAATCTTGTTTTTGTGTAAAAATCCAGAATAACAGCTTTCCAAAGTACTCATTTCTTTGTTATTTTTTTTAATTTTACCTGACAGAAAGCTTCCTGATAAAAAATTTATTTCACGAAGCAGGTAGTGTCATCCCAAGAAGATGTTAAGAGACATGTTATAGACCGTTTGTTGATTGACTTCAGTCAAGAATGATCGTGATGCATGTGGTTCTTTTCATGCCTCAGGCTTTGGGAGACCAAATTTTCTTTCTTTTTTTTTTTTTTAATATATGTTTATTTTAGGGGCGCCTGGGTGGCGCAGTCGGTTAAGCGTCCGACTTCAGCCAGGTCACGATCTCGCGGTCCGTGAGTTCGAGCCCCGCGTCGGGCTCTGGGCTGATGGCTCGGAGCCTGGAGCCTGTTTCCGATTCTGTGTCTCCCTCTGTCTCTGCTCCTCCCCCGTTCATGCTCTGTCTCTGTCTGTCCCATAAATAAATAAAAAACGTTGAAAAAAAAAATTTTAAAAAATATATGTTTATTTTAGAGAGAGAGAATGACAGCGCACGAGTGGAGGAGGGGCAGAGAGAGTCCGAAGCAGGCTCCAGGCTCTGGGCTGTCAGCACAGAGCCTGATGAGGGGCTCAAACTCATGAACCATGAGATCATGACCTGAGCCAAAGTCAGATGCTCAAACAACTGAGCCACCCAGGCGCCCCTAGGACACCAATTTTTTTTCTTTCCTTTTTTTTGAAAATTTTTTTAATGTTTGTTTAGTTTTGAGAGATAGAGAAAGAACACGAGTGGGGGAGGGGCAGAGAGAGAGGGAGGCACGGAATCTGAAGCAGGCTCCAGGCTCCAAACTGTCAGCACAGAGCCCAGAGCGGGGCTCAGACCCCCAGACTGGGAGATCATGACCTGAGCCAATGTTGGACACTTAACCAACTGAGCCACCCAGGCACCCCTGGGACACCAAATTTTCTTCGGTAGAACATCATTTATATGCTCACCATCCTTGCCTAAACTAACATGCAACATTAACTCAACTTCCTGTATCTATCGTGACTCTTCCTGCTTTACGCTAATAACTGAGCTACAATCGTTATGGATTTATTATTTACTCACTCTTCTGATTTTTAAAGCTTTCTTGCACTTTAAGGGGAAAATATACCACATTGCACTGTCTTCACACTAGACAGCTCTTTCAAAAATCAGATTTTCTTCTTAAAGATGCTGGACTCTCCTTCTCGTATTTTCTTGTGACCTAGTTAAGCTGTCCTTGTTTGCCTGGAGAGGTCATTAACTTGTGGCTTCCCCTGTTTGAATGATGAATTTAGGGGGATAAGGCTGAGGTTATGAAGTTTATGTCAAGTGGGCTTCTTGACATTTTCAGAGCAAATGCCACGTTTTTCTGCCTTCCGATAGGTCTCCCTGTCCAAGACCGGGAGCATCTTCATAAATGAGGGGTTGGGATGCAGAAAAGATGTACCTGCAGGGAAGGTTTGGGTTTTGTCTTCCTTCTTGTCCAGACACCTCACTAATTTATTTCCAAGTCACAATATGGAGTTGTCAGACTTTCCCTGAAGTCTTTCAAACTGAGACTGTGCTGTACCAAACACAATGGAATTGGTGTCACCTTCAGTGACACCTGCCCCTTCCCTACATGTCATCTAATGAACACAAATCCTGTGAGCACCTCTTAAGACTAGGTCTCTGTTAGGAACGGTGGGAATGTACAGCTTATCGGATGCGGTTGTGATCTTCTTGAATTTTAATGTGGGAAAGTATGAGGTTTCCTTAATCTCAGATCATTTCAACATTCCTGTCATGTCTCAGCTGTAGGTAGAAAGAAATCTTCCTGTATAGATTAGCTGGGGGGGGGGGGGGAAGGTCACCCTATTAAGGATGTCATTTTCAAAACAAGATTTGCACTAATGTTATGCTTTGTCTTTTCTTTGGCTATTTTCTTTATTTAAATTTATTTCCATATGAAAGCCATATTAAAACTTGTTTTAATTTGTACAAATGTCAAAAGGAGATCATTCTGAGACATGTGTACCCTACGTGGCATGGCCATGCTGTTCATGGGACTTATTCATCTTCTTTACTTGCCCAAATGCCCAGTAGTAAACCTTTAGTGGATGTAGAATCCCAATCTCAACATTGCCATTCTTCAAGGTTGCTTCTATTTTAATATAAACAACATTAATTTTGCATGGTTAGATGGATTTTCATCAAATTGGTAAGGTGTGTTTGTAGTGGTCTTACTCAAAGGTAGGTTCCGTGGCTTAGGCAAAATTCACTTTCTGGAATCCTAGGTGGAATCTTAGGAATAATCGCTTAACATCTACTTTAGAGTCCCATTCCTGGACAAATGAAAATAAGACAATGGAATGGCCAGTTAGAAAAGATGGACTCGGATACAATCAAGTAAGATTCTCATTTGAAGAACATTTGTGTCCACAGGTCTGAGCCATTCTCCTCCAAAGCAATTAAAGCATATGTATCATGGGAACCTTTGTAAGTGCTGATAGAGATCTACTACATATATCCGTGGGCAAACTTTGGTTTCAAACATGAGCCCCAAATTGATCATGAACCCCAAAGAATTTAACACTGAAAATGTGACCACAAATATAATGCTTTCTATCGGGGTCAACTAATGAGTCTATAGGAAGGCTTTTAAAACTCTTATTTTTTATTCAAAGCTTTTATTAAATTTGTATGTATGTATATATGTATGTATGTATGTATGTAGGTATGTATGTATGTATGTATGTGAGAGAGAACGAGCAGGGAGGGGCAGAGAGAGAGGGGTTTTAGAGCATCCGAAGCAGGTTCTGTGCTGACAGCAGAAAGCTCAATGTGGGCTCGAACTCAAGAACCCTGAGATCATGGTCTGAGCTGAAGTCAGACGCTCAACCGACTGAGCCGCCCAGGGGCCCCGAAACCTTTACTGATGAAGAAATGTTCAAATTCAGGCATATGAAAAATAGTGTCATGATTTATAATTACACATTTTAACAAGTGCTCTTAGATACCAATAAATCCCTATTACGATCCCTTCATTTAAAAACGTTTGCGTTTCCCAGTGACCATCCCTTTTGCTGTCACTATTAATAATTAATGACAAGGCTGATACCACATAATGCTTAGCTTGTAACTGATACATATTTCACATTGACAACTCCATATGTCATGCTCCAAGGATTGTTTTTACGGACTTCAAATACATGGGCCTTACTTGTGATTAATGCACAAAGATTCTTTGTAAATTTATTTTAGTAATCTTATTAAAATTATAGAAAACTATTAAAACTCAAAATTGATTTTTGCTGTCTACTAAAACTTTTCATTGAGGATCATTAATGATTGTCTTGAGTTAGCAAAGTAACACAACTGTTATAGAAAGATAACATAATATTCAGAATTTTTTCATGAACAGTTTGTAAGTAAGAGGATGAAGCTTTTAGCCCGGTTGAAAAATTTTACACATCTGTATGCCTTAGTTATTGGACAGAGAAGAATTTTTCCATTTGCTATAGCAGATAAATATTCACTATATGCTTTATGACACAGGGACTCAAAGTTGAGATATATTAGAGACTGGGAGAGGGTGCCATTGGTACATGCAATCTATTTATAATCTTTATTTAGAGCCTCTCCTGTCATTAAAAAAGTAATACATGAGTGAGGTTCTTTCAACTATATCATGGATACCTTTTCATATTTCATAATGAAAGATTCTAAAATGCTATCTAAAGCACTTTCCTATGGAGACGAATCACAGTAAAACCTTACTCATGTTTCAAGATTATGCCTTGGCTTCAGCTTTTAAATTAGTCATTGTATATTTTATTCTTCCCTTGACAATGATTTGAGGACCATTTTTCTCTTTATTAACAAGGATGAGATAATAAATTTGTGAATGAGCTAATCCTTCTTAGTACTTGGCCAGATGTCATTTTTCCCATCTTAGACTGACTTTAGAAATAGTTTATTTCATATCTGGATAAATAAACACTCTAAAAGCCCAGTGATTCTTTAAAAAGAAGAAAATACTGCCAGTTATATCTCAGATGATGATTATGCTAAGTATCTATTATGTAAACACTCTAGGGGAATCCTTAATCGTTCTGAATAGCCTTCCTAGAGTCCAGCAACATGTTTGCTTGGATTGAAAAAAAAAAATCATAAAGGAAATCATCTTTCTTTTTTTAAATTTTTTTTCAATGTTTTTATTTATTTTTGGGACAGAGAGAGACAGAGCATGAACGGGGGAGGGGCAGAGAGAGAGGGAGACACAGAATCGGAAACAGGCTCCAGGCTCCGAGCCATCAGCCCAGAGCCTGATGCGGAGCTCGAACTCACGGACCGCGAGATCGTGACCTGGCTGAAGTCGGACGCTTAACCGACTGCGCCACCCAGGCGCCCCAAGGAAATCATCTTTCAAATGTCTATTTTAGGGGCGCCTGGGTGGCTCAGTCGGTTGAGCATCCAAATGTGGATTTCAGCTCAGGTCATGATCACAGGATCTTGAGATGGAGCACATGCTCAGCACAGAGCCTACTCAAGATTCTCTCTCCTCCTCCCTCTGCTCCTTCCCTGTGCATGCTCTCTCTCTCGCTCTCTAAAAGAAGAAAGAAAATTTCTATTTTATTTTTATTTTGTACTCATTTAGTAAGTGAATGGAATACCAAAGCCTTGAACTCGATACTAATGGGAGATACATCTTCATTTTGGTGATGGTGGTAGTGTTTCTTCCAACACACCGTACCTGGGCATACAGGCAGACTCTTCCAGGTCTAGACCGTAATTCTTAATGTCACGGGGAATAGCTAGACCATAATTCTTAATGTCATTTGATGTAGGTCTCCACAGGTGCACATACTACATTCACAAAAACAAATGTGTTTCTTATTTAAGAAAATTGCCTTAAAATTTAAGAGATTGCTTTATCTAATCACATCAACCCTTTCCTACATCCTGTGACCACACTCCCTTAGCTCGTAAGAAACCATATAGACTGCCAATTAATTTTCACTCAACTTAGGTCATCATTTAAAAACTGGGATGAAGTGTTTCATGTGATCTTCTGAAATCACATGTCTTTCCTCTGATTTGAAAAACTTTGGCTTTGTGGAAATCTCATCCGTTACTGACCGTGAAGCTTCTTCTCCAGTATTTTTACTGGTAGAAATCTATTATCAGTGAGGCTCGGTATTGTCAGGTGGACTTTAGACACTAGAAAACACAATTTAGCTGCATCTAAGGTGATTTCACATTCTCTTAGTCTACATCATTGAAAGGGATTGCATAGCTGAAATCAACACATTATGAACCTAAATAGCATAATGAGGAGAGTAAAGATGTGCTTGGCTACATTTTTAAATTTCACCCCACTTTTTTCTGTAAAGGCACATTTTAACTAAAATGACACCAGATTATTTAGTGCCTAATTGCATAAACTGCTTAATGTTGATCATTTTGTTGAACCACTTTTGACCTTTAAAGTCTTTTTGCTGAGCTTTTGTTTGTTCTATTTGGAGATTTCACTTAATTATTTAGGAACCACAAGAAGGAGAAGGAACAACGGGTGATAAAAGCTGTGACTTTACAGACAAAACCTCAGACTTTACAGACAAAACCTCATCTTAAGTCTTCTGCTTGTGCCACAAAGCAGCCCAACACTTTCTGGAGTCAGTTGTTTAATGTTTTGTCTGACGGTGGAAAGGAAAAGATGGTTTCCATGCTTCAGTGCGCCATCAAAACCAAGAAGCTGAATTGGGGTGGGGGGAAACCTGGTTAGAATTGAAGAGTTGAAGGTCTTAAGTAATCAACTATGCTCTTAAAAGAGCGAGTATCATCAATAGATCAATGAGTATCATTGATCACCTAGATTCCTGTATTGGCCTCTTAAAAATGGATTCCTTGCTTCAAATCCTGCCTCACCTCATTCCTCCTCAACAGGCAACCAAAGTGATCTTGGAAAATGTGAATGTAACTATGCCACTCTGTTCTCAAAATTCTCACTTGGTTCCTTAGGGTTTCTAGGGAAAATTGAAAAATGCTTGTTTCTGAACAGAAGGTCCTTCGTCTTGAGTCTACAGCGGTGTCTTCTCTACCCCTCACCCACCCTGCTCCTGATCGCAGGATGGTTCGCCCTTCCCCGAAGGCACGCTCCCCCTTATTGTGGCCCCTAGACGCATCATTTTCCCTTTCCAAAAAACTTCTTCTCTGCTCTCTGCTTGGTTACATCTCAATCATTTATTCATTCGATCATCTTTCAAGATTTGCCTATGCGCCGTCTCTTCTAGAAAGCCATCTGGGAGATGCCATCTTGATCCTGCTTCCGTGACCCAATGGCACCTGTATATTCTTCACATAGTTCTGTAATCATTGGCCGACTTGTGTCTCCCTCCAGTGGACTAAGTGTGTTGCAAGCAAAAAGGGTGTTCTATTCACGACTGCGTTCCAGGTGCCCAGGACTGTCCTGGGATCGAATACGGTGGATTCTCAATGAATCTTGGTCAAATCCAGGAATGATCAGGGGTTCTGTGTTCAAACAAGGCCCTGGCAGTAACTCGCCATGTGACCTTCATTGCACTCTTTAAATACCTGCCAGCCTCCGTTGTTTTTTCAAATGTAACAAGATTCTTGCCTCCTGTGGGCTGTTCTGTTAAGGGCTATATAAAAGTACCTTGAACTGTTAAAAAAAAAAAAAGAAACAAGATCCAAAGATGAGGTGATCGTATTGGTACATTTATTCTTTCTGCAGCAGAGATATTCGTTGAGGTGTTTATGATTGTGTGAGAATTGTAGGGCGAGAAAAAACTGAAGTCTCTGTCTTTTTTTTGACTTCCCTAGGACTCCTGTGGGTACAGAAACACAGGGCTACCCCCTTCCCACAGGAGCGGGAACATTTTCAAATCTGAGTTCGCTGGTCAAATTGATTAGCTGCCCCCTAAAATAACATCCTGAAACGGAACACATTCCTGTTTTTGAAATGTTTTTGGTATTACTTATTTTTCGTTATCGGGTGGAGTGAAATGTTATTGTTTGGGGATGTTTATTTCACTTGGGAAACCAAACTTGAGAACACAACTAGAGACGGCCTTTATTGAGGAAGAAACGCAGAGATAAAAGCGAACAGAAAAATGGCTCTAACTGTGTTATAAAGCTGGAAGTCAAGTTACTTATATGGGAAGGCCCCAGAGACCGCCATCTCCCAGGGCGTATTCCCCGAATTTTCTCTATTTCGCCACGTTTTAAGATTTGAGTGGAAATAACAGAACCCTAATCCTGAAAGAAACACCGTTAGGACATCGAGGCAGGGTAGCTGTCAAAAACAAAATCAAGTATACTGGAAAGCTCAGTGAATTAACAACCCGAATAACAAGGTTCTGCTTCTTGGCTTGGCTACTTCTTGGGAGAGGAAGGGTCAATTTCACCTGCCTGGTCTCCACATTTTCAACCTTCTCTTGAAAAACTTACTGTTGTCTGATAGCTCCTAGTTCTGAAATTCCCTGACTGTAAACAGTTTTAGTTTTTATATCTTCAGAAACAACTAACTACTTTCCTCACCTCAAGCAGACCTTATTCCCTTAATCAGGAAGCAAAGGAGAAAGGAAGGGAAAAAAGATCTCAGTAACTCCAGCCTTGAACACATTCTAGGCTCTCTTGGCCCTTAGAGTGAAGAAGTAATTTCTAACATCAAATGTGAGTAAACCCTTTCCATCACAAATGAGTAAGTTCAGCTCATTAGTCATAAAGAGATTATCCTTCCTACCATATGAGAAGTAGATTGCTTCCTGATTAGAATAAAACAGGGTTTTCAAACATCCCTATGACTTGTCCTGAGGAATGTAAACTTCCATAAATAATTTGAAAAAGGATTTCCATAAATATTTTCCAAAAATGTATTTTCCTAAAGTTTTAAAGTATTTTTTTTTACACGGTGTGCTACTTTTTTTAAATATGTGAAATATTTAGGGGAAACACAACAGTAATGGCTTATCTTCAATTATATTGACCTTTGTGGAATTTTAAATCTGTTTTCTTGCCGTATCTCTAATTTATCACTTTTGACAATTTATTCTGGGCTCCTCTCTTCAGGAGCAGGTGATGTGGCACACCCATTCCCCCACCCCTCCTCGCACATAACAACGCATATGAACATACGTGTTTGTATCCCTCGCCCCCAACGCCCTCCTTCTTCTTTATCCCCTTTTCTCCTGTTTTCTTCAGCCATTAGAGCTGTCCAATCAGGACCCAAAACTCTGTAACAGTACAGATTAAGAAATGCTGCTGGCCGTAAACGGCCAAGCATAACTTCATAAGGAGCCACAAAGAGAGATCGGTCAGGAAAGATCCTTATAATGTTCCGGACGTTGATTGCAGTAGAATTGTGGCGTCAGAATGCCTGCCAAAAGTATGTCTCATGGTGATCCTCTCTTTGCTGCCTGTTGCCTCCATAAATGTGAAGTGATCAAGCCAGAGACTGAGTCTTCAACCATTTTAGAGCAATGGAAAAATGCCTCTCAAGGGGTTCTGAGTATGGGGTTTGCGATTCTACACTCCTGAAATACCAGTCCTGCCCCTCTACCCGTGTGTGATCTTGGGCAAGTTAGAAACACAGCCTTAGGGACTGACTTCCAGTTTTACAGTAAAAAAAATCAGTAGAGAAACTTGGATTCAGTCTGCAGTTTTTAATTTCTTACCATGCTTTCTCTTGAGCGTTTTCAAAAATATTTTTCTTTATCTTCAGTGTTATCTGTACTGAAAGTAACATATTTCAATGTAGGCATATTGGGAAGAGCTGTTTTTTCTTAATCCCTAACTTTTGAATAAAAATTATCAAGAGGCATTCTTCACAATGCCTCGTCGCAAATTTTAAATTTTAGTGTGACATTGCTTGAATCATCTCCAGTTGTATGGGATGTTTTCAAGTTGAGAGAATAAAAAAAAAAAAAAGGCAAGGAATTTTGTGTCATTAAGTATATAAATATTTGAAGCAATCTTTGTGGTTAGGATAAGGAGGTAATCTTGGCCAAGAAACAAGGGAAAAATTCAAATAAAGTCACATTGTTGTATTCAAATACAGAAGTTTTGTTATCAAGTGATGATCGCACTTAATTTTAAAACTGGATTTACTTACTCCTATTTCCCTACGTTGCAATAGATCTTCAGTGCTCCCAGGGTGATCTCCAGAGGAGTGTCCTTGTAAGTTGACTTGTGTTTCTCATTTAGTGCTAGCGACTATGTGTGGATGATCACAGTAGTAAATCGAGTCAGCCTAAGTGTCAGAAGGCCAGCGGAATAAGAGTGAATATCGGCTCAGCTGAATTAGACTTAGAAAAACCAAGGCAAAACAAAACTCATTTGTTAATACAAATGGTTTCATGATAAAATTGTTTGGTTTAAGAAGCATAAGTACTTGTTGCCACTTGAAGAAACATTGGGAGAGATGGAAAAGAAGTGGTAAAGGAAGTCGCTGCAGTGGAGTGATATGTTTTAGACGGACCTCTGGACAAGGAGGCCGATGAGGGTTTCTGTCTTGTCTTCAGCATCAAATTTTGGACACAGCAGTGAACTGGAGGTGGGAAGAGAGGGGGATGAATATACACGTTGAAAGTTGGAAAGCACAGTCTGTGTTATTACTTTATCAGGGAAAAATGCCTTTTGTACGCTCTAACCCACAACGATACCCACAGGGCAGAAAAGCAGGCTCCATTGATTTTTCCCTGGATCCTCGTATTCCTTCCTAATGCACTCAAGGGTGTAAATAATGCATACAACAGATTGCATTAGGGGTGATTGTCTCCTTATTGCATGCATAAGTCAAAAGGCATTATTAGTGCATTAGAGGCTGAGGCTGGTTCCAGATTGCATCGTCTCTTTGCCTAATGACTGTCACAAATAAGGAATTCAAGGACCAGAGACCAGACAAAACCATCTTCATAGCTTGTCTCGTGAATTGCCTTCCTTTGCATTGTTTTCTTTTAAAAAATGTAGTTTATGGAGCAAATGAAAGTTTTGTTTTAATGCATGACATTTTTATTAAATAGGAGAGTGAGACACAAAAAAAGGTCCTCATAAAGGAATATGAAATTGTTCCTGTGATCCTTCTAAAATCCATGGTTCATTCTTTTTTTTTTTATGTAGGCAAAATAATTATGAACAAACTGATGTTACAAACCGTATAGGATTGACTCTCAGTAAAGCAGGATGGTTCTTCCCTGTCATTCCATCGTAAAGATAAAACTGAAAGTTTGTCTTTCCCTTGATCACACGTTTGCATATGATCTAACAAATACTTGTTGTAACAAATGTTACATTTCTTCCGATAGAATCTTCACTAGGAAACACCACTTTGACTTTGTCATCACAGAGGAATGATTAATTTCATTTTAGGGCCACATTTCTGCAGGCTTTTGGCTCCTACAGCCTTTTCTATTATGGTCAATATCTGGCTTTTGGGGCCATTTTCAGTGATGAAACAAACTCAGTGCATCTTGGTGGGCAGTTAAGATTCTTCCCCTTTCCTCTGAGGGATACCTGTTTCAAAGTTTTCCATTAAGATTTATACATGGAAAGTTGAAGACCTAGAAATCTGTGGCCTCTTGACAAAAGCTAAGCTCATTTCTTAGAATTTGTAAAGAAAGGTAAACTTCTGACTTAATAAATAGGGGTATGTTACTTCTTCTAAAAAGTTCATTCTCAGTTCTCAAAGACAAGTTAACAGGCTTGCCTCTGGAAATTTAATAGTATTAGAGTTCGTTCTAATTTTTACAGGATACTTCTTTTCTCAGGATAGTTTAGATTTACAGGAAAGTCACAAAGAAATGACAGAGCTCCCTTTAAACCCACACAGTTTGACCACCTGTGAATATCTTGTTATTATGTAAATTTGTCACAACTAATAAATCAGTATGGACACATTATTAACTGAGCTCCAGTTCTGAAGTTTTTAAAATACATTCAGGTAGGGGGTACCTGGGAGCCTCAGTGGGTTGAGTGACTGACTCTTGATTTCGGCTCAAATCATGATCCCGTGGTTCATGAGTTCAAGCCCCTCGTAGGGCTCTGCCCTGACATTTCTCTCCCTCTTTCTCATTCTGTCCCACCCCCTCAAAGTAAATAAACAAACTTAAATATATATTACAGTGAAAAGAATTTTTTTAAAAGATTTCATTTTTAAGTAATCCCTGTAATCAATGTGGGGCTCAAACTTGTAACCCCAAGATCAAGAGTCGCACCCTCTACTGACTGAGCCAGCCAGGTGCCCCCCAAATGATTTATATAGAGCAAGTTTTAAAATAACGACCAGTTAGAAAACATATGCAGCAAGAATAGCATCCCATATCGATTCATTAGAAACGGTCCTGGAATCAGTGCAGGTGTCTACATCGCGGTATTCAACAGACAAACAGCGTTTCTGGTGGTCTTCTATTACACTTGATTTCACTACCACATTGGCTTAGACTTTAAAGAATCACTTCTGCAATACATTCCATAAAGAAACACTGTGTGTTTTGAAAGCCCTGAACAGAAAGACACTTTCCCATTTGACTTCTGAAAAAAAAATGAAACATTCTATCCCGGGGTCATTCATCTCCCTAGTAACAGCCCTTTTCTGAGGACCTACTGTATGTGCGATGTTTTGCAAGGTCCTTGACAGACATTGTCTTTGATCCTGCGAACAACCCCACAAAGCTGATGGCATGGTCCGCATCTTTTAGATGTGGAAATTGAAACTGCAAATTAGCAGTGAGCGAGAGATACAGATTTTTTTAAAAAAGAAAAAATCTAGGGACGGTAATCTAAGGCACAGATTGTAAAGGGCCATCTCAAATTTGTAACTGTTAGGGGATTTAGTATTGAAATCCTAATCCTGATTAGAATGGAGTGTCTAGTCATTTTTGCATTATGTAAATAAAGGAGATCGGTCAAAACTGCCATTTAAACAAAAATGGGTTCTTTTAAAAATAGCATCTGTGGGAGGTTTATATAAGGAAGTGATAGGGACTCAATTTAATAGCAAAATCTACTATAAAGTGTGAAAATATCCATGGAGTTTATGTCACAGGCTTTCATCTTTTATAAGGAGGTGTTTTTGGTGGTTGTTTACAATAAGACCGAGAGATGAAAATTCAATCAAACTGAGTGGTCCATGTTATGCTGGCATAGCTATGAGTTACCATTAGCCAACCTTTCTAAGTAAGGAATAGTGGAAATTTTCCTTTTTGTTTAGTAATTTATACGTGTGTGTGTGTGTGTGTGTGTGTGTGTGTCTTTGTTGTATGAGATAGGGTATTAGGATGTTTGATGGTCTTCTATACTCCTGACCCTGAATTTCTTTCTTGATTAAGGAGTGACAAGATAAATACATCAGAGGGGATCATCTGGAAATGTATGCTCTCTCTTTGATTACTGTAACCTCTCTGTCTGATTGTCCTAGCTGGAGTCCCCTGACTATTGCCTGTTGCCTATTTAGAAGTGTGGAGAATGATCCAGGTTTATCAAGGTTATTTTCAAAAGTAAGCATCGTAACTTTGAAAAACATCTTCAGAGAAGCTGTTTGTTCCTGCACTGTGTATTGGGTAAAACCTCGTGTTTTACGAAAAATATGCGTGTCAAGTCGAAAAATATGCAAGGGTTGATTCTAAATGAGGGTTTCTCGGGTGTCCAGTTGCTTTGGACTCAGAATGTCTTCTTGTAAATCACCAGATACATAGCTTCAGATTTCCTAATTGGTCCTGAAGAAACACAGTAACGTTGAAGTTTGGTACAGTGCAGCTCTACCAGTAATCAGTGTCTTTGTCTGCTGATGGTACTCTCTCTATCCCCAAAGTTGGAAAAGCACATGTATAGTAGCAACGGATATTTTTGGTGCCAGAAGGAGAAGTGATCATTTTCCAGACGTCTTTATCTTCTTCCAAATAACGTTTGAAGAATGTGGATGTTTCTCAAGAGAATCCCTTGAAATACCAACATCAGCCCACTGGGTTGACTTCTGCAAAGGTAGTGTACATGAGGGACACCCAGGAATAACTTCACGTACTGAAGATACAAGAATGAAAAAACTAGAAGACAAGAGCAGAAACAAAAACCTCGTCTCGCTCGCTCGCCGTAAAGTTTAGCCGGCAAAGCAAGGAAATTCTACTTGGTGTTAGGTAGGGGAAATGCCGTAGGAAGAAAATATGGGGTCTGGAGGTTGGGAGTGGGGTTAACATTAGAGTTCTCAGTGAAGTCAGGGAGGCCTCATGAAGAGGGACAGTTGCATAGAAGTTTCAAGGAGGCAAGGGGGCAGGTCACACATGTATAGAGCACAAGAACATCCAGGTGTGAGTAAGCACGTGCAAAGGCCCTGAGACAACATGGACAGAGGCTCCGAGAATGGGGCATTGGGTGGTTTAAGACATGACATATAACCTTGAACACAGAAGGAACGTAAAATGTATTTGATGAAATCAATAATATCAGGCTTCCAGATGTCGAAAGTATTTACCTGTACGTTTTAATTGAATTCAGTGATTTGATTTGCTGTCTTCCCCCCGGTAAAATGCTTGAATTTGACATGAATGCTAAACCACGGTTCACCTAATGAAAATAGACTATATATGCTTAATATGTAGGGTTCCGTGTCTCTTCAAGCCTGACGTTTTCCTTAATTCTTCACACATATGCTTTAAAACGTTGGAACTTTCTCTAATAATTAGTTGTGAATTGCTTTTGCTAGGAGTGTAATTGGTTGTGAAATTGCACTTTTTTTTTTAAATTTTCTTTATGCTTCACGGAGAAAGGCATTCACTGTTTCCTCTTTATTTTTTCCATGTTGAATAGTTTGATCCAAAAGAAAATCCCCAGAACGTTACACACCAAAGTTCCTTTGTTCCATTGACACCCCCTCGTAAGAGTTCAGTGGGTAAATAATACTTGGAGGCAAAATCTTGTTGCAAAATAACCAATGATCATGGAGACACCAAGCAAAATGGATACCGAATTCTTTCAAATAATAATATTTTTTTAATTAAAAATGTTCTAGGTGTATTTATTTATTTTGAGAGAGACAGAGACAGCATGAGTGGGGGAAGGGCAGAGAGGGAGGGAGACGGAGAGCCCCAAGCAGGCTCCCCACTCAGGGCAGAGCCGGATGCAGGGCTCAAACTCCAGAAACTGTGAGATCACAACCTGAAACGAAACCGAGGGTTGGACGCTTAACCGACTGAGCCACCCAGGTGCCCCTCAAATGATAATCTAATGCTGCTCTTTCAAATTAGGATACATCTTTTTTATGACTCTGAAATTCTACAGGATTCTTTCCCTAAAGGTCTTTGTCTCAAGGCTGGTCCTGCTACATAGATAAGCTGCCTTTGCACGGTCCTCTCGTGCCGGTGCGGGAGCTCTGTGCGTGGAGACCCCCTTTCTGGGTGGGTATGGGGACAGGGTACAGCCTGGCCCTTGCGTGTCGCATTGCAGCATCGAGAGAACCAGAGACAGTTCTTTGTGGATATGATGGGGACAAAGCACACACCCAATGGGCAGTCAGTTCTGAAAGTGCCCGAGTGCCTCCCTGCTCATTTCATCATCTACACCGATTGGCCTTGGATTTGGAAGCCTGAAGGTGAATTATTCTGCTGGGTTCAGATGAGTGCAGTTAGCCAGCACTTTAAGCATTTAAGTGGATGTGAACTTGGACTAGAGAATACCCAACGTGTAAACTAGTTGTAGTCATTTTATCTAGCAGGTTCTGAAATTATCCTCGATAACGGAAACACTTGTTCCTCCAAATTTTTATGAAATAGCCACCATCCAAGCTACAGGAGGAGAAACCTCTTAGAACATCTGGTTAAACGCTAAGACGTCTCATTTTGTTTGATGCAAAATTCATCAGCTATAAAGGTAGAGCACGTGGATTGGAACATCAGCTCCAGCATATAGTCAATGCTCCTTTTAGGAAATGTCCCCTCTCTGGAAGGTGATGTCCAGGTGAGGTTGGCAATGTCTCCATGTTCTTGCAAACTGGGCACTCTACTTGTTATATATCCAGCCCTGGGAGACATTAAAAAAAAAAAAAAAGTCACCTTGTAAAGATGAGGCTTATTAGAAAGAGTTTGCAGAAACAATACTTTGGTGCTGAGAGTAGAAAATGCACTTTTGGAGGGAGAGTTTATGGCAGACTGACAGTTCCTGGAAATTGCTCTCTCTGGAGGTGAGGCTTGGGCCATGGAACGTCAAAGACAGGACAAACAGAGAGCCAGTCTGGTCCAGCTTCTCGCGGCATAGACAGAGATTGCGTAGACCCACACAGCCGCGGATTGATGGGCCCAGCCACCGCTGAGCTCTCTTAAGCTCCAGCCGTTCCTTCCTCTTTAATTTACCCCATCACAGATTCACTGGGCAAACATTTCCAGTGTGTGTTGTGTTCTAGGCACCACCCTGGATTTTGGGAACTAGGAGGTGGGTGGAATTGACACAAGCCATTGATCTCATGTAACTAACATTTCAGGTGGTGATATACACAGTAAGTTCAGACTCTTAAAAATGTTTTTTCTTGGTGGCGACAGAGTGATGGGATTGGGATGGGCGGGACGATAGGGAGGGGCTGTCTGGAGAGTTGTCATTTGTACAGATACTTTTTTTTTGAGAGAGAGAGACAGGTGATCCTCTATGTATGTATTGATTCACTTATTTATTTGGTGGTGACAGAGAACACGAGACAGGAGAGGGACAGAGAGAAGGAGAGAGAGAATCCCAAGCAGGCTCTGCACTGTCAGCACAGAACCCGACCTGGGGCCTGATTTCATGAATCGTGTGATCATGACCTGAGTCAAAATCGGGAGTCAGACGCTTACCTACTCATTGTTCTTCTCTTGATAGAAGGTGGCACTTCAGTTTAGGAAAGAACTTTCTATTGGACTAAAAGAAAAAAAAAAAAAACATAGTGATTACTACAGGCAACTTGAAGGAAGGATCTTATAAGTCAGAGTCAACCCAACTTCATTTTTAAAGTTTTGTCTTTACTAAATTTGCCAATCTATTCATTTTTTCCTTAGCGTACATGTTCTTCTCTCCTTATTTTATGTATGAAGATACTTAGTAGGCTGATGACTTGGGTGGGAGGGATGAGCCCCTTCATATTCATACCTACGATGCCAAAAGCCAGAGAAAGCCACCGGAAATCACTGTCAGGCTGCTGAGCCCAGGCCACTGGGACCTTCTCCTGCCAAAGCCCATCTGCCTTCCTGGGCACTTTTCTGAGAAAGCGAGGGCTGATTTCCAGGAAGCACTCACACGGTTGGGTTGAATTTTGTACATCAGAGCATTCAGGGGAGACCACATTACCCAGGGGGATTTTACTTAGCATGCTACATCCTCCTAAAGGAGAAGCTAAGAGTTTTACATTACACGAATCAGCAGATGTGGCGCAAAATGCCATTAACTGATTAAAAAAAAAAAAAAATCCCACCACACTGGTGCATTTCATTTGAAGCTCTTCCAGGACTGGCAAGGACTGGACCCTAAGAGTGAAGGAGAAAAGGCTTTCTGGGCTGCTCTCTCTCCTTTCTGTCTGTTGGCAGCATCATTGCTGGAAATCTTCCTCCCTCTCCGTGGAAAAAGGACAACGGCTGCCAGTCTGGAAAGAACGCAGCATTCAGTTGAGAAGTCGAGTCACATTTTGCCCACCAAAGGACGAGATCCTTCATGAAAGCCGAACAGCAGACATGGGCATTTGTATTTATTTTCTTTGATGAGCCGTCTCCCTCCTCTTCTTGTGGATAATCAGGATATTGTGCTAGTGAGTCAAACAAGATCATGAGTTAGCTTCTTCGCAGCTTTTTCTGGTTCAAATGTGTGTGCGCTTAAAAGGAATACATTCCTTAATTTGTTGGGCCAGGATCCTATGCCTCACAGTCTCCGCCACCGAGGAAAGGGTTGTAGGTAGAACACATTGGGAGATTTTAATCCTATTTCCTCGTGATTTTTCAACGGTTAACCCAGCTTGCACAATTGTTGAGTTTTGTTAGAAAATCAGGAGCCTTTGTGTTTCAAAGGCTTTAAAACAAATATTGAGTGGTAAAAGTTAACTTGGACACATGCAACAAGGGACTTTGACCTTCAGGGCTTCCTGCCCCCCACCCCCCCACCCCCATGCGATAGAAAATAATTCCTGGGGCATATATAAGGATTCTTAGCATCCTTGCTTCTGGCTGTCTGTTCCTATACTCCGTGGACCACAAGGAAATGACAGTCACGGGAAGCTAACTTGGCTGGTAATTAGGACACTTTCGGCCACCCTGTCACAATCACAGGTGGTCTGGAGGTGGACTTGACCCTGATACTGTCACACAGGGTAAAGTGAGCAGGCCCCTTGATGGGGAGGCAGTGGTTTTGGGGCTGAAGAGCTGAGTGGATCCGCAGGCCTGGAGGTAAAACTGTGTAGTTGGGAAACCAGGCAAAGCACTGTGAGACCTTCCGGTGTTTAAAAACTGCTTGTCCTGTACCTAACTCCGATCTATTTAGGAGAGTCTTGATATTATGTTGAGCTCTCTCCTTGTTCAAACCCATGCATATTTCATGTTGAGAGTTAACCAAATATTTGCAGAGCACGGCCACCTGCTGTTGGCCAAGAGTGGAAGACAGGAGGGGCTGAGAGCCGAGGAAAGTGGTGCTTTCTCTGTAAACTCAAGAAAATGTGTCTCTTTAGGATAACTTCTTCCAAAGCGAGGTGTCCAATGTACTTTGTCTTCACTTCCAGAGACAGAAAGATCTAGGAAGTAGATGCTCCCCTCGAGAGTGTGTGTGGAATACATAAGTGGCAAAGGTGATCTGTTTCCTACGCCGGGCTAGCTCAGGACCCAGAACATCATCATAAGAATAGGATCTTCCCTCTTTGTAAAATACTTTGTCCGCTGAACACTGCGTTGAGGTCTCTGCCTCTTGAATCTACTTGAACTCAATCTCAATCACAGCGAATGAGGCAAATGCTGTTGCATGAAATGAGAAAGCCAAGGTCAGGAAGTAGGGAACTTAGCAGAGTCACTCAACTAGTAGATGGAGGGTCCAGGTTCCAGAACAGAAGCAGCTGGAACTTCAGACATCAACCAAAACAGCAGTTGCATAGCCTTGGGCAAACCATGTAATGGTCTATCTGGTGTTTTTGTTTGTTTTGTTTTTTTAGCTATTATTAAAAAAAAATCCCTGCTGGGGCTGTTGTATTAAATAAAATAATGCACATGAATGATGACAGCTTTGTCTGGCACGTAGTGGTCTGGGATGAGTAGCTAGTAGCTATATTTATACTACGACTCCTTTATTTTTTTTATTTTTTTTTTAATGTTTATTTTTGAGAGAGAGAGAGAGAGAGAGACAGAGCATGAGCGGGGGAGGGTCAGAGAGAGAGGGAGACACAGAATCTGAAACAGGCTCCAGGCTCTGAGCTGTCAGCACAGAGCCTGACGCGGGGCTCGAACTCACGAACCGCGAGATCATGATCTGAGCCGAAGTCAGGCACTCAACAGACTGAGCCACCCAGGCGCCCCTGATACTGCAACTCCTTTAACTGACAGCTGCTCGTCGAAGCTCTGATATCTCTAGAGCATTTTGATGTCCTCTCCATAGAGTTACCTGAACAGAGATATATATGCCATGGAGTCCAAGGTATAAAGGGGTCCAACAGTGGGTGTATATCCATGTACACGTACGGGTGTGCGTATTTTCTTGCTGTGGGTGCCAGATTACGTACTTGACCCATCGTGATTTTGACCCGTTGCATTTTTTTCTTAGGTCTCTCTTTCAGGAGGCTTCTTGAAAAAATCATTCTACTTTGTCATTTTTTACACTACCCATAAGGTTTTGAGGTTAGAAAGATTTCTTCATAGAAGCATAATCCACTAAACTTGGATCCTTCAGCTGTGTAAAAACCACATGCGCATTTTCCTTGTGATGTAATTCATGTAGAAATATATTTATATAACTTAGATCCGGTCACTGATACTTCCTAGTACAAATTCTCAGATGATAGCGCCATAGTTTGGGTCTGGGTCCACCAGTTACCAGTCTATACTGTTAAGGAAGTTACTTAGATTCTCTGCCCTTGATTCGCTTACCTATAAGATGGAAAGAATTAGTTCCCTAAATAATTAAGGTTGTTAATATGAGAATATATATGCCTGACAGGTAACAGTCCTCCATCAATATTAGCTGTTGTCTATATTACAAAAATGATTATCAACATCCTTATTCACATTTTTAGAAAATATGAAAAGTTTACTGAAAAGAATACAATTAGGAGGCAAATCCTACATTTAATCTCTAACGTGAGTGTCTCAAAATGATGATTTTTCTCCTCTATAAAACAGGAATAATACGTGTCCTGACTACACATTAGATTGTTCTGTGTGGACGTGATAGAACTGGCTGTGTGGCCAACATACGATGGCTGTGTAAACACAAAACGATATTGGTGTTAGATCAAAGGGTGAGCCTAGGAGAATGCAAGAAGAAATATTTCCTGTTGGGAAGGGGAAATGTGCTTTAAGAAAAATTGAGGGATATTTTCATGAAGTCTCAGATGTAGGCAGATAGAAATTTGGGGCTCATGATGAAAGGGTGGCCATAATAATATGGAAAACTTCTTTCTGCACCTACTTAGGGAATATAAAACTGCTTTTTATAAACAGGCATGGTTGAGATAATAAAGATGACCCTTTATAGTGGGGAAGGATATCTTTCTTTCTATACAGCAGGTCTTGAATTTCCTCTGGTACTTTATGTAACCGCATGACGGAAAATACCTGTGTTATTGCGGAGCAAAGAGGTGTGTAAATCAGCCTGCCATATGCTGAAAGCCTTGGAAACTACAGGCGTAAAACTTTGTATCTGCTTACTAAAAGGCATAGGAAACACTCCAGGGGAGGAGGGGCCAAAAAGAGAGCAAACAGCACGGGTTAGTGTTTGTGGTTCTCTAGAAAAAGAATAGTATAAAGCAGTTTGGAGTTGTCACATTTGAACACACAAAATTAATTTTTTTTTTCAGCAAGCAGTTTGCTACATTGATGGTTTCCATTTTTACTTTTGTACGTTTCTGAATAAAGCCTGTTCCTTTTAATGTTTCCTGACAGTCCTTGCGATCTTTAAATCTAAGCTGTCTGTCAGAAATCGTTATGTCAGCCATATACTGTGCTATGTGATATTTTGCATTTATGTGGAGTCTTTCAGGCAATAACAAAAATGGAGAGCTTTACGGATCCGTCTTAGTAACAAAAGGAAATCGTAGTTTAAGGCTAAGTGGCTCTCCCTACTTTACAGAGTGCACTGGGGAAATGTAATCAACGCCAAAGCCTGGGGTGCCTGGCTGTAGGGCTAGGCAGAATGTTGGGACCAGAGGGTTACAAAATGCAGTGCTGAAAGGTCCCTTAGCCTTCCTCCAGGTCAGCACCCCCCTTTCCAGATGAGAAAACGCAGCCACGTGATAGACTATGTCGCTCTGTGGGTAGTTCTCAGAGTGTGTTTCTGTGACATCAGCATCACCTGGGGGACGCATTGCAAATGCATATTCGTGCATCCTACCTCCTGGACCTACTGAAACGTTGAGGATGGGACCCAGCAGTCTGTGTTTTAACGGGCCCTCCGGTGATGATGCATGCCACAGCTTGACAACCAGCGGGCTGGATTTTCGTTTTTCCGACCCCATCCCAGGGGGTTTCTTCCTGCAGTGTGATGTTTCTCTTCTCTTTCTGTCCTTCTTTCTCTTTGGAATAGAGGGGAAGGAGACAGTCTCAACTCCATTGTGTATACAAGCACCAAGCCCAGTGGGAAAAGTCTGGATATTTTAATACACGTCTGAAAAACATGTTTGAATGACTTGAGAATCTTTAGACAAAAGGAGTATTCTTAAGACTTTAGCCTTACAGATATTTGCTCATTTCCCTAATTCATTGAACTCTGACTCTCCTAGACTTTCTAGGAGGTATTTAGGGATATTAGTCTAGCCTCCTACTGTTGAGAAAGATCCTTAATATCTTGATGAACTGAGTCAACGCTGCATCCCTTCACCTGTCTTGCATCCAGACTAATAAACTGCAAAGCCTCCTAAACAGCCTGAGTGGCCCTTTGTGTTTTCCCTTCCCAGCAAATCCCGATCCTTCCGCAGCTACCCTGTAAGCTTATGTATATTGCTCTGAATTCTTAATGCATGCTCTCAAATGCTGAGTGTGGAACAAATAAGAATGAATACATATTTAATCACTAAAAGTAGATTGCCATTATTGAACTCTGAATAATATGTAAATTGTCCTTTTGATTGGTTTAAATTGGTTTACTTAGATTCATTATCATTCTCCCATGAAATAATTGTAATGGTTCTTTTGCAAACAAATCAGGTGCGTGTTTTTCATCAGTGAATGTGAGAAGACACAATGAGAATCTTCTGTAGGAGACAGAAGTCAATTTTTCATGAATCTAATAAAACTTAAATTCAGAGCCCGACCCTCAGTTGCACAGACACTGCTAAAACCCAGCAGATTTCGTAATTTTGCATTCTTTTACTTAAACAGCATTCCCCAAATGGTATAAGCTTCAGGCCCCCATGAAATCTAGAATCTTCTTTGGCTTAAGGACTGTTAGGTACTCTGTCAGTGGACAGAAATACTTTACACGTTGAACCGGATAAAAGGCTTTCCATTATGCTCAATAAACATTGGATCAAAAGGAGTAGCCGTGTCAGTTTTAAAGCAGATAGAAATTGTTTTTGTGTAAGCACCTTGACAGCTGCTACTGGCTTTAGATTAGCATTCGACTGGGTTGTCAATCACATTGTTAGCATTTTAGATTTCCTTTCTCTTGAATAGCAATAGACTAGGAAAATGTTGGCAGCTTACCTGGTATTAGGCAATGAAGTGTATTCACGCATTTACAGATGTAAGTCTCTAAGTGCTTCCAGAACAAGAGCAACTTTACTTTTGGTCAATTCTGCCTCCAGGAATTCAGAAACACTTTCATCTGGAAAAAAAAAAATCAAAGAGAGAGCATCTTGATTCAATCCGGAAATCAATGCCAAATGCTTATTGAGTAGATCTGTCTTTGAGGTGTTTGTGTGGCTTCTCTCTCTGATGTCTCCGGATGACAGCATGATGTATATCTTCATTTTAGTGAAAGAGTCTTTTTTTTTCATCATTGAAGGATACCAAAAAAAAGAATATAATTCCATTGTAAATATAACCCAGTTGCCATCATTCCGGATGTTCTAACTAATTTCGAATTTCCTAATGGTAGAGTATCCATGATTACGAGGGTCTTCTGTGGTTGGCATCTTACAAGTTGAAGTGTTGCCAGCAATGCTTTTAAATCACTTGCTTGGATGGAAGGGAAGTTTATGATGGAGAAACAAATCCTGTGGTATCTCTAAATAATAGCAGCGGTGCTACCACTCGACATTCTGGCACTCTGTGTCAATAGTTAGAGCTTCTAGGCTCATTTCGTTGAGGACTTTAGACTCATTACCTTTTTCCTCAGCTTTATTGTTAACGAGTTGTCATCTTGTCCAAGTTAATTAATCTCTCTGAGTCTCAGTTTCTTCGTATGTTAAACTTGTAGGATACCTGGCACACCAACTGATAATAAAACAAGTGTACAAAACAGACTCGATAACTTTTTCAAGGAAAAAGTGTTGGATGCACGGATCACATAGGGGGATCTGGTTTGAAAATGAAGTACCTTCTGCCTGTGCTTGTCTACATTTGGGTAACAACAGCATGAAGCCTAGTGTTGTAAGACTTGGCTTTACTGGAGGAGGAAATGTGAAGGCAGAAGAGACGACTAACCACCATGTACCATGACAGATGATACAGTCACTGAAAGGAATTAGGGGACATTCTGGCTTGATGCTTTATTTTCAGAGCTGGTGGCTCATTAAATTTCCTACCAGTCATGGCTAAATTTCCTGCCATTCGCGGGAGCTGTGGGTCCCTAAAGGAGCACCATATGCAGTGGGGCATGTAATACCGGAAAATGAAGCTGAGTTCCAGAAGTTTATAAAAATACAGGCTGTGTCTGTTTTTTGCAAAGTGTCCACCAACTGTGACACCAACAAAAGGTTTGCTTTTTTTCAAAGTGACAAGAGGGAGCACGATTTAAGATGACAGTGCTTCTCCCGGCCTTCTCTCTGTATTTGCATTTCTTCATTGAGTATGAAGCTAGCTCTTTGGTTAGGTCTCTCCAGAAAGTGATCTTCCACATGTGATTCAGATAAGATCAACACTCACAAGGTTAGAGCATGAAGTTTGGGGTATGCTCCAAGGCGCTGCTAATGCTTTGTTATTGTTCTTTAATTGCCCAACAGCTGGCTACAATAACTGGAATCTCTACCATAGGAATCACTTCTTAGATTGAGAGATTCTTCCCAGGACACCAGAGAAAAAAAAAGTTTCCTATCTGGCCTGGAGCCAGTTGACTTCAACTTGGTCAATGAGAGGACTTGATTCTTCTTTTCTTGGAGATGAATAGAGCTCATTGTGATTAGTTCCATTTATCCTTGGCTGCCAGGAAACAATGGCAAAGTGAATCTATAAAAACTGCATCGGAGACTCTTAACCATAGGGAACACACCGGTGGTCACCAGAGGGGAGGTGGGTGGGGGATGGGGGGAGTAGGTGATGAGGGTCAAGGGGGGCACATGCCATAATGAGCGCCAGGTGAAGTGTGGAAGTGTTGAATCACTGTATTGTACCCCTGAAGTCAATGTTACACTGTATGTGAACTACCCGGAACTTAAATAAAAACTAACAAAGCCAAAATAACCCCCCCCCCCCCGCCATACTGGATCATAATCAACAAGAACACTGACATGTATTAGGGCTCCATTACTGCTATGTGAGCTCACACAGGACCCCTAGTTTTTCTGAACCCAAGACTGTCCTTCAACTCCTAAAGAATCACACAAATTTGAGAAAGGGGCCATTTCAGAGATTAATAATATATAAATGCTAATATACTAACACCAGTCATAAGAATAATTTTTAAAATGGATACGTTGACACAGAGGTTGATGATCAAATGTAAGTTTTCGTTAAAATCATATTTGAGTAAACTGTTGTACAGGTAGACTATATAAAAAAATGTCCATTGTTATGTAAGTAATACAATAAAGAATATAACCATAATAGGTAATGATAGGTGTTACTATGTGTCACATATTCGGCTAAAATTTTACATCATGAAGTAGGTATTGTTATTTCTGTATCACAGATGAGAAAAATGGTGGTTTTGAGAGGTTAAGTGACTTGCCCATAGTCAAACCTTTCCTAAGGAGTGACGTTGAAATATGAATTTAGGCACCGTGACTTCGAACTGTGATTCTCAAATTACATAAATTCAACCCAATTTCATAACTCCCTGTAAACAGTGTTTAAGACTTTATAAATATTTGTATGCATTACATAAATGAATCTGTACAAAATTACATATATATACATGTGTGTATAGATATAGATATGAGATCTTACTGTGTAGGTTGTTATGTAAAATAATTTTTGTTCAACGGTGTCTGATAGGCCTCTTTTCTATATATAAAAGGATAGAGGTACATAATTTTAAGGCTGTATAAGACTACATTATATACTTTTAAAAAGGGTCTTATTTATGAATATTCATTTTATATTATGAATAGATATAAATTCCCTAGATCACGTTTTATAACTTCCCTAGAACACCATTCCATTTATATACTGTGAGATTTTTTGTTTTGTTTTGTTTTTGTTTTTGGGTAAGTTCTAGTAGGAGGACGAGAAGGCAAACTGCATATACCCATTTAATATTTTAGAACATCCTTCTGAGCAGCCAAACAGAAAGGTTGAGCAAATGTATTTTCCCACCAAGGATATCAATGAGCAGAATCCCATTTTTTTAAACATTTGATTTATTTTTGAGAGAGAGAGACAGAGAGAGAGAAAAAGAGCAAGTGGGGAAGGGACAGAGAGAGAGGGAGAGACAGAGAATCCCAAGCAGGCTCTGTGCTATCAACACAGAGCCTGATGTGGGGCTAGAACTCATGAACCGTGAGATCATGACCTGAGCCGAAACCAAGAATCGGACGCTTAACCAACTGAGCCTCCCAGGCCCCCCAAGCAGGATCCCATTTCTAAGTGTCCTTTCCAAAATTAGGTTATATCAGTAATTTTTCCGGCCAATGTGATTATGATTGTTGAGGTTGGAGTTATTTTCATGTTTATTGTCATCTGTGTCTGTTTAGGGAATTGATAAGTTTATATTTTTAAGTAGATTTGTGGCATATTTTTAACCCTGCGCATTTGGAATCCGTGGTATTAGCAAATTCGGTTAAACCTTCCTGTTTGACTTATGCTGCACTCTTCAAAATCCAGTGCCGTTTTTAAAAAGAGCAATATCATGCTTGGATCCTATGAAGTTTGCTACCAACAAGTTTAAGACAATGTCTTAAAGTTTTAGATAATCTCTAGTGTTTCTACTTAGAAGTTCTTACGTAGAGACATAACTTTCAAATTGATCGTATTATTTTACTGTTCTGCAATTGCACTGATCTTTGTGTGGTTTTCCTGCAGTTCTATGCATTTATTTTTGTGTGTTAATGGAATCCTTAAGTGTGATGCCCCCATTGAAATGCTCACTGCTGAGAGGAAGACAGGCACATTATTGACATTTCATCTTGATTGGGGATATAAATAAGTTTTGAATTTCTCCATTTCTATCACTCACCAGGTACAAGTGGATTTTGAGAGTCTGTCAGGCTTTTTGCAGTGAGATGTTTGGAACATTGTGCCCTCCTGTAATAATAAAAAAGAATACTCAAAACCTGACTTCATTGCATTTGTTTCTCTTAGTTTTGGTTAGCAATGTTTCTTCTGGTTCCATATGTTTCCATTTGCCTAATCTACATTTTGTCTTTGGTTACTGGCTTAGTTCCTGTCCTATGTATTTTTCATGCTTCCTGGAATATCGTTCAATATATTCAGTTGACATGCAGATTTTTCTACTTTGGTTTATTAATGGAGATGCTAAATCACTTGGAATTTTTCTCTGTGACTGTTAGGCCACACTGAAATGGACATATTTGGTGCTGCTTAGGATTTTTCTATCATGTTCACCTTCCAGGTTTAAAAACCATCTACAGGCTTATAAGTTACTTAGTCCATTATATCCCTCCTTCTAAGAGAGTCGTTGAAAGAGTGACATAGTGCCCTTCATGGCTATTCTCTTCTCTCTGCTTCCGTGAAGTTTTGTGAAATATTCTGATCGATAAGTCCAAGCATAGTTTAATTAGATTATTGCTAAGTGTCAATTCTTACAAAAATTGCCTGCTTACTCTGCAGTCATACCTTTACCTGGCCAAGTTAGTAGCCTGAATTTTTTTCCTCCTTTTTTTTCTCACTTTTTTATTTTTAAAATTTATTTATTTTAATTCAAGTTAGTTAACATACAGTGTAGTGTTGGTTTCAGGAGTAGAACCCAGTGATTCATCACTTACATAGTATAACACCCAATGCTCATCCCAACAAGTGCCCTCCTTAGTACCCATCACCCATTTAGCCAATCCCCCCCACCCCACAATAGCCTGATTTTTTAAATGTGATTATTGGCTTGAGAAATTCTACTATTTTTAGGTTTTGTTTCACGCCTAAAATTTCTGGAGATCAGGATCATCATCGGTCCTTGTATTTTCTTTTTTTTTAATGTGTATTTATCTTGAGAGAGAGAGAGAGAGAGAGAATGAGTGGGGTAGGGACACACACACACACACGCACACACACACACACAGAGAGAGAGAGAGAGAGAGAGAGAGAATCCCATTAAGTCTCCATGCTTCAGCACAGAGCCTGATATGAGACTCGATCCCATGAATGGCGAGATCATGACCTGAGCCGAAACCAAGAGTTGGGCGCTCAACTGACTGAGCCGTTCAGGTGCCCTCCAGATTTTGTTTTCATTTGAGTATAGTTAAAACACAACGTTCCAGTAGTTTGAGGTGTGCCACATAGTGATTGAACAAGTGTACAAATTGTGCTGTGCTCATAAGCATAGCTCCCATCTGTCCCCATACAATGCTGTTACATCATCATCGACCATATTTCTTAGGCTGTGTCTTTAGCTCCCATAACTCATTCCATTACTGAAAGCCTATATCTGCCTCTCCCCTTTAGCCACTTTGCCCATCTCCCACTTCTCTCTCCTCTGGCAACCATCAGCGTGTTCTCTGTATTTATAGGTCTGATTCTGCTTTTTGTTTGTTTATTCATTTTTTAACACTCCACACGAGTGAGATCATACACTATTTGTCTTTTAAGTCTGACTTCACTTAGTGTAACACTCTAGGTTCATCCATGTTGTCACAAATGGCATGATCTCATCCTTTTTTATGGCTGTGTAATATTCCTGGATGCACTTTTGTGTGTGTGTGTGTGTGGGTGTGGGTGATACATATGTACACACACACTATATTTTCCTTATCCATTTGTCTATTGATGGATGCTTGGGTTGCTTCTGTCTCTTGGCTATTGTAAATAATGCTGCAATAAGCATAGGGCTGCATATATGTTTTCAAAATACTGTTTTTGTTTTCTTTGGGTAAATACTCAGCAGTGGAATTGTTGGATCATATGGTATTTCTCTTTTTGATTGTTTGAAGAACCTCCATATTATCATCCACAGTGGCTGTACCAATTTGCATTCCCTCCAAAAGTGCACAAGGGCTCCTTTTTCTTCACATCCTGGCCGTTATTTCTTGTTTTTAATTTTTTTTTTTTTTTTAATTTTAGCCATTCTTACAGGTGTGAGGTGATACCTCATTGTAGTTTTGATTTGCATTTTCCTGATGAAGAGGGATGTTGAGCATCTTTTCGTGTGTCTGTTGGCCATCTGGATGTCCTCTTTGGATAAATGTCTCTTCACGTCCTCTGCCTGTGTTTTCAATTGGATGTTTGGTGTTTGGTGTTGAGTTGTGTAAGTTCTTTATATGGTTTGGATATTAACCCCTTATCATGTATATCATTGGCAAATGTCTTCTCCCATTCAGGGGGTTGCCTTTTTGTTTTGTTGATGGTTTCCTATGCTGTGCCGAAGCTTTTTCTTTTGTTGTCGTCCCAATAGTTTATTTTTGCTTTTGTTTCCCTTGCCTCGAAAATGTCATTTTTATGGAACAGAATTGACCTTTTGTCCAGCATTTACCTACATGAGTTTATTACACTGAACATCTTTTTTTTTCTTTCATAAGAAAGAAAAAGATTAACTTTGGGGTCGATATGTCCCTCTAAATGTAGAAAATTGTGTTCTCCCTGTATATTTTAGAGTCACGATCTTCCCAGATTAGCTTACTGTAAATAGGATTTACGTCTTTGGCTTTGTTTAAATTTTGCATTTAAAAAGATACACCAACTAGAGTGAAATAATTAAACCATCACCCGCTTGACACGCAGGTTGGTGTCAGTTCTGCCCACTGTAACTGTTTCATCTATCCCCCCACTTCAACCAACAAAGCGATGGAAACGTTTTTCAAAGGAACAAGCTGATCCTATCTCTGAAAGAGCCCACAAAATCATGGTGTTTGGAATCTGGAACAAATATTTACCTAGAGGCTGGTTTTAAAGATATTTTTCAAGTGTCTATTTATTTTCGAGAGCGTGCAAGGAGGTGGGGGTGGAGAGTGGGGGACAAAGGATGTGAAGCAGGCTTTTGTGTTGACAGGGCCAGCTCCCTGTGGGGCTTGAACTCACGAGCCGGGAGATCATGACCTGAGCCAAAACTGGACACTCAACCGACTGAGCCACCCAGGTGCCCCATGGAAGCAGTATTTTAGAATTGAGTGATTAGGTTTTGAATTAATGCAACTGAAAAAAAATGAATTGTGTTCCCTGGGAAAACCTGATTACTGTAGTAGAATATTTTCTCTGAGAAAATACACTCTCTTGTTAAAAAAAAAAAAATATTATTTAGGGAAAGAATGAGAGAGAGTGTGCACAAGGGAGGGGCAGAGAGAGAGGGAGACAGAATACCAAGCACGCTCTGCTGTTAACACAGAGCCTGATGTGGGGCTCGAACCCACGAACCACCGTGAGATCATGACCTGAGCTGAAATCAAGAGTGGGATGCTCAACCTACTGAACCACCCAGGTGCCCCTACTTTCTTCTTGGTATAAGGGTCCGGAAGAGCTCACCTGTTATCTCTGTTGTGGAGACCGGTGCTTACAAATACAAATAAGCTGTAAGACACAGGATGAGGAATTTGCTGGGAATTCCCTGGGATGTAACCATTTCGAGTTTATAATATGGGAAATCTGAGTACTTCCCCATTTGGTTTTCAGACGCTTTGCTTAAGTTGATCAGGATCATACCTGTTTTACCTTTTCAGTGTTTTGAACCCATTTCATTTGTAATGATGCAAGCTGGCAAGATTTGTGTTCAGTCGAAGCTACACTTGAGTTTCATTTTACATAATGGTATATTCAGTCTTCATATGTAGAATACATTTTTGTAGATAAAATCCTGTTTCTATAAGAAAAGAGCACATAGAAAAATAGTATCAGCAGTGATCCATTTTGTAATCTGAACATTTGTCCTTTCAGCTTTTTATTTTTATTTTATTATTTATTATTTATTATTTTTATTTTATTATTTTTTAAAATATGAAATTTATTGCCAAATTGGTTTCCATACAACACCCAGTGCTCATCCCAAAAGGTGCCCTCCTCCATGCCCATCATCCGCCCTCCCCTCCCTCCCACCCCCCCTCAACCCTCAGTTTGTTTTCAGCGTTTAAGAGTCTCTTATGTTTTGGCTCCGTCCCTCTCTAACCTTTTTTTTTTCTTCCCCTCCCCCATGGTCTTCTGTTAAGTTTCTCAGGATCCACATAAGAGTGAAAACATCTGTCTTTCTCTGCCTGACTTATCTCACTTAGCATAACAGTCTCCAGTTCCATCCACATTGCTACAAAAGGCCATATTTCATTCTTTCCCATTGCCACATAGTATTCCATTGTGTATATAAACCACAATTTCTTTTTTTAAAATTTTTTTTTTTCAACGTTTATTTATTTTTGGGACAGAGAGAGACAGAGCATGAACGGGGGAGGGGCAGAGAGAGAGGGAGACACAGAATCGGAAACAGGCTCCAGGCTCTGAGCCATCAGCCCAGAGCCTGACGCGGGGCTCGAACCCACGGACCGCGAGATCGTGACCTGGCTGAAGTCGGACGCTTAACCGACTGCGCCACCCAGGCGCCCCTCACAATTTCTTTATCCATTCATCAGTTGATGGACATTTAGGCTCTTTCCATCATTTGTCTATGGTTGAAAGTGCTGCTATCAACATTGGGGTACAAGTGCCCCTACGCATCAGCACTCCTGTATCCCTTGGGTAAATTCCTAGCAGTGCTACTGCTGGGTCATAGGGTAGATCTTTTAATTTTTTTTATTCTCTTTAAAATGGGTGCAAAGAAGGCCAGAAGTGGGTCCAGAGGGCCTGGGCTTTAAAATCAGGCAGGGTTTCCTCAAATTCCAGTTCAAACGTGTGACTTCAGGCAAATTTCTTAACCTTCCTGAGTCTCCCTTTACTGTCTGTGACATTACCAATGCCACTTTGAAATGGTATTTACCACCACGATCTTCGATACTGCTGTTTAACTTTCCCTTCTTCATCTGTCCCCATCTCAGTAAATGGAAGCATCACCTGCGCTGCTCTTTGGACCCAAACCACAGAATCACCCTTGAGTCCCCCTTTTCCCCTCAGCACATGACACCCAGTCTACTGAAATACATCCTCAATGCACCTGCCTTTCTTTATCTCCTGGGCGAACCACTGTCTTCTCTTAGTGTTTCCTCCATTCCGTCTTCACGTAGGAGGTGGAAAAAATCTTTTTAAACAATCTTATTCACATACTTCTGGTCTTACTCCCTGCTTAAAACGCTTTGAGTCATTGCATTCAGACTCAAATCCCATCAATGACTTAGGAGTTTCAATGTTCTCAGCTCCTCCCTCCCGCCTAATGCTCCCTTGTACCACCCCCCACACTTACTCCTCATTCTTTTTTTTTTGGTTCCTTGCCTCAAAGCCTTTTCACAAAATATTTCCACCACTCACAAGGGTCTTTCTTAAGACCTCCTCACGGTTCACTTCTCTTAATTCATTGCTGAGTTTCATGGTCTGAGCTTCAAAGAGGTCTTCCTTAACCAGCCTGTGTAGGATACACCCTACCCAACACACATCATTCTTTAACATATCACCCTCTCTCCCTTTCCTTACAGCACCTCCTCATAACTAAAATCAGCTTCCTTATTTGATCGCTGTTAAGTTATTGTCAATGACAATCACCTGCCCAGTGGTAATAAGAAAATAAGTATCATGAAGGCAAGGGTTGAGTCTGTCTCGTTTGTACTGTATGCACAACACCCAGAACAGTGGTTGGCAGCTATTGGGTGCTCAGTATATAATTGTGGAAGTCAAAAATTCATAATTTTCCATAAATCTCCATGTGTGTGTGTTTCCAAGTAACTGTACTACTTGTTATGGAGCATACAAAGTTGATCAGATAGTAACAGTATCACGGACCATCTTCTGCCACAAGAGAGGAGATAAAACGTGTACTGGTCACACTTACAAATAGGAGTAAAGAGAGGCGGAGATAAAGGATGGAGGGGGTGATAAAAACTGTTTTTTTCTTAAATGGAACACACTGCAGCGTGTACCATTTACCCTGGTCTTCGATGGCCTAAAATTTCATGAACAAATGTCAAGTTAATTTTGGAACAATTATGGGAACTCCGCTAACTGAGGCAGAAAATCATTTTAATATGGATAGGATGAATTATTCCTGGGGTGCCCTTAAGGTCTGCATGTATACCATCACGGAGCAGAGCAAGCTAAATTTTTCAGTGCGGCTTGCATGCTTTGTAGGATTGATTCACAATATTTAATGGTGCGGCATATTGTATAACATTTACAGCAACTTTTTCTGACTCTCTTGTTTGAAATGGGCATCCTGTTTAGTTAGGCTCTGCAAATCTCTTGATGGGATATAAATTGTAGTTAGGGTAGGGACTGGAATCCCATGGGGCACACTGTTTCCCTACCTCTGGTACTTAATCAGACATTTGTAGTCAAATGACTTTCATTTCCTTTTTTCTCCACTCAGAAGTAACACTTCCCAGGTATTTTTAGAGAATTAATTAGTTTCCATTAATTAATTTGTTTCCATTATTGCTTTAATAACTCTATTGAAGCTCAGAGTTACTCACTGTAATGGTGTGGACCTTGTTTGCCAAGTGCAATACAATAGCCTTTGTTTGAATAGGATTCGTCTGTTGCTATCAGTCAATTAACTAAAGCATTTTTTTAAATGCCTACCTTGTGAGTCACTTTGTGCCCAGGGCCCTTTAGGGACTCCAAGTGGACTACTAGGTTGCTACATTCAAAAACTTTAAAATGTAATTGGGAGGAAAAGACTAACTTGTAAGACGATATAAAATGAATGCAATATAACTGGAGTAACGTCTTTCAAGAAATGTCTCCTGAGGCAAGAGGAAGAAAAGTAAAACTATTGGGACTACATCAAAGTAAAAAAAAAAAAAAAAAAAAAAAAAAACTTCATAAGAAGGAAATAATCAACAAAACTAAAAGGCAACCTACTGAATGAGACAAGATATTTGCAAATGTCGTATCTGATAAAGGGTTATTTTACAAAAATGTAAAGAACTTAATAAAACTCAACACCCAAACAATGACTAATCCAATTAAAAAAAATGGGCATAAGACATGAATAGACATTTTCCCAAAGAAGACATCTAGATGGCCAACAGACACATGAAAAGATGCTCAACATCACTCATCATCAGGGAAATACAAATCAAAACTGCAATGACATATCACCTCCCATCTGTGAGAATGGCTAAAATCAACAACACAAGAAACAACAGGTGTTGGTGAGGATGGGGGAAAAAGTGGAAACTTCTTGCACTGTTGGTGGGAATGCAAACTGGTGCAGCCACTCTGGAAAACAGTATGAAGGTTCCTCAAAAATGTTAAAAATAGAACTACCCTATGGTCCAGCAATCGCACTCCTAGGTATTTACTCAAAGAATACAAAAACACTAATTCAAAGGGATACATGCACCCTGATGTTTACAGCGGCATTATCTATAATAACCAACTTAGGGAAACAGCCCAAGTGTCCCCTGACTGATGAATGGATAAAGATGTGTATATGTATACATACGTGGCGGAATATTACTCAGCCATAAAAAAGAATGAAATCTTTCCATTTGCAATGGTATGGATGGAGGTAGAGAGTATTATGCTGAGTGAAGTAAGTTCATCGAGAAAGACAGATACCATATGATTTCACTCGTATGTGGAATGTAAGAAACAAAACAAATGAGTAGCAATGGGGGAAAAAAAAAGAAAGAAGGAAAGAAAGAAAGAAAGAAAGAAAGAAAGAAAGAAAGAAAGAAAGAAAGAAAGAAAGAAAGAGGCCCACCAAGAAACAGCCTCTTAACTTTAGAGAACAACCTGGTGGTTACCAGAAAGGAGGTGGGTGGGGTGGTTGGGTGGTTAGGTGACGGGGATTAAGGAAGGCACTGTTGTGATGAGCCCTGGGTGTTGGATGGAAGCATTGGGTCACTGTTTTGTGCACCTGTGACTACTATTACACTGTTAACTAACTGAAATTTAAATAAAAACTTAAAAAATCAGTACAGTATTTAATGAAGCATCTGCCATATGTAGCGTGAATAATGAGTGATAAGAAGGTCCTAGGGCAAATGATAGCAGAGTTCAAGAGAGCTTCATTGTCATAGTCCCACTGAATCAGAAGTTACATGTTTATCATCATGCCAGTTATTTTGTCCCCACACCTGAACACTCCTTTGGTTTTCAGGAGATCCTATTAAACCATAAGTAATTCCAAGAATGGCACTACTCAACAGTCAACACTTAATGGGGTGTCTGGCGGGGAATGGGAAAGGGTAGACACACTGATGAATGATAGATGAATTTTAATTAGTGCGCATTTCACTTTGGAGGAAAAAGGCTCAGAGAGGGGAAAGAACATGCACGAGATAAGTCAGTGCAGAAATGGTGGTGGTCAAAGGCTCCTTTTTCTAAAGCTACTCCCTTTCTGCATAATCATATAGCCTATGGGATTAAAAGAAATTTTTGTAACAACAATACAATAAAAAGGAGGGTCTTTGCAGGTGTTTTGGAAAGATTTGATTAGTTTCTATTAATTTTTCTTATTGTGTGATTTACCCCCCGTAAGCCTAGGAATGACCCATGATAGAATGGGTGTTTTTAAGCAAGTACAGTATCACATTAGTAATCACATCTCCATTTGACAAAACTTTTCATTTGTGTCTTTAAGAAGTTCTCCCAGTAAGATGGGTCACAGATAAATATTATCAATTATAAAACACCCAAGTGTCAACAGTAAAATTCAGGAGGTGAACTTTGTTTTTTCACGGCAATTCTCTCCTTCATTGTCACTAAAATTCTTTCATTAAAGAGCAGTTTGTTAAGGAAAATAAAGCTGAGAGGATTAAAATAGGATTATGTTCCTCTGTACCATTTTTTAAAAGAATAATATTTAAAAGCTAATTGATGTTGTTAAGACATGTTAGTGAAGTTATACAATACTCTAGCAATCTGTTTCTCATGTGGATCTAATTTGCATGTTATATTTTGTCAAGGAGTACCAATTTGGTGCTTTGCTTCATGTATTCAAAACTAAAATAATAGTTTTAATATTGCCTACACAATAGGGTTATTTAAGGGACCTTCATAATACCTGTACTTTATACATATTTGCCCACTTTCTAGAAATTCCTCCATAGTCATTTACTTACACATGCCAGGGAGTATCTAGGAAGATCCAGGAATATATATATATATATATATATATATATATATATATATACACGTATATATATACACACACACACATAGAGAGAGAGAGGAGAAGTCTGGAGAGGGAAAAAAAGAATACAATATATTTTTTAATGAGAATTTTTTATTTTATGTTTTTTAAACAAGAAATTGATTTATCACTGCTGTGATCATTCATGCTTTAGCTTTGCACTATAAAAAATGGTAGTCACCATAGCTACTGATCATTTTCTATGCTGGATTGTCCCATTTGAGATATAGTGTAAGTGTAAAATACACACCAGATTTCAAAGATTGTAAAAGACACACAGCATCTCATGCTATATATATATACATATTTCACATACACACAAAACATCTCACAAATATTTTATATTGATTACATGTTTAATACTTGGGGTACATTGCTTTAAAGAAAATATATATTAAAATTTTATCGGCCTGTTTCATATAAAGGTTTTTTTTTTAATGATACCAGTAGAAAATTTCACATTACATGTATGATTCACGTTATAGTTGTACTGGAGAGAAATTTTGTAGATGAAGAGGCAAATCCCTTCCTATACCTTGATTCTAATTCTTATTGCCACCAACTTTGGAATTCAAGCCCGTGGCATAGAAGACAAACCAAGTGAGATTATGACTATGGCTAGGTCATCGCAACTCAACTGTTTACCTGTCATCCATCAGGAAATGCACAGATAGAAAATATGGGGCTGCTTCTTTTTTTTTTTTTTTTTAATTTTTTTTTCAATGTTTATTTATTTTTGGGACAGAGAGAGACAGAGCATGAACGGGGGAGGGGCAGAGAGAGAGAGGGAGACACAGAATCAGAAACAGGCTCCAGGCTCTGAGCCATCAGCCCAGAGCCTGACGCGGGGCTCGAACTCCCGGACCGCGAGATCGTGACCTGGCTGAAGTCGGACGCTTAACCGACTGCGCCACCCAGGTGCCCCAAGGGGCTTCTTCTATCCATCTGGATTCTGGGTAAGACAAGCACTCATTTAACATGAAATTAAGGCACGATGAGTAAAAAGTCCTAAAAGACCAATAAAGTGCCTCCTGGCTTGAAGAAAGAAAAGGAGAAACACCTTATTTTATTTAAGGATCGAAGGAGAAAGGGAAAATTTGGTTCGAGGGCCAGGCTACCTGGAGGGAGAATAAGCCAACCCGAACAGGTGCACGTGAGTATGCAGCTGACCCGGAACAGAGACATAGAAAACGTGTACAAAAGACAGGTGATGTGTGAATTGTGGACACCTTTGATGCCCAGGGGGCAAAGGATTTACCTTTAATTTGTTAGCCTTTGGGGAACCACTGAAGGCTTGTAGCCATTCCAGAAGTCTAGTTGTGACAAGTTCGCATAAAATGATGGCATTTGGATTCAGATTAGAAGAAACTAATTAGGATACCGCTGTAGCCTTTAGGCCGAAAGGTGTTGAGAACACATAGTTAGATGGCAGGATGAGGACAGCAGGAAGACGTGGGCATCAGAGGTATTCCTGAGATGTTTTGTTATATTGAGACCCCAGATGCACACATTCCATAATAGCATGTCATCTGTGCGTGTGTGCGTGTGTGTGTGTGTGTGTGTGTGTGTGAACCAGGAAAAGGGGTAAGACAAGTTTAGCGCACTCACTTATGATGATAAGCACCATAGTCCAACTGATTGCTGGAGGAATGGTGTGTGCCTCAAATCCCACATGGAAACGTAATGGCCGTCTCAAGGGAGTCAGGAAAGTTTGTCTTTGACTCTATTGACTGTAGCAGAAAAGGGGCAAGATAGATTTGAGAATCTGCCCATTTGGCAGGAAAAAATGGTAGCTGTCCTTTTCTTTGCAGGGCAAAGAAGGCACAAGTGTCCTGGGAATTTGTTCCCAACATTTGAGTCGAAAGAAGCCATCAATTGTTGGATTGAAAACTTGTTATTTGTTTCTTTGTAGGGTGGTCTGAGCTGGCAGGTGTTGGGGGTGGATGTGTTCATCACACCAATGGTACAATTGTCGTTTTCTTCTGCCTTCATAGTTAATGAAGCTTTCTTAAAGTGGTAGCTTTCTTCAGCTGTGCTAAAGCCTCTCAAGAAAGTGGTTCTATCCCTGCTTAGGTCAGAGTTGTAAATTGTTAAAAATAACTCTTTTTTTTTTTTTTTAATTTTTTTTTCAACGTTTATTTATTTTTGGGACAGAGAGAGACAGAGCATGAACGGGGGAGGGTCAGAGAGAGAGGGAGACACAGAATCGGAAACAGGCTCCAGGCTCTGAGCCATCAGCCCAGAGCCCGACGCAGGGCTCGAACTCCCGGACCGCGAGATCGTGACCTGGCTGAAGTCGGACGCTTAACTGACTGCGCCACCCAGGCGCCCCTAAAAATAACTCTTTTTTAAGAATCCCTGAGCACAGTAATTTTCTTACTGATGGCAGATAGTATTTGTGTGATTTTTCTTCCACTGTCGGACACCCACATTATGTTCATACTCTCTAGCCAATTTAAATCTTAGTAACAAAGTAGAAATAGTTAATAATATATATTCCTAATCTTGGGGGAATTCAATGAATGTGTTTAAATTTCACGCACCTGTTTGAGGCGTGAGGAAAAGGATGTACCTATATTCCCTTCTTCTTGACTTATGTCATTATTCATGTCTCAAGACAGGCTAAGTATTTCTCAAGAGAGAAATATAGTTATTTAGGTGTGGTGTGTTTTATAAATATGGATATTAGAGTCAGCTCTTTGATTAATTCGCAAACTCTGCACTCAAATCACTAAAAAGGTTCTCATTTTATCCTTCAATGCTCACTGCAGAAGTCTTTTTTTTATGAACAGTGTGCTTACAGAGACCTCATTTTTGTCATCAGAGTAATGTAGGGACTGCTTCCTTGTGGTTGGAAAATTTCTATAATTTATGCTTTTTATAAAATATAAACACCATGCACTTTATTTCCAGAAGGAACAAAATGAAGAATGGAACTGCAGAAAGGGACTTTTCCTAAAGGAAATCTGGAATGCATAGTGGCACTTTGAATCTTCCTTAAGGTGTATTATATAGTTTGTGGAAAGCAAATGACCCATTTCAAACACTGAATTCTCCCTCTTTGTCAGGATTTCAGCTCTTTGCCCAAAGCCAAGTGTATGTTATAAGGAGTCCATAGAGAGTCCATATTTCTATGGTAATCCTTGCCCTATATGGAAAAGTAAAGTGGGGAAGGTTTGGAGACCCTTCCCTACCACTGGATTCTGATATATTAATATTCAAAAATTATGCATCATATTTGCATAGTAGGGCTCTAGTGTGAAATAGCATACAAATGAGAGTCATGAAATTACTCTCACATAGATTTACACATACGTAGTTTGCTTTTTATTTAAATACTGGTGAACCGGCAGCAAGGGAAGTGTCTTTGAATAAACTGGATCTACTTTTGGGTTTGATCAGGACAAGTTTCAGAACATCTCCAAGCCTCCATCCCACTTGAAAATGGGGATGATATGGGGCGCCTGGGTGGCTCAGTCGGTTAAGCATCCGACTTCAGCTCAGGTCACGATCTCGCGGTCCGTGAGTTCGAGCCCCGCGTCAGGCTCTGGGCTGATGGCTCAGAGCCTGGAGCCTGTTTCCGATTCTGTGTCTCCCTCTCTCTCTGCCCCTCCCGCGTTCATGCTCTGTCTCTCTCTGTCTCAAAAATAAACGAACGTTAAAATTTAAAAAAACCCAACAACAGCAACAAAAGAAAATGGGGATGATAATACATCGTACTTCAGAGAATGATTTTTGAGGATTGCTTGAGAGACCATAGACATAAACTAAGAGCATACTCATAAACTGTTAGTGTTCTTCACATGTTACCCTAACAGGGCACGTCACATATGGATTCACACAGACCCAGAACACTCTCTTTAGTGATGCCCTTGTATGATTCTTGTACTATCATCATTTCCCCCAAGGTAACCATCGTTAGGAAGTTAAAGGCAGAATGACTCAGAGATGGTGATCAAATTATGTGCAAAGTTCATTGGCCATATCCTACAGAGACTGTTTCCTGACAGACTTATCAGAGACTGGAACATTCACTCATCTTTTGAGTCCAGGCGGCTACTAGCCACTGCATTAAGCATTGAGTAGACAGTGTACGTTCTTCTTAGCATTATACTTTGGTTTTGGTGCATCTTGGGAAACACCATTGCCCACTCATTTGGCTTAATTGTAATTTAATCTGTCCTCTGACTCAAAGCATCTTGAAACTTTTATTCTAGAACAGAGATTTGGAACTTTAAGGATCACCTGCCATTTAAAATGCTACTTCCTGAGCTGGCCCCGGAGATAATGATTCAAGTTCTGAGCTAGGGGCCAGGATGTAGCCCATACAATCATGTGCTCGGAAGATTCTGACCAACAAACTAGTCTACATCTGTATTCCCTGGTTTTTCTCCAGGTATTCATATCCAAAGCATTCTCATCAAAGTAGATTTTACTATTTTTAACAATGGGGACTGCTTATGGGATTCCTACATGATTTCTTCTTGGGAAAACACATTCTTGCTATGATCAGACTTTGTAAAGAACATATGTTCCACTACTTGGTTGAAATAAGCCGATCTATGATTAGAAAAATAACTAAATGTTGGAATTCAAGTGATCAGTTCTATAGTAGTTGATGAGTAAGAAGGTAATCAGAAAATTGGCCCCTTTTTCAATGCCATAGAAACTACAACTATACAGATATGTGAGTTGAGCTTTCCAGTCAAGATGCTGAGAAATCTATAACATCAATGACAACAATCATCTTTTGACAATAGCTCTAGAAAACCGTTATTTCCCTTTGTTCCCAGTGATGCTATGAATATTTTAAATATTTTTAAGTTTATTTATTTATTTATTTATTTATTTATTTATTTATTTATTTTGAGAGACGGAGAGAGTGAGTGGGGAAGGGTCAGAGAGAGAGAGAGGGAGAAAGAGACAGATAATGTCAAAGAAGCTCTGTGCTATCAGTGATGTTGGGCTTGGCCTCAGGAACCCATGAGATTATGACCTGGATGCTATGAATGTTTTAAATGCACACAATTTTTAAACAAATTCTAAATCAAATTTTATAGAAGTGTTTTTGTTGGTGTCATTGTTAGGTATATAAGGTCTGAACTAAATCTGAGAATGTCCAGATGAACTGCTGTTTTGTTTCAGAACAATTCCCCATCGCTCAACTAGACAGGGATGATATTCTTATGGTGAATTGCTAGCTGGACATTCGTGATGTAGGGTACCTTATGAGCGTGTCAGTCAACTGTCAAGAATGTGTTAGCCATCTGCAACGTACTTATCACTGCTAGCTACTGCTGGTGAGGGCAAGAACGACAAACAAGATTAAAAGAAAAAAAAAAAAACAAAAAAAACCCTCTTGTATGAGTCAGCTTTCATAGGAAAAGGTTTGAGTTACCCGGGGAGAAGATAAATTGTGTTGCAATATCTAACAAAAAGAATAATATGATACTTTATTCTGTGTGATTTGTAGTATAAAATGGGCATTTACTAGGCTTGGCACCCTGCCTTTCCTTTTCCCTTTGGAAATCTATTGTACATTCAAGTGCAGAATTTGGAGTCAAGAAATCAAAATGAAGGTTAAATGGTAAAAGGGGGGAAATGGTATCGTTCACCATAAGAAGAGGAAATTGTAGAACTTGGAGTTTCTGCCTTTGAGTTCAAGGAAGAAATTTTCTTCGAGTAGGAATGTCACAGATCTGTGAGCTGTCCTTGGGATTACTCAGAAATGGGATGAGGTGAGCACCGTGGAGGAGTGATTTAGGCACAGACCTGCTCATGTCGGTGGAGAACAGGTTATATACGTTCTGAAAGCCCTGGAGAGCTCTGTGTGATTTTTTTCCCCCTTTCTGTTCAATGGCGATCAGATCAACATAGCTGTGGCTGGTTTTGCAAAATTATTTCATTTTTGGTGTGTGGCACGGATGCATGCAGGAGGTCAAACTCGTAAATCTACATGTTAGTAGGGGAGCAGGAAAACATCCATCAGCAATGAGCTTTCCTTCTGTGTGTTCTCATTTCGTAAACGAGGAAATCCAGGCTTGGGAAGTCATCCCCCACCACCATTTGTGCTCCAAGAATACGTGCCACCTGGGGAACCAGAGCTGAAGTCTTAGGACCCTCTGGCCAATTTCCTTTCCACGCCACATGCCTTTCTTTGTGATGTCACAAGTCCTATAAAGAGGGTGTTATTGTTCTTTTCACTTTCAGACCATCTCCAAACATTTAGATGGTGGAAAATCCTTAGCTTCGATGCAGAAAATTGTTCTGCCACCAAGAAAAAAAGGTCCCTCAGAGATTTCCTTGCCAAAAACTCATTGCGTAGCACAAGAATGCTGCCGTTGTTTCATGCATTAGTAAAATCAATTCTTCTCTCTATAATACTGCTCAGCCATTGTGACTGTCAGCACTCGGGGTGGGAAGTGCGACTCTCACGCCGTGTCACCACGCACAAAGGTTTATAGACCTGGGCCACGTGTGTTCATTTTAGGGCTGGTTTTACAGTTGTGAGCTCTAGGCATTGTGGTTCTCTTCTGTTCCCCTGTGATAACCCACCATGTAGACATGAGGGTGTGGGATGGCGTTAGCTCCCCGGAAAGGAAAGGAGGTGCCTTCGCTCACTTTTTTCAAAACTTAATTAAAACTTGACGTGCGCCAAACACTGGTAGGTATCAGGGATGGGGACGCGTGCAATTGCGGGCCCTGAAATCACTCGTAGGGTGCGTACTGAATGCTGAGTTGTAAACCTGAACATGACAAATGGTTCGACAAGGGTGAACGGGGATGGGCGATGTCCAAGTACACAGAAGCGATGGTAGAAAACATCCCGTGAACTCATTTGACAAAGAGCTAGAAGTTAGTGAGGAAAAGTATTGTGTGTATGTGTTAGGGGTGTGGCCGTATCTAAGTTCTAAGAAAAGAGTTTTAGAGGGGCGCCTGTGTGGCTCAGTCGGTTAAGCGGCCGATTTGGGCTCAGGTCATGATCTCGCGGCCTGTGAGTTCGAGCCCCGCGTCGGGCTCTGGGCTGACAGCTCGGAGCCTGGAGCCTGCTTCGGATTCTCTGTCTCCCTCTCTCTCTCTGCCCCTCCCCCATTCGTGCTCTGTCTCTCTCTGCCTTTCAAAAATGAATAAATGCTAAAAAAAAAAAAAACAAAAAAAAAAGGAATAAAAGACTTTCAGAGAGGAAGTCCATAGCCCTGTGTCGATATAAAATTTCTTGGTTGCTAATAGGTTTTGGTTCATTCGTGGAATGAATTACCACCTCATTTCCGCTGATCCAACCACCTCACCTGATAATATCTATCAAGAAATTCCAGATGAATTCTGTCACTGGGCAGAATAAAAACCCTTTAAGTTAACCAGCACGTTTGAAAGAGTAACATCTGAGCTTTGAGGATCTTCTCATACATACGCTTCGAGTCAGTAAATACCCAGTACGCAGTGACTGGCTTTAGCACTTGGTTGGAAGAGAAAAGAAGGAAGAGTAGGCTGTCGCTAGGCCTGCAGAAAGGGTTCAGATTGGTTAAGGAGATAAGACTGCACTCGATAAGAAAGACTGTGCAGCAATGTAATGCGCAAACCAGATGCAGGCTGCAGGGGATGGTTATAAAGCCTCCTTCAGTAAACATGCATTTGGCATCACCTTTCCTCCCCATTTGAATATTTCAATACACAGTTACACCAATACCCTGATTTTCAATTAAAACAAAATAGACCCAGAAATTTCCACTCATGAGAAACATTTCTGATGTTGTAATTAGGGAGCCCAGTAATTAAATATGCCCAGGAAAGTTGTATTAGATTGCATTGCATTGGGTCAGGTACATGCTTTCATTTCACACCTAACAGCTCCTTTTAAGATCATAAGCAAATTAAAAAACAGCAGTTCAACATCCTCTGCTCCCCCTGTTAGGGGACAAAGATGCATTCCAATACAGCCCCCAATTTGCCTCGCTAATTTTAATTCGCAACGAGCCGCTGGACAGTTCTAGCAGGAGGCTGGTCTGTGAAGAAACCTATTTCTGTAGCTGGCAACTCGGAAAAGGACTCAAACCGGGAAAAACCAGAGACTTTTTCTCATTTGACTGAAGATGAGAAATGAGATAAAATAAGATTTTCTCATTCCCTTTTCTCTATCAAGAATCGCAGAAAAGACTAACTGATAAGGTGAGCCCGAAGTAAAGACAGCCTTCAGGTTGCTGCTTTCGAATGGTTTGCGGAGTTGCTGTGTGCAATTGATGAAACAGGTGTTTGCACATGCCGCAATACACAGGTAGGGCCGACTGGTTCTCTCCCTGTTTCTGGTATATACTTTCAGTCCCTCTGCCAGAAGGTGGAATCCTTGGGAGCAGGAACTAAATGCTTTACCATGGCTTGTGCTGAGTTGCACGGCTCAGACCTGCTCACGGTATCACTGTTTGACAATCGATACCTAACTGTTCGCAAAGCTGGTGACAGGCCGGTCTCCAGCCTGCCGTAATTATTGATTGGGGTTCTAGGAGAGGATTCCATGGCTGCCATCCATCTCTAGGACTCGCCAAGAACAGCAGGTAGCCGACATGCATGGTAGGTCCTGGCCACCTCCCCATCTTCCCAGCACAGGTTGTATTTAACTTGTAAATCAGTGCACATTGACTTTGGGACTTGGCTGCCATTGTTTTTCTTGGAAAGAGGACTTTTTTTTTTCTTTCTTTTTTTATTAACCTTGACTAACATTCAACTCACATATGTTATAGTTTGTGTATTGTGCTTCATGAAGGAAACATGCATTTTTCACATGATTCTCATAAGGGTTGCATCATAAAGTTCAAATAGGGCCGCCAGATTTGGATACAGCAACTTGGAAAAGTGGCGATTCTTTTTGTCCTAAAGTGTGATTGCTTTGTTCCTCATTTCAGCCTTCCAGGTCATCACAACCAATATAAAAGACTGGTATTCATGCCAGTAATATGTACATTTACATGAGCAAATTATACTTGGGCTTTGTCGGAATTGTTTTAGCTTAGTAGAGTCTAAGAATAATTGAAGCAAAAGAATGCCAGGCCTCCCCTTGAAAATGTGTATGGTTCCCAAAGAGCATATCAGGAATTTGGAGATGTCTTCTAATGTACTTTATCCTATTTTGCTTTTAGAGTACCACGGAAGCGGTCTGTATATTATAGTGCATTGAAGCTTATTGATAATGCGTTCCTCTCATATGGGGTAGATCGTCTTCAAAGGAAAGGAGCAGCTGGGTGGCTCAGTCAGTTAAGCATCTGACTCTTGGTTTCAGTTCAGGTCACAATCTCACGGTTTGTATGTTCAGGCCCCGTGTCGGGCCCTGCGCTGGCATTGTGGAGCCTGCTTGGGATTCTCTCCACCACCCACCCTGCCCTTTCCCTACTTATGCATGTGTGCTCTCTCTCTCTCTCGCTCTCTCTTTCTCTGTCTCTCTCAAAATAAATAGCTTAAAAAAAAGAAGAAGGTAATACCCTATACTGAGGCCAAAATGAGACCCAATTTCCAATTCCAGTTGATAACTGATCATTGGTTATTGAGTTATTTGCTTTCTCATGTCTTACATGAGCCTCACTGCAGTCATGTGTGCGTACAGGTGTTCGAGTGGGGATTGAATTTAGTGGTGAGGGACAGAACTGAGAGCCAGCTATAGACTGACCCCATTTACCAAAGACATGGGGGAAAGCGTGGGCTTGAATGGAAGGTCTGGTGTGGTTATGTCACTGATGCTCAGATTTCTGTGTATGTGTCAGTCTCCTGTAGATCTTGTTAAAATGCAGATCTCGTTCAGTAGTGTATTAGTTTCCTGCGGCTGCTGCGACAAATTGCGGCAAACTGGGTGGTGTAAAACATCAGAGATTTGCTCTGTCATAGTTCTTAAGGTGACAAGTGTGGTATTGGTTTCACTGGGCTGAAGCCTTCATGGTTGGGTTGCATTCCCTCTGGAGGCTCTGTGGGAAGAATCCATTCCTTGTCCCCCAGCTTCTGGGGGCTGCTAGCATTCCTCATGGTCTCTATCTTCACATCACCTTCTCTTCTGTATGCATGACTTCCCTCTTCCTCTCTCTTGTGATTGGACTTGGAACCCATCCAGACAATCCGGTATAATCTCAATATCTTTACCCTATCTGCAAAAACTTTACCACTGTGGTAATACTTACAGGTTCCAGGGATTAGGACAGGGACATATTTTTTTTTTTTTATAATGTTTATTTTTGAGACAGAGAGAGACAGAGCATGAACGGGGGAGGGGCAGAGAGAGAGGGAGACACAGAATCGGAAGCAGGCTCCAGGCTCTGAGCCATCAGCCCAGAGCCCGATGCGGCGCTCAAACTCACGGACCGTGAGATCGTGACCTGAGCTGAAGTCAGACGCTTAACCTACTGAGCCACCCAGGCGCCCCAGGATAGGGACATATTTTTGAGAGCTGTTGCTAACCTACCAAAGTGGGTCTGGGTGGGGATTTAGATTCTGAATTTCTAGCACGTGCCCAGGTGACGTGGATGCTGCTGGACTTGACATGACACTTTGATCAGCAAATGGCTGGATTATCAATCTGCAAAGTTGAGCATGATCTATCTGGTTCAGAGAAGGATTGTGCTGTGATACAGAATCACATAGTTGCAAGGGACATAGCCGGCAGGGTGAAACTTCTAGGAGATGGAGTGACCAAGAATCAGGATGGTTATTTGGGCATCAAACATTTGTCCAAAGGGTTAGCCTGGAGCCCTGCTTCCCGAGGCAACACTTGAATCTTAGTCAGGAACCAGTCCAGGAGCTCCGTTCTTTAAAGTGGGCAAACAGGAAACTTAGTGGACAGATAGAGGGCCTGGACGCTAGTTTATGTCAACAAGTTCAGTGCCAGATTCAGCCAGATGGTTTACCTCAGCCTCCTGCCAACATGGCCAGTGCTGATTACGAAACCAGCTAGGGTTTGTGTGTATGCATGGCTCTCAAACTGCTGACTGAGTAGATTTGGGATACGGCTCTGTGAAATCTCCAGTTTTAGCCAACAACTTAAATGATTTCCATGCAGGTGGTCAGGGAGCCATCTTTGGAAGATGTTATTCAACATGGCGAAGGCATCAGAATCTACGAACCTGTTTTCATTTGAGTTAGACAAGGTAAATTAGTGGTATTGCATGGTACCATGGGAAAAAAATGGCACCCAAAAGAAATCTGTTACTACAGACATGGGAAGTGTGACTCTTGGGCAGGTCCTGCAGGCAGCTGTAAAGTCTGGAATGGTTGGATATACATGATAAACGGTGTGTTAATATTGTATCCCAACACACATTACATTCAGTATGTTGTCCCACACGGCAGATACGTATTTCAGTGTGGTGGACACACGTCCTGTGTACGTGACACATCGGCAGTGCGTTCCCATCCATCTCTGCGCACGCGTGTGTGAGATGTTACCTCGGGTTGTGTGTTCTCTCAGACTTCGCTTAAAAAACCTCTACCTTTAGCTTAATCCCCATCACCAGGTCATCCAGTTCAGTTTTGCAAATTATCAGCCAGCCATTCCAACACCATACTAGTCTAAAGGGGTGCTTGTCACGCCCTTGAAGGCGCTCAGGTGACTTCATCTACCTTGTAACCACCCGATGGCCAAATGTGACATGTGTTAGACTTTCTGTTTGCCCTGAAGAGTAAATCTAGAGCTCAAGTGACTACAGGACTACCTCGGCCTCTTGCTAGCCTCAGTCAAAAAGGCGTGGGCTGTAGAATTTAAAAAACTTGGATTGGAAAAAAACAAAGACAAAAGTGGTGGCTGATCTTATTTTTAAGTGTCTTGTAAGTGTTAAAATGATTTGGTGTTCTGAGATGAGTCCACGTTCTTGGATGGGTGAAAATGGAATCACATAGGTCCCATAAACCCCATTGGTGATCTACATTAATTTGGGGAGGTGGTTTCTCATAAAGGTCTCACTTCTCTTTGATCCTTCCCTGACTCCCCTGAACAGGTGAGATTCACCACATTCTATTCTTGGGGCAACACGTACATCTACCTTTGCCATTACCTTTACTATTTAACTAAATTTATTTCTTTGCTAAATCATCCCCTAGTACCCAGCATAATATCTGGCATGAGGCTGCCACCCAAAATATAATTGAGTAAGTGGATTTTGAAAAAAAAAAAAAAATGAACACAATTTCCATGAATCCAGAAACTTTTGCCTGTGATATCACCCTCCTCTTAACGGTTCCTTGTCTTGTGCCTGTGTGACCTACTGCAATCATTATGGGTCTCACGAACCCATTTCGTGAGGAGACAGAGAGAGAGAGAGAGAGAGAGAGAGAGAGATTGAGAATCCCAAGCAGGTTCCATGCTGCCAGCACAGAGCCTGATGCAGGGCTCAAACCCACGAAACTGTGCGGCCATGACCTGAGCTAAAACCAAGAGTTGGACCCTTAAGCATCTGAGCCACCCAGGCGCCCCTCAGGAGCCCATGTTTCTACACAAATAGCCTGAAATGGAAGAAAAATGAGCGGCATGATAATTGCAAATTATGTTGACTCATAGTCCGCCAGTGGCTCTGCAGACAGGCCCCGCGGAGGGTCGGGCGGGGGGCAGGGAGGGAAGCCAACATCTGGGCGTCTACCTCCCTCTTTCTTCCCTTCAAACAGCTCAGTCCCGTCTTTATTTATAATTTTGATCCAGATCTTTATCTTTTAAATAGATACATGGGATATCTTTAAGGTGTTCAAGATGATGTCCTATATAGTAGTTTTTCTCCCACTTGGTTATTCTGAACCACGTCCTGTCTCTGTTTTCCCACCTGGAAATACCATTTAAAGCAATAGTCAGTTCGATGATTTGAAAAGCTAGAGAAAGGATAAAATAAAAGTAAACATCACCAACTGGTTTTTTAAATTGCTTCTCGGATGTCCTTTTACAAAGGAGGCTGCGAAGTCCCATTCAAACTGAATTAATGAATTTAATGAAGCTGAATACCAGTGGTCAGTGCTGTTCCAACCACATTACCAGGGTTTCAGCAACTAATCTCTCTGTTTGGTGTATATGGTATCTGGGGGAAAAGAATGACTGCTTATACAGTTGGCCTGATTACCTACTTTGTCTGGTCGCAGAAAGAGCACTTGCTGTCCCCGGACCAAACTTGGGGTGAATCAGTGTTCCTTAATGGGACTTTCCGTGGCCTAGGAAAAGTCTGATTTTTCAACTTCCTTTCAAGTTCACTATTCTCCTAACTGGTATATGCTTTCTTCTTTGTTGGAAGAGTTCAGGTTAGAGTCAAAAGCAAATCATAATTGTGTTTGTAAGGACCAGATCAAAAGCACGTATCGTATACTCTCCTTTTAAGAATTGCTCTTTAATCCATTATTAGCAAAGCGTTCAGCACGCGTCTGCAAGTCAGCGGATGTTTGCGTGCACCTCACCGCAGTCGCGCACACTTGTACCAGTCACATGCCGCCCTGATATCACCCTTGACAACCTCGTGTGGCTACTCCAGTTCCCAAGGACACATTGATGTCAGTGCTATCAAGAGTAGTACTCGAAATGTGAGGGAATGATCTGTTCTGATTAACAAATGGAGTACTTGAGAGCCCTGTAGTATGACCAATCCCTTGGCATGGCTCAGGTTTCTTCATTAACTCCGTTTTTAAATGGTACTGAATAGAGCTTCTGGTTTGTAGATCATTGGTCAGTTTTTCCACTGGAAAAGACTGACAGAGAAATTCACCATTTGCTTTTTTCTGTACAGATTTTTGCCAATGTCTCAAGGTCCTGGGGCAAGAAAATCAATAACGGGTACACCCGCAAGAAGGCACAAGGTTCTGCAGCAATACGTGTGACCTTCCAGAAAGTAATACAGGTGTAAGGATTGTGTTTGAAAATAGAATGAAAAATATATATGCTATATATAATAAAATCTTAAATATGTATTAAAATGCATATTTTATATATAAATATCTTTATAAAGATATTTTGTTTTTATAAAATAAAGATATATAAAGATTTTGTTCATTTATTTATTTAGTTAGTTATTTGACTTCTATAAATCCAATTAATCACTCTGACATTCCTCAAAGGAATAGGGTTTTGGGGCACCTGGATGGCTCAGTCGGTTAAGCATCTTGATTTTGGCTCAGGTCGTGCTCTCGCGGCTTGTGAGTATGAGCCCCACTTCGGGCTCTCTGCCGCCTGTACAGAGCTTGCTTTGGATCCTCTGTCTCCCTCTCTCCCCTCTCTCTCTCAAAAATAAATAAGCATTAACAAAAAAGAAATAAAGTTTTAAAGAAAAACCCATGCAAAACAAAATAGAAATGGAAATCCCCCAAAAAGTAGATTTCTCCAAAATTGCTTTACAAAATCACTTAGCTATATGAGAGAACAATAGTAAAATAAAGTTAATGGAAAGAGCTAGAAAAAGATCCACCCCTAAAATCTTCATAGCCACATGTCATCCGTGGTAATGATAATAACTTTAATTGTTACAATTCTAAAATCTGAGCTTAGGTAGCTGCATAGGCCTTAAATCAGAGAAGCTAGCACTGGTCATTTATTATCTACTTTGGTCAGACATCACGGTGCCTCCAAGGATCCAAAAGTAGTCCATGCTGTCAGGGAGCTTACTGTTTGGAGTTCCCGTCTACCAGCATCTAAGAACTGCACCGAAAACTGGCTTTGGCAGGGAGCCTTCTTGTCACCTTGTCGCCTTGCCCCTGATTTTTATTGGATTAGTCCCTCGAGAAGCGTTGACCGCACGCGTTCTTATTTTGTTTTAAAATATTGAATGGCCCCAGACTGGATGACGCTTGAGTGGAGCGTTAAGGGCTCACTACCACTTTCATGACACGCAAGTCAATAAGTAAAGAGTGATTTGGAGGATTTGGGTAGTTGACCAAAAGGAGTGGTGTCCATTTTTTTTTTTCACCAAATACAATCTCAGGCCGAATGGGAAACAACTGTAAAAGTATTAGGGGTGCAAGAGGAGGAGGAGGAGGAGTGGGCTGGCTGAGAGGTTTCCTCTCTCGCACGTGCGGAGGAGGGTGGGGCTCCTCTGTGAGTGTGCTGCTTAAGCAGGAGGGGGTGGAGAGTTTCCAGAACACAAACAACAGCAGGTGCCGGCGCCCTTGAGAGTTGAAACAAAGAATAAAGTGTTTGCTCTAAGATGGCAAGCTAAGTAAAGCATAGCTCGGTTTCTTCCGTGTTTGCTAAATGGCCGTGAGTTTCAGGACAGCATGAGCGAAATGGATGAGATGTTCCTAGAGCAAAGGTTGTCACCCGTGGGGTGATTTGGCATCATCCTCTCCCCAGAAGAACATTTGGCAACGTCTGGAGACATTTTTGGTTGTCATGCCGGGAGGTAGATTTGGGAGCTTGCTACTTTTATCTGCTGGCAGAGGCCAGGGATGCTGCTGGGTATCCTGTATTGTGCAGGACGAGCACGCACAACAAGGTATTAACCGATCTAAGATGTCATTCGTGCCAAAGCTGGGAAAGCCTATTCTAGACTCACTCACTCTGAGAATGGTCTTTCCACACCCCTCAGCTTGACTATTTTTACTCTGTTTTGGACTTAACAGTTTTGATCATCCAGTAAGGATCACATTGTTAGTTACTGATGAACTACTTTTGGTCCTACTGATTATTATTAGCTATGACAAAACTATAATCCTTCCCGGTTGTCACTGCAGCTGTGTGTGTGTGTGTGTGTGTGTGTGCGTGTGCGTGTGTGTATGTGTGTAGAGAATCGCCTGAGACAATGTTTTGTTCTCATGGAACAGACAACATGAGTCCTGTTTAAAACAGGGTAAAAATTAAACCTTTGGTCTCCGAAGATATATTTCTATAATAGTCTCTTACTATTATAACCCTGTGGCTATTTTAATGCACACTTGTTTTTATAAAGCCATATTTTGGTTGCTATAACAACATGGTACAGCTCTTGATGAGCTCTTTTTGCCTTAATGTTGCTTTTAAAAAGTTGACGTTGCTATGACTACAAAATACTGCTTTATTTTCAGCAAGCTTCTTCCCCTTGTGATTTTGCTTTCGAAATATGTAAGTGTGCATGTATGTGTAGGTACTCCCACAGACACGGCTTGTGAGAGTCTACAGTGCGGTAAAAGCAGTGCCTAAGATCTCCAGAGGCAAGGTGGCAGTTAATTTATGTAAGTGCACGCTGTTAGTCTGAAACTGATACTCATAATCCTGTATGAACTCAGATTATAGGTGCTCTTTCCTATTTCAGATTAGATAACTGCTCAGTGATGGACTCCCCATCCCTTTTTCGTGATTTACTTACTGTGTCCTCCCTTTTACAACCTCTCCCCATTTCCACCAGCCTTCGATGGGTCATTTGAACTTGAAGCGTGTGAAAGTATGTTCGTGATCACAGATGGGGTCTGTTTCCCAACACTGCCGGTTACGGTCTCCTTTTTATCCTCGATGACAATAAGATTTCCCTTACTGAGAGTTTCTCTCATTCAAATTTTGAAAAAATAAAAATTATGAAGCTGGACGTTGGGATACCTCTATTCTGTTATTAATTGTCACAATTAGCAATAGGGGCACCAGCCGGCTACTTTATCTCTCTAGGGGAATGCTGTCCAATAGAAATAAAATGTGGCCATACAGATCATTTAAAGTTTTCTAGCAGCCAAGTTAAACAAATAGAAAGCAAGAAAGTTGCATTTGATAATTACTGTCTACCCCAGTTTATTTGAAATACTGTCATTTCAATATATAAATGTTTAAAAAATATTAATGGGGTTTTTAAACATTATTTTGCCATTGCCTTAGAAATTTGGGGATATTTTATACTTATAGACATCTCAGTTTGTATGGGCCACATGTCAAGAGCTCAGGAGCCACAAATGACTAGTGGCTACCATATTGGACATACTTAGCTTTAGACGTTTATTAAATTTGGTCATACAACAACATTTCGTATCTATTGGTCACTTATTAGGGTCCAGGTCCTTTGTGAAATCTTATGAGTATACAGATGGTTGGGGAAACTCTTCATTTATGACAGAGAGAGATGGAGAGAGAGAAAGATAGTGAAATGGAAGGAGGAGCAGAAAAAAGGGAGAGGAGGGAGGAGGGAGGGTAGAGGGAAGGAAGAAAGGAAGCAAATTTTCTTTAAAGTCATTTCCAGCTACTGTGTGCTATTATCCATAATCTGATTTTAATTTTATTATAATTCAGAAATATTGGTGCAAACTGGGCAATTCCCCACTACTTTGGTGGGGTTTATTCACGATTCTATCCCCAACCTTTTGAGGAATGCTTGGGACAGATTAAGTGCTCCCCATGTATTTATTGAGTTGAATCTCCTTTCCTGTCAAATGATGTGATTGGATTCAAGGTCAAATAATGTTATTGTCAGGGGGAAGATTTAATTCGTTTGAAAAGTCGAACCGTACATGAATATTTGAGGGGAATGAGAAGGGTAGTGGACGGTCCAAACTGAAGGCGTGTCACGTAAACGATCATTACTCCTGCTCTGTATTTTGTTTTTCTTGCCTCTTGAACATGTTCGTCCATAAGTAATCAAGGAGAAGCACATGATTGCCTTAAATTGTTTCAGTGCCACACTGCAGGTGACGTTGCCAGGACATCACCGATGTGTCCACATCTTTTGTCACATTGCTACTTCCCTATTCCCCTCCTGCCTTTCCTCATTTGGAAGAAGCCAAATCACAGTGAGCCATGTGACTCTTGCAGCCTGCTCAGTGAAGGAACTTTCTGTTTTCTTTTTAACCATGTGTCATTTTTTATCACCATTATTTTAGAAATAAAGTGGCTTATTGGGTGTGTTGTTTTTTGTTTTTTTTTTCTTTTTTCCTTTTTTAAGCCGAGCCATTTTGCCTGGAATGCAGAGGTTTGGGTGATCTAATCTGATTTGGAAATAAGAGAACAGTGTTACAATTTGAGCAGATTTCCAAATCGGGTTGCAGATGGTAATCTGAGTTGTGAATTAAAATGTTTGATGCTGACAGCTCCTTGCTTTGCAAAACATTTTAACCAGCTCCATCATTTGTCACAGATTTCTTCTTTCTTTTTTAGCTCCTTTGTAATGTAACATAATGTCTGGCATTTCATATCTCTTTGGCCTTTATAAATTGGAATTATATTCAACACATTTCCCTTTCAGAGTTTAAGACGTAAGATGATTTTGGAATCCTTGTTACAGTCAGAGTTCCACAGTGAACAGGCCTTCTACAGTAGCCTGCGGGGTTTGCTCAACACAAACAGAATAGACTTGGAGTGGGAACAACCTTAGGCTTCTGTGATCGTATCATTTCTGTCTCCACTGGTAAATGAACCATTGCTGCCTTGAGGGAATTTGTTTACATTGAACACTAGATTATAATGTAGGCTAATGCGGGGTACTGAAAAAAATGACTCCGAAACCCTGGAAGTAATTCACCATGAGCTCATGTTTATCTGTAGACTGAATCAAGTGTTCATTTTCCTTTTGTCTATGTTATTTTTTTTTCTGATTATTTTCATTTTTACTGAAAAAAAGCGAGGGAAGAATCCTTAAGTTCGCTTTTCCATTGCCAGTTGACGCTGGCTACAAGTTGGAGATAGAGTAGATCATATTTACAGTCCCAGGTGGAATGGTCAAATGTGGAGCCCCTTGACCAACCAATACTTCGAAAGGCTGCCTTTAACACTAGGGCTGGAAAAACTCAGATGTTTTACGCAATAGACAACAAGACATACTAGAAACATGGAATTTCCAAGGTGGAAGGGAATTTGAAATGAAGTAATTCAGTCATTTTCAAACTTTTCATCCAACACGTTCTTTTCTTAAAGTTTACCTACCCTGAGGCTCGAAATACTAAGCACAGGTTGAAGAACCAGAGAAGGCGGGAAGGGGATGATGAAGATGGGGAAGTACCACCAACTGGAAAGTCACAGGTCAACCCTAACCCCATCCATTTGCCAGTTGGATCCAGGCAAGTCGAGCGGTCTCTTCGAGATTAGGCAGCTCTGCCTGAAAGCCTGGTAGGTTAGGCTTTTTCATCTGTTCGTTCGGCAAATAAGTGACTGCCTCTTTGGTGCCACACATGTTCTTAGATTACTGGAGGTCTTAGGATACAACCACTAACGAGCAAACCCACACCGTGCCTTCGTGGACTTGATGTTCTAGTGCGGGACAAAACAGGACACTAGTAGATGCGTGTTGGGGATAATTTCAGATTGACATCAGTTGATGTGATGACACGAGGGGACTGAGGGGAAGGAACTGAGGCCCAAGAAGGCCTCTTAGAAGAGGTGTATACCCCACTCCGTGTCGTCTTCGTGATAGCCGTCCTGTTAGTAACAAAGCTGTCGTGTCGGGATGCATAGTGCGTACAGCACAAGGTTATAAAGATCTGGGTGCTGCCCCAATTCCATGTCCTTTCTGAGACACCAGATACTTTTTATCTCTGAAACGAGACACATCATGTCTACACAGGATTAAGGAAGACCCAGCCTCTGTCTTTTTTCCTCTCAGGGCCTCTCAGCTCCTCCCTCCCACACCGCTTTCCTGCACATTATTTGCCATTGTGATTGAATTTGTTTCATTTCTCAAGCTATTTCAAGACCTCAAGAAGACTGGTTCTCTTGGCTTTGACCTTGTAGAATCCTATTTTTAAAAGATAGCATCTGAAATCACTGATTCCCATTTGAACATTTCTTTGATTCTTTCTTACAAAGGGAGAAGTGATTTTCGTTTTGTTTCATTTTTTTGAACACTTGGGATGTTTCTTTAAAATGTCATTTTTTAACCTTTGAAATGTTGTCTGCTCCCATATATTATACTGGATCATGAATAATGATGTGTATTCTTTCTCCCCTGTTAGACCATGAGCCCTGTAGGGGCCCCCAATATGCCTGGTTCACACTCAGAACACGATTCTTGCCCACAGACATCACAATCTAAAAAAGAAAGTGGATCCAATTTAACGTAACAAAATGGTCATGTTTCCATATAGCAGAGAGAAGCACCTTATCCAGAACTATGTCATGGCAAATGGCCTTTATTCTGTTGTGCACATGTGCGATTGCAAAGCAAGGTGCTTTCTGGCTTATCCTGAGAGACACAATTTATCCGCTTGCTAGACCCTTTCTAAATGGTGAAGAGGGTGCACGCTCAAACAGACAAGCAGACACAATATTTCACTCGTGCAACTTTCCTCCTATCTCAGCGAACGTAACATACACGATGGGCCCAAGAAAGTGTACCTGTTCCATCACATACCATCCTGCAAAATAATCACTAAAGGCCTCAGACATCAGAATGATAACAAGGTCAAGGCACTTGGATGGCTCAATTGGTTGAGCATCTGGCTTGAGTTCAGCTGAGGTCATGATCTCATGGTTCCTGGAATCGAACCCCATGTCATACTGATAGTGTGGAGCCTGCTTGGGATTCCTTCCCATCTTCTCTCTCTGCCTCTCCCCGCTTCAAAACAAATAAACTTCAAAAGAAAAAAAGGAGCAATAACAATGTCAGCCCAGGGTAAACTTTTAGAGCATGTCTGGGTCAACTTCCATCAAAACACATCTTTTTATCCTTCCCTCCACAGGCTTACTATCAATAAAAATTCAGGAGTAGTTTTGTGGGAACCAATAGACTATGCAGCTACAATGCTTGGGCTTCATGTCATAATACCCTGAGTTCAGCATGTTGCTTATCTGTGTACTAGTTTTGTCATCTGGGCAAATAAGTTACTAAATATCTTGTGCCTCATCCATAAAATGTGAGTAGCGTCTATCCCCGTAGATTGCTCACAAGACTAGATTTGTCCACTCCTGTGAAGCACCTGGTCTAAGATATGGCACATAGCACTTTAATTTTGTTTGTTTGTTTGTTTGTTTACCACTGTTAAAATGTAGCGTAAATCTTGATGCAAGTGTTGATTTATTTCTGATATCCTGATTTCCCAGGGTTCTACCTAGTTCTGCAGCAATTCCTCAGTCAGTAAGGTAATTCGTTATTGGATATATTCAGTATTTCTCACATCTACTCCTGTCTTCTCATGAAAAAACCAAACCAAATAAAACACGTTTTTAACACTCCTCCCCCTTTCTACCCTACTTGGATAACTAACAATTGCATAAAGGTAGCCTCTGACTTTCAAATATTCTTGATTAATGTAAGCGATCATACTGGTAACTCTGAGAAGTGAAGGTGTTCTTTCTGGGAGGCTGAGTATGCCACCGTTACTGTTTTCAGTGTGTGCTTTGCTGTAGATGTATGAGAAGTGTGTGCATAGTGTTACTTGACTTTATTTTACTCTCGCTAACATGGTGGCGGGGCTTCCAGTTGAAGACAACATCATTGTAGGTCATACCCTGCAACGAACTAGCGGTATCTTTGCATTTATGTTTTGATATAGGAAGGGCAGCTCAAGTGTTCAATTAGTGACACATTAACCCCATCCAGAAAGGGGAAATCAGAGGCTTCGGGAGTTCTCTGGATGAAAGGGAATATTAAAGTACTCAGTTGAGAATGCAAATCAAAGGATGTCTGTTCAGTAGTTTCTTTTTAAAATGTGTGGTCGTTGACAAGCTCGAGAGAGGTGTTGTGCGTGGGTAAAGCACATTCTTCTACCACCATTTCTTAAATGAGTGAATCTAAAGCAGGCTGTTTCTTGCTCCTAGGGATAGAATTGTTCCTGGAATGAGATCCTATATTCAGAAGAGAGCGATCTAAAGAGAGTGGTTGGGTCTAGAACATAGTAGCTTAACTGCAAATTGGTAGGAAGAGGTGGGGTGCCCGGTGGTAGTCTGCTGATTGCTAATTTTCTTGGTTGGCATCGCACTGCCCCCCTCCATGCAGTTGAAGGGGCCAGATTGCTGCCGGAGGATTAGCACAGCTTTGTGAAGAGAACCCTGGTAGGCGTGGCCTCTCCCCGTGTGTTCTGCTGATGCAAAGTCCAGTAATTCTGATAGTGATCTGAAACCAGGTTTGCCCTAAACATCCTATGTGGTACAACAGGCTTCTAAATGTGCATATTCAATTAGTATCCTCTTGCTGGGGTGCCTTAATGATGGAAGGAGTCCTGCATCTGTGGTGCTAATTTTGTGCCCGCACTTAAATGGCTCTTGCTTATTTGCAGGGACACATGGGGAGAGAGGTGGTTCATTTTTAAAGTCCTTTGTAAGTCTCATCTGGAACAAGGCAGGGTATACCTTCCGGTAAAGGGCTAGATAGTATTTCAACTTTGTGGGCAGAAGGTATGACGGAGATACTTCGAGAGCAAGAAGGAAAACTGCCCTTCCCTGATAGCCTGAAAGCCAGTGGGTGCCCACAATACCACCCAGGTGAGAAAAAAATAAAGAGCTGTTGATGACAGTGTTCAACTGGCATGTTCCGCCTGGGGGTTCCAGCCTCCACAGGTCACCCTGGCCCTCATTGCCATGTCCTACCTCCTTCCATACCTCCGGTGAATATTACTCTCATTCCAGGCAGTGGGAGCTACCCCAGTGGCTCCGAGCCAGTTGGATCGCTACCTCCTGCTCATGAGGGGAAGAAGGAAGAAGAGAGATGAGAGAGAGAGAGAGAGAGAGAGAGAGAGAGAGAGAGAGAGAGAGAGGAATAAGGAAGAAGAGAGAGAACTACCTGAATCTCCTGTTGAAATTAGGACTTTTGCCTTGGTAGCAATGTGTGTTGGTCTTTGAATTCTGGTCTGCCCTCTTAGTTGGGGAGGGAAGGCATGTGGAGAATTGTAAATCCAGATAATTGAGATAGAAGAAAAAATCGTGACATCAACTCACCTGTATAATTAGTAACTGCCCCTAATGTTTCTCTGTATTGAGAGTACTCAGCTGGAAAAACATAATTGGTCTTCCTTTCCCTTTCCAAATACTGTTCTGTAGAGATTGTCTCGATTAATACATAAATGCAGATAACATTTTCAAATATTTTGCTGGAAGATAGTTTTGCTTAGAAATTTTCAAAATCTACTCCCGCCCTCTACTTGCTATCTATAAAATACCAGTTCTGACTGCATGGACTTGAGACTTGCCAGGCTTGAGACTTGCAATGGGTTGGCCAAATATTTTGAAAGCCACGAAAATGAGAAAAGTCCCCGTTCCTCTATACGCTGCCTGCTTTTTCTTTGAATCAAGCCAAGTAGTGGTGATGCTTACAAAGTGGAAAAGCATCCAGCTAAAAGGGCGAGAGGTTTAACCTTCACCCAGACAACCTAAGTGTGAGACCACAGACATGGACTATTCCAGCATCGGGGAAGCGGATCACCGCTCAGCTGTGTCTGATACTCCAGGATTTTCTACAGTTGAATCGGTGACCTTTCTGTCCTTGTTGCCATTATATCTGTTCTGAGAGAAGGTCTCTTTTCTGGTTCCGAGTCCCTCATTATAGCAGATTGGCCGACGTAGAATGGTCTCAAAACTGAGACTTGTATCTTGGCTCCGGAGATGAAGGAAATGGGGAGGTTGCTGGCAAGAAGCAAAAGAACAGAAAGCTTGTTTTTCTACTTAAGGTTTATGCCCCTGCTGTGCTGGACTTCCTAGGACTATTGGTCTTTATTTTCTGAGCTCTGTGATAGCCCTGGGAATGGTCGCTGTCCAGGAACTGATATTGTTGGGTCATATAAGCCAAGCCTGGTTATTACTAATCCTTGGGGACAAAATATAATGGCTTAAAAAAGGAAAAAAGCTGGAGTATGGGGAGGGACAGCCATGTCCAGAGCCATGGCTCCAAGAAAAATGGTCAACACTGTCCGTGTCATCCTCTCCATCATCATAGCAGATGAACCTTTTTACTTAATGGGTACCGACCACCGTTCTCACCATTTTATAAATATAAACGCACTGTGGTACTAATGTTAGCCCTGTGAATACTACTGTCGTCCCCACTTTGCGGAGGAAGGAACTGAACATTACGGGGATTTGGATTTAGGGATGGTACAAAGTTGTGGATTTCTGGGAACTGGAGAGCCCTTGAACGGTTTAAGCAGGGGACTGGCATTGCCTGTTTTGCATTTCGAATAATTCAGGTGTTTAAAATCCCTGGGGGAGAAGGGGAAGGAAAAACAGGCTAGTATGTGAAAAGAGCTACAGAAAAAAAAGTGATGAGGGAGAACACAAGAAAAAGGCATTGGTATGGCGAATCATTTCCTGAAATGGACAGGATTGGGCAGTGGGGTTTGGGGAGAAGGAAGGAGTCCAGGAAGTCAGTGTTGTAAGCGTGATATTATATGTATAGGACAGAAGGTGGCCATGCAATAGTGCTCAGTGTTCTGGATCGCTGACAGGTACCCTGTCATGAGTGTGCCAGCTGCCCTGTGCAGGAAGTATGCATCTCACCGGGTCTTTGCACACTCTCTTTGATTAGAGCCAGGCTGGGGAGGATTCCTTGAAAGACAGGAGACTTTGCCTGGAAGACTCTTCAACTAAGAAATAAGGCATTTATAGGAGATCCAATCAAACCAGCCCAGTCCAACCCTCTTGTTTTGAAAGCTGTGTAGGGATCCCCCTGGGTGGCCTTCCATTGGGAAAGTCTCCCAGGGCCTTAATGCTGATGAGGGAATGTGTGTTTTCCACAGATGATTGCATTATCATCACAGGCAGGACACCTAAACCGGGGAGGAAGAAGTCATTTACATATTCTTTCCAAACAAGATTGAAAAGATTTTAGAGGTAATAGGTAACTTGGCATCTACTGTCAGGATTGTCCTAAAGCATATTTGTAGGTGTGCAAGTGGGCCTTTTCCTGTCACTTGTTCGTGATGTATCCAAGTCAGGGAAGAAAAGAAACACCGCGTCATCCAATAAGATATTGCTGGAGAGATAGCCCTTGACTTGGCGGTCTCTGAATCTTATTTGCAGTTATTTCTTTGACTTCGGAAGTTACGTTTAGGTGGGACTTGGAATTCAAAGTCACATGGCTAGTTGAAATCTTTTCAGCTGGCCTGGGTAAGTTGGCAAACTAGCAGAGTATTTATCTGAATGATTGTTGTGTTTAGAAGATGCTATTTCCCCCTTCATGTCTCAACAAACACGAACACACGTAACTTGATTCAAGTAGATCAACCCTTTTTCAAGTTATTTTCAAAACTCAGACTACAGGAAAATCTGTATCCCAGATTTTAGTATGATGCCTGGCATCATCGATGTCCTATGAATATTTGGAATACTGAACCGAGGGTTGTAGAAGGTCTTGAAAAATAACCCGAGGAGTCTCCCAGGGTCAACGTTGGACAAGAACACCTAAACTGGCTTTGAACCTAAAGGCAAAAATAAAAGATACATATGTTTTAAAGTCTGCAGCCATGAACTCTGAGTTCTCACAAAGATGCTGACCACACAGACCTCCCCCTTCTGCCTGGCTCGGAGGCGCGAAGAATTCTCCCTGTCCCGTTTTTGGTACAGTGTTAGGGAAAAGAAAAAATGGCGGTGTGATGGAGCCATCAGCTCTCCTCCTTGATGGCACTCCAGGCTTAATGGCTTGTGCTTCTCAGGCCGTGATTTCCAGGACTAGCATCACACCCTATCATTGATGACTTTTATTTGAATCTCTGTTGCTTGTACGTATTAAGTACCTCCCCTGTGCCGGGCGCTGCTCCAGAACTTTCCATTAAATAACTCCAGTAATCCTCACGGTGCTTCCATGGTTTAGGTTATTATTGTCTGTATTTTACCTAGGAGAAGGTGAGGCACAGAAAAGTCACGTACCTTACGCAGGGCCACACAGCAAGCAGTGAATCACAGGTTGAATCAGCGTATCTCACTGTCATAAGTAAGCTAGGGGAAATGACCCCATATCTTCACCCATGACATGATGGCTCGTGGATTGCAATTGGCTCCCACTCTGTGCTCTTAGCCGTTATGCCAAACCGACTTCTACTTTTCTGTGAGTGGCTCCAATCCCGTTGATGCTTCATTCGTGGTTTCTCAAGGACATTCAGTTGTTGCACTGAGACTGGTTGATCCTTAAGTCGAATTACTTTATCTCTGTTGGGTGGGTGAGATCAGAGATCAGGGAGTTTTGAAACTAGAGATCAGTACTTTTTCAAACTTCCTGGTCTCAGGACCCCTTTACACTTAAAAAAAAAAATTGTTTTTAAAGACCTGAGAGAGCTTTTGATCTTGTATCACTTTGTAGAACATCTTTCTTTATGTCTGTGTCTTTATTTCACAGGCTTTGTCTTATACGTGTAATTACATACTCTCCCCTGATAAATTGTATTGAAAAGGAATTTGAAAATTGGAGGGACAACTAAGTGAATTAACCAGAAGGATGCAATACTGGCCACATGAGCCTCTAGAGAGATATCGTTTCCGTCGCTCACCATCACTGCAAGTGTCTTGCCAGGTTTTGTCATCCCTTCAGAGACCTAAACGTCTCTTAGAAATGAGGGCAAATCCAAACCTCTCTCTCTCTCTCTTTCTCTTTCATAAACTAACTCAGAATGTTACCTTCACTTTGCTCTCAAATTCTGTCAATTTGATCTGCTCTTTGAATGCTCCCTGTATCTGTTTAATTTTATTTGATTACAGATAAGGCTACACTAATGAATCATTTTTACCTTTGGTATATTTATACCTCTTAAGATTTGGTAAACCTGTTTCTTCTTTTGTAGACCATTTGTGGAAAGAGAGACTAGTATTTTCACTGAAATTTATCATTAGCCACACAGCGTTCCAAGTCAAATTTGTGCTCTTGATTTGATTTATTGCTTAGGAACCAGAATCAAAAGTGATTGAAAATGTTTGGAGGAAAAAAAAAAAGGAAAATATTTGAAATGTGACTTAACCTGATTAGCCTCATTCTCTCGCCATCAGCCCTGAATATTCCTTTCCATTTCTCCTCACTCTGGTTGGATTTGCTTCTTTTTCAACTATTTGTTATATACCAAATCTGATGCCACCGGCTGTTTCCAAGTGGATGGGTCAGAACTTTTAGGAAATGTGTGCCCTTGCAGAAAATCTACAAAATCCATTCACGGGCATATACGCCACGCCCTTCTCATATACTTACATTTCTTATATACTGTGTTTTATCAGTTTGAAAATGCAATGAACCCTGTCCTCAAGGTTCAGGTCACCTTGCAAAGCTTGAATGAGTGACAAGGATGCCGGACGCCTAGGTCCCACATCTTAGGGCTTCCTCACCTTCAGGCTTCTTCCCTTTCGTCAAGAAATCATCCTACTTAGAATTTTCAGATAGCAGGGGACCCTGACCGGATACTCAGGGAGCGCGTGTATATCCACAGCAGATCCCACACTTTCCCCCACTTGAAAAGACCACAGAAACTCTCACTTTGAACATGGACAGTCATCAAACCTTCAAGCTTTCCAGACAGCCCCAGGAGTCTATACTCGCATCGCTCGCTGGTTATAGACCTAGTCATTAATTAACAGTGGTCATGGAAATGAAATGTTTTGTTTGCATCTGAGAGAAATCAGTAAAGTCTACAAATAAGATGAGTTACTGCTAAGGGCTGGGGCTTAGCATAAGAACTTTTCAGCAAATATACATGGTATATTTCTCCATGGAGACTTATAAATGGAAAATCTGGCTGTAATTATCAAAGGGTGTAGGCAAAGACAGTATCTGACTTGTATCAAGAAAGCCGATCAGATCTTTTTGAGGAAATGACTTGCTTTGGGCTTCACTTTCCCAAATTACGAGGTATGGAGCACACACATCCTTAGTTTTTCAATGTAATTTTATTCCCTCATTTCATCTGCATGGCTGACATTCTTTTCATCCGTTACTAGGAAACTAAGTATGTTTTCTTTAAAGTAAAACTGATGTATGTGACAGAGACTGAGTCACATGATTGGCTTTATAAATGACAAGGGCCATTACTCCATTTGCTCTCAGTTAAAAATGCCAATATTGGGGCGCCTGGGTGGCTCAGTCGGTGGAGCCTCCGACTTCAGCTCAGGTCACGATCTCACAGTTCGTGAGTTCAAGCCCCGCATCGCGCGCTGTGCTGACAGCTCGGAGCCTGGAGCCTGCTTCAGATTCTGTGTCTCCCTCTCTCTCTGCCCCTCCCCTGCTTGCGCTCAGTCTCTCTCCATCTCTCAAAAATAAATAAGCTTTAAAAAAATTAAAAATACCGATACAACACGTTGTCATCAGTAGACAAATTTTCACTGTCTGCCTAATGTGCGGACATTTACAAATACTTCCATGCTTGTAGAGGTCTGACGGATCACAGAGAAATCTGTCTGATATTATAGGTTTCTCGCAAAGTTTGCTTTAAACACAGTAGAGGTGATGGGATTTCAGCTCTGAAAACAAACTTTTAGTAAAAAGTCCCTAAAGTGACACCATAGTTAGCTGCAGGTGCCACCACTTTTCATTTTTTTATGATGGAATCCCAGTTCCAAAGGAGGAAACGCTCTGGGACTGTTTGTGGAACAGTGACATTGCAGCATATCCTGTTGCTAGAAGAAAGCCAGAAGATGTGATAAGGAGAAACGCTTCTCCCAAGAGTTGCTTATTCTCACAAGGACACCCGCTAAACCTCCTGTACGTTTCTTCTACATCTTTCTCGTTACAGAGTTGACACTAACCTTTGCATCCCCGAAGCTGGTGGCCATTCTGACAGATGGTGCTGATGTTTTGTTGTGTTGTGTGTATTTGTTTGTTTTTTGGAAAAGCAATGCGAGTATTGCCAGGTGGTTTCTTCTGTTGTTGTTGTTCTTGTTCTTCTCCTTCTTCTCTTTCCCCTTACTCTTCCCCCTGTCCCTCCTTCTCCTTCCTCCTCCCTCTCCCCTCCTCCTCCTCTTCCTCCTCTTCTTCTTCTCCTCCTCCTTTTCTTCTCCTCCTCCTTCTCTTCTCCCCCTCCTCCTCCTCCTCCTCCTTCTCCTCCTCCTCCTCCTCCTTTGTCTATTTTGAGAAGGAGTGAAAGCTGGGGAGGGGCAGAGAGAGAAGGTGAGAAGAATCCCAAGCAGGTTCCACGCTGTCCGCACAGAGCTCGATGCGGAGCTTGGTCTGATGAACAGTGAGCTCATCACCTGAACCGAAATCAAGACTTGGATGCTCAACCAACTGAGCCACCCCGGCACCCTTGTTTCTACTGTTCTTATGCTTACCTTTTTCTCCTTTAAAAATACATCCTGTACATCACTCCACCGAACCATGGACCCCAATGGGATGATTATTGACTCAGAAACTTTGTGAGAGTTCCATGCGTGTCAATCAAACACCCCCTTGATTCTTCCCTAATCTGGCATAAAGTGACAGAAAAGTGCCTCCCTTAGTAGATCAAGCCTGGCCTTTGATTCCTGTGTTGGAGAATCTAAGTTGCTTCAAACTCACAATATATTTGGATATTTGGGGTTCCACTCTGTCATGAGAGCATTAGAACCATGAAGAGGGAGCAAAGCAGCCCCAACGGCTGCCAGTAGTGACTGATCAACAGCTGGTTCCTGGACCATTTCATCTCAGGGAGGGACAGGGCGTAAGTGTTCTTTCAGGAGTTACGGCGTGAGAACAGGCTCTCTTCTCTGCCAAACGTGCTGAGGAGGAAGGAAGCCGTTCCATTAAGTCGCACCTTCTGTAAATGCTTCTTTGCTCTTCTTGGTCTCTATAACGAACAGAAATCTGCCTCCTTATGGCAAATACTGCTGTTTTTCCTTATTGTCTCTGAAACTTCCTAGGACCTAATTCCTCTCTCCTGTCACCGCTTCGCATTGTTCCGTCAGGCATTATCTTTCAAGTCTTTTCATTTTCAGCTGAGCATTCTCAGGGCCCCTAGTCATTATCCTTCTCTGGAGGAGCTAGGACTTACGAGTGCCTCTTTGCATGGGGTTTGAAAATGCGGGGAGAAAGATACTCCTCAAGGCACCACGTGCATCAGTGAATAATTAGAACATGCTGAACAGAAGAAATAGTTAAATTAAGTTACATGCTCAGGAGAAGCTGTTACACAATCTTAAAGTATGTTCTGCAAAAACTTCTAACCAGAGGAGAGGCTCAAGTTATGTTAAAACTCAGGATTCTCAATAGCCTGTAAGCATAATCTCAATTGGGATAAAAATCTGTGTCAACTATATGTGCATGTAGAAAAATTATCAAAATGAGAATGGTGGGATTATGGCGGGTTTTAATTTTCTTCTGTGTCGATTTCTATTACTCTACAATGCATGGGGCCCACTTTCTCACCCATAGAACAACATGTTATATTCCAGGGGAGAAATTATATAGAGAGAGTACAAGGGATGATAACCCCTTTTGTTGTCTGTGCACAGCTGTTTTTTTTTTTTAAGTTTATTTATTTATTTAGAAAGAGAGAGAGAGAGAGAGAGAGCACTAACAGGGGAGGGGCAGAGAGAGAGGGACAGAGAGAATCCCGAGCAGGCTCTGCATTGTCAACACAGAGCCCGATGTGGGGCTCGAATTCACAACTGAGAGATCATAACCTGAACCATAACCAAGAGTCAGACGCTCAACCTACTGAGCCACCCAGGCGCCCCTGTGCACGGCTTCTTTTAAAGAAATCCGAGGCATTCACATTTTGGGTTGTCTATAAGAAGAGGCATTTGGAATAAGACCTTTTATCTTATTGCTTTGAAGTTTCTTGTTCTTGCTACAGTCCATTCCGGAAATCAATTTAATTTGGGGTTAGGACAGAGCAGCGAGGAAGGTAGGGTATAATAGATACTGCAGCATCTAGAGTACGGGAGAATACTTAAGAAGAAGGCTTAAGAATCTATGGATTATGGGGCAGCTGGGGGGCTCAGTCGGTTAAGCATCTGACTTCGGCTCAGGTCACGATCTCGCGGTCCGTGAGTTCGAGCCCTGCATCAGGCTCTGTGCTGACAGCTCAGAGCCTGGAGCCTGCTTTGGATTCTGTGTCTCCCTCCCTCTCTCTCTCTCTCTCTCTCTCTCTGCCCCCTCCCTGCTTGTTCTCTGTCTCTGTCTCTCAAAAATAAAAATAACATTAAAAAAAGAGTACGTGGATTAGAAAAGCAATATTAAAAAAAGATAACAACACGTGTTGAGAAGATGTGGAGAAAAGAGAACTGTCATACATTGTTGGTGGGATTATAAAATGGTCCAACCACTTTGGGAAAAAAAAATTGGCAATTTTTAAAAAATTGAAGTGTAAATGTGCCCTATTACCCAGAAACTCTGCTAATAGGTATTTGTCTAAGAGAAAGGACAACCAAAGTCCACGCTTCTACAAGAATGTTCATGACAGCATTATTCATAGTAGATAAAAAGTGAAAATAATCCAAGTGTTCTTTAACTGATGAGTGAATAAACCAAGTGTGATACACCCACAGATTTAAATGTTATTTGGCAATAAAAAATAATTATTGATAAATGCAGCAAAGAGAGTGAACCTCCTAAGCATTATGCTAAGTGCGGATAGCCGGACGGAAGAGATTACAGAGTATTTAATTCCATTTGTGTGAAATGTGCAGAAAAGAGAACTCCATAGTAACAGAACGATTTCCTGGGGGGTGCGGGGGGGTGGAATGGGGATTAATTCCAATGAGCAAGAGCTATTTCCTGGAGGTGATGGAGATGTTCTACACTTGGATATTGTGATGGCTGCACAGGTCTGTCCATCTACTAAGAATCATTGAATCAAGAATCATGGAGTCGCTTACAAAAGGTGAATCTTCGAGTGTGTAAATTCTGCCTCAGTAAACCTAGTAGGTCTTTTTAAAGGAATATGTGGGCTAACTTTTCTTTCTGGTTGTCTAGATACTATTATCAGACAAACCTCCAGGAGGCTCATCCTTGAGCAGTAGAGCCAGAGCCAGTCAGAGGACGGCAGCTTTCCTGCCGGGCCAACACCTACTTATGTCATGCTTCTCCCCACCTAGACCCCCCAGAGTTTGTTGTTCATCTGACATGTAATCCCTTTCCCGTTGAACATCGATGGAGAACCCGCTTAACGCCACTATTGAAACTATGACGGGAATTTCATTTCAAGGGCAGCACGACATTGCTAAAGTCAAGTGCTGTTTCTTATCTTGGTAATCACAGGCATCTTATATGATCAGGCTTGTCACAGAGGAAAGGAAATTAACATTTTATTGGTATATCCAGCAGAAGTGTCCGCCACGATCGCGGGGAAGACTTGGCCACAGGTTTGTGCCTGTCACAGAGCGGCAGAACTCCCTGTGAACATTGGATGACCGATGTTCGTTCATTCTCCCATGGACTGTTACAGTACCATGTGATTTCACTCGTACGTGGACTCTAAAAGACAAATGAACAAACAAAACAGAAACAGACCCGTAAATACAGAGGACAAGCTGGTGGTTGCCAGAAGGGAGAAGGTGAGAGGATGGGCAAAGTGGGTGCAGGGGAGAGGGAGATACAGGCTTCGAGTTAGGGAAGGAATCCTTCCCAGGGATGAAAGGCACCGCGCAGAGAATACGGCCACTGTGGTACCTGTAATGGTGATGTGTGCTGACAGGTGGTAGCTACAGGTGTGGTGGGTGGACCGTAATGTACGAACGTAGCCAATCCGTGTGTTACACAGCTGAAACTAATCTAACATTGTGTCGACTGTATTTCAATAATATATGTAATATCTGATAGTATGAAGTGGGAAATGTATAATTTTGTTTTAGAAAACCTTTTTTTTTAAGGAGCTCGTCCTCACAAAGTATATTCCGAGGCATTGTGTTTAAGAGAGAACCGATGAGGTCTTAACAGTTCTACTGTTGTGTGTTGCTAGGGAGACAAAGTCCTATGTCATTTTTAAAAAACAATGGTTGAAAGGCATCCTGTGAAGATCTGTAAGTAGAAATTTTTCTCCTTAACTTTCTTTTTAAAAAAATTTATTGTCAAGCTAGTTAACATACAGTGTAGTTTTGGCTCCGGGAGTAGAGTCCCATGATTTATCACGTACGTACACCCCACGCGCATCCCAACACGTGCCCTCCGCGATGCCCATCCCCCGTCTAGCCCATCCCACCACGCTCTACCCCCCCAGCAACCCTCAGTTTAGTCTCTGTATTTAAGAGTCTCATGGTTTGCTTCCCTCTCTGTTTTTATCTTAGCTTTCCTTCCCTTCCCCTAGGGTCATCTGTTAAGTTTCTCAAATAACACAAATGAGTGACGTCCTATGGTATCTTCCTTTGTCTGACTGACTGACTTCTCTTAGCATAATACCCTCCAGTTCCATCCACGCAGTTGCAAATGGCCAGATTTCATTCTTTTTAAAATCTGCAAATAATAGTAAGCACTTAGTTTCAGACTTTTATATTTTTAGGCTGTTGATATTTTATATAGAAAGAATCCACCCCCTCTTCTGAGCAAATTAGTGTTCTTTTGTTCTTCTGCAACACTTTTCTTCTGTATCATTTACTACCAGCTCAGCTAAACCTGTGTGTTGGGACCACCTCAACGGATTAACGGGTGAGAGTTAAGTTCGCCCTGGGATAATTTCATTGGGGGAGGGTTTTCCATCCCTTCCTTTCCCCCTTTGAGATTAGTAACTACATAAGAGTTTGAATCTTCATTTTAATCCGTGTAGGCTCCATGTGCTTTTTTGGTTTCTGGGTACTGTTTTTATTTTTATTTTTTATTTTGTTCACTGGTTCATTCACTCATTCGACCAGCCAGCATTTCATGAAAACTTATCATAGTGCCGTGTGCTAGAAGTACGGAAATGAAAGACATAATCTCAGCCTCAAGACATTCACCAATAAGTCCGCGGAAAATGAAAATATAAGTGCTGTTATCGAGGAAAGGAGGCAAGGTGGGGGCACTTAACAGGATGGGAACAAGTCAGGGATGACTTCCTGAGTGGCCTTTCAGTTGAGCTTGGTAGAAATAGGCCAGTTGGAGAAGAAAAGGAAGGACGCAGAAGTAAGTAAAAACGTGTGCAAAATTGTAGATGCACAAAGAACCTGGTAGATGTGGAAAACTCAAAATAGTCCCGTTTGATTAGGGAATGGGGCGCGTCAGAAAAAAACATTGTGAGTGAAAGGTTAGGTGGATTGTATAAACTCTGGTGTCCTCATCTGCACAGTAGACAGAGGGTAGGCAGGTGGCTCCCCAGAGTGCCGGCTTGCAGTGAGTGCTTTATGTTCTTTGATGGTGGTGGTGAACAGGGGTTCCATCTGGCGTGTGTGTATAAGGGAGCCCTCCCGATTAACTTGTGATCGATTTATGAGATTCTCATGCCTGATGAAGAGTTTGTGGGTCAAACAGATGGATGCCTCTTGTAAATGTTTTAAAATGCCTACTGGGGCGCCTGGGTGGCTCAGTCAAGCGTCCGACTCTTGGTATCAGATCAGGTCATGATCTCACGGCTTGTGAGTTTCAGCCCAGCATTGGGCTCTGCACTGACAGCACAGAGCCTGCTTAGGATTCTCCGTCTCCCTCTCCCTCTCCCTCTGGCCCTTCCCCTGCTTGTTCTCTCTCTCTCTCTCTCTCTCTCTCTCTCTCTCTCTCATAAATATTTTTAAAAAATGGTTGAGGTGCTTCCTAATTATCCAGTGCATTTGCTGAATTCGTTATTTGCTGGCATCATTGAGGTACAGCCATTGCACGTGGAAGGCAGAACATCGTGGTGGTTCATAGCTTAGGCTTTTCAGGGCAGACTTGCAACATTCCTGTGTCTAATCTGCAAAATGGGGATAATCATAGTAGATAACTTAGTGGGTTTTTTTGTTCACCACCTTTAGATTTTTCCCAATTAGCTAATAAGGGAAACAGATCACATTGGTCAGTGCCTCTCAAAGGAAATGTTTTCAAGGTTTTCAAACCCCAAGTTATGATGTGTTACTGAGCCACAGAATCAGTTTGGTAGGGGGTGCAGCTAACATTCTTGTTTTCACAAAATAGAACGGAACATAATTGACAATATAAGAGTGTGGTGTCTGTAAGAATATTGTTTCATTGAATTTAGTTTCAAGTATGTGTATATTAAGTCATCGTGTAAAATATCTTTCCTGGGGGGGTGTCTAGGTCAAGAAAGTTTGAAAGTACGTGCTCTAAAGGACAGAAAATCAGGTTGTTACAATTCTCTCCTTTTTTTTTTTTTTTTTTTTTTCTTTTTGCCCTGGAATCCCAGATTTGGATAAATCTGTTACTATTTGGATACAATCTAGCAGATTAGAAAAGAAATGGTTTGTTACAAAGAGTTACTTCACACAACTTTAAAGGATATATAGATCGTTTTTAAGATGCAGTGGGAAAGGGACTCCTGGTTGGCTCAGTGGGTTAAGCGTCCAACTCTTGATTTCGACTCAGGCCATGATCTCATGGTGTGTGGGATTGAGCCCCACATGGGGCTCCATGCTGACAGCTCAGGGCCTGCTTGGGATTCTCATTCTCTCCCTCCCTCCCTCTCTGTCTCTCTCTGTCTCTCTCTCTCTTAAAATAAATAAATAAACTTAAAAACTAGATGCAGTGGGGAAGACGTTATCATTCAAATATTCTGTCTGCTGGAAACTTGGAGATAATTCTTTGAATTATGTGGAGTTTTGACGCCTTCGTGAATGTGTGCACACGTTCGTGAGCACTCCCACCGCAGGTACAGACAGCTTTAGGAATATAAAGCTCAGGGTCAAATTTTGCTTCTCCTTTCCATTCTTACATGATCATCCGTTCAAATTGTCGCCGATTTAGGTCAGCGAGGTAAATCCTGTCTATCTGTACTCCCCTACTGAGTTGATATTTTCCTTCACTGTGAGGTGTTTTCTAATTACTTTGTGAATAAAACATTTCTGATGGGAAGTAAAATTGAGTGCAACATTATGCTTGTAGCTAAAAATGCGCTCTCTTTACTGGTCGAACTGGGGCTGGTTGCCTGAGGCAGGCTCTCTGATTGTCACATGGTGGAGCCATGCTTAATGATCCACACTAGCCTCTTGGGGCTGCTAAAGGAATTCAGGACATGCTGAGTCCTTCATGACAGAGCAAGTGTTTCTTTTTCAAAGAAAGAGTTCCCCTAGTTCCATTGTAAGGGCAATGCTTGGAGCCTTCGTCATTTCTAGCTGTTGCCCACTTCTGTCAAATTCCCTCTTTCTGAGACTCTAAGTAAATGAGTCCTGTTTCCAAGCTCATGAGATGTTTACATACGGTTTGTTACCACTAGATTTGGAACATTTCTGCTTCGCTGTGATCAGTAGATGGTTCTGGCTGGTGGCAGATCTTCAGATGCAGACAGAGGTTGTGAGGCTCCTGTTTTTTGCCAGTCAGGGGCATAAAAAGGGTTGACTTCACCCCCAGTGGTCTGAGTGAAGGTCCCGGGGCAGCCACTCACATATTTAGAAAAATAACTCCCTTGTATCCTTTCACTCCTATTTTGTTGACTTTCTATTCGCATTCTGACTTAAAACAGTCTGTCCCTATCATGGTCTTGCCAACCTGATAATGACAGTAGGCTTCCTCTTTAGTTGAACATCTTGTCTTTTTAAAAAAAAATCTTTTTTAACGTTTATTGATTTTTGAGAGAGAGAGAGAGAGAGAGAGAGAGAGAGAGAGCAAGCAGGGGAGGGGCAGAGAGAGAGGGAGACACACAGAATCTGAAGCAGGCTCCAGGCTCTGAGCTGTGAGCAGAGAGCCCAGAGCAGGGCTCCAACTCACAAGCTGTGAGATCGTGACCTGAGCCGAAGTCAGAAGCTTAACTGACTGAGCCACCCAGGCGCCCCTAGTTGAACAAATTCTTATTCCTCAAACCGTTTAGTTGAATTTTCTGAGGCAGGGGAAAATATCAGTCAATCACTGCAAACTCGAAAGCATATATAAATAAGGTCGGATAACTTAAAATAATGTATCAAGGGAAAAAATGGCATTCCTGGCTCTGCTTTTTAAAAGCTTATTTTTGAATTTTTTAAACATTTCTTTATTTTTGAGAGAGACAGAAAGAAAGTGAGAGTGGTGGAGGGGCAGAGACAGGAGGAACAGAGGCTCCAAAGCAGGCTCCACACTGATAGCACAGAGCACAGCGTGGGGCTTGAACTCACAAACCGTGAGGTCATGACCTGAGCTGAAATCAGTCGGTTGAGTGACTGAGCCACCCAGGCGCCCCTTGAAATTGTTTTGAAAAATTCTTTTAACAGATCTCTGATTACACAGACATATTTATGTACTGTTAATAAGTAAAGGTGGGGATGCCTGGGTGGCTCAGTCGGATAAGCATCCGACTTTGACTTCCATCATAAGCTTTTGGTTCCTGAGTTTGAGCCCCATGCTGGGCTCTATGCTGACAGCACAAAGCCTGCTTGGGATTCTCTCTGTCCCTTTCTTCCTGCCCCTCCCCTGCTTATGCTGTCTTTGCTTCAAAATAAATAAATATTAAATAAATAAATAAAAAGTAAAGGCATACACGGGGTAATAAATTACAAGTGGTCCTCCATTATGGGGACAGAAGAGACTGGTGTTATCCGCGGTACAAGGGAGAATGCGTGTCCTGCCCAACCAGCCCCCCTCCCACCCAGCTCCAGCAGATGGTTGTTATTTGGGAAGTCGGGCCCCATGGTTTTAAATTTTTTTCAGGGGAAGCCAAATTTAGGTTTTAAAACAAGAAATCTGTCTTGAAAATGTTGGCTCAGTTGTTTTGGATACTCTGCAAGCCAAACAAAATTTATCTGTAAACTTAACTTGGCCAACTGATGACCCTTCAGCTGTAGATTTTTCCACCTACAACAGACAGAACTTTTCTCGTTACTAATGAGGTTAGTAACCGTGAGGAGCTCTTGAACCCTCCTTTTACGGAGGTAGCATCCCAGTTCTCAATTTAATAACAATGCATTGCTCGCCATGTGTAGTGTTGTCAAGAATGCAAAGGCTTCTGTGGTCAGACTGGAGAAGGCTCCTGAGTGAGGTGATGCTAAGGCAGAATGAAATACTTGCTTCGGTGGGGGGTCTTGACAAAGCTCTGTGAGAGTGTAAAACCTAACCTAGGTCCCAGAGGAGCTTTACAGAGGAAGTGGCAACAATTGAGATAATGTATATGAAAAGAATTTTGATAGAAAAGGAAGTGGAGGGGCACCTGGGTGGCTCAGTCAGTTCAGCATCCAAATTCCACTCATGTCATGATCTCACCGTTTGTGGGTTCAAGCCCCGCATCGGGTTCTGTGCAGACAGCTCAGAGCCTGGAGCCTGCTTCGGATCCTGTGTTTCCCTCTCTGCCCTCCCTCTGTTGCTCACTTTCTCTCTCTCTCTCTCTCTCTCTCTCTCTCTCTCTCTCTCTCTCTCAAAAATAAATGTTAAAAAAAAAAAAGAAAGAAAAGGAAGTGGAAATTTGTCAAGGGAAGCGGGATGTAAGAAACTCTATAGTTATACTGTGGGCTTTGATAAGTCTTGAAATGGTACAATTGGAGGGTCGAGTATATGAGGAGACATAATTGGGACCAGACTAAGAGTTCTTTGAATATCAGTCTTCAGAGCTGAGGCTTGATTATGTAATTAGGGAGAGGAGCTCTAGATTTTAGAGCAGGGAAGAGACCTAATGTGATCTGATCTGTTCTCTGTGTTTTTATCCCAAATCCTGGACTATATCCCCTTAATGCAGTTGGAAGCCTTCTCTGATGGGTTGGTTAAACTAAGGATCCTTCCGTTTCTGGAAACACTGACAATCCTTTGAACAACCGTGCACTAGTCACAATAAATTACATCCTTGTGATTTCCAGATGAGTCTACAAAGCAATGTTCAGGAGATGGTAAGAACACTGGGCAGTTTTGCTGCTGTGAACACAGTATCCTGCCCTGCCTTTGGATTCTGTGCAGAGAATATAATGCCTCTATTAGGAGCAGCTAATTGTAATCATGAAAACATAAATTAGGTGGAATTAGGTTGAAATAGATTGGAATGAAAATACGATGGTGACTTTACCAAAAGAGGTTAGATTGTAAGCAGTCGCCAATGATATGAAAGTGGAATGAAAATATACTATGCAAACATAAGCCAATAAAACATCATTTTTAATGTGAACTTATGTATTCAAAGTAGGAAGAGAAACTTCACAATTATGTGCAAATTGCCCCAGATTAAAATGAAAATACAGGATTAAATTAGGATTTAGGGACGGGTTTTTTCACCCACTTCCTAAAATGTCAGTGGTCACAGTTCACTTGTGGATCACGTGCCGTGAAAGACACTTGTTGACCGGTACTTGAGTGTTGGTCAAGAAAAACCAACCAATGTGCCAGATTATAATTAGATAAAAAAATGCCCTAGACAGATGGCCATTTTGGCACAATTGGTATAAACAATGTATGAATTCATGTGAATTGCTTTAACACATTATTTCTCTCTTCCAAGAAACTCAGCACAGAACGCATGTGATTCCTGTTCATCAATTCAATAGTAATTATGGGTCTAAATTAATCACTTGGTTTATCACTTGCCAATTGCTCAATCTGGCCTCTCTAGACACTTTAGAGACAAGGAAACAATTTAGCTAAACACTATTACATAAATAGTCCAAGGTCACAAAATAGAATGAAAATAACAAATCTTCAGCTTCTAATCATTTGCATAGCTAATAGAACAGGCAGAAATGAATTGCATAAGGCTATTGAAACAAATTCACATTTAAGCAAAAACAATACCTGATGGTAGCACATAAGAAAACTTAACATTTAAGAGAAATTCATCAGGGACACCTGGGTGGCTCAGTCTGTTAAGCATCTGACTTTGGCTCAGGTCATGATTTTGCGGTTTGTGGGTTCGAGCCCCGCATCAGGCTCTGTACTGACAGCTCAGAGCATCGACCCTGCTTTGGATTCTCTGTCTGCCTCTCTCTCTCTCTGCCCCTCCCCTGCTCATGCTCTCTCTGTCTCTCTCAAAACTAAATAAACATTAAAACAAGAGAAATTTTAAAAAAGAGAAATTCGTTAAGTCATGAATGATGGGGAACTTCTGTTGGATGGCTTAGTCTGAGTTTGTTTTGTCTTTAAACTATAAGCTGCCTAAAGTTCTTTATTGAAGGAAAAAGGGTTTAGATGCGTGAGTCTGCACAGTTTTTAAAACAATCACACCCTTCTGATTGGCTTATGAATGTATTTGACAACTGATGGACTGCCGTGGGACCCTAAAAACCTTGGGTTTTACCTTGAGCTTCACCAGTAGTTAGCCATATTCAAAATCAAAGCCATTGACTTGTGGTAATTAATTCTGTAAGTTAACAGGGTTAGATGACACAATATTTGAGTCATATTCATTATAGGATTAGTTATTCATGTTATACTTTATTCATTAACAGTCTCTGGTTATGAGTCAAGATCACAAGCATGACCGGGCGTGTGTGAAACAGTCCCTCCATGAGAGCACAACTGTGGCTCACACAGAATAGTGCTCAGTAAATCTTAATTATCTGATGGTACTAGGCCACCTGGAGAGCCTCGAATGATGTGGATATTGCATGTGGGATGCTAAGCTTTGGGAACACCATACCCCAGCACTAGGAGGGGCTTTTTCATTCACTCACCTGCCCAGCCAGAACTCAAGAATCTATGCGTTTCATTCCTGGCTCATTCTGTTGGTTGCTCTTTGTAACTTTTTACTTAGAAATTTACCTCTTTTTTTTTTTTTTCCCCTTCTAGGCTATTCTCACCTGTATCAAAGTCTGTGATGTGATAGGTAGCAAAAGTGTGATTTATTTAATGAATGTCTTTGAGTTCTGTTCTTGTTAAGGAAAAGCTTGAACATACAGAACAAGATGCCCTTTGATAAATCCTAAGGTAGAAGGAAGGTGGATTTGTTGTAGATAGTGTCCAGATTGTTGTCTGGGCATCTTGTGACAATTTGATATGGTGATCCATCGCTCGGGCTTGTCTCCTGAAAACCTTCTCAGTGAAAAGAGGTTGTCAGCCTGGGCCCTTGCAAATATGAAGGTAGCTGAGTGTGGCTGGGTGAGCAGGGAAGACAGATGAATGATCGCTGATGGGCCAGGAGATAAGGATTGTGCATTTTTCCCCAATTAAATGATCAGAACAATTTAGAGTTATGATCAATAATTCTGTTGGCTAGTACTAATGAATTTTGTACAAAGTTGAACATTTTACAATAGAGTACTGTGGTCTTTCTGGGTCTCTTTCTGTGAAGGCTTTGAAAAGTTGACAAGTAGTGTTTTATTATTTTAGATATGTATACTCCATTTTGAATCCTTTTCTTAGAATAACACTGGAGGTCTTTTCTTGAAACCCCAGGCTTAAGTACATAGTTCAGTCCATCCTTGCAGTGCTAAGAGTCTCTAAAATGAGTAAGCATGTGGTGCTTAGGGCTTGGTGGTGAGCAGAAAGGTGCCTTAAGTGCATTAAGCAGTCACGTGGAAAAAATATATTAATATTTCAGTATTAATATGACTTTTTTATTACTCATCCATCTGATCATTGCTGTGCTAAATGCTTTTTAGCCTAGAAACTATAAAGAAAAACAGACTGTTGACTCTTTTTACACTGAGTTGTCTCTGGTTTTCGTTAACTCTGCCTGCCATCTTCGAAAGGCGTAGCAAATGACCAAGCAACTCTGTGTTAGAACACAAGCAGGAGAGCTAAGATGTGAACGATGTGGACAGGAGAGCCTGTCTTTGATTAGAATAGAATCGTGGAGACACGGAAGCAGGATGTGATCATTGTTCGGTTCAGGTGATTAGTTGGAAATAATGACACTTTGGAAGGGCCATTTCCCAATTAAGAAGAGAGTCAACTAACTAAGGTTCAGCATTAAGAGAGCACCGTCCACTCTTATTGAACCAAAGATGAGCCTTGAGTGGCTCATGGGGACCGACAAGACCATGCCTCTTCCAAGAACATCTCAAGTTCTCTGGAAAGAACAGCAGCTGTCTTTACCCACTCTAGAACAAGGAAGGTAAATTTGATCCCAAGTGGTACAACCTGGTTTCTTTTAAGAAACTGCCTTGGACTTTGTCAACAGTTTATACTTTAAAGATTATTTTAACAGATTTTAGGAGAGGTGAGGACTGAAGCTTTCTATAAGCCATGTACAAAACAAGACATGGGAGAGAAAAAAGACTGGAGCGAGACAGAGAGCACTCCTTAAAAGCTAAAGTTAATTCTGGGCTTCCTGGAAGCCAGGTTTTAAAATCATAAAGACATAATTCTTACCTTTCATTTTCCAGTTAAAGGAACTATACAAGTTACTTGTGAGAACCAAGCTTTTTATGCTACTAATTCCAAATCAAAGTTAATATAAGGATCTTTATTTAAATTATTTTATTAAGAATTCATTATGAAAGGGCATTTCCATAATAAAGCAATTTGATTTACTTTATAAAGCTTAGGAGTCTAAAGGTAGCATGTGAACTAATCATTTTTCTGTCCAAGAGTATACATTTTCTGTGCCTCTGACCTCTTCCTAGTTCTGTGGCCTCGGGTCAATGACCTGTGTCAACCTTAGTCTGCAGGTATACACATTCTCTACGCCAGTGCCTTCTTCAAGGTATTATTACAAAGATTAAATGAGCTCATGCACCCAAAGCAAAAGCCTGGACATCTTGTTGCTCAATAAAGTGGAGCTGCTGTAGTTGTGATCACCACCCCCATGATGGACATACTCATTTGTCCCGTGCTTTCCACAGAGTATCTCCCAGCTTTGAGTAGTCGTGAGAGGGGGAAATGGAGTCCCACCTCAGCCTAGGAAGCCCCCTCGCCTCTAACATCATGACATGTATTCAGGGATGTCTAGAACATAAGTTACTCAACCAGCAGCAGGTCCTGATAACAAATCTGTGTTTTTTCTTAGAAAAGATGCTTGCAGAAAAAGATGGAAATCATCTGACTACTTTTGTAGAGTGTCTCTGGAGATTTAGGGCTGAGCTTTGATTTTTTTTTTTAAGGTTACTGAGTTCTTCAAGTTTAAGAAACTAGGTTTAGGGTGCTCTCCGATGAATTGCTCAGATTCTCCATGTAGCTCTTAAACTTGCAAAGTTGTCTGATTCTGCTCTTAGCAACTCATCGGTAGACATTTCCATCTCTTTTTACATTCTGTTAGAATAAAAGACGTTAATATGGAATGAAATATTGTCTCCTCTCTAGGTGCAACTTTTCTTTTTTGTGTGTCTTCCTCATGTTCATCCTTTTTGATTACTGACGTTGTGTAGTTTCATTACTATAATAGCTTGTCACATTTGGCAAATGCATGCCATGTGTAGTTAAAGTATAAATGAAGGGTATGAGTAAGAAACAAACCTGATAAAAGAATCAGAAAACCAGAAGAAAAGGAGTCTTTACAGGACTGCTGTATGAGTAAGTAAGAGTCACAAATGACTGTCAAGGTTTGTTTTTTAATTATCCTAGTTGAGCATCCCAGGAGTGACAGAGAGGGAACACATGAAACAATGGGCTTCATCCTCAGGGGGTGTGCGCGGGTTGACTTCTGTTTTCAAGAGTACATGAGTACACAGTGTCACCAGCACCACCACGTTCATTGTCCTGAGTCTCTCTTTCTTGGTTTTGCCAATGTTTTGGCTCATGGAGGGAGCAGGGGAGCGGTTCACACAAAGTTACAAGAAATGGAATCAACTCTTGGATGATGGATATTTCAGTCCACCAGTAAGGTAGTAGATGATAAAGTAATATAATGTCCTCTCCAGGGAATGAGAGTGTTCCTGCTGGAGTGCAAACTGGATATTCCCTGAGTGATGACGTGGCTCCCACGGGTTTGTTGGACATCCACACAGCTCCATATTGGCAGTCTTGCCCTGTCCAGTCACTGGTTATTTGGAGACGATGGGAATTCTCTCATCTTAGACAACCTCCAAGTGATCTTCTCGCTATATTGGCCCCCTCTGATAACCTCCCTCCATCTTTTGGACTCGTGTCTATTCTTCTTTTCAAAGGAGAGAAATCATAGCTTACTGCCGACCCAACATGTTTTCCCCAGAGCTGTTGATTTCCTTTTTCTTTCCTCAAGAAGCTTTTCTTCTTTCTTAACAATTGACCCAGATTGGACTGCCTAGGTGGCCCAGTTGGTTAAGCGTCTGACTCTTGATTTCGGTTCAGGTCATGATCTCACAGTTCCGTGGGTTCAAACCCCATGTTGGGCTCTGTGCTGGCGGCACGGAGCCTGCTTGGGATTCTCTCTCTCCCTCCTTTCTCTGCCCCTCCCCCGCTCATGCATTTTCTCTCTCTCTCTCTCAAAATAAATAAATAAATAAATAAACTTAAAAAGAATGACCTAGATTGCTAATCAAAACAAGAGCCAAAATCAACCAGAAAAAAACCCAGTACTATTTTACCTGAATAAGAGGTTTAATCTTCAAATTGTAAGAGGGCATTACAGAGGGGAAATATTTGCATTTCTGGTAAATCAGTGACGATAACAGCATATATTGAGCAGTTGCTTTGTTGGTTACTTTGTTTTACATTTTATATCACTTATTTAAACCTCAAAAATCTCTAAAGCGCCTATATTTATAAATAAATGTTTTGTAAATTTTATTTTATACATAAATTGAGGTATGTAGGTGTTGCTGCCTGAAAGAATTGAAATTCGGATCCAGAGAGCCTAATTTTGAACCTTACACTCACCACTTCTCTATAGCGCTTTTTGGTAATCAACAACAACAAACAAGCAGAAATAAAGCAAAATAATTGCATTTTCATAGCCAAATGATAGGAATGCTCGTATCTTGATACAGAGTAATGGTTACCATGGAAATGTGGCCTCTAGTGATAGTATTTGTTGATTAGAGACACTCACACTTGAGAATAAGTTTGTTTTTGTAAATGTTTATGTGACACAGACCATCATACATATGAAGGCTGTTAAGGGAAGTCCTTTGCTTTCAGGGTTTCCAATCCGCTGGGAAGACTGACACTACAAGTTTAAGTAAATGTATGTAAGCAATAGCTCAAGGCATTGCAGTGGTAATGCACAGAATTGGATTGATCATAATCCATAGGTCATGACACCTGGTTATGTTCAGTTCATATGTGGCCCCCTTTATTTCATTCATTCATTGAGTAAGTCAATCAGTCATTCAGTCATCAACTTATTCCCCTCATTCTGTCTGCCCCTTTAATCCTTCCATTGAAAAGTGCCATGTAAGAAATCAGCTTCCCATTCTCTGGACAAGGACATAAAAATTAACTTGCATTTCTGCTAGATATCCCAGTAAGTTATGAAGACCTCCTCGTAGGATGCAGGGTAGTCAAATTTTCTGTATAGTATTGTCTTAGAATAATCCTAAGACCTCTTTTCAAAGTTTGGATCTATTGATTGTATACCTTGATAATCCTTCAGTCCTGCTAGTTCTCAGAGAATGGGGCAGAGACCTAGGGGTCCGTATGTCACCTAGGAGTAATTAAAGATGGGCTGTATTGTTACAAAGGGCTGTGTGGCACATAAAACAAATTAAACGGCTATCACAATGGGGCCAGCCAGAACTTATTGATCAAACAAACTGGCCTGTCTGGAAACGTTGGATTTCTGTCTGACCCTGAAAGAATTAGTTGTCTTCAATCCAAATTGCATTTTGAGCTCCCTGAAGTCACAATAAAAAATACTGTTTCTGAAACTAAAGTAATCCATGTTCTTATCCTAAATCTCTGTTTTTTAATATCACTGTGTTTTCCCCCTTCCTTTCTTAAAGTCATCAGTTAATTCATCCAGGTTTAAAAAAAAAGAAAAAAAGAAAAGCCAGAGGTTTCAGAACTATGAGCTGTAATGATGAAAAGTATTTTTTTAATTAAATGTTTGTGTGTGAGTTTTAAAAGAAAATTAGTCCATGGGATGCTGAATAATTTTTAGATGCTCTCTCTTCCTATCACAGGCATATATCACCAATGATTTTATCCAACGGTGCTTTTAGCCCCTTAAAATGTTTTCTCTCAATGTTATTTCACTCAATAAAAATAATTTTATTGTAATTAAAACATGGATTTAATGTAAAAAAGATTTTTAGTCCCAGGGTAGGAATCCTAAGCAGCTGGAGACCTGTTGACTTTCTCTTTTCTGAAATCTCATGGTAATTTATTACACAAGTATCTGTAAGAAGTTTTGATGAGACCTTTAAAAATTTTAACATTTGATAGATACTGGAAGAAAACCATTCATACTCATATTCAATAAAGTTCTAATATGTTGGCAGCTTTTTTTTTTTAACTTGACTTTTAAAGCAAGTAGTATTTATATTTGGAAAATGACAAGCTGGATATAATTGGATCCAACTGGCTGATGAAGAGATAGCTAATTGGTCTGGACTGTGAAGGGTGTCTTGCTGAGTGCTTTGGTGAATAAAGGCTTTCTTTGGTCTTGAAGTAATTCTCTTAAATGCCTTTAAATGCAACTGTGTTTTTACAAATCTTCAAAGATTTTGATGTTGAACTAAATTTCTAGCACTCCTAAATGCTGCTGACAAATACAGAACAAGTAAATAAAACAAGAAACACAAACCCTCAAACTTTTTTTTTTAATTTTTCTTTTAATGTTTATTTATTTTTGAGAGAGAGAGAGACAGAGTGTGAGTGGGGCAGGAGCAGAGGGAGAGAGGGAGACAAAGAATCCAAAGCAGGGTCCAGGCTCTGAGCTGTCAGCACAGAGCCCGACATGGGCCTCGAACCCATAACCATGAGATCATGACCTGAGCCGAAGTCGGACGCTTAACCGACTGAGCCACCCGGGTAACACACAGACCCCCAAACTTTTAATTACGGAGACTTCCAAGCCTACAGAAAAATAGAAATATAATCTAATGAAACCTTTGTCCTATCACTGATCATCAACAGCCATTTACCAACAAAACCCACTCAGTCCGGCCCTTTCAAATCTTCCCCCTAGTCCTACTGCTTTGAAACAAACCCCAAGTATTGCATCCCCTCATTAGTGAACTTTTTGATGTCTGCCTCTGAAAGGCAAGTTCTCTTTTCTCCTAGCCACAATCACAAGACCAATATCACACGTTAAAAAACAAAACAAAACAAAAAAATTGTCAAAGTCATCAAATTTTCCGTCTGAGTTCAAATGTCCAATTATCTTAAAAATTCATGACATATTTTAACATGTTCCTCTGACAAACTCTCTGTGTTTTCTATAAACCAGGAGTTGGACCTAGACTCTGGGTCAAGATTCTGGTTTGATGTGTGTGTATATGTGTATGTGAACATATGTGAACCGTTAGCACTTGGTGTTTAGTGTGTGTATGAATCATTCATTATTAGTTCAGATGTTCTAATTCGATCTTTCTTTCTTCTACCAAGAATACTTCTACCAAGAGAATTTATGGACTTAAATATTTTGTTAAGTTTTAATTCACTGTGGTTCTTAGTAATTGATCAAATTGTCTCAACTTACACCAGTGGGAGCCGATTCAAGTTTGATTTTGAGCTCTCTTGACATGGATCCTTATTATCAGATGTGATAAGATGTCATCTTGTATGTTTCCTGCCCCGCAGTGGAATCAGCAATTTCCTCTGTTTAGAGAACCACAGTCTGAGCCCTAGGACTGCCGTTTGCTACTAGGTTGGTCATTGTTTCCAAAGGCTTTTCAGCACACAAAACTATAAAATGTTTATCTTTCTTCCCATACCATTTTATTTATAAATTAAAAATCAGCTCTTTGTGCACATGTACACATTATGTGTATAAGACATGCTCCATCCAGGGCACATTTAAAGAGGCTTACTTTCCATAAGGGTGTTTGTTGACATCCGTGAAACACTTGGTGGTTAGGTACAGTGTTTCAGTCCATATTAACACATTTTACAATCGCATTTCATAAGTTTACATTTTTGTATATTTCACATTTGAACTGTATATATGTGTGTAGTCTTTTGAGTTCAATTTCTTCTGAAGATCATTTCTAGAAAATAGATTTATGTGCTGAAGAATACACAGCAGTGTAATAATGATGTGAATATATTCGTGAATCAGAATCCACTGACGAAGTAGTCACTGGTTTTCTAATTAGAGTGTGAAATCTTCATTTTTTGGAGTGTGATTAACTGATAATAGCTATGTCATGGTGTTCTTGCAAAAGCTTGTTTTGATGGGCATTGCAATATAAAAAGCACCACTTAGTAGGCAAAACAAAAACAAAAGCAGAGCGAGTACTGATTATTTTTCCTTCAAAATTTTCCGAGCGCCGATAAAACAGGAATGCAAAGTTTCAGACCCATCAGTATCAAGATTGGTATTACTGAGTATTGTCTAGTAGGCTTTCCATGATTAAAGGCTGAAAAAAATGTGTATTTAAGAGAAGTGGAATCTTGATGTCTGCAACTAAAAAGATCGGTAACTGAAGCAAATTTCTCAGTGGTTTTTTTTTCTTTTTTTTTTTTTTTTAAGAAAAGTCTTTCATCTGACTTGACTTGTATAACGTGGGTAAAGTCAACTCTTAAGGCTGTACTCTCTTGTGTTCTAATTTTCAAAACACTTTGGAAACACCCACGGTGTTTATGATCATGTTTATGATCATCTTTGTCTTACCCAGTGACAGAGAAAAGTCTTATGTAATTGTTTCCAAGGCAGGATGCTATTTTTATTGATAACAGTCCATGGATGTTTACCTGCATACAAAAACTTGCGTGCGTAAACATTTATGGTTCAGAAGTGGTTACTTCTGAAAAGCAAGTCTGGGGGCGCCTGGGTGGCGCAGTCGGTTAAGCGTCCGACTTCAGCCAGGTCACAATCTCGCGGTCCGTGAGTTCAAGCCCCGCGTCGGGCTCTGGGCTGACAGCTCAGAGCCTGGAGCCTGTTTCGGATTCTGTGTCTCCCTCTCTCTCTGCCGCTCCCCCGTTCATGCTCTGTCTCTCTCTGTCCCAAAAATAAATAAATGTTGAAAAAAAAATTTGAAAAGCAAGTCTGTTAAAGGGGGAAAAAAGGGTGAGGCAGTCACTTTCTAAATTATACATTCTTCTGTTGATGGTCTGGTTAAAGAGATTTGATATTGTATCGAACCTGAGGAAACCTTTATGAAAACCCCAGTTTAAGACAAGTTCCAGAGCCCTTTGGTTCTCCCTGTATGGAGAGTGATACAGGCCCCTGTATTATCCATTTTGGAACGGCCTGCATGAATCCTACAGTGATGGATGAATTGAAAGTATTCTGGGGTGCCAGATGGCTTCGTGAACAGAATGAGATGTCTGGATAGGAGAAACATTTCATCTAATTCACAAAAATACTAACTTCAAGCTTTCACGTCTGGGTGTGTTAAGAAATCATTCCCCCTGCCTGTGAAATTACCCTTGCTCAAATAGGAAAGGTTGTAGCCTCAATGAGTCTTGGTTTCCTCATGATAAAATGGAGTCAGCAATACTATAGACCCATAGGCAGCTCACTGGAAAACAAAAAACAAAAACACCATGAAAATTGCGTTTCCTTGTAGCACAAAGGCCTACTGAATAGAGACTACTCAATAATTATTAATCCATTATGTTTTGATTTTTATCCTACAGTAGTGTTTCCTGAATGGTACAGATTCTGGTAATAAATGCACAGAATTTAACAAGGGTTTTAGTGTAGAAATACAAAGATGATGACATAGTAGCTAATATGTGTTGAGCCCTATCATGATCCAGGCACTTTTCTAAACCCTTTGTATATATCAGTATATTAATCAGTATATTAATCTTCAAGACAACCCTGTGAAGCCATCACTAGTATCCTGATTTCACGGATGAGGAAACCAAAGCAGAGAATAAGGGAGACGGGACACAGAGACAGTGATTCAATGAAGACTCTTGAGGGTTGACTGTCGAGTGGAATAGAAGCACAGTGGTGGTTAAAATGCAAAGTGGGGCCAAGGGACAACGGTGTGGGACAGCGGAGCCTGGAGCATGTTTGTATTCCAAGAGGGAGGCTCCAACAGAAAGCAAGACACAAAGGAGAGAGAGGAGGTATTTTCAGGAACCAGGGCAGGCAAGAAAGGAGTGTCCCAGGCTGTACGAGGTGTGCTCAGTCACTCAAAAGCTAAGAGAACTTGGCTTGACCATATGCCATTTCTGTGTCTCCATTGATTCCTTGAATATGAGAGCTGGGCTACCAGTGATCATTAGTTTTTTCTCCAAGTCAATTTTTCACTGGCCATCAGATTATTTGATGATAGTGTTATGTACAATTTGAAACTTTAGGAAGAGCTCACTGTAATCCTAACGTTCCTTATTGTTGACTTTTTAGCTCATTTAGAGCTAAAAAAGAAAAGAAAGAAAGAGGAAAAAAAGAAAGGAAAACAGGAAGAACTCTTTTTTTACAAAGGAAGCACTCTTGATAAAAAAATTTTCAAGTCACTTAAAAAGATACATGGTAGGCGTGCCTGGGTGGCTCAGTCGGCTAAGCGACCGACTTCGGCTCGGATGATGATCTCACGGTTTGTGGGTTTGAGCCCCACGTCGGGCTCTGTACTGACAGCTCAGAGCCTGGAGCCTGCTTTGGATTCTGTGTCTCCCTCTCTTTCTGCTCCTCCCCAGCTCATGCTCTTTCTCTCAAAAATAAACATCGGGGTGCCTGGGTGGCTCAGTCAGTTAAGCGTCTGACTTCGGCTCAGGTCACGGTCTCGCGGTCCGTGAGTTTGAGCCCCGCGTCAGGCTCTGGGCTGATGGCTCAGAGCCTGGCGCCTGCTTCAGATTCTGTGTCTCCCTCTCTCTGCCCCTCCCCAGTTCATGCTCTGTCTCTCTCTGTCTCAAAAATAAATAAACGTTAAAAAAAATAAAAATAAACAAACATGAAAAAGATACATTTAACTTTTGTTGCATCTTAAGTGTTTAATTACTTAAGATTTTGGAACATTATATGAAACCACCCAATGTTTACATAACTGATTTGATCATTTTAAAAATTTATTTAAACATTTTTATTTATTTTTGAGAGACAGAGAGAGAGCATGAGAGGCGGAGGGACAGAGAGAGAGAGAGAGAGAGAGAGAGAGAGAGAGAGATACAGAATCAGAAGCAGGCTCCAGGCTCCAAGCTGTCAGCACAGAGCCTGACTTGGGGCTGAACTCACAGACCACGAGATCATGACCTGAGCCAAAATCGGATGCCTAACTGACTGAGCCACCCACGGACCCCAGCTGATTTGATCATTTATAATTATTTGCCACAGTGACATACTGCACAGTAGGTTTTCATATGATGTACACTGCAGATTTGAAAGTTCATGTCTTAATTTCAACCACATTCTAATTTGTTACGAATTTATCCTTCTCTGTAATCAAAATCATTTTCCTTTTAGTTTATATTTTAGGAAATCACATATTTATATGTAATGTTTTAAAATCTATCAAGATCATTTTGAAACTGTGTAATCTCTTACTTAAGTCTGCCATTTATCATTCAGTAAATACCTATTGAATATCCCCTCCGAAAAGGCCCAATTCCAAGAACTTTGGGGGGTCCAAGACGAATCAGACATAAATGTAACACTCAGAAGGTTTACAGTCTTGGCAATGAAAAGAGATCTACCTATCTCTGTGTCCAACCCCTGCTCCAAAGTAGACTTCAAAGAAAATTAGGAATTTTTGAAGCAGTAATTCTCAACTGATTGTCAACTCTGCATTTCACCTGTGGTGCTTGGTGCTCTGTGTTGCCTAGCCTGGTTGAAAATCACAATCAGGTACTGAGAATTTATCTAACGGATTTGTCCTTCATTTAATATAGCAGAAATACATTAATTTTTATTTTCCTTTTTCCCCCCATGACTCAGAATACTTATTTATCTTCACAGCTTTTCTCTGAATAGAAAGTAAGCAGGTGGTACAAGATGCTCTCTCTCTTCTCTCTCTTAATAATCTTTTTTCTGCTGTACCCAAACTGGCTGAAAATGTCAATTTGTCCTATAAAGACTTTTCCTTGATCATTTTCCTTGAACTGCCAAGTGACCTCTGCTTTATCAATAAAGGTTTTCTTCAGTGACATTTAATATTCAATTACAGAAAAATACGTCAGTTTGATTTCCAGCCCTTAAATCCTTCAAAAAAAAAAAATGTGGAACAAAGAAGAAAAATAGAGCATTTCTAGGCATTAACAATGTTACATGCAGGAGTAATATTTCAGTAGACATATTTTCTTATTATATTTGCAGTAAATTATATCCACCAAGAAAAATGCCTACTCTATATATAGATGGCCTAATTCATTAATGTATCAATTGATGATGATTACTAGCTCCCTACATTTTTGTTCTTTTTTTTTTGCAAGGATTCAAAATGCGGATTTCAAGTTTCAGTAGACAACAGCCATAGAGAATGAGAGCCACTTTTTGGAGACCAGTAATTCACTTGCATTATGTATGAAGTCAAAGGGATCTGTGATGAATCATTCCTATTTTAAAGATAAGAAATAATCACCAGATAGTACATTTATTGTTCATATATTAAGCACTTTGGATGTCTTCTTCCTACAACCCGTCCTATTAAATTAAACATAATGATTTTTAACTTTCTTTTCTCTCTCAAAAATGATCCCCGAAGTATGTTTATAATCATTCTCAGTATAAGGCGAACTCTTTAGTTGCTAAGGAACATGCTTGCTGAATCTGTTTCCCCACAGATGAGTAAAATATTCCTTCCTGCACTATCATTCTGTAGGTAAGTTAACCCTTAACTAGGGCACACTCAAAGAAGAACTCAATGCACTGGACTGGAGAGTCCTGGAATCAAGGAGAGTAAGCCCTGGGTAAGAATGGTGTTTCTAACAAACAGCTGAAGAGATGATGAGGCAGAACTAGCTGTCTGGTCTGTAAGACCCAGTGCAAAATGAAAGCATGGGGCCCCTGGGTCCCTGATGATTAAGACTTTCAGGACAGCCATAGCAGATCCCTAAGCCAAGTGCAGGACCTTTGAGTGGGGCCCGCGAGGCCGACATGGCTCATGCATAGTAAGCTGAACTGGGAGTCAGGGCCTGGCACCCCTCTCCTCTGGGTCTAACACGCCCTCATCTCTTAGGATCTGGCTCAAAGCCTTTGTCTTTGTGAAGCTGTAATAGACCAACAGCTCCCAGAAGCCAGGAGTTTCACCTGTCATGCCGCATGGCCCTGGGGGCAAGCATGTGCACAGGAGTGAACCCACCCAGCCCTCGGGGCGTTCTCCCTGGATTCTCTGGAATCTAGCCTTGTTCTTTCCCCAGGGTGTTGGCTGTTGCATCAGGTACCACACAGGTGTTGTTTATGTTGAATTTGGGTCTTTTCTCTCTGACATTGTTGTGTTTTTCACGTGATTATTATTGTCTCATCCCAGGTGTGACCTCCTTGACAAGAGTCCCTCTCCTAAAGTTATTCTGTCCCACATAAGAGTCCCTGTCCTGAAATTATTCTGTCCCACATATACCAAGCACAGTATTTTCTCCATGTGAATTAGAGCCTCCCCCCACCCCCCGCAAAATACTTTATGTATTCCCATTGATAGAACTAATTAGTAATAATAAGGTCACTGGATATATGTTACACTTAGTCTACACCTTATTCTTTAATACCCTAAGGTCTAAATATTACCTTTGCCCTATTGTTTTTAGAATATTGGAGTTTAAGGGTGATTAATTTTAAATTTAAACTTAATTGTGTAACACAGCATTTCCTAGAGTATGTTGTATGGGATATTGGTGAGTATTATGTAGATTTCTATAGTCAAATAAGTTTGGGAATATTTTAGAGAACAGTAATATAGCTAAACTGTGTAGATAGATCCCTAGATAAGGCTCTCCTGCCTGAGGTATTGCCCTACCCCACCTCTAATTGTCCCCATTTCTATCCATTAATTTCAGTTCTGCTGAACCCACCCAATGCCTACTATATAGTTACTGGTGCCTGTGATCTTGCCACAGGAATCTCTCTTTAAGCAGCTCTTACATTAGTGGTTCTCAGCATGGAGCATTTTTTGCCCCCCAGGGCATTTGGTAATGCCTGCAGACATTTTGGTTGTCACAGCCTAGGCAGGAGCAGGAGGTATTACTGAAACCTAGTGGCTGGAGGCCAGGGATGATGCTAGACATCTGACAATGCACAGGGCAACCCCCACAACAGAGAATCATTGCACCAAAAATGTCAGTAGTGTCTATTACATCATGCCGCTGGCCCTGTAGAAAGCTTCCTTGATTTCTGTCTCATACCTCAGGGATTTCCTGCCCTCAAGTACGTCCTTCACAATTTGACACTAGCCTCCCTTTCCGGGCCACCTCCCACAATTTCTTTATATACATACCATCCCTCCCCAAAATGAGGTGACTTGGGCCTCCCCAACCCCAGCCTGTACTTCTTTACCTCTTTGTCCTACATACTACCTTTTGTCTGAGCTGGAAGGCCCTTCTCTCTTCTTTTTACCTCCAGAACTCTCTCTCCATTCTAGCTCAAAGATCAACTCTTCTGGGAAGTCTTCCTCGATATTACTCCCCTAAGTGGGCATGATTCTCTCTCCTCTCTGGCCCCCCCAGCACTCTGTACTTCTCTCATATTTGGTGCATGATTGGCACAAAGTGTTTATAGATCTTACTTCTAATATAGTAAATTCTTGAAACGTAGAGAACATCATTAAAAGCAATAACAACTCTGTGTCCCATAAGGCTTTTAATAAATGTGGTCAATAAAGACTTGAATTCCTTAGTTTTGAGAAGAGGTTTCTAGATGAGACCTTATAATTGGTTTTACATTTATCTGTATATTTAACAAGAATTGAGTTCCTGCTGTTAGTAATGATGTGATTTTGAGAACTGTCTTCTTTTAGAAAGAAAGTTTCTAGGCTTAATATAAAACTGGCCACAAATGAACTATTACAGACATTATACTATTACTGCTCATTTGCTATTTCACAAAAGGGATTCTGATTTCAAGTAGCACCAATTAAATGATGTTTGTACTTTCTGGTTAAGGAAATTATTACCTGGGTTAGTTAACTGCTTTTTAATGCAAATCAAGGAAAACCTGGAATAAACTTAGAATAAAGAAACTGTCATAATTGGAGATTGAGAGGTATGAGATCATGAGGGTTGAGCATTCAGTGGCGCCCAGCTTAGGTCCCCTTCGATCGTGTTGGTGAGACCCAGCTCCAGCCTCAGAAACGTGGCTGAATAAACAAGGTTCTCCTCTGGGGACAAGAGAGTCCAGAGGAAGAGGGAGAGAGTCATTATCAGACACTCTGGGAAACTGGAAGAACTTTCCCAGAAGCTCCTGGTAAAGCACTTTTCATCTCACTGGTCTCCATTCTGAACCGATCGTTGGTAAGAGAAATGGAATAACCCACAGATAGTCATGTAGAGGGTCCACCTCTCTCTGCAGCATCTGGGCAGCAGGAGGGATGGACCCCTAAACAAAATCAGTGTGTTGAAAGGAGGTCAAGAGAAATGGAGGCTGGGTGTGCCTCTAATACTTTTTACAGAAAACAGACTTAGATTCTGCTACGAACAGCCCCAATGATTATTTTTTTGAATTGTTGGATGAATTTTAAATCAGACTTGCCTCCCCAGATTCACACCCCACTTTTTTAAAAAATTTATTTATTTATTTTGAGAGACAGTGCAGATGGGAGAGGGGCAAAGAGAAAGACAGAGAGTCTCAAGCAGCCCGTCAGCGCAGAGCCCCTTGTGGGGCTGGAACTCACAAAACCTCAAGATCATGACCTGAGCCAAAACCGAGAGTCAACGCGCTTAAGCAACTGAGCCACCCGGGTGTCCCCAGACCCAAGTTTTTTTGTGTGTGCAAACTAATTAGAGTTGTGTGGTGATTTAACCCAAATGATCTCTGAAAAATAGGCTATATTAGATAGCTCTACCCCGTTCTTTGAGCGTACTACCCCATAAGTAATGTAAAACGTAAATTTTAACACCAGTGGTACCTTAAAATCACTCTACTACATAAAACGTTCTGTAAAGTTGGAAATTCCAAAGCTGCTACACCTTTAAATTCACAGTCTAAACGACACCGTGATAGATAATATAGTATCAGTGTGTGGCTCACACAACTTTGTCCTAGATGAAGGCCTTGTGGAGGGCCACGTGAGGACTAATGCTTATACTAAAACTCACCTAGATTTTCCTTTCATGTTTAAACCAAGATTATATCGTAATCTTTGCTCAGGCCATCTGATGACCAGCAGCGTTCTGTGTTAGAGCTGGCACTTGAATGAAATTTACATGGGACTCTTAGTAATGTTTCTATCACAGATTTACTATTGAATTGCCTTACATTTAATAAGATACTGATTTAAGAGAATAATAACAGACAGTACTTTTACTGTAATAGTAACAGTAATAAATTATGTGCTTTAAATGGATACGTTTTTGTGTGCTCAATACCTTAAAATAGAAAACAGTAAGAGAAAAGAATAGTATGTGCAGAGATTCCTGAAAACGCATAGTGCAAAATTTAATCACAAATATCTATTAGCTCATTTACAAGAAGTCTCACTTAGGGTTTCTAACCATCCGTTGCTGTTTGACCCTAGACTACACCTTAAGGGTCTAGACTTACATCTAGACTACACCTTAAGGGTCACTGTATTTTGGTATAGTTGTTGTCTTTACAGCATCACATCCTACAATGTCTCATTCTATAAACTGTCGTCTTATTAGTGAGTGCATGGCAGCTAACCTTCCTTTTCGGTTTGAGGAACCTGCTATTTGAAAGCCCCAGGGACATAAAACATCAGTTCCTAACAGACGGAGTACAAACATTTGAATCATGAATATTGGGGCGCCTGGGTGGCGCAGTCGGTTAAGCGTCCGACTTCAGCCAGGTCACGATCTCGCGGTCCGTGAGTTCGAGCCCCGCGTCGGGCTCTGGGCTGATGGCTCGGAGCCTGGAGCCTGTTTCCGATTCTGTGTCTCCCTCTCTCTCTGCCCCTCCCCCGTTCATGCTCTGTCTCTCTCTGTCCCAAAAATACATAAACGTTGAAAAAAAAAAATTTGAATCATGAATATTTATTTCCAAAGTATGGTAGTGATAGATGGAAACGGGATCGAGTGTCAGAGATTCAGCTGATCTAGTCAGTTGGATCTCCCAAATCAGTGCTTTCCAAACTACGTGTATGTAGAAATCGCCAATGTTTCTTACTGAAATAAACATTCTGTCTCTATAGGTCTGATTTTGTTTTTTGTTGGTTTATGCATTTTTTTTTTTTTTGGTTCCACATATGAGTTAAGTTACACATGGTATTTGTCAGACTTAAAATACAGAGAACAAGCTGGTGGATACAGAGAACAAGAGGGGGAGGAGATGGGGATGGGGAAAGGGGTCAAGGGGAGCAGAAGACACAGGCTTCTAGATGAGGAATGACTCCATCACTGGGATGGAAGGCACAGCCTAACGAATACAGTGAATGATAACCATAATAGCGTTCTATGGTGACAGATGGTAGCACCCTTGTGAGGGTAGCACAACCTATAAACTTGTTGAGTCAGTATGTGGTACACCTGAAACTAATGTAATATCAGGTGTCAACGACGCTCACAAAAATTAATTTTTTAAAAAGCATTAAGCAGAGTTAAAAAATCTGATGCTGTAGGTCAAGGGATAGAGCCCCATAATTTGCGTTTCTAACACCCCTTTCAATAAGCAACGCTCTAAGTCACCAGAAATCCACAAAATTTATAGTCTAACTGTCTGGATTACAAATGTTTTGTCATGTTTGATCATCTTTTAATTATTTATTGAGTTTTGAAACATTTTCAAAAACATTGATTTTTAATGTTTATTTTTGAGAGAGAGAGACAGAGCACTAGCAGGGTAGGGGCAGAGAGAGAGGGAGACAGAATCCAAAGCAGGCTCCAGGCTCCAGGCTCCAAGCTGTCAGCACAGAGCCCGATGCAGAGCTCAAACCCACAAACCACGAAATCATAACCTGAGCCCAAGTCAGATGCGTAACTGACTGAGCCACCCAGGTGCCCCATGATCATCTTTTAGAAATGGGCACAGACCTAACAAGAATTTGTAACTCTTACTAAATTATTTTATGTTCCACAAACTGAAAACATTGAGGTTATAATATTTAAGAATCAGGACATCTCTAGTCAAGATCAAAACTTCAATTATGTCTTATTCCTTCTTGAAGGAAGGAAAAATCAGAACCTACCATGGGTATTTGGTGAAAAAACAGAAGCAATTCCTTAAAAAAAAAAAAAAAAAAAAAAAGGTTGTCCTCATGTCATCTCTCTGAATTAAACCTGTTTTAGTTAAGTCTGGTAAAATTGGGAATCTGGTGGACCCATTCTTCATGCTTTTCATGTGTTTAAATGTTAATAAATCATCTCTTTTTCCTTTCACTGAGAGACTTGGATAATCTCAAATTCTTTGATTTTCATACTGTTCACCGTTTTGGTTTCTCATCCTTGTTTCCCGTTTGAAATTTCTCCACACATTCTCAGCACAAGGAAGCCACTCACATGCACAAATGCTCTCCTATTGGGTGCACAATCAATAAAACAAACAAAACAAAACAATCAGGTTCTGTGTTGGAAGTTGTGCATCTTTCCCCCCCCTTCCTGGGTGACTTGTGAGACTCCATGCAAGTGTATAAATCTGGGTTGAAGAGAACATTGCTGATGGTGTTCATGATTTAGGATAACCATGAAATCAAGTCCTGGGCCACATGCCCAGTATCTAAACTAAGTCCAGAAGGGCTTAATTGGAATTAGGCACTGAGCCTAGAAGGACTTTGTTCAGTCGCAACTCGCCGGTTCCAATGGATTCATGTTTTGTAGAAATATGTGTTTGGGGGCTGGAGGGAAACAGAGCCTTAGTATGGACAGACGGGGGAGCATAAGACACTAACCAAGAGAAGAAAGGTTTAAAGAGGAGGGAATCTGTGTCCAGCATATAGTAGATGCTTGGTAAACATTGCATGAGGGCATTCTTCAAGGTAAACTGTTTTTTATTTCCCCCCCCCCATTAAGGATACTGAGAAAATATTTGCAAGGCTGAATTAGGACACAGAAATATCAGGAAATAATTGAGCACATTTAGAATATTTATTTCAAACGAGAACAGCAGGCTCTGACAGAACATGACCCTTCCTGATTCTGTATATGATAAAATCTTCTTCTTGTTTTTGTTTTCCGGAGAGTTCACTTCTTCATGACTCTGAATTTTCAAAGGAGAGAAGTCTATTAAGTATCATTTGTTTTCATTCTTCTTATTCTGGAAAAGTAGATTAACAAATAGAGAACTTTCAATTCTTTAGTGATATGTCCTGTACAATAGATTGTTTTTAGTATCTTAGACCATCTGCTGAGACAGCAATAACCCCACTACCAGAGAATAAGCGTGGAGATAATACAGTGGGATTGTGAAACATATATCCTATCATGAAATATGGGGAGTAATGAACAGATACTGACTAGGGGACCTGTAAATACTGCTAATTTTATTTGCAGTGCTGTTTAGATTTTCAAGTGCTATGGGCTTTGGAGATATCGAGGCGTGATTTCTTTTTAAAAATTAGATATGGATATATGCAACTATTAGGGAATGGAGCCTGGAATCTTCTAGGATGTAGGCACCATCTTGGCACTGAGGTTTTAGATGTGCAAGATAAAGCCAGCTACCGTATCTGTTTCCAATTCAAGTGTTTAACTACCGTAATAGATTATAGTATGTCTTTGGCCACAAGCTGTATTCTGGATTCCAGGATTCTTACAATATTTAATTAAATATGCTCACATGACTTTTCACTATAAGAAATATCATAGTATGGTTAAGTAATAAGTTCTTTTTTTTAAGTGAGATTATGAAATAGAGGGATTTCCCTAGTTTTAATGAAAAAAATAATTGATATACATCACGGTATATGGTTAAGGCACATGGCACGGTGGCTTGATGTATAATGTCCTCTTTTTTTTTTTTTAATTTTTTTTAACGTTTCTTTTTTATTTATTTATTTATTTATTTATTTATTTATTTTTGGGACAGAGAGAGACAAAGCATGAACGGGGGAGGGGCAGAGAGAGAGGGAGACACAGAATCGGAAACAGGCTCCAGGCTCCGAGCCATCAGCCCAGAGCCCGACGCGGGGCTCGAACTCACGGACCGCGAGATCGTGACCTGGCTGAAGTCGGACGCTTAACCGACTGCGCCACCCAGGCGCCCCTATAATGTCCTCTTAAACCAGTAGTGCCGTAGGCAGTGACCTGCGGGGTATCAGGAATGTTATGTATAAATTCCTCCGTTCTCCAGCTTTTGACCACACTTAGTCTTGCTCTCTGAAGTTGCCCCCAATATGTGTGCATTTGTTCACTGAACAAGCTTTGCATTGCAAGCCTGTCAGGTGCAGGGCGTTATGTTGGATACCAAGCTCCATAGACAAAACCCACCTCTGTATTCCAGGGCCTGGAAGGTTGGAAGACCTCAGTGTCTGTTACCCTGAAATCATTCTCTTGCTGCCAGAATTTGTGTAATTCAGACTCTCTCAGCCCTGGTCTTAGCTATGAGAAGAGCCTCCCTGTTCGTATGACTCTATTTATACACCTAATTTCCTTTCAGTTCATCCTGTGTGCCACAGCCAGACTCTTCCTACAGCACAACTCCATGATCATGTTGTCCACCTGATGGGGACCCTATAGTGAGTTCACAATAATACTATTCATACTTCTCATTCTGGATGTGCAAAGCCTTCAACAGTTTGGACCCAACAAACCTTTCCACCTCCTCTCTCATCATCAGCTTAACAAACCCTATAGTGCAGTGCCAGTTTGATGAGCAATATCGGATGGCATAAGTTCAGGGTCAAGAATAGAGACTGGGAAGCCTGGCTGCCTGGCTCTAAATCCTGTTTTTTTTCCAAATTCTGATTGTGTGACCTTGGGCAAGTTGCTTCAGCTCTCTGGGTCTCAGTTTTCTGAAACTGGGATAATGATGGCTTGTACTCCCTAGATTTGTTGTGATAATGAAATGGGTTAATGTTTGTGAACCATTTAGCACAGAGCTGGGCCCGTATTAAGCACTCAGCGATAGGTGGTACCTGCTATTATCTTCTTCCCCTTCATGCTTCCCCCTTCCTCCCACGGTTCGCTGCCAACATTGAAACCCTATGTGTCCTTCGTGTTCGAGTTTCAATGGTCTTTCTATTGATCTGGCTGCAGTCTGTATTCAACCACTAAAGCCGCATCGCCTCTGCCACAGTCACGTGAAAACTAATCTCACGACGAAAATCACTGTGTTTTCAGATAAAATATAAGCCGAGGTACAGAAATCTGGGATTCGTTGAAGAATTCCAATAACATCGTTCGTGATACGCAGGGCAATGCTGAATGAAAGGTTGTGGGCTTAAAAGGTAGTATTTTAATCTCTGAGCACCAGTCTTAATAATTAAGAGTCAAGTGGTCCTTGTGCTCCAGGATTATGGACTTGTGCAGAAGACCTTGCAAGTAAAGCGTCATCAGTGTTCTTTATTTTGTGGTCGCAGAGGTGTTTAAGTGTGCCTTTCTTTTAACCTCGAGGACCATGGCCCATTCTTGAAACACTCTGCATACCGGTAAGCCATTATTAGTTAATGGAGTGGAAGATTTTTGATTCATTAAAAGGTGGTTTGTAAAGTTTTTAAGCATTAAGTTTCAGGTAATTTTGGAACCCATTTGTAAACGGGCTTCCTGAAGGCGAATGAAGAGGAGACTTCCTGCTGAACTTCAGCACAAGGGAGTGCCCTCCTTTGCCGGGAATGAGACTTGATCTCTCATTACCTAGGGGCTCCAGTGTAATGGGCTTCTGTAAAAGGCAAATCAAGTGTTTGTCAAGAGGGAGGAGAAATAAAGGGTGCTGCACAAGTTTCTTGATCGCAGAAATGGAAATCAGCTCGAGCCACTAAGCAAAGAGGAATATGTTGGAAACTTTGATGGGACCAACAGCAGGCTAGGAGACAAGGCTTGGACATGAACCGGAAACAAAAAGAATGTGAGATCCTTGGAAGTAGGAAGTACGGGCTCATTTAGTAACAAACCTGTCCCATTGATGTGCAATGAATTATATCCAACTATGCTTTCATTCTTGCATCATTGGACTGAAATTTCATCTCTTGGAAGAGAGCAACTCTCTCTACCAAGTCTCAGTTATGCGCTCATCCCCTATTTCTGTTGATAAACAGAGATGGGGGATGTCACCTCTGACACCCAAAGTGAGAGTCACCTTGATTAACATACCCCTCCCCCCTCCAGGGCTATCACACTATGGCAGGAGTAGTTGCCCCAAGGGTGGTCTTAGCAGTATGAGGAAGAGAGAATGCATATAGAGCAGCCACAAAATGACAAATGTTCACTCCAGATCCTGGGGGGAAGGGCAGGGGAATTGAAAAGTAGCCTGACCAGTATGTTATAAATCCCTCAGGACCTTGCCTTGACCCAGACACGGTCCTTTGTCACAGTGAAAAATGACAGAAAAATGTATCCAACTTTATCTTCACCTATAAGGATAACCAATGAGCAGAAATACATTTTAACTGAAGAGCAGAGGGCAAAATTAAAGTGACCCAAAACCTAGCAGTAGCTTTTGCCATTGATTTCTGCAGAATGTTTTTCCTAATTGCTGGGTGTGTGTGTGTGTGTTTTTTTTTTTTTTTTCTTAACAGTTTTCAAAAATAGCATCTCCTTGACATAAAACAGGGGAAAGAAATCTCCATTTTTCTATCCTCCTGGAGACATTCATCTTCTTACCTGTCCAGATAATTAATACACACACACATACACATCTCCAAATCATCCTACTTTGAAAAACATGTATCCTATTTCTTCTTTTTTCATGTTGCCAGAGTACAGTTGAAGAATAGATTGTGAGAAGGAAGTGAATAAAAATGATGGAAAAGAGTGCAGAGAATGGATTCAGAGGGGAATTGAGGGAGGGATGTTTAGAGAGCTCACCCACAGCAGGTGGCACCATTAGCAAATAGATCTGTTGGTCTTAGCCATTCTTCTCCAGGAAGGGCTCTCTGGCTTGCCACAGGGTCTTTGAAGTTCTTGAGCTTGTGCAAGCATTATTTGGTCTAAATTCCATTCCATCAAGCCCAACTAAACTACTGTAGGTCATTTATCCACTGGTATTGGCAAGATGTTGGGCACTGTGGAGAAGTGAAGAAAACGGAACACCATTCCCTTCCTTGGGGTTTAAACCATGTTGTAAAACCTCCCATTTATGTCATGAATTAGAGCAATACAAAACCATTAGGTATTCAGTACAGCAGACAGTTAGGACTATGGGATTTGCAGAAGGGAGAGGTCAGCGCTCTGAGATCATTAGGGAAAGCTTCCTGCAGGAGGGGAGAATTGAACCAGATCCCAAAGAATGGATGGGATTTGATCGATAGAAGGAGACAAGAAGGGGAAGGCACGGACCCTGGCTGGGGAAATTGATCCAATCTTTTTCTTCCATCAATATGAGAATACATAAGGATTGTCATTTAAGTTTTGTTTATTTATTTTGCGAGAGAGATGGGCGGGGGGGGGGGGGGGGGGCGGGGAGAGCGAGAGAGAGAATAAATATCCTAAGCAGGCTCCACACTGTCAGTGCAGAGCCCATTGTGGGGTTCAAACTCACGAACCTTGAGATCATGACCTGAGCCAAAACCTGGGCCACCCAGGAACCCCAGGATTTTTATTTAAAACACATATCACAGGCATGCCATTCCTAAGCCTAGCAAACAATACAGTATAGATGATCCTTTAAAACAAAGATAATGCTTGGGGCGCCTGGGTGGCGCAGTCGGTTAAGCGTCCGACTTCAGCCAGGTCACGATCTCGCGGTCCGTGAGTTCGAGCCCCGCGTCGGGCTCTGGGCTGATGGCTCGGAGCCTGGAGCCTGTTTCCGATTCTTTGTCTCCCTCTCTCTCTGCCCCTCCCCCGTTCATGCTCTGTCTCTGTCCCAAAAATAAATAAACGTTAAAACAAAGATAATGCATAATTGCACACCATTCCTTCCATAACCCTTTAAACTTAATGGTATTACTTTTAAGAAAAAAATACTGTGATTTCAAAGAGTTGTTTTTTTTTTTTTTTTTTTTAGCCTACTGTTGAGGATAAAATTATAGCGATGATGCCAATGACTCATACGTTTATTAAATCCCCTAGAGCTCAGTGTATTATGTTGAGGCCAGATCTGTTTGATAGAGAGTCGTAACAACACCACCCTTCCTTTTCTACAAAAGGAAAACAGTCAGAAACATGGGGCTAAGTGAAATACTAAATCTTCTGTCCAACCACGTCAGCATAGTCATGAGGAAGATAGAGGGGGGGTCTGGCTTGGCTCACTCCCAGTGAGGTGAGCAAGCAAGTTACAGCTCCCCCTCTTTTTGATTGTAGCCTGTTTTTTTAAAATTATGATGTAACTGGTGCCAGACAATATCATTCTGAGTAGTTCAGCCTTAGTTCTCTGATCTTTTTCATAGTTTTAAAGAAAATTCTCTTTTGCCTTTTTATTATGTCTAGATAGGTCAAAGCGTTCAGGGATACAGGGGGAAAATGTAATTTTTTTTCTATCTAAAGAATAGAGGGATTAAATAGTGGATGTGTAAACCAATGGCCTCGATGGTCAAGAATCAGACTAATTTAAACTTTAAGTGGAATTGTTGTTGGATTATTAGGGTAAAGGATGGAAACATAGATCTTGGTTTCATCGACTAGTAAATAGCCTGGAAAAAGGAGGAGCAGTAAGGTATGGGTTAAGAATGCTGATGCTTCTCTGCAGGTATATTGGAATTGTATGGTTAAGTAAATGCATGGCAGGTGGTGGGAGCCATATTTCTCTCAGTTAAGATTGGGAGTTTATAGATAAGCAAGGGGAAGAAGCTAGAATGATCTATGTAGCAACAGAGGAGCTGGAAACATCAGTATGAACTCATATTTAGTTTAACGTGAATACAGATGGTTACGTACAGAGACATTTATAGATGTGCGTATATACAAAGATTTGTATACACATATATATTTCCTTGCTCTGTCAACTGAGAGGAGCCAGAAGTAACAACACTTCCAGGGACATCTTGGTGGCTCAGCCTGTTAAGCATGCAAGTCTTGATTTTGGCTCAGCTCATGATCTCACAGTTGGCTAGATCGAGCCCCACTTTGGGCTCTGCGCTGACAATGAGCCTGCTTGGGATTCTTTCTCCTCCTCTCTCTGCCCCTCCTCTGCTCCCACTCTCTCTCTTTCTCAAAATAAATAAACTTTAATAAAACAGTTCTCAATTTACTTTTAAGTTACTACCCAAGTGTATTTAACCTCAAAAGGATATATTTTAACTGTAGTTTCTAGAGGTTGGCAAAATATTTCTTATAAAGGACCAGATACTTCATGTTTTAAGTTCCAGGGCCCAGATGGTGGCCTCACACCCACTCGATACTGTATTTATAGGGAGAAAGTAGCCTTAGCCAATACAGTAATGCTAGGGGTGTCTGTATTCCAATAAAGCTTTATTTACAAAATGGCATTTTTGTATCTGTCATAAGGACTGTAGTTTGCTGACTCCTGATTGACACTGTAATATGAATGTTAGTATAAAATGAAATTCAGATTATATCAGTGATTTTCAGATTGTGTTTTGCAGAATCTAAGAAGCTCATCAGAAGGCACTTATGGGACAGAATTGTAGATGTAGCCAGGTGGGAGCAAAGTGAATAAAGCTCACAATAGCCCAATATTGCTTCCAGCCAAGAAGTCTGCTTTAAATATTTTATTTTATTTTATTTTATTTTATTTTATTTTATTTTATTTTATTTTTTATTTTATTATTTATTTTATTGTATTATTTTATTTTATTATTTTTTTAATTTAATTTTATTTTATTTTATTTTAAGTTTATTTATTTTGAGAGAGAGACAGAGAGAAAGTGAGTTGGGGGGAGGCGCAGAGAGAAAGGGAGAGACAGAATCCTAAGCAGGTTCTGCCCTGTCAGTGCAGAGCCTGACGTGGGGCTCGATCTCAGGAACCATGAGATCATGACCCGAGCTGAGATCAAAAGTCAGATGCTCAACTGACTTAGCCACCCAGGTGCCCCAAACATTTTTATATAAGGGGTTTCTATGTAAGGTTTTCTGCAGGAGGCAATGTTAAATAATAGTTAATAGAAAGGACTCTAGATTCACATTGATTGCTTTAAATTCTAGCTCCTCTATGCCTTATTATCTTTATAATCTTGGTCTGTTCCACCGTTTGTAAAATTTGGGATAATAGTATACCTGTGTGTATTTGAAATTGCAGTGAAAGTTGAGTAGAAAATTTTGTAAAAAGTGCTTTGGGGATATTAATAATACTGCATGTATGACAGTTTGTAGTGAAAAATGAGAAAATATGTATTAAGTACTTATCAGACTGAATGGTACAAAATAATTGCTTATTTTTACTGCACTCCTTACTAGTAATAACATCACCAGCATCAACATCATTTAACGAAAAATAACTTGGAAACTACTAGTTCTTGTGGTCTCAGTTGACCCTGGTTTTATTGAAATCTGTGCATTCTCAATCTTTCTCTGCTGAAGAGTTTTCTTTCTTCCTTCCCCCCTCCCTCCCTCTCCTCCTTCCTTCCTTCCCCTTTCCTTCCTTTTCCTGAGTTTGTAGGGGAGAACAGCAATCATTGACTGAAACGTGAGATTTCTCAGTTGCAGTTTCTAAGAATTGCCCCAAAGCCTGATTCTGAAGCTAGCCCCAAGCCGACCCAAATATTTACTGTTCTAAAGCAGAGAGCCAAAAGAAAATCACTTAGTCAGCTGTGACATGAGGAGCCAAAGTGACACCAGTATCAGAATGAAAGATGGTCATCTTCTGGACTTTGGGAGAACAATGTCTGCCGTTTTGGATTCTGGCCCACCGGATACACATCCCCAAAAAGATTGGTGAAAAATAAAACAACTTATAAAAGAAAAAGAAAGTTTCACAGATGTCTTTGCAAATATTAAACACAATAGAAATACGTAGGTTAATTATTTGCTTCATTTTCTGAATGTAACGCGAGGACTCAGTAATGAGATAGAATGTCACGGGAACTGGTGACAGCTCAATGTCAGGATGTGTTAAACTGAAACTAAGGCAGAAGAGTTGATCTTTTCTGTCACTCCATGTACACAAGGTAAACCTCTTACACTAAAGCAAAGCACTGTCTTTTCTCTCTCTTCCACTTCTGGGAAACTTCATGGTGTTCTCTTGGAAAAGCTCCCATATTAACACTAATGGGTACGATTAGGCCACACAGCTAGTGATGATGGAGCCTGCATTTTAGTCCAGTGTCACCTTCTACATCCTGTTGATGTCTCCTACCATATCTTCCTCTGCCATTTTAATACCTCTCTCCCCCACCTTCTGAAATCAGCTTGAGCTAAAATAAGAGAAGGGACTGATCTGAGTGGGTTGAGGAGATAGAACCGGAAGTCCCCCCTGGTCCTGATGGGGCCCCCATCCTTTCTCACTCTTGTGCATCCCGATCTCTTGTGATACTCTCCTGACCACTCATGTTTCTGTAAGTGAAAGGGACCACGCTTTGTGTCTTTTCCTTCTCTAAATCCAGGGAATGGATTGCCCAGAGAATTGGTTTTGAAATACATATTTCAACAAAGGTGAGAATCATCCTTTTGGAGGTGCAAGTATCAACACGTACTTCCTCTTCTGTCAACTGCCAGACTCCCAGGTGCCACCTCTGCTAGAAGTGAGATTGGACTTCCCCCAATGAGAAATCATCTCAGACCTTCAACAAATGGGATCAAAGGGGTTCGTGCCTGGAGAACTCATTCATCATGTCATCTTCTTTGCACATTACATATTCCAATCTATCAGAAATCAAGGGTTGACCCAAATACCTTCCTCAATAACCACAGACTGAGAAGCTTTTGAATTTCTCAATTTAAATCTTATTACGATTCCCTTTCTGATGTTTTGTGTTTGCTTCATGTGTGCTCTCTATTAGCTTTGAGTTTGACTTTAATCCTAAAATTATAATTTGCCATTTCCTCAAAAGCTTGCTCATTTGTTGTGTACTGAGAGCTTAGAGTTGCGTGTACATGTGTCACTTTTATCTTTGTTGTGGTCTTTTATCATAGGTAATAGAGCAGGGATAACATGACAGGATATTGGTGGTGTCCCCTTTCCTTGATATCTCCTTGTGTTTTGTTTTTTTTTTTTTTATGTATGTAAATGTACTCAGGCTCTTTTGAAATCTTTTCTACTTCAAAAAACAATTTTAAACCATGTTGATGGCTTCTTATTCTAGAGCACAGTAGGCTGAAACACAAAATATATCTTGTGCTAGCTAATGATCTAATCTTGTTTAACAGGAGCTTGCCTTCCATGTCTCCCACGCTCCAAAGATACATTCCTAGTAAATTAAATTAGGTGTAGTATTCACATACAAAATTATATTCTTTAATTGCTTGTTACCATGTTTTTAGGGAAAATTTTAAAAGATGAAGAATAACCCAGAAAAGTGGTTTTGAAAATACATATTAGAGTTATATATTCTTGCCTAGAGGATGTTTCCATTACGACGCTGGTAACTGAGTAGATATATAGTTTGTGTATTTCATGCCACACATATATAGCACAAAATTTGGAAATACTAGGAACTCAGTGAAGTGAAGATGGAAATCAGTATAGGCATGCTTTAGAGATAGTATGGGGTTTGGATCCAGACCAGCAATAGAGTGGACATCACAATAAAGCAAGTCAAATGAATGTTTTGGTTTCCCAGCACATAGAAAAGTTATATTTACACTACACTGCAGTCTAAAAGTGTCTAGTAAAAAAAAATGTACGTATCTTACTCAAGAAGATAAATAAATAAAACTCTGGGGCACCTGGGTGGCTCAGCCAGTTAAGTGTCCAGCTCCAATTTCGGCTCAGGCCATGATCTCACAGTTGGTGGGATCCAGCCCTGCGTCGGGCGCTGTGCTGAATATGTGGAGTCTACTTGGGATCCTCTCTCTTTTTCTCTCTCTGCCTACCCCCAACTCGCATGGTCTTTCTCTTTATCAAAATAAATAACATTAAAAAGTTGTTAAAAAAAAAAAAAAAAAACTTTACTGCTAAAAAAAATCCTATCATCTGAGCTTTCAGGAAGTTGTAATCCTCTTGCCGGTGGAGGGTCTTGCCCTGGTGTTGATGGCTGCTGGCCGATCAGGGTGGTGGTTGCTAAAGGTTGGCGTGTCTGGAACAATTTTTTAGAATAAGACAGTAATGAAGTTTGATCGACTTTTTCTTCTAGAGAACTATTTCCCCGTAGCATGTGATGTTGTTTGATGGCATTTTACCCACAGTAGAACTTTTTTTTCCAAAACTGGAGTCCATTGTCTCAAACCCTACTGCTGCTTTATGCATTGAGTTTTATGTGATATTCTCAGTCCTGTGTTGTCATTTCAACAGTCTTGACGGCATCTCCACCAGGAGTAGATTCCATCTCAAGAAACCACTTTCTTTGCTCATCCATAGAAGCATCTCCTCGTCTGTTCCAGTTTGGTCATGAGATGCGGCCATTCAATCCCGTCTTCAGGCTCCACTTGAGTCTAGTTCTTTTGCTCTTTTACCACATCTGTGGTTACTTCCTCCCCTGAAGTCTTGAACCCCTCGATGTCATCCATGAGAGTTGGAATCAACTTCTTCCAAATCGACGTCAAATGTTGATGTGTTGGCCTCTTCCCATGAATCACAAATGTTCTTAATGGCACCTAGAATGGTGAATCCTTTTCAGGTTTTTCTTTTTCTTTGCCCAAATCTGTCAGAGAAGTCACTACCTAGGGCAACTGTAGCCTTATGAAATATATTTCTTAAAGAGTAAGACTTGAAAGTCAAACTGACTCCTTGATCCATGGACTGCAGAACGGATGCTGTGTTAGCAGGCGTGGAAACATTAATCTTATCATACATCCTCATCAGAGCTCTTGGGTGACCAGGCGCATTGTTAATGAGCAGTAATGTTTTGGAAGGAATCTTTTTTTCTGAGCAGTAGGTCTCGACAGAGGGCTTGAAATAGCCAGTAAATCATGTTGTAAACAGATGTGCTGTCGTCCAGACTTTGTTGTTCCACGGATGGAGCACAGGCAATGGAGACTGAGAATAATTCTTAAGGGCCCTGGGATATTCAGAATGGCAAATGAGCATTGGCTTCAAACTAAAGCCGCCAGCTGCATTAGCCCCTAACAGAGGGTCAGCCCGTCCTTTGCAGCATTGAAGCCAGGCATTCACTTCTCTCTAGCTAGGAGAGTTCTAGATGGCATCTTCTTCCAATGTAAGGCTGCTTCATCGACGTTGAAAATCTGTTGTGTGTAGCTGCCTTCCTCAATTAGCTCAGCCAGATCTAATGAACTTGCTGCAGCTTCGACATCAGCGTTTGCTGCTTCCCGGGGCACTTTAAGATTATGGAGACGGCTTCTTCCCTTAAACCTCATGAATCAGCCTCTGCTAGTTTCCAACTTTTCTTCTCTAGCTTCCTCACCTCTTTTAGCTTTCATGGAATTGAAGAGAGTTGAGGTCTGGGTCTGAGTTAGGCTTTGCCTGAAGGGAATGTTGTGTCTGGTTTGACCTTTTATCCAGAGGACTAAAACTTTCTCCACATCAGCAATAAGGCTGTTTTACTTTCTGACTATTTGTGTGTTCCCTGGGGTCACGCTTTTCATTTCCTTCCAGAACTTTTCCTTTGCGTTCACAACTTGGCTCGTTGTTTGGCTCAAGAGGCCTAGATTTTGACCTGCGTTGGCTTTGGACGTGCCTTCCTCACTAAGCTGAATCGTCTCTAGCTTTTGATTTAAAGTGAGAGATGGCCAACTCTTCCATTCACTTGAACGCTTAGAGGCCACTCCAGGGGTGCTAATTGCCCTAATTTTAGTCTCCGTGCATAGAGAGGCGTGAGAAGATGGAGAGAGGCAGGGAAGGAAGCGCTGTGGCCTGTGGAGCAATCAGAACACACACACATAACATTTATTAAGCTCTCTGTCTTCTCTGGGTGTGGCTTGTGGCGCCCTGAAACAATTACAATAGTAACATCACAGATCACTGATCACAGATCAGCAGAACAAATATAATAATGACAACGTTTGAAATATTGCAAGAATTACCAAGATGGGACACAGAGACACAGAGTAAGCAAATACTGTTGGGAAAAAATGGTGCCGGTAGACCGGCTGATGTAGGGTTGCCACAAAGCTTTCCTTAGTGAACCACGTAGTATCCGCAAAGTGCGATAAAACAAAGCACAATGAAATGAAGTCTACTTGTATACCAATGCATTCGGGTGTGGAAACTCCAGGCTGCTTTAGTGAAGTCCTTCTACATTCCAGTCTTCTGCTAGGTGTTTTCGTGGTTGTATATGATAAAAACTAATATTTATCAAACATTTATTACATATCAGAAATTATGCTGGGTACCTTTTTTTTTTTTTCACTTCTTTTATTTATTTATTTTTTTAATTCAAGTTAGTTAACCTACAGTGTAATATTGGTTTCAGGAGTCGAACCCAGTGATTCATCACTTACGTATGACACCCAGTGCTCCTCCCCACAAGTGCCCTCCTTCATGCCCGTCACTGATTTAGCCCATCTCCCTACCCAACACGCCTCCAGCAACCCTCGGACTGTTCTCTGTATTAAGAGTCTCTTATGGTGAAATTATAGGATATTTATCTTTCTCTGACTTATTTCACTTAGCATCCATGTTGTTGCAAATGGCAAGATTTCATTCTTGTTGGTCACTGAATACTAATCCATTGTGCGTCTGTGTGTCTGTGTGTGTGTGTGTGTGTGTGTGTGTGTGTGTGTGTGTGTGTGTATGCCACATCTTTGTTTTCTTTTTAATTTTTTTAATGCTTTTATTTATTTTTGAGACAGAGACAGAGCATGAGCCGGGGAGGGGCAGAGAGAGAGGGAGACCCAGAATCCAAAGCAGGCTCCAGGCTCTGAGCTGTCAGCACAGAGCCCAACACGGGGCTCGAACTCACAGACTGTGAGATCATGACCTGAGCTGAAGTCAGACGCCCAACTGACGGAGCCACCCGGGCGCCCCTACCACATCTTCTTTATCCATTCGTTAGTCAGTGGACATTTGGGCTCCTTGCATAATTTGGTTACTATTGACACTGCCGTAAACATTGGGGTGCACGCGTCCCTTCGAATAAGGATTTTTATATCCTTTGGATAAATACCTCATAGTACAATTGCTTGGTCATAGGGTGTTTTTCCTTTTTTGAGGAGCCTCTGTACTGTTTCCCGGGGTGGCTGCACCAGTTTGCATTCCCACCAGCGGTGCAAAAGGGTTCCTCTTTCTCCAGGTCCTCTCCAGCTTCGTTAATGTTAGCTATTCTGACAGGTGTCAGGTGGTATCTCATTGGGGTGTTGGTTTGTAGTTCCCTCATGATGAGCGATGTTGAGCATCTTTTCATATATCTGTCAAGCCTTCTGGTTGTCTTCTTTGGAAAGTGTCTGTTCATGTCTCCTGCCCATTTCTTCACTGTATTATTTGTTTTCTGGGTGTTGAGTTTGCTATGTTGTTTATAGATTTTGGATGCTAACCCTTTATCTGGTATGTCATTTGCAAATATCTTCTCCCATTCTTTTGGTTGCCTTTCAGTTTTGTAGATTGTTTCCCTCAATGCTGGGTACTTTTTATGTACTTTTAAATGATTTTTTTGGGGGGGGGGATATAGCTGCCACACAATGTGACATTAGTTTCAGGTATACAACATGGTGATTTGACCTCTCCATACTTTATGCTGTGCTCACCTCAAGCATAGCTACCATCTGTCACCATACAACGCTACGGCAGTACCGTTGACTCCATTCCTTTTGCTGTGCCTCTCATCACTGTGACTTCTTCCTTTCATGACTGGAAGCCTGTATCTGCCACAACCCCTTCACTCACTGGCTGCACCTGTTTACGTTCCCAGCAACAATGGTGAGGGTTTCTTTTTCTCTAACTCTTCTCCAACACTTGTTATTTCGAGTCCCTTTTGTTTTAGCCTCTCTGACTGGTGTGAGGTGATCTCTCACTATGGTTTTGATTTCTATTTCCCTAAGGATGGCGATGCTGAGCATATTTTCATGTGTCTGTTGGGCAGCTGTGTGTCTTTGGAAAAATGTCTATTCAGGTCCTTTGCCCATTTTTTAATCAGGTTTTTTTGGCCGTTGCTTTATAGAAGTTCTTTATATAGCTTGAATGTTAACCTCTTACCAGGCATGCCTCTTGCGAACATCTTCTCCCATTTGGTACATTGCCTTTTACTTTTGTTGATGGTGTCCTGTGCTGTGCAGAGGCTTTTTTATCTTGGTGTGGTCACAATAGTTTTTGTTTTGCATTTGCTTTTGTTTCTCTTGCCACAGGAGACATATCTAGAAAGATGTCACCACAGCTCATGTCAGAGAGATCACTGCCTGTGCTCTCTTTTAGGATGTTTATGGTTTCAGATCTCGCAGTTAGGTCTTTAATTCATTTTAGGTTTATTTTTGGGAATGGTGTGAGAAAGTGGCCCAGTTTCAGTCTTTTGCATGTTGCCGTCCAGTTTTCCCAGCACCATTTGTAGAACAGACTGTCTTTTCCCCATGGGATACTCTTGCCTCCTTTGTTAGAGATTAATTGACCATATAAACATGGGTTCATTTTGGGGCTATCTTGTCACATTGATCAGTGTGTCTGTTTTTGTGCTATCATTCTGTTTTGATTACGTTTCTATGTCCTATTTTATTGAATACTCACAAAGATCTCACGAGGTGGTTTTATTATTATGCCCAGTGTACATAGAGAAAGACAGGTGCTTTAATAGTGCCTAAACATTCATCCTAGGTCAGGTGGTGTGCAGGTGGCGGGGTCAGGGTTTGAATCCGAGTCGTGTAATACTGAGGTTCTTAACTACAATATCCTACTTCAGGCTCACATGTGTGCAAACTATGACGCTACCTTTCTTAAGCTGACCACCTACTGAGGGAGAGAAAACTAATATAAGGAAAAGAAGACTGCTCTCAAAATGAAAGCTGAGGGAGTCCATGAACTGTCGTAGACGGTGGGGCACGTAGAAGGACCCTCGGAAGATACAGTGACGTCAAAAGCAATTCCCGATGTAGTACCAGTGAGGAGACCAAGAGCCAGAGGAGACCAGCCCGTTTCAGTATGCACGGAAGAAGATGCTGGGAATATCGTGGGGCGTCAGGCCAGGTCAGAGGTCCTGTGCTTGCAGGAGAGTTGTGTGTCTGTTTTGTGCTGTGTGCTGTTGGTGGCAAGCAGGCGGTGTGAGCGGTGACTGTCGCGGGGTCTTCGGCTTCCCACAGCATGGAAGGGATCATAGTATTGCCTGAGGAGCCAGGGGGATGAATCCAGGCCTGGCAGAGTGTGGCCATTGGCACAGTGAACAGACGACGCTTCAGCTGTCCCCGGGCAGAGCAGAAACGTTAGCCTTGGGGGGGGCCAACAGTTCTGTCCCAAACGCAGGGGTCCTCTGCTGTCTTCGGGGCCCTCTCCGTCAAAGGTGTAAAGCAACAGCGAGCCACGGGTGTTTTAGAATGAGACCACCGGAGAACTCTCCACATCCATTGTGCAGCCTTTCTGCTCTGCGTTCAATCTGGCTCTTTTATGTTATTTTCTGCCAATTGAAGTTCTCAGCAAAACACGGGCCACAAGTGCTTCTGTTCTAAGTGTGCTTATTGTATAACTTACACACTCTTAGAAGTCCTAGAAAGTGGTTGAGTTCAAAGGCTGGGGGTGGTCTGCAATGAAGAAGGGGCACAGATAAACCCCAAAAGGACAAGATTCCCTGAAAAAAATCCCACACGAGGATGACCGCTCACACAGATGTGCTACAGGAGGGACCGTCGTGATGTGGAATGGTCAGGTGCGTTTTCACGGTGAGTCTTAAGGGAGCCTTCAGAGGATAATGAGGATTTCTGTAGGCCGGGAGCTGCTGAGCCATCGGGCTGGGAGAGCAGCATGAGCCAATACCCGGGGAGATGAAGAACCTGCCACAAATAAGAGTAATTGTTCTCAGGCAGAATAAAGGGTTATGATAATGTGATGACTGAAATAAGATGACTCAGTTACTTGGAAATATGAGTCTGGAGGACAGGGGAAATTTACAAGTATGAGTAGAACTCGTCAGGAGCGGAAGCCTGGGTCATCAACAAAGCAGATTCCGGTTTATGAGGCTTGAAGCCTCTGCAATTTGGAGTGTCCTGTACAAGGAAAAGAATGAAAAATTACAAACGCAGACTAGCCAGAGGCCGTCACAGGCCCTGGAGGGAGCCACTGAGGTAAGAGACTGTGAATCCTCAACTTCATCGGTTTAGCGACGTCCGCCTCTGACTAGACTGTGCTGACCAGTGGAAACTTAACAGGAGCCACATAGGTCATTTAAAAATCTGTTCCTCATGCACGCTAAAAAAGGTGAAGATAAACGTGAAACTGTATGTTTTATTAAGTCTAACTGATCTGAAATAGTATTTGAATATGGAATCCATATAAAATATAGTAAGGAGATACTTTACATTTCTCCCCCCTGCTACGATCTTTGAATTCTGGCGAGTATTTTATACAAACAGGAGATAAGGAGCCAGAAGTAGCCACCTTTCAAATGTTCAGTAGCCTCGTGTGTCTGGTAGCTACCACATTAAAGAATGCATGATCACAGTCTTGTTACTCTGCATGACCCTTGGGGGCAGCATTCATCATCATCATCACCCAAGAGCTCGTCAGAATGGAACGTCTCAGACCTCACTGCAGACCTCCCGAGTCAGAATATGCGTTTTCAGTAAGGCTCCCAGATGATTCATATGCCTGTTAAAGTTCAAAATGTGCTGCTCTAGAGAACTAAGAATAAAGTCTGAAAATTCTTGCAGAAGGAAGACTCGAAGAAGCCCCCAAAGAAGCAGTGTTGAAAGCAAATGAGAAATGGAGCCAGTTTCTGGACAGCAGTGACAAATGACTCAGCAGGGTTGAAGTGGGTTAGAAATAAACAAACAAACAAAAAAAAGCAGAAGCAGACCTTTAAATACAGAGAACAAGCTGATGATCGCCACAAGGGAAGCAGGTGGGGGGGATGGGCAAAATGGTTGATGGGGAGAGGGAGGTACAGGCTTCCAGTTATGGAGGGAGTAAGTCATGGGGATGAAAGGCTCAGGACAGGGAATACAGTCAATGGTGGTATAATAGGATTTCATGGTGACAGATCGTAGCTACATGTGTGGCATAGCATTTAGAAAAGTCGAATCACTTCGTTGTACACCTGAAATTAATGTAACATTTTGTGGCAACTATACTCGGTTAAAAAATCTTAAAAAAAAAAGAGGATTAGGATTGACAACTGTCATTGTCAGTATCTGAATAATAGCAATCATCATCATCATCATCATCATCATCCTCTGTAACCCATTGGTAAACTGAGCAATTTTAGGAAAGAGGTAAAAACAGAACTTGAATGTGGAAGGGCTAATGATGAGCCATAAAGCAAGTTGAGCTTACTTTTGGGCGGTGAAAAGGAAAGACACAGGCATGAAGCTTATGGTGGTCTATAGAAACAGCAGAACGTCATTCAAGGAGTAGTTGCAAGGATTTTGCAGCATAATTATAAAGTGCTCTTGGCAAAGGCTTCCCCCTTACCCTTATTCTATCCTTGATACCCAAGTTCGAATGATGGTAACTGATCACACAGCAACTGCAGAATACATTTGGAACGATTCTGAACCTTTATGATGGAAAAATTCGTTATGTAGATTCAGAGCTAGAAATGAAAAATGATCCTCCTTAAGCTGCTTAACTGAACACCTTTCTGCTTGTGGCCTGGTTAGCGATGCATGCTGTGGCTGACAGTGGCTTGACCAGAAAGCGTGCAGTTTTTGCAATGCGTCATGATTTCTGTGAGTGCGAAGTATTTCATTTTAAGAACCTCTCTCATTACGGTTGCAAATGTTATTTACTCACTTTTGCTGTTGTTTTATCTTCTATTTTTTTTTTGGATAAATGTTTTTTATTGGAATATCAATGAAATATTAGGGTTCAAAGAAGCCTGTTCTGTGAGTGCAAAGATGCTGTTGTTAGAATGGATTTTCCAGAAGGTGCTTGGTTGAGTTTGCAAACTCAGTGCTTCCATGTATAACAGAAAGCCCAGACATATGAAACCATGTGTTCCACTTTGTATTTCCATAATCAGGTCAATGTCTGGAACACACTTGGCACTCAGTAAATGCCACAAGGGTGGATGGCAAGATGGACGGATGGTTGGATGCATGGATGGATGAATGGATGGGATAGAATGGATGAGGGAGGGAGGGATGGCAATACAATGGTTATTTCCCTCCTTACAGTAGATCCAAAAACCATTGCTTTTAATATGTTTGGTTATTTTGATTAAATAAACCCCTTATTTCAGTGATGCCCCTAATTCACTTGACATTCAAAAGTTGAGGTTGCCTTTTTTTGGAGAAAAAAAATTTTAATATTTATTTTTTGAGAGAGAAAGAGACTGAGCATGAGCAGGGGAGGGACAGAGAGAGAGGGGGAGACATAGAATCCAAAACAGGCTCCAGGTGTCAGCACAGAGCACAACATGGGGCTCGAACTCATGAACTGTGAGATCATGACCTGAGCCGAACTCCAATGCTTAACCGACTGAGCCACCCAGGGGCCCAGAAGTTGACTTTTTTTTTTTTTAACGTGTTTTTATTTATTTTTGGGACAGAGAGAGACAGAGCATGAATGGGGGAGGGGCAGAGAGAGAGGGAGACACAGAATCGGAAACAGGCTCCAGGCTCTGAGCCATCAGCCCAGAGCCCGACGCGGGGCTCAAACCCACGGACCGCGAGATCGTGACTTGGCTGAAGTCGGACGCTTAACCGACTGCGCCACCCAGGCGCCCCCAGAAGTTGACTTTTTAATGCTGCTTGATCTAATTAAGAGTTTATTTCTGTAGATAAGAGCATAAACATATAGGAACTGGACACTATAAATTATGTGAAAATGGTCTTCTCTGTCTTTAGAGTATCCTTTTCTCGAGGAGAAAAAGAGCAACAAAAAATAACCATTAAAATTACTTCTTATACTATATCCCACTTCTGTCCTTTGTGAACAATGAGCACACACAGAGAAAATTTTGTGCTGTATGATCTGACACAAAAATGTGATACAAGACTCATCTCATGGTGGCTTTCGACACTGGGCATTAAATATACGTGGAATATACACTATGTGCCAATTACTGTGCTTGGCCTTGGAAAATACAGTTGGGAACGACTGTTCCTCAACTCACCTTACTTATGTACAGCGACTGCATGGTCAGATTATAAAAAGTACAGTAGATGAATAAGCCAAGTGCATGAGGAGCAAATCGAGAAGTCCATAAATTCTTACTGGGGGATCAAGGAAAACTTCAGAGATGGGGATATTTTCATCGAGCCGAGAAAGATGGAAGGCCGAGAACAAAGGAAGAGAATTTCGGACAAAGCCACAGCAAGTTCAAAAATGCAGACAAAGGATTCTCTTGGGGTTAGTGAGGAACGTACAGAGGCAGTAAGTGCAAAGTCTGTGGGGTGGAGTAGCCCAGAGCACTTGAGCTGGATCTGGCTTTTGAAAACCTGTAGGCTCCACCAGGAAGTTTGATTTTTAATCTGTGCTACACAGGCAACTATCAAATGTTTTTGAGTAGCACAGTGGTATGATTAGATTTGGTTCTTGGATGATAAATTCTAACAGGTGCCACAGGAGAGGGACACGGTGATGAAAACGGAACCAGAAAAACAGCAGTCAGGAAGGGAAACCAGTGGAAAAGACCACAAATCCACGGCAGATTATGGAGCCAGATGTGGCGAGACTGGAAATGGCCAGATTTTAATTTGAGAAGGATCACAGACAACAGAGATGCTTCCCGCTTGAGGGACAGCCTGGATACCACGGCTGTGGCAGAGAACTCTGAAGGATCCAGCCAACGGCCGGTTTTTTGTTCTGCGTATGTCACTGAAGGCTTCTTCCCATAACTTACTTCTGCCTCTCTGCCTTTACAATGCAGTTGGCAATTTCAGAGAAAAACATATATATATATATATTCCTTCCATCAATTTTATGTTGACCCTAATGCTGTTCCTAAAATGCCTTTTTGATATGCCTCTACAATGCTGTAGGTAAAACATTAGTCCACACTGCAGAAATGGTAGAGGGTTATTAGATCTCTAGTTAGTTATCAGGTGTTCTGCACTTCAAAGAAAGGTTGAAAAGACATCCAGTTGATAATGAATCTGGTCCTTTGTTTTTCTTTAGTTTTATATCCCTAAATTTTTTGTGAATTTTAATAGAGAGAAATGTTATGAATATTTTTTGAGATAAGCTACCTTAGTGGGCACATTTTGCGGGCACATGACTTATATTTCCTTCGAGTGAAGTAAATTACAAAATTAAAGCAGAGGAATTTCAAGATTACTAAGGAATTTCATTGAATTTGATGAAATATGCATTGCAACAAGAGGTCATCAATGTGGGAAAAATGGAAACAATATCATTATTCAGGAAAAAAATCAAACTAATAATTTCTCTGTTGTTTGGCCCATCAATTCATGAATTAATTTCAAGAACCAAGTTTTAAAAGTGAAATTATTTTTCTTTCATTATTTTTATTTTTTAGTAAAAATTTTTTTAATGTCTATTTATTTTTGAGAGAGAGAGAGAGACTGTGAGCAGGAGAGGGGCAGAGAGAGAGGGAGACACAGAATCCGAAGCTGGCTCCAGGCTCCGAGCTGTCAGCACAGAGCCCGACATGGGCCTCAAACCCATGAACTGCGAGACCATGACCTGAGCCGAAGTCGGACCCTTAACCGACTGAGCCACCCAGGCACCCTTTCTACAAATATTTTTAAATTAATATTGAACATTTCTTTAAGTAAGTGTGTTTTGCTGACAAATCCCCTCCTTTATGATATTGTCCTAGCATTGACATTTGATGGCCTGCTACCCAGTTGAAATACAACATTATTATGAAAATGATTAGTCTTTAGGAAAAAAATACAATCTCATTCAACTATGCCATTGTCATTGAGCTGAAAGCATTTTTGTGGCTATTCTGTTGAACTGCTAGTCCAACCCTGGGAGTTTTGTGTTTTTGTGTTACTGTTTCCCTTTTAGAGGTCTAGAAACTGAGAATCAATGAGACGCCGTCTTTGAAAATGGGTCTTGATTCACTGAGTTTTCAAAACTGGGTCTTCGTTCAAAAATGGGATGAACAGGGGCGCCTGGGTGGCTCAGTCAGTTGAGCGACCGACTTCGGCTCAGGTCATGATCTCACGGATTGTGGGTTCGAGCCCCGCGTCGGGCTCTGTGCTGACAGCTCAGAGCCTGAAACCTGCTTCGGATTCTGTGTCTCCCTCTCTCTCCATCTCTCCCCCGGTCGTGCTCTGTCTCTCTCTGTCTCAGAAATAAATAAACATAAAAAAATTTTTTAAAAAATGGGATGAACATTGGAGGCAGGCAGGCTGATTGGTTATTTCCTTTTGTGTAGTTGATATACAATGTGACACTAGTTTGAGGTATACAACGTAGCGACCCGATATCTCTGTCCCTTATGGTGTGCTCGCCACCAAAGTAGCTGCCGTCCGTCACCACACAGCACTTATGGTCCCATTGACTATGTTCCCTATGCAGTTCCTTTTATGCCCGTGACTTATTCATCCCATAATTACAAGCCTGTGTCTCTCTTTTCCTACCCCTCCCCTCTAGCAACTATCAAGTCCTTCTCTGTATTTATAGGTTTTAATCTGCTTTCTGTTCGTTTATTTATTTGTTTTTTAGATTCTACATATAAGTGAAATCGTGTGGTATTTGTCTTTCTCTGACTGAGCCATCTCACTTAGCATTAATACCCTCTGGGTCCATCCATGGTGTCTCAAATGACAAGATCTCATCCTTTTTATGGCTGAGTAATATTCCATTTTATGTATATATATGTATGTGTACACAAACACACCTATATACGCACATCTTCCTTTTCCATTCATCTGTTGATGGACACATAGATTGCTTTCTATCTTGGCTATAGTAAATAATGCCACAGTAAACATGGGGGTGCACATATCTTTTCAAATAGTGTTTTGTTTTCTTTGGATAAATACCCAGTAATGGGATTATTAGATCATATTATATTTATATTTTAATTTTTTGAGGCATGTCCATACCATTTTCAACGGTATGCACCAGTGTGCGTTCCCACCAACAGTGCATGAGTGTTCCTTTTTCTCTACATCCTGGCCAAACCTTGTTACCTCTCTTCTTTTTGATTTTGGCCATCCTGACTAGTGTAAAGTGGTATCTCATTGTGTTTTGGGTTTGCTTTTCCCTGATACTGAGTGATGTTGAGCATCTTGTCACGTGTCTGTTGGCCATCTGTGTGTCTTCTTGGGAAAAAATGTCTATTCAGGTGCTCTGTCCGTTTTTTAAAATCAGATTGTTTTCCTGGTGTTGAGTTGTATGAGTTCTTCGTATAGTTTGGATATTAACCCCTTATCAGATGTACAGTTTGTAAATCCCTTCTCCCGTTCAGTAGGTTGGTTGCTTTCTCATTTTGTTGATGGTTTTCTTTGCTGTGCAGCAGCTTTTTATTTTACTGTGGTTTCAATACTTTATTTTTGCTTTTGTGTCCCTTGCCTCAGGAGAAGTATGGTTAATGCCAAAGAAATTACCAGGCAGACTGATTTAAATCCTAAGTCTGTATGTATTTAAACTTCACGAACCTCAATTCTCTGATTTTTAAAATAAAGAAAATACCTATTTCAAGAGATAATTAATAAGGCTAATTATCTTCCTTTACAGTGACTTTTGTGGATATTTAATAAGGCAAGTGCTGAATATGAATCCTTTGATTCTATAAGAACAGATCACCCTTGCCCTCTGACCTGTAAACATTTACAAGATGCCCATAGTTGGGAACAGAAGGCTGTGGTGCTCAAGGTATCCCATCGGCCTCTCCAGCCACAAATGTTCTTCAGTGCAAGTCGGCTGCCACTTCCCATGATAAGTCTTCTCCTTTTCATTAGTAGCTAAAAAAGAATATCCCGTGAAATTCACACTTATAACACTGTGAGTCATTATTTGGATGCAATTAATTTGTATATTATATGACAATATAGAAAGGTTGAGCAACTAAAAATCTAAATGACAGGGAAAAACCTAAAGCAAGCATTATGAAGAAAGGAAAGTTAATTTTTAACAGATACAAATTAAATTAACAAGGTGTTTTATTTGCAGCATGAAATGATTTGATTATTTGGCAATGAAGTCACTTTACACTGCCTTACGCAATATAATTAATTAATGTTAAGAATCTAAAGTTCCATATTATGCTAAATTGCTACTTTACTGGTTAAATCTGATCATATTTTCTCACCTAATCATCTGAATCCTGATTTAGAGACCACGTGATCAGTAAACCATTATCCAACCACAGAAAACATTTCATTTAATTTTTTTTATTTTCTCTTTCATGAGCCTAGGGTCTCCTCTACACCCAACCATACATAGTTGCTCAAGTTTTTATAACTAGGGTATGAAGAGAGATGAAATTACCAAATGAATTTTGATTTTTAGATTGTGTCATTTCAACAGTTTTTCTTTCTTCCTACACTTCCTTCCCTCCCTTTGTTTTTCTCTCTCTCCATTCCTTCTTTGCTTTGTAAATAAAATTTATCCAGTGTTTCCATTTCTGCTCTGTAAAAGACATTATATTAACTTTTAGTCTAAAGAGAAAATGAAAGTTTAAGAAATATTATTCTTGGGGCACTTTAGTGGCTCAGTCAGTTAAGTATCCAACTCTTGATTTCAGCTCAGGTCACGAGCTCTTGGTTTGTGGGTTCAAGCCCTACGTTGGGCTCTGCACTGATGGTGTGGAGCCTGCTTGAGAGTCTCTCTCTCCCTGTCTCTGCCTCTACCCTGCTCGCTTGCTTGCTCTCTCCCTCTCTCTCTCTCTCAAAATAAATAAACAAAATTTAAAAGAAAAAAGAAATACTGTTGGCCTCAAGAGATTTCTATTTTGGTAGAAGTGAAAAAATATCGTTGATCAATGGATACAAATAAATAGAAGTAGAAATATCTAGGAATATTTGTGAGTGAGTGAGTGAGTGTGTGTGTGTGTGTGTGTGTGTGTGTGTGTAACAATGCACAGGGCAGCAATGTCCTGAGAAACTGCCATTACAGCAGCACATTTAATATCAAAAAATAAAAGAAAATAACCTTTAAGTGAGGTCAAACGATCGATAGTTTTAGAAGACGGAGAAGTGAATGGAAAGGATGGCCCTGACAGATGAAGCCTTATGCCCTTATCTGCCGTCTAACAGCTAGATTGTATTCTGTATGGAAGGCGTGTGGTGGTATCCGTCTCTCGTGTCCCGTCCCCGGAGCCCGAGCTCTTCCTTATTCCGACAAGCCCGGGCGGGTCCCAATCGCTGTTGCGTAAAGGTAGCTACCAACAGAGATCTGGTTTCCCCTGGCGTCTTTTCCTACCAGCCGCCCGACGCTCTCAAGTGACTGCATGATGGCTTTTGACACACAGGGAAGAATATAAGGAAACTTACATCAAACAGAGTTGACAATGGCTGGGAATTACATTGACATGACTCTCTTTAAAGATTCTTCAGTGGCTTGAGGAACAAGAGAGGGTGAATTCTTAGGACACGATTTTGGTGTAAATGAGTGGGCTTTTCCCTACTCCATTGTGCATAACTCAGCTGTTTTACGGGCAGATCACCTCTTACTCTCTCTCAAAGAAGCGCTACCATGGAATAATGTACTGCAGGTGGCATTTACCCCCCAAGTGACGTATCTGGTAGTCCGGTGCTTTGCTGGGACATTACTTCATAAACCCACCCGCATACGAGCCGGGTTGTCGCTTAGTTATTTCACCAGGGCTCAGAGTTGAGGTTTCCTTGGCCAACTCTTTAAAAGCTACTTTAAATGCAGTTTAGTAGAACTCTTGTGAAAACGGATTTCTACTAGTAGCAAAAATAGTATCTCGTAACTGATCTCTACAAAGTATAATTAATCTTTTTAAACATATCAATAATGATTATACCTACGAATACATTTTATTTTTCTGTGGAAGAAAGTGAGTTGTTTTGGTGCAGGAAATAAAGCACATCTTCTTTGTGAAAGTCTATAGAAACATTCCCAATATATTATCTAACATATGGCTCCTTATTAAAAACGACACCACATTAGAATAACAGGAAGACACTATTTAAAAAATACATATATATATATGTGTGTGTGTGTGTATATATATATATATATACACACACATATATATATGTACACCCTTTATTCTGTTACTTAGAAATGGGAATACTTTTACTGACTTGGAATTTTTAACTTGGATGTGATAATGGTTTAGAATAATGATTACTAAGATCATATGGCTGATCTAGATATAACCAAGACTCTTCATCGAGGGGGAGAAAAGGAGGGTATAGAATTTCCACATTATACAAAGCATGTTTTCAGATTTCGGGTTTTCTTTTATTTTTATGGAGTCTGGGACTATAAACACTCTGGCTGAGCGTTGCTGTTACTCATCTTGGCTTCCTGTCCGTGTGTTATTTATACATCTGTGCTTCTCAAATTTATTAAGATTTACTTGCCTTTTCTGTGTATCTCCAAAGCACTATATTCTGTTGACTAAGTCTTTTAAAGATTCCCGTCTCTGGCATCATCCGTCTTTTCCTAAGCACTGACTATTTTGAGCTCAATATTGTGTTCACAGGGCAGAGGGCCTGTTGACTTCCCCACGATGAAAACATTACTGAGTTATGTGCAGGGACCTGAAGTCAGAATCTGGCCCCGAAGTTGCTTGAGATTATTCATGGGGAGAGTTTTCCAGCTCTCTTTTTGTTCCCGCCCAGAGCCATTGGATGCCTCTTAAATCACTGACAGAAAATTTAGGTCAACACATTGCCTAAGGTCATTTACATTTCAAATCTGCTGCCACTTTCGTGCTTGCAGCTCTTGGGAGAGAAGGGCGCTGTGTCTACACGGTGTGGGAACTAGAGCCAGGAACCTGGCACAGGAACGTTCAGCTGCACAAGTACGTCAGGAAGGTTAGAGAGTCTAAACTGACAGGCTGCCTTCTGACTCAGGGCTGAGCTGGGCACAACAGCCAGTGATGAGGGTGAGTCTCTGCCCAATTTTACAGTGCTTGTTACCGTTCCGGATTTAGCCATATATAGATTTTTTAATTTATGTTTTGGTAAGCATAGAAGGTATTATTCTGGCTCCGTAGAAATGATCTGTGAGCAAGACCTACATTCCGTGAAGTGTTTGAATAAGTCAACGGGTGGGAACAGAATACCCGGTGTTTCTAGTTCTCCCGGGCCAGCACAGAGCACAGACCCAAATAGGGTCCCCGGATTCAGCCTAAAATTACAATTGGATACATTCTGCTCTGTGCATGTTGTCAGCTGTCATTCTCGTTACTTTTATGCCATTTGGCCCTGAATATGCTGAGTTCCAGGAACAAGCACACCTAGCAATCAGATTTGGGTTTCTCAGTCCTCTTCTCCAATAAAAGGTAAGAGGGCTTGTTGGAGAGATGGTCAATTCAGTGTCGGCGCTGAGAAAGTACAAGATGAGCCAGAAAATAAGGAGATGCTTTAAAATTGGCAGTGGCATGGTGAAAGACCACAGAAGCCAGCTTAAAGGAACTGCTGATGGCCAAATCTTGGATAATACAAGTGATAACATCAATAACAAAAGAACAAATTATAACCCATAGATAGCATCAAATAAATATCCTTGAGTCCACATTGATATAAATAAATCATTGAATAAGCAATAAAATGTACAAAAGAATTCTTTCCTACAATAGAATTCCAATTAATAAATGTAAAAGGAGTGATGGGTTTCTTTTAAAATTATAATCTATAACATGGAGTATTACTCAGCCGTGAAAAAGGATGAGGTCATGCCGTTTGCAACACCATGGATGGAGTTAGAGGGTATTGTTCCAAGTGAAATTTGCCAGACTGAGAAACCCAAATACCATACGATCTCACTCCTAGGTGGAATCTTAAAAAAAGCAAAAAACAAACAAACAAACAAACAAACAGATGAATAAACCAAAAAGCAGAAGCAGACCTACACACAACAAACTGATGGCTGCTGGTGGGGTGGGGTGGAGGGATGGAGGAAACAAAAAGGGTTAACAGCACACTTATCCTGTTGAGCACTGAGTAATGTATACAGTTGTTGAACCGTTATATTATATCCCTAAAATAAATATAACATCGTATGTTATACTACAATATAAAATTTCTTTACCTCACACGACAAATCCATATGTAGGCAACACGATTTAAAGAGTGTGATATATACATACATATATATATAATATATGTATTACATATTTTATGTTAAATATATATTTTTAAAAACAAACTGGAATTGTATTCTTTATATATTTTTTATATTTATATATATTATATATTATATTTATATTTTTAAAATATATATTTTTATATATTTTTTACATATTTATATATTATATATATAATTTTTTTTAATATATGAAATTTATTGTCAAATTGGTTTCCATACAACACCCAGTGCTCATCCCAAAAGGTGCCCTCCTCAGTACCCATCACCCACCCTCTCCTCCCTCCCACCCCCCATCAACCCTTAGTTTGTTCTCAGTTCTCAACAGTCTCTTATGCTTTGGCTCTCTCCCACTCTAACCTCTTTTTTTTTTTTTTTTTTTCCTTCCCCTCCCCCATGGGTTTCTGTTAAGTTTCTCAGGATCCACATAAGAGTGAAACCATATGGTATCTGTCTTGCTCTGTATGGCTTATTTCACTTAGCATCACACTCTCCAGTTCCATCCACGTTGCTACAAAAGGCCATATTTCATTTTTTCTCATTGCCACGTAGTATTCCATTGTGTATATAAACCACAATTTCTTTATCCATTCATCAGTTGATGGACATTTCGGCTCTTTCCATAATTTGGCTATTGTTGAGAGTCCTGCTATAAACATTGGGGTACAAGTGCCCCTATGCATCAGTACTCCTCTATCCCTTGGATAAATTCCTAGCAGTGCTATTGCTGGGTCATAGGGTAGGTCTATTTTTAATTTTCTGAGGAACCTCCACACTGCTTTCCAGAGCGGCTGCACCAATTTGCATTCCCACCAACAGTGCAAGAGGGTTCCCGTTTCTCCACATCCTCTCCAGCATCTATAGTCTCCTGATTTGTTCATTTTGGCCACTCTGACTGGCGTGAGGTGATATCTGAGTGTGGTTTTGATTTGTATTTCCCTGATAAGGAGCAACGCTGAACATCTTTTCATGTGCCTGTTGGCCATCCGGATATCTTCTTTAGAGAAGTGTCTATTCATGTTTTCTGCCCATTTCTTCACTGGGTTATTTGTTTTTCGGGTGTGGAGTTTGGTGAGCTCTTTATAGATTTTGGATACTAGCCCTTTGTCCGATATGTCATTTGCAAATATCTTTTCCCATTCCGTTGGTTGCCTTTTAGTTTTGTTGGTTGTTTCCTTTGCTGTGCAGAAGATTTTTATCTTCATAAGGTCCCAGTAATTCACTTTTGCTTTTAATTCCCTTGCCTTTGGGGATGTGTCGAGTAAGAGATTGCTACGGCTGAGGTCAGAGAGGTCTTTTCCTGCTTTCTCCTCTAAGGTTTTGATGGTTTCCTGTCTCACATTCAGGTCCTTTATCCATTTTGACTTTATTTTTGTGAATGGTGTGAGAAAGTGGTCTAGTTTCAACCTTCTGCATGTTGCTGTCCAGTTCTCCCAGCACCATTTGTTAAAGAGACTGTCTTTTTTCCATTGGATGTTCTTTCCTGCTTTGTCAAAGATGAGTTGGCCATACGTTTGTGGGTCTAGTTCTGGGGTTTCTATTCTATTCCATTGGTCTATGTGTCTGTTTTTGTGCCAATACCATGCTGTCTTGATGATGACAGCTTTGTAGTAGAGGCTAAAGTCTGGGATTGTGATACCTCCTGCTTTGGTCTTCTTCTTCAAAATTACTTTGGCTATTTGGGGCCTTTTGTGGTTCCATATGAATTTTAGGATTGCTTGTTCTAGTTTCGAGAAGAATGCTGGTACAATTTTGATTGGGATTGCATTGAATGTGTAGATAGCTTTGGGTAGTATTGACATTTTGACAATATTTATTCTTCCAATCCATGAGCAGGGAATGTCTTTCCATTTCTTTAAATCTTCTTCAATTACCTTCATAAGTTTTCTATAGTTTTCAGCATACAGATCTTTTACATCTTTGGTTAGATTTATTCCTAGGTATTTTATGCTTCTTGGTGCAATTGTGAATGGGATCAGTTTCTTTATTTGTCTTTCTGTTGCTTCATTGTTAGTGTATAAGAATGCATATATAATTTTTAAAAACACAATCTGGAGCTGTGTTCTCCATGTTCTTTCTTTTTCCATTGAAATTAAACATTTAAATATTATTATATGGATCTGGTATAGGGGAGTTCATTGGCACTGTTAATGTGTATCGTGACATTCCTATCAGTGTCTAACATATTTATTACCAACTTAATAATTTGGAAATTCAGTTCATTGATTCAGGGGTTATATAATTTATTTTCCAAATACATACCTTATTTTCAGTTAATTTTTGTTTATGTCTCATTAAACTGTGGTCGTAGAATGTTTGATACCTTTTGCTGTGATTCATTGATACGTGGTTTGCAGCCTGAATTTAGTTTCCACAAATGTTGCATGTAGGCTTTAAGAGAATAAGAATTTTCTAATTTCTGGGTTGTGTGCCATCTATGGCTATTTAATCAAGCTTATTAATTATGCTATTTAACTTGTTATCTTTGTAAATATTTTTCTTATTTGATCTGCCCATTTTAGAGACAGGAATAATACAAAAAATCTCTTTATGATGGATTTTCCTACTCCGCAGATAATTATTTTGATTGTTGCTTCATATATTTCAAAGTTATATTATTTGATGTGAATGAGTTTAGAATTGCCAAATCTTATTTGTTAATTGTCTCTTTTTATGACTGTAAAGTGACCCACTGTCTCTTCTGCTGCTTTTTTGTTTAAGCCTATATTTTGATATCACCAATCTATAATTATTATTTGCTTAGTACATATTTTTATCCTTTTATTTTCAACATTAATATGCCTTAGAGCCTTAGGTATATTACTTATAATAACATATGGTATATTTTTTAAATTCAGTGTGGCAATCTGTCTTCTAAATGGGATATTTGATCCATTTATATATACTGTATTACCGACGTATTCAGAAATGTTTCTATAGTATCATTTTCAGCTTTTATTGGCCTGCCTTTTCTAGTTATACTCTTTTGATACCTATTTTTATTGTTTATATTCCATTATTCCTATCTATATTTTGTCCATTTTAACTCTATTCCTGTTCTTTTACTAATTAACATTAAAAATAGAGCAAGATTTTAAAATCAACAAAAGTTCCGTTTAATCCGTTTTTCTGCCCTACTCCTGAATAACACTGAGTAACTTAACTCTGATCCCCTCCTTCAATATTTTGCCTCATTTTTTAATACTTCCCAATTGGTGTTACTTTTGTTGTTCTATATGATCTGCAGTTGCCAGAGTTTACTGCATGTTTACCTGTGTGTTTGTTTACCATTCTGTCTTGTAGCTCAGATTTTTTAATGAGGTAATTTCTCTTCTTCCTGAAGCTTATTTTTAGAAGTTCAATCAGTGAGGGTCTGCTCCTGCTCAATCTGAGTTATAATCTACAAACACATGTATATGGTTCTCAGTTTTAAGTGAAGAAGCCAGCCACACAATTCCAAGTCAGCGGCAATTTTCATATAGTCTGTGACTGTGGCGTCTGGCTTCCATCATGGCTGAAAGGACGGCAGTGGAATTACAGTTTCTTTATACGTAGTTGTAATCCTTTCCTAGGGCTGCCATCACAAATTAGGACAAACTGTGTGGCTTAAAATAACAGAAATATATTGTCTCAAGAGTTCTGGAGGCTAGAAGTCCGAGAGCAAGGTGTTGGTAGGGCCATGTTCCCTCTGAAGTGTACAGGGAAGGATGTATTCAATGCCTCCCTTGTAGTTTCTGGCGGTTTTGCCGGAATTCCTCGGTGTCCCCTGACTTGTCGATGTGTCCCTCCAGTCTTTGTCTCTGCATTCACAAGGACATCTGCTCTTTGTGTTTGTCTTCCTCTGTCTCTCCTCTTCATTTATAAGAATAGAGTAAAATTGAATTTAGGGCCCACTGTACTCTAATATGACCTCATCTAAGCTAATTAGATATCCAGAGATCCTACTTCCAAATAAGGTCAGATTCGGAGGTTCCTAGAAGAACATGAATTGGGAGGGGGAGCCCCATTCAACCCAGTCCAGTGTTGTGCCTTTTCTCTATGGCTATTTTGAATGGTTATTTATTTATTTATTTATTTATTTTTGAGAGGGAGGGGGAGAGAGAGAGAAAAAAAAAGTGTGAGTGGGGGAGGGGCAGAGATAGAGGGGGGACAGAGGATCAGAAGCGGGCTTGCCACTGATAGGCCGACAGCAGTGAGCCCAATGCAGGGCTCCACCTCACGAATGACAAGATCATGATCTGAGCCAAAGTTGGACGCTCAACAGACTGAGCCACCCAGAACCCCTATGGCTATTTTAAAACCATCCACATCTATGGATATAGTATTTTTCAGTATATGTGCTCCATCAGAAAGAGGAATCCACACATATTTATCGAATTGCACACCGCTTTCGTCTGTATTGTATATGTGATCAAAATCTGAGAATAGATGTTTTTAGCTCTGGAAATTAGTGATTTATTTTAACATATTTTTCGCCATAAGCAACTACTCATACCATCCCCGTGATATACATCTTTTTATAACCTGCACTGGGCTACTGACCATTTGGCGCTTTAAGAGTTGACTAGAATATGGAGACGTGGATTGGCGAATCCTGGGGGATTGTTCTCTTGACCTATTTAGTTCAATATCTGATTTCATTTGTTTGCTTAATTAAATTATGCAATGCCGGATTTAAACAGCCTCCCTTAAAAGCGAGCTGGGAGTTTTTGACAGATATCTGGCACTTGATTGTGAGTCCATCAGGATATGTCAATCAGACGTACTTACCTCTTTTAACTGCGAAACTTTGGTGAAACCTGAGAAATTTGGCAGTTTCTACTGCCTTTAATCACACTGCTTGCTGAATGACAGGCAGCCTTTGGCCATCTCAACATTGCTTTACATGTAATCTTCTTGAAGACATTTTAAAAGATGATTAGAAATCCAAGTGCGTGTTGGAATTTAAGTGTACTACTATCATTGAAAGCAATTAAATGGAAGTGACAATGTGGACGAACCAATTACATCCCAGCATAGCTAAAATATAATTAACCTGAATGAGCAACAGTAATTCTGTCAGAACTGGCCTCTCTACCTGGAGGCTTGGCAAGCCTTCTTTTCCGTGTTGACTTTAAGATGCATCCTGACGAATCAATGGTATTAGGCGTATCAAATGGGAAGGTAAAAAGGTCTGAGAGTTGAAGAAACAGGATATTTTATCCAAAGTTGGCTTTGAATTTATTCCAGTTTCGTGTGTGTGTGTGTGTGTGTGTGTGTGTGTGTGTGTGTGTGTGAAGCAAATGTTTAAGTGGCTAAAAACGGAGAGACTCGTGTACTGCTACGTTATGAGAGGAATACAGAACAGTTTTCAGTGAGGAAAAAGTTTCCCAAGAATTTCTTCAGGTCACTTTAGAGCTGTAGTCCTTCAGACATAATTGGTACATCAGTCTTACTGGTTGTGAAGCATGTGAATCATCGTGCTACCCAGAAATCAGAGAAGTGGTTTAAAAGGTCACTGTTCTATTAAGTCCGCTGTGTTCTAAACTATTTGAGAGACGACTGGAAAACACTGGTGAGTTGGTCCATCAGGCTACTTACAGTGGCCCAGCAGAAATGGGCAAAAGATGAGTTACAGAGTCATGTCTTGCTGACCTTGTTGAGAAAGACTAATTTATGCAAATTAAAAAAAAAATGAAGTAAAATTGCACTTTTGGTCAGGTCAGATATAACCTCTCAAGGGAAACATTTCAACACGGTCACATCCCAGAACCAAGAAACCGCTGTGTTCCAGCACATCTGAGACACCGGGCCGCCCCTCTGCATGCCTCAGCCTTGAGGCCAGGGCCTTAGTAAAGAGTCCCCCAGAAGCATTTGTCAGGGTGGCCTCAGGGATGGCCAGTGTGCTGACGACAGTTACCCAGCAAATCCTGGTCACGTGTTTTCTGGCCCTGCTGCTGTGTCACTTTGAGACCTTCTGCTTCCTCTAGGTGGGTGTTTAACATTTGCTAATTTGGATTGTTGAAAGACACACGGAGGTATATCAAACATTTTAAGAGTTTGTTGGAAGGGAGCTGCACGACACGAGAGATGTTTATGGGCAGAGGGGGGTGCGGCACGAGGAAGTTCTGCTAGGCAACAAAGCAGGTTGGTTATTGCGAAGTCACTTTCGTTGAGGGGATACCAGGGGGCTCTCGGGCAGATTTCCTTACTGGTGCTTCCCATGTGATTCCTGCTGGACTGGTTCAAGGTGCCATTTTGGGGAGAGCCAACACTGTAATGAAGTCTGGGTTTGGTGTCCCGGGACCCGTCACAGGCAGCTCCCCTTGGGGCCGGTTGTCTGGTCTGTAACAAGATACATCGGAGATGTTAAAAGTTGTCCTCCACACCCTGGGGGACCCATTTAAAATTCCTAAAGATTTTGAGATGCTGTAGTTTGTTGACAAGTTTTCCAGAGGACTCCGTTTTCTTCGGGTGAGAGTGCCAGCTAGAAAGATCCACTTCCGGTCAGCCTTGGCCCCAGGAGTTTCAGTATCCCTTCATCACTCCAGAAGGCATCAGGGGCCTTGTGAATGTGGGACCAGGTGGCCATGGCGCCTTGCACTGTCCCACAGGGCGGCGGTGAGGCCTCCCAGGCTGTTCTCACTGATACTTCAATTAACATAAACTGTGTCAAAGCAGAAATGTGCTTTCTCCGTCTCACTTGCCACGTTCCTGGTGCTGGCAGCCACGTGGCTGGTGGATCCCATAGTCCTCACAAAGGAACGTTTTTGCCATCACAGAACGTTCTTTTGGAAAGTCCCCCTTCCGGACAAACAAGCCCAGCAACCCTGTGCCTGAAAGTGATGGGTATCCTTAAAGTCGCCTTTAAGCCATTATTTGTTACTCAATGATCCAGAAAATTACTAATGAACAGAACATGGTGGGGGGGGGGGGGGCAGGGAATGTATTTCAATTCCACATTTTACCCAAATGGTCTTTGTGAGCAAAGAGTGGTGAGGAAGCCATCAGTGTAAACGGGGCAGGAGGCCCCCATCTCCAGGACTCCGTTATTCTGAGGAGCTTTCCACCCCCATTTGTCTTGATGACTTTGCCAGCTGCTAAAACGAAACTTCGTTAAATTTAAAAATCTTTGGGGCGCCTGGGTCGGTTAAGCATCCGACTTCAGCTCAGGTCACGATCTCGCGGTCTGGAGTTCGAGCCCCGCGTCGGGCTCTGGGCTGATGGCTCAGAGCCTGGAGCCTGCTTCCGATTCTGTGTCTCCCTCTCTCTCTGCCCCTCCCCCATTCATGCTCTGTCTCTCTCTGTCTCAAAAATAAATAAACTTAAAAAAAATTAAAAAAATTTTTTTTTAAATCTTTTTTTTTTTTAAATTTTTTTTTCAACGTTTATTAAAAAAAATTTTTTTTTAAATCTTTTTTTTTTTTTTAATTTTTTTTTTTCAACGTTTATTTATTTTTGGGACAGAGAGAGACAGAGCATGAATGGGGGAGGGGCAGAGAGAGAGGGAGACACAGAATCGGAAGCAGGCTCCAGGCTCTGAGCCATCAGCCCAGAGCCCGACGCGGGGCTCGAACTCACGGACCGCGAGATCGTGACCTGGCTGAAGTTGGACGCTTAACCGACTGCGCCACCCAGGCGCCCCAAATTTTTTTTTTTTTTTAAATCTTTAAGTGCCGGGGCGCCAGGGTGGCTCGGTTGGTTGAGCGTCTGACTCCGTTTCTGCTCAAGTCGTGATCTCACAGTTTCGTGAGTTCGAGCCCCACATCGGGCTCTGTGCTGATGGTGCAGAGCCTGCTTGAGATTCTCTCTCTCATTCTCTCTCCCCCCCGACCCCTCCCCTACTCACACTGTCTCTCTCTCAAAATAAATAAATAAACTTGAAAAAAAATTAAAAATCTTTAAATGCCAACTTTGTTTTTGCTGAACACTGCTGTGCCATTTGCAGTGGTCACAGGACGAGCCCCGAAGGTTTGTCGGGGAGATCGAGGCGATAACACCTACTTTAAAGTAATAGGGCTGTTTCCTTCATCTCAATTAACTCATCTCTTTTTCTTAGCTCCTGGCACCGATTCAAGGCTAATGTGATTAAACGATCCTTCCGAAATCGGTGAGCGTCAAAGCAATTTTAAACACTTTATGAAAATACCGCATGCTGAAAAGCACACACATCACCATGAGGGGACAACTCAAGAAAATATTACCAGGTGACCACACCTGTGCCACTCCCGACATTCGAAGCCCCCAGAGCCTTCTCTGTGCCCCTCCAGATAATGATCTCTTCCTTTCTCCACGGAAGTAGCCCCTGTCCTCCCTTCTTAGACAGTATATTACTCGGCCCTATTTTTGGAAAGGATTCCTAGGATATGAGTTTTTAATGCCTGGCTTCTTTGGTCAGCCTTATGCTTCCTCCAGGCATATTGTGGCTCATGGGTGTGTTTTTATTTTCCCATTTCTACTGTAGTCCTGTGTTCCACGGAATGAATATGCCACACTGTACCCACCCTCCTGTTGCTAGACATCTGGGCTGATGGATTGTTAGGAACTTTCCTGTACGTTTCATTCATTTGATGCGCATTTCCAGGTATTCCTGTTGGTCAGACCTCATGGTGCATGTTTTGGATTTTAAAATGGAAGGGCCTGCGGGCAGAATGTGTAATTCAGCTGGCCCTTCTTTAAAAATGGAACGTGGGAGGGTTTGGGGATTTTTGCTTCTGGTTTTAGAAGGGGATAGAGTGCAGGAACGTCTGGTTTGGACGGGGCAAGTCTGCCACAATGGATCTGTGAGAGTTTTGCACCTTAGTGAATGCAGTCATGGTGGCTCTAAGGAAGCAAGCAACCCCGTGAACTCTTGGCAGTAATTAACTTTTCTACTCTCTGCTTCCGGTCATCCACACCCTGGCTGTAATTAGACTCATTTGCCACAGTGTCCAAAGACAATGTCAGTCACCGGGGGAGAACCAAGGATCTCATCAGGTTTGTGCTCAGAGAGGCACAGGCTTTTGGGGACAGCCTAGAAAAATGACCCTAATATTTGTAGGTGAAGTGCATCTTTAACGAAAGTCCTGATTTGCCGGTTGGAAAGAGAGGAAATTTGGTAGGACCACAGGTGAGAAAGGGACATCCAAGGTCCCGTGTTTCTCTGATAAGAGATTTTCTGTTTTGGTTTTTTTTTTTCTTAAAAAAAAAATCTTGCAGCACCGAGGGTGACAAATGTCACAGTCTTTCCCTTGAGCGAGAGGAGAGGATTAAAATCAGGAAGAGAGATCTTTTCCTACTGTGGGCACATTTGGCCAGAACAGTTTGATTAAGACATAAATTAGAAAATGGAGAGCTGAGTGGAGGGAGGGGAAAGAGGTCTTGCTTTCTCAGCAGGATCTCAAAGCCCAGCTTGAAAACAATCATTAGCCGTCATGAAGGGCAGCACCTATGTAGCCAGCATCACATGCTGCCCTTGACATTTGGCTGCTTATTACCAGCACCCAGCCAGGGAAGCCACTGACGGGGAGGGTCCAAGAAGGCTTCTGGCAGAAGCACGTCGACCAAATTTTGCCTTCAGTCCGAGGGAAGGGAACACTGTTTGGGCCACCACCACATGAGACCTACTTGTCTCAGACTCTCTGGGGATGGGGCCCAGGAATCCGTGTTTTTTTTTTTTTGTTTGTTTGTTTGTTTGTTTTCAGAAGCATCTAGGAGATTTTCCTATGCAGTCAGGTGTGTGAACCACCCATTAAATAGAGCCTGGCTGTGTTTGGCTTATCTTCTCTCCAAAAGATAAGGGGTTAGTTATCTAGGTTTCATGGTTTTCTAGGGAGAGGTCACTTCGCATTAAAAAAAGGTTCATGGTTTTCATTTTTCTATTTCACAGACACCAGAAAGGAGGAGGCCGTGCCGTAGGTAAATATCTTGTTTGGGGGCTGCTGATACAAGCTGCAGACACAAGGTCACTGGGGTGCCAGAAAGTACTGAGACAGGTTTTCTTGGTGGGATCAAGTCTGATACAGTGGCTAGATATTTCACACAGGCTACCCTGGGAGCCTCAGGGCGAACCTCCCTCATTGCCTTGGAGTCTAATGTACTGATGTTTGGGGGGACGACTGTGGGGAATTGTTACTCTAAGCATTCTCCAGATTCTTCTGTCTCATTTGCATCATACGCCCATTCATTGGTAATTACGAATTTTAATAACTGTTGAGCACATAGTACCACACCAGGTATCAGTGTAGATACTGAAAATACAATGGTGAAGATAAGGTTCCTAACATTTAGATCTTATTCTTCCCTCACTTCAGCTATTGTTTCTTATTCCTACAAGTGTCTTTTGTTTTATGTGGTCCATCTGCTTAAAATCTATCTTGAAGTTGATAACCGCATTTTACGTGCAGGTGAAAATCACTGCTCTCTGCAAAAGGGCTTGTTGTGCCAGCATAGTGCCAAAGAAGGAGGCTCACGGTTTTCTCTTTTTTCTTCTCTTTTTCTTATTGGCTTTTGGCTGACTTCTTGACGGCAACAGTTGCCAGGTGTCCAGGCTCATCGAAACAGAGCTGTTCTCTCCGGAGCTCAGGAAGGTCTTACTTGGGGATTGCTTTGGACCACCAGGGGTATTTCCCCCCAACTCCCGTGATTTTCTTTTTCATAATTGGTCTGTCTCACCGAGATCTTTCTCAGATGGCACTCTGAGCTTTTCATTTCCCTCCCTAAAACCCTTAACTTTCTCCCTCTGTCGTTGAGCACAGAGATCAAACTCTTCAGCTCCTCTGTCGAGGCCCTGGAGATGCAGACCTTGCCTGATCCCCTGCTAGTCGTTCCTAGCCTCCTTCTCCCCAAACCATTTATACAGTTCTCCAACAGTGCTGTGCTAGTTCATTCCATCTCGGTTCAAACAAGCCCTCTCCCCAGGGTGGCTTCCTGCTAACTCCTCAGTCTTCAAAGTTCAGTTCTGATCCAAGAACACTTCTCTGAATACCCGCAGATTCAGATTCTTCTGACTGTGCTTCTGTAGTCCCACACCCTGTAGTAGTTGGTGCTGCCTTCTGCTTGGCTGTTCCCTCCATCTGGACGCCTCACCTCCTTCAGGGCAGAGCATCTGCTCTGAGTACCTGGAACAGCATAGACACTGAATAAATGCTCCATCAGTTGGAGCTGGGTCCCATTTGGTTATGTTGGCACATGGTGGGCGTTGTATAAATGCTTGCTAAAAGATTAAGTGGATAAAATGGGCTGGTTATACTTGTATTTCTTGTCTCCTGGATACTCCATATTGTATAAGAGTCTATTAAAAATGAAGCGGTGTATTCATTTATCTAAGTATGTGGGAACTGGCCGTTGATGAGCAGTTGTAATGATGCAGATTAGCAATAGAGATACCTAGTCAGTCGATCCTCTTTGATTTTGAGCTGTTACCCAAAAGGATATTGAGCCATAAAATAACTTACACTCTCTGTGTCTGTCCCACCCAGTGTGTGAGCTGCGAGCCACCGGTGGCAAATGACCAATTGATGCAATAAATTTAAATATATTTTAAAATTCAGTTCCTCGGTCTCAATGGCTACATGAAGCTAGTAGCTGCCATACTGAAAGCATCAACATCAAATATTATATTTAAATTAGTTATTTAGTGACAGTTTCATTAACTGGAAGTTTGCCCATTTTGCTTTTATTGTGGATAAGTAAAAATACGAGAAGAAATACGGTGGTTATAAGTAAATACTCTTCAAAATAGGATGACTACTTTATATAAATCTGCTTATAGCAACTAAAAAGCATTTGCGAAATTCATGCCAAGTAAATATTAAAGAAGATACTCCTTAGGAATTCCCAGATAAAACTCACATTCCCTTGAAAAAAAATCTGCTACTTTGGATTTCAATGTAATTCATTATTGTGGTGGTTTCCAAGTTAGGGCAAAATAAGCATAATTGTAGGATTTATGTTATTTTACCACACTTAGGCTGATTGCATTTCATGAAAGCTTTTACCAATATATATAATTTTGTAAGATCATTTTCTTAAGTCAGGCTCAGAAACACTAGGTGTGTGTAAAACACAAAATAGTAAATGAGGATTCATTAAAACATAATATCTTGGTGCATTTATTCTGAAGGTTTTAATTGACACTATAGCATGGTATATACCATCTTTGAAAGCGTGAAGAAGGGACTGGCCTTATGCAAACACTTCATTCATAAGACAGACATTTGAGATGCGTGTACCCTGTGTATGGCATTATAACAAATAGTGCGAATATTTCCCCAAACATTTTTTTATTGGGTCATTAAAATTTGCTGTAGCTACAGGGAAACACATTTTTGAAAATCTATCCTCCGTTGTACTGGATAAAGCTATAGGGAATAGAAATGTTTAAGCCACAAAAGCTCAAGCTTGATAAAACTCTGATACCATTTCTGTTGGTTTGTCTGAAACAAGATTTCAGGAGCTTGAAACCTCTTGGGTCAAACAGAGTCAGCTGTTAGAGGGTTTTTCCACATAAGATTGCCTCCACCATTGTAAACTTTGTATTAGATTTCTTCTGGTACAAAATACAGTTTTACTACGTAAGGAAATACAAGAAAAGCGGTAAAGAAGAGAGGTAACATCTTTCTTTCCGTGCCTGGAACTTATGGTCCTTGAACAGACCACTCTAGTTTAAAACATCTCCTTTAGTTACTGACTTTTCTCGGGAGTTCTTTCCTTTTCCTCTCCTGGGGTGGAGGTCCTTACAGCTGAGCTGTCTTCAGTTCCTTTTTCTCTCCGAGTATTGGGAGCCGTGAGCAGAGCCGGCTCATGTTTTCACGTTGCTCTTCTGACGTCTGTGTCCACAGTTTTATTTGTTAAGAAATAATATCAACATCTAGCGCCAGTCACGTATCAAGGGCTTGCTGTATGCAGGGGTGGTGCAGGGTTGATGTGCAGGGGTTGATATGCAGGGGTGGTGCAGGGTGTGTTGGCAAAAAATGCTCTCAACCAGCCTAGGAGATAGTTCACTCCACATTCTGAAAATGAGGAAAAGCAAGGAGTCACGGAGGTCCTATTGCTAAAGCCAGAATCTGAACACAGGCAGAGGCCAAGCTGTTTTGTACAACACTGTATCGCCTCCCTGGAAAGGCACCCTCTCTATTCACTTCAGATTCAACTAATGTCTTCACAGTGTAGGGGGGCGGACAGAGCTTCCCTCAACCCTCTTAGGGTCCCTGGCTAGCTCTGAAAGTTAAACGTACAAAGACAGATTAACAAGAGCAAAGCATGCAAATTTCTTGGATGGCAGTCTTACGGGATACAGGAGACTTCCTAAGGAAATAAAGACTGGAAGAAATTGTTGTGACCCAAGTATTTTTATGCAAGGTTTGATGAAGAGTGGATAGAAATATGATAGGTCAGAGAATGTGAGTTAAGTGTAGTAAACGGGGGCGGGGGGAAATGTAGTGAGGTCTGTGGTTCTTCTAGGAGTCCCTTAGTCTTTGAAGGTAAGGGTGTTCCTTTCCTCAGGGTATTGGGATGTACCTCCCACAGGAGAGTTTTAGGACCTGTAAGGGTGGCCTTCCTGCTTCTGCCATTTTTTTCAAACTCCATCAGCTTAAGATATTCACTATGCCAAGATGCCAAATTTTGGGGTGTCCTGAAGCCCACCAAGAAGTATGAACCATGAAAGTGATAAGCTACGTTTTCCAAAAGGCTATAAGAATGTATCCAAAAGCCCTCGCTTCTCCCACCGCGACTTGATTCCTCCTATGGTAGGTCCATTGTTAAATCACTAAAGAACTAATTTCATGTTTTAGAGACCTGGTCCTCTGACCACCTGCTTACCTAAAATAGAAATACCAAAATCATAAAACATTTTATTTTATTTTCAGCCAAGATATTACAGGGAAAAGACATTTCTCCAAAGACATACAAACAGCCAATGAGTAGCCCATGAAAATATACTGAACATCATTAGCCATCACAGAAATTCAAATGAAAGCTACAAGGGGATCCTGCATCATATGCATTTGGATGGCTATAATGAAAAATAATTACCCAGTGTTGCCAAATATGTGGAGAACTGGAAACTCATGTGTTGCTGGTGGGAATGTAAAACAGTGCAGTCGTTTTGGAAAACAGTATGACCGTTCTTCTAAAGGTTGACACAGACTTACCATATGAGGTATCAGTTTCGCTCCTGGGTATATACCTAATGGAATTGAAGCATCTGGGCGCACAAACACTTGCACACACATGTCCACAGTACCGCCATTTATAATAGCCGAAAAGTAGGAATAACACAAATATCTATTAGTTGGTGAGTGGATGAACAGAAGTGGTATATCTGTGCAATGGAATATTCTGGGGGAATAAAGAGGAATGAAGCGGTGATACATGCTACAGTGTGGATGACTCTTGAAAACGTGCCGAGTGAAAGTAGTCACAGAAGACCACGTGTTGTACGATTCTATTTACACAGCCTGCTGAGAGTGTCTGTAGAGACAGAAAGCAGATCATTGGTTTCCTAGGGCTGAGTGAGGAGTAAGGAGTGGGTGTCATGAGTATAGGGTTTCATTATTAGGGGGATGAACGTGTTCTAAATTTAGGATGTTGCAATGGCTGCACAATAGTGAATATACCAAAAATCATTGCATCGCATGCTTTACATAGGAACATTTTATGATATGTAAGTTATATGTTAGTAAAATGGGTGTTTTTAAAGAATCACGTGAAAAATAGATCTCAGGATTGTTTAAATTAGCTATTGACTAGAATAACCCACAAGTGCATTTTTATAGATTTTCTTATGAACTATTGTTATTCCACATAAATGTGTTTACATTTTAAGTTTTGTCTTTCATTTCTTCCTCTCTGTTCCGTCAAAGCTAAGGCTCAGTACTTGGTTCTTGGAAGGAAGGAAAAAAATATGTAAGGACAAAAGGTTGATTTTTATAGATCTCTCACTGTTGCCTAAAAATCACCTCTTCTAGACTTGTGATGACTTTCTCACTCAGGGAAATGAGCCTGATGTTCTTTCAACCAGTCCAGTGTGAAAACTCTTATGCCTTCTCTCTAATCCCTTTTTTTTTTAAGTTTATTATTTTGAGAAGGGGAGTGGGTAGGGAGAGGGATAGGGAGAGGACCAGAGACAGAGAGAGAATCCTAAGCAGGCTCCACACTGCCAGCTCAGAGCCTGACACGGGGCTTAATCCCAAAAACCGTGAACCTGAGCTGAAATCAAGAGTCAGATATTTAATCAACTGAGCCACCCAGGCACCCCTCTCTAACGCCTCCTCAAAGCATAATGATGTAATGGGGAGAGTAAGGGCTGGGGATCCGACAAATGTGGGTTCAATGGTACTTCTGCCTTCTGTAAGCTCTGTGACCCACGACCAACCTTTTAGCTTCCCGAAGCATTTTTCTTCCAACTGCCTCCATGTTTTAATCAAATCAGCGACGATGTATGTCAAGTGCCTGGCGTTTAGTAGGCTCTTGATAGATGCTTTTATATTATTAGCCATGACCCAGCCTCCCCAAAGAGGGCATCGAATGCAACTTAAGACTGAAATCTGTGTTAGTACTGGAGTACCTGAAAGACCCTTGCTGCCACCACGCCCCCCCCCGAAGCACAAATCTCTCCTACCCCCAATCTTGTGGCCGATGCCTGAAATCCCACTGTTACAAGCTCTTTTCAGCAATTCAGAATATTTGATCATGGTGTAAATGAAGGTGCCAGTTGGAGTAAAAATATTCTAAACAATGATATTTCATGTCTGGATCAATGTAAATGAGTTTTTCTTCCTTATGAAAACAAAGTAATGAAGGCTTTACTAGTACGGCATACAGGAGCCAAAGGACACACTATGTGCCCAAAGATGAGCTGGAAAGAAATCACTCACTTGGGATGGCGGCCATGATCACGTATGCAGAGCAGGTCTGTGGTTTGAGGGGGCTTAGTGAACAACGGCGACCGTCCAGCCCCGCCCTCAACTTGCCTTATTCCTTCTCTCCCTTGAAGAGCAAATCTGTACAGAGACACTACTTTCCAGCCCTGGTCATTGTGAGATTCCACGCACCACAGCGTTGGCCCTGACAGAAGATGACTTTCACAATCCTGTCTTGGCTGGTCCTGGATGTGTCAGTGGGCAGCCCGTCACTCTTCCCCCTCCTTATGCATAAATCCTGAGTGAAAGAGAATGGACAAGAGATGCAGAAAACCCTGTCTACCCCGGGGAGAATCCATCTCTAATTCTTCAGGAGGGGCAGCTCTGGGCCATTTTCAAGTGATGCTACTCTGGGCCATTTTCAAGTGATGCTATTGTTGCTCGAGGCTCAACTAGTTTGCATGTCCCAGCAGAGGCACTAACTAGGGGGAAAATTGCTAAAACCTGTTTATCTGAAAACAATGAAAACAAAATCCGTACCCACCAAAGATCCCATAGCTCCTCTCCTTTCCAATTCACAAAGCATTCTAATTAAGCAAATTCTGTTTCCCCTCTAGGCAAACAAAGCCTCAAATTAGGATGGGATAGAAGTAGTGAGAACACATGTGGAAATGAGAGATTCCCCTGTTCAAGGTCATTGTCACAGAACCACCATGGGGCTTTGATATCACCACTTGAAGGGCCTTGACTTGAATTTAAATTTGTGTGTGCTAGAAATGTGGAGCTAAATCACTTAAACCCAGCATAAGCTTTTCTTTAAGGAGAAAAAAAATTCTACTTTGCTTCATTTACAAATGTTGATTTGGTTAATTTTTACCCTTAATTATGTTAAGGTGTAAAGATAAAGTTGAAAACCACAAATTATGGCACAGTTTCGATACCACTTCTGATAACTCTGGGGGAGAGAGTTAATAGAACAAATGCTGGGCAGATACTTTTAACTTCTTTTGTTAGAGGAATATTTAGAGGAGATTCACAAAATATTTGGCAGGAGAATTCTGGTAGAGAGTTTATTCTCATTGAAACATAAGCAGGATGATTTTGTGGTTTCAAGATTTCTTCTGTTGTGTAGATGATTAGCTGTGTGGAGATTAGTTAGGAAATATTCCTGGGTTATAGGCAGAAACATTCACAAAAGGAATTGTAGTATCTGAGTGTAAACTCAGTATTCTTGGTGGGGTAGTAGATCTTGCCAGGAAGACTATGAGATTTGCAGATTACAAAACAATTTGGGTTTTATGAGAGAAATTTTATAAAAGGTGGCATTCATGTGACAGAGTCACTCTTAGTCACTCCTTGGCTGAAATAAGTTTTGATGTGTGACGTTTCTGGTGATAAAATGAACTAAATGTAACTATATTGCTTCTAATTGATTTGCCACAGCTTTCCCTCCACCTCTGAGAAAACAGGGTCACACCTAGAGACAAAATGTGAACTCAAGTGGTTTTTCCATTCCAACTATAGTATTTATGTTCCATTTCCTAGTAAGCCTAATGTTCACTAGGTTATCTGTGAAGGAACAGGATTTCTATTTGCTTGTTTTTCAATCTGACTTCTAGTAGAAGGCTATCTCTTTATTTACCTAAGCTATCTCTTTATTTACCTAGGCAAAAATAAAAACCCACTGTTGGGATTACATCAAACTAAAAAGCTTTTGCACAATTGAAGGAAACAGTCAACAAAATGAAAAGGCAACTTAAGAAATGGCAGAATATATTTGCAAATGATATATGCAATAAAGGATTGATATCCAAACAATATAAAGAATTCATGCAACTCAACACCAAAATGCCCCACATAATCTGAGACGTGGACAGATTACTTAGGTGTACATTTTCCCCAAGAAAACATACAGATGGCCAAAGGGCATATGGAAAGATGCCCAACATCACTAATCATTAGGGAAATGCAAAACCACAATGAGATAGCATCTCACACCATCAGAATGGATACTGTCAAAAAGACCAGATTTTTGCCAAGTTTTGATCTTCTGTGCCAATGGAAAGAAAGCTATTTGGATAAAATTAAAATACCTTCTACAGAGCAGGAAGATGGCATAGTAGGAGGACCCTAGGCTTGCTTCTTCCTATGAACACATCATCTTAAATGCCCCAGAAATCAACCTATAATACTGACTGAACAAACTTCACCAACTAAAGGGAGAAAAGAGGTCACATCAAATAAAGTAAGAAGTGTGGAGACATGGCTTAGGGGAGGAGTGGATAATGGGTACTACAGAGATAAGGGAGTCATGGTCATGGAGATGCATGAGAGAGAGCAAGGGGCCCACAGGGGAATACAAAAGGAGAACACTTCCCCATAGCTATTGGCTTGGAAAGTGAGAGGGGCTGAATTTCACTAATTCTAATAATGATCAGGGCTTAAAGCCTGTAGTTTTAAAGGTCAGTGGGCTTGGCTGGGATGGAGCCTGAACGGTACTGCACTCCTCCTGGGAGAAGGCAGGCAAACAACCTGGGGGCAGACAGCATGGAAACAGCCATCTGAACACATGGGGTAAAAAACAGGGAGATTATTACCTTTATCAGAGTGCATCCCAGAGGCAGCCTTCAGGGAGACACTTCTTCTGGAGCAAAGGCCTTAGCTTTTACCATGTCCATCACTCATCCCTCAGCATAAACACAGAGCCACCTGAGGGAAACGTTGCAGCACCTACACTTGCTTACATCAGGACCCACCCCCTGTGCTCTTGTGGAACCACCCCTCTCCGTCACAGTTGCCTCAGTTCCAGCATGGTGGGCTCTCCCCCAGAAGACCAGCACAAACCCCTACCCACACCATGTCCCCCAGTCAGAGAGTTCTGCAGGACCTCAGTTCTGGTGGAGGTGGCATCAGATCTCATTTCACAAGCAGATTAGAGTGCACCTAGTTAAAACTCACCACATTCAGGCCAGGGACCAAACACTGCCCACAGCAGGCAAGGGGAGCCTCTGCAGACCACTGGCCTGAAGGACAGAGCAGCCAAAACACAACAGCAGAGCACATGCAGTGACACGCTGGAGACACTCCCTGAAGCACCAGGCTCTGGGCACTACATGATCTTTTCTTCATAAGGTCATTATTTTCAGGAGCAGGAAACCTAACTGGATTTTCTAACACAGAGAAGGCAGAGACTTAGACAAATTGTAAAGATGGAAGAATCTATCCCAAATAAAAGAACAAGGTGAAGCCATGGCCAGAGATCTAAGTGAAACAGATACAAGTAACATGCCTGTTGGAGAATTTAAAGTAGTCATCATAAGGATGCTCACTGGGCCTGAGAGAAGAATAGCAGACATCAGGGAGACCCTTACCACAGAGATAAAAGAATAGCAGACATCAGGGAGACCCTTACCACAGAGATAAAAGACCCTTTCTGAAAGAAAGAATACAATAAATGAGATTGGAAACAGCTTGATGCAATAAATACAAGCATGGAGGAAGCAGAGGAATGACTTTGTGATCTAGAAGACAAAATAAAGGAAAATAATGAAACTGAGCAAAAGCATGAGAGAATTATGCAACATAAGAATAGATGTAGGGAACTCAGTGACTCCCATCAAATGTATAACATTTGTATTATAGGATTCCCAGAAGAAGAGAGAAAACGGGAAAAAATGTATTTGAAGAAATAATAGCTTAAAATTTTCCTAATTAGTTGAAAGAAACAGATCCAGATCCAGGAGGCACAGAGAGCCCCCATCAAAACCAACAAAATCAGGCCAACACCAAGACCTATTGTAATTAAATTTGCAAAATAGAGTGATAAAAAAAAAATCTTAAAAGCAGCAAGAGAAAAGAATCATTATCTTACAATGTAAAACTCATAAGGCTAGCTGAAGATTTCTCCACAGAAACTTGGCGGCCTGAAGGGAGTGGCAGGATATACTCAAAGTGCCTACTAGGAAAAATTTGCAGCATGAATACTGTATCCACCAAGGTTATCATTCAGAATAGAAGGAGAGATAAAGAGTTTCCCAGACAAACAATAACTAAAGGAGTCCACAAGCACTAAACCAGCCCTGTAAGAAACATTAAAAGGAACTCTGAGTGGAAAGGGGAGACCAAACATGACCTTATAAAGGCAGGAAACACAAACGCATTGAAAAATAAATATTTCCGTAAATATCATCCAAGGAACACACACACAAAAAGGATATTAAATATTATAACATATACCTAAAACATGGGGAGGAGAGGAGAAAAGAATAGGTTCAAACTTGAAGCACCATAAATTTAATATAGACTTCTATTTGAAGAAAAGGTTATATACAAACCTGATGGCAACCACATACCAAAAACTACTAATAAACATGCAAATAATAAAAAGAAAGAAATCCAAATATATCACAAAAGAAAATCAGCAAAACATGAACAAGAGAAAGACAAGAAAGGATTAGAGGAAATTTCTAAAACCAGTCACAAAACAAATAATAAAATGACGATAAATACTGTCAATAATTAATTTGAATATAAATGGACCAAACACTCCAATCAAAAGACATAAGGTATCAGAATGGGTAAAAAAAAACAAAACCCAGGGCATCTGGGTCGCTCAGTCGGTTGAGGCTGAGTCTGACTTTGGCTCAGGTCATGATCTCAGTTTGTGGGTTCGAGCCCTGCATCAGGCTCTGTGCTGACTGCTTGCTCAGAGCCTGGGGCCTGTGTCAGATTGTGTCTCCTTCTCTATCTGCCCCTCCCTGACTCATGCTTTGTCTCACCCTGTTTCTCAAAAATAAATGAATGTAAAAAAAAAAAAGAAAAAGCCCACCTGCATGCTGCCTATAAGAGACTCATTTTAGACCTAAAGACATCTGCAGATTAAAGAATGTTACAGAAATATTTGTTATGCAAATAAATGTCAAAAGAAAGCCACGGTAATAATACTTATATCAGATAAACAAGACTTTAAAACAAAAACCGTAGCAAGAAACAAAGATGGGCACTGTATAATCATAAAGGGGACAATCCAATAAGAAGATAAAAATTGTAAATATTTATAAACCCAATATGAAAGCACCCAAAAACATAAGACAGTTAATAACAAACATAAAGGAACTAACTGATAGTAATATAATAATAGTAGGGGACATTAACACCACCCTTATATCAATGGATACATCATCTAAACAAAATAAACAAGGAAGCAATGACTTTGAATGGCACACTGGAACAGATGGACTTAACAGATATATTCAGAACATTCCATCCTAAAATAGCAGAATACACATTCTTTTCAAGTGCACATGGAACATTCTCCAGAGTAGATCATATATTGGTCCACAAAACAGGCCTCAACAAATACAAAAAGATTGAAGTCATACCATGTACTTTTTCTGACCACAGTACTATTAAACTAGAATTCAACCACAAGAAAAAATTTGGAAAGAGCACAAATACATGGAGGTTAAACAACATGTTACCAGACAATGGGTCAACCAGGAAATCAAAGAAAAAATAAAAAAAAAATACATGGGAGGGGCGCCTGGGTGGCTCAGTTGGTTAAGTGTCCAACTTCGGCTCAGGTCACGATCTCGCAGTTTGTGAGTTTGAGCCCTATGTCGGGTTCTGTGCTGACAGCTCAGAGCCTGGAGCCTGCTTAGGATTCTGTGTCTCCTTCTCTGTCTTCCCCTCCCCGGCTCACACTCTGTCTCTCACTCTTTCTCAAAAATAAATAAACATTAACAAAATTAAAAAAAAATACATGGGAAAAAATGAAAATGAAAACACAATGACCCAAATGAAACCAGGTGCTAGTTCTTTGAAAAAAATTAATGAAATTGATAAACCTCTGGCCATACTTCTCAAAAAGAAAAGAGAAAGGACCCAAATAAATAAAATCACAAAGTAGAGATGAGAATTAACAACCAACACCACAGAAATACAAATAAGAGAGTAATACGAAAAATTATATTCCAACAACTTGGACAACCTAGAAGAAATGGATAAGTTCCTAGAAACATATAAATGACCAAAAACTAAATCAGGAAGAAATAGAAATTTGATCAGATCAATAATCAGTAATGAAATTCAGTCAGTAACTGAAAATCTTCTAAGAAACCAAAGTCCAGCACCAGATGGCTTTATAAATGAATTCTACCAAACATTTACAGAACTAATTTCTTGTCAAGCTGTTTAAAAACATAGAAGAGGGAAGAAAACTTCACAAATTCATTCTGTGAGGCCAGCATTACCCTGATACCAAAACCATATAATGACTTTACTGAAAAAGAGAACTATAGGCCAATAGCTCTGTTGAACATAGATGCAAAAATTCTCAATAAAATACTAGAAAACTAAGTCCAACAATAGAGTAAAAACATAATTCACCATGATGATGTGGGATTTGTTCCTGGGCTGCAAGCATGGTTCAATATTTGCAAATCAATGTGATACACCGCATTAATAAAAGAAAGGTAAGAACAATATGATTATTCCAGTAAACCAGAAAAAGCATTTGGCAAGGTACAAATCAATTCATGATAAAAACCTTCAACAAAAAGAGAGAATATAACTCAACATAATAAAGGCCCTTTATGAAAAACCCACAGCTAGCATCATCTGAAATGGGGAAAAGCTGAGATCTTTTCCCTTAAGGTCAGTAACAAGATAAGGATGTCCACTCTTACCACTTATATTCAACATAGTACTAGAGGTCCCAGCCACAACAATCAGACAACAGAAAGAAATAAAAGGCATCCACACTGGCAAGGAAGCAGTCAAACTTTCACTGTTTGCAGATAACTTCATACTCTATACAGAAAACCTGAAAGACTCCACCAAAAAACTGCTAGAAATGATAAGTGAATTCAGTAAAGTTGTGGGATACAAAAATCAATATACAGAAATCTGTTGCCTTTCTGTACACCAATAATGAAGTAGTAGAAAGAGAAATTAAGAAAATAGTCCCATTTACAGTTGTACCTAAAATAACAACATACCTAGGAATAAGCCTAACCAAAGGTCAGAGACCTGTACTCTGAAAACTGTAAAACACTAATGAAAGAAACTGAAGACACAAAGAAATGGGAAAACATCCTATGGTCATGGATTAGAAGAAAAAAATATTGTTAAAATGTCTATACTACCCAAAGCTGGCTAGCTAGCTAGCTAGTTTTAAGTAGGCTCCACACCCAATGTGGGGCTCGAACTTAGGATCCTGCCTGAGATTATGTCACATACTCTCCTGGCTGAGCCAGCCAGGAGCCCCCAGTCTACACATTTAATGCAATCCCTATCAAAATACCAATAGCATTTTTCACAGAGCTAGAACAAACAATTCTAAAATTTGCATGGAATCACAAAAGACCTCAAATAGCCAGAGCAATCTTGAGAAAGAAAAGCAGAGCTGGAAGCATCTGGTTTTCAAGTTGTATCACAAGCTGTAGTGATCAAGCCAGTATGGTTCTGGCACAAAAACAGACATATAGATCAATGGAACATAATAGAAAACTGAGAAATGAAGCCACAATTATATGGTCATTTAATCTTTGACAAAGAAGGAAAGAATATGCAATGGGAAAAAAAAAAAAACAGTCTCTTCAACAAATGGTGTCGGGAAAACTGGACAGCTTCACGCAAAAGAATGAAGCCGCCTACCTTCTAAGACCATATACAAAAATAAATTCAAAATGAATTAAAGACCTAGATGGGAGACCTGGAACCATAAAAATCCTAGAAGATAGCACAGGCAGTAATTTGTCTGATGTTGGCTGTAACAGCATCTTTCTAGATGTGTCTGTCTCCTGAGGCAAGAAAAATAAAAGCAAAAATAAACTCTTGGGACTACATCAAAATAAAAAGCTTCTGCACAGCAAAGGAAACAACCAGCAAAGCTAAAGACACCCTATGGAATGGGAGAAGATATTTGCAATTGATATATGCAATAAAGGTTTTGTATCCAAAATCTATAAAAAACTTATCAAACTCAAAACCCCAAAACCTAGAAATCCAATTATAAAAGGTCAGGAGACACAAACCAACATTTCAACAGAGGGTACATCCAGATGGCCAACAGACACATGAAAAAGATGCTCAACATCACTCATCATCAGGGAAATAGAAATCAAAACCGCAATGAGATATCACCTCACACGTGTCAGAATGGCTGAAATCAACAACAAAAAACAACAGCTGTTGGTGAGGGTGTGGAGAAAGAGGAACCTTCGTGCACTGTTGGTGGGAATGCAAACTGGTGCGGCCACCATAAAAACCAGTATGGAGGCTCTTCACAATGTTTAAAATAGAACTACCCTGTGATCCAGAAATCACACTACTCGGTATTTACCCAAAGAATACAAAAATGCTAACTCAGAGGGGTACATGCACCCCGATGTTTATAGCAGCATTATCTACAATAGCCAAACTATGGAAATGGCCCATGTGTCCACTGACTGATGAATGGATAGAGAAGATGTGATATATATATATATGTAGAGAGAGAGAGAGAGAGAATTGTTTTAAGCCAAATAAGTCCGAGAAAGGCAAATATCATATGATTTCACTCATATGTGGAATTTAAGAAACAAAACAACAAAACAAAGGGAATAAAGGAGGGAGGCAAACCAAGAAACTGACTCCTAATTACAGAGAACACACTGATGGTCACCAGAGGGGAGGTGGGTGGGGGATAGTTGAAATCCGTGATGGAGATTAAGGAATGCACTTGTCATGATGAGCACAGGGTGATGTCTGGAAGTGTTGAATTACTATGTTGTACACCTGAGACTAATATTACACTGTATGTTCACTCCCTGGAATTTAAATAGAAATTTAAAGAAATAATAATAAGGTTTGGTAACATCCTCCCGCCATGCTCAATCCTTTCTATTCGTCATAATATTGTTAAATTCCTTTTTTCTCCCAGTTTTATGTATTTTAGAATTAGGCTTAAGCAATGCTTCTCAAACGTTTGTTTATATGTGAATCACCTGCAGATCTTATTAAATGCAGATTCCGATGCGGCTAGTCTGGGGTGGGCTTCACATTCTGCATTTCTAATAGGCTTCCCAGTGATGCTGATGCTGTGGGTCCAAGGACCATGTTTTCAGTAGCAAGAGTTTATTTTATTTATTTATCTTTTAAAGTCTATTTATTTATTTTGAGAGAGAGAGCACGTGAAAGTGAGAGAGAGAATCCCAAGCAGGCTCTGTGCTAACAGCGTGGGGCTGGATCTCATGAACCGTGAGTGAGATCATGACTTGAACTGAAACCAAGAGTTGGAAGCTTAACCAACTGAGCCACCCAGGCGACCCATCATTAGCAAGAGTTGAAAGCGTGCTCCATGTCCTTGAGCATATAACAGCAGGCAAGGGCAGAAGGAGGAGGTCTAGAATGGGGGCCTGTTGGTATGTTTCTCGGGTAAGCCCTGCGGAGTTGGAAGAAAAACAACTGTGATACCAAACTTCAGATTACAGTTCCTCAAGGATCTTTCTCCCTCCAGTACCTAAGAAACTAATGCAAGAAAACTGAAGGTTTTGATGTAATGCTTTGTCTACGATGATCAGTTTCAACCTTTCTTTCAAGTGTACCAAGGGTTGAGACAAGGGTTGCAACCAAGGGTTGCAAAGTACTTTGAGGACCTAAATGTAAATCTCAAAGATTTCTTTTTCAAGTATTTTTTCAATCATCTTGCCCCCATCAAATTTAACAATCCCTTTTCAACCACTTATCTTTGTCAAATCTTTTTAAGACATTCTACCTAGTTTTCACAGAAATGATGTTTTTGACATTCACGTAAGTAATGTATCTATGTCTGTCTTTACATATTACAAAAATTAGTGCAATTGGCACAAGCTGCTTTATGAACAAACACAGCTGACGTGATGGACGTGTATTCATCATAGTGATGCAGGCAGGCGGGGTCCAAGAACCCAGGGGAAGATCCTGTTGGACCAGTCAATGCAGGACAGAAATCAAATGTAAACCAGAGGAGGTGGAAATGGTTTGTTGAATAGTGTAAGTGACACAGAATAGCAGACAGAGTGTCCGGGAGATCTGGAGAGGAACGGAAAATGAGTCTCGCCGTTGCTTGGGGCTGGGGGTTTGTATGGGAAGAGGTCTAGGGTACGTGTCCCTCCAGGAACCCAGGGTAAGGTCCCATCAGAAGCGAGGACCAGGTGAATAATAAAGGTTATTCCATAAGTTACCCGAGGCAGGCGTCAGCCAAGGTTTGTTCAAAGCTAATGTCCCGTAACGTGTTCAGGATCTGGCTCTTTTTGGACATTACCAGGTGTTTGGGGCATAGGCAAAATTCAGAGAATGATTACTTGCTTCCCCTCTGAGGTGGGAACGGAGCTTCTTTAGTTTATTTAGAGGCAACATACAGAACATGAGTATATGGGGCCTCACAGAAAAACAGCAGGGATGGACCGTTATACTTCATGAAAAGCTAGGAATTTAAAAAATGCCATACCTTTTTTTGTTGTTCTGGATGTTCATATGTTTGGTTGGTTGATGGATTCTGCAGAATTTTACTTGCTGAACCAGTGGCTCAACTGTTTTTCTGGTTCACATTTGTCAAGCTAGACTCAAAATTTCAATTGAATCAAAAGCTCTGTTTTTGCAGAGTATAACAGGAATTGTAAGCTCGCTGTAGGTAGAGTGACTTTCCTACCTCAACAGATTTCATAGAAACAGCCTTTTATTTTTTGCCATCATATTCCATATTATACACACGTGCTACATACCTATATCTATACAACTCTGCCTATGCCTATAGCCTTATCTGTATATTACAGCAGGAGTGCAACCAGCATAAATTTGGGAACAGACACAATCGACACCATAAATGTAACATGGCCGTAATGAAGAGTAACTCTTGAATGGTAACCAGCAAGTTTGTCTCATGTATATAACCATGTTTGGCAAAAGGATTGGAAGGCATGGATTGGTGGTAAGTGGTGCTCAGCTAAGAGAGCCATTGTTTAAAAACAAGTAAGAGGGGTGCCTGGGTGGCTCAGTTGGTTAAGCGTCCGACTTCGGCTCAGGTCGTGGTCTCACGGCTCATAGGTTGGATCCCTGTATCGGGCTCTGCGCTGACAGCTCGGAGCCTGGAGCCTGCTTCGGATTCTGTGTCTCCCTCTCTCTCTGCCCCTCCCCACTCATGCTCACTCTCTTTCTCTTTCTCAAAAAACAAACATTAAAAAAAATAAAAAAAAAAAAAAAAGTAAGGCAAGGAGACAAGAATGGGGAGAACATTTGAACTGGCGTGTTCAAGAAAAGCCTCCCTGAGTAAAGTGATATGGAAGTTAAAGCCTCGGGAAAGAGAATGAACTAGCCACTCAGAGGCCTGGGGAAAGAGTGGGGTAAGAGAACTGCCAAGTATAAAGCTGAGACATGAAAATGAGCCCATGAATTCAAGGAAGCGATGCTAGGCCCAAAGGAGCCACAGCAGTGAGCCAGGGGCCCAAAGTTAGCACGTGAGATTGGCTTAGGGCTTTATGGTACATGGTAAGGATGTGGGATTTTATTCTAAGAGCAAAGTGACTCACAAGAGGCCTTAAACAAGGGAATGGCATGATCTGACTTTTTGTTATCACTTTTTTAATCAGTGTGGCTTCTCTGTGGACATTACATGGTGGATTCTTTTCAATTACTAACAGATAAATTAAAGAACTTTGTTTTTACCAAGTATGCTATACGTAAGTCCATTCCAGAGCTGTTGGCATTTAATATTATATATATAGTTCTCATTTTATAGATTTTTGGATTGAGAAACATGTTGCTCTTTTGGCTTCATATTTGTGAAAAATGCAAAAGAGTTGTGGGAGAAAGGTAGACAGTGGATTAGCATTCTAGGATATTTTTCTGCTCCGTATACTTCATGAAAAGCTAGGAATTGAAAAGTGCCATACCTTTTTTTGTTGTTCTGGATGTTTATATGTTTGGTTGGTTGATCGATTCTGCAGAATTTTACCTGCTGAACCGATGGCTCAACCGTTTTTCTAGTTCACGTTTGTCAAGCTCGACACTAACAATTTCAATTGAATCTCAAGCTCTCTTTTTGCAGAGTATAACAGGAATGGTAAGCTCAGAGCATTACAGGGCCTGGCAAGCCATTGTGTAAATCACACCTGAGGCTGGGCCCGTGGCCACGTTGGAGAATACATGTTGCACGCAAATGCACTCAAATTCAACATTTTGAGATGTTGGGCAGGTCACCCACAAAATATCTGCAGGCTCCATTGGCCCACAGGTCACAGATGGGGGTCCCTTGTCCAAAGATATTTAGAGCCTCTGAAGGACAAAACTGACATTGATGGCAGGAAGGGCAAAAGTAATTGCTTCTAGAGATTTCAACAGTGTAATTCGTCTCTTCTTTAAAATAGACAAGGATCTTTTTCTCTGTGGACTGGCATGCACAGAGATATAAAAAAATTTTGGGTATAGGCTTATCTTAAGACAGGAATTATATCCTAGTAATAGGCGGTGGTTGTGTTTATGCTCATAGAGCCAGGTTTGCATCTGGAAATGCTTGAATCCCTTCTTCTTTTTTTTTCAACGTTTTATTTATTTTTGGGACAGAGAGAGACAGAGCATGAACGGGGGAGGGGCAGAGAGAGAGGGAGACACAGAATCGGAAACAGGCTCCAGGCTCTGAGCCATCAGCCCAGAGCCCGACGCGGGGCTCGAACTCACGGAGCGCGAGATCGTGACCTGGCTGAAGTCAGACGCTTAACCGACTGCGCCACCCAGGCGCCCCGAATCCCTTCTTCTTTATGTCACTGTATCACTTAACATGTGAATAAGGGTGATGTTTGGGACATAGAGTGTGATTTTGTGGATGTTAATGCACCAAACAAGCCTCACTGAGGCCATTTCATCACATTATCAACCCAAATATATGATTGTTAATGTGGTCCGTGCTTTGAATGTTATCAAAAGTGAACGTTAAGGCAAAGGAAGTCGGCGACTGAGTTATAGCAGGTGTTCTGTGTTCTGTGCAATGTCCGGGGGTAAAGAGATAGATTCATAAACACGCAATTGGCCACATGTTCACTCCAGGCAGCAAGGTGAGTGGAGCAAAGGCGGGAAGGTACACGGAAGTGGCTCAGACTTTTGCAATAGAATTACTGAATAATATTAGTAATGGACGGAGGCAGAGTTTTGATCAAAACAGCTAATTAAGTGAAGAGACAAAATAATCGTGCGGGGTAACTGCTGGTTTCATGGCTTGCTGCCCAAGAGATAATCCACTGTACTTTCGTGATAGACAAATAAGTCATCAAACCAATTAGCTTTATTTATTTTTTTGTTAAAATTTTTTTTCATGTTTATTTATTTTTGACAGAGATAGAGAGACAGAGAGAGACAGAATGTGAGCAGGGGAGGGGCAGAGAGAGAGGGAGACCCAGAATCCGAAGCAGGCTCCAGGCTCTGAGCTGTCAGCACAGAGCCTCACGAGGGGCTCGAACTCACAAACTGAGAGATCATGACCTGAGCCAAAGTCAGATGCTCAGCTGACTGAGCCACCCAGGCACCCCAAGCCACCCAGGAGCCCCCGATTTGCTTTTTTTAAAGGACCAAACTTCAGGACATATGGGATTGATTTCCAGTGTCTGCAGTTAATATATACTGAATCACATAAAAGCAATTATGGCTGAAAATGTTGTGTATTTTATTCTAAGTCTTTGATAATTAGTTACCTACCTTTGGCACCTAAATTAACTCCTATTTATCAAGAATTGTCCTTAACTGGAATACTTCAACTTGTTTTTCTAGGATAATACTTCAGTATTTTTATGTACAGTATTTAATAATCATGGAGTTTGTTATTTTTGACAGTGCTACCCTAATGTCACCTTTGACGCAATATAGGCCCTTTACTGACATGAGGTTTATACTGAGGTAGAAAAATATCAAGAAGAAACATGCTAGGGGCACCCGGGTGGATCATTTGGTTAAGCGTCCGACTTCGGCTCAGGTCATGATCTCACAGTTCGTGAGTTTCAAGCCCCACATCGGGCTCTGCGCTGACAGCTCAGAGCCTGGAGCCCGCTTCGGATCCTGTGTCTCCCTCTTCCTCTCTGCCCCTCCCCTGCTTGCATGTGCTCGCTCTCTCTCTCTCTCTCTCTCTCTCTCTCTCTCTCTCTCATAAATAAACAAACAACATTTTAAAAAGAAGAAACAGGCTAGTTAACACCTTATGTAAAAGGCAGTTTGTAATGTGAATATTTGTAATGCTCAATTTTCCACCAAAGGAGTGAATGTTTGTTTGAAGGTGCATAAAAGCCAATGAAAATATTAAAAGATGTAGTGAAGATTTGCAGTATGCATATGTATGAAACATATTAGCAAAATATATACCAATATAATAATATTCATACTATTAAAGTTAATATTAATTATACACTTTTAAGTATAGTAATTGCCTTAAAATGCAGTAGTTCTTGACTGTAGACCATTCTTGACCAGAGACTGATGAGAGCAAGTCAACCAGAAGTCTGTCTAGACATTAGCTGACGATATAAAGCCACAAGAGGCTGATATATTGTGAGCAGACTGAGATGTAACTGATAACTCACTTTTTCCTGGCGCGGTAGGTTGCTGCATATAATTACCCTTACACTTCATCAGTCCTGAGAGGAAGGCTGGACACACCATAGAAAATTGGGGTCCGTGTTCTTAGTCAGTGTACCATCAGAACATGGGAAAGCAGTCAGCTTTGCAAATTGAGATATTAAGGCTTTTGGTTTGTTTTGTCGTTGTTTTTAAGCTTTTTTACCATTAGAATTCTGAAAAGAGTAGTTCAGAAATCATACATGATCTTTATTAGATTAGCTTACCTTCACCTGGGTTTCACATTGGGTTGTATCTTATCAAATAACTCTTAAAATTAGGAGTCCTGGGGAGCCTGGGTGGCTCAGTCGGTTAACAGTCCGACTTCAGCTCAGGTCATGATCTCATGGTTCTTGAGTTCAAGGCCCGCATTGGGCTCTGTGCTGACAGCTCAGAGCCTGGAGCCTGCTTCAGATTTCTGTGTCTCCCTTTCTCTTTGCCCCTCCCCTGCTTGTGCTCTCTCTCTTTCTCTCTCAAAGATAAATGAACATTTAAAAAAAAATGAGAAGTCCTGGAACATCAGCAGACATTAAAACGCATCTTGATATTAATCATCAGTAATGTAAGAGGGGAATGGCTAATAGGCAGACACTGATTAAAGTTGCCCATTTCATATTCCCAACAAACAAACTGCTCAAAAGGAATAAGCCCTAAAAAGGTATTTACAAATCAGGGTTTCACCCCACCATCTTTAAGCATTGTTATAATGAATGAGTTTGTGATTGCATTTATAGCCTATCCGTATTTGGGAAAATGCAGGATGTTAAGGGTTGTAACCAGTGGGTATGGAGTAAAACAGCTGGGATTCTGATTGTAGCAGACACGTATTGCTTGCATCACCATCAAATGAAATGAGGCTCCATCCATCAATAGTGAGAGAACTGGGTGAGGAGAACCTACCTTATCAGAGCAAAGGAGATTGTTTCTATTACCTATTACTAATTTATTTTCTAATGTAACTAGTTGTTACAGCTCATCTGTTCTGTGTGGAATCTAAATGTTTTCGGGGAACTTTATGTGCTCTTAATGGGATTCCCCCCACCTCCCCAAGACCGGTAAGAACGTTTTGTCCTTCCTTCGCACCTGGTTTTGGTGTAGCAAATACAGAAATGATGGTCCCTCTTTAGAGTTCCTGGTCCGTTAAAAGGGTGGGGTGGGGGTGGGTAGAGGGCAAAGTAAAATCGAGCACTGCAACGTAACATGTGCTGTCAGTTATGACGGTACCTGTAAGGTCTTCCTGGCATGCAGAAGATGGTTCTCTGTGGGGAACATAAGCGGAAGGAAGCCCAGTATGTGGGCATGCACCAAGATGTTGCTGATACCAACCATGGAATAATGTCTTTTGTTATTTCAGCCGTGTAACTGTACAGATAGTGGATCTAAGAAAGGGATTTCCATCCGTGCCTCCAAGTTTTTTGTTGTTGTTTTTGTTTGCCTTTTTCATTTAAAGGGGGAAAAAGGTATTCAGACCCATGGATTTCTCAAAATAGACTTCTTTTGGGTAATTCATTCATTAAAAATCAGATACTAAAGTCATCCTTAATTTTACATCCCTTTTATTCAGTCTGCATTGAACGATGCAGGTTTAACTACAACAGAGAGTGGAACATCTAAGTTTTCAGGGAGAGCCCTTCAGTGAAAGCTTTGGGATAAAGCATTTTTAACTTCCAAGCAATCAAGCCAACTCTGTGAATGAGTATTAACCAGAACTCGCATATATGGAAGGGAGAGTTGTCCTCTCCACTATGGAGGAAGCATAGAGAAAACAGGGGAAAGGGAACAGTATGAAAAATAAAAAACGAATAGACAGGAAATAGCACAAGGAAGAAACCTTTGTAAAAAAGAGTGAGGCACCCGTGTAAGACACAAAAACCTTGTAAGAGGAAAAATTCAGTTTCCAAATCTCAGCTCTCTCCTTGTATTAAATGCTATTTTTTCCTCTATTACTTGACATTGGTTTTCTTCTCCAGAGTTAAGACCACCTGGTTATGTGACCAAACACATTTGGGTGTTTGTGCTTAATTATTATTCGGTCTATGACACAAATTTTTATGTATCCACATCCTCAAGGCTTAAAAATAAACTAGGTAATAGCTCTAAACAAAATGTGGTAAGCCCCACCTTCCTAGTGATTTTTTTTTTAATTTTTTTTTTTTTAACGTTCATTTATTTTTGAGACAGAGAGAGACACAGCATGAACAGGGGAGGGGCAGAGAGAGAGGGAGACACAGAATCGGAAACAGGCTCCAGGCTCTGAGCCATCAGCCCAGAGCCCGATGCGGGGCTCGAACTCAGGGACCGCGAGATCGTGACCTGAGCTGAAGTCGGATGCCCAACCGACTGAGCCACCCAGGCGCCCCCCTAGTGATTTTTAAATATCTCTCCTGGATATGTGTACTGGACTAAATAGCTTTGTTACTTTTAAAAACTAAAAAGTGAGTTAATAACTAGCTGAGCACAGAATTCAGGCTATATCACAATTATTCCAATAACACGGGGATAGATAAGTAGATCTGTAAGTAAGGAAACTAAAAGGCATGTTAAACATTGGAGAGACTAAGATTGTGAAGTCCCCATCCTGGCTGACCACATGGATGCCATCTGTATATGGAAGCTAGTCACCAGGAAACTGAGAACTTGACTGCACGAAGCTCTCTATTTATGAGAAGTCCAATGGATGTGTACAACTCACCCAGATCATGTCCCTAGACACTGATTTTTAGAAAGGATGGGAGAGGATTACTTAGATTCATATTCAGAGCTTGAAAACTAGGGAGAAACGGGAAGGTACTGAGAGATACGGAGTCTAATCGGAGCCGACTTTGGTAACCGGGCTGATCCCAGAACTGTCCCAGCAAAGTCATCAGGCCCCAGGCCAGGCCACAATATTGCTCATCTCGGGTTAGATGATGCAACGCCACACCAGGTACATTCCTGGATTTTTCAGGTAGCATAGCTTTAGGAAAAAAACAATTCTAATACCTCAAGTTGAGACATACCCTGTTAACACTAACATTTTGAAATACTCCAAAACACTCACAATGTTTAACAGCATTCTTACTGACCCAAAATAGGATTTTGTATTTTAAACGGCTTACCAAAAAATGTATCTTCTAATTTTGAGGTAAACTTCTTTATTTTCTTACACAACCAAGAATCTTAAACTATCTTAGTACATTACCAGCTTAACAAGTCATATTTTAGTATTATGTGCAGTTGTCACATTGTTTTACTCAATATTTTAAAAATGTAGTTAACATACTGTAGACACTTAATATTGCTTATTCTTTGTAATCGTATTTGGTATAATATAACCATGTCCAGAGTTATTTTTGTATATTTACAGTGAATAAAAGTGAACAGACCCACTCCCCCCAACCCCCACCCCCATTAAAATAAAAAGGAAAACAGAAAAATACAAAGACAACAAGATGAAATAAGGTTCTGGGAGGGAAACCCTAATCATTCAAGTGTGGGGATGCAGCGGTCAGCTTTTTGCACCCATTCTCCATGCTACACAAAAACTTTGAGAATACTGCCAAACACTGTCTAAGACCTTTCAAGAAGCTCCAGTAGATTTCTGAATTTGTTCCTTTAAAATCAGGATGCTCTGCCTTTGCTCAGGAGGCAGCATGGCGATCTGATCTGCAGTCAGCTGGAGAACCTGCATGATCAGAGCTGCCTTCTCTTGATCCTGCGGAGTTACCTGGCTCTGCCCAGGGCTAAAACTGCTCGGCTGGCCTCCACCTTGCTTACCTGCCCCCTGCATGCCCACTCCTTGTATGCCCGCCCCCTGCATGCCTGCTCCTTGTATGCCCGCCCCCTGCATGCCTGTTCCTTGTATGCCCGCCCCCTGCATGCCTGTTCCTTGTATGCCCGCCCCCTGCATGCCCGTTCCTTGTATGCCTGCCCCCTGCATGCCCGCTCCAGGATTTCCCACCCCTGAAATGCTCGAGACCTGTCTGGGTCCCTGAGGACCACCTGCCCCCATATTAATAGGACCAGGACCCTGGATTCCCCCAGTCATAGGGCCTCTGGAGCTGGGGCCAGGGCCCCTTAGCTCCATTCCTCTTCCATCCATGCCTCTCGCTTCCATCCCTCTGGTTTCCATTGCACAGGTCTCCATTCCTCTTCTCTCCATTACTCGGGTCTCCAAGACTTCCGTCTCCATGGCTCGAGTCTCCATCCCTCGAGAATCTCTACTTCCTCTACCATCCATTGGGAGACCCCTTTGATCTATCATGGGTCCTCTGGGCTCTCCAATTAGCAGTCTGGGATCTGCTAATGGCCCTCCCCTCATCTCATGGGAGGAAGGGCCCCTGCCGTCGTGACCAGAGGCGTGGTGCATGGGGGGGCCCTGATGAGGTGGGCCAAGATAGCCTCTGGGCTCTACCTCCCCAGTGACTGAAAGCAAAGTCCCTCCACGGGGGTCGTTTGGAGCATCTCCTAACAGCCCTCGAGGAGGCAGGCCACCGGCAGTCATGGGTCCACGAGGTAGAGGAGCTCGGGGATCCGACATCTGCACCTGTCCCCGCTCTAAAGGCACTGGGCCGACGCCCGGCATCCCAACCTGGGGCTGCATTCCTCCCCCAGGAGTTAGGGAACCAGGCCCGGGTCCAGGAACCGCAGCTGGCATCGGCCCCGGGGCTGGGATCCCGCCCTGGATAGGGGTCTGCATCAGAGGAGGAATGTCTTTCACTGGCCGTCTGGCCATATGCTGCGGCTGAGGGGCTGGCGGGTTCTGCTGGTTCAGCAGGACACTGGGTCCCGGGCACAGCCCCGGGCCGGGGCCGGGGCCGGGTCCGGACACGGGCTGAGATTTGCCCGGGATGAGCGGGGTGACGTGGATCTTGCGGTGCAGGATTTTCAGAGCAATCTCCGGGTCCATTATTCTCATCACCACCTGGGCCTGCAGCAGCGCATAGGCCAGCTGGGGGTTCTGAAGCAGCATATTTCGCGCTTCCTGGTGGCTGTTCTGCACGCACAGCTTCATCTGCTTCATGAGCTCGAACATCTGCTCGGGGGGCAGACTGGCGACCGCCCTGGTGATGGACTCGGGGGCGTCTTCCGGGTCGATGGGGTCCCCGTAGGGCGAGTCGATGATGGGCGCCGCGGGCCCCAGGCTCTTGAGCTCCTCCTTGTTCTTCTCGCTGGCCGCGTTGTCCACCCGCAGCGCCCGGCCGCTGAACTCGCGCCCGTTGAGGTTGCGCATGGCGCTCAGCGCGGTCTCCTGGTCCTGGTACTCGCAGAAGCCATAGCCCTTGGGCTTGCCCGTCTCCCGGTCGTACACCAGCCGGAAACTGACCACAGAACCGACCTCCGAGAAAATGTCCTTCAGCTGCTCCTCGGTTGCCTCATACGGAATGTTCCCCACGAACACGGAACGCAGTGACCGATCCATCGCCGGGTCTCTCACCGCTAAACTCGACATGATTCCGGTTGGGCGCCCAGCGGAGAGCCGATTCTTTCCAAGAGCCGTCCTCTGGCGACCCACGCTTCCGCTGGGCACCGGAAGCGGCTCTCGGACTCCGGGGCGGAACCCTCCGCGGGCCCGATCGAATCGTTCCGCTAAAGCCGCGGACGCCGCACCGCCTCTATGCTCCCCTACCTACATTAGCTAATGCTTTGTGCCTCTGGTCTTTCGTGATTCTGCCAGTTCCTTATTTCCGAGAGGGACGATTCCCTTCTCGTGTCTCATCGTGAAGACTTCCCGCGGCCGGTGCAGGCTGACCATAGTCAAGATGGCCGCTCGGGCTTCACCATGGTAACCGGGAGCGGCCACCTCCCGTGACGTCAGGGGCGGTTTTGCTTCCGTTTGCCCGGCGGGAAACCGCCAACCGTAAACGGGTCTGGGCGGCGGCTTCTCTGTTCTGTGTTAGCGTGGCAGGTAGCTGACCCTCCTTCCTCCGCTTTATTTAAGCCCTGTTTAAAACCCTACCCGGGACTGCGGGGTAACAGCGTAGGCGTTTCCGAGCAGTTGGGGATTTGCTCCTTGAACGACAACAGCCACAGCCCCGTTTTGGAAAACATTTGGGGAGAATAGCTGCCGAGGCCCCGCTGTCGCGGGGGCAGGGGCTTCCAGGCGCCTCTGCGGCCGCGGGCGGCGACCCTGCGTGGGCCGCCCTCTTCCTTAGCGGTGTTAACCCACACGAACAGGCGTGATTCGTGAGCCAGCGCGGCTCGGGGCTGCAGAGCGCAAATGAGTCATTTCAGCCCCTCTCCCGCTGCAGGCTTTCGGATCGCTTCCGATTGCTGCAGACGGCTGGCGACGATTGCACCCCCTCCCCGGTGCAGGGCGCGGCCGAGTGGCCGTCCCTGCTGCCGCTGTGCCTGCGGCGTTTAACAGGTGTTAGGCGTGGAGCTTGGGCCGGGCTAGGCCGTTTGCTAAGCGGTCGGGAAAGAGCAAAGCTGGAATGTCCTTGTCTTTTTTAAAGTAATGTCTACAGCCAGCGTGGGGCTCCAACTGGAGCTCAAGGGGCGGGGAGTGTCGGCTCTCCTGACCAAGCCAGCCAGGCCCCCCTAAAAGCCACAGCATTCTTAACCAGGTTGGTCTGTCCTAGTTCCTGTGCGGCATCCCTTGTAGCAAGGAGGCACCTCCCAGGAGATGTACAGTTTTTTTTCTTTATGGAAGGAGGGTGGGGCAAGAAAGCTGATGCCAAAGAAAGGTATTGTTCCAGACAAGGCTGTATCCTAGGGTCTCCTGGTGCAGATGGCCTCATCTCTCTTTGGCGGAGGGAGAGGACCCAGGGGACAGACTCCCTGGTGCTGACGGGAAGGAAAATTTCCTGGCTGACCCAGTTTCCTAGGGCTGCCTTCTTGGGGAGGCTGAAATTGCAATTAGATTATTACCCGGGTTTGGAAAGTCGGTCTAAGAGACACCATTTTAAGCCTGTGGTTCCCCCCCCCCTTTTTTTAAATACAGTTTTACTTATTTTATATTTAAATATAAAAACTGATATCCAGTTAGGCTGTTGAAAACTTTTTAGTATGTGTGCAACAACTTGGGTGTGAAATCTACCTTTGCAATGACATTTTATTAGGTGTAAACATCAGGTATTTCTAGTTAAAATTTGGCATTCTCATGGAGATGGCCTGTATGTGCTTGAACATAGCTATTCACTAAACACATGATAACTCGTATCTGCAAGTGACCAAGTGTATTTATATCACTCAATAAAATCTTGCTGATGATGTCACGCTGGGTCCAAGGACCCAGAGGGCGTTCCCAAGACCAGCCAAGAGGGTCCTTGGCTTCATATAGGATGGAAATCAAACATGAACCAGCAGGAGGTGAGCGCAGAGGTTACCGGAGGTACAGAGAAAGCAGTTACAGACGGAGCCCCTGGGAGACTCAGGAAGGAGCAGGGGTCTCGTCTTTGTTTGGGGTGTGGCATCCAGGAACTGGTCAGAACAAAGGCGAGGGCCCGCGTGTTACTCCTCGGAGCCAGGGTCCCCGTGTGGGGACGTCCGGCTCCGTGGTCTGGAATTGCCCTGTGATGGCTTCTCTCCTGGTCCTTCCTGGGACGTTTTCTGTTGTAGAGCAGTCATTGACTCCGTGTCCGTTACAGGGAGGACACACACTGTTCGCACCGTGCGGTGTGTGTGATGTGGGGGTGCCGGTCCTGGCAGGAACGCAAGCAGGAAAAGGAGCAAACAGCAGATTTGTATGGAGTCTTTCAGTTTCTCTGCCTCCCTCACTCCTCGCCAAAGAAACAGAACAGCCACCTGCTAGTAATGGTTGGTTTTTCCCTGTGATTCTTTTATAGGAGGTGAAGCAGGGTTGGGGCGGAGAAGTGTGTGTGTATTACATGTAGTAATCAGGATGGTAAGAGGTTGTTAGAATAAATTGTCAAGTTTATGAGCGTTGCATGGCTCGTCCGCCGGTTTCCTTACTGCTGTTGACAGTGTCTTAAGGGCTCTTACCCCATAGCATGCATCAGAACCACCTGGACCCATGGCCCGTTAAGTCAGGTGGCTGGGCCTCACCACCTCCTCTGAACATACTCCGTGTTTCTGGGGTGGGACTGGAGAGGTTGCATTTCTAACTGGTTCTCAGCTTCTGCTGAGGTCCCTGGTGTTGGGAGCCCCTTTTAAGAATCGTTGATCTGAACAACTGGACTTGAGGTGCTTTTGTTGCTCATCGGGTACCTCTCTGTATGAGATACGGGAGGTCTTTCAAAAAAGCCTATTACTGTGTGAATGCTGACCTGGCATAGCTAGTACATGTTGATCCCACAGCAAAGATACCCTGGGCTCAAACAATGGGGGAGCAGAGTGGCTGAGGGAGTCTGGGGACAAACGAGCAGGGAGAAGCCATGACTGTAAGTGTATGCTTTCTGTCGTAGGTCTTCCACATTGTCCTTAGTCTTTTTGTTCCAAGCTAGAAGAATGGTTCGATATATCCCCTTCATAAAGGACCAGTATGATCGAGCACAATGCCCAGGACGCATAAACCAACATTTATTATTAGCTGAGTGGCCCAGAATTACTAACAGCTGTTAGAAACCTGTGGATATTTCCTGGTACATATACATGGTTTTCACAGATGTACTTTGGAAGAACTACCATTTTATACTGCTTTCTTTGTTCCCATAATGCTTAAACGTTAGATATTTATAGCATGGCATATACTCCGAAGAAAAAAATGTGCCTGGTATCTTGCATGGTTAAGTGTTGATTCTTTCAGTAAATCAAAATACCATGTATATTAAGAGTAACGCTTAAACAAACACATCAGAACATATGGACAAATGGGGGTGTTCTTCAAACTAATCACCTTTAGAAACGATAAACTTAATCCATGGAGGTTTCCATTGTTCCAAGTGACTTTTAAGCTCCTATCCTGAAATTGTTTCAGGGCTCCATTTCTAGGTCATACTGGAAAGCTGATACCTTAACTCAAAAGTGTACCTTGTTTTTGACAAAGGACAGAGTTATGCAACTAAATCAACTCTCCTTCGGACCAGAGTTGGCAAAAATGTGGTATGTAGCTATTTCCAAATAGCAAAACTTACATCACAATGCGAAGATTCTGCAGACTTGGAGAGTAGTACAAAGGATTCACCATAGATTAAGACAGATTCCAAAGAGAGTTACTAAAATATATATTTTTTAATTATAACTGGCGTTTTTGAAACAAGTGTATGGGCCGGCCCTCCAAGGAATAATAGATCAAATATATTCCTCCACAAAGTCCTTCCTGACCTTCCTCCTCCTTCCTCTAGGTTGGAAATGAGTTCATTTGCCTTTGCATATAAACCATTCCTTATCCCTTTCTGATGATAGTAACTCTTCTGCCTGTTAGTAGAATTATTATTTTCCTTCTAAACTATAACATCGTGCAAGGAAAGAGCTAGATTCCCCTTTACAGAAATCTGGGTTTTAGTAAGCTCCCCCAGGTGATTCTGATGCAAGCTAAAGTTTGAGAACCACCGAACTCAAGGGAGACCATCATAGATAGACACATACATACATACATACATACATACATACATACATACATACATACATAAAGAGGTATGTACATTGTCCTTCTTCACTGTATCTTCAGCACCTAAGATAGAGCTTAGCATAGGTGGGTGGTCATTTTATTTGTTGAATAAATAATGGGAAGTGACCTTAGGCACAACCTTTCATTTTACACAAGAGGAAACCCATGGCATTAACCATGTCCCCAGCCGGAATGGGGACCTTGTTGTTTTATTCTTAGGTCCCCAGTCCTTACTGTTTGATAAAACAGATACATAATGAAGCATGCAGAGGAATCGATAAGGTCTAGATCATCGAGGGAGATTCTCTGATGGAGCTGGGGTTTAAGGGACGGGTTATGATCGGGTATGTGTACACAGAAGATGAAGGGAAGAGAGCCAAAGCATGAACAGATAGAAATAGTCAAAACACTTTTCGAAGCCTTCACAGGAAACTAAAACATAGTTGGTAGTATTGTGATAAAAGATGGTCTTTGGGACAGACTGTTAAAAGATTTCGAAGATGAGATTTATGAGGCTAAACTAGATGGGTGTGTGAGTCTGTGGGCTTTCTTCCTTCTTTCTGAAACACGGACACGTAACAGTAACAGTAGAGGTTTAAGAACACCAGTCGCGTCCATTCCTTCTTCACGAGCTCTTTTGCACCCAGACTCTGATTTTGAACATTTATATTTTATTTAAATATTTATTTCTTTTGAGAGGGAGCGAGGGCATGCACGTGCCCTCCAGCAGGGTGGGACAGAGAGAGAGAGAGAGAGGGAAAGAGAGGATCCCAAGCAGGCTCCGCGCTGTCAGCACAGAACCTGACTCAGGGCTTGATCCCACGAACCGTGAGATCATGACCTGAGCTGAAATCAAACTGACAGAGCCACCCAGGCACCCCTAAAATTTTTATTTTTAATCAAAGTATAGTAGGCATTTAATATTAGTTGCACATGTACAACATAGTATTTCAACAATTACGTACGTTATGAAATGCTCACCGTGAAAAGCAGATTAGCATCTGTCACCAAAGTTACCGCTGTGCTTCACACCCCTGTGCCTTATTTTGTAGCTGGAAGTTTGCGCCTCTAGATCCCCATCACCCGTTTTGTCCACCTCCACCCCCCACCCACGACTTGGCTACCTGTATCTGCTTCTCTTGTGTTGTTCTTGGTTGTTTTTTAGATTCCACACATAAACAAAATCATATCGCATCTGTCTTTCTCTGTCTGACTTATTTCACTGAGCATCATACCCTCTCCAGACTCTCTTTTTTAATCCCCTATAATCTTTCATCGGAAGAGGGGTAGTTACTCTTCCTGCCTTTAACATCTGCAGTCTGGCTTCGTTCTCTTCCCTTGCCTCCCACCCTGCTCTGCTCACTGTTGTGTTAGGGATGTCTTCTTCTCTGTCCCTTCTCATCTTCCTATGTCTAGATCCTTTCTGTCCTTCAATGCTCACTTCAGAGACTTCCTTCTTAAGTACTGGCTGAGCACCCAGCATCTTCCACCTTGTGTGTCTTCTGCTGAGATTTTGGTACCTTGTAAGCCCAGAACCCGTATCTGACTTTTATTCTTCACGTTGCCTACTCCAGTGCCTTATAGATTCCAAGCACTCAGAGGATATTTTAAAAAATACAAGAGGGGCGCCCGGGGGGCTCAGTCAGTTAAGCATCCGACTTCGACTCAGGTCATCTCATAAAGGTTTGTGAATTCAAGCCCAGCGTTGGGGCTCTGTGCTGACAGCTCAGGGCCTGGAGCCTGCTTCAGATTCTGTATCTCCTTCTCTCTCTGCCCCTCCCTGCTCATGCCCTGTCTCCCTGTCTCTCAAAAACTAAATTAACATTAAAAAAATTTAAAAATTAATACAAGATCATCTTACAATAACAGATTACATATGTTAGCCAAATAGTAATGTAATGCTTTTAGTTCACAAAACACTTTTCTTCGGGCTCCCACATCAGGTTTTGAACACCAGTCACATGAGGTACATACACTTGCATCCTGATTTTAAAGATGTAGAAACGTAAGGGACTGTTAACATAGAACTTTACGTAAAGGTAGCCTCATTTAAAATCCAGATGCGGGGGCGCCTGGGTGGCGCAGTCGGTTAAGCGCCCGACTTCAGCCAGGTCACGATCTCGCGGTCCGTGAGTTCGAGCCCCGCGTCAGGCTCTGGGCTGATGGCTCAGAGCCTGGAGCCTGTTTCCGATTCTGTGTCTCCCTCTCTCTCTGACCCTCCCCCGTTCATTCTCTGTCTCTCTCTGTCCCAAAAATAAATAAACGTAGAAAAAAAAAAATTTAAAATCCAGATGCCATTCATAAAAGCTAACACTGAGCACTAAACAGCAAGGAGGCCCTCTGATAAATGCTGTATAACATACAAGGTCTTAAATAAGACCTAGTATTTTCCTTTCAAAAACATTTCCTTTCAACCACCTTCCTGGTCCAGGCAGGTCATGCTATCAGTTTACAGCTAAGGGAAGTTCACTGCTGTGACCACGTTAACTGGCAGTGGCAGGATTCGAACCCACATCGTGTGACTCAAGAACTCATGCTCTTAAATTATTCCATTAAACGAGCTTTCCGAGGTTCGTGGCGAGCAAGTGGCAGAGGTATAGCCCGAGACCAGGTCTCCTGATTTGCGAATCCCTGTTTCACAACCAGTGTAGTAATCATGGGCTATCAAGGCCTGCACTCCAAATACCTTGGCCTTTTTCCTGATTATCCTTGAGTGTAACTAATTGCAATTTTGACATCACAATCGGTGCTGTGGCGACAGATGGACCATAAGGTCTAAAAACTAAAGCGGTTGAGAAAATGTTTCCTTTTTCTATTTGCAGGGCTGTAGTGAAACCTCACATAATGGATTTTTTTAAAGCATCCAGTTAGATAGGTAATAAATGCACTTTTCGTAAAATGAGAATCCGAATTTCTCAATCCCAAAATTAGGTTTGTCTGTGACATCTTCCCCAATTATTTTTTTTAACTTTTATTTATTTTAGGTAATTTTGTCCCCAACGTGGGGCTCGAACTCACGACCCTGAGATCAAGAGTTGTATGCTCTACTGACAGAGCCAGGCAGGCGCCCCGCTTGAGTCTCTAAATGTATTTAATATGCAACAACATATAGAGGAATACGTGGTAAATTCTATTTATTTATGCATGGGATGAGTTGCTTTTATTGGCAAGAGGAAGATCCCCTGAATTTGGAGCTGCTGGGAATATAGCATCCCAGGATTAGAGGCTTGGGAGAGGCAAACATTCTCCCTGGAGGGGATTGTGTGGGCCAGTGCTTTTTTTCTGTTGTTTAAGAGATGAAGGAAATGAGGCCCAGGGAAGACAGGAGACTTGACAGGGTTGGATGCCCAGTTACTGGCCAGCCTAGCATGTAATGGGGTCTAGATATTCCAGTTTCCCGTGCAGAGGCAGTGAGGTGAAGGGTTAAGAGCACAGACTTGGATGTCCAGGAGGCTTGGGTTGCCTGCCTGGTTCAATAAGTATTGTGGAGCCTGAGAACAGTTACCCCTCGGTGCTGCAGTGTCTGTTAAACGGGAATTCCGTCACCTCTGTGGATCGTCGTGTGGAACATAGGGCGTGCTTATTTTTATCACTGTGTACAGCAATTATTGTTCTACATCTATTATATAGAACTTGTAGTGGTAGATAAAGCATCGTAAGTGCAAAGAGACTCCAAGTTTAGTCTACTGCTAGTTACTTTTTAGTCTCCTCATTTGTGTCTTCGAAGGGGTTGGACCGGGTGAACTCATGGTCTGTTGTCAAATTATCTTGTTTTAAAAATTTGAGCTCACATCATTTGACTCAAGAACTCAAGCCCTTAAACTGCTATTCCATAAATGAGTTGCTCAAGGACGCGTCGCTCGTCAGCGGGAGAGCTCCAGCCTGAAACCAGGTCTCCTGATATTAAAACTTCTGCGTGGATAGCGTTGCCATTGTAACCGGTGGTGGATTTGTAGTTGAACATGAGCGCGTTCTAGGCTCAATCCCATCAGACACTTCACTGAGAATTTGAGTGATCCATGCGGCGCTCACTGGGTTCTTACACTAAGCCCTGAAATGTACTCTTCAAATATTTAGTTGGCTGAAATTCCATTTTTTCATCTTCGTTAGAAGGGCCTGCCTGAACTTTGACCGTGGAGGGCCGTGCACTGGGCTGGCACACAAGATACCTGTCTGAGCGTACAGTCACGTTCAGGATGTCATTAGCGCTGTGCTTTGCGAGCGTGCCCCGGCAGACACAGGCCATTCATTCAAACCCGGGAGGAGCATAACTAATTGGACAAGAAGCGGAGCTCCCTTATTCTGGCTTCAGGCTGTCACCTGAAAGGACAGAGGGAGGAAATATCCTCAAAGACTCTGGAAAAGTACAAGCCCCGAAACCAGGTCCCGACTAAAGACATCCTGTTTAAGATGAACAACTCACGGATCTTTCTTCCTGTGACCGGAACGATCCAATACCCAGCTTCAGAGAAACGTCTGAGCTTCCGAATTCGCTTCCGAAGCTGGCCCTTTCTGAGGCTCGGCTGGCCTCTCCAGTGAGCCTCTATTTATGCCAGGTTACAGGAAAGTGGCTTTTTGGAAATATTTGAAGGAGGCCTCAGATTGTTGAAGACAACAACAAAGGCTAGTGTGGCAGAATGAACTTGGGGCTTATTATCACATTTGAATGGTCCTTGAGACACATTATGTTGGCATGCTAATTTCTTTCTTTTTTAACTTTTTTTAAATGTTTGTTTATTTTTGAGAGAGAGAGAGAGAGAGAGAGAGAGAGAGAGAGAGCATGAGTGGGGGGAGGGGCAGAGATATTGGGAGACACAGAATCCAAAGCAGGCTCCAGGCTCCGAGCTGTCAGCACAGAGCCCGACATGGGGCTCGAACTCAAGAACTGTGAGATTCTGACCTGAGCCGAAGTCAGTTGCCCAACCGACAGACCCCCTAGGCGCCCCAGCATGTCAGTTCAGGTTTGCCATCAAACAAGTCTATTCTCCAGGGTCAGAAATGAGATAAAAATGTAAAATCTGATGTTCCTAGGAATGCGATCCCTAGCACCTCCTGGTACAACTCCAGACACCGTGTCCAACTGTGGGAAGTGAGGGGTTGGGGGTGGTATTGTAACGATACTCTGCTGTCACTTCAGGCTCCGGCTGCCACCACCAAATACCCCAGATGGGGTGGCTTAAACAAGCCCAAATTTTCTCACAGCTCTGGGGGCCGGAAATGTAAGATCAAGGTGCCGACACATTTGCTTTCCCTGGTGGCCTCTCTACTTGGCTCGCACGTGTCCTCACGTGGCCTTTTCTTCATGTGTGCAAACCCCTGGTGTGCTTTTCACTTCTTATGAAGACCAGTCATGTGGGACTAGGGCCCCACCCTTACCAGCCTCATTTACCTTAATCACCTCTTCAAAGGCTGTGTCTCCAAATATCCAACATGGGAGGTTCGGGCTTCAACATATGAATTGGGCTGAGGGGAGGAGAGAATGGACCCAGTTCAATCCCTGACATCCCATAAGGCATAAGGAAAGAAGGAAGAAAAGAAAAGAAGGAGGGCATAGGTGGGACACCTTTAGGATGCACTCTTCCCATTCTCTCTCTCTCTCTCTCTCTCTCTTCTCCCCCCCCCCCCCACTCCTCATTTCTATTCTATCTTTATATCTTCTCTGCTTCAAGAACCAGATCTCTGATTTCTTTCCCTAGTCCACTGACATCTGAGGCACTCTTCCGAGGGTTTTTATTTACTTGCTACAGATTTGCCCAGAGAGAATGATTTGCTTCTCTGAGTACAGATTCCAGCTTCGTAGGAGAGAGAGAAAGAAAGTAAAGGCCCATCTCGACTATGATGTCCATCTGTGATTCAGTCCAATACGGAAAAAGCATTGAGGCCGGGGTGATAGTCAAACTGCCTCACAGCTGTATACCAGGGGGAGGGACCCTACAGACACTTCTAGTGCCTTGAGTTAACCTTCTTTACCTGCTGGGCTACAGAGAGGTCCAGGATAGGGGCACTTTGAGGCTCACGACACTGTCTATCATCAGGTACAGATTTGCAATTATTTTAATACTTATTTTGAGAGAGAAGAAGAGAGAGAATCCCAAGCAGGCTGCATGCTCAGTGTGGAGCCCAACATGGGGCTCCATCCATCCCACGACCCTGGGGTCATGACCTGAGCCGAAATCAAGAGTTGGATGCTCAACTGACTGACCCACCCAGGCGCCCTAAGATTTGCAGTTATTTTAAACACTTGTCCAGCCATCCTGCTCACAGCTGAGTATCTGCCCTGGTTGACCACAGATTCCAGCCAGCTCTTGGTGGCCCAGCCTTGTTCGGGAGGGGGGTGGGGATGGGCTTTTCCCAGCGGGGAACCTGCCTGCCACCAGAGGCACGCTTTACCTCACTCTTCTAAGTTGGCCCCTCTGTCTCAGCAAAAATAAAATATTGGTTCCCACCATGAGTAATGTCCATGTAAGCTTTTAAATATTGACCACAGTCAGAAAAAACGGTCTGGTATCAAACAGTAAAGGAAGTTTAGCTGCCAATTCACGATCTTCGCCCAGCTCTCACTATACATAATGTATGATTTTCCTGAAGGTGAAGAGAGCATACATTTTTAAAATACCAAACTCCTCCGTCACTCGGGTAAAAATACTGAGACTTCTTTTCGTGACAGCTTAACGGTAACAATAAACGGCGGCGGTTCTTGTGTTCATTGTCCTCTTTGTCACCATCAGCTGACATTGACCTTGCAGCGGCTGTGTATCCTTTCCCGGGGAGCCGCACGATGCCAGAGCCCCATCTCACTCACTTCCAGGTGTTTGCCTGTTCCCTCCCCGCCCTGGGGACAAAACAGAGACCTGCAGGGAGACAGGGAGGTGCAAATGACCTATGCTTCTGGAGTGCAGTCTTTTGTGAGCCCTGAAAATTGAATTGTGTGTGTTAGCCCGCCGCCCACGAGGGGTCCAGGAAAGAACAGCTGAGGCCTGCAGGGAGAATAAAGGAAAATGCCAGGTTTCCCTGCCCGTTCAGTGGTCTGGGCTTTGCTGCCGAGGCCTTGGGATTGAGCAGTGGCTGGGGCCCTCATTCTCACCTGCAGGGAGGCCAGGCTCTGAGAGATCCCCCGAGAACAGGTGTCTGGCAGGAAGGAGACAGACCTGACGCTTTTCAGACCAGCAGCAGCCTGAAAAGTCTTTAGGAAAACTTTTATGCTTTTATGCAACTAAAAGCGATTCAGCATCTCGTTTGCGAAAATACTCCTAAGGCACGTGCTCTGTCGAGAGCAGCCCCCGAGTTTGACAAGCTGGGGGGTTTAAACGTGAACCGAAATGGGGTTCCTGCTTTCAGTAGCCCCTTTTTGTTTGTTTGTTTCTCTTTGTTTGTTTCTTTTTTGTTTTGCTTTTTGTTTTTTTGTTTGTTTTGTTTTGTTTCGTTTTGTTTTTTACTAGCAACTGTCATCAGTTTTCTCCTGGAACTTCTCCCGCTGAGGATTTATGGTGCTCGGATTCAGCTTTGTGGCGGAAGAAGGGCTTGCCTGCGAGGGGTGTCTCTCGTGTCAGGCGAGATAGAGAATTCGGGATCAGAGCCCACGGCTTCCGAATGCATTTTTGATTTCTTGGGTTTCCTCAGAGGTGTGTAGGAAACAAAAATAGAATTGCTGTTTACCCACTGACCCTCTTGCTGAGGCTGAGGATAAAAAAGGATTTGTTTTTTTTCCTTTACTACTCAGAAAAAGACTGTTCTACCTCTTTCCCGTGCTAGGCTCTTCGTGGCCACACACACCTATATATGCTGAGGACACAGGGTTATACTGGTAAGTGATTGCATCTGACTCAAAGCAGGTGTAACTCTGGCAGCCCTTCACCCCGCTATCTAGAAGTGGGGGGTGGGGGCAAGCCTGCTCCTTGGCGGGTAATCTGTCGTTGCCAGGCCATTGATTCAACCAGCACCGTATTGTTATTTTCCGGCCAGAGTTCTTAAACTCTAACCTTCACGTAAAGCATATGATCACTTAAGAACAATTTTTAAGTGGAACGTAGATAAAACATAACCAGGTTTATTTCTTACTTCTATTAAGTATCATATCTAAGCTTAAATGTTACTTGTACTTGGAGAAAGGTGGTACAAATACGAGTCAGTCTATCTTCGACCATCAGACTGTGTTCACAAGGAGAGCATCGTTTGAGCCTGCGAACCAGGGGCAGTGGGGTCCAGCCCGTGCTGATTACTTGATTCTGTCCTGTTGTGGGGCTCACTGACTAGTTATATTCTATAAGGATTTTGTTTCCTAAAATGACATTTCTTACTCACATACTTTCTCCCATTAAAAAAAAAATTCTTTCAGGGCACCTGGGTGTCTCAGTCAGTTGGGCGTCTGACTCTTGGTTTCGGCTCAGGTCATGGTCACGCAGTTCGTGGGATCAAGCCCTGTGTCAGGCTGTGCACTGACAGCATGGAGCCTGCTTGGGGTTCTGTCCCTCCCTCCCTCCTCCCCCTCCCCATTCGCACACACACTCTCTCTCTTTCTCTCTCTGAAAATAAATAATAAACTTTAAAAATAGGAATTACAAAAAGTCTTCCTGTTTTCCGTTTCCACAGTTGCTGTGCACTGTGTAGGTTACTTTCTCACCTCCTCCTTTCACAGTACAAGTGTCTGTTCCCTGTGGTCTGGGGAGAAGACAGTTCCGGGCGCTTAAAGGGGACACCACCATAGGAGACAAAACAAAGCCCCCTTGTTTCTGGTTTCCCTCCAGAGGCCGCAAGGCAGTTCTGATCGCTGACCTGAAAGCTCAGCGTTCGGTGTCCACTTCCTTCAGAAGACACCGCACTTTTCCTCCGTGTAGGAGGTGGCCCCCAGTGGCAGCAGGGGCCCGAGCGAGAAAAGCAGCTGGAACCCCTGCAGGAAGAGTTGGCCTGAGGGAGAGAGTTTGGGTCTCCAGTGAAGACCGAAGCAAACACGTTAATGAACAGTGTCAGAAGGGCCAGGATCATGATAAACCGAGGGGGCAGCGGGTGTATATTCTCCTCTTTCCTCTCTACATAGTCTTTCCATTTCCATCCGTGTGTTCAAACTATTGTCAGTGTTGATGCTTGTTCGCCATACTGTTTGGAGAACCAAGGGTTTAGTGGAAGTATCCCAATCCAACTCTAGTTGTCTTTTCATACACTCGGAAACGCTAATACTCCTCCCTAGAACCTACCAGAAAGCTCTGTGATTCCAGACCATTACTATTGCAGCTACAATGCCCTGCTCAGTCCCAAATACTCCTCCCAACCCTCGACAGCCTTGGAAGGATTTTTCCGTGCATGAGGAAACTGAGGCACAGGCAGGCCCAACAGCCTGCCCTCGGTTTTAGAGCAAGCAGGTGACGGACTCAGGGCCGGACAGTCCGACCGAGGGAGATGGTTCGTGAATTCCTCAAAGTTCTAACCCAGATTTTGTGCACTTAGACTAAATGTTTTATTCTCCTGAAGGAAAAAAAAAAAATATGTGTTACATTTCACCACCAACCACATCTTCTAACTTTTCCCTGCCTTGTCAGCTGCCTGTCAGGTTTGTAAAGAAATGCGGCATAAAACTGACAGGAAGAAACTCTGAAATCCATAACCACATGGCAGAATATTGAAAAATCTTCACACAGGCTTATTTTGTCATTTATTGTATAGCCCTAAACCAGCTGCCAGGGGCACAGGTGATTTAATAGGCACCATTTAGCTAATACATTATTTTGCCAAGAAAATTCATTGTGCTGAATTCTTTTTTAATCTTTCGTGGCTGCTTACTTATAAAAACAGAGTGCCTAGAAGCTCTGAATTATTTCACAGAGGGGAGAAGCCAAACAGAGAAGGCTATTAATTTAAGCTGTTTCAAATGGAAATTGTCACTCCGGAGAAAGAAATGTAGGTGGCATACGATATATACGATTCTTGGATAAAGAGAGACACTTGAAATGGCACATTTCATGTTTGGAGGTTCAAAAGGCATCATTCGTCAGTAGGTTATTAAACTAAGTTGAGTATTTTCTAGCTTTTAAACCAGGATGATGAATACGAAAGTGTTTTTCACACTCTTAAAGGATCATGCACACCTCAGGCACACGGAGGTTTGTGCAATGCAAGTGAGGCGTTGGGCGTGTTAGCATTCTGTCGGAATGGTATTTGTACAACATTATACAGTTTCCGATCTCTCTTCAGCAGAGGACGTCCAGACATTATTTAAAATTCTCAATGTTGTTTAGAATCTAAAAGAGAGCCTTTGAATCCAATAGATTGATGTGCGCTCTTGTTTTTAATTCTCACACTTACGTAATGCTTAGACGTCGTATGTTCAGATTTCTTCGTACAGAGGAAAATAGTGGTCACACGCCATGGAGACACACGGGTCACCTTACATCAGGGAGGCTGCATCGAGCAGACCACTAAGGCACATTTAGGACAAAGGAGAAAAAAAATAGGACAGTTGAAAAGTAGAGTTTTAGAAAAGGGTCTGTCTCTTGAAAGAAGAGAGAGAGAGAGGAGGCAAACGAATGACATGGTATTATTGACGAATTAATGACACCAGTATTCTGAAATGTTGGGAGACATCATTCACTGCTTCTGTAGTCACAAATGCTAGAAACAGCGTAAATGGCAGCAGTGAATTCGATGAACTACATTTATTAATGGCTATAGATTATAAATTACATTCCCTTTCCTAGAATTACATGCAACTGTGGCTAAATGAGGGAAAGCCTACAGATGTACTTATGGAATCCTGGTCTTTAGATATATTTTAATGAAAAAGAGCAAGTTACACGACACTGTTATAGTATAGCTACATTCTTTTTCTGCCTCCCGGGGTATGTATACATGCATGTGTGAACCGTTCTCTTTGTATATTCGTAAGGTATTTCCAAGGATATCTGAGGAGCTAATAATAACAGTTCTACCTGGGTACGAAGACTGGGAATCGGATAATAAGGTTTATTTCCTTCATGGCATTTTTTTTTTTTTTTTTTTACTGTTGGACTTTGTTTCTCTGTGTTCTTCTTCTTCTCCCCTGACAAAAACATTTCACGAGATACAACTTAGAGTTCAGTTTTCTACTGTTTGTCAGGATTTGCGGATAGGTTGACACATTAAAAAAAGAATGCTCACTCAAATTAGCATGCATCAGAAATCCCTGTAGGGTCTCGTGAAAATACAGACACGTGGGTCCCCTTCCAGCAGGTTAACTGGACACAGAGCCCTGGAATGTGCGTTTGGAATGGACCTCGGGAACCGAACCCTCAGGAGTCTGCAGACTTCCCCCTGAGAAACACTTGCCCTGAGCTGGTAGAACTCACCAGCTCGCATGGAGACACTTCTGGCGTGAGCCATCCAACAGCCTGAAGATGCAATTCTACCATGACCGCTTTAGAAAAAAGCATCTGTGAAAAATAACAGTTATTACTCTCATTATTGTTGGATCTTCTATTGACTTCTTCCCACCAAAAGGAAGGGCAAGGATGGCCATTATATTCATCGTTTTCCCTTTGTCTGAGGGGGGTGATGTGGAGAGCCCTGATGTGGAAAGTCACAATGAGAAAATATTGGAAACTTGTCTTAGAAAACCGGTTTGTATGCACGTTACCTCTAATGACAGTTGCTGAATATGTGCTGAATGGTAGCTGCTCTTATAAATGCTTGCGTGACTTTGCTTTCCCAGGCTTTTGTCATGAGACCGGTGAGCCCTGGTGGCTCAGGTCCACGGGGATTAAGACGCCAAACCATTTGGTCTCCTCTTCCCGAATCACATGGCTGTGCCACGTGGACGTACAGCACTCCTCCTCGCGTCCTCTCTGTATTCCTTGCTTTGCAGGATGGTGGGCCCTCATCACCACTGCTCCTGGAGAAATGACACATCCCACTGTTTCTCTTCTCCCACCTGCCACAACCGCTGCTTGCTTCTCTCCTGCTTCTCCCACCCCACGAAGAGTGGAAGAGGATGTTCACGAGCTTCCACGAGTCATCAGAACTTTGGTTGTGCTACCAGGCAGAGACCTAGCTCTTCTAGTTTGCAGACTGTTACCCATGGATCGGATAATTGCCCTGAGGATATCTGAGTGGCTTCATCCTGGCTTAGCATCACACAAAACATTCCCTTCCATTCCTGAACCCATGTTTCTTTTTTTTTTTTTTCAATATATGAAGTTTATGTCAAATTGGTTTCCATACAACACCCAGTGCTCATCCCAAAAGGTGCCCTACTCAAGACCCATCACCCACCTTCCCCTCCCTCCCACCTCCCATCAACCCTCAGTTTGTCCTGAACCCATGTTTCAAACTAAGCCCAAGTGTCTGGACATTCATGTATCGCAATATGTCCGTGAGGTCTCTCTCAGCATTCTAGGACTTAGCCATCTACCCCAAATCTTTTTCGCATTTTACTCAGGATGTCTCCTGGAAATAGGTTGCCAGGTCACTGTCTCTGATAACCTGGCATTCCCAGATTGAGCACATAGATTAGCCTCTCAGGTTTCTAGGAACTTACTATCATAGGGTATATTAAAACAAGTACACCATTTTCCATGCAATTGTTATCATTCATTGGGTTGCCAAGGTAACAAGCACCATGTGAACTATTAGAATCTGTATGGATGTAGCTGTTGAGTCGTTAATACTAAAAACTATGCATTATTCAGCAAGCTGTTCTCTCTACTTACCTAATGATGTAGCTTTTCTTCTCTAAGAGGACAAGTGATGGTCTCCCAATTTGATGGGAAGCATATTTAATAAGATAGACATCAGTAAACAGAATGGATTTGTGCCAGAAAAGCTGCCTGTGTACTAAATTCTATTTTCCTGTTGATGTCATCATCAAATTGGAGATTCTATTTTGTGATTTTTTGGGGCTTTTCCTCATAAAAGATCATTTGCAGTTACTACTGCAAACTTGAAAAAAAAACACAGAAAAAAGGAAAATTTGTGTTTTTACAGGAGCACTAATATTTAGGTAAATAGCAAGTTGTAAATACAGGATTTCTCAGGTTATTATTATTATTATTTTGCCCCAACAGGTTAAGGGTTGAAAGAGGGAAAAAAGATAGTAGCTCTTGCAAAGAATTCTGATTGATCAACTTTAAATGGATAATTTTTTTCTTTTAAGTATTCTATAGTAGAGGAGTTCAGAGTTCTGTTTGCTCAGCCCTGTTTCATTGCAAGTGAATAAGCTAAAATCACATTAAAAGATGCTATGGCACCGTGAATAAATGCCAAACGGTAAACAGAATATATGTAGATCACATCACTGTGTGGTACACCTTATGCAATGTTACACGTCAATTACATCTCAATAAAACTAGGGAAAAAATTAGAAATAAAAAAAATCTTAAAAGAAAAAAACACCAGCCCCAAACAAAAATAGGCATTCAGATTATAGCAGTTGTTATACATTTGGAAATCTTGACACAGTGGAGCCTGAAAGCATTCTGGGAATTTTAGGGTTTTGTACATAGGGCATAATAATGGCAAATACTTGGAAATTAACTGCAACCAGGATGCTAAAACATCCATCACGTGATTGAGAATGCCTTCCTTTAAAGAGCTTATTTGTTGGAAGTAAAAATTCAAAAATATTTCCTAATCATCCTTTTTAAATTATGTATTTATTTATTTATTTTTAAATTTACATCCAAGTTAGCATATAGTGTAATAATGATTTCAGGAGTAGAATCCAGTGATTCATCCCCTATGTATAACACCCAGTGCTCATCCCAACAAGTGTCATCCTTATGCCCCTTACCCATTTAGCATCCCCTCCCCAACCGATAGCCCCTCCAGCAACTGTCAGTTTGTTCTCTGTATTTAAGAGTCTCTTTATGTTTTGTCCCCTCTTTGTTTTTATATTGTTTTTGCTTCCTTTCCCTTACGTTCATCTGTTTTGTATCTAAAATTCCATGTATGAGTGAAGTCATATGATATTTGTCTTCCTTTGACTGATTAATTTTGCTTAGCATAATACCTTCTTGTTCCATCCATGTTGTTGCAAATGGCAAGGTTTCATTCTTTTTGATTGCTGAGTAATACTCCATTGTGTGTGTGTGTGTGTGTGTGTGTGTGTGTGTGTGTGTGTGTGTATACATATATATATATATACACACACACACACGTGTGTGTGTGTGTGTGTGTGTGTGTGTATAAACACACACCACATCTTCTTTATCCATTCATCCATCGATGGACATCTGGGCTCTTTTCATACCTTGGCTGTTGTTGATAGTGCTGCTGTAAACATTGGGGTGCATGTGCCCCTTCTAGACAGCACACCTGTATCCTTTGGATAAATACCTCTTAGTGCAATTGCTGGGTCGTTGGGTAGTTCTCTTTTTAATTTTTTGAGGAACCTCCATACTGTTTTCCAGAGTGGCTTCACCAGTTTGCATTCCCACCAGCAGTACAAAAGGGTTCCTCTTTCCCCACATCCTTGCCAACATCTGTTGTTGCCTGAGTTAATTTTAGCCATTCTGACAGGTGCCAGGTGGTATTTCATTGTGGTTTTGATTTGTGTTTCCCTGATGGTGAGTGATGTTGAGCATTTTTTTTCATGTGTCTGTTAGCCATCTGGATGTCTTCTTTGGAAAAGTGTCTATTCATGTCTTTTGCCCATTTCTTCACTGGATTATTTGTTTTTTGGGTGTTGAGTTTGATAAGTTCTTTTTGATTTTGGATACTAACCCTTTATCTGGTATGTCCTAATCATCTTTTGATTAAATAGTCAAGGACTTGATTAGTTCCACCTCATACCATATTGAGTTGGCAGTTCCATCCTAGATCTGGGGATAAACCCATCAGCCCAGTCCCCACTCACAAGGAACTATGAATGCAGCAGGAAAGCTAGAAAACAAACACACACTCGTAACAAAGTGATTAATGCCAGAACAGGAGAAATTAAGGGTCCTATGTTATTGGTTCTGAGGAGTGTCACCAAAAAAAACCACTATAAATGTAGCTTTTTCGCTTAACTACAGGCAGATCCCTAACTCAGAGCGTGAGATTTAATCATCCTCAATTAAGAAGGGAAACATCTTTAGAAATGAAAGAGTAATGAGCCTGTAACCAATAGCATGGTCAGCAAATTATAAGCCTTTGCATTGAAGTCTTCCCGGCCTCCTGCCTTGATTATTACAGTGTTTTTCCAACCCGTTTTCCTGTCTCAGGTCTCTCTGGCCCCCATCATTCATCTGTTTATGCACATTCATCCAAGTCCATTATCTCCTGTGCCCTAGATATTATTCTGGGTGCTACGTGCAGTGAAATGAAGTTCCTGTTCTCAAAAGGCTTACGTTATAGTGGGAGGCAGGGCAAGGAACAAACAATAAACTGAATCGCTAAAATAGTAATAATTTCCACTTAAAACAGGTGCTGTCTAAGGGGAATAAGTGATTTTAACTGGGGTTACTTTGGAGCATGTCATCAAAAGAGGCTTCTCTGAATAGGTGGCCTTTAAGCTGAGACATGAATGCAAAAGGTCAGAGATCAGAGCATTCCTGGCAGAGACCAAGCAGTTCCCTATCCCCAGGTGAGAACAAGGGAACAATATGACAAGTTCAAGCAAAGGCTAATGGGCGGGGAGGGTCCACTAGTTTTGCAGAGGGGTTTGAGTTTTATTTAGAGTAAAGGGAAGTCATTGGGGCACTTAAGGCAGACAAGTGCTAGCATATGATCTGTGTTTATAAAGGCATATTATATAATAGGGATGCCTGGGTGGCTCAGTCGATTAAGTGACTGACTCTTGATTTCTGCTTAGGTCACAATCTCATGGTTTGTGGGGTTAAGCCCACATTGGGCTCTGTACTGATAGCATGGAGACTGCTTGGGATTCTCTCTCCCCTTTTTCTCTCTCTGCCCCTCCCCCTGCTGGCTGGCTCTCTCTCTCTCTCTCTCTCTCTCTCTCTCTCTCAAAATAAATAAATTTAAAATAAGGACATTAGATAATAAATACCCATTAGTCTAAAATAATTAAATAAATGATTGAATAAATAAATAAAGGAAAGGGGATACATATTTCTTACACATAAATTCCAAACAATAAATGTAGATCTTTCCTCTGAGTTCCTGGCTGGCTTTAGTGACTTGTTTCTAATGAACAGAATATAGAAAATGGAAAAAACAGTAGTAATTCTGGAGTGGAGAAACTCGTAGACACAAAAAGATCTAGTGATGAAGGTTGACATCACCAGATGTAAGTTATGTGAATTCTGTGGGTATTAGGACCTTTATTAGAGGAGGCATCCCTTCTACCATATGCTGACTCAACAAGAAGTCAGCAACGCAGAAAGGATCCTTACCCACCCACACTTGTATCCTGACCTCAGGCTTCCAGCCTCCAGAACTATGGGAAACAAATTTCTGTTGTTTATAAGCTTCCTGGTCTGGGGTATTTTGTTATAGCATCCCGAATGGGCTAAGAGATTCACCCCTGATAAGGTGTGATGAGAAAGACATTTCACTTCTGTAATCACCCTCAAGTGCATGACCATGAGAAAACAGAAAAATTGAGGTATATTATACAAAACGTCTGGCCAGGGCTCTCAAAACTGTCAAGGTCATGAAGAATTAAAGAAAGACCAAAAAGCTCTCTTGGGTTAGAGAAGACTGTGGAGGTATAACAACTAAATACAACATGGTATCCTGGATTGGATCTTGAGATGGGATAGTAGTGGGAAAATAGGTGAAATTCAAATACGGTTTGTAGTTTAGTCTGTAGGAATGTGTCCATTTCTCAGCTTTGATGAAGGTACCATGGTTATGAAGATAGTAACAATGGGAAGGTAGGGTGAAGAGTGTTCAGGAATTCTCATATTAGCTTCATAACTTTCCTGCAAATCTGAAATTATTCCCAAAAGAACTTTTTTAAGGAAACACACAAAAAGGAGGATTTTAGCTTCTCTGTAGTGAATAGACTGAGGTTGGGGTATAAGAGTATAAGTGGGGGAGCAGTGAGGACCTAGGCTGGTGGAACATACAGATGGGAGATGGTGGTGGCCAGAGACAAGGCTCCGGGTGGGAATGGAGGGAGGGGCACAGACATGGTGCTATTTTCAAGTAGCCAAGGAAAGACACAGTGGCAGACGGGATGGCAGTGACAGAATGTGGAGAATGAGCTGGCAGTGGGGGAGATGCTGAGATAAGAATTGTGTCCTAGAAGATAGATATGATGATGTCAGTTTTCATTTCAGAAATCTTCACTAATTTCCCCTGAAAATATAATAAAAGAGACCAAACTCTTCATCCTGACCTATCAGATCCCCAATAATTCAGTCATGAATTATAGTTATTTTTTTAAATGTTTGTTTATTTATTTTGAGAGAGAGAGACCGAGAGAAAGAGAGAGAGAGAGAGAGAACCCCAATTAGGCTCCATGCTCTTAGCGCAGAGCCCAACTCCAGTCTCAATCCCACAAACCATGACATCATGACCTGAGCCTAAATTAAGAGTTGGATACTCAACCGACTGTGCCATCCAGCTGCCTCCCTAATTACAGTTTCTAATACCTTCCACGCTGGATCCTCTACACATCTTGCTCCACACATAGACACATCTACCTGATGTCCCATCCACAAGGCTTTTCAGATCCTGCTGGAGTTAGTCTTTCACCTCTTAAAATACCAGAACACATTTACCCTGGCTTACTAGATGATGGTGATGATGATGATGATGGTGGTGATGATGGTGATGATGGTGATGGTGATAATGATGATGATAAACAATAGAACACCTTTTTGATAAAGTGTCATATTTTATGCTAAGAGCTTTATCTTCATCTACCACATTGATGCTCAACAATATTTGTATAAGGAAAGTGTTCTACTTATTCTTGGTCTGCACTTGGGGAAGCTGATTTGGGGGGATGGAATGGCTATATAATTGATGGTCCAAACTGAAAAGGGGCACTATCCACACTTACTCTAAAACAGTAAGTGTCAACCAAGGCTGTTCAGGAGAACCCTGGATGCCTGATCCTGCCAATGCCATGAAGATCAGTGTGCCAAATGTTGCACAATTAGCAAGTGACCCAGTAGAGCCTTTAAACTACAATATTCTTATTCCAAAATTCGTTATGAATGTTTATAACAATACTCTCTTGGTAGATTGTAAGTTTTGACCTGATCTCTCAGAGCTGTGCACTCCTCATGGATGAAAATGGTGCTGCTAGAATGTAGTTAAAGTTCCGTGAGATGGTGGTTAGTGATGCATCTAACAAGGATGAAAAGTCAATAAATGAAGGCAGGCAGGGATCTGTGGCTTAAATGTAACCATCTTCTTTGGTCCTAAATAGTATCTAGCACAATATTTTGCTGGCAGGTGTTGCTAGCTGTTCAATAAATATCAATTAAATGCACTCTACTTCAAGATCGAGGAGATTGATGGGCCAAAAGAGTGATGAGGAACTACATTGAATCTAAAAGGGGATTTTGGGGGTGATTCCCCAATATCAGAGACCCTGTTTCTCACAGATGCTTCAGAGCCAGAGCCAAAACCAGAAAAAAATCTTTGGTAGGGAAGTGCTGTGGCAATCCACGTTATTTACCACACCATGCTGCGCATCGTTCCTTGGTTCTGTCACTCCAAATGGAGCATACGGTATAAGGAGGCTCTCTGCAGTGTATGAGTCTTACACGCTTTGTTACCATCTGTTGCTAATTGAATTAATACGCATCTGGGTTTCTTTCAACATATTTTAACCTGCTCTGTAGCCCAGGCAGAATAGAGGCTGATGTTCTCATAACCAGCGGTGTTTTCTTATAGTATCAGGTTATCCATGTATGATATCTGAACTCTAAGTACCAACCACAGATGGTTTACTGACTCTTCAGTCTATGACCGTGTCGTTTGACACGATGCATTTTCTCCAGGGGCCACCTTTGCTATTTCTAATGTGCAGTTTAGCTGTAAGCATGCATTTTTGCTTTGCCTTCTTCAGGACAGGATTATACTTTAGCGTTTTCGTGTCAATGCAAGTGATCACAGTAAATTATTCATGAAATAGTTTTCAGCTATGGCTGTTTGCCATCAACATTCCCCTCTGGAAATATTTTTTGTGATTTTTATTATTTGAATCCAAACCTTGCACATCTTACCTTTTACCTTTTTACCTTTTATTTGTAAGATAACAAACCTGGTTTCTGTGGAAAATGTAAAAATATCACCCCTCCCCTCAAGGAATGCACTGCATAACTCTATTTTTTTATATTGTGTTAATACTTATTAAAGATCTCCTGTTTTAGGGGAATCATTACATGGGGTGATTTATCTAGACCTTGTAACAACCTCATGATCTAAATGGGGTTGTGTCTATTTCACACATGACTGTACCAGCGTTCAAAGGTTGTACCTCTAAGGCAAAAATATTTAAATCCAGGCTGCCCTGTAGCTCTAGGCATTTATTCTTTATATAAAACTGTACTTTGTCTTCACGGAGCCAGTAGAGGGATATGAAAAGAATACGTGCATATATTCATCTTTATCTACATTTTCTTGATGTTGATAGTCTAGGATTATAAAAGCACTCATAGGCATAGAGATGTATCTCACTTTTTTCTCTGCTAAAGATTGCTTTAATGTTAAATCGCAACCTTACACAAAATTAGTTCATGTTAAGTAAACAAGTAGAATCCCTTCTGCCTATTCTATTTCTCTCCAAGTAGAAAGATTTGCCCAAATCATATGTGCCCTGTGGTTCAACCAGCACTTGGTTTAGGCATTGTTTCTCTCATGAAAACATGATGGCTTCAGTTTTTGGACATTTTACTTTCTATGGGTGTTGAAAAACCTGTGACCATTAATTTGTTTGAATAACACTTAATGTTTGTGTATGAGTGGTCACCGTACTTGACTTCCCTATTTTGATCCTCTGTCTGAAAGGCACATATTTTGAGGCATTGTAATAATTCTGATGAACTGAGAAGTTAACTGGAGGTAGGGGTAAGTGTGTGTCAGTCCAACAGGCTCCTAATGTGTTGAACCTGGGATTCTGTTGACATTAATCTTCTGCTTTGGCCAAGTACACTCATCAGCATAGGGACTTTTGTTACTTGAGTAAAGACCACATCTTCTCAGATGACAGTAGAGGCCTGTAGCTTTAGGCATTTATTCTTTATATAAAACTGTACTTTATATAAAACTGTACTTTATATAAAACTGTATCTCAAGTCTGTACCCTCCATCGTAACTCAAGATTAGGATGATAATTCATTGGGTTGGTAACTGGCTATAGGATTTATGTAGCCTAGTAGAGTAACGGGACGAAGGGTAAATGATGGTTTAAACCTATGTTATTGCCTTTTGAAATTAAATTTCAAGGGAGTTGTTATATTTTAATATACTGAGACCTGAAAGAGTGTTCATTAATATGAATATATTGATACTGTGGCCCAATTTGAAACTTCATTCAGAAGAAGTCCATGTGCCCCCAGAGATAAATAAATACTTCTCTCCAAATTGCCGTGTGTAACAAAAATGAAAAGCAGACATGACAATTTGTCTTCTTGGCAATTTAAAAGTCTTGCTTTGATGAATAATTGACTTTTGTCCTACTTCAAAAATATTCTTTCCAGAGTTTAAAATTTGAACCATATAGAAGGAAAAGAGAGGTCATGCTTCTAGAAACTTGTTTTCCATGCTTAATATAGCACATTTCACCTGGGAAACTTTCTGATAGACTCTATAGAATGCTATTCCTGCATCACTCAGAAGCACATTAAATGTGACATTTCCTTTCACCCTCAGATGAGCGAAAGTGCTAATTATTTAATTCTACTTGTCTCTCTGTTCATGAACCAATGAAAACACTGCCTATAATGCCCCCAAATTATTTTAAAAATAAATTTCAAAAGAATTGAATGGGAAAATATTACGAATCTATGGAAAATACTTTTTAAGTAAAAAAAAAACCTCATAAAAATATGCCTGATACAAAAAAATAGCAAAGTTATTCTGCTTTTATGTACAAAGAAATAAAACCCTTTATCACAGATGTGTTGCATACCTTTAGTATAGGAACACCACAACGTTGGTGCTTTGTCGTGACACCCTGCTGCAGAGGGTGATACCTTCTAAATGTTCATCATCCTGTCTCTACAACCTTCTCACATTGCTTAGGGACGGTGCCTCAGATAAGCCTGAACAAGAAAAAGAACGAGCAGGTGGTGACCACCTCCACTGACAAGGATAAAATAAGGAATGGAAAGGAAAAATGTTGCACGAAAAGCTCTGTTGGCACCAATGGATTTCTGAAATCACTTTTAAGCTTGAGAATGGAAGTTACTGAATACACCCAAATTGTAGTCTTTCTCCGTCTGGCTTTGCCTAGTGAAGTTTAGATGCATGCCGAGGAGTAGCTTGATTTGGCCATTGAAGGAGGAGGAAAAAGGACGCATTGATGGTTGTAGTCACCAGTCTATAGAGCATCTCTTGCAGATCCTGTATTTTGCATGTGCCGGTGTATTTAATAACGTCTGCTATGACTCTACGGGGTAGATCTACCCCATTTTGGTGGCAGGAGTGGGGGGATGAAAGAGAGAGAGAGAGAAAGGCCAAGAGCAGTTAAGTATTTTGTCCAAGAGTTGAAATCTGACCCAAGCTAGCTCTCTCTGATACTAAAATGTTTTCTTGGGGCACCTGGGTGGATCAGTTGGTTAAGGGCCTGACTCCTGATTGCGGCTTACGTCATGATCTCACAGTTCCTGGGACTGAGCCCCGGGGTGGGTTCTGTGCAGACAATGAGGAACCTGCTTGGGATTCTCTCTCTCTCCCCCTTTCTCCACCCCCCCCCCATGCTCTCTCCCTCTCTCTCAAAATAAATAAATAGACTTAAAAAAATGTTTATTCTTTCCACTGGATTATTTTAACTCTAACCAGAGAGTTGAGATAAGCTGTGTACTAGGTAATTGGCACAGTTAGGATTCAATGTTTACCAAATTAATTAATTTTGATGTGTATTGTGAATATGAGTGATTCTTCACTGGGGTCTTATTTGATTTCTGGACTTGAGGACTATGTTCGCAAAGCTTAACTGGCTCTGTCCAATCCTTCCCTTGCCCCCTTAGTCAGCCTGATATCCCCTAAGAGCTGACAGGGTGAAAGTTGTTCCCCCCACCCACTCCTTTTCTTCATAAGTTGCTCTTTGGTTGGGACCCTGACACATTCCATAATTCCATTCTCTAGCTGTTTCTTTTTAGTAGGCTGTCAGTACACCAGGCTGGGAATATTTTGTCCTGAGTAAACAGGAAGTTCCCTTAAATTCTCATGTCCAGAAATGTGCTATCTACAACCGACAAGGCAGCAAAAACACGAAGTCCCCAACCTTAAGGAATTCACAGGCTATCAGAGAAGCAAGGACATTTTAGGGTTATTTTATGTTACCTTATGTTACAGGGTATCTGTCTCATAGGGTTGTTATGAAGATTAAGTAAGTTATTATGTGGATGGATCCAAATATTACTGGGCATATAGAAGGTGCTATATAAGAACTAGCTATTGTTATTCCAGAGCAATGAACAAAAATGGGTGTCAGGGGCATGGAATGGAACAGGAAGAAAGGCAACCTCCAGGAGCTTAGATATACTTTAAGCACATCCATCAAAAGGTGATGCTTCCTTATATCAAGAAAGAAATAGAGTTCTCAGTGTGTCACCAGTCAGCACACATGGAAGGCGGGGAAAATGCCCCCAATCCGAAATACGACTAAATCTGTTGTACCTCTGAACTGCGTATGAACTGCCTTCCCCCCTCTTAGAATGACCAATCTCAGAAAATCATTTGATATTCTTCTAAAACAAAGCTGCGACCATCCGCTCTTTGGCACGGACTTAAAATGGGACGGGAGAACACCAGCCAAAGCAGCAGTGAGACGCCTTGTGTGTCCGATGAGGCGATCCAGCGACACAGAAAGGTTGCTGGGTGTTGAGACCTTTATGACTTTAAGAAGTCTTGTATGCCAGCGAGGCAGGTGTGAAACTGTCTGTTTTCAGCAGTGGAAACTCTTCAGCTTTTTCTCCTTGTCTGTTTTTCCCATACATCCTAGTTCTTGCTCATGTGCTAAAGCTTGGCTGGAATGGAAACAAAGAAGTCCTGAGGGAGACACAACATCTGTAACTCAAACCCTCTGTGAGGATTCATTCTCCCCAGGGCTGGGGGGAAAAGGTGGGCTTGCCTTTTATTTCTGATGCTTGTCCTGAATGATAAAATAATCTGAAAGACTCTGGCAAGAATGAGGGAAATTGAGGGGCCCTAGGCAATGCAAACTATAGCATTAGTTATTGAAAAGGAGAATTCAGTTTTCAAATACACTTGAAGTCCCCTTACAAAAATACTAGACTTTATTTTGTAGAGAAGTTTTAGTTCACAGCAGAATTGAGGGGGAGGGTACAGAGAGTCCCCATGTACCTCCTGCCCCCACACGTGCATTTTCACACACCCCCCCCCCCCCCGCATTAACAACATTCCCCACCAGAGCATCTAATCCTTAAAATGAATGAGCCTACCTTGGCATGTCATTATCACCCCAAGGCCATACTGTACATTAGGGTTCATTCTGGTTTCATATATCCTATGGCTTGAGAACATTAGGGCCCCTTTTTACAGACTGCTCACTAGCCTGGTGGGGCTAATATGCCCTAGAATGCAGAACTGCTTGATTTGCAGGGTGATAGAGGGCGCTGCTGAAGTTCCAGAAGCTGTCGTGCAAGGACGCGTCCTCAGGCAAGGGCACACCCTTCCGCCCAGGGCAATGATAGCCCAGGTCCTGTAGCCTCCAGCCAGCCCTCGCCTTGCTTTGTACTGGCTTAATGACTTCTACTGTTTAATATGTTACAAAGGCTCTGGCCTTCAAAAGTAGTGAAGTGCAAACACGAATGGCAATTGGGAAATTTATTTTTACTGATGATTGAGAAGAAAGGGTCTACACAAAACACATTTTAGACTTTGACCTTGCAGAGAGTTACTTTGCTCTTTGCTCATGTGAAGTAGGAAAAAAAGCACAGCATTTTTTTTTTTGGCTTGCTTAGAGATTTGATATGGTAAGTGTTCTTTAGCGAAAGGATGTATTGCAATAGGTTGAACTAGTGGCTTTCAAACATTTGGCCAAACAAAGACCACAGTGCATTTCTTTTCAAATATCTCAATCCAGAGGCGCCTGGATGACTCAGTTGGTCGAGTGTCTGACTCTTGATTTTGGCTCAGGTCATGGTCCCAGTGTTGCGGGATTGAGCCCCATGTTGGACTAAACCAGTGCTGAGCGTGAAGCCTGCCTAAGATTCTCTCTCTCTCCCTCTGCCCCTCTCCCCTGCTCACATGCGTGCACGCTCTCTGTCTCTCTCTCAAATTAAAAAAATATATATTTTTCTATCCATTACATACACACATATATGTCTAAAACAAAGTTACTAGTCTTATTTAAATTCTGATCACAACCCACATATTCAAATTTGAAAAGGTAAATAGATATATGGTCAAGAGGATGAAATGTATTTCATCTTTCAAAACTGTTTTGATAAGGTTTATATTGAGAGTTAGTAATCATTTAGTTGTTAATTAGTTTGGGAAGAAATCGTTCCCAAAATAACTAAATTAGCAGTTTGAAACAAAGAAATGGACTATTCCATGTTTGGAACTAAGCTTTTAATTTAAAATCTTTTACAAATGATCTAGACCAGATGGTATTCAGTCAAATCTTAACTTTTTACAAACCAAAAGCAAATTGGTTTCTGCATTTTTATTGCATCCCCACTTTTGGTACTTCTGATGCAGATCATCTTCATAGACCATGTTTCTAGAATGTCTCTTGAAACCCCAACAGTGAATGGGCCTGAATAGGGGGGGCCTAGAGTTGGAGACATTTAGCAAGATTTTCAGGGCTCCCAGTATTCAGTTTTCTAGTTGTAGAGAATCAAGTGGAGAAAGGAAGCTAGATATGAAAATCGATTTGAATAAAAGCAGAAATTACAGTGTCTGTGCATATATGCATATAAATGACAGAAAATAGGATATATATGTTCATAACCCAACAGAGAAGTCTGCGTTGGAGGTACAGATTCGGGAAAGCAGTAAATAGGCAAAGGCTAAGAATGGAACCCTTGGCACGGACATCTGATGATTGACAAAGGACTGGAATGATGAATAACATCAGAAGGACAGTCAGGCGGGGTACAGAGACCCAGAAAGGTGAGATTTCAAGAAAGTCAGGCACATTGTCTTTTGATAGAGAAGGCATGATCACATTCAACAGAAACGTCTTATAATAGAAGTACTGATGACAAACCTATTTTAATTTGGAAACTAGAAATTATTGACGATCTTTGTGAAAGCAGATTCTGCCAAGGGATGTTGGAAGTTAGATTTTACTGGGTTGATAGTGAAATTGAAGGCGAGAAGAATGAACACAAACTGCTCACCAAGCCCACAGAGTAATAGAATTTGAGATGTGGAGGATCTCATCTTATTAGAAATTATAAGAAAGGGTGCTTTACTAGATGCAAAGTAACTTCTAGGAGTACAAGTCCTGACTCATTATATACTAGAAATATATACACTCAAGGCAATTTTTGAATGCTGAAGGAAAGCCCTAGCTAGAGGAGAGTAGGATTTTTAGGAGGTTTTAGTAGGATTTTAGTAGGTTTTGTTGAGGAGGCAAACATTCTTCTACAGGGTTCTCCTTGACATCACTACCAGATGGACCATTAATCTGAGATTTATTATGATCCTATATTTTGCCTTTTTACTTCCTGATACAACATAGTGTTGAAAAGCAAGCGAGTGCTGAGTGGTCACTTTATCTCCCTCAAGTGTCTTTAAGAGGTAGAGTCTAAGAACCAGGAGTCCTTTTTGCTGAGGATGATTGGATAAAAAGGATTCCAATAACAGACAGAGTAGAGGTTTTGGCCTTACAGGAACAGGGTACAGTAAACAAATCGATACTAAGCTCAGCCATGAGTGGATAGGTCACTGGTATAATAGGTGAGCTGTCAAAAGCCATGATGCTATAATTTCGATATTGTAGTAATTGTAGTTTATATTTTGAGTACCTCAGGACCCTTAGTAGTTATATACTATTTTTTCTTTCTGGGTCCCCAAGGTTTAACTTCTAATGTTAGTGATAGTTTCAACATACCTGAAGTTAGAAAATACTAATACCTTAGGTTATTAGTAAGGAAAAACAAATCCCATGAACTCCAGCTGTTAAATAGTGTTGTTACTATTCTGTATTTATTTCGGAGCATTCTGATCAGTAAGTTCTATCTATAACAGATTCCTGTGGACAGATTTTTTTTTCTTTTTCTCCCCCACCTTTTAAATGCATTAGCAATTATTTTTATTATTTTCTTTTTATTGTACACAATCCTGCTACTGGAATTTTAAACCTAAAATTCGGATCACTAATTCCAAAGGGTGTGTGCTGTGTGTGTGCGTGTGTGTGTGTGTGTGTGCGCGCGCGCGTGTGTGTGTGTGCGTGCATTGGGGCGGATTTTCTCCAGCATGTGCTGGGCATCCTTCAGTTCAACTCAATTCTGGCACTCAAACCTGTATCTTTAGATTCCATAGGCTAAGTCCTCAGTCACACAATTGACCCTTTGCCCCAAATTCAGATGCCAACGCAAGCCCGGGTTATTACCAGTGCTTTTGACCAACCAGGTATAAGTTGGAGGTTTTACAACCCCCTCCTTGATTTGGTTAATTTGATGAATTTACTAGAGCTGCTCACAGAAGTTAGGAAACAGTTGACTTACTAGATGGCTGGTTTATTATAAAAGAATGAAACTCTGCAACAGCCAGATGGAAGAGAGGCAGAGGGCGAGGTATGGGGGAGGGGCTCGGCTTTTCCATTCCCTCACCAAGAGGGCCACTCTGCTGAAATCTCTGTGTTCACCAGCCAGGAAGCTCTGTGAACCCTGGTTTTTATTTGGTTTTTATAGAGCTTCCTTACATAGGCACAATTGATGAAATCATTGTAGAAGTAACTATTAGATAGATCAGTATAATGTTGAATTAAACATAGGTGTTGAGAAGGAATGTGCAACACAAAGCAAATGGATGCTAAGACATTTGATTCCTTCTTGGTTGAAGGATGGTGTTAATAAAACGAGTTATTCTGGGGCACCTGGGTGGCTCAGTCGGTTAAGTGTCCGACTTCGGCTCAGGTCATGATCTGGCGGTCCGTGAGTTCGAGCCCCGCGTCGGGCTCTGTGCCGACACCTCGGAGCCTGGAGCCTGCTTCAGATTCTATGTCTCCCTCTCTCTCTGCTCCTCCCCTGCTCACGCTCTGTCTCTCAAAAAGAAATAATAAAAACATTAAAGAATAACAATAATAAATAAATAAAAGGAGTTATTGTAAGGAACAAGCTCTAATTTTTCACTAAGGGATGGTAAGTCAAGATAAATATGAACTAAAATAATCCAAGAAGTAGGAAACACTGTCTCCTAAAACAGAATAAATCTGTATCAGTTATGGCCATTCCTGTTCTTTACCCAAGAGTTCAATACTAATTTAAAAGGAAGAAAGAATTCAGTCTTATCTGAAAATGAGCTCTTGTTGCATTTGCCTTGTTGGTCACCTTCTGCCACAGAAATATATATGCCTGTTTAAAAGAATGAAGCCCCTTTCATAGTGTGTTATGTGCTGAGGGGTCAGGAAAAGTATTCTCTGGAACGTGCTGGTGGTCATTCCATTTGTGCTGGGGCTCTTGAAATGCCCAAGGAAATCTCGGGCTTCTCCAGGTAGGGAGTGTTTGGGCAGGAATTCAGGAATTGTAAAGGCAGAATGAGGCATGCACACTGGGATCCCAGCCTGGAAGGCAGCCTTTAGGAGCTGGGGGTCGGAACCAGGAAAAAATGAACTGTTCGTCTCCAGACAGATTAGCTGTCTTTGTGTGTTCTTTACTACATTTGTTTCTTGGAAATCAGTGTAAAAAAGAAAGTTCCTTGCCCAGATTTGATTTTCTAAATCCTTGGGTTAGGACTGAAACCAGGAGCGGCCATCTGAGCCTAATGTACACTTTATTTATAGATAATCCATGAGGACTTTATTAATAAGGAGTAAATGATAATTTTCTACCCCAATTAGTTCTGTCTTTTGTGGGAGGAAATTGATTTTCCTGGTGTGAAACCCCAGTGTCCTGTTTTTCCTCCAGAGGGGAAGGAACAAACTTGGGTACCAGCGGTTGAGAAGAAGCTGCTTTTAAGGAATGCATGAGGAATAAACTTATTTTTTCCCCTCCAACTTTAAACTGTTTATCTATGGAGCCAAGTCTTAATTTTGTTTCTAAGTACAGAAGTTTCCAGGCTGCAGACACAATGCTATCTTGCTTGGGCTACTTTTATGAAACACGTTTCCCCTCTGGTACTTTATTATGAGAATTTTCAAAATTACGGCAAAGTCGAGAGGAGTCTAGGGTCGACACCCATAGATGCACCACATAGGTTTTCCCTCTGACCTTTTACTCTGTACCTGTTTTATCATAGGTGTATCCCTCCATCCATCCCTCTGCCCATCCAGAAAACCGTCTTACTTTTGATACATTTCCAAAATAAATTTCAGGTATCAGTTCGCCACCTCTAAATGCTTAGTTTACGTCCTGTTATCTAGATGGTGAATGACTCTTTAAGATTGTCTGCCAATAAGCATATTTGAAGTTTATTGGCATGTGTACTCTCAGCCCACAAGCCACCACAAATTTGATCACTGTGCATTTGGAGGAACCGCCATCAGGACCCGGAAGCTTGGGTGTCTTGTGGCTCCGGAAGGAGGTGGGGTCTTTGCAGCCTCTGCCAGCCCTCACTGTCTTCCCCGACAGGTTACTTTTCCATACGCCTCCTATTTTGCACACCCGCCCAGCACAGCCGCAGTCCCCACACTTTCTTACCTTCCACTGTGTGACTCTTGCACCTTCAAAAGCACATCGGCCTCTGCCTCCTATTATTTATTTCGATCCATCCTTTTTGAAAATGCCTGTCGTCTACCAAAAACAGATCGCAGAGAATTAAGGCATTGACTTTTGGTTCTGTCTGGTTTATTGATTTCAGTCCACTTCAGAGATACCGTATGACAGGAGCCGTGTTGTGATTTGCATGAGTGCCAGCTACAGAAAGGGGTGGGTGTGATCGGTGTGGAGGGGGTGGGTGGAGACCTTGGGGCAGGGGCGTCACCCCAGCTCAGCTCACTGACTGGTACCTGGCTACCTGCTGTGTATCACCTGTGGAGCTGTTAGAAAAGCCTCTGGTTCTGGGACGCCTGGGTGGCTCATTCGGTTGAGCATCTGACTTTGGCTCAGGTCATGATCTCACGGTTTGTGGGTTCCAGCCCTGTGTCGGGCTCTGTGCTGACAGCTCAGACCCTGGAGCCTGCTTCAGATTCTGTGTTTCCCTCTCTTTCTCCTCAACTCGCACTCTCTCTCTCTCAAAAATAAATAAACATCAAAAAAAGTTTAAAACGTTTAAAAAAAAAAATTAAGGGTGCCTGGGTGGCTCAGTTGGTTAAGCGTCCGACTTCGGCTCAGGTCATGATCTCGCGTGATCTCGTGTGAGTTCGAGCCCCGCGTCGGGCCCTGTGCTGACAGCTCGGAGCCCGGAGCCTGTTTCCGATTCTGTATCTCCCTCTCTCTGCCCCTCCCCTGCTCATGCTCTGTCTCTCTCTTTCTCAACAATAAGTAAACATTAAAAAAATTTAAAAAGAGGAAAGGAAAAGCCTGGGGTTCGTGCCCTGGTCCCAAGAAATCTGGACTTCTGGTCTGAGAGGGGACCCGGGATTCTCCCGGGATTATTCTGATCATAGTAAACTTGGGGGAAATGCATTTATGAGCACTGGTAACAGTTTGCCAGTCTCCTGCTGGTGATCTCAGTAAGTTATGTATCCTGCTCTTGCCCTCAGTTTGCTTATTTGTACAATGAGGGGCCGGACTAGAAAAACAGTATCCAGGGTTTCTTTCTGTTTTCTGAATCTATGGGTGGGTTTAGTCCTTCGGAAGGATGCTTCGGCACTTCTGTCTAGCAGAACAGAGAGAAAGGTGGGAAATAGTAGAAGGGCAGGAGGCATATTGCCCAAGTTCACATTCTAACAGCACGACGTGGGGCAAGTTATGTAATTGTTCTACGTTTCTTTTTGGGTAATCCTTCCCCCGTAAAGTGGTTGCAAGAATTGGGTGTGTGAAGCAATGTACAGGGCGCACCAAGTGTAACAATGCGTGCTGTGTCTCTGGTTGTTATATACCTGGTGGCAATGAACAGGGGGATGGGCGGAAGAGAGACCCGCCCCGGCTTTAATTTCACCTTCATCTGGGACTCCTTGTGTCCTTGTCGAACCACGTGGCACCTCTGGGACGCCTTTTCTCGCGCTGAGATACGAAAGGGTTTAGGTGAAATAACCTCCAGTTTCTCCCATCTCCTTTTTAGGAAAGGTTAACGTTCTGTTCTGATGTAATTCTGATCACTTCTCGTGGCATTTTCAGAGTAAGAAACACAGGGAATTTTCAATTCTTCTCTGATGTAATTCTGATCACTCTTCAGGGCAATCTTCTGAGTAAGGAACACAGGGAATTTTCAAACGGATTGCACTTCCCTCTTTGCTTTGCCTTCTGGGTCACTGTAAAGCCGGATCTGAGACCGAGCGTCCGCAACCTAGAAGGACGTCCTTGGGCCGGCTCGGCTCTGTACCCTCACACTGGGGTCCACACTTACAAGGGCCTGGCGCTTGTTGCTATCCTCAAATACCTAATTTTTTGCATTCTCATTTTGCACCAGTCTCTGCAGGTTATGAAACTGCTCCTAGACCTCAACATTATTATTATTATTATTATTATTATTATTATTATTATTATTATTACTATAGCTTCATCTTTGGCTTCATTTTTTACCTTTCTACTCATATTTTCTGTGCATCCCAATTTCACTGTCTGTTTATTGTTTTTCTACTCACCCTGTGTGCATTTGTCCATTTGGTAAACAGATAGAGAACGGATAAATAAGGACATTGCTTCGTTGACAAAGATTTGTCCTCCCAAGCCCCTGGCCACGTTGTCTTCTTCATCTCAAAGCTAACGGTGTTCACTGTTCGTGTTCTTCACTCTGATACTGAATGACGTATGACTCTGTATCACTGTCTATCTTTGCCATGTGGACGTCTCTCCTCGGGTTATTATAACCTCTTTGAGCTTTCAGATCCCCAAGAGTGCCCATCTCCATGGGTATGGCTCCTAACGGCCTCCAAGGAAATAACTGTTGAATTAATTTAACTGGAAATTGAATTGACTTAGCCGGGTAAAGGAAGAGAGGAGGGGAGTTTTGTAGCCAAGAAAAGGAAAGCTGGAAAAGGACCTCAGAGGACAGCCACAGAGGATGTAATCCTTAATCTCTGCTCAAGTTGCACACTTCAAAAAGCCACTTGCACAGTGGTTCCCAATCTTTTTGATCTCTGGAGGCTTTTACAGTCTTAAAAATTATTGTGGCCCCCAGAAGGCTTTTGTTTATATAGATGATAGCTAAAATGGGGACATTTTTGTAATAATTATTTATTTATATGATTAAAAAATAAACCTATTAGAGTTAACTTAATAACATATTTTCAGGGGAAATATTCTTTATCCCAAACAGAATTTTATGATGAGTGGCATTGTTTTTATGTTCTGCAAATCGCTGTAACATCTGGCTTGATAGGAGACAGCTGGATCCTCCTGTGCACTCGTTCAAGCTGTCGTGATATCACAGATCATGGAGTTTCTGCAAAACCACTGCGTACTCGCGAGAGGATAAGCATGGCCAGGCCACGTCATGACTTACGATTGCTTTGAAGATAGTTGCGTACACCGTGGACCCCAGACCACCCTTCAGGAACTGCTACAGGAGAGTAGCATCTCCGCGCCGTGCTGTTTTCCCAAATCAAGAGAATATGCATAGTGCTACAATGCTATCTCCCGGTCTTTTAGCCGAGAACCTTCGCATTGGCTAAGCTGGCTTGTCCAAAGGAGTGAGACGTGAGAGCCGCCTCGGGTACCGCACTCTACTTTTCTTGTGTGTCCTAAATGGTGGGAAGATACAGACAGACCCAGGCCCTTAGACCCCCTTGCTCACCCGGACGTGACACGGCAGCCCTTCCTTGGCAATGCTCAGTTTCTTAGTGTAGGTGACTTATTAGCCCTGTGATTTTTAATTTGATGTTGGGAAACAATGGGGTATGGCTCCGAATGAAACCTTTTGTAGAGAAAAAAAAAGGGACATTACAGAAATAATTACTGGGACAAATTACTGAGTCAATCCAGGTGTGATGTTTTGTACATTTTTATGCATATTTCAATTGCTGTAATTTGAAAATATGCATCACGCACTCCGTTTCAATTCATTACTATTGGCAGCTCTGTATTAACAGGCTTACGAGTGCCAGAGTTCAGACTAATTATGCAGAATGGCACTGACAGACTTATTATAAGCTATATTTAATTTGAGCCTGTAGATAATAAATACAAAAAAAAGAAGTTCTTTGCGCTTACTTCTTACTCCCAACTCAGGAGCTCGCAGTGCCAACTTTATAGCTAATCTCGTAAGACCTGTTTGAAACGGGTCTTTGGGACAAAAATGCTATCTGCCAGTGACAGATCAAGAGCTTGGAGGCAGGAAGAAACGGAGTGAACTGTAAGTGATCTGTAAAGATCGGTGTTCTGAGCTCAATAAACTCCTCTCCCTGGAAGTTATAATTGCATGAACTTTGGGAAACAGATGGTCGTCTAGAGATTTTAGCTCCTAATGCATAAAGAGGAGCAGACTACAGAGATGGTTATTACACAGAATGAAGTTTTGAGGACCAGTCGGATATGGGAAGTAAGGGAGAGGTTAAGACTCTTACCCGTGACTGGACCTGGTTAGCTGGTGTAATTCCCCAAGAGGTCAGAACGGAGGGGCAGGGTGGAGGTGTGGTGGGTGATGCCTTTTCCTGGGGTCGTGTTGAGTTTGGGGTGAGATGCAGGGAAGCGGAGGAAGTCCGTCCGGGGAGAAAGTTCCGGAAGGACTTAGCATACCTCGGCCTGGAGCCCGGGGGAGATCTGCGAGGCGGCACGTCTTCGCGTGGTAGGCGAAGCCAAAGTGTGGAGAGGCCACCCAGAGAAGAGTGATGCAGACGCGAGCTGCGAGATTGGACACCCGCCGGGAAGGTTCTCCGATGCGCTCTGGGGGAAGGAGAGGCCGCAGCGACCGGCACCTCTTGCTCTGAAAGCTGGAGCATCCAGACGTTCGTTCGTTAGGAGCCGCGTCTCAGATTCCTTTTCAGTGCACAGTCCATTTGGAGAGAGACGTTGGGGGCGGTCACACGAGCAGGGCTGCTGTGCGTTTTTTGGCCCCAGACGGGGGTGCCCGGAGCCCCCTGGGGGTGGAGTCTGGAACTCAGATGGACTCCCCACGGGTGGGCTGCCTGCGTGTGTAGGGCTCACCTTTCAGCCACCTTCCCTGGAGCGCAGCAGCTTGGAAATAACCACATGTGACAATCCCCAAGGGGAAGCCCGCACCAGGCGGCCTTGCGGCCTGTCTGTCGCCTCCCTCAAGTCTTCCCAAGGAGCCCGAGGTGGGATCTCTTTGGTATTTAGATTACTGCTCAAAACACTTACTTTCCTCTCTGCTCTCCCTCTCTCTTACTGTGCCCATATTCCCCACACCTTGATCTCGTTTTCATACATCCACGTGTGCTTTCTTTTTTGACCTCCCAGGTTCAGATCTTGAATCACTGAACATCGCGTGGTTCTCAGCAAATTCAAACGAAAGGCTTGAGATTTCTGACTTGTGATCGTGCTGAGTATTAGGCGGAATGAAAGCTGACGCGATTTAGAGAACGGCTCCTTAGTCTTTTTGGTCGGCTGAAAAGGGACTTCAACCAACATTTTAATTAACTGATTAATTTTTGTGGTGCTCATTTCGGTGTCCGCGTGATCGTCATACCTTTCCCGTTCTTCCTCCTGGACTTCTCCACTTGTGTATTTCTTGCCGCCCAAGTTTTGTTTTGTCTTGTCTTCAGAATAAAGCGATGGTTGTAGTGATAGTGCTTATACTGATGATACTATACAAATACGTAAGCTAACATTTATTGCACTTTTACTATGTCCCAGGCCACAGATCCTCTTGTAATTCCTCCAACCGCTGTCAGGTGGGTTCTACTGTCCTCATTCTGACGCCAGGAGGGCTGAGCACTGGGAGCTGAGGGACAGCCGGTGTCAGGAAGCTCCTCACGTACAAGAGCCCGGACTTAGAGCCTTGCACGCTGGATCGGGACACCTTGTCTAGGAAGTCTGGTTTCCAGTTAGAGACCCAGAGCCAAGATTGAGCCCAGGACCCCTTCTCAGGGCCGCCCATAGTTTTGCCCCAAGGGTCCCTCAGTCTAATTTTGCCACACCCTTATGGAGAACAGTGATCTGGTTTCCTACATCAGTACTCTGCGTGCGTTTGTCTCGTTTGAACAGGACAAACATTTCTTACGTCTGGAGGAAAAACAGATGCCCTTTCCTTCTTTATGGCTAGACGTTTTTGAGCTTTTAAGGCAGCCGCTTACTGGAAGTGGGGCGTTAAGCACTGCTGATGGGTACAGTAAATGCGAGGAAAAATACCAAGTCGCATTAATCACGGATCCTCCGGTTGTCTTAGAGATCGAGCGTGTTTGGGGGCTGACACAAGGACATCGATCCCTAGAGAGCTTCGTGAAAGGTTAATTTGCAAAACAGCTACCTTCTGCGTGGTTTTGTGAAAAAGGACCAGAGAGGAGTTTCACACCGCAGTCCAGCTAAGAGATTTTGAGATTTTATTTTCAAACCTGCAGGCAGGTAAGGGAGCAGCATCCTTGTAACCAAGTAGACTCTTATCAGTCTATCTTCATAGAAGTGTTAGTAAGACAATTAATTGTGTGTTTGACGAAAATTAGGTACATTTTCTCAACTGTCAGCAAAACCTTCTAAAGACAATGAGACCTGGAAGTAGGATTTAAGAGACCAGTCATTTTGAAAATACCAGCTAATCCTTGGGAAAATATTTTTCACAATCGTTTTACCTGTGTTAACTTATCAAACTACCTTATGAGGTGCCGTGATGTTTAAAAAATCATAATAATATACTGGGACACCTGGGTGGCTCAGGCGGTTAAGTGTCTGACTCTTCGTTTCAGCTCACGCTATGATCCCTGTTCATGAGTTCAAGCCCTGCGCCGGGCTCCACGCTGACAGCACAGAGCCTTGGGATTCTGTCTCTCTCCCTCTCTCTCTCTGACCCTCTCCCTGCTCTCCTGCGTTCTCTCTCTTTTTCTCTCTCAATAAATAAATAAACTTAAAAAATAAAAATAATAATATACCACTTAATACATTGAAGGTGCAAAAAGCATCCAATATAACAGTTCTTTTACAGCATATATTAGTGTTTTCAGAAACATGAAAATATTTCTGGGACTCTTTCGTACCTTTTAGTAGCAAATATATGCACACGTACATATGTATCTGTGATTCATTTGTGGTTTTGGGTGAATGCTCTCATAATATAAGCTGATATAATGTATTTTTAGTGGTGCTGAGATATTTTGAAGATATGGGCAAGAAGAGAGAAACACAAGTAGTAATGATATCATCATTTCATCATTTTTCCTAGCTAAAGGAAGTTGAGAGAAGGAATGTCTATGGATTATATATTATGTTCCAGTCCAGGACTTCCCATTGTTCATTTCTTTGTTTACTTCTCATCATTTCTCACAACAGTCCTGCGAGGCAGATGCTATTATCTTATCTTAGAACCGACAGGAGAAAAGCTCAGAATATTAAGTAACTCACCTGTGACCTCATGTCTACTAAACTGCAGCGGTTTTTTTCAAAATTGTTTTAAAGTTTATTTATTCATATATATATATATATATATATATATATATATATATGGAGAGAGAATAAGAACGAGAAAGAGAGAGAGAGAGAATTTCCAGCAGGCTCTGCACTATCAGCACAGAGCCTGATATGGAGCTCAAACCCATGAACCATGAGGTCATGAACTGAGTTGAAATCAAGAGTCAGACGCTCAACCTACTGAGCCACCCAGGTGCCCTCAAACAGCAGTTTTAAACCCAAATCTGTCTGATCCTAAAGTCAGGCTCTTTTCCCTACATTTATTTTTTAGCTTTTTATATTAACACTCTGGTATTGGCTTTGATGAATGGTCACCTTTGAAGAGTTCCTCTTCGTACTCAGGCTTCTACGGCCTGTGTGCCGGCAACTGGTGTTTCATACAAAGCAAATGAAATCAGCAACCTGTACAGATGTTGTGAACAACTTGGGGGGTCAATATTAGTTGACATTAAAAAATGATACCAGGGGCGCCTGGGTGGCGCAGTCGGTTAAGCGTCCGACTTCAGCCAGGTCACGATCTCGCGGTCCGGGAGTTCGAGCCCCGCGTCGGGCTCTGGGCTGATGGCTCAGAGCCTGGAGCCTGTTTCCGATTCTGTGTCTCCCTCTCTCTCTGCCCCTCCCCCGTTCATGCTCTGTCTCTCTCTGTCCCAAAAATAAATAAATGTTGAAAAAAAAAATTTAAAAAAAAAAAATGATACCAGTTATCTGCATATTAGCCTGATATTCCCTTGACCTTGGGGCCATTCTCTTTTCTGGCTGGGGCTCCCTCCTCTGACTCAGGGATTGTGCCTCACCGTGAAGGTCTCCGTAAACACCTGCACATTCTCACAGGAAGGCATTCACTCCCACGTGAAAGGGGCCAGCACATTGATGGTCAGTCCTCTTCCTGTCCCCCGAGGTGTGCCCCTGTAGGTCTGGCAACAAAATACAATTTTCCCACTAACATCATGCTCTGCTACTTAATCCGCTGACCTTCGGTTGGAACCCAAAGAGTGGCTTGTCTGCTTTACCGCTTCGTTTCTGAAGGACTATTTATCTCTTGTCATTCTTTTCTTTTTTCTTCTTCTTCTTTTTTTTTTTTTTTTTTAATTGAGAAGGAGGTCGGGGGGGGGGGGGCGGGAGGGCAGAGGGAGAGAGAATCCTTAGCAGGTTCCAGGCTCAGCGCAGAGGCCGATTCAGGGCCCAGTCCCGTGACCCTGAGATCATGACCTGAGCTGAAATCAAGGGTCGGGCCTTCAACCAACTGAGCCACCCAGGCGTCCCCATCTTCTGTCATTCTTGATCTGCGCCAGTGGTAGCCAACAGGCGGAGGTATCCATGTTTGTGTGCCGTGACTTCATCTGTAGTCATGGAGGGTCTTGGCTTGCCGGAGAAGTCAGCATTTTCCAGAGCAGAGAGGAAAGGAACGAATAAACGATTTTTGCATTTCTCAGAAGTGGTTCAAATTTACGCGGAAAGAATTCGACCCGAGCCATATCAACCGCAGTTCACGGTTGTCAGCTCGGACTGGGTAAGTGCACAGGTGCTTGCCTAGCATGGGCATCAGCACACTCCCTTTGCTAAAAAGCAGGCCGCGTCTGTCTTTGTTTCTGAGTTTGACTCTGGGCGCTCTAGGGTCAGTCTATTGAAGAAGAAAGCCACTCGCTGATCAGAGACAGAACTTGCCCTTGTGTGCTTCCCGCAGACAGCTTTTTGCTCCTATTCTGCCAAAATTACAAGTGGTCCTGTTGGGACGTCTGCAAGCAGAGTTATGAGAGTAAGTCAGGACATAAGAACACAAGGGGAAATGAGATAATTCCCAATAAATCCAAAATTTTGATTTTGTTGGTCTGTAATGGCAGTTTGTAGAATGGTTAATGGCAGTTTGTAGAAACCTTCAAGAGATTACTGACACCAAGTGGTAATCTCTGAATCTTTCCAGTATAGAACTCTTTAAATTTTAAAACATTAAGACCATAAAGTACCTACAAATCACCTTGTCTCGTCTCATTAATTGTGTAGATTATACACCCAGGAACATATAGGACCCCCGTGTATGAGATGTATGTAACAGCAGAGCCAGGACTCCTGACCTTCTGTATCATTGTCTTTCTGTTATTTCAAGTTCAATAATATGATTACCAAGTGTACATTGTATATCTCCAGGAAGATAATTGTTCACTTGGTAAAATCTATGAGCCACCAAATATTTTGGCCACCCAGTCTCTCCATCCAAGAGAGAAGGGAGTCTGGTCAAAAGACTTTGAAAGTTATAGTTTTATGTATTTATTTTAAAAAATGTTTTCAATGTTTATTTTTGAGAGAGAGAGAGAGAGAGAGAGAGAGAGAGAGAGAGAGAATCCAAAGCAGGCTGCAGACTCTGAACTATCTGCACAAAGCCTGACACGGGCTCGAACTCACAGACCGTGAGATCGTGACCTGAGCCGAAGTCAGACGCTTAACCAACTGAGCCACCCACGTGCCCCAAACATTATGGTTTCAATGGTGGAGTTGATCCAGTTTGATCCAATCTATTTTGATAGATGTCATTACATGTCCTGTACAACTAACCAAGTCTCCTTTTCTGATTCTGTATTCGTTACACAATAGTCTCTTTATAATTCGATCTGTCATGTAAGTCTGGCTATCAGATGAGAGATGCCAAGAGTCCTGAAGGGAATGTTCCAGTCTGAGCAACTTTTGTGATATTTTTAACATGTTGGCTGTTAGGTTTTATTTTGTTTTTTAAAACAGTGCCCTATAGGAAGAGTGGATTTCCAGCTAAAAATTCTTTTATACCAGAAGGCTTATATGGTCAAGATTTCATCCTTTTAGGGAGTAATATAAGTGGGTCTGAATGGTATGTCAACATTTTCAAAAGAAAAAAAAATAGTTTAAGAAAGAGTGTCCCCACCCAAATGTTTCTTTGAAGTGATTGTTTCTTAGAAAATGTTTTGCTCTCTTACACTGGCTGTTTTAGCCAAAACACAGGTCATGCAAACAATGCGACAAGCCTTTTGAATATCATAAGCTCTATTATAGGCTATTACTTAGGTAGGTGAAAATTTTTTTGAGGGACCTTTATGTAGATTCATAAGTGAGCAAATGCAAAGGTCCACCATTCAGGCAACTAAGGATACTTGGAATTTTCCAAATAGGATCTAGCTCTATGCTGTTAGAGTTTTCATTGTTCTTTGCAAACATTCTCTTAAGTGTATATTTCACGATTTCAGATTATTTTTGGTCCAACGTCTAATTTTTTGGTAAGGGGGGAAGCATGGGAAATGTACTTAAATTTCACTACTCATCTTAACTTTTGCTTCAACTATATGGTGACTGCCTGTGGTGGTTTCACATAAGTTATAGTGAACTTGCATAGAAACAGCCTGCCTTTCATTAGTTGCAGAATGGGTCCAGTCTGGGATTGAAAAGATGAGATTATGCAACACACACACACACACACACACACACACACACACACACACACTCACACACAGTAAATCATTGGCATTTGAAAAGCATATATTGAACTGAGACGTACAGGTTGTAGTTGCTGGCATTCGTGAAAAAAGGCTTTCATTTCAGTTCTGTCTTAGTCTGTTCAGGCTGTCATAACAAAAGAGCATAGACTAAATGGCTTGAACAACAGGAATTCATTTTCTCACCATTCTGGAGACTGGATTTCTGAGATCAGGGGGCCATCGTGATTGGGTCCTGGTGCAAGTTCTCCTACTGATTTGCCCATGGCAGCCTTCTCACTGCGTGCTCACGTGGCCTCTCGTGGGACAGGGGTGGAGAGAAAGAGATCTCTCTTTTCCTCTTCTTGCAAGGTCATCACTCCTATTGAACTAGCACCCCACTCTTAGGACCGCATTTACCCTTAATTACCTCCTACAGGGCCCAATCTCCAAATGAATTTAGTTATATTGAGGCTTAGGGCTTCAACACATGAATTTCGGCGATGTCTAGTAAGTTCCTTGCTATTTAAGGTACCCTCTCCAGCTGTTATACACTGTCGGCTTAGAGGTGATTAGAATACGTAGGTACCACCATTGTTGACCTTTCAAGAGATCTCTCCCAAGTATTTCTTTTCCCTAGATTTCTCCTAAACCCCGAAAGATTTCATTTGTAATTCTTGTTATATTAAACTGCTCCCCGGGGGACAGATGCCCATCTCCAGCATTTGATCAGGTTTATGTGACTTTCAAAATGTTTGTAGTACTTTATATGAGGGGCTTCTGAATCTGATCTGAAAGCATAGTAAAAGTATGTCTCTGATTAATAAGCATTTGATTTTGAATCTCCAGGTATTGGCCATAATTCTGCAGGGGTGGCCTCACAACTGACCCGTGCCCCAATGACATATTTATCCCTTTTGTCTGTATATTTTATGCATGTGGGCATAATGTGAAATCACGAGTAGACCTGATAGAGATTAAATACGCTTAATTTTATACCAATCTTGCATTTCTTGACTAGGGTCTGCTTTCCTGTGAAATACAGCTTATGATTTTCTGATTTACTTAAAATGTTTGTTAGGGGCGCCTGGGTGGCACAGTCGGTTAAGCGGCCGACTTCAGCCAGGTCACGATCTCGCGGTCCGTGAGTTCGAGCCCCGCGTCGGGCTCTGGGCTGATGGCTCAGAGCCTGGAGCCTGTTTCCGATTCTGTGTCTCCCTCTCTCTCTGCCCCTCCCCCGTTCAGTCTCTCTCTGTCCCAAAAATAAATAAACGTTGAAAAAAAAATTAAAAAAAAAAATGTTTGTTAATGCTTTAAGGTATGTGTGTCTGGAAGTAAGCTGGCTTCTCGCTATACCATAAGCAAGGATGTGTTTGCTGCCTTTACTGTCTCATGGGAAAGATAGTCCAAAAATCACAGCGACAGTGTGTCAAGAGCTCTGAGAAGAATCTCTGTGGATTAGAATCAAGCTAACACAGACCATCAGACCTTATGCAGGGCAGTCACAGGGGGTCATTTTTAAAAGCATTTTATTCCTCCTGGAAGCTTTGCAAGATCATTCACGATCCTTTCAAATTAGTTCCCTTCGTCAGTTCCCTTACCTTTCCTGAGCTCTCAGACTAGGTAAAGCCCACCCTCCCCCAAGTAGTACAAGTGACCGGAAAATAATACAGGACATCCAGTTCAATCTGAACTTTAGATAAGCAGCAAATCATTTTTTAGCATAAATCTATCTCAAATGTTGTGTGGGAGAGGCTCATAGTACTTCCCCTCCACCCCAACTGTATCTGAAATTCAAATTTCACTGTGCCTCATGTATTTTATTTGCAAAAATCTGGCAACCCGACCCGGGTTTATAATTTCACAAAATCTTATGTTTTCCTTCTTTGCACCCAGCAGATTTTGTAGTTAAATGTTGCTACAATTGTCATAAGCAGCGCCTAAGAGCTTTTTCCAGTGTTTGATTTCACTGCCTGTGACATGCTGTCTCAGAAGAACTCTCCTGTGTTTTCCTTTACTCACACACATTGGCAACACTTCTGACACCAGATGTGTGAGTTTTCCACACACTGAGCAGTTCTGTGACACCAGCTCAGTATCCTGCGACTCGGCTCAGTTTTGACACCATCTATCTGGAGGGAGTGTCAGATTGCACAGGTTAAAGGCTCCGTCCCACATGACTGTCCCCCTCGTGTTTCACATGCCAATTGCAAGTGCGGGCTTTCACCTGTGTTTCTGACCTGACCTACTGGCTATAAATTGGAGTTCCCATGACTCCTGCCTTGGATTTGATAATGTGCTGGAATTGTACATAGAACTCAGGCACACTTACTTACATTTACTGGCTTATTATGAAGTGAGGTCTGGAAGGGTTTTCTGTCCCTGTGGGGTTCCAGCTTGTGTGTGTGTTCACCAGCCTGAACTCCCTGAGCCCCATACTCTTGGGGTTTTTATGGAGGCTTCATCATGTAGGCGTAACCAAATATCGACTCCATTTCTAGCCCATCTCCTCTCTCCAAAGGATGGGGGTTGGGGCTGAAGGTTCCCGGCTTCTAATCATGACTTGGTCTATCTGATCAACCTCTATGTGGGCACCCAACAAGGGGTTGGTTATTAAAACAAAAGGCATTCATATCACCGAGGAAATTCGAAGAGGTTTAGGAGCTCTGTGTCAGACATTCCTATCACTTACGGAATGAGAAAGGTCTTAGGGGTTCTGTGTTGGGAACCAGGGTCAAAGACTCAGTAGTAGAGCAAAAGATTATCTCAACAACCCTACTTATAAGAGTTTTAGGAGTTCTATGTCAGGTATTGGGGACAGATATGTATATATATTTTAGTATTTCACACATGCCTATTATGTATTTCTGTAAAATACTAACATTGAGATGTCTCATCTCTTACTTGAGGGAAAGAAACCAGTGACACTGATTCCAGCAGCAACAAAATAATTGGAATTTTATAGTTTAGGTGCCTAATTATAAATAAAATATACTCTTTTAGTGAACTATTGGGAATATGGCAGTTTGTCTAGCTGGTTGCAAACCAACTTATTTTAAGTTCAAATTTAAGTAAGTGTCCTATATTTTATCTGGCAACCCTACACCTGAAGGGCCCTTGATCCTTTTTCGATATAGTGTATTTATATCACTAAAAATATGTATATATTTATAGCGTATAGTTGTATTTAGTCAGTATGTGAACACAATATATGTATATGATTGGGAAAAACTGGGTAAAAGACAGAAACAATTTCATGGAAGAAGGTATTTAAGATGAGAATTTCTAGATTTTAATTTGTTTGGCTTGGAAATGCTCAATTCCTACTGAATTGCTTTTTAAAAAATTCAAGCATAAAAGAATTTTAGATCATCTAGTTCCCATCTGTCTAACAGAGTCAGTTATATAATAGTGCTATCCCCCAAGGTCTTAGAAGTGAAGGTGACTTGTCTGTACACATCAGGCACTACAAGATGATCTGTTACATTCTATTGTTTCAGTACTGGTTTTTGTCCTCAGAATCACTGGCCTGTTCATTAAATCAATAGGCACGTGGTCCAAGGGAGTAAAATTTACCTGGGTCTGGATTTCATTTAGAGAGTCCTGTGCCTTGCACATGGTGAGCTTTTAATAAATGGTCGCTCAGAGTTTTAACAATCATATTAACTATATGTCCTAACTGACATAGTAAAAAAGCATATTTTTTTTTTCAGAATTTACTGGCAGAGGGTAACTCTGTTTCAATTAATATGGTCTTTCAAATATGAACTGTAGGGACTCCGGGGTGGCTCAGTCCATTAAGCATCTTACTCTTGCTTTTGGCTCAGTCATGATATCCCGGTTTTGTGGGTTTGAGCCCCATCAGGGTCTGTGCTGGCAGTGCAGAGCCTGCTTGGGATTCTCTCTCTCCCTCTCTGCCCCTACCCTACTCACACTGTGTCTCTCACTCTCAAATAAATAAATACACTTTTAAAAAAATTAAAAAATAGGAGCTGTAAATTGTGAAATGAATTTTCTTAGTCTTTTTCTGTTTTGGTTTTTGTTTTTTTAACTCTCTGAGTTACTACCTGCACCTGGCAGCATGGTAAGTTTTCTTTTCCATAAAGCTCGTAGACATTCTTCTGCTATTTTTATTTCATTTTATTTTATTATTTTATTTTATTTTATTTTATTTTATTTTACTTTATGTTTTTATTTTTGTTTTTATTTTTTAAAGCCTAATTTTGCTGCTTTGGTCTGAGGTTTCTCAGGGTTCTTGTGAATCCTTGGCTCATTGGAAAGGGCACTCTACCCCTGGATGGGAAGTCCTTTTGGACCCAAATGGCTATTATTAGCTCAGTTCCTCCTTTGGCTTCTCTGGGTTTTCTCTGAATTTATCTGTTTCCCAGGTGCCTGACTCTTCCCTTACTTTGCTTATGCCTCTCTGCCTCGTTTTCTTTCTTTTTTTTAATGTTTCTAAATTTATTTTGAGAGAGAGACAGAGACAGAGAGAGAGAGAGAGAGAGAGAGTATCCTAAGTAGGCTCCATGCTGTCAACACAGTCTGATGCGAGGCTCAATCCCACAAACCATGAGATCATGACCTGAGGTGAACTCAAGAGTCAGAGGCTCAACCAGTGGACCCACCCAGGGGCCCCTGCTTCTCTGACTCTTTACTGCGAGTGTTACTCAGTGAACCTCTTCCCGGAACCTCTTAGGCCCTGTGCTTACTTGGATCTAGTTCTTCAAGCCTCCAGTGAGACTCTGGTTTCCATCTTTAGCTCCTACTGAACATTTTCTGAGTCATGACCCATTTGTCATTTAGTGGCAAGGAGTCCATTAATTTTTGTCCGGGGCCCAGGGTGTGCCAGCTGCTTTTTCATTGCCTGGCCTCAGTAGTCACTCACTGAAATGGGAGGCTTACCCTGGCTTTACACTGGATGATACTGAAGTCCTCTGAGGTTAAGTGAGTTGGCAAGGACACAAGGCTGGTTTGAGGCAGTTCATGGTTAGAACTCAGGTGTTTCAGCATTCAGGGCAAAATGAGGCTTCCTACCTTGTGTTTATGTGTTTAGTCTATCAGCAGCCAAACTTAGAACTATTAGGCTGCCACAAAGGAAGTGTCCATTAATAAAGTGGCCAGCCTTGCCATCCTCCACCATTAAAAGAGGATTTTTTTCTCCCTTCCGAGTAGCTTTTAAAAGAGGAGAGCATAAATCCCAGATAAGCTATTTCAATAATGTAAGTGTAAGTCTGTCTGTAGGTCAACCATCCGGAAGTGGTGTTTCTTCTTGAGGTGTTTTTACAAAGATGATGCTGGATTGGATTAGAGAAAAAGAAGTATTGGCCCCCCCACAGGTGCCATTAACTGTGATGCAATTCAACTTGGAATGTTAGCCCTCTCCATCATGGTCTGAAATAAAATTAGCACTCTGTATACACACACATACGAATTAGCTACTGGCACTAATCTCTCTCTTTGTTAAAGTGTGGAATAGCAACTAATTTTAACACTTACGACTCAAGGTAACTGATTCTGAACTTGTGAATTTGTTTTAGATCCTCCCAACTCTGATATTTTAAGCCAATGTGGGGTCAAAAGCTTCTTGACTGTTAAGCTTTGCAGGTTCCCTGGGCACTTAAAGGAAGGGGGGGGGGGCCTTACTGACCCGCTGTCAGGAGCAGACGAATGCTGATGAATATTTACCATCCAGAGAACCAATGGCTGTCTGTCTGTCTTGTGTTGTTGTTCATTCTTACCAGGAAAGACAAGGAGATGTTGTTGATGGCTAGAACAGGGGTGGAAGGTAAACCTTTCTTCGCTGTCGCATATAGTAAGCAATCACCTTAGGAATTTATATCTAAGACATTAGATGCTGGAGATCTGTTGCTGTTGAAACAACCCCCAGGGACAGCCTGGCAAGCCTCTTGCCCTATAGCAGTTTTTGTTTAGCCATATATGTGTGTGTGTGTGTGTGTGTGTGTACATATATATATATGTGTGTATGTGTGTGTATATACATATGTATGTATATGTACATACACACACACACACACACACACACACACACACACACACACACATATTATTCTTGGGTACAGAATCTTAAAATCAGAATGGTACTTAGACATCACCAAAGCCAACTATCCACTCATTTAGAAATACCTTAAATACCCCAAACAAACAGCTAGCTATATTCTCCTTCTATACTTTCATTATGAAATCCTCATTACCAACTCACTTCTTCTTTTAATGGTTTTGAGTACTGGAACGTTCTTCCTTTCCTTTTCATCTATTAGGTTTGTTTGTTTTCTTTTTTAAAAATACTTATTTATTTTGAGAGAGACGGAGAGTACTGGTGGGGGGGGGCAGACAGAGGGAGAGAGAACCGTAAGCAGGCTCTGCGCTATCAGCACAGAGCCTAATGCGGGGCTAAGTCTCATGACTGTGAGATCATGACCTGAGCCGAAATCAAAAGTTGGACACTTAACCGACTGAGCCACCCAGGCGCCCCTGTTTGTTTTCTTAAAGCAAGTTAAACTCTCCTGGATTATGCCTTCGAGGCAGGTAGTAAAAATATATATATATATATAGAACTAAGTGTTTCAATTTAATATGTTCAAAGTACTTCACTAGTTAACATTGGAGGGAAACAAGGAAAGTATGAACATGATCCTTATTTTCAGGAACCTCAGAATTCAAAGTAGATAAATAATAGTTAAAACGAATTCAGCACAGTCTACAAATAAACGTCAAAAGTAATGATATAGACATTATGTGCTACAGGACGTGTGGAATAATCAGAAACACGTTCTTTTTTTTCCCTGTGTATGTATTTATTTTTATTTTAATTCCAGTATAGTTAACATAGAGTGTTATATTAATTTCATGTATACAATGTAGTGATTCAACAATTCTATACATCATTATTCAGTGCTCATCATAAGTGTACTCTTTTTTTAAATTTTTTTAATGTTTATTTGTTTTGAGAGAAAGACAGAGCATGAGCAGGGGAGGGGCCGAGAGAGGGAGACACGGAATCTGAAAGAGGCTCTAGGCTCTAATGTGGGGCTCGAACTCGTGAACCATGAGATCATGACCTCAACTGAAGTCGGACACTCAACCGACTGAGCCACCCAGCCACCCCATGATAAGCATACTCTTTAATCCCCCTCACGTATTTCACCCATCCCCACACCCACCTCCCCTCCGGTAACCATCAGTTTGGTCGCTGTAGTTAAGAGTCTGTTTTTCAGTTTGTCTCTTTTTTCCCCTTTTATACATTTGTTTTGTTTCTTAAATTCCACATACGATCGTAATCTTATGGTATCTTTCTCTGACTGCCTTATTTCATTTAGCATTATACACTCTGGATTCATCCATGTTGTTGCAAATGGCAAGATTTCATTCTTTTTATGGCTGAGTAATATTCCATTGTATATATAGACCACATCTTTTTCATCCATCAATCAGTGGACACTTGGGCTGTTTCCATAATTTGGCTATTGTAAATAATGTTGCAGCGAATATAGGAGTGGATATATCCTTTTAAATTAGTGTTTTCGTGTTATTTGAGTCAATACCCAATTGTGAGATGGCTGATCATAGTGTAAATTCTGTTCTAACTTCTTGAGGAACCTCGAACAGTTCACATTTCTGCCGACAGTGCATGAGAGCTCTCCTTTTTCCACATCCTCACCAGCACCTGCTCTTTCTTGTGTTGTTGATTTTAGCCATTCTGACAGGTGTGAAGTGATGTATCATTACAGTTTTGATTTTCGTGTCCCTGATGATGAGTGATACGGGGACATACTCTTACAGGTGATGGAATTTATGTTGGGCACTGGGGACAGAAAAGATTTAGACAAGTTGACAGGAAGGCTTTTTTTGGGCAGGAAACTGAGGAAAGGGATTTGGCGGAACTCAAATCCGCTTTGAAGAGAAGGAGGAAACAGACAGTGAGGGTGGATAAGACTGGAGCACATTCCATATGGAAGTCCGTGAAGGTGTTTGCCGCAGGATGGTTAAAGAAACATGGAATGTCTTTCTCCTCTCTAAGGGAAGATGCTACTTTATAATTTTGTATGTTTACAATACTGTGGGGTTGAGTTGGCCAATATGGTAGCCACTAACCCAAGTGGCCACTGAGTGCCGGAAATCTGGCTGGAGTGGGTGGAGATGTGCTATCAGTACAAAATACACACAGGCCTTCAAAAAGTTAGTATAAAAAAAAGTAAAACATCTTAATAATTTCCATATTGATTATGTATTCCCATGGTAAGTTTTAGATACACTGGGTTAAATACGATATTAAAGTTAACTTCACTTTTCTTTTATTTTAATGTGGCTAATACAAAATCTCAAGTGACACCTTTGGCTTGCATCGTATTTCTGTTGGGCAGCCTTCCTGGAAATGCTCAGTCTGTTAATATTTTTATTATATGTTAACTGTGCCTTATAGAGTACAACCTAGTAGATGATCAGAGAGATTCGGGTAGTATTTTAATCTGACACCTGTCCCTTTATATTTGTCTTATAGACACTATCCTTTACCCTGCAAACAGCCATAAATTCAAAGTGGCGTGGAGCTCCCAGAAGATTATACAATGCATCACATTTGACTTTTTAAAAAATGTACTATCAGGGCGCCTGGGTGGCTCAGCCGGTTGAGCGTCTGACTTCGGCTCAGGTCACGATCTTGCAATTTTTGGGTCCGAGCCCCGTGTCGGGCTCTGTGCTATCAGCTCAGAGCCTGGAGCCTGCTTCGGATTCTGTGTCTCCCTCTTTCTCTGCCCCCCCTGCTCATGTCTCTCTCTCTCTCTCTCTCTCTCTCTCTCTCTCTCTGTCAAAAATAAATAAACATTAAAAAGATTTTTTTTTAAATGTAGTACCTAGAAAGCTTTCCAGAAAGCAGACTCTAAAACTCTGCGCCCATGTGACATTATTGTTTGATTCTGAAAAGTATTACAGACCAATGTAGAAGAGCCTTTTACTGCAGCTTTCTCTCAACAAGCTGTGGTGATGAGAGGGTAGAGTACAATAGATCTTCCAGTATTATTAGAAACTTTTAAAAACAAACTGCATTAACAATACAGGCTCATTGTAGGAAATTGGAACAATTATTCCCTTTTTAAAACTAAAATAATCTATTAAGAGGATGTTGGTAATTATCCCTCTGTGTGTCTATGATAAAAATGGGATCAAGCAATTTTAAAATTAGGTTTTTCTCACTGAATATATTGTTAACATCTATCTGGGCCCATTAAGATTTTTCTAAAACAGCAGTTTTCAAAGTTGTTTGGTTGTTGTTGTTGTTGTTGTTGTTGTTGTTGTTGTTGTTGTAATTAGTGCACTTTCTTCCAAGGAAAGTTTCCTGGGAAGTCCAGTGTATGAAATGAATGGAAGCAAACCTAGCGTGGCCAAAGCAGGGCTGGAGGCTTGGAGCCCTACCCGCCCAGCCAGCCCGTCACCCCTCCCCATCTTCTCGCAAGCCACTGTCTAAGAACGACTCTCAACTGCTCATTGCCTGCTATGTGCACATTTTATTCAGGGTATTCATTTTTGTCTCACATGTTCTAAAATGTTTCTCAGAGAAAGGTTTCCCTTCCATTTAAAATTTGGGGGTGGTTCTAGGCACGGTGGGTTAAGCGTACGACTTCGGCTTGGGTCATGATCTCGCAATCCGTGAGTTCGAGCCCCGCGTCGGGCTCTGTGCTGACGGCTCAGAGCCTGGAGCCTCCTTCAGATTCTGTGTCTCCCTCTCTCTCTGCCCCTCCCCTGCTCATGGTGTCTCTCTCTCTCTCAAAAATAAATAAACATTAATTTTTTTTTAATTGGGGTGGTTCTCATTGTTTTGTATGTGAAATTGTTTCCCTTTTATGCGCTCTGATTTCATCTTGCTTAGGTGAGCACCGGCTGTCAGCATAGACGTGGATGTGCCAGAGTGTGACCCTGCTTGACTACAGGGCTGTGGGTCCCTTCCCATACAAACAAATGGTTATTTAAAGAGAGAACAGATTTATAGTTTTGCTTCCTGGTAATAAGTTATCCGTGTATTAAACATGTTGCTGGGCTTTTCATAAAAAAACTGGAGTAGAAAGGGAGTCAGAGAAATGGAGACCAGCATCAACAGGAAGCCGTTATTTCAACAATTATCTCCTTGTAACACGAAGTATTTCCTTGAAACTCCAGCGTTGATGATGATTTGCTCTTCTTTTTCTTAATCCTTTGTGTTTTTAATTAGATTAATTTTATTTTATTTTATTTTTTTGTACTTTTAAAAATAATTCTACCACCGGGACCTTCGCTTGCAATCAAATCTTATTAAATACCAGTATAGGCTGTGCCCTCTTTTTTTATGATGGTGGGGATTATGGTTATGATTGTTGTTGTGTTAATGAATGAGAGTATCCAGCTGAGTATTCTATGCATTGGAAAATGTCTTACTGTGTAAATGGGATTCCACATGGCTTCCTGCTGGCCAATCTACTTGAATGAGCTTTGTAGAAAATGTATTTTGGTAGCCCGTCTGTGAACCCAAGGGCTCCGCTGATGATGTGAAAAATGCTTTATCAGAACAAAGTAAAGAGAAGGCGTTTTGATGCTTTCTAAAGGAAATAGTGTCTATTTGTTTGCCAGGTGGTGTTAAGTTGTGCAAAGTAGAATTACTATTATCACTATTTTTAAAAAATCATTTTAATGGTTTAGGATTGATTTATATATTACTATCCACGCCTCTAAATTTACAACAATCAAAACAACCATCAAAAAACAACAACAAAAGAGAAAGTTCTTTTTTCTTAGCATAGAAAATGTTTTCCTTTGGAGAGCCAGTTATATTGTTCAAATACTTATTTAACGTCAAGATATATGGTTCCCGTCTCTCTAAAATATAAACTAGCTCTAACATTAGCATAGAACTCCAATAGAATTAAATTGTGAAATGTGTTTTAAAAATAAAGCTTCACATAGAAAATGCCCAAAAGAACTTTCCCTGAGTTAGTGGTTTTATAGAGGCAGATAAAAATCTATGCTGTTGACCCTCAGGGATTCAGACCCATGGTCTATGTGGTAGTTGAGGATATTTCAGAAGACAATGATTAAGGGGACATTATTTCAAGTGAATCCCCTAGCTTCTCTAAGATCCTTAGAAGCTAGGAGTCACTCACAAGGTCTGAGATTATTATGGGTCTCTATGAATTCGTGCTATGTAGCATGCTTCTTGTTTGGATGACACAAATGAGAGAAGTATTTAGTCATCAGAGAAATGTGATTTTGACTTTATCTTACACTTCTGTCCCACACAAAGCTTCCTTGATTGAGGGGATCTCATGGTAATCTGTGCCATCAACTTGTAGTGACATTTTATATTTACTCGAAAGTACTTTTTATTGGGAATAATGAATCCGTAGGATGCCTTTACGTGGTGCTCAACTGGGTACAGTGTAATCAAGATCCTATGGGAAACTTTCAAACCAGCATGGCTTCTTCTGCATTCTGCCCCCTACCACAAGATTCTTGGATGCCCTGATTGGAAGATGGGTGCAGATTGGCATAAGAGGAATATGCTTGCTGAGATTCAGTACTCCCCTCCCTACCATATGGAGTGAGTTGAATTGAATTCCCAGGAAGATTTTAAATTGTACTTAGAATTTTAAATGTGAACACACACACACACACACACACACACACACACACAGATTGAACTGTTGAAACAAGGTAATATGTTGTCGAATAATGATATTAATGGCCGAAACATGTTTCCAACTTCCAACAAAACTGAAATTTAGTTTGATCAAGTTTACAGTTAAGGTTGTCTCATGGCTGGAAATTTAAAAATAAATAAATAGACTTTACAGTCTTTTCTGCAATGATCGCCTTCCCACACAGGATGTGATGAGAGAGGGTTTCATCGAGAATCAGAAGACCTGTGTTTCAGCACAAACCTCTGCTTACTGGCTTTGTGACCACAGGCTTGTTCCATCACTTGTTTTGGTCTCTGTTCTCTTAGCCATAAACATCAGACTGTTGGAATGATCTCCAAAGTTCATGCATGCTTCACCACATGATACTATTGACAGGTGACTTCTGAATCACTAGTCTTTTTTTTTAATCTTCCTTCATCATTTTATTAGAGGTAAACATGTACTAAGAAACCAACTGAGAAATCTGTAGTTTCATCTTTTTCATGGTAGTGGTGGTAGTGTTTTTGACTATGATTTCCAAGACATTATAAGTACTCCCAAGAAAATTGGCCATGGAGTAGGAAAATGGGATGTGGGTGGAAAAACTGAAAGGTGATAAACAATTACTTAATGACTGAGAAATACTTATATCCATTTTAGACTCATTCCTAGGTCAAGAAATAGATTCGTTCCTAGATCAGTATATTTTGCTACTATTTTCTTTAATCTTTTTTTTTAACACACTAAACCATTGTCCTAGAAAAAAATCTCTATAATTGAATCCAGCATTTACATAATTTCAGAGTATAATACAAAAGGTAGTTGTTGCTCATGAAATGCAGATTTGTCCTGCTATGGGGGAAAAATAAATCAGATTTCCAACATATATGTGTGGCACTGTTACAAAAAGCTTCTTAAGATAAAGCCAGGGGCAGAACTTATTAGTTAGTAATTTAGCTAGGAATCACTCTATACCAGGCTTTCCATACACTAGGAATTGTGTTAGCTATATTTAGTGCTTTTATTTATCTCTGGAGTTGGCCAAATTTTCAGGAAAAAAAAATCCCTTAATTATTTTATACATAGTTCTCTTTGGGTATATTTTGTACTTTAAAATATTGCTAGATTATATATTTTGTAAAAACCACCCAGAAACAAATGACAACTTGGATGGGAAAGCAACTGTCTTGTCCACATCGCAGAGTTTACACTGGGGAGGTGGTGATGCCAATTGTCCAGACATTTAAAACTTGATTTGTGCTGTCACATATTATTTTAAACAATAGGCACTAGGATCAAGGACTAACACAATTTGTAAAGAAAATCCTGGGATTCCCCCCCCCCCCAGTTGTTTTATGAATTCTCATCAGAAATTACAGGGAGGCATAAAGTAGCTATGAGATTTGAAAGGAAAAGATGGTATGAGATTTCAGAGGGTTTTGTTTGTTTTTAAGTTTATTTATTTATTTGGAGAGAGAGAGAGAGAGAGAGAGAGAAGAAATCCCAAGCAAGCTCTGCACTCTCAGTGCAGAGCCCTATCCAGGGCTCCGTCTCACGAACCATGAGATCATGACCTGAGCTGAAATTAAGAGTTGGACGCTTGACCAACTGAGCCCCCCAGGCGCCCCGAGATTTCCAGCTTAAGAGTAGGATCATCCCAGTGACACTAAGTGGCTCAAATGGTAAAAAGCTTGTAAAAGGTAAACTATTCTGTAAAGAAAAGGTACTCATGTACATAAATCAGAAAACGACGTTGCCCACACTATTAATATGAGGACTTCCCCGTAAATTCACCATGGACATTTTTGATGGAAATAAGAAAAAAAAAAATGTTAGACCATCCCCAGGATTTAAAAAAACTGTCATGAAGTACCAGAAGATTTGGAGAGTCCTGTCTTTGGAGATCTTTCACAAAGTTGTTCTGAATGAGTCGGATATCCGTTAGAACAAATGCTTCTTCCTGTGATTTGGGAAGAAGTGCACAAAAACGCTTACTGGGTAGTTGCACTCAATGCATGTCTTGGTCCCACATTAAACACACTGGAGGGGAATGCTGTGGAGTGGGGCCTTGAAATTTCCCTGGGTGACTTTTTTACTTACTCAAATTCTAGAATTACTGCATTAGAAGCAGGGAACTGAACCAATTATCTTTTCAAGTCTCAGCTGTCCAGCATGCTACATCTACATGAAATGAAGAAGTAATTATGGGGATGCTACATGGTAGAAATCAAGCTAAAATAAAATGTTTGAGTCAATCTGAAATGTTTAGATTAAACTGTATTTTAAAAAAATAATTTGCAATTATTCCGTTGATATTTCTAATTTAATATTGGGAGGGTTCTTGCCCTCAGCATATTATTCATGCTTTTCAAAGAAAGATTTCACATGCTAAAAAGTCTTCAAATACCATGCCCTATTGCTTTGATCTCAACCTTGTAATAATGATGATGATAATAATAATAATAATAATAATAATAATAATAAAAGGCTTGATGCCCTATTAAGCCTATTTGGGAGTGGATGTCTTTTTCAATGTCAGTTTTCCATTTTAGATCAGTTAAAGGAAATTTCTTATAGCAAATGAAACACAGCAAGCTGGCTTCATGGAGGAAGATGGTCTTAGAGAAATGGGGGAAAAAATTTAAATCATGTTATGTCAGTCTTTCCCAAATAAACGTATTTGTACAACCTTTTCATCTCTTTTTAAATGTCCTATGAAATAATCACTCCTCAAATGGGATGCTTGCAAATGGACTTATTTCATGAAGGAAAACAATCTGGCACGTTCAAAAGAATGTGGCCTCTAAGAAATCTGAATGACTAGTCAAAGAAAATTCTATGGGGCTAAGCCTCTTAGGCTTTTGTTGTTGGTCTGTTTAAGAAACCCTGCTTCATTTTCTCTAAGAAATCACCATGTGAGCGACAAAAGTCATGAAACGTAGCAGGAAAGTGATTGTAACTCTCAGTTTTTCACTGTAAAGAAACATGTATGTGGGGGAAAAGGATAATCCAAGGTACCAGGGTGAAAGAGCACTGGGATTTTTCCTGTATTTTATTTCCTGAGTTAGCACCTCTGTTTCTTTTCACCTCTTTCCTTCTAATTGCCCATCGGATTACCTTTATTCTTTAGGGAGCCTTTTTTGCTATTACTCCCCAACTGGCTTTGTAATTAATGTCCATGTTTGAAATGTCTGTGCACAGCCTCTAGTGCTGTTTTAGATAACACCATAAGATAAATAAGCTATGCAAGTCTTGAATTTCACATAGGAATGAGGTATGACTGTGTAAGGCAGTCAGAAGAGAAGAAACTGTTATCTTGAGAATTGCTGAAATATACATCTACCCCTGGCTCTCCAAGCAGAATCAGACCTGGAGTACTGGATTAATGATTCATGGCCGGGTTTTCTCTCTGCCCAGTTTACAGAAATGCTTTTAATCTTCTCGGTATTCTCTACACACATGTAACTATAGTAATGACCCTAGAGTTAGTTCCAAGGAACCCTGTCAAGGATGCTTTATTTCCTCAAAAACTGATAGAAATTATGGAGTCTATTACATTGCTATGGATCCCCACCCCCCCCCCCCCACCACCACCTGTTACTAGTAAGAAGCTCTCTGCAGTCTTAAAAGGCCCAAATACTGGCTTGACATTTGGTTTTTCAGGTTATCCCTGAGATTAAAATATTAACCAGAATGGTGATATCCAATGTTGGAGAGCAGATGAGCCCTCTTATACACCTGTTGTTGGCTTTCGAATGGACAAAGCTTTCTAAAAGGCAGTTTGACAAAATGTATCAAACACCTTGAAAATGTACATACCCTTTAATGTGGCGATTCCATGGAATTTTTTTGTAAGGAAATAAATATGCAAAGATCTATATCCAGGGAGATTCATTACAGGTTTTGAGTTTTGTTTAAAGTGGAACTTGGGAAATAAAAAGGAAGAAGAAAGTATTTCTTAAATTGTAGAACAAAATAACTAAAAGTTACTCTTCAGTGAATTAAAAAGAATGAATTAGATCCATATTTGGTGAATGGCATCCCATCTTTGTAAATATATAAACATGAGGATATATGCGTCTAGGAGAAAGGTCTGGTAAATTATATACAAAATTGAGTACTAGTTATTTCCTGGTTGTGGGAATATAAATAATTTTTGATTTGTTGTTGTCGTTTAAAAACTTTTCTTCTAAGTTTTGTGATTGATTGATTTTTGCAGAGCACATATATCACTTTTGTTTCTCCAGCTTAAAGTTTCTCCTAGTCCACGGTACTGTATTACAAACTTCAAAGTCGCCAGGGGACTAGATCTCGTATGTTCCCACTGCAAAATAGAAATAAGGATGTGACGTGGCAGAGATGTTTGCTAACACTGCTGTGCTGGTCAGCAGCAGCATATAATCATACCCAATCAGGAAGGGGTACAACATGAAACTTCCGGCATTACATGTCAGGTCTATATCAATTCAAAGGAAACACAGTCACTGCCACGGAGATTCAAATAATTCATTGTTTCTGGTGGTAATATATCAACTCAGACTAGAGGGTTGAGAATTAATCACCTTAATAAGAATAATTTTAAAGGCGTCTTTTGAAATTCTACAAGCAAATGGAGATCGGGTGGCTAAAATGTGCTTTCCTCCCTTAAGTAGAAGGATTGAGAAAATAAAGGCACAAAAGTCACTTACGGTGGTTCCATTGATACTTCAGTCTAATGTTCCCCTGCTTTGGGACTCACATAAGACGTGAGGCCATATGAAATCGTTTTTCACTTAGTACACAGCTCGGTAGTTTTACTCAAATGAATGTTATGGTTATAAATTATAAGTCAAGTGTGGCACAGAAATGCTATTCTATTAGTTAGTTTTCCTGGTCAGTTGTCCTCTTTTAAGTTGCTTTTGATTCTCTGTTATTGGATCCTTCTTGCAGAATTTTATTTCATCTCTATAAATCAAAATTTATTTGTGTTATTCCAAGTAAACTAGTTCCTTAAAAGCTTCTTTGATTAAAAATGACATAGAAATCAATATATAACTTATAATTTAACTTCTCTGCAAATGTAGATTGTCATAGACCCGTGGATCCTTGATTAATGAGAACGTTAAGTCTAATTCAGGGGACTTAGAAGCTTTGGTTCTATAGCTGCTTAAATATGGCATGCTCTGGGAGGGGAGATTTGTGATTGGAATGGCGTCTTTCTGCTTTACATAAAAACGTTCTGGGGGCGCCTGGGTGGCGCAGTCGGTTAAGCGTCCGACTTCAGCCAGGTCACGATCTCGCGGTCCGTGAGTTCGAGCCCCGCGTCAGGCTCTGGGCTGATGGCTCGGAGCCTGGAGCCTGTTTCCGATTCTGTGTCTCCCTCTCTCTCTGCCCCTCCCCCGTTCATGCTCTGTCTCTCTCCGTCCCAAAAATAAATAAACATTGAAAAAAAATTAAAAAAAAAAAAAACGTTCTGTGTATAAAGTGTATGATGATGAGTTTCATGATTATCCTGGAGTAGGGGGCTTCGGGACCAAAACCAGAGCAAATCGTACCCTCAAGCTTTCGTGTGTGTGTGTTTGTGTGTGTGTGTGTGTATTTAAAAAAAAATTAATGTTCCTTTTTTTCTTTCTTTCATCCTTTCGTCCTTTCTTTCTTTTTCTTTTTCTCTTTCTTTTTCTTTTTCTTCCTTCCTCCCTCCCTTCCTTCCTCTTTCTGTCTTTTCTTTCTTTCTTTCTTTCTTTCTTTCTTTCTTTCTTTCTTTTCTTTCTAAACTTTAAAAAAATATATATATATGTATATATATATATATATATATACATATATATATATACACACATACATTTTTGAGAAAGAGAGAGCACAAACAGGGAAATGGCGGAGAGAGGGGGGGGGGACAGAAGATCCAAAGCAGGCTCCACACTGACGGCAGTGTCCAATGTGGGGCTCAAACTCATGAGCTGCGAGATATAACCTGAGCCGAAGTTGGATGCTCACCCAGACATCCCAAATGTTAATTTATTTTTGAGAGAGAGAGAGAGAGAGAGAGAGAGAGCAGGGGAGAGACAGAGAGAGAGGGAGACACAGAATCTGAAGCAGTCTCCAGGCTCTGAGCTGTCAGCACAAAGCCCGATGAGGGGCTCAAACTCACGAATAGTGAGATCATGACCTGAGCCAAAGTCGGACGCTTAACTGACTGAGCCACCCGGGCACCCCTGTGGGTGTGTATTTTTAAATATGATTTACCTTTTTTATGAAACTGGGCCTCTTAAACCCATTTTAGGCCGTGATGCCCTTTGAAGATCTGATAAAAACTGTGGAAACACACATACTTATATGCCCAGACACACACAGGTATGTGTGTGTGGGGGGGGTATGTATACATATAAACACACCTACACATATAAATCACACAGGCCTATATACATCACATATGGAAACATGCACACACTGATATACAAAATGTTACATTAGATAATAACATATCAGAGAGTTTATAAATTCTCCATATATATTTATTAGATGTCTATCATGTGCCATTGATGGGGTTTTTGGGTGATGGTGGGGTTTGGAGCTGGCAGCCAAGAAAGAATTCTTGAAGACGTCTTTGGTGCAAAAAGGTGATTTTATTAAAATACGAGGACAGGACCTGTGGGCAGAAAGAGCTGCACTGGGGTTGTGAAAAGTGACTGATTATATACCTTCAGGTTGGGAGGGGGGTTAGGGACAGCATAAGTCTCTAAGGAATTTTGGAAGCGACGTTTCCAGGACCTGGAGGGGCTAGCTGTCGTTAGGAAAACATCATTTATTACTGTTTAGTAAAACCTCAGTCATGAGACCCTACAGATGTATATCAGGGACCTTAAGCTTGGAGGACGATTGCCAGCATATACTTGGGGGTTAAAGATAAAGAGGTTTACAAAGGAATTTTTATGCATTTAAGGGGACTCACAGGATCCTAGGGGGTCAGGATAATATTAAGGCAAGATTCCCTTTTGCCCCCAGCAAGGTGTCCTCATCGAGGCAGCTGAGCTCCTAGAGGGAGGTCACCCTGCCTGTTTCAAGGACTTGCCACTGGGCTGTGGGCAGTAAGGGAATTTAATTTTTCATTTGCCTTCGTTTTCCTCATCACCATGGCAAGCACTTAAACCCCCTTACATCTTGATGAGAGTGATATTAGGGCTCCAGGAAATGAGGTCTGTAGGTTTCTGGAGATTCGTCTCTGGATGAGATTGCCTTTTTCTTGCAGTTTACTAAGTTCTCCGTAGACTGAAGGAGACTCCTGTCCTGCATGACTGTGATGTGACTCAGTCAACCATCTGCTTTCTTTCCTTTCCCTGTTCTTGGGCAGCCGGGAGTGTCTGAGGAATATCACACATGTCCCGGGGGGTGGGGGGGGGAGGGTGCTATTAGCCTATGCTTTGTCCTCAGCCCGCCCCATGCCCCCTCATCACATGGATCATCTCATTTAATTCCCACAGCACACTGTTACGATCCCTTGTGCTAGTTAGGGTAGGACGCCGATGTAGATAGGCAGGAAATTTACTGGAAGGAATTGGCTCACGTGACTTTGGAGGCTGAGGATTCCCACTGTTTGCCATCTTCAGAGCTGGAGACCCGGAACGCCGGGGGGGTGGGGTAAGAGGGTGTGTGTGCTGGCCCAAATCTAACGGCCTGGAAACCGGGGGTGTGCGGTGGTCAAGAGATGTCCTACCTGCGCAGTCAGGCAGAGTGGGTCCCTTTGTCTTTCCTCTGCCTCGTCCTGTTCAGGCCCAGAGTGGCTTAGATGCTGCCCACAGGCACCGGGGAGGGCTCTCTCACCCTCACTCACCGGGGAATAGAAGCCGATCTCATCCAGAAGCACACTCACAGACACACCCAGCGATAGTCTGACCAAGTGTCTGGGTGCTGTGTGACCCAGTCAAGTTGACACATTAAGTTAACCATCGTACTGCTCCTTTACGTTTGGCACACTGAGGCTTTGAAAGTCTATGTCACTTACCTGTCACACACAACTAGATGATGCAGGGCTCTTTCCTTCGGACTCAGAGAAGCCTTTGCTCTCAAAGACAAAGTCATTTTCACCCTCATGTCCATCGGCAAACCCAGGCTAGGAATTTCTATTTTAATAAGCAGGATATGGGGATAAAAGCAAAGATAGCACAACCTTCTTGCGGTTAGCCAAGTCGATTACTTTGTTAGTCACTAGAAGGGGAACCAACATTTATTCGTTCAGCTGGGAGTATGTGCAAGGCACTTTGGATTCTCTCAGTTGCTGCTTCCCAAAACTGTGTTGGAGCAGTGGAGCTTGTTTCTTAATTGAGTAAATAGGTGCTCAATTATGTTAATTTATGTCCCAAGGTCACATGACCAAGTTGTAGCCTTATCATGATTTAAAGGGTTTGTTGTTGTTGTTTGGTTTTGTTTGTTTTTTATAATGCTTATCTCATCTTGCCTAACGAGATATATTGCACTGTGTTTTTTTTTTCTTCTGGGAGCATCTATTAGAAATATGTTAAAAATACAAAAATTAAGCAGAAAACTCTCCATTTTTCCCCTGATATTCTCATCCAGTGTTAACCACGTAAGCTTTCGTGAGCAACTGAATTGTACTCTAACCTTACCATCCTTCCCCAATGACTGAAATTCAAAAGTCAAAAAGACAGATTTAATTTTAAATTCTCACTGAATCATGAGGCACCTGGGTGGCTCAGCCGATTAAGTATCCGACTTCGGCTCAGGTCACATTCTCGAGGCTCGTGAGTTCGAGCCCCGCGTCAGGCTCTGTGCTGACAGCTCAGAGCCTGGAGCCCGCTTCAGATTCTGTGTCTCCCTCTCTCTCTGCCCCTCCCCCTCTCATGCTCTGTCTCTCAGTCTCTCTCAAAAATAAATAAACATTAAAAAAATTAAAAACAATTCTCATGAATCTAAACCAAGTTTTCAGAAGTGTAGTGGATTTTTTTTTTATTTTTAATTATGGTATGCTTACTTGTCACAGATTCATATTTACTTATTATTGTTTTGCCAGTGGTTATTTATCATATGAAAGAGTTTCAAGTAAATCAGTGATAATTGCCCACTACTTGAATTTTAGAATGTTACTCATTTATACTTTAAGCAGTTATTTAAAAAGAAATTGCAGTTGTCACAAAAATTACCTTAGTGCTGTGTCCCAAGGATTTTCTAAAGAAATGCTTTCATGAAGAAGAAGGTTTAAAGTATATACAAGGCAGCAATAACGTGTATATTTCATGATGTACCTAAGAAGCTCATAAAATGAATATAGAGAGGGGAGTACACAAATCTGAGATAAACCCTTTATTTTTTATTTTTTTTAAACTTTTTTTAATGTTTATTTATTTTTGAGACAGAGAGAGAGAGAGACAGAGCATGAATGGGGGAGGGTCAGAGAGAGAGGGAGACACAGAATCAGAAGCAGGCTCCAGGCTCTGAGCTGTCGGCACAGAGCCTGACGCAGGGCTCAAACTCGCGGACCATGAGATCATGACCTGAGCCGAAGTCGGACGCTTAACCGACCGAGCCACCCAGGCGCCCCTGAGATAAACCCTTTAAAACACTAATGTTTGGTTGATTTTGAGAATGACATTACTAGTGACTGAGCTTTCAATTTATTTAATATTTTGTTTTGTTAATATCTTCAAGTGCTCATTTTATTCTTCATGCTTTTCCCCCCAACTGATATTCTGATATGATATATCGTTTTATATAATTAAAAAAATCTCAGAAGACTGTTTTGTAGCTAGATAAGTGGCTGTCAATTACGTGTTTATCCAGAAAAATTGCCTGGTGGAAAGCTGTCCCCAGGAAGCAGGGGGTATTGGGTATTCTGCTCTATCATCCATGACAGTACAATTCCAAACTGTAACTTTCGTGTAAAATGACGAAGAAACCTTCCAGTAACTTGTTTTAGTGTGCAAATACCATGGTGGTCTGAAAGAGTTCATGCACCTCCAAAGATTGCTTGCTTTCTTATTGATTGATTGATTTTTATTTTTTTTTTTAATTTTTTTTTTCAACGTTTATTTATTTTTGGGACAGAGAGAGACAGAGCATGAACGAGGGAGGGGCAGAGAGAGAGGGAGACACAGAATCGGAAACAGGCTCCAGGCTCTGAGCCATCAGCCCAGAGCCTGACGCGGGGCTCAAACTCACGGACCGCGAGATCGTAACCTGGCTGAAGTCGAACGCTTAACCGACTGCGCCACCCAGGCGCCCCTGATTTTTATTTTTTGAGAGAGAGAGAGAACGAGAGAAAGAGAGAGCGGGCACAGAGCAAGGGAGAGGGGCAGAGGGGGAGAGAGAGAGAGAGAGAGAGAGAGAGAGAGAGAGAGAGAATCTTAAGCAGGCTCCATGCTCAGCACAAAGCCTTACTGGGGCTCAATCCCACGATCCTGGGATCATGACCTGAGCCAGAATCAAGATTCGGACGCTCAACCGACTGTGCCCCAACTTGCTTTCTTAGAAGGGGTTCAGGTCAAGGAAGATCCTGGACCTTCACTTAGGTCACGTAGGTTGATGTGTGGATTGGGTGCTCAAAGATGAGAAGTTCCTTCCGCTGCGGAAGGTCCGGTTACCTGGGCACATTGAATCTACACATATAGTAGCAGGTGGGTTGCAGGAGTGGTAAAAAAGAGAGACCATGTTGTGGGAAGATGCGCCCTCTCCTATCATGTGGCTGAGGAGACTCTGTTGTTCATGCATTTCTATCCCTTCCTTTCTTATTACCTTCACCGTCACCCTCCATGTTCTTTATTATTTTCTCAAACGTGTACGTTTTTTGTTGCTCCTTCCTTTCTTCCAACTCCCAACTGTGCTCCTGTTGTGTGACCTTCAGTAAGTTATTCCGCTTTTCTCAGCTGGTCTCCACAGTGAAACAAAAAGCAAGTAGTGAGTATCTAGGTAACCAGTATCTACCTCCCTGAGTGTTGAGTAAACAGCAAGGTGAATCCAGGTAAAATGTTTATTACCCAGGGATGGAATCTTGGTTAATACTCACCTTCAGGGCGCCTGGGTGGCTCAGTTGGTTGAGCATCCAACTTCAGCTCAGGTCATGATCTCGCGGTTCACGAGTTCGGGCCCCACGTCAGGCTGTGTGCTGATAGCTTAGAGCCTGGAGCCTGCTTCGGATTCTGTGTCTCCCTCTCTCTGCCCCTCCCCTGTTCGTGCTTTGTCTCTCTCTCTCTCAAAAATAAATAAACGTTAAAAAAATACACCAAAAAATAAATATTATTTTCTAAGGTATTCCTAAAATATAAAGGAAAATATGTAAAAAAGTTGTAGTTGTCTATTTGTCAGGAAGAACCACAGTACCTGTATCTTGTCACGGTGCTTAGTTATTGTGGTTTTCTAGAATTAGAGAAAGTTCAGAATGCACACCCCCTTGGCTAAGGTGTGTGTACCCCAGAATTTAATAGATAGCTACAAATATAGGGGTAGTTTCTAGAATCAGAAAGATACGGAGGTACCAATGGGTGCCTGAGGACCATTTTTACTCCTTCACAAAGCCTACGATAAACTAATATTTCTTTCATCTTAAATAGGAAAGCAAATGAATGGTTACTTGAATAACTTCTGATTAAAATACATTTAAAGGGGCGCCTGGGTGGCGCAGTCGGTTAAGCGTCCGACTTCAGCCAGGTCACGATCTCGCGGTCCGTGAGTTCGAGCCCCGCGTCGGGCTCTGGGCTGATGGCTCAGAGCCTGGAGCCTGTTTCTGATTCTGTGTCTCCCTCTCTCTCTGCCCCTCCCCCGTTCATGCTCTGTCTCTCTCTGTCCCAAAAAAATAAATAAACATTAAAAAAAAAAATAATAAAATAAAATACATTTAAAATCCAGAGGTCCATAGGGTGAAGGGAGAGTAGGTGTGGTCTCAGTTATTTGCCGCAGAGCATATCAGATGCTTCACGGAGGCGTCACAATTTAGCAGAACGACTAATTGTTTTAAAAACGAGTATTAGTCGTGATTCAATGAATCTTGTAATTAGCTCATTAATATTCTCAAAAGGGCAGGTCGAATATTTTAATTTCATTTTAAGTTAATCAATTTATAATTTATACAGCTTTGTTCTGAACTGATAACAATGAGAGTCCAATTTGCACCATCGTAAGATAGCGGTGAGGACCTTTTTGTGTGTCTGTTGTCCAGACGCTATCATGTGATTTATATATGTAATCTTTCACCCTCACAGTAATGGGCACGGGGTGCATTGTTGTACCCATTTTAAAGAGGAAGCACTTGACCTTCAGGTTGGTGGTGGAAAAGGACCGACCTTGCATATCCTGGGAACGCTCTTAACCTTCCCTGCCATAAAGCATCCTCTTGTACCTGCAAAACAGGATCTCTGTCTTGTGTGTTCACACAGCATGCTGCGAGTCTATCATTAAAAGGTTCTGTTTCTTAATAGTCATTTTTTAAAGCAGTTTTGGGCCCACAGCAAAACCGAGCAGAAGGTACAGAGATCTCCCACGTACCCTCAGCCCCTACACACGCACGGCCTCCTCCAGGGTCAAAGTCCCCCACCAGAGTAGTAGGCACGTTTGTTACAACCCATGAAACCACACCGAGGCATCATTATCACCCCAAAGTCCACAGTGTACTTCAGGGCTCACTCTTGGTGTTGGACATCCTATGGGTTGTGACAAATATAAAATGACATGTGTCCATCATTACAGATTCAGAGAATAGTTTCGCTGCCCTGAAAGTCCTCTGCCCTCCACCTACTCCCCTCTCCCTCCTCCCAGTCCCTGGCAAAATCTCCTGGATCCTTTTCTTGCCTCCATTGTTTGCCTTTTTCCAGCATATCCTATAGGATGTGGCCTTCTCAGATTCACTTAGTAAGATGCACATAGGGTCCCTCTATGTCTTTCCATGGTTTCATAGTTCTTTTCTTTTTAGCACTGAAGAATATGTCATTGTCTGGATGGACCGCAGTTTAGTTATCCATTTTCCTATTGAAAGACATCTCGATGGCTTCTAGTGGTGGTTCTGTTTTAATTGTCTGATTACGTATGGCTTTTCCTGCTGTACCTTCTGTGTGTTCACAGCCAAGCCTGTGTTTTACTGTCTCAGTTTCTCTGGGGACCGTCACATAGCCTGCTCATGGCAAAAACTTAATAGACAAGACCCGGGATCTTCCAGGGTTTGATAGTGTGTGAGGCTACAGAAGTTGAGTTGACACCAGGCACGAAAGCCCACGTTTGGTGGTGTTTCCCACATTAGATCTTTTCAGACATCCCTGGTATGTTTCTCTGGGTCCTAGAGCAGTCAGTTGGTGATGCTCTGACCGCTGGCTGCCTGCCAAGTCGGGGGAGGCTGTTGCCCGCTGCCTCTTGCCTCTGGGTCCCTTGACCACCAGCAGGTGCTGTGCTCTCACTCTACATGCTCCGTCTGCATGCGACTAAGGCTGCAGAACCCAGAGGACGCTGTTCCAGTGACTCACTTTGTGTTGCTGAGACGATTGGAGCTTTCTGTTTGGTAAAGGGAAAATACTGATTTTAAAAGAATAGAAAAAAATGGAAAGAAGTATGAAGTGTGCTTACTGTTTAATTTCATCCCAAAACACGTGATGGGTTGGTAGGAAGCCCTAGTGCCATTTTTCTGAATCTTTTGTGTCCGGAGGCGGGAAAAACAGCAATTTGAAGATTTCCAGAAATAATCTTCTGGCTGTAAGAGTTGATGGGATATGCATCCGTGGGAAATGTTTTCCTTATTTTGGCTAGTATCAGGACAAGCAAGGTTCCATATCCCTGGGACAGTGCTGACCTTACAGAAGCTATCGAGATGTAAATACATTAGAGGGGAGTGCATGTGAAATAATATTCTGTGAAATAATGGCCACAACTCTTCTTTAGGGATAGGCTGGGAATCTTTACAGATTGTGTTGTGACATGAAGGTGAAGAGACGGTTGGCATTCTCTTTGCATTGTAAAAGAGGTGTTTCGGGTCCCTTAGGAGAAAGGCGGAGAAGGGGGGGACTGAGCCTGTAAGCAAAGACTAGGATTGTCTGGGATCCATAGTTTAAGCAGGCAGTCTACTATTTGCCCTCTGTTTCCACCAAAGAATCGTCCTTAGTGACATGTTTCTGAGTTCCATTGTTCATTTGCTAGACAGGTACTATGTCCTCTTGGTCCTGTCAGATGCTTGGTTATAAGATCTCCTGACATAGTCTGATACTTTAGCTGGCACTCTACGGCCGTCCTGATTGCAGAACAGGGACTTCTGCCTTCCTCAGACTTTCTCTTAGGTGACAATGCGTAAAACGCGTCACGGGTCCCCTTTCTGCCACGCGGATCAGCTCATGCATATACCCGCCCAGGAGACAGGAGCATGTGCCAAGACTCCAAATGCTAATTCAGACTCTCCTGGATACCTCGCTCCTTTTAAATGTGATTGAATCAGCATAGGAACCCAGGTATATCTGATTCCAAAGATGTTTCTTTTCTGTCACCACCCAGTATGTTTCAGTTAACTTAAAATTCTGTGAGTCCAAATCATGTGATGTCATTTGACTGATTCCAAAGATGTTTCTTTTCTATCACCACCCAGTATGTTTCAGTTAACTTAAAATTCTGTGAGTCCAAATCATGTGATGTCATTTGACTGTGTCACGTGACCTGTTGCATCCTCGAAAGGCCTTCTCTCCTGTGTGAACAGACGTGACTGCTCTTCCAGACCACGTGTCTGTAATGTCTCCTGGCTGCTGGCCACAGCTGTGGCCTGTGGGGTCTGTCATGGTTTGCACCCGCCCCCGGCTTCGTGTCCTGCATGCTGTTGTTCATGAAGAGCCACCCGTGACTGTGTCCCATCGTGGTTTGTCTGCCTCAGCCGGGTCCCAGTTATTGATTTTGGGGATTTGCTACGTCATGTCGCGTTGCCCAGTGTCTGCAGCTTGGGTCGTCTGGAGAAAAAGTACTTTTGTTCGGAAACGTTAGAACTTAATGTGTAATCAGATTGTACGAAGTAGAGATGCTTTTTTGGGGTAAATTCTCTGCTGCTGGGGGAGGGTTTTAAATGAGCAGCCGTTGGTACCCCCTCGTACCTTTGAGCCAAACGGAGTGGGAACCAGGTACTGCATCACAGGGGGGCCTACATGCCTCCCTCTCCCCTACTGCTTTCTTCATAGTCCCCCGTGTTGCAACTTCTCAGCAAATCGAAGTTTTGTATCAGGTTTTCTACTAAAATGAAAAGGACAGTCATCATGAGTGGGATAGGATTTGGGTGCTGGTTCCAAGGGAAACTCTTCTGTCTGTACATTTTCATCTTCAGTTTCTCGCCAGGTTCAGGTGTTAAATATGGGACCCACCTTTGGAGGTGTTATGAGGTGACAGGAAAAATGTATGAGGGAGCCTGTGCAAAGTACATGGCATATGCAATGTAAGCTCTTAGGGGATGGTTAGCAAGCATTTTCATTACCTCATGTTTGTATCATGTCTGGTAATTTTCCAAGTGCTTTTACATTCATTGTCTGATATAATTGAGAGAAATATGGCACATTTTGTTATGCCCATTCTACAGAAGAGGAAAATAAAGTGATATGGTCTTGAATGATTATGATGTAGTCATCGTCAAAGAGTCTTCTCAACAATGTGTGTTAGGTGTAATCCATAGTTATCATGCTGACACTTGTCTTGCTAAATATATTTGGTTTGGTCTATTTGTAATAAAGGCAAAGATTTTAGTCTAATAATAAGCTGTTGCTAATATATTTAAAACCATGCCATAGATGTCTTTCAACACAATCCTTTATTTATGAGAAGTTACTTGTGAATCAATTCTGTGCACACATTTTTAATTTATTTACTTTACAAAAAATAGAGTGCTGCCTGCCCACCCCTGAGATCTCCCAGATGCTTCCCCTATTCTCCATTGCTGGAGTTGAGAGAAGATTTTATTTTACCATTTCCTGTTGGATAAAATGCATAAAATGTATTCTTGCCTTTATAAAGTAATCTGCTTATGTCCAGTTTGAGGGAGGGGAAGAAAAAGATATGTCTAACACCCATATTTGTAATGACTCTTACGTAGGAGTATATCTTTTTTAATGCATATATTTAAGGTATGAGAAATATTTTTATGCACATAATCATGCAAAAATTATGTAGTCTTGAGATACCAAGTAACTTACGAAATCATAGGCAGCTTTTAATTATTTTTGGTCCCTTTTGTTGAGTCTGTCCCAAGAGGTGTCAAAGGTTTTTCAAACTAATCTGTTATTGACTTGGTTTGGTGAGCTGATTTTTGCCTTTCTAAGTCATTTTCATGATAGACACTTTGCTTGTCTAATGATTGTGTGACGTGTCCACAGAAGGATAGGAAGTTTCTTCTACTGGGGGATCATTAAGCTTCTCTTTGGTTATTTACAAAAGTCTTGCATTTCATTCCTAAACCCAATGAATAGCCTGTTTTTATTTATTCGTGTGAGACATGTGCCATAGCAGGAAACTGACATAACGTAAGAGCAAATGTACAGGCTTTGGAGAGAACACCTGTCATCCCCAGAACTGTAGCATTTACTTTAAGATTCTGGAATTCTTGGGGGACCTGGGTGGCTCAGTTGCTTAAACATTCGACTTCGGCTCAGGTCATGATCTCGCGGTCTGTGAGTTCGAGCCCCACGTCGGGCTCTGTGCTGACGGCTCAGAGCCTGGAGCCTGCTGTGGATTCTGTGTCTCCCTCTCTCTCTTCCCATCCCCTGCTGACACTCTGTCTCTCTCTTTCTCAAAAATAAACATTAAAAATTAAAAAAAAAGATTCTGGAATTCTTGCAAGGCATTTCATATATTCCAAACATATGGGAAGTGGCTTCTCAGCCTTGTTGGATAGCATGGTAGTTAAGATACTCAGAATAATTCCTGTGTTCTGTCCCAGAGAGCAAGTTCAAAATTCTTTATTTTTTTTTTGACATAATCTCCTCTTTCTTTTCAGGGCCAAATGCTCTCTCTGTTTATAAAAAGTATTTGAAAAAAACAGGCATTATCTCCGTTCTTTCCATCACCCACTGTCTCAGTGTGTCTACGTGTGCCTTTCCCTCATGGTCTCCAGTATGAATAGTGTAGATGTAAAAAGACCACTGGTTCCAGAGCACTTCGGTTATGTTGACATTTTGAAAGAGGCTGTTTCCCCAAAGCCAAGAGTGAAATTACAGCAGGTGCGGCTCCGGGTCTCTGCAATTATCCCAGATTACCCTTTCAATAAACTGTTGACAGGCTCACAGAAACAATCTTACGAGGCTGACGTTTGGAAGCAGACCGGCATTGCAAAATGTACCGTCATAACAGCCATGGTTTGGGTCCTTGAAAATCTCTCTATATTGTTCATGGAAAATGATTGTGTTACTTCATAAATATCCAGCCAGTTCCTTCCAGTTGCCCAGAATTTTATGGTCTAATGGTTGACTACAAAGGCGGGTGCTGGACGCCCGTGAGTAGTCACAGCAGAATTTAGCACCATTTTCCCCGCTGGGGGTGTGGGGGCGGGGGGGTGCTGCAGACATAGTGAGAGGAAGAAAGTATACTTCTGTCTCTGTGCGCTTTTGTTCTTCAGAAATCTTCAGCAGTGGGAGGAATCCTTGTAATCCCATGCTACAGACATAACCAGAAAGTAGTTCTATGTGAACATTCACCACCGGTTATGTCTGCAACATTAGGCAAAGTCTTTTACATACTTTTTCTTATCACCTGAACCCCTGCACACACACACGCACCTTAGTTCAGCACTTCCTTGGATGCAAGGGAAAAAAAAAAAAAAGAAGGCTTGTTGAGATCTTCAGGGACAGGATTGTACAGCCTTAAGAAATAAAAATAATGCAGCAGACAGATGAGGAATTCAGTCACGTCAGATATGTGACCTTGAAGACACTTGCCTCCCATCCTGACGGAGAACTGCTTAATTTCAAGCACCTGTAAAGAAACTTTAAAAAGCAAATGTCTACTAGGTTTAATAACAGCAAAGGGGCTCCCTTTCTCTGTCGGACCCATGCCAAGCACGGCGCTTTACAGATTTTAACCTGTTTAATTCCTCACAACACTGTAGGTAGGGACTCTCATTTTAAAGATGAAACTGAGCCACAGAGTGGTTAAGTAACTTGCCTAAATCACACAGCTAGTGAGTGACAGAGCTTGACTCCTGAGTCATCACTCCTGACCCCCCAGGGCTTTACTGCTTCTCATGATAAACTAGTAAGACATTGCTATTCACGGTGAAGTCTCTGGACCAGCAGCATGAGTATCACCTGGGCACCTGTTCAACGAAGGGTTAAAACTAAAGACCACTCCAGACCTGTAGAATCACAATCTGCATTTGAGCGAGGTCGGGTCAGGTCGCCAGGTGATTCTCACATACATTTCAGTTTGCAAAGCGCTAAGGCCCTTACTAATAGAATTAATCTGTTGTGGAAAACAAACACCAAAAACGTCCCCATTCTATCCCAATTAAATTGCCCCTTGATTTTTTCCACAGATTTTGAATATGTTGAAAAGGCATAAAAGTATATATACTTTCTTTGTTCTTGCTCCTCACGGTCTAGTTAGAAACTTAGACATGAAGGTATTCTTTTGGTGAGACCAGTATTTTTGTTGTTTTTTTTTTTCTTTTAAGGTTTATTTATTTTTGAGGGAGACAGAGTATGAGCAGGGGAGGGGCGGAGAGAGGAGGAGACACAGAATCTGAAGCAGCCTCCAGGCTCTGGGCTGTCAGCAGAGGGCCAGACGCGGGGCTCAAACTCAAAACCGTGAGATCATGAGCTGAGCCAAAGTTGGACGCTTAACTGACTGACCACTGAGGTGCCCCAGACCTGCGGTTCTTAAAATGTGGTGCCTGGGGGCGCCTGGGTGGCGCAGTCGGTTAAGCGTCCAACTTCAGCCAGGTCACGATCTCGCGGTCCGTGAGTTCGAGCCCCGCGTCGGGCTCTGGGCTGATGGCTCAGAGCCTGGAGCCTGGAGCCTGTTTCCGATTCTGTGTCTCCCTCTCTCTCTGCCCCTCCCCCATTCATGCTCTGTCTCTCTCTGTCCCAAAAATAAAATAAACGTTGGAAAAAAAAAAAATTTAAAATGTGGTGCCTGGACCAGCAGCATCCATTAGCATCACCTGGGGTTGTTAGGTACCTAAAGTCCTGGGCCCTGACTCAGACCCCTTGGGGGTGGAGCCCAGGGATCTGTTTAAAAAGCCTTCGGGTGAGCTCCCCTCCCCCCACCCGGCCCCCACCTGAGGCTTGAGAACAGCTTCTGGCTAGGCCACACTCTTCGAACGCTGTGAGTTCTCCTTTGCTACGGGCCTTCCTGAAAAAATCAGGGTTTCTTTGGTTTGTAACCACCTTATGAATGTGCAGAAAATTCTCTGATGTGAACTTTTCACTGGAAAGAAGCCCGCAATGAAAGGGATAGAGCACCGCTCCTTGCGGGAGGTGAGTGAAACCCTCTCTCCTGAAGGGGCTCCCTCTCTGGAAAGGGTGGGCCTTGGTGTTGGCTCCCTTGTCATCCGGGCTCACTCTCTCTCCATCCCTCTTGACCCTTCCTTGTGTTTGGTGGCTACTTGTGACTGTGCTGCTCCGGGAGGCCTGCCTCTGCTGGGCTGTCTTCCGTGATTTTCCCCCACATTCTGGCTGAAGCTGCTCTTCGACAAGTTTCTCCCTTTGCCTATCCTGCGGTCATCCCCTCGGCTGCCCTGCCGACTCCCTGTGGGGGTTCCTGGTAGAGGAAATGCAGCAAAGGCCTGCCCCCCCCTCCCCCCGGGGCCTGTCTGAGCAGCCGTGGACATGGCCCCCCATCTGATTTCATAGCACCAGCTAATGTGTGTGCTTCTGCTCTTAAATGGAAACCTAGGTGGGGCGTCTTTTTCAAAGTTAAACAAAACAAAACACAACAGAACAACTCCTATCTACCAGGAAGAATGAACCATTTTACCTTCGGACGTTTCTAGAGAAAATGGAATAGTTTGTTTTGTTTTTATTTTTATTTTTTTTAAATTAAAAAAAAATTTTTTTTACGTTTATTTTTGAGACAGAGGCAGAGCATGAACGGGGGAAGGGCAGACAGAGAGGGAGACACAGAACCGGAAGCAGGCTCCAGACTCTGAGCCATCAGCCCAGAGCCCGACGCGGGGCTCGAACTCACAGTCTGTGAGATCATGACCTGAGCTGAAGTCGGATGCTTAACCGACTGAGCCACCCAGGCGCCCCTCTTTTGTTTTTATTTTATGTTTTATTCAAGTTTACTTCCTGATTTTGAGAGAGAGTGAGCAGGGAAGGGGCAGAGAAAGAGAATCCCAAGTAGACTCCACACCATCAGCTCAGAGCCCAACGCAGGGCTTGAACCCACAAACTGGGAGATCATGACCTGGGTTGAAGTCAGATGCTTAACCAAGTGAGCCACCCAGGTGCCCCCGTTTTCGTTTTTGTGTTGAGTCAGTGCCAGTGTATTTTACGTCTGGCACAAGTCCTGAAGTCATTGCTGCTTTGGTGGTTCCTGGAGCAGCCTGACTGAGCTGTGACTCTACCCCCAGAGCTTGTGACAGATGATGGGGGGACGTACACCTCTGTGCTTCTGGGAGGCCACCCTTACCCCTTGCCTTCTTAAGGCATTGACCTGACAATAGATCACAGTATCGAACATCCTTCCGTGATGAAATAAGGAACCATTTCCTAAGTCTAGATCTGACTGTATAGTTTCATTAGCGTCAGTGAGACTGCTGATAATTTAGCGTTACAAATGGTCCTACCTTTTGGAATAAAAAATTACATTTTTTTTCTTCTCCTCTCCCTTTTCATTATTGAAAGGACGAGTATGTTACTGATGGAAAAAGGCGAACTTGTGACAGGAGAGCAATTAGTGTCAAGGCCATGACTAATTAAAATAAATGCGCTCCACATTTTTTACAATCCAGGTTGCTCATGGCAGTTGTCATTCCTGTTTCCTTCTTAAGCCGTAAAATTGTATTGTGGTTATTTGTACTTAAAAACATTCAGGATAGGGGCGCCTGGGTGGCGCAGTCGGTTGAGCGTCCGACTTCAGCCAGGTCACGATCTCACGGTCCGTGAGTTCGAGCCCCGCGTCAGGCTCTGGGCTGATGGCTCGGAGCCTGGAGCCTGTTTCCGATTCTGTGTCTCCCTCTCTCTCTGCCCCTCCCCCGTTCATGCTCTGTCTCTCTCTGTCCCAAAAATTAAAAAATTAAAAAAAAAAAAAAATTCAGGATAATCTCAAGTTCCCATCAGGAGTAGCCCCTTCATTTTTTTGTTGGTGTTTTTCATCAATGCTCTAAAAAAAAAAAAAAGTACATTCACCAAGACAATAGGTGAGGGGTGGGGTGGGGTAGAGGGTGTCTTTGGATACAAAGGCTCGTCTTTGGTTCCCAAAGCATCTTTTGAATATACATCGCTCCACCCTGACCATGATCTGTTTTTCTTCCTCTTTGTCCCTGGTTCCTGATTGGAAAAGTAAGGAAAGGAAAACAGTAGCATAAAAACACTGGTCAGGGAAGCTGAGAGGAGTCTGTAAAAAGAAATGCACGGAGGTGAAATTTGACTCCTAAAACCGACTCTCGGCTTCCTGCTTAAATGCAACCTGTAACTGATGAATGCCTATCTATTGTGTGATTCATTTACAGTCCAGCTTTCGAGTTTCTATTGGGCAGCACCAGGCAGAAACGGGACAAGGGACATTAAAGAATGAGGCTAGTTCTGATTTGTCTCCCAACTTGGCATCCCCCATGTGGAGGGTACAGAGAACTGAGTTGTTTTTCAGCAAATGCTGATGTCAACCTGATGCCGTGTTCAATGCGTGTATACTGAAACAGACAGAATGCACTGTTTAAGACTTAAAGCCGTGTTGATGAAGGCATAACCCTGAGGGCACACCTGCTACTTTTGTCAGTGACTTGGGGACATCGCATTCAGCCACTATGGATAAATGGACCAGTAGTTCAGAGGATAACTGTTTTGTCTTCACTACGTGCTAAGCTATCTGTGGGCGGTGGTACCACCTGGGTTACGGAATCTGCGAGGTTCTGTCCCCGTATCTCCTGGTTTGTTAGAGCCTCAAAGCAGTTGGTATTCATTATACCTAAGACGGTAGAAGGCTGCACCTGATGATACTATCAGAACGGGTGTGGGGTAATTGCTGGAGAGCTGCGGGATCAGAATGGAGTGACTCCGCGAAGTCAGGGAAGGTGGAGAGTTTTTTTGTTTTTTTTTTTAACTTTTTTTAAACGTTTATTTTTTGAGAGAGCACTAGCAGGGGTGGGGCAGGGAGAGAGGGAGACAAAGAATCCGAAGCAGGCTCCAGCCTCTGAGCTGTCAGCACAGAGCTCAATGTGAGGCTTGAACTCAGGAACACCGAGATCATGACGTCAGCCGAGGTCGGACGTTTAACCAACTGAGCCACCCAGACATCCCGAAGGTGGAGAGTTTCTTGATACTTGATTTTTTTTTTTTTTTTTTTTTTTTTTTTTGCCTAAGACCTATAGTCATGGCTAGAATCTGTAAAATTCTCAAATTTGATAGCACTCTAGGGTGATGGATTACTTGTTTCTGAACTGAGTGGAGAGGGGTAGAGATACCTGACCCGTGTTTCAAGAGTTCATGACCTTGAGCTGAATAAGGAGTGTCTAGTGTGGGGATGCAGTTGAGTGAAGGGAAGGAACAAAAATTTATTTTGAAACTTGTATGGTCCGGTTCTGCTTCACTAACATCAAGGATTTGACCAGTCTTTTCCTTTCTTCCCTGGGACAAGTTGTCCTGCTTCAGACATTGTGAGCACTCTTTGCTTAGGGAACTCTGCCCAGCCTGGGCATCCGATGCTTCTGGTACAGGCTCCCCATGCACCTGGTGAACCTGCCAGGCAAGCCTGGCACTCACCACACCATATTGGTGTCTCTTCGTTTATGGTTCTCAACCACTGTGAACTCCTAGAAGACAGGAAATGTGTCTGTATGCCATGATCTCCGAGGTACACGGCATTTATTATTTCCTAAATATTTATTGGTGGGACAAATAACACATTGAAGCCTCACTTGTGACTTTATTACTGCTTTATCTTGAGTGCTTCTAAATGACTCTACCTAGTGCCTTGAAATCCTTAACCACTCAGCAGTAGCTTTCAAGAATTAGATGAAGTCAACTAGAAAGGTATCTGAGACTAGGCGGTTTATCTTTGGAATCATCTATGTAAACGTAGTGCATTTCAAACTTAGAATTTGGAAAATGTGAATCTTGAACGAGTACCACATTGATCTGAATGTTTTTGGTCGTTTTGGTTAAACTTCGGTGCTGCGTGACTGGAGCGTGTCCTTGATGAATTACATAGTTGTCAGCGCCTGGCTGCATAATCTTTATAAAACCGCTCGATATCTTGGTACCTTGTTTATGTCTTTGTCTTAATTGATAAAATGAAATTATAACTTGTTTCATCTAAGTATGGTTTCAAAAGTTAGAACCATTTATATGGAAATTCTCTGAAAGCCACACGGTTCTATTCAGATGGTTTAAAGATTTTAGAATTTAATCTCCTTTGTACATTCCGCATATGTGAGTTGACCCAGTGATCAGGACATAATTAACCATTTGTATTCGCATCAGGATTCCTTCTGGGGCTCCAAAAGGGGCCAGACTCTGTCTAGCTTAAGCATAAACGTAACTTCATTGAACACAGATTGAGAAGAGAGAGAGGAGAATGAGGTATATGTAGAAATAGGGTGTGGGGGATGGAATTACCCTGCACGTGGTTCTTAAGGAAGAGATGTTGTTGCCTGGCCCGGTGTACCCCCACAAGCCTCAGTCTTGGTCGGGCTGAGGAGTTGAGAGGTAACTCAACACACGTTTACACCAATCTTTACCTCCTTTCAGTGAATATATATCCTTAAATGATGTGTAACCAAGTAACAGGCTGTGCTTTGCCATTCCTTGCTGGAGGAGTTGGCACACTTCCGCTGACCAGGAACAACTCATTAGGGGGCTAGACCACACTCTGACGATCACATCCACGCATGTGATACTATGACGTGAAAACGACGGTTTGCACATGAAAAGACAGTGTCTCGTGCGTTTAAGCAGAGGATCTTCCTTGGTGAAATCCAGATCTTTCTTTGCCCTGAAGAAACCAGTCAGCCTGTTGTAAAATACAGATACCTCTGCTTTTCTCTGTGAAACTGTAAGCACTATTCGTTTCCAAATCACAGACGAGCGCAAGCATCCTCTGTATCCAGGTCTATTAAAACTCCTTCTAATTGCTGTTGACTGAGAAGTTTTCCTCGCAGCACTGCACGGCTTCCAGATGAGAAAAATCACAAGGAAAAATGGCATTCGCCTAACATGCCAATGTAGACAATTTTGAAAATGTAAAACAGCTGAGCTCACTTGACATTTCTTGATGTCAGTCGTTTCATCTGCCAGCAGAGGAGACCTTTAGGGAGCTCCCTTTCCTGATGAGGTTTTCCAAAAGTCCTGTCCAACTTTGAGAATTGCATAGAATTGACCAAAGAGGGCCGGAAAGGGACATTGTATTGCAAAGCCTAGAAAATAAATGGGAAGTGGTATTGCCTCTTTTTTTTTTTTTTTTAAACCAGCTGTGTCCTATACTTTGTTAAGGGGACCTAGACGGAAGCATTGGTTTCCATATTTATGTGAAGACTTGAAAGGGATCCTAAATCGTGGCTGTTGAGTCTAGCCTTCAGGTGGCAATGAACTCGGGTGATGGAGAGATATCCAAGGAAAACGGGAGCTTTGGAAGCACATCGGCGGTGAGCTCTGTAGATGTACAGCAGGGGGCTAATAGGCATGGAATCTTCAGGCTTCAATTTTTCCCCCTCAAGGAAGAAGATTAATTAAAAATACATCAAATGTATAGCTTCTAGCATACAGACCCACTGTTGGCAAAAGAGAAACCGTAGGATATGACCACGTTTCTGAGTTAAAGTCCCACCCTGCAACTTGTGAGGGAACGTGACCAGGTTAACTTTTCCACGATGTTTACTTGAATGCCGGCGAATCTGTAAGCCTGTGTTTTCCACATCATAGTGTAGTATTTAGGGACGCGGTCCATCCAGCTGACGCGAGGACTTAGAGACGTGATACCCATTTCCCTAATGAGATGCCAGACTTAAAAATCTGTTGTGGCGCACAGATGTGCGATGACATTTTCTGAGTATGTGCTGATATTTTTGAATTAGGCACACTGTTCAAAATGTGCCAACCTGTAGGAAACTGTGTCACCGTAAGAGAGCTGTCAGCAAAACCAGCTCAGTCACTTGCTGGAGAATGAAGCTTAGGCTTGGGGCCCAACATGCGCCCTGTTGGGAGCCTTGTCAATGTGATGTGGGCCCCCGACATATTAAAGAGCCCGTCGAAAATGCATCTCAGTAAAGTGAAATGGCTCCTCAGCCTCTGTTCTCTTTGCTGAAGGGTTGCAAAGCATCTGTGTAAGAATTTTCAACTCTGGGATTTTTCTGGGCCTTGACTTCCACTAAATCACATACAGCCTTTTTATAATAGAACTAAAAACCGTCGGGAAATGAGTCCTGAGACATTTGTACGAACAGCGTCAGGCAGGAATATGTAGGAATTACTCATTCAGCCAACACGGATTGGCTTTGCCCTGTGTGTCAGTAACTCAGAATACACCGCACTAGGGATAGAAAGATGAGCAAGACTTACTCCTGGCTTTCCCAGCGCTCTGCTGCTATAAGCCAGCCTTCTTGTCTTCAGTACCATGTTAACATCCTCTCAGCTTTCTCTTCATTTTCGTCTTCACCTGGAAGCCTGCCTAAACCTGTACGCAATTCCCCAAGTGATGTTCCTTTTTATTATTCGGAGGTAGGGAGCCAAGTTTGGAAATGCTCGAGACGTTCCTTTTTCAACTTACAACTCGTTGTCCGTCCCCCACGGGCTGGTGTTGATTCTGTTGCCTATGTATGCATGAGGTGGAAAAATCACTGAAGGACATCCACGAGTGAATAACATTTCAGATCCCCAGTATCATGCTGCATATCTGCCCAAAGTTACTGGACTCCAATCTGAAAACCGTTTCGTGAGGCACGTTACTATCTTAGTTTCCTAAAATAGTCCGATGGAAGCTTAAATTACTCGTCCCAGGCCCCGCAGCTCCTCTGTTGTAGAAGGAGGATGCTCACACATGCCAGACCCCAGATGGCTGTTTTTCACTCTCCAGCCTGCTCCCTCATGCTTTTGTTTTTCAAATTCCTGAGTTGTTAAGCTTGTGTATAAAGCATGGACTGAGACGCTGTTTCCTTCATTAAAGTCAGTAAGTGGCGCCACCCTTACTTCAGACATCTGTCCTGAAACTGTCATCCTTTGGTGCAATGCCGCATACAGGGGAGTTGTTGTCTCAAGATGATTATCATTATGTCCTCAATCATGCAGATCTGTGACTCACTGATCTCTCCAGTGATCTATGGGCTGCTGTCCAATCTTCTGGTTCAGTTGCTCCTTGGAGATGATCCAGTTCAAGTTCTCCTCTGATGCAGGACTCTCCAGCATTCCAGCAGGTGGCCCGCTGGAGCACTTCGTGCCGTGGGAAGCTTCTTCGTAGGCTACTCCTTTAGTCTTTGCACGGGGTCTTAATCACCAACCCTGTGACTTCTAATTACTGGTTTAGTTCTGTCCTTGACAAGTCAGAAGGAATTGCCTCTTAATCCACCAGAAACGGCGCATGGTGGTGGGTTGGTTCACATTTGGCTTGAGATGGAGCAGTCAAGGCTATTAGCATAAGAATAATAAAAAAGTGGGTGAGTAAGGAGAAAAAGACAAAGTTAGCTTTTAGCACCAAGAGGTGCTTGAGAACAAGGTCTGTATCTTTGTTTTTTCTATCACTGGTACGTGGTATATATGGTTTTTGGCATGTAATAAGGTCTCTGTAAATGCCTGTGGAATGTTTGTAATAACTGTCTCCCAGCTTGGGATTTCAGGCTAGCCCTTGATTCTCTTAGAAACAGCTCCCTTGAAATCACTCGATGCCTAATAAACCCATGGAATCTTTGAGGACGGGTACTGAGTTTTCCCTTGGTCTTATCCAGACTGAATATTCTCGGTGGCTTCGTCTTTTCCATGGAATTTTCCACGCCCCCCCCCCCCCCCGAAACCTAGTCCTTGATATACCCTACAGCATTTGTTGTGTACTGGGAACACATCACAGTATTGATAGAAGACTGTGGTGTGATGTTAACTCACATACACGAATAACTGAAGCAAGGCAGAGTAATGAGAGCCATGAAGGAGGCACGGTCAGAAGGCCGTAGACACACACATACAGGTTGGTTGGCTGGCCGGCCGGCTGGTTGGTTTCAAGCCAGGGTGGACTGGAAAGTCTTCATGGAAAAAGTGGTCTCTGAACTGGACTTGGAGGGCTTTGAGGATTGCCCTAAGTAGAGGAGAATAACTGGAGCAAAAACCTGAAAGGAGGGGTGGGTTGGGAAGCTGGATGTTAGAATCATTGGAGGAGACAAACGGTATGTTTCAGGGATTGTATGAGATGAAACTAGGAAGGTACTTCGCACTAAATATGGATTAAACGTAAGGATGAAGATGTTCTGCTTTATTTATTGGTAGTAGGGAGCCGTCGAATGTTTTACGGGTGGAGTGACAGGCTAAGAATGGTTATTTAGAAGATCCATCAATGACTGGAGTTGCTTATCACTTCCTTCACTGTTAGTGACTCACAGAGTGATTGTGTGATCTCTACTAGTCTTGAGTAGACCTAACTGGTAGCATTTTAGTCTCGACAACACTACTATTACCTGTGGGTCTGCTCCTTGCCACTTTCACTCTTGGTCCCTACAATTTGCATCTGAGTTGCATAGAAAGCCACCTGTTTTGTTGAGGCTCATTCCCCATTTCTTGCTGCACTTTTTCCCACCATACCTGGCCTGAGCTTCACGCCGTGGTCGTTTTCAGATGACTTGAGGTTTGTTTATTTATTTGCTTATTCCTATACCCTTCCTTCCAGTTCCCAGCCCCCACCACTGGTGGTAGGTGTCTACAGGTTTCTAAATATTGCCCTTTGGTTTAACAGATGTCAGACGATGCAGAGTGTTGTAAACAAGGATGTAAGGGAGAAAACCAGGATACTTGGGGAATTTCTTGCTTCCACAGCCCCCCAGTCTTGTGCCCCCAGAACCTGTTACTCCTCAGCTTCTGGATTTTAGTGTTTATGGGCTTTACCAACAACCAGGGAGCTATGACTAGAATTCTGCAGACATCGAATTCATTCTGGGGCCCATGAGCCCTCCCGCATGTATCTCGGATACCTGTGGGGATTGCTATCAGACACACACAGGATGGTTCACACAGCTTCTTGAAAAATGACTACTTGAACACCACTGAGTTAGTTTGCATAAAAAATTGAAGCTTGTCGAATGGAGAACATTGCTTCTTGAGCCTTTCACCTAAAGACAGAAGGTAGCTGCTGGCAACTCTGGAGGGTAGGAAAGGGGAGTGTGTTCGAGATGGCATGTGTTGTGAGCCTGGAGAGGGAGACGTGGCCTAAAAGGTGCTCATGAGGAACCTGCCTTGGGTGCAAAATACCTTTGAAGCCTCCCATTACGTTAAAACCTTGGGTAAGATGTGCAGCCCACTTCTGCCTTAATTTCAAGAAATCCTCTCTAGCTCAATAATTAGTTTTTTTTGTGTGAAGGCAGGGGAGGGGCCCAAAGCGGGAGAGAGAGTGAATAAATGAGCAACAGAGTCCCAAGCAGGCTTCAAGCTTGGCAAGGAGCCTGGTGCAGGGCTCAATCTCACAACCCTGGGATTGTGGCGTGAGCCTAAATCAAGAGTCAGAAGCTCAACCTACTGTGCCACCTAGGCACCCCATTAATCAACTCAAATGTACATTCCCTTTGTTTTGTTGTGTTGTGTTGTTTTTTGGAGGATTTAATGACCATGGGTAGGCTGGTTCAATGGGTCAGAAAAATAGAGTGGGGAAAGCAGATATTCCAGTTTCAGAATTATGTACGTGTCCATAAGAAGAACGCAGGCTTTGGAGTCAGAATGAAAGGGACTATGCTAATGACGCTGTGTGACTTGGGAAGTAACCCAGGCTCTCTGAGTTTCCATAGTTATAGAAAGGGGATTGGAGTACGTCACACAATTAATATAGGTTAAACAGATGTAAATGTAACAGACATAAAGTTCTTGCTAAGTCATGTAATAAAGGTTCGATAATGTGACTCAAAATCATACTCATTAGTATCATAACTGTATTAAAAATAGCACCATTCGTTTGGTCTTTTATCCTTAACATTGAAAGTAAAAACAAATGTGAAATCATTATGATAGTTAATGTTTTCATATTTTCCAAAAGTCCTTACTTGGCCTTACCAGTTACATGGTACAAGGTGTGAAGTCAAGCAGAGCTTAGAGAAACCATCATTTCATTTCTTTTTAAAAATTTAATGTTGGTTTATTTTGGGGAGAGTGAGAGACAGATCATGAGCGGGTGACAGGCAGAGAGATGGGCACACAGAATCCAAAGCAAGCTCCAGGCTCTGAGCTGTCAGCACAGAGCCCAACATGAGGCTTGAACTCAGGAGCTGTGAGATCATGACCTGAGCTGAAGTTGAACACTCAACCAACTAAGCCATCCAGGCACCCCACCACTATTTCATTTCTGCTGATTGAATTAAGGCTGCCACCATAGCACGTCCTTTCAAACACATGAACGTGAGCGAGGACAACACTGCTAATGATTTTTGTACCAGTAAGTTTATACTGATGGTTCTTCTTATGTGCAGTGTTCAACTTGACAATCCATTATCTTTGTCGAATGTATAATTTTTCTAGGCGAGAAAGTTTAAAATATCACCCCCATCCTAATGGGAAGGCAATTTGCACAAGGGAGACCTCAGTGTGTTCCAGATGCATTGTAAACAGCAAATGGCCTTTTATAATTATGAAGCATTTGTCTCAGAACATTCTGGCAGTTGAAATTTGGCTTTAGGCTAACATATGCCTTAATAACGTAGGGAAGCAGTTGTGGGCTCCATGGACCTCCTCCAAGGCTTTGATCTGTCACTCTATAGATCTGAGGGATTACAGATGATTCAGGCATTAGGATATGGGCGTGGTGGTAAAATAAAGCTTCTGGAATCCCTTGAGTATGTAGTAAAGTACCTTATGGTGTGAGCTGGTACTCTTGAATGTCGAGGGTGAAGTTCTAGACTGAGCTAATGACACCTTTCCTTGTTCATCCCCCTGCACTAACCCCTCAGAAACTTCCAGTCCATTTAGACAAAGTATGGATCAACAGTTTCAAATGAGACACACCTGTCATCTGAAAATGTTCCTTGCAGACGGGCTGTTTAGGGGAACAACGATTTACTCTGGAACCATTGTCAGAAAACTCAACTAATGTTCACTGCAGGGGAAGGATGGTCAGACACAGCTCACACTCAAAAAGCTCAAGCTGGTTCTCCTCCAAAAGGGACTATGAGGGTCTCTGGTGCTTCCTCCTATGAAGTGGAAGGCTAGAAATGGATTTTGTTTAGACAAAATGCTTGACATGTACACAAAATTCAATTGGGAAAATCCTTGACGAGCTCTTACTCTGTGCCATCCCATGGAACAAGAAAGGCCTAGAAAGCAGGGATTATATGCTAAGAGTACTGCTGTTTTAGGGGTGCCTGGGTGGCTCAGTCGGTTGAGCATCCGACTTCGGCTCAGGTCATGATCTCACAGTTCGTGAGTTCGAGCCCTGCGTTGGGCTCTGTGCTGACAGCTCAGAGCCTGGAGCCTGCTTCAGATTCTTTGTCTCCCTCTCTCTCTGCTCCTCCCCTGCTCACACGCTGTCTCTCTCTCTCTCTCTCAAAAATAAAGAATAAAAAAAAATTTAAACAAAAGAGTACTGCTGTTTTAGAGCAGCCCTGACCAATTGAAATGTGATGGGAGCGATAAATGTAATGTCTAATTTTCTGGCAATCCCATTAAAAAAAGTAAAGATAAAATGGAATATAGTGCAGCCTTAAAGGACAAGATTTTGCCATTTGTGACAACTGGATGGACCTAGAAGGTATCCTGCTAAGTAAATTAAGTCAGTACCATATGATTCTGCTTCAAAGTGGGATTAAAAAAACCAAACAAATGGATAAACAAAAAGAATCAGACCTGTAAATACAGAGAACAAACTGATGGTTACCCGATGGACAAAGGCAAGAGGGGTGGGCAAAATGGGTGAAGGGGTGTCGGAGACCCAGGCTTCCAGTTAAGAGATGAATCAGTCATGAGGATGAAAGTTACAACATAGGGAATATAGTCAATGATGTTGTGTTGTTGTTGTATGGTAACAGACAGTAACTACATGTGTGGTGAACATGCCGTAACATAGAAAAGTTACATAGCCACTACAGGTGTGAAAGTAACACAACAATGTGTGTCAACCGTACTCAAAATGTAAAATAAATTAAAATGGAGACAGGTGTAAATAAAGTTTCTAGTACATTTTGACTTAGTAGGTCAAATATTTTTATTGTCACACGTAATCAATAGGAAATTATCCATTAGGCATTTTATGTTTTTTCATACCGAGCCTTCCAAATTCTCTGTATGATTTACACAGATGGCACATTTCAGTTTCCATTAGTAATCAATGATCACATGGCTAGTGGCTATCATATTGGACAACACATGTTTAAAATTATCAAGAGTTAGGAAAATAGAACCAAGCTTGCAAAAGACCTGGAAAGGTCTGTATAGGGGGAAGAAATAACTTTGAACTGAGCCTTGCAAGGACAAGTAAGAGTTTGAGGGGAGTGGAGAGTCCCTCCAGTTGCAGGGATCCGCGTGAGCAGGGACATGGGGAAGGCAGGTGTTGATGTGAGGGAGGTGGGGCAAGCCTGAGGCCAGGAAGAAAGGGAAAATGGTACTAGTTCAACCTATGGAATTTGAACTCTGCCTTGGAAATACCAAGTACCAATTTCTTTATTTTTTTTTAAATTATTTTTTAACGTTTATTTATTTTTGAGACAGAGACAGAGCATGAACGGGGGAGGGGCAGAGAGAGAGGGAGACACAGAATCGGAAACAGGCTCCAGGCTCTGAGCCATCAGCCCAGAGCCCGACACGGGGCTCAAACTCACAGACCGCGAGATCGTGACCTGAGTTGAAGTCGGACGCTTAACTGACTGAGCCACCCAGGCTCCCCCAATTTCTTTAAATACTAGTGGGCATCTAATGGAAAATTAAAAGCAAAACAAAACCTGTCACATGTTGTATTATCTAGGAAAGTAAACCCATTGATCAAGTTTTGGGTTATTGCGGTAAAATATACGTGACGTGAAACCTACCCTAACCACTTTTAAGGGTGCAATTCCATGGCATTAATACATCGCATTGTTGTGCAGCTGTGACCACCATCCATCTGGGGGAATCTTTCATCACCCTGAAGTGAAACTGTCCCCATCGAGCACCACCTCCCCATCCCCACCCCAGCCCGTGGCAACCACTGCTCTGCTTGCTGTCTGCATGAATTTGACGATTTTTGGTGCTTCCTGCCAGTGGAATCCTACAATGCTTGTCTTTTCGTGTCTGGCTTATTTCACTTAGTCTAACATTTTCAAGGTTCACCCGTGTCATAGCATGTATCAGTTTTTCATTCCCTTTTAAAGGTTGAGCAACATTCCACTGTATGTATAGGCCACATGGTATACCTCTGTTCCTCTTTGAAGGATATTTGGATTGGTCCAACCTTTTGACGATGGTGGATACTGCTGCATGAACATTGGTGTACAAATAACTACTCATGTCCCTGCCTTCAGTTACTGTGGGTATATATCTAGAAGTGGGATTACTGGATCCTAGGCTAATTCTATGTTTCATTTCTTTAAGGAACCACTATGACATTTTCCATGGTGTCTCCACCATTTCACCTTTCTACCAGAAATGCATAAGTTCCAATAGCTGCACATCCTGGGCAACGCCTGCTGTTAATTTTAAGAATAGCCATCCTAGTGGGTGTGAAGTTGTATCCTTTGGGGTTTTGATTTGCATTTTTCCCTAATTCTTAATGGTGTTATGCATCCCGTCAGGTCTTAACTGGCCATTTGTATGGCTTCCTGATCAACTTTTGTGAACAGAAAAATGGTCTCTAAAACATAAAATTTACTTGCCTGCTGCTTGATAATTTTTGTGACTTTTATCTTGACCTCCTTCGTGTTCCCGGGGTTACCTGAGTGTCAGGTGTTTGTTGTGGTTCTTAGAGCAACCTAACACCTGGATTTCTAGAGTGCAAATAGCTGTTGGACCAAGTCATTCCAGAATGTTAAAATAATTAGACTTTTTAAAAAATATGGCAAGGATAGTTTAAAACATGTGAGACAGTAGTTTAAAGATACAAGGTTGTATTTATACTACAGAAGTAAAAGAAAACCACAAATTCATTGGCTGGTTAGGTCACGTAGCTGACGACGTACATGGTTCTTGCACTTGAAAAAATGGCAGTTACTTACAAGTACATTTGCTGCCTCTGCTTGGAGTAATGTGAATGGAACATTTATGATTCGACTATTTTATTTCCATGTATATTTCCAGGCTAGAAAGGTAGGTGTTCGGGTCAAATTCTCTCTCCACGGCATGTCCTGTCTATGTAAGATCCTTGATATCTTTCTAATCCATCCATCTCTCTAGCTTCCTTGCCACCCACCAGGACCCACCCACTTGGGTAATAAGAGACTGCTGATTTTTCTCTCTCTCTCTCTCTCTCTCTCTCTCTCTCTCTCTCTTTCCCTCTTAATTTCTTTATCTCTGGTTTTCTGGGTCCATCTTGGTCTCTCTTTATGTCTTTGCCCCTCTCTTGCTCCCCCTAGTCCCAGTCCTCTTAAGCACCATTAGGATACTGCTAACAAAAGCTTCTGAAGCGAATCACCTACTTTAACCTTCCATGGCCCCCTCCTCACTGACCTCTGTATCAGGTTCTGAGGACAAGAGATCCATGTGCACTCTTTAGCTGACCTGTGACAGCCTCCTGCCTCACCCAGCACCTCAGTCAGCCTTCCTGGACCACTTGCTGAGCAGACATCTCTTCCTGGAAGGACCCCTTGTGGTGATGGGGAAATAAAATTCTCTAGCTCCTCCCTTCCCACATTGAGTTCTGGAGCAAAGTCAACAGTCCCCTGCTGGGCTCAGTGCTAACCCTTTGGTTGACAGTGAGGATTTTAGGAAGTTCTAGGGGGAGGGCAGGGAACGGGGAACTATTCATACTCTGGCACCCTATGACTGGGAACCAGCTTAGTCTTCCCCCTGCCCTCCTCTGAGGCAATCCTTTCCCCAGAACCATCTTGTGGGTGCCATGGTCCTATCGGCCCATCTGATGGAGCATATGGACCCCTCTAAGAATAATGTTTATAAAAGCATAAAATAGAGGATTACCAAAAAAAACCCCACATTTATATTGAAATACAGTAATGTGCAGTATAAGTGTGATAAAATAACATTAAAAGTAAAATCGAGGGGCGCCTGGGTGGCGCAGTCGGTTAAGCGTCCGACTTCAGCCAGGTCACGATCTCGCGGTCCGGGAGTTCGAGCCCCGCATCAGGCTCTGGGCTGATGGCTCAGAGCCTGGAGCCTGTTTCCGATTCTGTGTCTCCCTCTCTCTCTGCCCCTCCCCCGTTCATGCTCTGTCTCTCTCTGTCCCAAAAATAAATAAATGTTGAAAAAAAAATTAAAAAAAAAAAAAAAGTAAAATCGAGATGCAGGTCTATGAATTACTATAATTTTAAAGTAATGATGAGAAGAAACCTGGGAAGTGAAAGAGGAAACAGGTGTCCTACCCTTCTTAAAAGGATACGAATTCCATCAAGAGGACTCCATCGTCTTGACCTCATCTAGACCTGATTACTTCCTGTGATACTGTGGCTTGTAGTCTCCCCTATCTGTGCCCTTCCCCCCCCCCCCCGGTTTTTGGCACTGAACTCCTAAAACCCTTAGAATTTTCTAATTGGTAGGAGTGATAAAGATTTCCTTAGCTTAAGGAGGTGACTTTCGGACTCCAGGATGGGGGCTGGCTGCCAGGGAACCAACCATGTGATCAGAGGGTTGGAAATTTCTGTCCCCCCACCCCCAGGGAGCAGAGAGTATCTGGAGGTTGAATCCATCACCAATGGCCAATGATTTAAGCAATCAGGCTTATGTAATGAAGCTGTCATAAACACCCAAAAAACGGGTGTGGGAGAGCTTCCAGATTGGTAAATGCAGGAAACTGAAACTGGGGTGGGGAGAGAGGGGCACTCGTGGAGAGGGCATGGAAACTCTGTGTCCCTTCCCCAACCTCAGCCTCTGCATCTCTCCTGAGTTATATTCTGAGTTACATTCTTTTATAATAAACCGGGGATCTAGGAAGTAAAACATTTCTCTGAGTTCTATGAGCCATGTAGCAAATTAATGAAACAAAAGGAGAAGATCTTGGGAAACTTATTTACAGCCAGTGGGTCAGAAGTACAGGGACTGTGGACTGGCCTCTGAGGGGAAGCAGAAAGGAGGCAGTTATTCAAAAGTGAACCTTAACCTTGGAGTCTGATGCGGTCTGTCGGTGGATAGCGTCAGAATTGAGTTGAACGGTGGGACACCAAGGTGGGGTCCTGAGAACTGCTTGTTGGTGTCGGGAATCTCCCAGCCCCCCCAACCTCATCCCACTCGAATTGGTACCAGAACTTCCTTACCTCCCATAGGCCCTGCCTCCAAGTAGCATCGCCATGGGGATCGTGGCTTTAGCTTTTGAATTTGGGGGAGACCCATTCAGTGCACAGCACCAGATGAAGAATCCTGGCTTGCACAAGATTCTCTACTGCAAAGCCTTCAGCCAACCGTTGTGTTTTTCCCCACAGGGACTGGGGAGTCTGTGAGGTCTTTTCAGCGTATTCACAGCCCCAGATACTTGATGCTGGCACTTCCTCTTGATTTGTTTTCCTTTTAGAGGAGACCAGGAGATGGCAAGTGTTTTCTGTAACGGGCCAGATAGTCTCTATCAAAACTACTCAATTCAGCCAGAGACAATATGTAAACAAATAGACATGGCTGTGTTCCCATTGGAAGTTTTATGGACACCAAAATTTGTTTTATATAATTCTCATGTGTCATGGGTTATGTTTTTAAAAATGTTTCAGCCACTTAAAAATACAAAACCCGTTCATGGTTAACGTGCTGTAGGAAAACTAACCATGGGCCCGATCCGGCATGGATAATGGCTCGTTGGCCTCTGCACTAGATCACAAGTTTCTTAAAGGCAGGAGATCTGTGTTTGTTTCCTGTCTCTTATATATAGCACCGGTGTTGGCTATATTGGTATAAAATAAATACGGGCCGAAGGAATATTCGAGACTGTGTTTTATACCCACACAGGCTTTCTCAATATTCTTCCAAAATCTGAACTGCACAGTGGAGGGAATCCCTACTAGAATTTAGGCCAAACCCAGATTTGTGATCCGATTCCAGCACCATTTTGTGGCTCCTTCTCTGTAATCCTGGTGTCCCCCAGATGAAGGCCAACTCTTGCCCACGTTGAAGGTGTCGTTCATGTGCTCCTGCACTTAAAGATCTCAGAGGAATGGGAATTTGCCTGTTTTCTACTGATTCAACATGGCCCTAAACTGGAGGGGGAAGAAAAAGATCACTGAGTAGAGAATTTTAGATTCGTTCTTGAACAAAAAGGAAAATCTGTTTCTGATACTTGCTCTGCCCTTCACTTAAATGTTCAACAACCATAATCATCGTGAAAATCAGAGGAACTTTATTTCTGAAGTGCTTATTCCCTACAGAGATTAAGAAACCACTTAAAGGTACATAGACAGATTTTTAAAACTTGTTTTGAATGGTCTGTAAGTTTGGAGGCACCAGACTTACCCTCCAGCCGGCTGTTGAAGAAGCAAGAGGTTAATAACCACCCGAATGGAACCACTTTCCTGATAACAAGGCAAGATGTTTATGAGTCACGCTTGCCCACCTGTGAAGTGCTGATTTGACTAATAGGTATATTGGCCGAGTACAGGAAAGGTTTTGGCATCTTGCCCAAGGTCATGGACAAATTTGCAATCTCATCAAGCCATGTTCATTATCATGCAAAATATCTGAAACAGGTTTACTTAGAGATGTAGCAGTAGGCCGGGTAAATGGGAGTCAGATAAAACGAAAATATTAGATTCTGTGGACTTATTTTTAGAGACCCTTTTTCAATTCATGGCTTATGATGTCTGATCAATTCAGTTGAGCTATTTTAACATCATCTTGGAGTCCACTTAGGCTTACTTCTTCATTTTTCGGTGACCTTTGTGCACATGAATGACATTAATGACTCAGTATAGCCTACACTTACCTAATGAAAAGCTAATTTCTTGAGAGAGAAGCGGTTATAAGAAATGAGCCCCGGACTTCTCTCTGCGGGAAGGTCCCAACTTACTCGAGGAAACCTCATTTAGACACAGCAGAGATAATGAGCGATATCGGTCACGCGCTAAGTGCCAGCGAGTGACAGAGGGCAGAGTGACAGCTCCTCAGGAGGGACCAGGAACACAGCCTGGCCTCCAAGCGGGAACGCAGACAGAAAACGTTGCAGGTCACTCGGTCACAACACGTGTGCATGCATGCACCCAGACCCTCGTCGCTTGACTCGTGGGTACTGTGGCCTCTGATTGCTGCTGGAGACATGCTATGTGAGGTCTTCCTGCAGGGCAGGGTCTTAGATGTATGTATGCTTCACTCCACTTAGACCTTCTGCCTCTACTGAGTCTTTTGAGGTATAGTACCGTATGTGTATATGTGATAGTACTCGTCGTCATGTTGCCCCTGATCTTTAGAAAAGCAGAATTGGTTGATGTCTCCTAATTCAGCCTTTGGAGGGAGACTTGGGTTACTGGAAATCCTTGGGAACCATTAAGAATGATGCTGAACACAGAATGTATTTTTCTTGTAAGCAGTCGAGAAATGGTGGCCTACCTCTGATGTGTTCTGAAATTCAGGTTCTTTGCGTGGCTAAAATGAACAAATCAGGAGACTCTAGCTGCTGGCGAGGATGGGGAGAGACGGGAACCCTCTCGCACTGTTGGTGGGAATGCAAACTGGTGTGGCTGCTCTGGAAAACAGTGTGGAGGTTCCTCAAAAAATTAAAAATAGATCTACCCTATGACCCAGCCATAGCACTACTAGGAATTGACCCAAGGGATACAGGAGTACTGATGCATAGGGGCACTTGTACCCCAATGTCTATAGCAGCACTTTGAACAATAGCCAAATTATGGAAAAACCCTAAATGTCCATCAACTGATGAATGGATAAAGAAATTGTGGTTTATATACACAATGGAATACTACTTGGCAATGAGAAAGAATGAAATAGGGCCTTTTGTAGCAACGTGGATGGAACTGGAGAGTGTTAATGCTAAGTGAGATAAGTCAGGCAGAGAAAGATAGATACCATATGTTTTCACTCTTCTGTGGATCCTGAGAAACTTAGCAGAAGACCATGGGGGAGGGGAAGGAGAAAAAAAAGAGGGAGGGAGGGCACCAAACCATAAGAGACTCTTAAAAACTGAGAACAAACTGAGGGTTGTTGGGGGGTGTTATGCTAAGTGAAATAAGTCGTACAGAGAAAGACAGATACCGTGTTTTCACTGTTATGTGGATCCTGAGAAACTTAACAGACGACCATGGGGGAGGGGAAGGAAAAAAAAAGGTTAGAGAGGGAGGGAGCCAAACCATAAGAGACTACTAAAAACTGAGAACAAACTGAGGGTTGTTGGGGGGGTGGGAGGTGGGGGGTGATGGGCATTGAGGAGGGCACCTGTTGGGATGAGCACTGGGTGTTGTATGGAAACCAATTTGACAATAAATTTCATATTAAAATTTTTTTCAATGAAATTCAGGTTCTTGGCTGTGTTTTGTCTTTAAGATCTCTAATAGCTTTGTTTTGTTCATCGCATTAATCCCCGCTTCCTATGCCTGACTTCCAGGGCCCCGAAGCAGCCTGCTCTCAAAGATCAGAGAAGCCTACAGAATCTCAGCCATTCCTGTCTGTCTGATCCTTGCCTGGACTCCCCCAGCCCAAGCCCCCCCCCCCCCACCACCAGGCTCTTCTCCCCGCACAGGACGTCACCTCCTCTGTCTCCCTCCTAGCTCAGCTTCTGTCAGTTATATAAAGATGCTCCTTCTTGTGAATCTTTTCCTGAATTGGCAGTCCTTTGTGGTTGCATCATCCAGTCTTTGGGTTTGTCTCAAGCAAACAGGTGTTCTGGAAAGGAGCCCGGATTGGGCAGAGGAACTTGAATGTGGCTGGGAGAGCACCTGTGTGAGGATCTTTGTTTTTGCTGATGGCTCATTTTTAAAAGATACTTGGAGCGGAGCCATGCGCATACGGGTCCTTGCTGCTTTGTTCCTTTTCTAGTTAACCAAGCATCCTTTTTCTTTTTTCAACGAAGAGCTGGCCCAGAGAGAAGTCATGTTCTAGTTCCTTAGCTTCAAACAGTTTTGCGAGGAAAAATTAGGTAAAATTCGAAGATAAGGGTTTACATTCGAACACAGCATTCTCTTTCTCATATTTTCCCCCGTTTGCTTTGTGTGTTACTCCCAGTCCCTCCCTGCAAGGCACACCTATGGCCTCATACTCAGCATTTGCCCCTGACCCCTCTCCCCAGATCTCATTCCACACTGGGCTGCCTCTGAGAACTGGGAAGAAGAGAGAATTGTGTTCTTCAGTCTTTGTGTGTTTGGCTCCTTAAACTATAAACTGTCTCCACTCACTTGTCCCGCACAGCCCTTAGGTACCCCACTCCCCACCAGTATGACCTATGAATTGGCTTTCTCTATTTGTATGCTAACAGAAAGTATTTGCTACTAGGAAAACTTGCAAACAGACATAAAAATGGAGAGCATAAGTGTCTTGCATGCCCATTGCACAGATCGTTACCGAGATTTTTAGTATATTCTTTTAAAACCAAAGTTTATCCTACTGGGTGGTTCTGTTACTCTATAGCATCTGCCTTTTTCCAAAACTTGTCTCTTAGTCGTGTGCTCAGTAGCTCACATGGTGTAATTCCGTGATACTCAGTCTGAACACCGTTATTCATTGTCAAAGGCAGTCGTAGGTAAGACTAGACATTAAAATTCAACAAACAGATCGCAGAGAACTTCACAGGACAGCGTCGGGCACAGGTTATAATTTGTAAAATATGAGCTTCATGTGGAAATCATGGTGAAGTCATTATTTCTATCCTATTAAATTCAGCCCTAAACCTGAAAATGGAGTTTTCATTTCTAGTTTTTACAAGTAAAACATGATCATTTGAGTCATTAACACCATTCTGGGTAATTACCAGGGCGTGTTGTGATTAATTGTGAATTTTTCTTTGCTTCCATGTGATGTCCTTCATAGATAGTCTGGAAAGCACTAAAGTTTTTCACTGTGGACTTAGGCATTCTCCTCCCTTAAGGGCAGAAGAGAACCAGAATCTTCCTCTTAGACAATAATACTAGATGGACAATTATGAACTACCTTATGCCAGTAGGAACATTCACTTTCTTAACAAAATGGGATAGCATGATGGGTACCAGCTGTAAATGAAGGTCAATTATTTCCATACTTCTCCTGAATCACTCATATCCCTTCTGCATGATGGGGTTCACAGTTGAAATTGCCTAATTTTTTTTTCCTGTTTTCTTTTTCTTTTCTCCAGCTCTTGTGAATGTGAAACTCTGGGCCATCGATCGACAATGTTTTCAAACAATCATGATGAGGACAGGACTCATCAAACACACCGAGTATATGGAATTTTTAAAAAGGTAGGATGCTTTATTTCCTCCTGCTGAGGGCGTTTATGGTCTTTTCAACCCTCTTCCTGGACAGGCAGCTCAGGGAAGCCTTTTCTTTTCATTTCAGTCTTGATAGCCTACAAATTTGTAGAAGCATGAGACTTTGGACTGGCGGCTTCTTTCTGGTTCTGGTACCAGTTTCCATGCTAAGTGACGAAGTCAGAACTTGGGACATTATGTCAGGGAGTGTGGGTCAGAGAAACAAAGGAGAATTTGCTTGAACAAAAAAGGGGTATTGAGTTCATCCCTAACTATTTATCGATTAAAATGTTGATGGTACCTCTCCGGACTGCATCGTCTCTTGTGTAAGATTCCATGTCAAAGGTCAGGTGACAAAGATGGAAAAGTTCCAAAAGCTCATTATCCTTTAATCCCAAGTTTAATTTCCCCACTTAAGTTCATTTTCTGTTGTAGTTCTCAAATATCAAAAGTTTTTTTTCTTTTGATATTGTATATTTTCATGATTCAGTATAGCATGGGAACTGGGATAAAAAACAGCTTTTCATTTCTTAAGAATACACCGATGTTCACTGAAATGCAGTTCTTTGTCTCTAAGCTTATTTTAAAGAAAATACATTATTTCATCCTTAAAAAGAATATTGACAACTCTGACTTTCTTCCAATAAGTCGCTATTTTGTATTTTTTCGTTGAAAACAGAACCATCCTTAAGTAGTAACGTACAGATTACGTTTGCTAAAGAGGGGCGTATTATCTGTTACAATCGTAATTTCTTAGAGCTAGAATATCAAGCTGGTTTTTTCATAGCTTATTTTTGTTTTTGTGAAAGAAATGGTTTAAGGGGAGGTAGAAAATCGAAATCGCATTTTGGGTCAGTGATACATCATAACAGATACCTGTGGAATTTTCTTACAATGGAATCTTAATATTCCTTACTTGAGTATTTTATGTAGTTCATTTATTTTCTGATTCATTGTTTATGCATATTTGATTTCCACATAATTTGTTCTTTACGTTCTTGCTAAAGGAACAATAAAACTCTAATTTGATGTCAAGTGGTAATTTTAAAATATAATTATCAGGGTGTTGGGATTTTTCTTCAACATGATTGGGTGAAACATTTAGACGTGGAAATGTACTTTTGTTTGGAATTTAGTACAGTTTGCAAGGAAATTATTCAGACGCTGTGTGTGTGTGTATCTATATTTGCGTGTGTTTGTTGATACATATGTGTGTGTCTATACTGGTATGTGTGTGAGAAAGAGAATAGAAAGAATACAGAGACCAAGAGAGAAATATGGAGACAGAATAAATTATCATTTTTAAGCTTTTACTTAAAGTGCAATTTACTGTTTTCTTCTGATGGAACCATATTAGAGAAAGATCCCGATTGGTAATTAATAAAATTCTTACCTGTAGGACAGAGCCTACCTAAGCTCTCAGGTACCTAAGCATTGGGCACTTACGACATAGATTTCCATAATTCCATTCTCTCAAGGAAACGGGGTGTCCGTGCTCATGACCCACATAAGTTTTTCTAAGAGGGGCTGGTTCAGGCAATGAAGTCTCATTGTGTTGTTGCTGGGGTTTTTTGTTTGTTCGGATTTTTGTTTTTAGTTGAATCCGCATATACTCTTATATCTTTTGTATTCACCTAAATTTGTGTTATCTGCTCTGCTGATTCAAACCTTCAATAAGTAAAGTTGGTTCTCCAGAGGGTGGGAATGTATCATGTTGGCCAGCTTAGTGCAGGTGAAGTTTAACTGGTTGAGTTAGAGGTGGGTGCAGACGTTTACTTTCCATCCATCTACTGTCTAAAGAGTCAAGTCCTCACCATTTGTGAAGACAGTGCTGGGATGGGAGTCCAGAGAGGTGACCAAGGGACCATCAATGCCTGGGGCCAGCTTTAATTTCCTTGATTATGACTGTGGTTAACTGGTTCTCTCTGACCCTTCAGTGGCTCGCAATTGCTCTTGAATTATGCACGGCCTCATTAGCTGCAGGTTCAAGGCCCTCACACAGCCGACCACCACCTGCTTTCCTGCCTGATTTCTTCTTGCCCCAGGCAAACCGGACAATTCACTGTGCCCAGGCAGCCCTTGGACCCTGACACAGCTCACTGCCTCTGTGGTCATCATTGTTGTTTTGTTTTGCTTTGTTTTGTTTTTTTCCCCCACCTCCCATCAGTGTTAAAATATTTTAAGATACAACTAAAACCTGCCTCTTGCAAAGATACTAACCTCATTCCACCAAGAAGTAATATTTTCCTGGGGCGCCTGGGTGGCGCAGTCGGTTAGGCGTCCGACTTCAGCCAGGTCACCATCTCGCGGTCCGTGAGTTCGAGCCCCGCGTCAGGCTCTGGGCTGATGGCTCAGAGCCTGGAGCCTGTTTCCGATTCTGTGTCTCCCTCTCTCTCTGCCCCTCCCCCGTTCATGCTCTGTCTCTCTCTCTGTCCCAAAAATAAATAAACATTAAAAAAAAAAAAAAAAAAAAAGAAGTAATATTTTCCTTTTTTGAGCTTTGTCTCTATCATGTGTCTCCTTCTCTACTTTGTTTTATTATAACCTGACTATTGAACTTCTACTTTGAGACTATAAACTTGTCATAAATATCTTGGTGCTCGTCTTGGCACAAAACTTACTGATTTGTAGATAGGTAGTTAGTATGACTTTAAGGGCAGGATCAGTACATAATTTGAAGGGCCCAGAGACCAATGAAAATTGGGAGCTCCTTTTAAAAAAATGTCTGTGTGGCTCAGTCGTTGAAGGTCCAACTTTGGCTCAGATCATCATCTCACGGTTAGTGGGTTCAAGCCCCGCATCAGGCTCTGTGCTGACAGCTCAGAGCCTGAAGCCTGCTTCAGATTCTGTCTCCCTCTCTCTCTCTGCCCCTCCCCCTCTCATGCTCTGTCTCTCTGTCTCTCTCCCTCTCTTTGGAAAATAAAGATGTCAAAACCCTGACAGCATAGTATTAAACCAAGCATAGGCATCTTCTAAGCTTGGCCTCTATACTGTTGCCCAGGTTGTACACTGATGAAGCTAAACGAGTAATACTGTTTTCTCCTCCATGTTCCCAGGTTATCCCTCTTTGCTACCACTTATTCTGCAGGGCTGTTAAGAAGTGTGTATACTCTCCCCAAAGGAAACGATAGTGTCAAAAAGTTAAGATGACCAAAATTAACATTTCTATCCTGACTGAAGAATTGTTCATTTCCCTATTGCTGATTTTTTTTTTTTTAACATGCATACCACTCTTTTACATCACGTAAATTTTTTTTAAGCTTTATGTAGTCAAGTCAATCAACTTTTTCCTTTAGGGTTTCCTGTGTAGCAAGTCTCACCGTAATAAAATAAAAATGTGGGCTCAATGCTTTGAAATTTGCCTGTAGCAACCTGTGTGTACAGGGAAAAGGGGTGTTTTTCTCTAATGTGCTTGCTAAAAAAAAAAAAAAAAAAAAGTCCGTCTCCATTTTTCTCCCATACACACCTTATACTTTATATTGAGGAGTTAAAGGAATTGTGATATTCAGAACAGCAACAGCTCAGGTTAAAGAATGGTCTTCCGTGTCTGCTCACGCCCATATGCCTCTCATCCTGTTCATGTTTCGAAACAAGCAGTAAGCTGTGAGGGCCAGAAATGGGACACACCGGGCATATATAGATGCGCTGAAATGGGAAGATTTTTCTCCGCTGTTTTCAGAGTTGGGTTTTATTTTCATTCTGGTGTGTTTACCCATTTTGGAGCTCCCCATCAGGGGGTCTGGCCTCCCTTTCCACGGATTAAATGCCACATCTAACTCGGATTCTACCTCTTTAATCATATTTAGCCATTTTTCCTTTCGTGCCTCTATTTCACATTCCCTGATGTAAACACAGATGTTCCTCGGCAAGCCAAAAAAAAAAAAAAAAAAAAAAAAAATTTAAAACACACCACACTATTCAGGGTTTAGCAGGGCTGCTAAGCAGGGCACTGTTGCTATAGGTCCTGCGGTGGTTTTGCTGCTGTGACCATCGTCATCTTGGGCTATGGGAAAATGCTGCTTTTTGAGATGGACTCTGAAAAATGAGACAAATAACTGCCCGAGTTAATTCGTGTTGGCTTTTGCTGCACACTTTCCCTGTGCTGCTCTCGGCTCTGGCCCCTTTTCCACAGGAGCAGCAGAAGGCAGCCGTGTGGCCACTGGGTGGGGAGGTAGGGACTGGGTTTGCTCATGGCCTTGAGCTGACTATGATGGTGACACCATCACCCTCTATTTGTTACTTGCCTCGCTGACAAAGGAGAGAACAGCAGGGACCATTTGGAATTTAAGGTACTCTCTGGATCCTGTTCACCCTCAGAAAATGTTTTCTTCATTCACAAAGGGACCTTTTGGTCAGGCAGGCGTGGTGATGTCCTCTTCCTGCCCAAAGTCTGTCCTTGGCTGCTTACCACCCCCTAAGGGGAAGCCTGGGTCTCGAGCGTGGTCTTCGAAGCCCTGCTTTCTGGGGCTGCTATGGGCTTCCCTGGATTCGTGGTGTTCTCCCTCTTGTCCCTCATTCTCTGATTCTCTCTGCTACAGCCACAGGGCTGGCCATCTTTCGTTGCCCCCCTGCGCCATGGCCCCTCCCAGCGGAGCACATCCCGGGAGACTCTTCTCCTTTCGAATGGGAATCTTTCCCATGATGACCTGTATAGCACAGCACGGGGAGTATGTCTGGTGGGGCAAGGAAAAAACAAATCTGATCTCTCTCAGATAATTAGAAACTTCTGCTTTGCCCTTTTCTGAGTTGAAAAAGGCATTGCTGGTGTTAACCACCAAGTTTCATACAGTATTCTGAAAATACAGAATTAGAAAGTTAGGAGATTTTTGAAGGCCTTTGGTAAAACTTTTTGGTTCCCAGAGGACTCTGCCAGCATAAAGAACTTGGAGGTATTTTCCCGGTCATGTGGTGTGGATCTTCTCCAGACATTTCTGATTAATGGAAGCTAAGTGATAACCAAGCCCAAAGCTGATGGCCCCGGTGAGGGCCTTACAGCATCCACATCCAAGGAGTCAAGGTGAGGAGTGGGCCTTCGGTAAATCTAGGAGCTACCGAGATAGCGCTTCCTTCTGCTGGTTCATGCTGTGTAGTTGACGTATTCCTTACTTCCATCCTTGGGGAGTAAACCTCAACTCTAGTTTGCTCTTGCCTTTTCTCCTCTGAAACAGTACCACTTGTATATACATCTAATGTGTAATTGAATACATATGCTACTTACATGTGCACATTAGGAAAGTGACACTCACCTCCCAAAAGGAAGGATGACTTTGCATTGAAACGTCATGCTCCCCTGTTGGGATCAGAATGACTTTCACTATGAGAATAACCTCACCTTGGGTTGGGTTGGTGACTCCTGTCTATCGTCTATACCTAGACTGAAATTTACTGAAACTTGTCTTCCATTGCTTGACGTTTTTTATCATCTGGTAGTTTTGGCCACCACTACCCCCTTCCCCTGCCAACCGTCAGGGGCCTATGAAGATGCGTCTTCACATCTTTGGTCTGATACATGAATGAGACACGTGAATCTAATAATGGGATTTAGAAAAATCTAAGACCTGAGGTCTGTGCCATGCCTGGACTGCGGCTCCCAGCAGATCTTCCGAAGGAAGCTCCTTACTGTGGTGAACTTGATGTGGGGCAGGTTAGGAATACTGTCTTCTTTTCCTCTCCCCAAAAGTAATGTACTTACATAACCAATTTGATATTACATGGACTTTTTTTTTTTCTATATTCTGCATGTTTTTCAATCTTGGGATACTGACATTTCTAAAACCCTTACAAATTTCCCTTCTCGGATCTAATTTGAGAACCTGCTAATTTCATTTTCTTATAACTCAATTCAACAGGCTACCTTATTTCTGAGATTTCTATTTTATTCTACATCACACTTACAAAAGTAGAGTCAGGGAGATGTCCATTCAGAGTTGGCAGTGTAGAATAGAACCGTGTAAGGGGATAATACAGGCCCCTCCTTTCACGTAGGAGGCCACTGAGGCTTAGATTTGTTGTGATGCCCAAAGTCCCATGAGAATTCGGTCATACATTCAGCCCCGTGCCCCTAGGAAAATGGGAAATTCAGCTGTCCTACTGTGTCAATGGACTCCTGTTCAAAATCTCGGGTAAAATTGTCCTCCATCTTCCAGTGTTGCACAATTCTCTGGAATATTTGGGGCTTTAATTTTTTGTTTGTTTTTGAAGTATAGTTGACACACATTAGTTCCACATGCAAAACCTAGTGATCCCACATCTATACGCGCACAAGTGTGGGTGCCATCACCGCACAATGCTATTACAGTATCACTGACTGTATTCCCTGTGCTATGCCTTTTGTCCCTGTGACCTCTTCCTTCTTCTAGGGCATTCTTTCATCCTCCTGCTAACGTTGTCCTGTTCCCCCATAAAAGGAGAAAGTAACAGCACACAGCTGCACTCGCCATGGCAATTTTGAGTGACAGATGGGGGGTGGGGCCTGAAAATTGACATTTTTAACAACTTCCCTGCCAATGCTCTTGATCCCAATCTGGAGACCACTTCTGGGCAGTTGCTGATCTCGAACATAGGACGAAGATAGAATACATATTTCAAATATTTCAGTGTTTGCTTGATTTAGTGATGTGAGAAAAATGGGTTTAAATTCTGGCTTCACTATTTATAGGTAAGTAGTCTTAGGCAAGTTTATTTTTAATGTTTACTTTTGAGAGAGAGAGAGAGAGAGAGAGAGAGAGAGAGAGGCAGGCAGAGGCAGAGTGTGAGCAGGGTAGGGGCAGAGAGAGAAGGAGACCCAGAATCTGAAGCAGGCTCCAGGCTCCGAGCTGTTAGAAGAGTGCCCGACGTAGGGCTCAAACTCTGGAATTATGAGCTCAGGACCTGGGCCAAAGTCGTCTGCTTAACCGACTGAGCCACCCAGGCACCCTTAGGCAAGTTTCTTTAAACTTAAGCTCAGTTTCTACCAACCAAAAAATAGGGTATCCTCCCACCTGAGGGATTATAATCAGAAATAAACAAAATAAGATAATATTAGCAAATGTATGAGACTGTGCCAAAGAGTTTTCAAAACACTTGAGATGAATTAACTGTGCTGCTGAATCCTCAACATGAATCTATAAAGTGTGTGCTAACGTAATTTCAGTTTTACCGAAGAGAGAACTGAGGCCAAAGACTAAATAGACTAAAGTTCCACAGCTAGTCACGGGGAGAGCCAATAGCCACAGTAGAGGTGCTTGTACACTCTGCTCTTAACTGCTTCCAGATCTGTAGGCTGCTCAGATATTAATTCCAACATACGGCTGATCTTCTCAACAGATTGGCATTTACTTTGCCCGGAGATTTGGGCAGCTGGATGACTTGGTTCTTGGTGTCTCTGGGTTTCTCATTCACTATACTTTTCTCTCTAGTAGTACCCTTCCACCAAACCTCTGGAGATTTTTGTTTGCTCTCATTCCCCTAAGAGTATGTATTCAGAGATCAATGCTCCGTAATAACCTAAGAGCTGTCACTGTGATTGGTGGTAAAGAAAAGTGATGATGTCTTAGAATTGCATTGGCTCAGTGGAGGGGCCTTTAGTTGTCCGGAAATTCACCACCTTTTTGGAAGCAGGCACCATGATTTCTGAAATGGATATTACATGATCAAGAGCCCAGGATCACTGTCTCCTGGCATCAGACATTCAGGCATCGATGCTTCTGGCTTGTCTTGAGGTTCTCCGGTACAGGTGGTGGTCTTTAAGCAAGACCCATTCTTGCTTGGGTTGTGTTCTCTGACCTTATTTTGATCAACTGGACTATTTGGACGTTTACCAACAGAATATCTTGGGTACACATGAGCCTGGAGAAATGAAGAACCTACTTTGGGGATCACAAATTATGTAAGGAGCAACAGTACAGTCTAATCAACCTGAGATATTTGTGGAACATCAGAGTCCTGATCCCACTTTCCCTACACTTTTCTCCTATAATTTGCAAGGAGAGATGGTAAAAGAAGGCTCCTATGAAAATAGTTCTAGGGATTTTAGACTTTCTTTTTTTTTAATTTTGAGGAGTAAGTTACAGACCTATTTATTAAGCTCTTAAGCTTTGAGCTTTAATAGAGGTTTTCTAGAAGATTGTGAAACGTGTGTTAGAATTAAGCTTAACAGAGCTGGCGTACCTGAAATTTGAAGGGAAATATCACAAAGAAGGCGTTCGAAGAGGTGCTTTCCTCTCCCACGTACGACCACCTGCTCAGTCCATCTTGTGGTAGCAGACCCATTCTCATCAAAGATGACACCAGGGGCAGATCCATATAAAAGTGGCCATTAATTCCATGTTGTCATTGAGCATTTGCACAGATGTCTCCATAGTGATGTTTTTTTTTTTTAAAGAAAGTCTCACCTCTGATATTTGCATGTTGTTTATTGATTATAAAAGTTCTACACTTTCCTATATAGCATGCTTCCTCCACATGTGTAAATTCCTTCTAATCCTTACAAATAATAAGATACCTGGTTTATGGTGTTTGTGGCTAAAATCTCCCATTTGAGTCAAACAATGAATTACCTACAGATTGGTCTTGCTTGATCCTGGGGAAGATGAGGCTTCAGCCCAGGGATTGACGTGCCTTTCCCAGAGTCTGGGCTGCGGGGGATGAGTCCTTTGGGGATGCTAGGCTAACTTTCCATCCCATGACCCTAAGGATAGTTTCTCAACACCCCGGGGGGTGGGGTCACAAAACTAAAGCAGTGTGACAAAGCAGTTTGATATTCCTCTGTTCTGTTGTTATGGTCTTGAACCTTACAAACTCTTCCTGCAGCCAGTCTCGTTTCATTTGTGTATCTTTCACACTGAGCCTCCTTGAGGGCATCTGGGAGGGAGTCCTTTTCCATAGACGACTCTGTAATGAACAGGTCAGAAGGATGCCACAAGCTACTGGGGAAAAGAATAAAGTAGGCTTCTGACATCCCGGCCACCTGGATTTCTCCACTTGAGATAGAAACCTACTTCCCCACAACTGGAGAGGAATCAGAGATTCTGGAGTGGGGCAAGGACATGGTGTTGAGGGCAAGTAAACGTCAGGGTGAGTTCAGCCACCGCGTAATCTGATCTGTCCTGGAAAGGGGAGAGAACATCAGTTCGTTTTGAAAAGGAAAGTAGGGACACCTGGGTGGCTCAGTAGGTTAAGTGTCCAACTTCGGCTCAGGTCACTGGATGGAGCCCCGCATCGGGCTCTGTGCTGACAGTGCAGAACCTGCTTAGGATTCCCTCCCTCCCTCTCTCTCTGTCTCTCTGTCTCTGTGTCTCTGTCTCTCTCCTGCTGTGTGCATGCTCTCTCTCCCTCAAAAATGTGTAAACATTTAAAAAAAAAGACAAGGAAAGAAGTGGAATGTGCATCCTAGTTTCTATTTGTAGCTGCTTGTGGGTTTGGCTTGGAATAAAGTTAGTCCTTATGGATTTACCGATAGGTTTTTTACCAAGGTGAAGTCCAAAGCTCAGCATCTGGCTGTTGAGTGGTGTGGGCATGGGCATCTCCGAGCCAGACCCTCCTGGTTTGCTGCTTGATTTGGGGTGCAGGGAGATGGCTCCCAGGAAAGGGAAGCCCTTAGAGAGAGCCCCTGGCATGATGCTTGGTGACAGAAGTATGGGCTGAGTTGGGATCACTCCCCCACAGCGAGAGTGTTGGCATAGCAGTGAGGGAAATGGCGGGGGGGGGGGGGGGGGGACACAAACGAGAACAAAACGGCCTGCACCTGCTGCTTCGCGTACATTATCTCACGTGATTTTGACAGGCTCTTTTGAGGGCAGTGGGTGCTCCTCCCCTTATTTGAGGAGACGTCTGGAGTTTTTAAAATGAACAACGTCCCCACCATCACACAGCCAGATTCAAAATCAGGCCCCACTTAAAGTCCTTGTTCTCTTCATCCCATCAGGCAAACTTCCTGAAAATGGGTGATGTCACAAAAATCAAGACGTCAGTGTTGATCATTTTTTTCTAATAGAATGAACATGTCATTCGAAGATTGGCACAAAATTCATTGCAAATGTGTATAGTGGCACCCAAGCTTGTTATTTTTTGTTTTACGTTGTTCTTTATTTTTGAGAAAGATACAGCTGGGAAAGGGCAGAGAAAAACATGGGGACAGACAGCAGAGAGTCTGATGTGGGGCTCAAACTCACAAACCCTAAGATCATGACCTGAGCCAAAGTCGGGCGCTTAACTGACTGAGCCACCCAGGCACCTCCAGAAATTTATTTCTTGATACATTTTAACGATTGCAAAAAGTTCCTGGGGTGTGTGTGTGTGTGTTTGAGTGCGATCATGCATCCATCCAACCGTCCATGAATCTTGAGGTTTAAATCATTTAAAAACAGAGGAAGATTTTTTTCTTAGGAATCTTGTGATAAGCATGCCATTTGAAAATTGACCTCGTATTTATACAATAAGCGATGCAATGTTTATGCTGGAGCCCAGGACGATTCCAGCTGAATAGCACAACTTGGGTTTTCCTATAAACATACAAAGAGAGTTGAAAGTTACTCAGTACTTTTCAAAGAATTAGATGAATTCTGTTTTCTCATTTGCCTGGATGGGGTCCAATGGGTAAACATTGTATTCCATGTTTGGGAAAAACTCCTCAAGTGCTCTGCTCTGTTGTGCAAACACAGACACATCAAAGTTGCCTTGGAGGATAGATTTTTTTATTATTTTCAAGAGAACTCAAATCCGCAAGTAGATCTAACACAAACATGGCCAAGATTTAGTGTACTGAAAGAAAACTATTACAATAAAAGGACATTAATGCCAGGGAATTCTGAATTCTTAAAAAAAAAATAATCTCTTTTGGTTTATATGTACCCTGAACTCTCCTTACTTAGAGATAAGGCTGTTGGTTGAAATGACATCCTGGTGTTGGGGGCAGGGTGTTGGGAGGATTTGAGATGGTTGTTGTAACTGTTAATCTGAGTTTTAATACTGCCTGGATTAAAAATAGGAAGACAGACTGTAAGAGTATCCAACGAAGGAGTCTACAAATAGGTGCACGCTCACCAACAAGAAGTTACTGACTTGTCGGTGGTTAATGAATTGTATTCTAAGTGGCATCGTGTCAAACTTCCTTCTTAACTCATCCCATTTCTCCCTTCTTCTCTTCCTTTGTCCTTCCTTTGCTTCCCTTCCTTCTCCTCCCCTTCCCCCCTCCTCCTTCTCTTTTCTCTCTCTGTCTCACTGAAAACATCCAGATGTAGGAGTATAGTCAAGATAGTCAAAAGCTTCTTAAGGATAAGGTTTACATACAAAGAGCATGTGATCAAAAGTTGGGTTTGTTTTTTTAATTTGAAGCAGCATATTCTGCAGTGTTAAAAATAGTCCTCTCAGAGACTTGTCACACAAGGTGAAAGGTGTGCTCAGTAGTTAGTTGTAATGACTGAACCACTTGGCAGATTCTAGAAGTCTAAATACTGGACATGTAGAATTAGCCCAAATCATATTTGTTACATGTGTAAACATAGAAAATGTAGATTTTTGTACTGGTTAAATCTGTGAAAATTGCAGTCTCCCCTTAAAAAGTTGTTCACTTACTTAGCCCAGCTTAAAGTTGTGTTGCCCACCTGATCATGGTAGCCCACCCCATCTTGGCCTGCTGACCCCAGCTCTGATCCTCAGAAGCCCAATGAGTGTTAGTTGGGCTAACAACTAAACAACTTTTTACTTGAGTGTGAGGCCCTCTAACATAACTAGACAAAAGATAATCTGTTTTTTTTATTTTTTTTCTAATCAAGATTTTCAGAAGAGAGGTTTCTCCTATCACTAACATTTGTTCTTTAACTTCTTATAATAACTTTAGAGTTACAAAAAAATTGAAAATACGCTATGGAGAGTTTCCATATACCTTTCACCCATCTTTCCCTTAGATGTAACCCTAGTATATTTATGGGACCATTTATAAACTTTGGTATAACCCTGATCAAATTACCCTAAGAAATTAACATTGGTACAATACTATTAATTGCACTGTAGATTGTATTCTGGTTTCTGTTCCAGGGTCCAATCCAGGGTACTTCGTGGATTTAGTTTTTTCCTTAGGTTCAACCTGTGATGGTTTCTCAGTCTTTCTTGGTCTTGTATAACTTTGTTTGGGAGAGTAGTGATTAGGGTTTTTCTTAGAGCATGTCTCTCTATTCAGCACTAACACCTGTTCTTCATCATCCATGTTAGATTGTTCTGGAATCTAAGAGCACATCTCTCTATTCAGCACTAACACCTGTTCATCATCCGTGTTAGATTGTTCTGGAATCTAAGAGCACATCTCTCTATTCAGCACTAACACTTGTTCTTCATCATCCGTGTTAGATTGTTCTGGAATCTATGTCTGTGTCTGATTTCTTTAAGTAGTTTTTTTCCAAATAAATGACACAATAATTGACGTATGCCCCATGCTAGGATATCCTACCGTTTTCCGAAACAAAAAAATCAAGTAATCAAAGGTTTTATTGCAGAAGTCCTTGTAAGTTGTTGATGAAGAAGTAAAGTGAAGAAAACTTCATTTTAGATTGTTTCCACTGTAGAGTAGGTTAGGGCACTCATCTCCTTCTTCAGATGAGGCGAGGACCCCTTGGCGAAGCCCTAGCCCAGTGCACTGGCGAAAGACTTCAACGCCAGCACACCTTACTTTTCTGAAGATGAGCTGGAAGCCTTTATCCGCATGTGAGAAGGCTCTTAAAGTCAAATTAAGATAGAAGTACTCAAACAGACTTCGGGATTAATAATTACACAGTAATACTATAGAGTGGACTGGGAGCACGTCACACCTCTATGGCTGGCTTTTTGTTTTGTTTTGTTTTTTCCCTTCTTTTTCTGATCCTTTTTGTCGGAGCCAGATGTTTGGTGTATCTTACTCAGGCCCTGGAATTTTGCTGTCCGGAAATAGCAGCTCCCGTAAATGCCTTCGATACTAGCTTTGTTGCCCAGCTCCCTTAAGTCCACGTTTCTGTCCACCTCGCTATTTTTTGACCCACCGACCTGCCTCCGGTCTTGTGCAGGTCTCACGTGGTTTGTCTGTTGCTGCCACCAACACCTGTCGATTTGGTCTCTGCAGAGGTGAAGTCGAGGGAGATAAAGCAGAGGTAGTGTTTCTGGGGGTGCCGGGAAAGAACAATATGGTCTAGGGGAGTAAGGGAATGTCCCATATCAGTCCTGTAGCTGGAATGGGATATTGATGTAGGAGCCAGGATTCACCAGACAAGTCCTAATAGCCTCCCAGGCACATGGGGCAGAGCCTGAGTTTACACAAAGCCAGAGGTCTGTGTTTCAGAGAATCTGTGAGTGAACCATTCTGGAATGTCGTTGTACTTAAGTACCTTGAAACACCAAGAAAAAGCCATAACTTGGAGACAACTGAAGTCAAGAATAAATTCCCAATCATTGAGAACTAAAAGCATCTTAATCGTGAAAATTGAGGCATAGTTTCAAATAGGCGTGGACTTTGAAATAGCTTTTTCAAAAAATACAGCTCTCCTAAACTAATTTCTTTTTTAACTGTATACATTTTGTTTTTAAACTTCTAAAAAATGGGGCAGACAGTTGTGCTGGTATTTTCCAAAGATGTGTGCTGTCAGCCTCAGAGGACTTTACTTCTAGTATTTTTCTATTTGTGTGAAACTTCGGCCTCATTTTGCTCATGATATAAATGCAGTATTTAGTGCTATTAATGTAATAGTGCCTCCTTCTATGTTATTGAATATTAAGACTTTCTAAACTTTTCCTTGCTGTCTTATGCTGTAGCCATTTCCTTCTTTACTTGGGTCTAGAGGACTCTTACTCCTGGGATACTAGGGGACAGGGCAGATGTAGTTGGAAAGACCATTAGGATAAAGGTGAAGCCAGCTCACCTTCCCCTAGTACACCCGCTGTGAACTCAGAAAAGGTGCTAATCAGATTATGCTTGGACAGTGGAAAATGGTCCATGCCAGGGAAAGATCCTGGAGAGGAATGAGACTGATTTGCAGCTTTCAAAAGGAAACTTAATGGGTTGGTCTTAAAAGCATACTTTCCACATTAGGTTTTCAGATGCTTCAAGGCTTCCACACAGATCCTCTGTAGTGTTGATGGGAGAAAAAAACTACGTTGTATATTTCCTAACTTGGGCCTAACATTCAAAAAACATTCCAGTATATTATATGCACTGTGAGGTGCACAAATCTTAAAACTATAGATCAGTGCATGTTTATGTATCTATATTCCCACATAGCCATTGACCTGATCAAGATCCCTAAGACGTGTCGAGTTCCTTGGAAGGTTCTGCAGTGCCCCTCCCAGTTAACCTCCTCTACCAAGGATAACGGTTCTTTTGATTTCTACCATCACAGATGAATTTTGTCTGTTTTTCTCCTGCATATTGATGGGATCGTGTAGTGTGTACTCTTCTGTGTCTGCTTTCTTTTGCTCAGCATTGTTTCTGGGAGAGTCCCCACCCTCCCACCCCCGCCACGGCCCTGGTCCCCCTTTTAGTATGTGTAACCATAGTTCATTCTGTTTTATGGATCTGTAGCATTCCATCATATAAACACATCAGAATTTGTCCCTTTTAATGGCAGTGGTCATTGGGACTCCTTCCACTTGTAAGTGTTTATGAATAGAGCTGCTGGAAACTTTCCTGGCCATGTCTTTTGGTGAATGTCTGTCTTCATTTCTCTTGAGTAGACAACTTGGAATGAAATTTCTGGGGCCTTGAGGAGGTATATATTCTATAGAATGCCATGTGATTTTCTGAAGTCGTTGAATCCATTGATACTCTGACCAACAACGTGAAAGGTTTGTTGCAGATGGTCACCAACATTTTGTATTTTTAAACAGTGTGATTTTTATCTGGCTAAAAGACTTTAACAAAATGGAAGATCGCATAGTTGTAATCATTGAGTACGCAGCCTTTTAACATAAAATGTTAGCAGGGCACCTGGGTGGTTGAGTCGGTTAAGTGGACGCCTTTGGCTCAGGTCATGATCTTGCACTTTGTGAGTTTGAGCCCCGCATCAGGCTCTGTGCTGACAGCTCAGAGCCTGGAGCGCGCTTTGGATTCTGTGATTCTGTCTTTCTCTCTCTCTCTCTGCCCCTCCCTCATTCATGTTTCTCTCTCTCTCTCTCTCTCTCTCAGGAATAAACGTTTTTTTAAATGTTAGCATACTGCCCATATATATACACTATTTCATATATATAATACATATTCCTTTATAAGTAAAATACATGCACATCTGATCTAGAATAGACAGCATATAAGATTTTTGAACGAGTAAAATAAACATAGAATGAGTAATATTTCCTTCATCAGCTCCAGAGAGTGGACATCTTTGTGCAGAAATTGTGTAAGACACTGTGAGGGAGCCTCGTGTCCCGTGGATCATAATGGAACCTACAGCTGCCAGATAGACTTCAGCACAGAAAAAACTGAAGCACGATAGACTTTCCCTGTGAGTTGTGCAACACCACCTTCTGGTCCAGTTTCGGAGATGGTCTAGACGGCATGGGAGTGAAGTTTTCCTAGGTGTCTAGAGTAAAATGTAGAAAAGATTTCAGGGGCTGATGACTGAGAGTCATCCCGGGATAGCCAGCTGCCGTGCTGGATGGACTTCAAGCTCCTTCATCCTTCCCAGGGGATGTGTGTGCGTGCCTGGAGTGTAGACCACTTTGGTCCCGTGTTTGTTTGTTTGTTTATTTTACTTATTTTTTGTGTTTATTTTTGAGAGAGAGCATAAGTGGGGGAGGGGCAGAGAGAGAGGGAGACCCAGAATCCAAAGCAGGCTCCAGGCTCTGAGCTGTCAGCACAGAGCCTGACCCGGGGCTGAAACTCATGAAGTGTGAGATCATGAGCTGAGCCGTAATCTGACACTTAACCTACTGAGCCACTCAGGTGCCCCAAGGTCCTGTGTTTATTTTGCTTGGGGCCAATTCTGTCATTGTTGCCATTACTGGCTGTTCATCTAAGTTGGTGGTTCTTAGAGGATAATAGGGTTTTTTTTGGGCACCCTTGACACTCTTCAGGGAGATCAGTGGGGTGAAAACTATTTTAATAATAATACTAATGTGTCATTTGTCTTTTTTTTCTTCTCCCCCATGGACACGGTAGAGTTTTCCAGGGGCAAAAACAGCTAATGGGTTATATGCTTGTGTAGTGTTTTTTAATTGTTTCAGTTTTACTATCAAATATCATAAATGTAGATAGAACCTGTATGAACAAAAATTCTTTGTGTTCCTCGATTTCTAGGAGTGTAAAGGGATCCTGAGATGAAACACTTCAAGAACCATTTTTTTTTTTTTTTATTAAAACCATTTAAAATGACACAAAAACTAAAAGTTAGACTTGATTAGAAATATCCTTTCTAGGGGCGCCTGGGTGGCGCAGTCGGTTAAGTGTCCGACTTCAGCCAGGTCACGATCTCGCGGTCCGGGAGTTCGAGCCCTGCGTCAGGCTCTGGGCTGATGTCTCAGAGCCTGGAGCCTGTTTCCGATTCTGTGTCTCCCTCTCTCTCTGCCCCTCCCACGTTCATGCTCTGACTCTCTCTGTCCCAAAAATAAATAAAGGTTGAAAAAAAAAATTAAAAAAAAAAAAAAAATAAATAAATAAAAGAAATATCCTTTCTAGAGGCACCTGGGTAGCTCAGTGGATTGGGTGTCAGACTTCAGCTCAGGTCATGATCTTGTGGTTTATGAGTTCGAGCCCCGCATCAGGCTCTGTGCTGACAGCTCTGAGCCTGGAGCCTGCTTTGGATTCTGTGTCTCTCTCTCTCTCTACCCCTCCCCTGCTCATTCTCTCTCTCTCTCTCTCTCTCTCTCTCTCTCTCTCTCTCTCTCTCTCAGGAAATGAATAAATGTTAAAAAAAATAAAAAAAAAAAAAAGAAATATCCTTTCTAGGACAGCATATGAAAGTGAATTACGTTCTTGAAGGAGAAAGGCTATTACCAAAGCCTCGTTTAAAGATTAAATGCATTTTTCACCCTTAGTAAAGTTGTTAAGGGGCTGGATAGTACAGGAAAAGGGGGAAAAAATTAAGCTTTTATAGTTTCGTAGTGTGTTTCACATAAAAGGGAGCTTTACTTACGTTTTTCACTGTACCTTTAGGTTAATATTTTCTTTTTACTTTGGAAACTTTTGAACAGATAGTAATTCTTTAGTGATACATCCAGGCTTATTAAAAAACAAACAAACAATGGAAATTCATTACACAATAAATTGTATCCATTCCTTCTGTATGACAGTGGGATAAAACTAACAATGGAATCCCCTGCAAATACAAAGGGATTACCTTGAACTAGCAGCTAATTTCAAACCCATGCGACTAATTTTTTTTTTATTTATTTTTTTTTAAATTTTTTTTTCAACGTTTATTTATTTTTGGGACAGAGAGAGACAGAGCATGAATGGGGGAGGGGCAGAGAGAGAGGGAGACACAGAATCGGAAACAGGCTCCAGGCTCTGAGCCATCAGCCCAGAGCCTGACGCGGGGCTCGAACTCACGGACTGCAATATCTTGACCTGGCTGAAGTCGGACGCTTAACCGACTGCACCACCCAGGCGCCCCCCCATGCGACTAATTTTAACGTAAGCCACGGCACTTCCCAATTTTCTCAGAAGGTCATTTCCACTGTCATCTTCTCCAATATAAAATTTCCATGCACCTCTCTCCTCAACAATATCGACTCGTGGCTCTTCAGACAGAGGTCAGAGAATCTGTCCACAGATCTACTTTACCTGCAAATTGTTGGAAGTTTTCCTGAAACATTGGGATGTTGCAGAGACAAGGTTAGGGCCCAGTGTTGCCTATCCATTGCTTTAGGTCTCCAAAATTCTGTTCCGTAATTGTTAAGGCATCAGTGTGCAGCATGTCCAGACTCTGTTAGCATTCCATAGAAATGCCGAGGTGCTTTTAAATATCCCTTCTCTAATTTTCGTAAGGATTGCAGTCAGAGAAATTGTTGGTTAGACTATCCAGAATTTCTATTTTCATGCAGTAAGTTTCCTCTAAGATTGAGTGCTGGGAAAACATTTGTCATGTCTGCCGATGAGCATGAATACTTGATTCAGATACCGAGAATTACATTTCCTTATGGCCTTGGTTGAGAGAAATGGAGTTTTAAGTCTAATGCACAGAGTAACTTTAGTGCCAGGAGTCCAGTATGTATTTTTTTTCCTCCTCTGAACAATTAATTTTGATAGGTTAAGTCTTTGTTTAGTTGCGCGTGCGCGCGTGTGTGTGTGTGTGTGTGTGTAAAGTGTCCTCCATCTTGTGTGGATATAGGCAAGGCGTAAATCAAATACATAAATATTTTTATCAGTGGATTACCAGGACTCTGGAAGACAGGGTATTCAGTGCTGGAATTATCACTTGAGCAGCAGTTACCATTTGGAAAGAAGAGCTTCTCCAGCCCTTGGAGCTTCGATGGGTATAGTCAACATGATTTCCAATTAGATTAACAGCTGTGAGGCTCTCCTTTCCATTCCAACACACAAAAGATTGCTGGCTTTGATTTTTAAGGATGTGTCGCTACAGCCCTGATCATGGTTATTAGAGCTGTAAACTGGTTGAGGCTGTTGGAGGTGGGACACACACCCACATTTTCTGCACAGAGTAGAAATTAGGCAAATTACATACAGACCAACTATGTGGTTTTAGAATTTGGAAATCACTGAGTCCCACCTGCATGATGTTGGTCAGATCCAAGCTCTTTACTCATCTCTCTGCGTCATCCTCGATAATCAGAGGACTAATGAGGCAAGACCGAAGAGACGACACTGTAAGAAAACAAATCTCTTCAGCAGGGGAAAAAAAAAAAGTGTTGTAGGTGTTGTAACTGGAAAGGAACATTAGATAGAGTTTAACATGGAGTTTTTGCAAGTAGGACCTGAGATAAAGAACATTCTAGGTGCAGGGAGAGAACCTGGACAGGAAAATGCAGAGTCGGTCGATGGCTTCATAGGTTAGCCCGCGGTCTGCTCTGTTCCTCTCCCCTGTCTGCGGTGGCTGCCTGAAGCATGTCTCCCCAGCCTACCCGATTCCTGCTCTAATATTCCCGCCCACCTCCCCTGGAAATCCCAAGTGAGTAACCTGACCTCAACTTCGAAGGAGAATAGGAAGCTAGGAAAAGTTTGGTGGCAGGTATCAGGACTGTGGCTACGCACTTCTGAGAGTAGTCTAGCAGCACTGCGTAGGAAGGGATTGGCGTGGGGAGGGTCTGTCATCAAGGCTCAAAACTGTTCCATCCCTGAAACCTCAAGATTGAAGGCCCCACGTCTGCCCTTCATTTGTGATTTGTCAGTAGTTGGACGGAGGATGAGAACTAGAGATGGAAGAGGAAGCAGGTGGGTTCTACAATGGAAACCTGACACTCATTCAGGGGTGCAGTTCTAGAACAGTGCAGTGAAGAGTTGAAAACCAGGGGAATCTGGGTTTTTAGGGAGCCCCCTGAATAGTGTGTCTCATCATCTCTTTCTTGGTCGAGTTCACCAGGCTAGTGGAGAGAGAGACAGCAGTCAACTCCATGGATTGGATTGCATTGGTGCATTTAACAATGCACATTGTGACATTGTGGATGAGAGAATGATTTAGACCAATATGAGCATAATCCGATAACACACCACTCTAAATGCAGCTTTTAAAACCTCCCAACAAAAGAGGTGTGCCTGGGGGGCTCAGTCAGTTAAGCAAGTGTCTGACTCTTGATTTCGGCTCAGGTCATGATCTCAAGGTTCGTGGGATCAAGCCCTGCATGGGTCTCTGTGCTGACTGTGTGGAGTCTGCTTGGGATTCCCTCCCTTCCTCTCTCTCTCTCTCTCTCTCTGCCCCTACTCCATGTTCTCTCTTTTTCAAAATAAACTTAAAACAAAAAAAAAAAAACTCCAACAAACGAGACTAATAGCTTCATACAATAAGCCAATAGAACTTGCCCTGGAACCATTTTGTATGTAAGTTCTTGAGATTCTGTTCTAATAGATGGCAGAAGAAAAATCAATTAACCACTGCCTCTGGGAGCCAAGAATCTCTTAATTAACTGTACCTAGTCCTGTAGGTGTTGGTGGAAGTGCTGATGAGGGTTAAGGCAACAGAAGAACTGTGAATTGTAGTAGAGTTTTCTTAAATACTAAGGCCTTCAAAAATGGCAGCAGAAGGAGAGCCCTTAGTTGTTCCCATCCAGTCCTTTCTCATTTGGACAAGGCGGGTTGCCCCAGAGGATAGATGAGCCCTGTCCACAGGTGGTTTCTGTGTCACTGGGAAGGGTTTTTTTCTAGAAAGATGGAATGAAGAGCCAGGGTCCTTGCTTCCCAGAATGAGAATATAGAAGAAAGGAAGTGTTCTCTCTTCCTACTCTCCACCTATGAATCATCAAAAGGAGAGAAATTGGATTATTTGAGAAGTCACTTTCATCTTATTAAATATAGCAAAATGGACTGGATGAGAAAGAATTGTATCCTTTCTGTTGCCTGCAAGAGAAGATTAATTGAACAAACTTGTGGTAAGAAGTTTAGTTTCCCCCGAGGAAAAAATAAGTCATGACAACAGGGTGCTGAGAGACAGGCTGTCTATTGTGCAGTCCATTAGCGCTAAGGAAATAATTGGTTTTTCAGCGATGACTGATGAATAATTTTAACGTGTTTATAAACATGAAGGCTGCATCAACAAAGCGTTTCCTGAAATACTCAGAGTGAAGAAATAAAACAAAACCCTGTGCCTGTTGATTATATCAGCGTTCAGCTACTTCCCCTAACGATTCAATTTCCTTGATTCTTTACAACCATTTGCATTATAGTCCCCAACCGACAGAATCATCACACAAATAAACAAAAGTTATGAAAAATCCTCACAGGATTAAACACCCCTTATTTCTGCAGTATTTTTGGCTAATTTGCATTCACAAAGACAACTGAACTGAGTATGTCTGTCATAAACCTAATCATAGCTAAATATCAGTAATGACCTGCTTAAGCAAGGCCGCTTGGGCCCTGGAATGGTTCTGTGAAACATGTGATTGTCCATTTGAGGATCCTTCAGCGGAGAAAGGATGATACTGTGTTTTTAATATTCTTGTTTTTTTTTTAAGTACAGTTTTGAACATAATTACTTTTTTAATTTCTTTTATTTGAGAGAGAGTGAGGGAGAGGGGCAGAGAGAGGGAGTGAGAGAATCTCAAGCAGGTTCCATGCTAGGTATGGCTGGTCAGGACTCAATTCCGTGAACTGTGACATCATGACCTGAGCTGAAATCCAGAGTCGGACTCCCAACTGACTGAGCCACCCAGAGGCCCCTGTTTTTTATACTCTGTTTGCTAGAAGTAATGATTCGCTGAATTCCAACCTGGGCTTATTAACTCATGGGTCTGGATGCATTTCATCATTGTACCGCAGTGGTTATTATGTCTAGAGGAAGGAATTTGATAATCCCATTTTAACATACAAAGGGAGATCATGATGGTTCAGCACAAGAGTGTTTGAAAAGAAAAATTACATCACTTCATCTTTCACTGCCTTACTTTTTTCTAACCAGGAAAATATTACCCTGTGGAGTAAGGAACTAATTCTGTCTCAGAATGTATGTGAATGTTGATTTTCTCCATTTTATAATTTCTGAAATAGTGAAGAAAGTTTGGAATCCAAGTATCACATCTAATCAGACAACAAAATACCCAGAAAATCAGAGTTTCTGGATATCTGACAAACGTTGTGAGAGGAACTTGCAAAATGATGGTAATATTAGACTTGGAGGCTGTGGACCACTGCTTTTCAGTATGAAGAGAATATATATCTGAATCATTGAAAGAATCAGTGATGACCTCTCATTTTACTCGAATGCTGAAAACGTTCAATATGTGCATATTTTCACATCTGTAGATGCAATAAATGGCAGGAAGTTGTCAAAGGAATGTAAAAGTCCAAAGTAATCAAGGCTCGGTGGTCAAAACCTTTGCCTAGTTGACCAGTACATCTTGTAAGCAGTGTTATTCTTCACCCGATAAGTATATTTCACAATTGTTATGTGAAAAGACCAGAAACGTTTGAACATATCGATGGTGTCATTTTGACCAAGAAGCCATTTGACTGGCTCCTTGCTGCTGCTCACCCATAGACTGATGGAGTTCACCCTGCATTACTGAGCAGAGACAGGGCACAGAATTGAGAGATGTGGTGGAAAATCATGTCCTCATTGCAAAGGAAGGAAACGTCTGTACAATAGCAAGATGGGTGGCTCAGTCGGTTGAGCGACCAACTCTTGGTTTCAGCTCAGGTCATGATCTCATGGTTTGTGGGATTGAGCCCTGCACTGGGCTCTGCGCTGACAGTGCAGAGCCTGCTTGGGATTCTGCCTCTCTCCCTCTCTCCTTCTCTCAAAATAAATACACTTAAAGAAAACAATAGCAAAATGGTGGTCACCCTTTTCTAGAAAGCCCCAAAGTTAGCATTACTACTAGTGGAACAACTTGACAATGGATGACTCTTGATGTGACGCAATATAAAGTCCACAGCATCATCTGTGACGTGTTCTTGTGGATAATGTGAAACTTGAAAGCCATTTGACATAACTTGAAGTTACCAGGAATACAAGGATAGAGGGGCATTAAATGAGACTACAAGGAAACAGGCAAAGAGGCCTATGATACTGTGGGCATGCAATGAGAAAACTGGCCTGGCCCCTTCAAAAAATTCATGTCAGGAGAAAACTGTTCAGGGCACTCGACAACGTTAGGAGGGACTGATGGGGCACAATAGCCAAATTAAATCTGTATTCGTTATCTATTGCAGTAAAACAAACTCTACCAAAATGGGGTGGTTGAAAACCACAAACCTGGATCATCCCCTTGTTTGTGTGTGAGGAATCGGGTACAGCTGGCCTTTGGTGAAAAGCCTGTCCTGAGGTCCCAAGCTCCTGACTAGGCTACGGGCTCAGCCAGAGCTAATCATGGAGGGGAGGGACGGTGGGTGGGGTGACAGGACAGGAGGAAGGGTTTCAGAGCTCATCATGGGGGTGTTGGTTGGCCTCTGTTCCCTGCTGTGTGGGCATTTCCGTAGGCCTGCCTCACATCATGGCAGCTGGCTTCTCTCAGGGCAGGTGATTCAAAGATGAGACAATGACCGGGACAAAATGCACAGCCTTTTCGTAAGTTAATCTCAATAAGTGACATCCTGCCACTTTTGTATTCCTGTCCCTGAGTGATTCGGTAATTCCCACTCTCACTTGAGGGGCCCAGGTGGCAGGATTGCATAATGACATGAAGACCAGGGGACAGTGAACTCTGGGGACTGTCTTAGAGGCCACTGACCACAATCTGCTTGAAGCCTGATTGATTCTAGAGGGAAAAAATTCTGTAAAAAGTATTTTAGGGTCAATCGGGAAAGTTTGAAAAAACAATTGTTGCAAAGTAATGAATACGTAAGAGAAAGGGTAATGTTTTTACACTGTCTTAAAAAAAACAGTTTTGAACTTCATTATAAGTAATGGTTATGCGAGAGAATGTAGATACCTTAGAAAACACAGGCTTGAGTCTGTAGGCACAAAGTATTATGATGTCTTCAATTTATTTGCTAATTATTTACATACATGTAAAAACACGCACTTAACGCATGGACACATACATAAATAGACGGCAAAGTGGGTAATGTAATAACAATGATTAAACCCAGGTGGTGCATATGTGGCCGTTCATTATCTTATTGTTTTAGCTTTTCAGTCTATTTGGGATTGTTTCCTAACTACATGGGGGCTACATGTGATGTGTTAGGTCGGCCTTACTTCTGCCTTGTTCCGGCAAGTCCGGGAAAGCAGGTTACACAGAGCTCTGCCAACTTTTCACACTTGTAAGGGCTGTTCCAGGTAGTATAGGGAAAACTCCTAGTGTCAACACGCCCAGCCCTCCCCCTTACTTACATTGCTGCAAGACTTACCCGCTTCCTAAATGCCTGTGTGTACATGGTGACCACTCTAGGAGAGGGTAAACCATTTTCCTGGGAGACCAGGCACCTGGGATGTTCACTGGAGTGGATTGGGTGACATTTATACCCACTACGGTCCTGATTTTCTTTTCTTTTCTTTTTTTTCTATTTCCCTTCAGGATTTTTAAATGTTTGGGGTGTGTGTGTGTGTGTGTGTGTGTGTGTGTGTGTGTGTGTGTGTGTGTGTGTGTGTTTGAGAGAGAATCCCAAGCAGGTTTCATGCTCTGCATGTGAGATCATGACCTGAGCCCAAATCAAGAGTGGACGCTTAACCGACTGAGCCACCCAGGCACCCCCAGTAGTCTTGAAATCAGCTTTCCTTTTGGAGATGTCCTGATTTTACCCTCTAACCTCTCTTCCCTCTCTGGACTCCCTCATAACTTCCCATGATGGGCAAATCCTCTTAGATGGGGAGTCTCTGAGGTGATTGGGATCTACCGGCTGGCTGGGTCTTCACTAGAGGTACCTTTCCAGCCATCTGGTGGGGGTTTTCCAGAGTGCGTTGTTTCTGGAGTTGTTAAGTACACTGTGCTTTCTTAAATCATTTATAATGTTCTACCTTTACATTTTATCCCAGGCCATAGGTGCACATTCACTGATGTTAGGATGTTGGCTTATGTATTCTTTCTAGAATGTAGTATAATTGTGGATCTCCACAGTGTAATCATTTATTAAATTGCTTCTAAAGTGATCCTTTAAAAGCTGTTTGTAATAACATTCAACACTTTTGACCATGAGATCATACCCCCAGGAATAATTAGTAAATCTGTGTTGAATTTTTCTGCCTCTTTTTCTTACCAACTCCATTAGCTAATCTGTATAGCATCCAAAACCATTACTGAGGCTTTCTCCAGATTGTTACATCTTCCCCTGACCGTACATTGGTTGTCACAATGAACATCATGGAGAGAACTTAGTGGAGACTGATATGTGCCAATTACTTCTGTTTTGGGGATATTTGGGTGGGACAAGGCTTTATTTTTACATTTCAGGTATTCTGTGAACTTCTCAGTATTTCCATAGTTTAACCCTAAGCCAAGGACATTTATAATAACATGCCACTTAAAACATGTTTTTCTGGTAGCACGGTCATCATTTATTGAATGTAGAAACTAAAGGAAAGCATAAGTGGTGATAGAAAATCCACTTTAACCCAGCACCCGGGAAAAGTCACAGGTAAGAGTTTGGTCTATTTCAAACCACCTTCATGACCAAGAAAGTGTCCAGGCAGTAAGATGAAAATGTCTGCATGTTAAGAGGAGAACAAAAAATAGAACAAACTAAAAAAGGAGTGGAAAAAGTCTGGGGGCAAGATGGCCATGCAGACCTTGTATGGTGGCTCCATAAAGTTTTCAAGGCCCCGAGTTACTCCTAGCCTATTGCTGTAGCACCCCCAGACTTGCCTGCATCCCTAGGGTGTCCCAGCCTCATGGTCCCAAATGGCCAAGCTGGTTTACTTTCCATCTCTGCATTTTAGCTGCTATGATGGAAGAAGGGAATTGAAAGCGGCCCACTCTCTGCTCTTCAAAGAAACTTCCTGGAAAACGGCTTATGTTTCTTCCATCTACATCCAAGCGGTCAGAAGTTAGTCACTTGGTTGCCAGGGTGGCTGGGTGCAAAGTCGGAGTCTGAGAAAAGAAACGTGAGAATAAATGAAAGACAGTATTCTAACTTAGAGGCAGGAATTCTCTTAAGATGCTGGGACAATGGGTGACTTAATTGTCCATACCTACATGTACGTGATTTTATTTTCTAAGCTTTCTATCGTAAGCTTACAAAGAGTTCCTCTCCATAAAATAACTGACTTAGACCAGGCATGTCTCACTTGTTGTGATTAACCATTTTCTTTCCTTGAGAAAAATCTGCACAGGAAAAGTAGTGATATTCTTATTTTGAAGAGAAGTAAACTAATCGTCCAGAGAGGCCAAGATCTCTTCTGATACCACAGACTTGATGAGTGACAGAAACTGCTAAGCACTTGCAAAGATCTTGTCTTAATTTAGTGCTCGTTGCTCAGAGCAGTTGCTCCCTCAGAAGAGAGGGGGCATTTATTAGACACCTCAATGTGACAAGTGAACACAGTAGATACATAAGATCCCATTCTACTTAATCGTCTAACCCAGGGCTCAGCAAACATCTTCTGCAAAAAGCCAGACTGTGACGATTTTAGGCTTTGTGGACCCAAAGCGGGGCCATTATTTAGGAACTTAAATAACCCAAGAGGAAACCAATGTTTCCCCCTAGCCATCTGAAAATGTACAGATGATCCTTAGCTCCTGGGAACTGGCAAATCCCGTGGCGGAGGGCTCTGTTCACAGCCCAGTGGAATATACACACAGCGACGAGCTCACTCTGTAGATGAGCGGATAGTCACTTAGAGGGCTCACCTGCGTTCACAAAACTAGCAACTAGGGGGGCTGGGATTGGACTCCTGTTTATGTGACTCCAGAATCTGTATGCCCTTCTTACTTGGCTGTGGTGTAGAGAAGGTAAACAAACTCATGTGTAAATACAGGTTTTCTAGTGGAGGAAAATGTCTTCCACAGCCAAGAGTGTTTCCAGGCCCTGCCGGGAGCGTGTTGGGCACTTCTGTCTCACCTGATGTCATGGTAACACTTCAAACAAGTTGAAGACCCATTAGTAAATCTCAAACTCCGGGAAGAGCGAGGCTATGTCTAGTTACAGCATTTATTTCCCTTCGAGTAAAGATGGCCTTACCTTTTGGCTTTAGTGCAGGCTGAAATCTTTGTGTTTAAATGGGGGGGGGGGGGCGGAAAGAGGAATGATAATGTTTTTACTTGATTTGAAAACAGAGACTTTGAAAGTTATCAACAGTGTTTCCCTTCCTCATTCCATTTAAATGGTACTGTAATGGTCTCTTTAAAGAAAAGGCTCAGAGACCTGGGTTGTCATCCAAGGGATAAACTTCGAATGCAGCATATTAATCAAGAATGGCAACAAATGTGTCCCCACATGGGCACCTGACTTGCCAAACCTCACACTCAGAAACAAGAAACGACAGATGGCAATTGGCACTAACAAGGAGGGGCCCGTTCAGGGAGGCGTCTTGTGAATGGAGCGTGAAGCGTGGGTCGCCCAGTGGCTTCAAGTTAATTGATTCACGGTAGCTAGACACGTGAGGACCCTCAGTAGGGAGAGCCACTGAGCACGCATTAATCACAGGTGGCCCATGTTGAGTCCCCATCGTTTGCCCAGCCTCTTAAGGAGCTGGTTGTGAATTCTCACGTTTACAACCATCCTGATAGGTTTGTATTGTCATGACTTCACAGAGGAGGAGTTGAGTCTAGTGAGATGAAGTCATTTCCGACCTCACGTGCTTACGGATGGCAGAGCTGCGTTAATCCAGGGCTCTGGTCCTTTCCGCTGTACGTTCCTGCTTCTGATGCCGGTTCATGCCAACGCGGAGGGCTGTATTGGAAGTGTGCCCAGTGCATTTCTTCTTCTGCTTGCCCATAACTTTGCTCCTGAGATACGTGCTTAGCATTTCTGGTTGGACTGGAATCACAATTACGGGTATTTAATCTGTGGTCCCTCTGTTCACTGAATGTGTTTAAGAAATGATGTGAATTTTTGGATTTTCAGGACATCTATTAAGCATTTGGAAAACTACTGAGAAAGTAAGATTTTCCTCCTTGGGTTCTGGAGGCTTGATGCTTACCCACGCTGAAAGAGAGTGGTTCATTTTTCAGTTAACATGAGTCAACACTACGATTCAAACACCCAGATTGTCCAAGTCCACAGAAAGCATGTGCTGTAAGGGTAGCATTCACTTTGAGATGGAAGTTAATAGGCTTCACAAAGTTCTTCTAAATAAAGTATTTAGAGTAAACTTCTTAAGCCCTTTGAATGCAGTCGTTGAAGAGATTGAATAGCGGGCTTTATCGGGCATCGAGGAATTCAAGTGCAGGCATGAACAGCCTTTTGTTAGTTGGAAGCCTTGTATGTTCTGAGGCTGTTTACCTTTCTGGACCCATTGGTGCAGTTTGGTACCACAGGCTTGTTCTGTCTTGTTTATCATTACATTAGCTTGACTTCCTCAAATGTACCCGGTTGTTTCTCTTTCTCTGAGGTTGACCTGCTCTCCCTGCTGGAGCCTCGGTCCCTCTCCACTGGGTCAGCCCCCTCTGCTGCCCCATCCGCCCTGGAGATCTCTGCCATGGAGTAAGGGATCTCAGATCCTAAGAGTTCTTCAGTCTCCACTAGCTCCACTGACTTTCTGCCTTTAGACCCACTTTTTTTCATACTTTATTCATTTTTTAAATATAATTTATTGTCACAGTGGCTTACAAACAACACCCAGTGCTCATCGCAACAGGTGCCCTCCTCAGTGCCCATCACCCACTTTCCCCTCTCCCCCTCCTGCCATCCACCCTCAGCTTGTTCTCTGCCTTTAAGAGTCTCTTATGGTTTGCCTCCCTCCCTCTGTTTGTAACTATTTTTGCCCTTTCCCCTCCCCCCATGGTCTTCTGTTAAGTTTCTCAAGATCCATATATGAGTGAAAACATGATATCTGTCTTTCTCTGACCCACTTGTTTCACTTAGCATAATACCTTCCACTTCCATCCACATTGCTGCAAATGGCATGATTTCATTCTTTCTCATTGCCAAGTAGTATTGCATTGTATATATAAACCACATCTTCTTTATCCATTCGTTAGTTGATGGACACTTAGGCTATTTCCATAATTGGTTATTGTTGAAAGTGCTGCTATAAACATAGGAGTGCATGTGCCCCTTTGCATCAGCACTCCTGTATCCCTTGGGTAAATTCCTAGCAGTGCTATTGCTGGGTCATAGAGTGGTTCTATTTTTAATTTTTTGAGGAACCTCCACACTGTTTTCCAGAGTGGCTGCACCAGTTTGCATTTCCACCAACAGTGCAAGAGGGTTCCCATTTCTCCACACCCTCGCCAGCATCTAGAGTCTCCTGGTTTGTTCATTTTAGCCACTCTGACCAGCGTGAGGTGCCATCTCAGTTTGATTTTCATTTGTCTCTCCCTGATGATGAGTGATGTTGAGCATCATTTCATGTGCCTGTTGGCCATCTGGATGTGCTCTTTAGAAAAGTGTCTATTCATGTCTTCTGCCCATTTCTTCACTGGATTATTTGTGTTTCCAGGTGTTGAGTGTGGTAAATTCTTTATAGATTTTGGATACTAGCCCTTTATCTGATATGTCATTTGCAAATATCTTTTGCTATTCTGTCAGTTGCCTTTTAGTTTTGTTTATTGTTTCCTTTGCAGTGCAGAAGCTTTTTATCTTGATGAGGTCCCAATAGTTGATTTTTGCTTTTAATTCCCTTGCCTTTAGAGACCTGGTGAGTAAGAAATTGCTGTGGCTGAGGTCAAAGAGATTGTTGCCTGCTTTATCCTCTAGGGGTTTGATGGTTTCCTATCTCACATTTAACTCTTTTATCCATTTTGGGTTTATTTTTGTGTACGGCATAAGAATCTGGTCTAGTTTCATTCTTATGCATGTTGCTGTCTATTTCTCCCAGCACCATATGCTAAAGAGACCGTCTTTTTTCCATTGGATACTCTGCCCTGCTTTGTCAAAGATTAGTTGGCATACATTTGTGGGTCCAATTCTGGGTTTTCTATTCTATTCCATTGGTCTATGTAGACACACTTTTAAACATCAGACTAACACAGAAGGCAGTCAGACTTGGCCTCAGTACATCACTATGGGCTCCTTTTGAAAAGCCTGAAAAAACGTTTACTTGTGACTCTGTGGTCAAACTCAATGTAAGTCATCAAAAACATAGTAAGAGTTAACATTTATTAGTGAAAAATAGATTAAAAGGTGATCGGATATACAGCTAATGATCACATTTCAGGAAAATATTTAAAATAGAACTACCCCAAGGTTAGAGTCAAATTTGTAATGTATATGCTCATGTACAGTGATGTTAGAGAGTTTATTTTTTTCTGGCCCCAAAGTGTTTTTGTGGATGTTTTGGTTTGATTCTGTTCCACCTAGGGTAATAAAATACAACAAAATCGGTCCAGTTACATATCCTTATGTGTTCTCTCACATGTGTGTTAATGAGAGGAAAGATGCTTAACAGCCATATAGAGACAGAAAATCTTAAAAGGAATAATGAACCTTTGGGCAGTTTTAGGGGTTTCTAGAAGGGGATGTTCTCTGAGATGCCATCAGATCTCCAAAACCCGTTTTTAGTATTTTTGTCAACACAGAACCCAATATGGGGCTCGAACCCATGAACCGTGAGATCATGACCTGAGCTGAAGTCAGATGCTTAACCGACTGAGCCGCCCAGGCATCCCTAAATGTTACTTTAACTTTTGAAAGAGAGAGCAGGGGAGGGGCGGGGGGGGGGGGTACTGAGGATCCTAAGCAGGCTTCATGCTGACAGCACAGAGCCTGATGTAGGGCTTAAACTCACAAACCACAAGATCGTGACCTGAGCCAAAGCCACATGACCTGATCTCAGATGCTTAAATGACTGAGCCACCCAGGTGCCCCTCCAAAACCTCCTTTTAAAGGGAAGCTCTGTATGTTAAAGATGGAAATCATTGTACTTGGCAGGTATCCTACGGCCAGAAAATCCCAGCCTCAGTCTTCAGGGTCCCAATTTCTCATTTAACTCCTCCTTTCGGTACCAAGCACAGGATGTTTTGGCAGCCCCTTCTTCTCCCCTAATTCTTGGAGAGCCCCAATTCAAAAGCTGGTAGTATTAGGAATTTTCCAGGTCAATGGAAAGAATTCTGTCCCCAGGGCTGGTTTGCCCACAGACTGCAGTAAAAGGAAATGAAAACAACTTGAGTTGGTTCCGAACCAAATAAACTTTCTAAAGTGCTGAGCTCTCCTAATTCTTCCAGCCCAAACTGGGGCTCATCGTTGGTTGCTTTGATGGCATATAAATTTTGAGGTTGAGTTTTTGAAGGGAGATTCTAGAACCTGATGGCAGTGAGAGAATTCTAATCACATGGAGCTAGTCTGCCAGTGCAAATGAGCTCCGCAATAGGAACATGTCAGAAATGTAGAAATTGACATTTCAGGACTGCCCCTTAGACCAAGAAGGAAGAGGTGTTTGTTTTTTCTTTTCTTGTCTTTTTTTTAATGGTGGGTTGAGCAGAGATGTTCAGAATGGAAATGATGCTTCAAATAAAGATGAAATATACATGGTTATTAAATGCACATTTATTACTGACCTCCCCAGTGCCTTTCTATGCTCGCTTAATTTCCTGGTTGTTGCCCTTTTTGGGCACATTTCGCATGGAAGCCAACAAATTTATCTTATTCCCCTATGCCTACCCCACCCAGACCAGGCACAAGGGACAAATTTCATTCAGTGATTCAGGGAACAATTTCGACATTTGTACTTAGAATAAGAAAGAAGGCGAAAAGGAAATATTATGGTCAGTAGAAAAACAGGACTCCCTGATTTTTACATACAGGTAATATTCTTCCAAGTGCATCCATACATTGGGAAATCTGCAGACCTGACAGAGCTGTACTGATAAGCAGACAGCTGACCTGGTTGGGGTACCCGTGTTCTCAACAGTTAGGCTGCAACCACTACTCTGAAATGAATCGCTCTCTACCTCACTGTCAAGCGTGTGGAGCCCCGCCTTCCTCTGGAGGTTGAATTGCCGAATTCTTGAGATGACCAAGAAGGTTTTTGCATATGTAGACTCTTCGTACCCACTCCCACGAGGAGAACCACCACGTAGGTAGAGAATTGCTCCCATCCTTAGCCATTTGAGTCTGACTCACATGAACCAATAACAATACCCCAATTTTTTTTTTCCCAAAAGCATTTCACTCTAGGGTGCAGTTAAGAGGCGCAGTATCTGTTTATAATTCTTAGGGATTATAATTCTTATAATCTTATAATTCTTAAATCTTTAGTTGATTTCAACTAAAATCAAGTACACTAAGTGCCAGCCTTGTCTCTCTGGTGGGCACTTCAAACGTGGTTGTAATTGAGATCGGCAGTTCCGAAATAAATAATTTGCCAAAAGCAGGTGGCGGACCATTGCTTTCTCCCTAATGTCCATCTGTGGAGCCCTTGGAGACCTCGCTGAAATGATGAATTGATGCGTCTAGTGGGAAACAGCGTGTTACCCCGACCGGTGCCGTAGATGAGCAGGAGGCCGGCACGACGCAAGGAAAGCTCAGCTGGTGGCGTGTAATAAAGCATCTGTGGATGTTAGGGATTCCTGAAGCTCTTTGATTTTGTTTCCCCATGTTTCTGCTGAACCAAGAGTTTTCTTGTTAGGCTAACATCTCATCATTTTCTAAAAGATTTGTTGTGTTTTTAGAGGCAATGCCTTTACATTTCAAATATAGCCAAGAAGGCTTTTTATGCTCACACTTGTTACCATCGTGAACTGGTGACCACCTGATAGAGATCATGAGCTTCAAGAGGCTCAGAACACATTTTTTTCTGGAAAGCCATCTATGTCCTTAGGGAACCTGCTATGCCAAAGAGGAACAAGGGCTGTGCGGCATCTTGCGCACTTAGAAGGATTAACAAAAGTTAATTGTTAGTGCCTAAGCAGGATAATGAAAATAAAGGGCCTTATTTTTGTAAAAATTGTCAAATATAGAATATAGATTAAATATAACTAGATATTATATAATCTAGGTATTCTATATAACATACAGAATATGCTAATATTTATTGTAGAATGTAGATTACGAATACCAGAGTTTCTGAGTTGGAGGGGATCTCAGAACTTACCTCTGCATTCTAAAAATGCCTCTCTGTGGCTTATTCCCTGTGAGCCCATCTCTCTTTCAGTCACGTGAACGTGATTCCTATTGGATTCAGTCTGTTCACAAGATATCTATTGACATTAGCTCTGTGCTCAGCACTGAGGCAGGTTCCTGGGCTGCGCGAATGAAGAAAGCATAGTTTCCACCGATTGCTCTAGAGACGTTGAAACCTGTCCAGAGTCGCCGCTGTCACAGGTTGGATGTGGGTCAGCTGGACTCTTTTGGTGGCTCAGTGGCTCCAGCCTGGGTCCCGGACGCACACCTGTGCTCGGGCTTCCCACACAGCGATCCTCCCCCCAGGGCCCTGAGGTCGGTCCCATGGTCTGCGACGCAGGTCCTGCTTCTTAGGGTTCGCCGGTGGCCAATAATAAACACCTGCGGTTCCGGGATCCGGAAGTGAAGCTGTACGGTGTGTGTTAAATGAAGGTGAAGCCCCGGCTGATGACAGAAGGCGCCAAGAGCAGATCTCTAGGCCCCTGTGCAGACCGCACGTAGCTTAAACCACCGGAAGCAGGTCATTGTTGCCCGAGGGGGTGTCCGAATGGCAGCCCAGGTCACCATCTCCCGCGAGCTTTCTCTGCTTCTTCCGCCTGACCTTTGTGTGTGGTTCTCATGGTCTTGGTCAGTGGCTGCGAACATGGTTCATGGCAGAGAGTTGGTTACTGGTTCACATTATAAGAAAGCAAAGGTTCATCCTTGGTATTTGAGTGGCCTTTAGCAACCATTTGGAGATTGCTGCCAGAATTTTTTGTGTCATTAAAAAGTTATGTGTGTATGGGATGCCTGGGTGGCTCAGTCAGTTAAGGTCATGATCTCATGGTTCATGGGTTCAAGCCGCCTGTTGGGCTCTGTGCTGACAGCTTGGAACCTGGAGCCTGCTTCAGATTCTGTGTCTCCCTCTCTCTGCCCCTTCCTCGTCCATACCTTCTCTCTCTCTCTCTCTCTCTCTCTCTCTCTCAAAAATAAAAAAAAAAAAATTAAAAAAAATGTTTGTGAGACTGTGTATATATCACTATTAATTTTTTTTGTTCCTAATCTGTATGTATGTACGTGTGTATGTATGCATGGTATGGGGGGGTGTGAGATACAGTACGTATTATATAATACTTTTTTTAAAAAAACAAAGTCTTCAAATTCTTGTTTTGTTACCAAATTAGGATATGATCAAGATACAGTGTTTTCTCTGCTATTTAAGAACTTTCTGACCTAATAGCATACCCAATGCTTACTCTAAAAAAAAAAAAACTGTCAAACACTTTAATATGTGTTTAAAAACTAGGATATTAGTAGAATTATGTTGAAGGTTTTGGTGCATTTGAGGAAGAAATGAAAGTTAGCACTACATTCTGGGACACTTCATCACTAGATCCATAGCCCTAAACCCTTCAGTACATTGATTTTTTTTTTTTAATTTAAAATTTTGGGAAATTACTAGTTTTCCATTTAATACTGACTTTTATAAGACTTTGTTCTATACAATAAAAAGTTTATTTTAAGCGCTTTGTTTTTTTCCAAGAGATCTGTGTAAGAATACCAGGATGATCACTGCACCATGTGGATGCATCCCGGGTCAGGCAACAGCAATTTTGTTTTCCTGGTGACCATTTCGGATCTAGTTTAATAGGCTGTGTAGGTAGCTTAGTCTCAAAGAGCTGCTTTTTCAACATGATGTCCTGAAACCAGCCTACACACAGTGATGAGGCGGTGACTAATAGAAACAAGGTTTTGGAGGAAAGGGTAGTCCAGTCTCAGAGAACAGCAGCTACACAGCTAACCCAGGCTTCTGCTTGAATGTCCCTCACCTCCCGTGTCTCATGAAGTAACAGCCGTGCCCACCACGGACCAGGTGTGGGGGACACAGGACTGCCACCTCTGAGCAGGGCATCTCAAACTCCCGACTCTTAGAGCTGCCCCCAGTCCTCAACCCACGATCCCACATGGGCTTGGAATGGACACGGAATTCTTTGCTTTTACAGAAAACTGAAATTTGAAACAAAATTAGAAGCAGGGTGCTTGTTACCTATGTCTATGGAAGCCCCCTGGTTTGCTTTTTACCTTTTCTATGGAACGCTTAGAATGGAGTCTCTTTTTTTCAGTTGAAATAAGTGAGTAAATCAAGGGAACAGGGAAGAATAAGGAATTCAGAGAAGGGGTGCCTGGGTGGCTCCGTTGGTTAAACAACGGACTTTGACTCAGGTCATGATCTCATAGTTCATGAGTTCGATCCCTGCATCAGGCTCTGTGCTGACAGCTTGGAGCCTGGACCCTGCTTCAGATTCTCTGCCTCCCTCTCTCTCTACCCCTGCCCTGCTTGTGTGCTCTCTCTCTCAAAAATAAATAAACATTAAAAAAAAATTTAGAGGAGAAAATGGTGACCACAAGCCTAGTCCTTACTAGGGGTGTGTATATTACTATGCTCACGATTCACTAGTGGTGAACAAGTAGATTAAAGTTAGTTTCTGTTTTTTACTTATTGTTTACAGAAGTATTTTTGTTGTGGTGGTGATTCAGTGCTCTTTTTTTCTTTTCCCCTCCAAAACATCATTTGACAAAAAGACAAAAGTCTGACACGTTTCCAAGATTCAGTGGCACCACTGATGATGGGGTGAGCCCTTGCACGAATGACAGGTTTGGGGGAGGGAAGAGGAAACTATGAATTATACTCAGTGCCTGGAAGCTGCTCTGAGTGACTTCTAATTACGGCAATGTCAAAACGTGAATGAAGCCTTCATCTTTGTCTTGGAAAAAAAATTGGGAAACTGGGAACAAAAACTATAATCGTAAGAGGATTGAACGAGGCACAGGAGAATGAAAAACCTCATAGAGGCTCTGCAACAGTATTAAAATTTTGATTTTAAGTCATTAGATCTTTGGCCAGATGATAAAATAGACATTTAAAGAAAATTGCTTGAGAGACCTTTTATGCCGTTTACCAGCTTTGATAGACTTTATTTATACCTGTGGCTAGGTTTATTAATTTTAAGTCCCATTCAGTTATTGCCCCTCAAGGAAAAGGTGTACCTAGACTTGAAGTATATTGGTAAAAAATAATTTGGCTCCAAATTCCCCCTAGCTTTGACAGCAAGGAGAGATGTGGTTTAGTAACAGGAAGGAAGGGACGAAATTATAAATGCTCATTAGGCTTTGACACAAATTCTAGAGGAATATCAGGGACTAATGCCCAGGCAAGTCAATAAAGAGCCAGAGAATTAAATGCAAGGTCAAGGCTACCTCGGGAGCAGGAAGAAAGCGGTATCCTATCCTAGACAAGAAGAGGAAATCACACATGGTTTTAGCCAAAATGGAGTCCGCTGAGCAATTAGCCTTGCCAGTGTTTATTGGTCTACAATAAAATATGTGGTGATGCTTCCTGAGGCTACCACACAACCTTTCTTTGATGAGATGGGGTTAAATCTCAGTCATGTCATCATATATTAGTTATTAATTACTCTGTATTGATCTGATTCATCTTTATTAAAGCAGGCTTGAAGAAAAAGAATTCTGAATTGGCATTATTGCTGAGGCTGTTGTGGCGCCATTTTAAACTTACCTATTACTATTGCCTCCCTATAGATAATGACCCCCAAATACCCTCATGAGCTCTTACCATAGCCATTTTTGCACACGCTTCCCTCATTTAATTTTGGCAAAGGAGCGCTTCCCTAAGATAGTGTACTCTTTCCAGCTTTCATGCTTTTTTTCTCTGCTCTTCTCCATGTCTGAGGCGCTCTTCCCTCTTCGGGCCTTGTCTCCAGATGTTCTTGCTCCTGCAAGGCTCTCCTTAATTAAGCACCACCTGCTGTGGAACGCCTTTCCTGATTGGTCCGTCTCCAGTCTCTAAGGACTTAGTATCAGTATTATACTGTACTATTACAGAGTGTTGTCTATTTTTCGTTAAAAGCAGTTAACACCAACAACCATTGACTTGAATACAACTCTACATCTGTCTAGTTTCCATAACTTACGGGAAGTCCTTAAGCCATTGTCTCCTGATGTGCAAAAATGGGGAAATTAAATGAATAGCCTTGTTACAAAGTTGGTATGAAGCTGAAACTAACTTGGCATCTAAATAAGCACGCGATACGTGACATTTTTTGTGATCACTAACATGGCTGTTAAGATCATCAGTCATTCTCCTCTGATACTTGGGCTACACTAAAATCGCAGTTGAGAACATGAAAGGTGTTGTGTTGTGTCATCTCCCTTCCGGTAAGAAGATGGATTCCCCACCCACATGTGTAAGTCAGCTTTTCCTCGGAGGGGGTGGTCACACTTAGTAGTTTTCTACAACGTTCACTGTACATTATACCTTATAGCTGACAGAAGAGCCTTTACTGTTACTTGTTTGACTTGTTATTTATTGTATTTATTACAATACTTGTTTGTATTTATTTGTATTTATATATTTAACAATTATTAATTATTTAATTAATTATTAATTATTCATTAATTAATAACATTTATAATTATATATTTATTTTAATGTATTATATTATATACATTATATATTATATAATATATTTCTTATATAATATATTATATATTATATTATATATAGTATATTTTTATATATTATATATATAAATATAATATATAATATATAAATATAAATATATATTATATACATATAAATATATAATATTGATATATAAGTATATATTTTTATATATTTTATATATTATATATTTACATATATTTTATATATTATATATAAATATATAAATATATATTTATATATTATATTTTATATTATATTTATATATTTATATATATTGATATATAAAAATATATAAAATATATAAATATATAAATATATATTTATATATAATTATTATAATTATAATATTAATACTAATAATTAACATTAATAATGAATTATTAATTATTTAACAATAATACTTCTATTTATTACAATACAATATTTATTACAAATACTTGTTATTTATTGTATTTGTTTTACGACTTGCTATTCATATTCCTCTCAATGCCCTTTCCATAAAGTGCTTAACTTGTATCAATTAAAAGTTACAGTTCGCTCTGATCGACCATTTTTTAGAAAAGCTTTTAAAAGTAAGTGTGGATTGGGGCTCCTGGGTGGCTCAGTTGGTTGAACATCCGACTTCAGCTCAGGTCATGATCTCACAGTTCATGGCTTTGAGCCCCACATCGGGCTCTGTGCTGAACGGCTGGAGCCTGGAGCCTGCTTTGGATTCTGTGTCTCCCTCCCTCTCTACCCCTCCCCCACTCATGCTCTGTCTCTAAAAAATGAATAAACCTTAAAAAATTAAAAAGTAAAGTGTGGATTCACGGCTTGCCATTCACTTTTCTTTCTGCTTTATCTGCACCTGCAGCATTAAATTTAACAGTGTATATGGGGTGCCTGGGTGACTCAGTTTAATCAACTGAGTTTAATCAACTGAGTTACCCAGGCACCCCATATACACTGTTAAATTTAATGCTGCAGGTGCAGACACTTAATCAGTGTCTAACTTCAGGTCAGGTCATGATCTCCTGGTTTTTGAGTTTGAGCCCCTGCGTCAGGCTGTGTGCTGACGGCTCAGAGCCTGGGGCCTGCTTTGTATTCTGTGTCTCCGTCTCTCTCTCTGCCCCTTCCCTGCTCATTCTCTGTCTCTTGCTCTCAAATAAACATTAAAATTTTTTTAATTTAACGGTGTGTATACCCCCAATCCTGACCATCATCTGAAGACCAGTTTCTTAGCCGTGGCCATTCAAACATCCCCACATCTACCTCTGCAGATGTTTAGATTTTAGAGGTCTCTAGGAGTGAACCGTGCCCATGTTTATTGCAGAGACAATCCATGGCGGCTTCTACCTCCTCATAGGGGTTGAGGTCCTCTGTCCCTTCTTGGACCAAAACGTTTATCTGATGAACAAAATGGAAGAACTGTTAATTGCTTCCATTCCTGTTCCTCTGATGAAGCATTAGGCCAACAGTAAAACAGTCAAAGAAGGAAAAACTGATAATCTGTGTCAATCCTTGATTTTGTAACTCAGTGCTCTTGGGGTTTCACGACACACGCTGAGATTGACCAAACCATCTGCCGTATCATCCACAGCCTTCACTAAGACCCAATGAATGAAGGAAGAATGATAAAAACCATTGGCAGGGGTGTTCTGTTAGATCAATAATGCAAGAGTTTCTTAAGCTAAATCCCCATTGATCAAAAGGATCAGAGGCTTTTAATTGCCTTTTTCTGTCACAGTATTAACATCTATAGTGATGTGGATTTTGCCTACATATTCATTAATATGGAATACGAGTGCTGGTTTTTTTTTTTTTTTTTTAATGTTTATTTTCTTAGAAAGAGGCAGAGGGAGAGAATCCCAAGCAGGCTCTGCACTGTCAGCGCAGAGCCCCCAACACGGGGCTTGATCTCATGAACCGTGAGATCATGACCTGAGCTGAGATCAGGAGTTGGTTGCTTAACCAACTGAGCCACCCCACTGCCCCAGTGATACATAGTTAATACCTGTCAGTGTTAGGAAATAGCCATGCCAGTCCCTGCTCCGGGCAAAGATATCAGTTCCCTTTTGCTGGGATTTAATTCAGTTCCAGTTTTATGTCTTGTATATTCCATGAGAAAACGAAATTAAAGTTGAACAGGATACAAATTTCACATCAGTAACATTTAAAAAACGTAACTTACTCTGGCTGGTAGTAGTACATTCATAAGAAAACACATAATTGTTCTGTAAACATATGTGCCTTAGCTAATTCTTTGTAGCATAATACGGAAGCATTCCCAGATGACTTCCTTTAGAGACACAGCCCTGTGGTGTGCTAAAACGTTCTGATGGTAGCCGGGAATCCAAATTCCAAATCTGCCGCTTTCGAGCTGTTGACTTGGGCAGGTTGCTTAATCCTGGCAGCCTGAGTTCCCCCGTCTTCAAAATGAACGAATGACAGAACCCACCTCCTAAAATGGTTTTGGGGGTTGATACAGTGCTCTTTAAACACTTAGCATAGAATGCGCTAAATAAATAGTTGTGACCACTTATCCATTAAGCCTTGTAGAAATGTGTCCCATCTCTAAACTAAATCCTAATGAAGTGCTGTTTCCTATTCTTCATTTTAGCCTGCTTACATCTTTTATTTTTTTTTAAAGATGTACTAAAAATAAAAGTGACTTTGCAATTGAAAGATTAATATCATCAGCTTTGGACAGTAAGGTCTAGGTCTTGCTTACTGCCGACATGTATTATCATAACTAACAGACATTTCTCAACACTATTTGGCATCACCTCTACATTGACTGAAGATATTTTAAATTAAAAATAACATACTTCCTTTTTTTTTTTTTTTAATAATACGTAGGATTGTTAGACAATAAGTCAGTTTGGAAGTGCATGGATTTAATCCTCAAATGGAAATAGCTGTGTTAATGTTGGGTCATAAATTAGTTTGTAACAGTGTTATCTCGGGTGGATGCTAAATGCATTCTGATTGAGGGGGCGTCTTTGCTTTTAAGACAACAAGGACAGGCTGGTGGAAGGCAGGTGAGGTAGCCCCATATCCCACTGGTTGCCAAGCTGCTGCATAATGGCATCTATTGGCCTCACGGACCTGCTCCTTCCTGTATCTCAGGTTTCCTTCCTTCCTTCCTTCCTTCCTTCCTTCCTTCCTTCCTTCCTTCCTTCCTTCCTTTCTTTCTTGCCTTGTTTCTTTCTTTCTAAGAGTTTTATTTATTTTTGAGAGAGAGAGCGCATGTACAAGTAGGGGAGAGGCAGAGGATCCAAGGCAGGCTATATGCTGACAGCAGTGAGCTCCACGTAGGGCTTGAACTGAGGAACCGTGTGATCACAATCTGTGCTGAAGTCGGACACTTAACTGAGCCACCCAGGAGCCCCTTCATGTTGTCATGTTTTAAAAGAGGCAGGTGCCAGTGACCTATGATGCCCCTTCTGTCTCTGCCATTCTGTAGATACAATCTCTAAAAGAGTTTTCCCAGCATAAAACTACGAAGTCAAAACGTATCTGCCGTTATAGATGGTGCTGTGCTATTTGTCACTCAAAGCCACAAATTCAAGTGTTATGACCAAAGCAAGAAAGAGTGTGACTGGCAGGGAGGCTGAATATTAGAAACCTGTTTCATGACTTTTGAAGTAGAAAGTAAACGGAATGTTTGATCTCCCAGTGTGATGACTTAATAACATTTAAGAAGACCAGTAGGTATGTGTACTTACTTACTACCCATGATCCTGCACTTGACTTAAATAGAATTTTGTATGTACAAGCACATTGATGTATACACTATCGAAAGCATTTTGCATAAATGAGTTTTTCCCCTCCCAATTAGCTAAATTTTGTGATCTTCATTTTATGATCTTCATTTTGTGCCTTAAACTCATAATGAGTTGTTTTCTCCTTCCCCATCAGTAAGTTATCTAATGGCTCTTTGCTGTAAGTGTAGCACTTTTGTTGGTCTAAGTTGCACATGTACATTAAGTGTGCGTGATAAGTTTTTATTTTATTCTATTTTATTTTACTTTATTTATTTTGAGAGAGAGACAGCGTGCAATCAGGGAGGGGCAGAGAGAGAGGGAGAGAGAGAATCCCAGGCAGACTCTGCATCCGCAGCACAGAGCCTGACCTGGGGCTCGAACTCAGGAACCATAACATCATGACTTGACCAGAACCAAGAGTCAGGCACTTAACCAACTGAGCCATCCAGGTGCCCCCACTAACCACTATTTTTTGAACAAACTCTTTTTACCTGATCTTTAGTGTTGATTATTGTCATGGTTTTTAATTATTCAAATTCACATTTGATGATATAATGTTATCACTTTCTATAGGAATGTGCTTCCTTCAGAAGCCTATCCTACAAACTTATCATACTCAGCAAGTAGCAGATTCAGGTTTTATAAAATTTTAAGAGTTTTTTTGTTTTGTTTTTTTGTTTTTTTTTTTTAGAATACAGATGAAGCACTCAAACTGGAAAGTGTGGGTAGAGACCTATCAGTAGAATCAAAGTAGACTTTTTAACAAAAGTATTAGTAAAGCAGTGTAGTCATTTGGAAAGAAAGTTCAAACTGTATCTCAGAGTATACATGAGGATAAATGCCAAATGAATCACAGCTTTAAGAGTATAAAACATCGGGGCGCCTGGGTGGCGCAGTCGGTTAAGCGTCCGACTTCAGCCAGGTCACAATCTCGCGGTTCGTGAGTTCAAGCCCCGCGCCGGGCTCTGGGCTGATGGCTCGGAGCCTGGAGCCTGTTTCCGATTCTGTGTCTCCCTCTCTCTCTGCCCCTCCCCCATTCATGCTCTGTCTCTCTCTGTCCCAAAAATAAATAAAAAATGTTGAAAAAAAAAAAAAAGAGTATAAAACTTCAAATAACAATAGAAGAAAATGTGGATGAATTTATTTTGTTAATCATGGGCCAAGAAGTTCTAGCTGTAACCCAAATTCATAAGCATAAATAAGCATAAATCCTATCACAATTAAAAAAAAAAAAGTTTTGGCAAAACAAAGATACCTTACACAAAAAGACCAAAAAAAAAAAAAAAAAAAACTGGGTGAAAAAACGTTTGTACACATACCACAAAGAGCTATTCTCTTTCGAGAATTCCTTGAAATAAAGAAGACCAACAACCCAACAGAAAAGTGAGGAAAGCTCATGAACCAACATAAAAGATAGCTTTCAAACGTAAAAGATACAGGACCTCACTCATGGCAAGGAAAATGTGGATGTAACAGTATACTGTGATAGGATTCCTTACCTTGCAGGTGGTAAAAATTCAGTCCATGGTAACACACTGTGTTTTCATACCTCCATATCACACATAGAGGTCAAAATGATAAAACTCTCCAGGAGAGGAATCTGACAATATCCCAGCTGGTTTATGGAGCCATTTACCCTTTGACCCAGCAATCCTACTTCTGACAGTTTAGACCCATGACCCTGCCAACTGATAAGTGTGCAGGAATATTCATTTCCAACAGTGTTTGTAATAGCAAAATATTGGGACAATCTAAAGCACACTAGTTGGGAATTAAACTGTGGACTACTCTACAGCTGTTAATAAATGATGAGAATTTCTCTTAAACTGACATGGAAAAAAATTCCATATGCCATTAAGGATTTAAACAGCAATAAACATTATGAGAAAAAAAGTAAGGTGTTGCAAAGTGTCTGTCCTATGTTTCCTTTGATTAGGGAAGAGGAGAAAATGAGAGTGCGTACTCCTGTTTGTTGAAGTTGCAGAAAAGAATACTGGAAATATAAACAAACTGATGAAAATGGTTACTTCCGGGATAGTGGTCCTCATTGGGCACACATTTAGCAATATCTTGAGCCATGCTTACTGTCCCAAGTCCGGAATCCAGTGACACTGGTAAATGTCTTTCAGTCCACAGGACAGCCCCCTCCATCCCTCCCCCCTTCCAGCCTCCCACCCAAACTGGCCACAGTGTTGAAGCTGTGAAACTCTTTCCTAACAGAAAGTGAGGAAACGGGGTGGATGGAACAGAGTCCAGACCTTTCTATGTATTCTTGTCATGTTTCTCTTTGCATGATTCAGATGTATTGCCTGTTCAGAAATTCATTTTAAAAATTAGGAAAATGCAAGTATTTAGAATAGCAGTCTTTATTCCTTCTCCGTATAATTTTGAGTCTGAATGAATGGTGGGAATTTCTGGAATTCTTTGACATTTTCCCCAGTGTGGCGTCTGACTACCACCTACATGAAGTGGCTGAAGTGGCTAGTTCTTTACAACAGTGGGTAGTGATCTGCATTGGAGCGAAACGAATGGTGAAGATGATAGGGAAAGAGCACCTAAGGAAAAAATAAAACTTCGTCATGTAACAACGAATTAGAATCACCCAGAGAAACTGGGGAAAATAGGTCTTTCTATTGTTTTTTTTTTCATTTTTAATTAAGTAATCTTTTGAGTATGGTTGTACATAGTAAGTCTGTCGTTCAAGATGAAGGAGCACTTGGTTGGTTATTATTACCACTGTCAAAAGGAAACTCAGATCACTTTACTCAATAGGAATGTTTCTTGGGTCAAGAAACAACTGTTGAAGAACAGCGAACTTCTAACCCAGGAGTAGGGCTCCGAGGCGTGCCGTGGTGGGTCGGCTTCTAAAGAGAGATCGAGTAGTAGTTGTTCAGTCTTTATGCAGTTGGAACGGGTTTCCAGATGGCAGGGGATTGGTTGAAAGTGGTTATTTTCCACCATTTTAGGGAGGTGGCATTTCTATGCAGGACTATCAGAGGTATTTGCAAGAAATAACCTAAGTTAAGTTTTACTTATGTTTATGAAATAAACTAGGTTAAATTTTGTTTGTGTGGCTTTCAGCTGGTTTTGTTGTTCACAGCTTCAAGCCCGGTATCCCTTTCCTTCTGTTTTATTTTTTTTTTAAGTTTTTATTTTTAAGAGAGCATGAGCAGGAGAGGGCCAGAGAGAGAGGGGGACGTCAGGACCTGAACTCATGAACTGTGAGATCATGACCTGAGCTGAAGTTGGATACTCAACCAACTGAGCCACCCAGGGGCCCCTCATTCTATTTTAATATTGACTTCCTTCCAAAGTTCATATTTCTGCCATACAGTTGCAGTTAATAATAGCTGTCATTAATTGAGCGCCTATACAGATGCATAAGTATGATTCAGTACTTTGTGGAAGCAAGATTTTCTCTTAGTTATAAAATACATATTCACTCCTTTTTATTTTATATTTTAAATAGACTTAATAAGGCAAACAGTATAATTGTCATTATATTCCCGGCAGCATTATAGCAATTAAACTATCTGCTACATTGAGAAACTAGAACAAAAATTTTGGGAAGAGAATATACACGTAAGAGGATGGGATGTCTCGGAAATTTCAAGAGCAAATGGAGTAGAAAGAATCCAGGAAAGCAAGGGACAGTTTTTGGTACAAAATGCTAGAGTGGAGATGGTCCCCGAAATGGGGTTTGCCTCTTGGTGGGTGTCCAGCCAAAAGATAAGGCCAAACTGAAGAAGGGAAAAGGGGGGGGTTTACTTGGAACAAGGAAAAGAGAACTCCAGGGATATTTCCCAAAGCGGTGTCTCCCCGAACAACAGAACTGGGGACGTTTTAATACAAGGGTGCCTAATACACATTCATGGAAGGCTTGAACAATAAGGAATACAGCATGGAATTCTTGTTTTTTATTCATTTTTAAATTTTATTTAAATCCAAGTTAGTTAGCATATAGTGTAATAATGATTTCAGGAGTCGAACCCAGTGATTTACCACTTACATGTGACACCCAGTGCTCCTCCCAACAAGTGCCCTCCTTCATGCCCATCCCCCATCTAGCCCATCCCCCACACCTCCCCACCAGCAACCCTCGGTTTGTTCCCTGTTTCTCAGAGTCTCTCATCGTTTGTCTCCCTCTCCATTTTTGTCTTATTTTTCCTTCCCTTCCCTTATGTTCATCTGTTGTGGTTCTCAAATTCCACATATGAATGAAATCCTATGGTATTTGTCTTTCTCTGATTGACCTATTTCACTTAGCATAATACCCTCTAGTTCCATCCACATTGTTGCAAATGGCAAGATTTCATTCTTTTTAATGGCTGAGTAGTACTCCATTGTGTATACACCACGTTGTCTTTATCCATTCATCAGCCGATGGATATTTGGGCTCTTTCCACACTTGGGCTATTGTGGATAGTGCTGCTATAAACATGGGGGTGCGTGTGCCCCTTCGAAACAGCACACCTGTATCCCTTGGATAAATACCAGTAGTGCAATTGCTGGGTCGTAGGGTAGTTCTATTTTCAATTTTTTGAGGAACCTCCACACTGTTTTCCAGAGTGGCTGCACCAGCTTGCATTCCCACTAACACTGCAAAAGAGATCCTCTTTCTCCGCATCCTCGCCAACATCTGTTGTTTCCTGAGTTGTTAATTTTAGCCGTTCTGACAGGTGTGAGGCGGTATCTAATTTTGGTTTTGATTTGTATTTCCCTGATGATGAGTGATATTGAGCATCTTTTCGTGTGCCTGTTAGCCACCTGGATGTCTTCTTTGTAAAAGTGTCTATTCATGTCTTTTGCCCATCAGCTTGGAATTTTTAAGGTGACTGAGTCCAGGTGTTAGATCAAAGTCACAGGGACTGGCGCCCTCTGTTCTCTGGTGCCAGTTGGTCAGGTACCTGAGCACTCAAAGGGGTTTAGACCCTGCAGAGACAACTCAAGAATGTGTGTCAGTTTTGTCTTCACTTCTGAATCAGCACTGGGAGTTCTAGCGTGGATTGATTGTTCGTGATAGGATTAGCCGCCTCCAGGCCTGATCATAGCTGTTGGTTCTTAGTTCTTTCAAAAGATGTCCCAGGGCCTAGAATGACTGTTCTTAGGTCCAGAAATCTGTGTATGTTGGTTTTTTTCCAAGGACCACTAGCTCTTTCTGCTTACAGAGATAAGGTGTTTATTTCTTGTCCAGAGAATTGACACTGAAATGTCATAGACAAGGGGCTATCTTGGAAAGTGAATTCTAGTGAATACGTAGGACTGTTAAATAGGTAGCCTAAATTAGCATTTTTCATTCTAATGTGACACAGTTACATTACTGTAATGGACCTTTGAGGAATGAAGAAAACAAAAAGCAATAAGATCCATTGAACATGGGTGATTAAAAATGATTAGCAAATATTAATGATGACATTCCTGGAGATACTTTTGTAGCCAAAAATATGTGAAAAAATGAATTATTTGTGCAACTGTACTGTTTAAGGCATACCCTTGTTAGGTGACATGATTCTAAATTTATAATCAGGGATAGGAAATTCTTTTTTTTTTAATTAAAAAAAATTTTTAATGTTTATCTTTGAGATAGAGCACAAGCGGGGGCAGGGGAGGGGTTGTAGAGAGAGAGGGAGGCACAGAATCTGAAGCAGGCTCTAGGCTCTGAGCTGTCAGCCCAGAGCCTAACAAAGGGCTCAAACTCATGAACTGCAAGATCATGACCTGAACTGAAGTCAGACGCTCAACCAGCTGAGCCAACCAGGCACCCTTGGAATTTTCTTTTTTGACTTTAGCCTATTATATCTGTCACTGGGTTAAGCAATACTATTTTTTTTTAAGTTTGTTTGTTTGTTTATTTATTTAGAGAGGGAGAGAGAGTCCCAAGCAGTCTCTGCACTGTCAGCATAGAGTCCAATGCAGGGCTTGAATCCATGAACCATGAGATCATGACCTTAGCTGAAGCCATGAGACAGTGACCTGAGCCCAGGAGTTGGACCCTTAACCTGAACCATTATCTCTTTAAACCCAACTCCTGAGGAAAGGCAACTTTAGTAAAGTCCACGTGGATTAACAGCTATTGATCGGAACCTTCTAGAGTTTCTAGTGATGTGAACAGAGACACTGACCCACCACCTTTCACTCTGCAGACACAAAGATGTGTTTACCTGAGGGTGTGGTAAAGAGAAGGGTAGAGAGGCAGAGGGAACACGCCTTGATGGGCTGGAAATCAGCGTTTACATGTCAGTGTTTGAAGAAGCTACCACCCCCAGGCAGCAGGTGGCCAGCGTCGATCCCATTGTACCAGCTAAATACACCTGGTGATAGACTTAAACATGGAACTTAGACGATTTTTCACACGCATACTCCACCACCTATCACACAGCACCTACCATGGACCCCTGCCCCAAATCACGGTGTGGGATAGAAGTGGCAAAAACATGGCTTCCTGTGTGACTCAAATCTTGAAGCTCTTGGGATTCACCACACAGACATTTTCGGGAGAAGCGGTGGGGTTGTTTGCTGGGGCTGCTGAAGGGTGGTAAGGTTTGTGTATCTCCTTCTGATGCAGTCGCACACACATTCCAATGGAGATGCCCAAAACGGCCCTGGCACCTGCCGTGGCTGGAAAGCAGGGGCTCCCAGGGATGGCCCACAGGAGTGGACCAGTGGGGACTGTGGTATGGGTGTTTCTCCTTGACACTGAGGGGGGAAAATGTTTTTTCAATACAAAAATGGTTGAATCCTCTGTTGGATGCAGTTTTGAAAACAGAACCTAGCTGTTCATTAAGGAAGCGTTTTCGGTTGTGTTGATTTCTCAAGTACAAGCGTTTTCCTCTAAGATATGGCTGAGGGTTACGGCATCCGTGCTCTCGAGTAATTCAGCATGAAAGCAGAAGGGTTTGGAATGTGTGGAGGAACCCAGCTAAGTGTATCCCTTTCCCTTATTTGTCACAGTAACGAAGGTTCATATGAAGAGACGGGCATTGAGTTATCATTGCCTGTGAGCTTTAGGAAGACAGGTGTTTGGCTCTGCCTTTGCTCGCTGTGGTACTCTGAGTTCTTAAAGCAACGCTTGGGTAAATTAATAGAAAAAGAAGCACAATCCTCAGAAGGCAGTATTTGAACTGAAAATGAAACTAAGGCTTATATAATGTGAATGGGTACCTAAGATGCCTTTTTCAATAAGAACAAATATGAGTAAACATAATCCTCAGTCTTAACATAAAATGAACGTGACGCGCAATTTCCGATATGAAATCACCTGTGTGTTGATTCCAACTTGAATATGAAGCAGACAAGATGAGTAGGAAGCCCCTTTTTTTTGCCTTCTTGAGGTGTGTAAGCTTTCTTGAGCTATATAAGCAAGGTGAGGTTTGGAGAGCTGTTTAAAAGGTACGTTCTGAGGGGCACTTGGGTGGCTCAGTTGGTTAAGCATCCCACTTGGGCTCAGGTCATGATCTCAAAGTTTATGGGTTCGAGCCCCAGGTCGGGCTCTGTGCTGTCAGCTCAGAGCCTGGAGCCTGCTTCGGATTCTGCGTCTCCTTTGCTCTCTGCCCCTCCCTGGCTCGTGCTCGCTAGCTTGCTCTCTCTCTCGCTCTCTCTCTCTGTCTTCCTTTCCCTCAAAAATAAATATTAAAAAAAATTAAAAGGTACACTCTGAGATGCCTTTCTTGTTTCTCAGTTTTGCAAAGCTCTTCTGAACGTTTATAGGAACTGGATGGCAGTGTGGATAAAGCTTTGTACACCCACATGTGATTTGTTTCACTGATGCCAAGATGGACAAATAAGTTTGTTGGTAAGAACTAGTTCAGCAGATGAAGGGGGCTTCCAGGAGAGCAGTCGTGAGGACTCTGAGCGCTTTTGTGGCCTCAGCCATACGGGCTGCCATGATCAGCTAGTGATGTCTGCCATAGGCAAGGGATGAGAAGGCGTAGACATATGTTCTAGTCGCTTGCCATTCTTGATTGAGGCAACCATACTGATAGGCTATTGATTATTTTTACACATTGGGGAAAATTATAGTAGGGCAAATCTGAGTTTATATATAGGTGAAACTTTAGCGTGTTGGTCCTGTATATGAAAGAGGCCAAGATCGGATTCTTGGAATTGAATTACACAATACAGCTGTGGGTGCAGACGCTGTATTGTTAACGTGTGACCAGGCAGCTGGTTTCTGAAGCAAAACAGCCCCATGTGGGTAGCCAGTGATCCCCGCAGTTTAGATATGTGGGAACTAGAGCTCATTCAGGAATCTGCCGCGGCTTGCTTAGGTGGTGAGCACCTGAAACAAAAGAGAAATTCAAGTTTGTCTGGGAGAGCAGTCTTTATTATTATTCCTTGTGGTGTATTCTTTCTATACACAGGAGGACACGTAAGGATGCGTATACATACGCATCACAAAATTTTAAAAAATGGTCTAAGTGCTGAGAGAATTAGGAACAGTTACACCAGGCCATGGACGTAATCAGAAACCTTCTTTGTGTGGCACATAAATATATATATTTACATGTTGATGAATTTCAGTAACTCTGGTTTTTATATGTCTTAAGGTCTTTTAATTTAAGTGCATTATTTCCTAGATATCACAAAGGTGGTTTACAACGTTATCAGTGCCTCTGAGTCGGGGATATTCTCTTTCAAACTGAAGTATTTTGGAGTTGAAAGGAAATGTAGAGATAGTCTGAACTTCCCTCTTGTGTGTACATGTGTGTGCACTCATACGCACACACACACACACACACACACGGTGGTACATTTACACATTTTATAAAGCAAAGCTATAATTAAGGACTACAGGTATTTTGTATCTTGGCTCAAATCCTGCTGATTCAGACAAAAGGAACCAGTCAAGTGTTCCAGTTGCCTGTATGTGTCACTACAGTGCTGGCATTCATGTTTTAGTCATCATGAGTACCCACCGTGTGCCAGGGACCTTTCTAAGGTACACACAAGCGTTAGTAAATAAATACCTCTTGAGTGCCTAAATCTCACAAAGGAAGCAAAATTACAAAGAACTATCAGTTCAGTGTCCAGCTCTTGACTTCGACTCAGGTCATGATCCCAGCGTTGTGGGATCGCACTCTGCACTAAGTGTGGTCTGCTTAAGATTTTCTTTCCCCCACTGGCCCCTTTACTGCTCCTGCTTGTGCTGTCTCTCTCTCTCTAAAGTAAAATTAAAACAAACAAACAAAAAAATAACAGAGCAGACCTCCTGTGTGCTAAAATCAAAAGACCACCCTGTTTCACTAAGCAGGGGAAAAATGAGGACCAAGTTGTCAAAAAAAAAAAAAAAAAAAACATTGAAGGAAAACTTCATGGCTACACACAAACATGAATTGGTTGGTATATGCTTAGGAAAAAGGCTAGGAAGGACCACATCAGACTGAAGTTAGCATAATTGGGATGGTGGAGGAGGAAACAAATTTCCCCCTTAAATCCTCATATTTTACATTGTTTGGCTACAGTGGGTGCTTTTAATGAAGAAAATAAATAAATGGACAACAACGGTACAAGGACAAATACGGAGCGAAATTTACACCCGGTAGCAATTAGCAGAGTGCAAGTATGTTGCTTAACTATGTGAGTGAATTGGAAAGGAGGAGAGAGCATCTGAGCCTAATGAATTTAGATTACATGTTTAAAGCAAAAAAAAAAAAAAAAAAAAAAAAAAAAAAAGGCAGCTATAGCCATAATACTTTCCTTAAATAATGCAATTTGGCAATGTGAATGAATCATCCTGAAAATGCTGTAGGGGGTATTATTCCTATACCAATGAATAGCGTTTGTTTTGTTTCCTTTTCTTTTGTTTTTGTTTTGTTTTTGGTTTTGTTTTTTTTTTTTTTTTTTTTTTTTGGTTGTCATACTAAGAAAAATGGTAATCAATGAATACATTTCAAAGGCTTCTGTGACCGTATCCATCTTTGGGTGTGAATTAGAGTTGTAGGCAAGCCTTGACTAAGTCCTGACCCATCCCCTGTCACTCATCTGGTATAGCTTTAGGTGCCTAGTTCCATATCCAACATAGTGATTTTCTGTTCTCCGGTAGTTGGAGATGTTCCTGATGGGAGTGGGGACAGAAAGAGGGGGACACATTTTCTTATGGGCCACCCTAACAGAGTTTGGTAAGGAGGTAGCCCCCGTCATCTTGGGTTTGGTTGAGTGCAAGTGCCTTCTGAGACTCCACGTGAACTGCGATAACTGTGTTCTGCCGTGAAGAACACAATTTACTCGTTTCCAGTCCTTCCTCTGAGTCTAAGCAAGTCTTCCTGCAATCATGGAGTTGATTTGGCTTCTAAATCTCAACCAGCGAATCATTTTCTCCTACTTCGAGGATCTCTTTCTCCTTTCCAGTTAGGATGTTGTCACTTAGAAATACAGTGACAAACTGTCCCTGTTTGCCTAGGATGCAGGCATTTCACTGCTACTGCTTGGAAAACTCAGGGTGAATTCCTGTCAGTTTGATGTCCTAGTGGGGAAAAGGGGGTCTTTATTGGATTACAAGGCAAAAAAAAAAAAAATCCAGGTATATAGGTTCTTATTGCTGCTATAACAAATTACCACAAATTTGGTGGCTTAAAACAACATGAATTTATTCTCTCAGAGTTTTAGTGATGAGTGTGAAAATGAGTGTGAAGCTGCTCAACCAGCAAGCCTGGTTCCCTCTGGAGGCTCCAGGGGAGAATTTGTCCCACGCCCTGCCCCTTCCGGCTTCTAGATGTTACCAGATAACGAGACTTCTGCCATCTCTCTGATACCTGCTTCCGCGGATGCCACCAGCTTACTCCCCTGTCGACCCTGTTGTCTGTGTCCAGGGAGGATCCTTGTGGCGTCCACTCAGCCTGCCTCACCAAGTTAGAATTTTGCTCTGCCATTTACTAGCTCGGCAGAGAGGGGGACATCTTTGAAGTCATAGCGCGAACAGTCGTCAGTCTCACTAGCTGTGAGCACATTGCTTGAGCTCACTTAGAACATTTTCGCCCCAGTTTCCCCTTTTGTAAGGTGGCCATTATAATAGGACCCTCCCATAAGGTTGTCATGATAATTAAATGGAATATTATACGTGAGGGGCTTAGGACAATCCTTCAAACCTAGAAAGTGCCCGGCCAACATTCACTACTGCCCAGTGCCGGCGCTCACAGCTGTCACCCAGTCCAGTCCTTTTAGACAACTAGTTCCCTTAATTTTAACATCGTCTTTGATCATTTCGTGGGGGAGATGACATCAGTCAGCATCTCTGGAGGTTCCTTTCTTCGTAGTTACAGTGACACAGAAGAACGAAACTGGTCTCAGGGTGCCATCGATCCAGAGTAATCTTTGTTCCGGGGCATAGAATCAGGAGACAGAGAGAGAGGCACATGGTGATTGGGGACACCTCTCTCTTAAGAAGAACTCACAATAGTGACAATGGTCACTGCACTGCTACACTGTGCAAAGGCTTTTTTTTACATCTACCCTCTCACTTGATGCCGCTATAGACCCTTGCACTAAAAATGACTTTTGAGGAGGTCAGAATCCCTCCCTTTGGGCTCCAGCAAGCACTGCTTGAGGGGCCTGCGGGTTGGACAGACCGCCTGCCGAGGGGCCACGCGGGCCAGCGAGTGAGATTCTGAGCCTCACACTGTCATTTGTTTCCTGCCAGATGAACGGCAGTTGGGGACGCAGAGGAGAAGACCTCCTCGATTCTGGCTTTGTTGGTGTATTTCTTGATTTTATTTCATTCCAGGGCAGTCAGCTGAAGGGAAACAAACGGTTTCTTGGAAGGTTTTAAGCTGCCCTTCGACCCTTTCTTTTTAGAGCCAGAGTTACAAAGCCTTTTCTTCTCAGTGTTTCCACTTTTCCCTAAAGGTAACAAAATGTAGATGCATTCAGGGCACACAGCACTAGGGTATTTATGAAGCCATTGCAGAGCAGATGGTGAGGACCCTGGCCCCCAGCCCTAGGACAGTGAGGTCATGCTAAGCGGGGGAGCTCTTTAGTGCCGAGATGGAAGGAAAAACCGATGGATGCCGTCACTTCGAGTCTCTGTGTTGTTTCGAACGCGCTCAGAGCCGATGAGAAGCCTATGTGTGTTTCAAAGTGAGGAAATCCAGATTCAAGGTGGGAATACACAGATTTAATGGTATAAAAAGAGAAGAAGAATCTATTTTCAGCAAAAACCAAGTATGCAGAGAAAAAAAAATTTTTTAATTCTTTTATCCCCTAGTCATTGCCTGGATCCCTAAAATTGAGGATTCTCTTAAAATCTGAGCTGCAAATGTCAATGGGATTGGATTTGGACATCCTTGAATCCTTGGCCATTCCTGCACAGACCTTTTCAAGTCTGTCAGAAAAAAATCAACCTCTTTGTAACATTTTGCACCGACACACGTCATAGTTTAAGTGATAAGCACCGTGTTCATTCATATACTTGTGCGTCTGAGCATCTGTGTGATTGCTAACATTTATTGTGTGCCTGCCATATTCCAGCTGTGATGTCAGGGATGATGGAGGAGGGGACACCTGATCCTTGGCCTCCAAGAATTGAGGCTTTTAATCTAGTGAAAGCCCTTTGAAACCTGTTCCGTGCTTACGGGTCTTTCTCCTCATGTTTTAACCACATTTTTACCGGTTGATGATGTTAATGGATTATCAGCCATTAAGATATATTACACTTAGATTCTGCCCTCAGCCTGTCTTGTCCATGTCAGGAAAGAACTGACATATGTATAGAGCTGGAAAGATCACATAGCCAAATTAATACCCCACACAAAGGCGCATGGTGATTACAGCAACCTACCTTCGTGATCTGAAATGTGCTCCCCTCCCCCATTCCCTGATTCTTTGCATCTTTATCTTTTAAACCTTCATTTTTAAAGGTCCAGCAAAAATCCCCTATCATTTATTACACGTTCTCTTTCCCGTCCAAGGAATAATCCCTCTTCTCTAAAATTCCACACCGCGGAGCCCGGTGGCTCAGTCATTAAGCATTCGACTCTTGATTTTGGCTCACGTCATGATCTCATGGTTTGTGAATTCGAGCCCCACATCCAGTTCTACGTTGACAGCAAAGAGCCTGATTGGGATTCTCTCTTACTTTCTTTGTCCCTCCCCGCACATTCGCATGTGCTGTCTCTCTCTCTCTCTTCCTCTGAAAATAAACCTTAAAATAAAACTCCACACCCTTTTGCTTGAAACTTTCTTTCCTATACTTACTATGAGTTATGGTTATTTTTATACATGCTTAATTTCTCTGACCACATTTCAAGCGCCTTAAAATCAGGAATATTCTGAGTTTGGTCTTTATGGGGCCCTAGCATATAGAACATACTGTATATTAGTCGTGGCTATATGTATGTTACATAGCATACATTTTATTCCTCACAGGCAGTGAATTAGATTCTGGTATCCTCTCTGTATTTCTAGTGATAAGAATGTTGAAACAGACACAGGAAAAATAAATAACCCTGAGTTAGATCTAAAAACAGAGGAAGTTAAGTTCCGTGAAGTTGTACGTGTTGTAAGTGGTAGAGCTGGGATTTGAACAGTTGTGCTCTTAATCACTCCACCTTTATATGGGTCAGGATGGGTTAGGTTATGCTATGGAGGTGGAAGAAACAACACACAAAACTTAAGCTTAAAATTACCTATCTCTAACTCATTATGTGTCAGTTGTGGATCTCCATTCCATGTTCTCAAGCTGGAGTCCAGACTGATAGAACAATTACCATCTGTAATATTGCTGGAGGCATCCACAGAAAAGAAAGTGTGGTGAATCATGTACTTTTCTTGAAACTTCTGCCGCGTAATGACAAATCTTTTTTGGTTTTGCTCTGTATTTTATTGGCGTAAGCCAGTCCCATGGCCATATGTACGTTCAAAACAAGGCAGGGAAGTGTAGCACAAGAGTCTGCCTACAACACAGAGAGCCTGAGGTATCTGATCCTTGCCAACAATGGTTACAACCCGCTCTATCGTCTGCTTTCCACCATCTTGTCGAGAGGCGCCAGTTACCACTCCATCCTAGACATGAAATTTAGCTGAAGGAGGTAGTACTTGTGGAATTATTTTTAATAGAAATAAGGACTTTGTTGACCTCGGTTGAGGAGCCCATTTGAAAAATTAGAAGCAGGGATGGAGTGATGTGACAACCAGGGAAAAATCCAGAGGAGGCGGCGGGGAGATTACTGAAAAGGCTATAAAGGAAGAGCCGTGGGGTAGGGTCTGAATTTTGGGTGAACTGAGCTGAACAGAAAGCCAGGGTAAATTCTAAAGAACCACAGGGATGTGTAAAACAGTTGTTAAAAAGGAAGTGAACCTCTTCAGGATGGGAGTTGGTGCCTTTATTTTGTAGTCACGTCGAGCACTCCCTATGTGCTTAGCAAATGAACTAAGCGCTTTTACAGTGCTTCCATGATGGTTGTATGGGTGAGGAAGGTATCAGTACACCTATTCAGTAGGTGAGAAAAATGAGGCCTGTAGCAGCTTGGGCTTTGGGAATCCCACACCAGCTTGAGGAGCAAGCATCCAAATCCACTTGGTCTGGTGGCTAAGCCCATGCGATTACCAGAGATTTGCTAACACCAAACTCACTGTCTTAGGGAAGAAGACAGTATGCATGGAAAAGCAGAATTTAGGTACACGACAGGATTGGTCCACGTGGTGTAGTGAGTTTGCACTCTAGCTGGTTCAGAGATGTTATAAAACTTCACTGGTTGCAACTTCCTTACCACCGCAATAGCTTTCTCAGCACCGACACAGTATATAATCATGGAAGTTGTAACCATTTTCATACTTACTAGAACTTTCTTTCCCCCCTTGGAGGTACCCCGCTCCATTGCATCGGTCTCTTTTCATGCTTTATTCGGTTAACAGACCCAAGGACCTGAGTGAATCAGCATGTCTGCGTTTTGTCATTTTGGATTAGAGAATGACAACTGGTCAGATCCAGGCCTTAGAACAACTCCATAATGTTTTTCACAAAAAAATAACATGCCTTCAGTGTAGCAAATCAGGTGGAGGATTACAAACCACAGAAGATATATTTTCTACTTAAGGAAAAAAAAAAAAGTAGGGGATTGTTAGTGTGTGAGTTGTTTGTGAAAACTATAGTGATTTTCAATAATGCATTTGAAACTTTGTATTCAAACAGATGCATTTCAGGTGTCCTCTCTGTCTTCCAACTCACAGCAATAAGTGAGATGTGTGTGAAGCCCGAGGTAAGGTGTCTGGCCCATGTAAATGCTTGAATATCATCAACAGTATCAACATAATACCACTCACATCATCATTTTACTGTTGATACAGTGAGTTGAGCCCCATACTGAAAGTCGGGTTATTGGGTAATTGGGATGAATCTGAGATCTTCAATCCCATAGCCTCTTTTCTTCCATCTTACTCTTCTCGATTTTTCCAATGCATGCCCTCCTGTTTTCCCATGATTCCCTGCTGTGTCCAGATAGAGCACTGGAAACCAACTGCTCACCTCCAGCACACCAGGCATATCTGGCCTCATACCCTGGTTCCCCAGCAGACCACTTGCCAGGGAGTGGCATATGGTGGCCAAGAACCACACTACCTTGTAAGAGTGAGCTCCTGGTGGAAGTCTGGAAGGAACCCCTACCCTGGTAGCATTCACCTGGCTGCATTGGAAAGTAGATGACTCTTACTGATGCCTTTGTTTCCATTTCTCCTACTGCCTGAGCACGCCTGACACCTATTTTAATCCTCTTTGATTTTCTTGCCTCTATCCTTTATATTCCTTTTAGGTCTGCTGCAGCTCTTTCCTCCTCCCTCTGTGTATCTCTGCTTATGAACAATTCTTTGTGTCTCATCCACATGGAAAATACTTAGCTGGTTCTCAAGAAGGTGATCTCCATGTTGTTTCTCCATTCCATAGAGTTAGGGCATTCTTTTCACACCAATCGTGGATGCAATGTCCATGGTCTTCCCAGCCTCCCCCTAGAGTGGGGTGACCAGGTGTCCCGGTTTGCCTGGCACAGAAGGCAAATCCTAGGACACAGGGTACTGGGTTTTGATGTGGAAATACCGAGTGAACCACTCAACACTAGGGGTAACATTACTGATTGACCTGAGTTTCCATGAGAGATGAAAATCCCCACCCCTCTTTGATCAGAGCTTCCTGCAAGGGTAGGCCTTAACCATTACCAGGATAGAGAAGAGCGAGTGACTGTTCCCTTGGCCTTCGGGGCAGCTGGGGCTCTGTGTCAGTTGCCTCTCTCTAGGCTTATCCATTTACCCCACATATTGGTAACTATCACCACATTCTGCATGTGCCATGATGTTAAAAGCTTAGTATGTACTGACTTGGATTGTACCTAACATAATATATCACATGCCAGCTCGCTTACTGACTTCCAGGTAGTGATTGCAAGATCATGATTTTGTCTCCCAATTCCTCTCAGAACATTCTATGTGAAAATATTATTTTTCACTCTATTAAACTGATAGGTATTTTTACCGAGTACATTCATTTAAATTTCCCAGGAACTTAAATGAAACGAGAAGATTGGGTGTATCTATGGTAGGTTGGATGTATCATGACATGATGATACTTAGCCAGATGGCTCATTTCTGTAGCAACACCATGTATTATCTGAAACATTGATCTCTCCATCATTCATTTAGTGTGAATAGAGCAGAGACTCTGGAATAAAATATTGTCCATACATTGATGTCTGCCTTGGGAATAAGTATCCTGACTTCACCTTGGTGTTTATTTTCCACGAATCTCCCATATTAAGTATTCATCAACAGAATTTTTTCCTGTCACGTCATTCTTCCTCATAGCTTTATGAAGCAGTAAATCAATCAAGTTGTGCTCTTGATAATCAGAATTTGGCTAGTAGAATTGTGGAACAGAAATGAAAGTTGGATTTTGTGAATGGCAGAGCATTTATACTGTGCCCCAGCTACTTTGATGAATTATAGAAGAATTTTACACCTCAATAAAATTTATCAATGGGAATTTCCACATATCAAACAACACTTGGATTTCTTCAAAATCTGTTAAGGATTCTACTTATAAAAATATTTTATATTTTCAGAGTGCTACTGTTTTGTTCTCTTAGTAAAATAAGCTCATGGTGATACTGGTTTAATAACATAAATGCTCAATTGTGATTTTCTTATAGTTTCATGTGATTACGTACACCATGAGGGAATGTTACCATTTTTAAAGTTTATGGTAGGGTGTGGATAAAGCTGTTATTATTTTATGTATACTATTCCTTTGTAGGAATAATACATTATTTTCATCTTGATGAGTAGGAAAAGGTAAAAAGTTAAGAAAATGATGGATATCTACTTAGAATTTCACTTCCCTTTTCTGTACTCTGACCTTTCTATTCAGGAATCTGCCTTGTATTAGGGAAGAAAATCTAATTGTGGAATTTCAGTTAGAATATTTCTGAAAGATTGTCTCAACTACATCAGTGTATATATTTTAAATGGCATTATAGCTGCACTTGAAATAATTTGCCTGTATTTGCCTTCCAGTGGCCTCTTGCTTAGATCTCTGGTCTGGGTGTTGAGGAATGGACTTGGTAGGATCTGTGCTGAGGGAAAATGTCTGATTTCCAATCTTTGCATTTCTGACTGAATTCTATTTGTACATTCTTTCTGTTCTTTCCTTGGTCATGTTATTGCTTAATATGTAATATGATAGTCACCAAAAGCAAAAATAGACAGGTGGGAGCACTTTAAAGTAAAAAGCTTCTGCACAGCAGAAGAAACCATTAACAAAATGAAAAAGGCAACCTACTAAATGGGAGAAAACTTTTGCAAATCATATACCCGATAAGGGGTTAATACCCAAAATATATCAACTTCTACAACTCAGTATCAAAATGACAACAACAAAACCAAAACACACAAAGAAAGACACACACACAATCCAGTTAAAAAATGGGTAGAGGATCTGAAGAGATACTTTAATAACGAAGACATCCAGGTGGCCAACAGACATATGAAAAGATGCTCAACATCACTCATCACCGGAGAAATGCAAATAAAAACTATAATGAGATCCCACCCCAAACCTGTCAGAATGGCTATCCTCAAAGAGACGAGAGTAAAAAATGTTAACGAGTATGTGAAGAAAAAGAAACCCATGTGCACTGTTGGTAAATGGGTGGAGCCACTCTGGACAACATTGTTCAAGTTCCTCAAAAAAGTAAAATCAAATTGCCATATTATCTAGCAATGCCACTTCTTGGTATAGACACAAAGAGAATTAACCCAACATCATGCACTCAGTGCAATCCCATGTGCATCGCAGCACTATTCACCGTAGGCAAGATAGGGAAGCCATCTAAGTGTCCATTGATGGACCAATGGAAAAAAAGATAAGTGTGTGTGTGTGTGTGTGTGTGTGTGTATGCATTCATACATATGTGCTATGGAATATTAGTTAACCATGAGAAAGAAGGGCATCTTGCCATTTGTGATAACATGGATGGACCATGAGGACATGGTGGGAAATAAAATCGGTCAGAGAAAGACCAACACAGTAATACAATATCGCCTACATGTGGAATCTAAGAAAGCCAAACGCCTAGACATAGAGACTATAGTGGTGATTACCAGAGGCTGGAGTAGGTAGATGTTGGTCAAAGGGTATAGACTTCCAGCTATTCGATGCATGGCTCTGAGAATCTAATGTACATCATAGTAATTATAGTTAATAATACTGTGTTATACACTTGAGAGTTACGAAATCTTAAAAATTCTCAACCAGAATGATAATTATGTCATATGACACAAATGTTAGGTAACACTATGGTGGTAATTGTTTTACAGTATGTAAGTGTATCAAATCAACATATTGGGTACACTTTAAATTTGCACAATATTCTGTGTCAACTCAAGTAAAACAGGGTGGGCTGGGTGGGGGGAAGAGTCAGCATTAGCAATTTCTGGAAGAAATAGTGCTAAATATAAGCGTTTTGAAGATTAATGCAATTATATCTATCATATAGGAATGATGAATTTCTTAAGGTAGCTGCTATTGGATTAAAAATCATTGATGGAAAGCTTGAAAGAAAGAAATGCTACTGATAATTTTGGGGCTTTCTAGTTATGGTGAGATTTACCAATGAAAACCTTTTACAATTTACCAAAAACAATCACTAGTAAATTGATATGTTTATTTCTGCCTCTGAGGCATATTAATTTGAAACCTCTTCACTCTTGTAATGGAGTGAGCTTACATTTTTCTTCTTAGACCTATGCAAGTTTATATAGTTCTGTTTATTCTCCCAAGAAGTTGCTGTCTGTTCAGCCCACTGGTGTCTGAATATTTAGTCTGCATTTGTTCATTTCTGAAAACCTCCATTGTCCAGGAGGGAGGATTGCAAAGATGGAATAAAACTTACTATTTGCCTTCGAGGGCTACCACTAACCCCAACACTGTAGTGTATTTAGGGAGACAGACAATTGCTTCAGAGCTCTATGATGGAGGTGTGTGAAAACGTTTTATCCATTCTAGAGATAAGATCAAGGAATGGAGAATAGATTGAGCTCAAAGACTTTTTTAGAAAAGACTATTTCCTGGAGCCCAATCTTTAATTCATTGAATCAACTAAAATGTGGAGAGGGGAGAAGGAAATCACTCTAGGCAGAGAAACAGAATCCACATCTAGCGGTAGGGAACATGTAATGTTTACAGCGTTTCAAGAATTCCATCGTGTCTGAAGATTGAGGCTTAAACAGGTAGTTACAGGGAGCCTAGAGAGGAAAGCAGGGCAGTAGCACCTGAAGAATCTTATGTCCCATACTAAATTATTGGGTTTTATCTGAAAGGTATATAGGCAGCCATTTATTTTAAGCAGGAGAGGGATATGGCTGTGTACGCATTTAATAAAAAACACTCTGAAACTGTTCTGGGGTAAGCGAGGGGAGAAGAATGGAGGCAGCATGATTGGCGGGTGAGAAATGAGAAGGGGCGCTCCTGGGCCAAGGTGGTGGAAAGGAAAGACAGAGACGGCTTTGGAAAAAACACAGGGGATTAAATCAACTGGACAGGGTGAGTCAAATAACTATGGGAAAGGAAGGGAGAAAAGGGGTCTAGGAGACTGCCCAGCCTGGGTGGCTGGTAGGTGGGGCTAGTGCCTAAGAACTGGAAGATCGTCAGTAAAATGGATATTTGGTAGACGGAAGGGGGACTCTTGATGGAGCGCCCTTTTCCGACTCGTTAAGACAAATTCTGCATAAAATGCATACATCACAGATAGAACATTTGAGTTGAAACGACACGTGAAAGTCACTGAGGTCTAAGATCTCTGTCTTCTTAGAACTTGAGAGAGTAAGACCAGATCAACAAACATAGAAAACGACTTAGACTTTATTCGTAAAAATAATGTACAGGCTCATTTGTGCCCGACTCCTGACTACACATAGGAATTTTCTTGAGGTCTGGGGTTGGGCTCATGATTGCATAGGCAGGACCTGTGTGCACCAGGCCTGGTGAATAATTCATGGTTGTGGAAGGGAAATCGAATGGAAAATAAGGTGTATCCGTGCAGGAGTTTGGAGTGTAGAAAAACTCAACGATCTTGGGAAAGGTAAGAAGGACTTAGGTAAGAATGAGTTTGGATGAGTGAATACAGAGAAGCCAGCTTTCTGGAGAAGGCACCAAGAAGCAGGACTGCCTGTGGTTGCGGGGTTGTGGGTGTAGCCAACAGGTGGCGCCATGCTGAGGCAGAGAGGCGCTAGCAGGTGGTCGAATGGCCTGTTTGTGGAGTGCCTTAGAAGCCAGAGGAACTTAGTTCCTTAGTTCCTTAGAATTCCCTTCTTCTGCCTGTAGAATACCGACAGTATCTGTCACTGGCATTGTGCAGGACCTTTCTTCCTCCGCTCCTTGTATCCTCAGGGGCAGATCTTCATAGTGAGAGGGAAGAGCACATTTTCCTTGGCCCTCTTAGGCCCTGTCTGGGTCTGAAAAGCTAATGGACAAAGACAGATTTGCAGAAAAGAAGCATACAGATGTATTTAATATGTAGTCCTTGACATGGAAGCCTTGATAAGGAGATGTAGACCAGAAGAAACGGTCAGGTCTGAGTATTTTTGCTAGATTGGATGAAGAGTGGGCAGTCATGGAGAAATAGGATGGGTCAGAGAGTGAGTTCAGTGCAAGAAAGTGGAGGAAACTTAGCAAAGCCTGTTTGGCCCTTTTGCATCACCTTGTTTTCAGAGATAAGGACATTCCTTTCCCCTGGGTACAGGGAAGGTGCCTCTCAGGTGAGGGTTTTGACCTGTGTCAGCACAGAAGAGCAGGGGAGAGATCAGAGTGACCTTCTTGCTTCGGTTGTTTTCTCAAACCCTTTTCAAGCTTACAGTATTTCATAGGTTAAGGTGCCATATTTGGCCTGCCTTCATGTCTCTGTGTTCCAACACTCTTGGAGAACTCCCTCATTTACAAAACTCTACCTAAATACCTCCCTTGGTCTAGACTTGCCACATGTCTACTGGCTTTTGGCATAAATAGCAAACTTTCATTAAGATCCAGAAAACCCAAGGACTTATATTAATATCCAAATTCAAGGACAAGAACCTGAACATGAGCTTTCTGCTGAGTATAAGCTAGACCCTTTCTGTGTTACGATGAGCGCATCGAAGGAGGGACTTGGTTGAGTAAGTGAGGCTAGAAGCCTGGATAAATGTGTTTTCTAATTTAAATATGCTTAGGGCATTCCCAGATTTGTTTTTCCAATGAATAATTTTATTGCTGTCCTCATATGTATAATATGTATTGGGGCTTTTTGTCTTATAAACTGTTTTCAAATGCTTTCAAACTAAATCTTGGATTGTGACTTGTAGTCTGTGGATATCCAGCTCGAGTGGAAGCCCTACATTCTGAGATTGGCCTGTTGTGATTGCGTCTCTCTTAATCTCTTCCTTTGCTTATGAAAATTGACGCCACTTTGCTTATGAAAATCCAGTTACCACTGGGTGACTGAAAAGATGGTCTCTCTCCCAGTATGCATCTGCAGCAACGTTCTTTGCAATTCAGGTGCTGTGTGCCACCTTTGTTGGCCTCTCTGCTTCTCCTTCACAGCCACGTTTCCTCTGACTGGCAGTCTCTCTGTGGCCATGGTTTCCAGATGCTTCTGGAAATCCTTCCATTGTGTTATGTACACTTGACCATGTGTTTGAGGGGATCTGGGCCAACACGACTTGAAATGCATTGCTTATTAGAGGCCACATTTTCGATCTATGAGCATTGTGTATAATTGCTTTATTTATTTTTTTTTTTTGATAGAAGTTGGTGTGAACTTTGTGACTGCTTTGTAACCAGAAAACAATCAACATTCTAAGCAAAGCTCCTATAAGGGAAACGGCAAGTGCCAGAAACAAACAAACCTAAGCACTGGAGATAAAAGGGGAAAACATAGCTCTTCAATTCAAAGATCTAACCATCATTTGCTTACCTTGAACTATGTTGTAAGGAACAGGAAAAGCTGAAATGATGAAATGAGAATTTCTACGTGAAACAACAAAATCACGTGCATATTTATGCACCTTTCACATCCTCACCTTTCATATCCTCACCTTTCACATTAGGAAGAAACAGGAGAAAAATGCATAGTTAGTAAAGATAGGGGTTGTTGTGGGGTGCCTGAATGGCCGGCTCAGTCAGTTGAGCGTCCGACTTCAGCCCAGGTCATGATCTCATGGTTCCTGGGTTCGAGCCCCGCGTCGGGCTCTGTGCTGATGCCTTGGAGCCTGTAGCCTGCCTTGGATTCTGTGTCTCCCTCTCTCTCTCTTCCCCTCCCTTGCTTGCACTCTGTCTCTCTTTCTCAAAATTAAATACTAAATTTTTTTAAAAGATAGGTGTTTGGTATATAAATTCTGCATTAATCCCATTATTGTAGAGTCAAATACATAGACTGTTTACCAGAATGCTACAGAATAGAGCAGTGTTTGTGAGTTATGTTATAATGCTTAATCTTCCTAATGACTCTTGAAACAACCTAGATGTTTTAAAAACATTTTCAATACTAAGGAACTGAAGGAAAAAGTCTTTCTCAGTTACCTTACAAAGAAAATCAAAGCGATATGAAAGGCTTCCCCCCCCACCCCACCAGCCACCAACCCAAGATAACTGGTGTTTCTCATATCTTCCCAACCAATCTACAGCCAAGTTCAAAAACAGAGTCCATGAACAAATATTTGCACTGGCTTTTGTCCTAAGGCAATGCAGTTTCGACAGTAAACACTTTCACTCCACACCTTACAGGGGGTTTGTGAATAGCAGTGTTTGCATTGTTACGAAATTCGGTTTTAAACTTCCCCAGATCAAGTGACGAGATGTGAATTGATTGATCGCTGCTGTTTCTAAGCCCCCCCCCACCCCACACACACACACTAGATTTTCAGTGATGAGCAAAAGTTTGTTAAAGTGCTCGTATTCTTTCCTCACACTTAACCAATCCAGTTCCTTAAGCGATCATCCTTAGTGGATGATTCCTAGGTGACAGGTTACCCTATTACCTCCGAATGGGTTCTCACTGCTGAACTGAAGTCCCATTTAACCACACCTGTGGGCAGGTCATGCCACTGAAAAGCATGTTTACAATTGAACTCATCATTTTGTCAAATCGATTCTTCCATCCATTCTTCTCTGTTTCCATTTCCTGTACCATCATCTCTCCGGTAAGGGTACCGGAAGGATACTTTTTGTATCCCTCTTCCACCTCCATCCCAAACCCAATCCATCAAGTCAGTTTCCTAATTGGCTAATTTGTTCGTTTGGAGTGCCTTAGATCTCTCTTGTGTGCCTCTTCTTTCTCTCCTGTTTCAGTAACCTGCTGATGTCCCTCTACCAGCCTCCCCTTCAAGGTGATCCTCTATAATGCTGTCGGGCTTATTTTAATGAAGAACCATATGGATCAGATTAATGGCTCCCCATTGCCTGCAAAACAAACAACTTTTAATTTGACTTTCGGATTCCTCCGGTCTCTGCCCCCACACATGGTTATAATCTTGAGTACAATGATTTGTGTGGATTAAGTATCTACACCACAGCTGATTTCCAGCAATCGGTGGGGTAGGGTCTACCTGAGAACATTCCTGAGATTTAGCAACTGCTCATGAGCCTGCTGCAGCCTCCAGCACTCATGCCAGCCAGTGTCAACCTGCTGCTCTCCTTGAAGCTGCCCCAGAACAGGTGCTTTCAGGGAAAATGACTCTCCATGAGCTTCTCCTTTCTCTGAACCAGAGGGTCATTGTTGACTGTAGAACCACCGGGCATCTGATCCTTGGCTCTTCTTTTTGAAGGGTCTTCTCAATACCCATCAGTTGGGGCTTCTATTTCTTGAATGTCATTTCACTTAGTTTTGCTAGACTCTCAGATATCTCCAGTCCTTCTGATCTTATACTTGGGGAAGACGCCTGTTGCCTCCTTGCAAAACATGGGTATTGGTGGTAAGCAGGTCATGTCACATATTATTCTGAGAGCTGCTTTCACGGACATGGGACCAATGTCATCCTGGGCTCAGTGCTCAGCAGAGCTGATGTTTGGACACTGGTGGTCATTATCTTGATATTCTCAATATTTTCCTCTTTGAATTTGTATGAATGGAGTCTGATGGGCTAAGGAAGCACCTTGGAGCCTGGCTTGTGATGATTCTACCTCTCTTTGCCTTTCTCCTCTTCAGTCTCCCACTGCTGACCACAGTCGCTCAATGCCCACAGCAGGAGACAAGGCATGGGCATGCAAACCTGAGATGCCAGCAGACTGTCAGCACCTAGGCACATTTCATGGGGTCTCAGCAGGGAGGAGCCTCTTACCTATAGCCTGCTTGCATACAAGTACCTAGCACATTCAGGGGAAAGGTTGCAATCCCTGTTTCACTCTGTGTTGGTGTGGGTGGGCCAGCAGGAAGAGGAGAACTCAGATTTGACTTGACTTCTGTCTCTGGCTGGGCACCGAGGGTAGGTCTGACACCTGTCAAGAGGGGGATGGAACAGGTTGCCAGTGGCTTGCATATGTGCAGAGTCATGGTCCAAGGCTTAGGTGGTACAGGTGCCCTGAGGATGTGAGCTTGAAGGGATAAACATGGGCAAGTGGAGGGAGAGAAGAGGGGGGTAAGAAAGGGCAGAGCTTTATGGTTTAGTATGTTTAGTGGATGTTTACCCTGATCTTTGAATAAGGAGCCCTGCCTTTTTATTTTGCACCGGGCCCTGCAAATACCATAGCTAGTCCATCCTGGCCAGTTCATTTGCCTGACATACCTCATTTCTGCCTTTTCTCCCCACCTCAATTCCAGACTTGTTTTCCAAGTATGGTATTCCGCACAGAGCCTTAGGAAATCGTAGCTAGACATCTGAAGGAAGCCAGGGAATTCCTGCTTCAGTAGCGGTTAAGAATCTAGGGTTTTGAGTCAGACCTGCAGATTCTGATTCCAGTTCTGCAACTTACCAGCTGCTAGATGACTTTGGGCAACTTACTAACTTTTTTTTTCTTTGCCTCCATTTCCTCATCAGTAACACCAAAATATTAATCCAACTTCAGAGAGTTCTTTTTTTTTTTAATATGAAATTTATTGTCAACTTGGTTTCCATACAACACCCAGTGCTCATCCCAACAGGTGCCCTCATTAAGAGAGATGATTTAAACCCAGTATTTGTCGTAGGGGCTCCTGGGTGGCGCAGTCGGTTAAGCATCCGACTTCAGCCAGGTCACGATCTCGCGGTCCGTGAGTTCGAGCCCCGCGTCAGGCTCTGGGCTGATGGCTCAGAACCTGGAGCCTGTTTCCAATTCTGTGTCTCCCTCTCTCCCTGCCCCTCCCCCGTTCATGCTCTGTCTCTCTCTGTCCCAAAAATAAATAAATAAATAAATAAATAAATAAATAAATAAATAAATAAATAAATAAAATAAACCCAGTGTTTATCGTAAACATTCAAATGTTACCAGTTCTTACTAACAGGATGACAATTCACTTTTGGTGGGGTAATGGCTCTTTTACCCTGAGTTCAGGTCAGTAAGCTGTCAGTTCAATTATGTCTTCATCCCCTGTGGCCAAAAAACAAAAAACAAAAAACATAACAACTACATGATTAATAATTCTTTCTCAAATTCTTTTAGCGTCAATACTTTGTCACTGTATAGTTTCTTCCATGTTATGATACCGCATGCTTTCTGGTAAATCCTTATATACAAGTAATATCTTTATCTATCTCCTGAATCTCAGTATTTCCCGAAGCAACCATTACATAGCAGATGCATGATATATGTATATACAATGAATTGACTTTTTGTACCAGGTTGAATCATATGAAATTACGGATTCAGGGTCAAATGGTTGAAACTGGCAATTTCATGGGGTACCTATTTCCTCAGGGTTCGAGTCTATGCATTTGTATAATTACATACTTATTTTAAAAAATTAATTGAAAGTAGTTTTAAAATCTATACAAAAATGGGGGGGATGAAAAAATCTATACAAAAATAAAATTTTTTATAAAAATTCTTTTACAATAGTCTTTGACAACTACTTAAAGCAGTACAGTTACTTCTGTACCCAGGTTTTAGGAAGATGTAATAAAACATTGGTTAACAAGAATCTGCATGTAGTAAAGGCAAATTTTAATTTTTGGTAATGAGGATTATGACTTTAAAAGATTTCAGTCTCCCTCTGTCCCTCCCTAAACATAATAAATATTATCCGATTGAAACATTTCAATTTGTGATACAGGATTTTAAGATAATTTTTGTTTTCATTTTATAATACTGTAGTTATAGATTGAGAAAATTCATGGAATTATTTTTAATTCCAGGAATTGCTTTCCTGGTTGTTATTATTTAGGGTAGGCTCAATGTCTATCTGTAAGACTATAGCACAAAGTTCGATTATGGGAGAGCCCTAACTGGTTATTTTTCAAGTTAACTGAAATTTACTTTTTATCAATCATCGACCATTATCAATTATCCATTATGTATGCATTGACATTACTAACTTGAACATTTCTAAATGAATTCTTACATTCTAACAGAATCTTAGAACGACCAATTTTGGATGTTTCCCCTAATTGTCGAATAATTCGTGATTTTTAGACCTTCTTATTTCTCTGCATATTTATTTTCTTGAAGCAAATCCTCTGTCGTCTTCACACTTTGTTGTATTGTTTGTACGACCTTAAAGTAAAAGTCTCCTACATTTCTTGGGTCTTGTTTCATCTAGTCTAACTCCTTGGAAAAATGAGGGTCCATGGCCAGTGTGTCTATGATAAGATTGTAGCCAAGCTTAACAGCAAACCCAAAAGCCAGGAACACCTATTCACTAAATAACAGTTACTGGGCAAACCTTGTAATTTGGTTCTGTTGAGATGGTTCTCAGTCTTGCTCAACTTGTCTGGGGAATCGTTCTGAATATAATTCTTCTTTTGCCACCAGTCTGTATGCTTATGAAACAAACTACAACGGTTGCCTTTTGCATTCTTCGGCAGACCATTCTGTTTCATTGAAAATGCGTGGCTATTCAATTTTTTGAAAACGCCTTTCCGGTGAAAGTAGAGGTTAGATAATTTATACACGATAACAGGAAAGCCCAGAAGTAGCAGGACAGATGACATCAAAATATCCTCTGACTGCGAAGTGATTTGAATAGTTTCACCATCTTTGCGTAAATTCATTATCTGCAAACCTACCATGTTGTTGAAGCAAATTGTGTGTTCACTTGAATCTGGAATGTTAATGCTTCAAAAAAAAAAAAGTGTTGAAATTCCAAAGCCTGCCAGCATCTAAATAGAGCTTTGCCAGGTCTTTAACCCACTTCCTACAAAAAAGCATCTGATTTAAGATATTATAAGCTACAGCAAGTTATGGCAAAAATATAACTTAAATTATAAAAAAGTATATATGGTGAAATAGAGTAGTTCTTTTTTTCCTAGAAAACAGGTTGTAAGCCCAGGCCTTCAGCACTAACCAGCTGGTTGTCATTGGGGATAATTATGCAATTTCTTTGATTCCATTTCCCTACTGTAAAATGAAGCTAATAATATTTACTTTACATTCACATTGGGAAGATCGTGTGAAATTAACCATTTAATTAAATAATTAAGCAGACATCATTTGAGCCCCTACTGTGTGCCTGAGGCTTGCTAGATACTGGGGATAGGGCGGGCCTAAGAGTCTTTACCCTCATAAAGCACCAGGCCTTATAAACAGAATCTCTCAAAAATGGTAATTATTATAATAATAATCCTTTTCCTCCCACTTATAACTTCTGCACTGTGGGAGCCTGGTTGATTAGAAGAAATAGATACCAAATAATGTCACCTTTCTTTCCCCATGAAATTCAGCTGTGTCTTTCAACTGTATTTTTAGGAATGTTGGAAATACCAAGCGTTTGCCTGGGGTAGGTACGTATTAGATGCATTCATGAGATAGGCGAGCTGTGTTTCAGAGTGGCCAAATGCAGTTTCTGAGGTCATACAGCTAGTAATTGGTGAATATGAGGGATGTGTGAAGCTTTAATGGCAAAAGAAATATATGTAAAAAATGGTACATATGATCATCTGAGTCTAACAAACACATTTGGCTCTTGAAATATTTTTTTTTTAATTTTTTTTTCAACGTTTATTTATTTTTGGGACAGAGAGAGACAGAGCATGAACAGGGGAGGGGCAGAGAGAGGGAGACATAGAATCGGAAACAGGCTCCAGGCTCTGAGCCATCAGCCCAGAGCCTGACGCAGGGCTCGAACTCACGGACCGCGAGATCGTGACCTGGCTGAAGCCGGACGCTTAACCGACTGCGCCACCCAGGCGCCCCTGAAATATTTTTTAAAACTCATTCCATATTAATACTTTCCCCACCATGTGTGAGCACATTTATGTACATAGATCTGTATATTTGTATTATAAACACGCACGCACACACACGCACACACATGCACACACACACACACACACACACACAGAGTAATATAGGTTACCCAAAGTATTGAATCTCCAATGGAAACATTTTCGGTACTAGGACAGGCAGGCAGTAGAAAAATATCTTCGGTTCTGGATCGTAGTTTCTTAAATCAGGCTACAGAGGCATCTGCCTAATCTTGCAGGTATAAGGGTAAACCTGGTCACAGTCTATGAGACTTAAATGTATGCTTTAGTGTCTTACACATTGCTTAATTGTCCCAGGGTGTGTTTTTGGGGTTTTGATTTTTAGATTTGTTTGTTCTTTAATTGCTTACGAACGAGTTCTCAGGCAATTCCTGGTAATTTCCTCTCATTCAGAATAGCCAGTTCCCATGTGTAGCCCATGATGTCAGCGCCCCCCCACATATCTTGATTTTACCTCTCAGACTCCCTGCCACTGGCACCTGCATTTGTTTGCTTGACCACAGAGCATGCTCAGCCCTCCAGTGTGGGAAGCTACAAGTGCCGTGGAATTAAAGCGTTTATAAGCAGCCCTCACCCAGAGACCAGCAGGGGCTGGTGGGTGAATACCCAGCAACCCAGGGGTGGGATCACTCTGAGGTAAAACTTGATCTCCGGTACTGGCTCCCAAAATTTCCCAGCAGAATCAAGCTCCAGGTACCCATGATGGAAACTTGGTTACAAATAATGAAACCTCGGGGCGCCTGGGTGGCGCAGTCGGTTAAGCGTCCGACTTCAACCAGGTCACGATCTCGCGGTCCGTGAGTTCGAGCCCCGCGTCAGGCTCTGGGCTGATGGCTCAGAGCCTGGAGCCTGTTTCCCATTCTGTGTCTCCCTCTCTCTCTGCCCCTCCCCCGTTCATGCTCTGTCTCTCTCTGTCCCAAAAATAAATAAACGTTGAAAAAAAAAAATTTCAAATAATGAAACCTCCATAGGCTCCCACCAGTGGTTCTTGGGGATCTGCTCGCAAATAAACTCCTCACACTTAAATCCTTGTCTCAGGCATGCTTCTGGGGGAGCCCCACATAAAAGAAAACACTGGCAGAATGCATCTGTCTGTGAATTTAGGTTCATTCCACAGATTATCTTTCCTTTCAGGGTTATCAGTCTGCCAAAACACTAATATAATCTGATTAACAGTTTTGTGAGCCAGGCTAGATTCTTGCCTCAACAACTTTAAATAGCCTAAAAGCTTTGTTTTCAGATTTTTTTGTGTACAATTCCCACATCTTCTCACCAAATAAATAAATGATGGTCCTAATGCTTATTGCCCAGCTTATCTCTACAGACAGGTACTATTTCTTGAGCAGCATTTTTGTTTTGACCAGAATTTATGTTTGGCTCTACATTTTCTATCTGAACTCAGTCTGGTTTTCAAAAGCACATGCTTCCAAGTGAAATACGCATTTTTGAAAGCCACACATTGCCTTCTTCATCATGCCAGCACCCAATCTCTGTAATCACTGGCCCATGACCATCAGACATGTTTCCATAATAGCATTTGCCACAGGAATGCAGAGAACATTAAACCAATTTTTAAAAGATTGCACCGGGAGGATCTTTCTTCTAAAGGATTTTTGTCATGCTCCTGAAGGGCTGTTATTCTTTCCAGTTATATTCTAAGCAGTAACTTTTTCATAAAGATAAATTGAGAGACGTTCTTCTATGGTGACCTCCCACCCCACGGTGACAGCATCCAGATTAGAATTGCTTTGTTAAATGACTGTTACCTGTAATTAGGTCAACAACACACTTAGAAGATGATAGGATGGCTTTTCAGAAGGGTGCTACCTTTCTGATGGTCAGGGGACCAGTTAATACTTCAGAATGAGCTCATTGTCTCCATGTATTATAAATTGTCCTGAAGTACTTGTGTTTTCCTTCTCAAGAGAGTCTGAAGCTAAGTTAACACAATCCATTTCTTTAGTTGGTCTTTTTTTTTTTTTAATATGCTTCCAACTGCATACAACTCATATTTAACCAGTGCAGAAAGATAGAAAATAAATTTAAACAGGGGCGCCTGGATGGCTCAGCAGGTTAGGCGTCTGACTTTGGCTCAGGTCATGATTTCACAGTTCCTGAGTTCTAGCCCCAGGTCAGGCTCTGGGCTGACAGCTCAGCCTGGAGCCTGCTTCGGATTCTTCTTCTTCCTCTCTCTCTCTCTCTCTCTCTCTCTCTCTCTCTCTCTCTCTGCCCCTCCCGTGCCCGTGCTTGCTCGGTTGCTCTCTCTCTCTCTCTGTCTCAAAAATAGGCAGTAAAATTTTTAGCAAAAAAATTTAAACATCATAGCAAAGAGTATACTTTTTAAAATGTGTCCCTGTATAAATATTAAAAATGTATACACACGCCTTTTGTCTTGGCCTTTTTAGGCTACTATAAAAAAATTACCGCAGGCTGAGTAGCTTATAAACAATGGAAATTTATGTCTCACCTTTCCCAAAGCTGGAAGTCTGAGATCAGGGTGCCAGTGAGGCCAGACTTCCCAACATGGTGGAAAGGGTGAGGGAGCTCTCTGGGGCCTTTTTCAATAAGGTACTAACATTCATGAGCCCCACCCTCCATCACACTGGGCTTTAGGGTTTCAACATACGTGTATGGGGGTGGGGTGGGGTGGCATATTCAGAACACAGAACATGTACATCCAAGACTACTTTCCAGGTAATGGATGAACCCATTCCATTTTGGAGTCCTTCTGATTGACTCCATGTGCTGTGTCTGACATGGAGAAATTAGCTTTGCACCAGGCAGAAACCCTTTCTCAACATATAATTGATAAAATCTCCACCAAATGGATAACAGGCCTAGAAAGTGTGCAAGTGGACATACTCGGCGTAAATTAGCCATCTAAACAAGATGACTCTTTCACAACTACTCTAAGTCGTTTTTCTTGGTGACCAAAAAGCAAAGACATTTTCCTACTGGGCTATGTAGTCTTCTATTTTTTAAACAAAGCTGCTTAATCCTTGAGCGTCTTCCTTTGAAGCTATCTCCCATGGAATTTTGTAACTCTCCAGAGCATCACCAGAAAGGAAATGCCCATGGTTTCTACTGGAGGATTCATTCCTGTTACAGGTCATTCTCCCTTCTTCCCATTCGGGCAAGAGCTGCCTCCTTGGTGAATTCCAAATGAGCTACAGTCCCCCTGGCTGTCTTTTATAGTGAGTTATGTCAAAGAGAAAGCAATGTGTGGAAATACAGACCCACACGCTGGCTTCAATGCAGTGACAAAATGGAATGCTTGGATCACTTATGTAAGAAACAGGCCTCTGGAAACAGAACTGGGGTGTCTCATCATGTTACCACAGGCTCGCCCATGTAGATCAGCCTTCCTGACCCTTGTGTAGCTGCTCAGTACATCTGGGGCCTGTGTGTTTTGTTTTTATAACCTCCCCAAACCCCCAAATTCTTAAGTTGATCCCCACACAGAATGGGCAGAGGATAGAATGAAACCAAAATCAATCTCTGTTTATTTGTAAATAAAAACTTGCTTTTGGCTGTAATTGTTTATGTGGGTTTATGACATTATCTGGGCTTTGAAAAAAATAACAGAAACCCAGGCTAGCATGTGTTGGGTAACTTTTTATTCTTTGATTAGCCTTCTTTTGTTTGTGCTTCGCTGTGCAACTGTGAGATGGGACTCGAGACGGGTCAGGGTGAGTGCAGGGCTGACGCCAGGGCTCAGTTACATTGGCGTCACACTGAGGTGAAGATGGTAAGTTGCTGGGCTCAAGTATCTTCCTGTCTCTTGGGGGACAGACATATGCCCCACCAGGATCCGTGACCATATGTGCGAAGTCGTACAAGAGGTACACGATGCTTTAAGAGCCAGAGGCAGAGAGGATGGGATTGTCGGCCAATGCGAAGACTACTGAGAATCACTCACTCTGAAGCTTCTTTCCTTTCTTGAGCTCTGAGTCCATGTCTCTCTCTCCTCTCTCGCCGTCTTCTCTCTGTCTTCTCTTCTCTCTATCTCAGTCTCTGTCTCTGTCTCTCTCTCTCATGTGTGTCCGTGACCAACCCAAATGAGCGATGGGAGCCATGTGTCCATGACTTGAAATGTACCTTCCTCAACAGGAAACAAGTCTTTTATATAGAAGGTAGACAACCTCACACTGATTTCCCACAAAAGGGAGTGAGAAAGGCAAATGATGAGAACAAGACCAGGATTTTTTTTTTTTTTTTTTGAGCCTGGAGACATGGGGCTCTGCTACAACCAACCTCTTGCTTCATTAATTCAAGCAGTGCATACTCAGCATCTAGTAGATCAGAGACATTGTGCCCAGTGCCTTCAGTAAGCCTCTAGACACAAGGGAGACAGATACCAAACAAATGTTGCACAATTGTCATTATTGGAAATGCTATAAAGAAAAATGAAGGGCTTTTTGTAAGAGGAAATGGCAGGCTCAATTCGTCTTATCCAGAGAAAAGGAGACAGGTAGTGTCTGGGGTGACTGGTGGAGGGGCTTGCTGGGAGCAGGCTCCAGGCAGAGGAGTCAGCACGTGTGAGTCCCCTGGCAACCAGAAAGGTCAGAGTGGCTTGTGCGGTGTGAACGAGGGAGAGCGCTAAGATTGCTGACATCAGTGGGGCCAGAGTATACGTGGCCACATGGATGGTTTTCCTGGTCTCACCTGGTGTCTGGAAGAGCTGGCCATGGACTCTCTGCATGCGGTGTCTCCTGTTCTTCTAGTCTAGCTTGGGCTTCCTAGATAGAGGTTAGTTAGATTCCAAGATGGTGGGAACTAAAGTGCCAGTCTGCTTAGGACCTAGCCCCAGAACTGGCACAGCCATTCTGTTGACCAAGGCACATCAGAAGGCCACTCCAGGTGGGTTCAGAGGAAAGTCAACTCCGTCTCTGTTTGGGAGTTGTGACAAGCATGTAGAGAAGCAGCAAGAACATTTGTCAGGAAAGCCTCTCTGGAGACCATGGACCACACAGAAAATTTAAAGAATTTTGGACTTGTGGTTCTTAGAATTTATCATGTCGAAGCATGCGTGAGGTGCCTTATTTCCTGTGACCCTCACGGCAATTTAACAAAATAAGATTATCACCATCTCCTCTGTAAGTCAGGTCACAAAACTCTCAGGTGACAGGGACAGGCACCAGTCCTGGCCCACCTAGAGCCAGCATATCTTGTGACCCCTGTGCTGCTGTGTGATCATTTTGCTGCTTCTCAGTCATGGGACGACGTGAAGTTCTATGAGGATGAGGAAAACATGTTAGGATCATAAAAATGAAGGTCATCGTAAGTTGAAAGCATTAGAAACTCTTATTATTGATTTGCTTCCTGATGCATTCCAGAAAGTAAATTAGTAATTTACTCACAAAGGAGCTGATCAGATCCAACTTGCTAGCCCCATATGCCGCCATCGTTGTTGGAAGCTGAGACCCCTGAAGTTACCCTGGCCAAATGGAGACACAAAGGAGATGTTAGAGACTCACTCTCCAACAAATTACCCTTGCGAATTGCCTGCTCGTTTCTGGAAATCTCATAAGACATGTCTCCTGCAGCATCATAAATAAATCCTTCTACCAACACCTGGTGTTTACCATTTGTCTTGTCTCCCACTCTGACACGTGTAGTGAGATTTCCTTCACGTATTAAAATACTGTTGTGTGTTTGGTGCTGGGCTGGGAGATTATTGCCTCTCCCCTTTTATGTTTGATTCTATTAGAGATACTGCCTCCTGTTTCATATCCTGATTGCTTATAAGATTTATCATGGAGAGAGATAAGTCACATAGAGGAGGGGGTTTATAACCCTGGCTTCTCCTGCCCTAGAAATCCAAATGGCTGATAGTATGTAGTATTCAGAATTTTGTGTTTCCCTTGTTGATCGATGCCTTGATACTGTTTTGAGATTTTGCTGACATCTTTCTTTAGGATGAATTTTCTCCTGGGGGGGGGGGGGTGGGGGTTCCTCATCAATCCTTCATGCCAATAGCCTACCAGTCTTCAAGACATATTTGGGCATGTACGAATACTGAAGTCTACAAGACAATTTAAATATCGACCTGCCATTGCATAAGTGACACTCTGCATTCAAACACATTTTATATTCCAACCTCATGTGACTCCACAGCCGTATTGAGGTAATCATGCCTTTACCCACGGGGTAAGAAAGGCATTGTTGCTTATGAAAGGAAATAAAGATCTGGGGCTACATCTATGCTATTAAACTATCATATTAACCAAACAACCACTTGATGGATTAACATTTTTACTTCCCTCAGAGTTGTTTTGGAGTTTGAAAGGACACAGGTGTTTTCTTTGAAAGAAAATTGGCAACGTGTTCCCGCTGGCAGGTCTGTGTGTCAAAATGGAATTGGTTGGGATAATAAATGTCCTTTGAAAAGAAGCTGTTGTGTTGATATGAAGCTTTTAGGTGTGATTATGGCCATCTTCAACTTCATAGTCTTCCTGTTGTTACTGCATTTGACCTTCCAGGTGGTAGAATGCCTTAAGACTGTCAGAGGAAATAAACAGAAGTAAAAAATGGTGTTCTTCAATTATTAAAAACATCTTAGAAGAAAAGGCATTTTAAAAGAGAAAAAAGGGTTTTGTAAAACTAATTTCCTGAAACTCAAGTGTCCTTTCATTTTTGAAAAACACGTTTTGGTGCTTCCAAATACCATTCGGGTAAGTGATAAGAATTGGGATGTTTTACAGAAAAGAGACCAGTGGCAGTGATGGTTTCATTTGAATGAGTCCTAGATTAATTATGAAAAAGGCAAGTACATCTACTGTCACTAAGATTATTTATATGCCCTAAACCACCCCAAAATGGAGTGGCTTAAAACCACAGTAATATATTGTTTTTCATGATTCTGCAAGTTGACTGGACATAGTAAGGTCATGTACACATCAGGAACATCCAAGATGGCCTCACAGCCTCCGAAGTCTCTCTTCAGATTGCCTGTCACTGCACCCTTGTCTAAGCTGAGCCTCTTGAAAGCTTGGTTGCCGACTTAAAAGAGCCAAGATCCTTAATACTTAAGACCAGAATTGGCATCTTGACCCCATTGTTTGGAAAGAGCAAGTCACTGAGTTAACCCAAATTCCAAAAAAGGGGAATTATTCTCCATGTCTTGGTGTCACTCCTCGAGTGGCAAGGAGGTTGGCTCTCTCTTTAGTTCACCACAGAGATAGTCATCCATTCATTCATGTAAGGTTTGAGGGCCCACTCCATGCTTGACACTATTCGCTGTTCTGTGAGTAGTCTCCTGGAGACACGGCTTGTTGAACTCTGTCATTTGCCACCAGCTTCACTGCTGACCAGCTATTGTGGTCTTGACCATGTTTCTTTTCATCTTGGTGCCTTATTCTTGGCATCTGTAAATTGGGCATAATGATAGTGGTTGCTTTACGTGTAATTCAGTAATTTTCACAATTGCCGTGGCCATATATATATATATATATATATATATATATATATATATATATGCATTTAGAATGGGTTAGTGCATGTACAGAATAACCATGCCAGTCACATGACCCTTTTAAGAGAGTTGTCGTCATGGTTAAACTAAAGAGAAAAGCGAAGTCGTGGGGTGGAGATGTGATTAGACTACTCAACTGTTAAACAGCAGGTTGTTACAGAGACACAAAATAAAATTGCCTTACGATGTCTTTTCTTATAAAATCAGGCAACGTTTCCTGCAAAATATAATGGACTTGCTTTTTAATAAATCCTTTGGGAAACATTGTGCAGCCAAGTTACACGGATTTACAGGATGTATTTTCCATTCTGTGTTCTTCTGGCTCCAATGGGATTACTCTCATAGTCCTTTGCTACTGGACACTTTGACACCTCCTGGAGCCTCCTTTTATTTCTCTCCTGTCAAATCTCACCCTCCTGCCATATCAGGTCACCTATGGCTCCCAAGTGTAATGTGCTGTTCCTAGTCCCTGGAATTCTCCTATCCTATTATTTAAATCTTTTAAAATTTTGTTTATTTTTGACAGAACGAGTGCTCATGTGAGCAGGGGAGAGGCAGAGAGAGAAGGAGAGAGAGAATCCCAAGCAGGCTCTGCACTGTCAGCACAGAACCCAATGTGAGGCTCAATCTCATGAACCGTGAAATCATGACCTGAGCTGATACCAAGAGTTGGACACTTAACGGACTGAGCCATCCCCACGGCCCTCTTATTCCTATTATTTTAAAACCTGGCTAATATCTGTTCCTTCTTCTTTATCTTAGATACATCCAATTCCTATCCTGACATCTGCCCTCAACCTGAATCTGGTCGGGCACATGTTTTGCCCTTTATCCCGAAACACACGATTACTTATTTTATAAGAATCAATCATAGTTTTAATTGACTATTACTTACCCATCTCCATAGTTTCTCTAAACTGGTCTGCATAAAATGAGCCTTGTTTTTCTTCCTCTGAAGTTTCAAAACTTGGCCTAGCACCATAAAGCCTGTGTCATCACATGGATAGCTAATTGCCTGGGTAAGATTTCTTAAAATAGATTTTAGAGCCACAGCTCTTCACAAAGAAAAGAACCAAGTTTTACTCTTTGACAGTATGTTTATAAGATGGCCATTATAACCTGCAGCCTTTTTGTTGTTTCAGACTAGTGTTTTTTAATGAAGCTTTTAATTTTAATTCCAGTATGGTCAACACCCAATGTTACACTAGTTTTGGGCATACAGTATAGTGATTTAACACTTGACATCATTACTAATGATGCTCGTCACCATTGCTGTGCTCTTAAGCCCTTTTGATTATTTCACCCACCCCTGCCGCCTCCCCTTTCAGAACCATCATTTTGTTCTCTGTATTTAAGAGTCTGTTTCTTGGTTTGTCTTTCTCTCTTTTTTTTTTCCTTTGCTCCTTTGTTTGTGTTTCTTAAATCCTACATAGGAGAGAAATCGTGTGCTTTTAGTCTTTTTCTGACTGACTTATTTCTCTTAAAATATTCCTAGAGAGTATTACTAGAAAGTAGCTAGAGAGCTCCATCCATGTCATTGCAAATGGCAAGATTGCTTTCTTTTTCTGGCTGAATACTACTCCGTTGTATGTATGTCCGTTTGTGTGTATATACACATACACGCCCCTTTTCTATCCATGTGTCTGTTGACTAACACCTGGGCTGTTTCCATAATTTGGCTATTGTAAACAATGCTGCATTGAACATAGGGGTGCGTGTATCCCTGTGAACTAGTGTTTTTGTATTGTTTGAGTAAATACCCAGCAGTGCAATAACTAGATTGTAGGATACTTCCATTTTTAACTTTTTGAGTAACCTCCATACTGTTTTCCACCGTCACGACACCAATTTGCATTTTTACCAACAGTATGCTAGTGTTGCTTTCTGTCCACATCCTCACCAACACCTATTGTTTCTTGTGTTCTTGATTTTAGCCATTCGGACATGTGTGAGGTGATACCTCATTGTAGTTTTGATTTGAATTTTTCTGATAATGAATAACGTTGAGCATCTTTTTGTGAGCCATCTTTAGGTCTTCTTTGAAGAAATGTCTGTTCACGTCTTCTGCCCACTTTTTAGTTGGATTATTTGTTTTTTTGAGTGTTGAGTTGTGTAAGCTCTTTATATATTTTGGTTACCGATTATTGGATATATCAAATGCACATATCTTCTATTCAGTATGTTGCCTTTTTGTTTGGTTGATGGTTTCCTTCACTATGCAGAAGCTTTTTATTGTGATGAATTCCCCATAGTTTATTTTTGTTTGCTTCTCTTGCCTCAGGAGACCTGTCTAAATAAATGTTGATACAGCTGATGCCAGAGAAATTACAGTCAGTGTTCTCTTCTGAGACCATAAATGGTTTCAGTTCTTACACTGTTAGGTCTTTAATCCATTTTGAGTTTATTTTTGTGTGTGGTGTAAGAAAGTGATCCAGTTTCCTTATTTCACATGTAGCTGACCTATTTTCCCAACACCTTTTGTTGAATAGACTTTTTCCCATTGCTATTCTTGCCAAAGATTAGTTGTCAAAGATTAATTGACCATATAATTGCAGATTCATTTCTGGTGTCTCTGTTCTGTTGACCTATGCATCTATTTTTGGTCCAGTACCATAATGTTTTGCTTACTACAGCTTTGTAACATAACTGGAAATCTGGAATTGTGATACTGTTAGCTTTGTTCTTCAAGGTTGCTTTGGCAGTTTGTGGACTTTTGTGGTGCCATACAAACTATAGGATAGATTGTTCCAGTTCTGTGAAAAAATTCTCTTGATATTTTTACAGGAATTGCATTAATGTGTAGATTTCTTTGGGTAGTATAGAGATTTTAACAATATTTGTTCTTCCAATCCATGAGCATGGAATGTCTTTCCATATTTTGTCTGTTTTGTCCTAAATTTCTTTCATCAGTGTTTTATGGTTTTAAGAGTACAAGTCGGGGCGCCTGGGTGGCTCAGTTGGTTAAGCGTCCGACTTCAGCTCAGGTCACGATCTCACGGACCGTGAGTTCGAGCCCCACGTCAGGCTCTGGGCTGATGGCTCAGAGTCTGGAGCCTGCTTCCGGTTCTGTGTCTCCCTCTCTCTCTGCCCCTCCCCCGTTCATGCTCTGTCTCTCTCTGTCTCAAAAATAAACGTTAAAAAAAAATTTTTTTTAAAAAAAGTACAAGTCTTTCACTTGCTTCGTTAAGTTCATTGCTACGCATTTTACTGTTTTTGGTACAATTGCAAGTGGGATTGTTTTCTTGATTTCTCTTTCTGCTGTTTGATGATTAGTACATAGAAATGCAACAGATTTCTGTATAATGATTTTGTGCCCTATGACTACCAAATTCATTTGTCAGTTCTAGTAGTTTTTGGTGGAGTCTTTTTTTTTTTTTTTTCAACGTTTATTTATTTTTGGGACAGAGAGAGACAGAGCATGAACGGGGGAGGGGCAGAGAGAGAGGGAGACACAGAACCGGAAACAGGCTCCAGGCTCCGAGCCATCAGCCCAGAGCCCGACGCGGGGCCCGAACTCACGGACCGCGAGACCGCGACCTGGCCGAAGTCGGACGCCCAACCGACTGCGCCACCCAGGCGCCCCTTTGGTGGAGTCTTTAGGGTTTCTATATATAGTATCATGCCATCAGCAAATAGTGAAAGTTTGACTTCTTCCTTACCAATTTGGATGCCTTTTATTTCTTCTCTGATTGCTGTGGCTGAGACTTCCAGTACCATGTTGAATAAAAGTGTTGAGGGTGGACATCCTTATATCTAATTCATGACCTTAAAGGAAATGATCTCAGTTTTTTCCCCATTGAATGTGATGTTTGCTGTGGAATTTTCATAAAAGGCCTTTATTATTATTATTATTGAGGTATGTTCTCTCTAAACCTATTTGATAAGGGTCTTTATCAATGAATGGATGTTGTACTTTGTCATATCCTTTTGATGTATCTATTGAAATGATCATATGGTTCTTATCCTTTCTCTTATTGATGTGATGTGTCATGATGATTGATTTGCAAATATTGAACCAACCTTACATCCCAGGTATAAATCCCACTTTATCATGGTGAATGATTTTTTTTTTTTTTTTTTTTTTTTTTTACTATATTGTTGGATCCAGTTTCTTAGAATTTCGTTGAGGATTTTTGCATCTGTGTTCATCAGAGATTTTGGCCTGTAGTTTTTTTTTTTTATTTTATTTTTTGTGGTGTCTTTCTCTGGCTTTTGTGTCAGGGTAATGCTCGCCTCATAGAATGAATCTGAAAGTTTTCCTTCCTTTGTTTTCTTTTTGTTTTTGGAGTACTTTGAGAAGAATGGGTATTAACTCTTCTTTAAATGTTTGGTAGAATTTTCCTGTGAAGCCATATGGTCCTGTATTTTTATGTGCTGGAATTTTATTTTTTATTACTGATTTAGTCTCATTGCCAGTAATTAGTCTGTTCAAATTTCTATTTTTTGCTGCTTCAGTTTTGGGAAGTTATATGTTTCTAAGGATATATCCATTTCTTCTAGGTTGTCCAATTTGTTGGAATATAGGTTTTCATAGTATTCTTTTACAATGTTTATAAGAGAATGGTGTCTGTTCATTTCTATGGTGTCTGTTATTTATCTTTCATTTGTGATTTTGTGTGTTGGGTTGTTTTTCTCTTATTTTTCTGATGAGTGTGGCTAGAGGTTTATCGATTTTGTTGATCTTTTCAAAGAACCAGGTCCTGGTTTCATTGATCTGTTCTATGGTATTTTTAGATTCTATGTCATTTATTTTTTTTCTAATCTTAACTATTTCCTTCCTTCTGCTGGTTTTAGGTTTTTTCATTCTTTGTTTTAGCTCCTTTAGGTGTAAGGTTTAGGTTGTTTAGTTCAGATTTTTCTTGCTTCTTGAGCTAAGTCTATATTGCTATAAAATTCCCTCTTAGAACTACTTTTGCTCTGTCCCAAAAGTTTGGGACTGCTGTGTTTCCATTTTCATTTGTTTCCATGTATTTTTCAATTTATTCTTTGATATCTTGGTTGACCCATTCATTGTTTAATAGCATGTTATTTAACCTCCTCGTATTTGTGCTCTTTCCAGATTTTTTCTTGTGGCTGATTTCCAGTTTCATAGCATTGGGGTCATAAAAGATGCATGGTATGGCTTCCATCTCTGAATTTGTTGAGACTTGTTCTGTGGCCTACTATTTGATATCTTCTGGAGGATGTTGCATGTGCATTTGAAAAGAATGTGTATTCTGGTGTTGTGGGGTAGAATGTTCCAAAAACGTCTGTAAAATCAGTCTGGTCCAGTGAGTCATTCAAAGCCAATGTTGACTTGTTGCTTTTCTCTTTTGATCATCTGTTCATTGATGTAAGTCAGGTGTGAAGGTCCCCTACTCTTATTGCATTATTATCAATTAGTTCTTTTATTATTAATTTTTTTATGTATTTGGGTGCTATCATGTTGGGTATAAAAATATTTACAATTGTTATATCTTGGATTGTTCCCTATATTACTATATAGTGTCCCTCTTTATCTCATTATACTCTTTGTTTTAAAGTCTGTTTTGTTCAATATAAGCATTGCTAAACTGACTTCCTTTTGACCTCCACTTGCATGTTCGATGTTTCTCCATTCCCTCAGTTTCAATCTGCAGGTGTCTTTTGGTCTGAAATGAGTGACCTGTAAGCAGCATTTAGATGGACCTTGTTCTTTTAACTACTCTTGTCACCTGTGTCTTTTGATTGGAGCACTCATTCCACTTACTTTCAAAGTAATTACTAATATATATTTATTGCCATTTTGTTATATGGTTTGTGGTTATTTTTGTAGCTTTTTTGTGATCCTTCTCCTGCTCTCCTTCGTGGTTTGTTGGCTTTCTTTAGCGATATACTTGGATTCCTTTGTCTTTATTCCTTGCATGCCTATTGCTGGGTTTTGACATGTGGTTACAATTAGGTTTGTATGTAAACATCTTCTACATGTAGCGGGGTATATTAAGTTGATGAATGCTTAAGATGGGCACCTTCTTTACTCCTCTTCACACTACATTTTAGGTATGTGTTGTCATATTTTATATCTTGTTGTTTTCTGAATTCTTTGATTTTTACATAAATACTTATTTTTACTACTTTTGTGTTTCTCATTTTTCATGCTCTCCCTAATGTCTTTCCTTTCTGATCAAAGAATCCTCTTTAATAGTTCTTGCAGGATTGGTTAGTAGTCGTGAACTCCTTTAGTTTTTGTTTGTCTGAGAAACTCATTATTCTTCTGTCTTGAATGATAGCCTTGCTGGATAGAGTATTCTCGGTTGCAGGGTTTTGTTTTTGTTTTTCCTTTCAGCCCTTTGTATATATCTTTCACTCCCTTCTGGCCTGCAAAGTTTCTACTGAAGAGTGCACTTATTGCCTTATGGGGTTTCTCTTATATGTAACAGTCTTCTTTTCTCTTGGTGCTTTAAATTTTTTTCTTTATCATCACTTTTTGCCATTTTAATTACCCTGTGTTCTGGTGTGGACCTCCTTGGGTTGATTTGGGGGGAATCTCTGTGCCTTCTGGACTTGGATTTCCTTCTTTCCCCCAGATTAGGGAAGTTTTCAGCTATTATTTCTTCAAATAAATGTTCCATCCCCCTTTCTGTCTTCTGGGTTCCCTCTAATATGAATGTTATTATGCTTGATGGAGTCACTGAGTTCCCTAAGGCTATTTTCAATTTGCATAACTTTTTTTCCCCTTCCACTTGTTCAGCTTGACTGTTTTCGATTACTCTGTCTTCCAGGTGATTAATTTATCCTTCTACTTCTTCTAGCCTATTCTATAAAGTGTGTTTTCACTCTCATTTATTGAGCTCTTCATCTATAATTGGTTCTTTTTTTAATGTTTTCTATCTCTTTGTTAGTGGTCTCACTGAGATCCTCCACTCTTAAGTTTAGTGAATATCTTTATCATCATTACTTTAAATTTTTATGAGGTATATATTACTTTTATGAGTTTCACTTAGGTCTCTTGCTGTGATTTTGTCCTGTTCTTTATTTGGGACATATTCCTTTGTCCTCATTTTTCCTGACTCTCTCTGTTTGTGCTTGTTAGGAAAATCACCTATGTCTCCTGATATTGAAGGTAATGACCTTATGAAAAAGAGGTCCTATAGTGTCCTATAGTGCAGTGTCCACTGTTCGTCTGAACCTGGCACTTCAGGGAGTGTCTCCTGTGTGTGTTACATGTGCCCTGTCGTGCTCTAGTCACTTTCTCCTCTGGTCCAGTCATCTGCAATGGCTCTCTTTGCCTGTTGTGGGAAGTGTTTGGTCCCCAGCCAGGGTATGATGAATTTTGACAAGGTATATATGGATCTGCTTGCTAAACGAGATCTGGAGCTGCCATGGCCAGGACCAGGCTGGCCTATGGAGATCTGCTAAGTGCATATGGATGGGGCATGCACTTTAACAAGGTTCACCTCAGGCTTCTGTAGCACCTGTAGCCAGCCACAGCTGCTGGCAGGGCCAAAGCAAAACATGTGGGGTTCAGAGAGGTGGTGCTGGTGAGGTTTGCGCTCGTTTTGGGATGAGGGGGAGCTGCAGCTCTGGGGCTGAGGCAAGCATGACTGGTGAGGGCAGCCCACCAAAGTGCAGAGGCATCCGGTGGGGCTTGTCGGAAGCAAGTTAGATGATGGGTTTGGGTGTTGTGCTTGTTCCTTTAGGTGGCCATTGTTTATGTGGAGGCTGGGGGAGGAATGTTACCTGCCAGCTCCTTCGTTCCTGGAGGGGTCTCTCTGAGATCCCTGTCTCTTTGGGATAGGCTGTGTGATGAGTAAATCACTCTTTCTCCCATTTGTCCTCTGTGTTTTTCAAACTGCTGTGTATATGCAGTGTCTGCAGAAGCTGTTTAGTGTGCTGTCTCTTCAAGGGGTGGGGCTCAGCTCTCTAAGTCCTTCTGGTTCACCCAGAGCCCAGCCTGCTGATTTTTAGAATTCCAGACCTTAAGTCCCGCTGGTTGTAAGAAGTCATGAAATTCGGCCCCTCTCACTTTGATAGCCAAATGTTCTGGGGATTCATCTTCTCCATGCAGGCTCCCTGGTGTGATAGTCTGTTTTCCACCCTCCACTGCACTCCAGGCTCCCTCCTGTCTGCAGTTGGCCATGGTCTATTTAGGTCTCAAATAGCATTTCCACCCACTTTCTTCCATGTGGTCTCTTCTCTTCTTTGGTTGTGGAGTTCATTCTGACAGTCTCCAGGTCGTTTTCTGGGTTATTCAGACTATTGAAAGTGCTATCTAATTGTATCCATGGGACAGAGTGAACTTAGGATCCTCTTGCCCCACCACCATCCGAGCCTCCACTGCAGCCTTTTTAAATATTAAGTTTTGTCACTTAATCTAGACCATGAAAGAATCCAGAAGTTGGATTATAAGAATTTATACTTATACATTTTATTGAATTTTTTAAAGAGATCTTTAGGGCCCATGAATTTCCAGTATTTTTTATGTGACATAGTTTGGTTTCTTATGTCGGTTTGCTAATGTCAATTACACTTCAGTTACTGGAGATACAAGTTAAGGTTCAACTGAGTCTGAAGTCAGGGGACTGTTGGCGCTAATGGAGTGCCTTTTGCTAAAACACTGCTTAGTTGGGTCATAAAAAAAAAAATCAAAGTTAGATTAGTCCAACTAAAAGTATTGGCAAGAAAATATTCCAGTTAAGAAAAAGGACTACATCTTGTCTTCCAGCAGTCTGTATTCTGACATGGCAGCCAAAAGTGTTATTTCTGTCCCATCTTTCCCGACTTGTGCCATCTTACACCCTGCATCTCAACCCATGGGACTTTTGTAGGCTGATTATAGAAGCAGCTTTTCTGTTTGAAAAGGCCAGTGTCTTTCCCCATGGTGGCCGCACCCTCGATAGAGCAGGGAAACTTATAATACAGTAGGTGATATTGTCAAACGTTTATTTAACTTCCTATGGTGTGTTAACTACGTAATCTGACATTTTGGCAAATGAACCCAAGGCACTGGTTGGTTGAGGGTTTCCCCTGAAGCACCAGCTCTGAGTTTGAGTCCAGGTTCTGCCACTTAGACCCAGGGAGGGCAAGTTTTTTGTGAAGAGGTCTTAGGTCCCATCTTGTTGTGCACATAATGTGGACAATGAGAGAACCTAAAGAATGACTGAAGGATAAAGTACGTTAGTTCATACAGAATTCTATTATCTCCATTGCACTGATGAGAAGATAGACTCAGAGAGGTTAATTAGGTTGCTCAGAGTTGCATGGTTACTAAGCAGCATGGTTGGGACTTAATATTATAATGTGTTTAGCACACAGTAAGCACTGACTTACGAAGTGTTGGATGGAGATACATGGTCATAACTTAAAAATATACCATTAAGTTTGATTTGACATTTAATACCATCTTATATGCCTCTCACATTTATGACTGTAGTTAAAATAACAAACTTAAACTTTAATGATTGCAAAAAATATGTGAAAGCTGAGCTTAAATTATTAAATGCTTAAAGATAATAAAATATAATGATACTTTAATTGCCATTGTAAAGTGAGATTGACCTAATTTCCCCCCCAAATAATTGAGTCTCTTTCTATGCTTACTGCTCTGTTGGTGTATTACTCCCTGCCCTGACAGATACATAGGGCCCTCCACTCAGCACCCATTCTCACCTTTCCTGTTAATCGGCCCTAATTCCTATATTTCATATCCAAGTCACTGCTTTGGATTATGACATTTTTGCTCAGAAATCGAAATAACCTGAAAAGATAGTATACCTACTCATCATCACTTGTAGATCATAGCATGAATTAATTTGTCAGACTATTTAGTTCATTTCCTGACTGCAAAAATCTCCTACATGGCATTTATTCAATTAGTCATGTAAATTGAGGAAGTATGCATCAATTTAAGACTAAGCTGTTATTAAGCTTGCCTGAATATTAATATGTATGATAATCGAAGGACCATACATCATTGTATAGATGGTTTTAAATCTTTTTTTTGGTAAAAGGTGGGTCGTTCGTGGATTAAGTGAAATAAAGTTTGTAAAGCTGTTAGCAAGATGCCTGGATCACAGTATATGATGAATAGATGTTAGTGATGGTTATTATTATTGATAAAGTAAGAAAAGCACTTGACATACAAGTGCCTGATAATCAGTCTTAACCATAATCTGTATGAAGCCACTTAAAATGCGAGTGTTGATATTTACTAATAGTACTATGTGCATTCTTTGTGCTAAATTTTATGCTAAAAGGGATTTAACATATGGGTCATATAATTTAATCCCAGTGCTACATCTAATTCAGGGTTAGCTTTATTATTATTTTTTTTTAACGTTTATTTATTATTTTTGGAACAGAGAGAGACAGAGCATGAACGGGGGAGGGGCAGAGAGAGAGGGAGACACAGAACTGGAAGCAGGCTCCAGGCTCTGAGCCATCAGCCCAGAGCCCGACGCGGGGCTCGAACTCACGGACCGCGAGATCATGACCTGGCTGAAGTCAGACGCTTAACGGACTGCGCCACCCAGGCGCCCCAGGGTTAGCTTTATTATTAAGACAAATCTCTTAAAAGTTAGGAATTTTATTCTTTGATGGACTTTTGAGCCTTAACAGCAAAACTCCTTTGTCAGATATTCCAATAAATTGCTATAGTATTTTGAGGAGAGAAATTTATTTCTCTGTGTTCTTACACTTTCTAAAATTTTACTGTAAAATTAAAATCTCTTGGTAAAGAATAAATTTAGGAGTGATATGGAATAAACCAAAAGACAATTTTGTTTGCATTCCAGAAAGAGGCACTTATTAAACAATTGTATTCAGAAATGATTTCCCAAGGGCAAAAGTAGAGGCTTTCTTTAAAAAATTCAAAATGATACGGCAGAGAACTCATATCAAGATTTTATACGTAAAATAGGCTCTACAGAGTGACCTTTGAATCCTTTTCTTAGGTTATATACTTGTACATGAGGGTTTTTATTGATTAAGAGGTAAGTTTCTTTTAGTCTATATTGCCAAGTCAACTTAAAAAAAAACTCTTTGGACATAGAATAAGATCTTTGACTAGTTGACCTGGGTTGAGTATTCCATCTCCCCACAATCTTATTAAAACAGTTACTTCAAGGTCAGATATTCTTGGATTGATTTTGAAAGGTAAAACATGTGTTCATTTATCAAACTTGGAGCATCTGCCATTTGCCAGGCGTTAAGCTGAAGGAGTTGGACACTGTCCTTAACCTCAAGATGGTAATAGACTAGGGTAGGAGTTGGCAAGCTTTCCCTTAAAGGGTGGTGCAGTAAATATTCTAGGCTTGCAGGGCATACGGACTCTGTTGCAACTACTCTGCCACCGTATCTTGAAAGCAGCCAGAGACAATCCTCAAGCCAGTGAGCATGATTGTCTTCCATTTAAATTTGATCTACAACACTGGGTGGTGAGCCAGTGGGCTGTGGTTTGCTGTTTCTAGAGCGGGGCAGATAAATGAACTGACAGGTACAACACAAGATCACTGTGACAGAGGTTGACACAGAGTACCTCAGGAGCACAGATGAGATGCATCTAGACCCTCTGCCTTTCTGGGTGTGTCTATGCAGAGTCTACAGTGTGTGTGGGAAATGAACGAAGGGGAAATTAGGGAGATTATCAGTCTAGGGTTTTCAGAGAAACTGATGGCTGAATTTCATCGTGAAAATCAGGATCAACTCACTAAGGGACCAGGCTCGAGTCTATTGTATGTAAAGCGTAGGACTTGTGAATTCCATCACCTTAATATAAGCCAATGATTCTAAACTATGTAGCATGGAATCCAATTGCTCAATAAATTAATAATCTCAAATTAAGAGGTTACCTTGTTGAATAAGTTTGGGAGATACTATCTCTTTTCCCTCCCCAGGTAGCTTTCTAATTTTTTTTTAAACAAAGACTCTGATAAGTAAAGATGATTTTTAAATTTCTGTAGTTCAGAATTTCCTTATTTGCCATAGGATCCTTCTTGTGTGTGCAATGTCTATTCATGTAGTGTTTTAGAAGTAATGTTTTGAATGGTGTGACTTTGGAAACAGGCATAAACCAAAGGTGAAGAGTCCTACGTTCTATTTGTCTGTCCTGTGCAAGCAGCTGGGTTCCAGTAGCACTTCGAACAGATGGCAGCTGAGTGTTTGAGTTATCGGGTCATAGGTGTCCAGCCCCTGGGAGATGGAAATTGAAGCAAGTTACTAGGATGTTAAGGTTAGGCAGAACAACTTGCAAACTCACTTGGTGAACTGGGAAGATGATGAAATTATGGAGTGATGATTCCAAATCTTGGGCAGTATCACTTCTAGGGGGGCTTTGCTTATCACATGACCCGGAACACTACTAGCTTTTCACAGGTAAGAACCAGAGATGCCAAATGCTCTGCACACCATTGCACAATGCAGATGCGTCCTGCCCAGATGCCAGTGGCGCCTTGTGGACAGACACTTCTAGGGGGAAGGCATAGTCGATGAGGGGCAAGAGATCACACCTCCCAAGATTCAAAAGATTGAGACTGGGCAGAACCTTTTAGGCTGATTATCATCAGTACAACAGGAAATGTTGAAAATGCTATATGCTTTTTAGTTTTAACAATCAGATGCAATTTGTTCAATTCCATAAATTGCCATCGGGTTATATTTTTGCTTACGCATAGGCCATTGTGAGATTTATGGAGCAAAGATGAGGTACCATGTGATCTTCCAAATAAGCCACAGGGTTAGATGCTGTTACACATTGGAGATGTAATTTAATCAAGTAGATCATTAGTGCCCGTCCCTTCCTCATGATCACTGTGACGGCAGCACCAGAGTAGACTCAGTTCTTATTTTGAAAGTAGCCCTTTGGTGGATTTTTTTTAAAAGTCTCCTCTGAAAGTTTTTAAGGAAGATTCTGTATGTCAATAAATAATTTCCTTGGCTCATTTTTTTTTTTTTTTCTTGAGTAAATCGCCTCAGGGAAGTATTCCCATGGTTCCTGGAAAATAACGAGTAGAAGAGCTTTTGCACAGACCAGGGTTGCTATAAAATAAGGCATCCGTTGGTGATGTAAGAAGTACCCCATCCCCTGGGCTGATGCACCCCTACCAGGGGTGAAATGGGTGACGTGCAGCGACAGGGTGAGCTGAGCTGCTTCCACTTATCCCCACGCAGGTGCCTTTGGACAGTGTGCAGACTGCACACCCCGGGCTCAGCACCACTACCGTTTCATTGCCCTTGGCTTCATTGGATAGATTCCTTCAACTTGCATGCATGTCAGCACATACCCCATGACGCCCTCTGTGAAGACGAATGTCACACCAGCTAAATGATGCGTCCCTTTTCCTGAGTGCTTACCCCGTGTCAGCCTCTTGGCTGAGTGTCTCATACGTACTAATACTCATAACTGCTGCGTGAGCTGGGTGTTTTTGTTTGCATTTTCTGATTAAGGAAGCTAAAGCTTACTGGTTGTCTTTAAACATTTTATTTTTAAGTCATCTGTATGCCCGGTGTGGGGCTTGACCTTACAATCACAAGATCGGGAGTGGCAGGCTGTACCAACTGAGCCAGCCGGGTGCCCCTAAGGCTTATGGGCTTTGAAGAACTCTCCATAGTCGCATAGCTCGGAAATGGAGGTACCGGGATTCAAAACCATCTTTTATCCCTCATTCTCAATTCCCTGCTATTAGTTACTACACAGTAGGGGTTTCAGTGCATTTCTATGTTAGTGGGAGGGCACACGTATTTCAAGGTTTAGTTATAACACGAGTGCAGATGTTGTTCGGGAAGGACCTGTACTGAGATGCAGGAAACTGTCAGGGACCATTTCCCAGGACAGGCAGTGTCTGAGTTGTCTCAAAGAAGTTGACACAAGCATGGAGGAACTCAAAGACTGATAAACCCAAACCACCGTGAAGTGTCCGCTCACATCTGTCAGGATGGCTATTATCAGAAATGAAGATAAGTATTGGTGAGTGTGTGGAGAAATTGGAACCCTTGCCCTCTGTTGGAGGGAATACAAAAGGGTGCGACTGCTATTGGAAAACAGTATGCAGGTTCCGCAAAAAGGTAAATAATAATAATAATAATAATAATAATAATAATAATAATAATAAAATAAAACTACCCTACGATCCAGCAATCTGGGGTCTTGATTCAAGAGAATCAGGATCTCAGAGAGATAATAGCACTCCCTTGTGGCAGCACTGTTTGCAACAGCCTCAATCTACAGTGGGATACTATTCAGCCTTAAAGAAAGGAAGTCCATCCATATGCCGCAACACAGATCAACCTTGATGGTATTACACTAGGTGAAATAAGCCCGTCATGGGGAGAAGACCGCTGCATGATTGCACTTGTATCAGGTCAAATACATGCAACCATAGAGTGGAGTGGTGGTTGCCAAGGGATGGGGAAAGGGAAAAATGGAGAATTCTCATCAACAGCATAACATTTCAGTAAGGTGAAAACACTATACTCACTCTCCAACTTGGCTGTGCAATATTTTTTAAAGTTTATTTTTAAGAGAGAGCTAGACAGAGGAGAGAGAATAAGTGGGGGAGGGGCAGAGAGAAAGGGGGCAGAGTATCCCAAGCAGGCTCCGTGCAGACAGCACAGAGCCTGACATGGGGCTCGAACCCACGAACCATGAGATCATGACTTGAGCCAAAGGCAGCCACTCAACTGACGGAGCCACCCAGGCGCCCTGGCCGTGAAATATTTCTACAGCCAACAACAATGTATCCTACACTAAAATTTGTTGAGGGCAAGTTTCATGTTAAGTGTTCTTAACACAATAAAATGAAAATAAAATACAAAATAACCTAGCCTAACAAAATAACCTAGCCTGACAAAATTGCATAACACAATAACCTGAAATAAAATAAGATAACATACATAGGTTGAGAAGATTGGCTGCACTTCGGAAAACAAGCTGGACTAGGTTTGTGATTCTTAGTGATATTTTATTATTTTTTTCCTTAGTGATTTTTTTTTTTTACATTATCACATACCAAATGAAAATAATTGGTAAAGCTGTAAACCCTGCTGTACATTTAAATCATCTGGGGAGGTGTTAAAACTTACATTGAATGGGGCGCCTGGGTGGCGCAGTCGGTTAAGCGTCCGACTTCAGCCAGGTCACGATCTCGTGGTCCGTGACTTCGAGCCCCACGTCGGGCTCTGGGCTGATGGCTCGGAGCCTGGAGCCTGTTTCCGATTCTGTGTCTCCCTCTCTCTCTGCCCCTCCCCCGTTCATGCTCTGTCTCTCTCTGTCCCAAAAATAAATAAAAAACGTTGAAAAAAAATAAAAAAAAAAAACTTACATTGAATAACACGGATGAATGTTGAGGACATTATGTTAAGCGAATTAAGCCTGTCACAAAAAGACAAATACTGTATGATTGCATTTATAGGAGGCCCCCAAGTAGCCAAATTCAGAGAGACAGAAAGTGGAAGGTTGGCTTCCAGGGTGAGACAGGAGAATGGGGAGTTAGTGTTCAATTGTTGTATTTTCAGTTTGGGAAGATGAAAAATGTCTAGACATGGATAGTGGTGATGGTTGTACTACAGTGTGGATATATTTAATGCCATTGAACTATATACCTAAAAACGATTAAGAGGATAAAATTATGTGATGTATATTTTTATGACAGTTTTGAAATTACATTGCTTTCTTGGAACTCGCTCTATGACTTCCTAAATCTGACTTTCTAATGACCATCAGGTTTGGAAACCATTGTCATAGGGCATGTTGACCAGGGATTTGGTCTAAGAGATTGGTAGTGGCTTTGAAAAAGGCGGTGAATCTGCAGAACTCCAAAATATTAAAATAAAATTTGGAAGTTTGTACTTGGGTATATTATAGTCTTAGAAGATGCTTTTTTAAGACAGTACTTGTAGTATTTTTGTTGTGTCTATAAATAACTTGATCACTCATATTTGTCTAGTGCTTTAACTTGAAATTAAGGCACTTTTAAATGCATTCTCTTACAGTATTTCATGGCCTTGGTTTGAGATTCCTCAGGCCAGAATTATCATTTCTACATTAGAGGTGAAAACGGTGAGACTCACTGAGCTCAGATGAATTACCTATTACCCATGGGTGGGTATTACCAATAGGTGGGGGTGATAGGAAAGATAGCTGACTGATGGGAACGTAACTCTTGTCTAAATGAAAATTGCAGGAATAACGGTTTTATGGATTTTCTTCTTTGGTTGAAAAACATCGTTGTCATTTCTGCCATCAATTCCACTAACCATTTCGATGGAAATACGTCAAATGAGTAAAGCGATGTGGCAGAATGTACCAGAAGAGTCCTGGCAGAAGGCACACAGCTTGAGGCTTCGGCTGGGCAAGGTGGTGTGGGCTGTAGCTTCCCTGAGGGCGAATGAGTGGGTGACAAGGGAGGAGGACTATGCTTAGAGGAGCTCTATTCTTAGAGCTGCCTGTCTCTGAGCCCTTTACTTTAAAAAAAAAAATTTAACTTTGTTCATTTTTTGAGAGAGAGGGACAGAGAGAACAAGCGGGATAGGAGCAGAGAGAGAGAGGGAGAAAGAGAATCCCAAGCAGCCTCCACAGTGTCGGCAAGAAGCCTGAGGTGGGGCTCCAGCTCCTGAACCGTGAGATCATGACCAAGAGTTGGAAGCTTAACCTACTGAGCTACCCAAGAGCCCTTTACGTTAGAAGGGCTCCCCTCTACATTCTCGCGGTGTGGTCCCCTCTAGACCACATGCCATGATCAGGATCCTGGAATGCCATTGCCCAGATGGCCCTGAGCTCATGTCCAAGCTCAGCACCGGCCTCTCCTCAGGTCCTTTCTTCCCACCCTGCCATTTGCTCCCTCCTGTGTCTGAGTGTTGACCAAGAGGCAGCCGTGTCCGTGAGTGAGTGGTGGGGGTGATGGGGGGATGGCTGTGATGCACGGTGCTTGGTTGCACAGGGAATCAGTGCCCTGCAAATATTAGTGATGGATCTGGAGGACACTTTGTTAAAATACAAATTATTGAAATACTTTTCCCTGTTGTTCTACCCTTTCCTCTTTTCCAAACATATCAGCACGCTCTTTTTTTTCTTCTAAATTGACTATATTTGGCATATAACATTGTAAATGTAAGGTGTGCAACATGGTAATTGGATACATTTATATACTGTAATTTGATTGCCATTGTGATGATAATTACCACCTCCATCATATTATTCTTTGAGTGGTTGGAATAATTAAGTTCTAGATTCTCAGCAAAGTTGATTATCATATGGTATCCTTGCCAGAATTTACTACACGGTGCATTATATCTTTATGACTTGCTTACTATTACTATTTTTATTTACCATTGTCACTTTGTATCCTTAACATCTGCCTTATCCCCCCACACCCATCCCCCGGTAACCACCATTTTACTCTGTTTTTATGAGTTTGGCATTTTCGATTTCACAAGCAGGTGTATCCTACAGTACTTGTCACTCTCTGATTTAGGTCACTTGCATAATGTCCTCAGGGTCCATCCGTGGTGTTGCAAGAGGCAGGATGTCCTCCCTTCTCATGGCTGAATAATATTCGATGTATATAACATATAGGTGTGTGATTATATAATCCATTCCATATAGACACATATGTCTATGTAGTTGATTCTCACATCTTCTTTACCCATTCCTCCCTTGGTGGGCACCTTAGGTTGTTTCCATATCTTGGCTTTTGTAAATTAATGCTGCAATGAACACGTGAATTTCTTGATCTCAGAATATGTGGTCAATACTAAAAGCTTCCGGAAGATATGGTCCTATCTATTTTCAAAACCTAAATTCATTTAATGAGTTTAAAAAGAGTAGAGTCAAGTGGGGACAGAAGGACCTTTGGAAATGTTTCCTCAAGAATGAATTTCTCTGCATGGACTCACCCGGGAGGGATGGCCGGAAGCATTGGGTCCCCAGCTTGACCAAAGGTCCCCTCTCTTATCTCTGGGCACAAAAGCAGAGAGCCATTGGACAGCATGGGTTCTTCGTGACATTGATAGGAGAGAGATGAGAGAGTTTACATTCCAGCCTCTGGCCATGACATGTCTCCTGGATTTGGTGTGACCTTGAGGAAGAGCTAAACAATGAACATTATCAGACAGCCAACTGAAAAATTGTTCCTACTCCAAAATAATTTGATTGAAGAGAGTGAACAAATGAAAATTTCCAGCACTCCTGAGTCTATATTGAGACTTACATCTGACATATTAGAACATTTATTTTGATTATTGAAGGTCGTAAACAATGATAACACTTAGAACATAAAACTTTTATTTAATTATGGCGGCTGCTAATGTTTATTGAATATTCACTATATGCCAGTCACCTTCTCAATGCTTTGTATCTGTTCTTTTGCTTATTTTCACCACAACCCTATGCAGTGGGTGGTTACATCCACCTCTCCAATTTTTTAAGGGAAGGAAACTGAGGTCTAGAGAGTTTATATTGCTTGCCAAAGGCATAGCTAGTAATTAGTAGCAGAGCCTAATTCAACTTGATTCTCTTTCATTCAGAAGTCCATACATTTAATCCCTATACGGTGGCTCAGGATAAGGAGTTTATATTGTCTCACACAACTGATAAAACTATACCTCATGTCTCCATAATGGTTTGCTTTATCTAAAGTATTTTTACACACAGGAAAGAAATTCTAATTCTTAGAATCTGTACAATAACAGGTAGCCTGTGAAGGTTGGAGTCACTGTGTGATAAGAGCTAAATGTTGCTGATAGACGATGAATCTAGCAGTGATGTATGTAGTATATACTGAGGGGGGGGCAAGAGACCCCCCAGGAGGGGGGGGGTTATAAGTTATATGACTATTTATAAGTTATAAGACTATTGCATAGCTGACTGAGTCAGGTCAGTGACAAATGATCTAATTATGGGAAAAAAGTATGTTGAGAGCCAAAAACATACTTTTGTTGATGAGCCCCCTAAGGGGAAAGTTCACGTATCTATGAGGTTAAGAAGGACCCTTACTTAATCCTTCATCAGTAGAAATTGGTTTCTTTGGTAGGTCAGATTTCTGCTTTTATTCACTTGGTATGAGCTGCAGGAAGCCACTGGCACCGAAATAAACAATACCTGTCAATATTCTTCTTTTTATTTATTTTATTCATTTTGAGAAAGAGATGGGGGAGGGGCAGAGAGAGAGGGAAAGAGATAGAATCCTAAGCAGGCTTTCCACTGTTATCTCGGCTCCTGATCCAGGGCTCGGACTCCTGAACCATGAGATCATAACCTGAGCCGAAATCAAGAGTTGGACACCCAACTGACTGAGCCACCCAGGCAAACCCCCAGTCAGTATTGTTGGCATTAATCTTGATACAGAGCTGATTTCTAGTGACAGAATAAAAAAGCTTCTGTGCTCCAAATGCTACCCAAAAATAAGTAATGGAACAGGATGCTCTGCTCTAGGTAGAGGACATTGTCCAACTATTTCCAGAGTTGCGTTTGTTGGAGATACCTTGCCTTAAAAATAGGGGGCTACATCTAATACCCTGGTTATATTTAAAAATGAATACCAGTGCTATCAACAATAGCCCAATTATGGAAGGAGCCCAAATGTCCCTTGACTGATGAATAGATAAAAGTAGATGTGGGATATAGATACAATGGAATATTACATGTGATCTAAAAGAATGAAATCTTGCCATTTGAAACAACACGGATGGAAGTGGAATGTAGCATGCTAAGCGAATTAAGTCACAGAAAGATAAATATCCGATGATCTCACTCGTGTGGAACTGGAGAAACACAACAGATGAACCTAGGGGAAGGAAAGGAAAAATAAGATAAAAACAGAGGGAGGGAGACAAAACATGAGACTCTTAAATACAGAGAACCAACTGAGGGTTGCTGGGGGGGGGGGGGTGTTGGGGGGGGGATGGGCCTTAAGGAGGGCACTTCTTGGGATGAGCACTGGGTGTTACATGTGACAGATCTGTCACTGGCTCCTACTCCGAAACCGATACTACACTGTATGTGAACTAACTTGAATTTAAAGAAATAATTTTACAAGAAAAAAAGAAAATACGTACACAAATAAAAACAAAGGCTGATAAAATCAAACCTTCCATTACTAAGTAGTTTAAAAACATCAAAACCTGTTTGTTCACTGTGAAAAATATTCAGATAGTTTTTGTGGACTGCTTACTGCAAAGTCCCCTGCCCCCCCACCTCACTCCCTCTGATCGCACTGCGGTCTACCAGGAAATCGCACTGCCTCTACCTGCAGGATCCAGCAGAACTCAGGTGCTCTCCCAGGCCCTCCCCTGCTTCCACCCTTTCCAACCCTCACCATCTATCAGGCAGGAGACCCCTAGCTGGCCTCCAACCTCTGCTGTCTGCCTCCCTGCCATTGACTCTTCACAGAGCTGGGACAGGGTCTCTGGAGTCCACTAAGTGCGACAGACCCCTTGCCTTCCTGGTTCCTCTACCTGGATTCTCTCTCTCAGACCCTACGGTTAACTGTCTACCTCACCTCTCAGATTTCTGCTACCGCCTCACATTTTCAATGAGAATATCTTCATCCTGGCCAGTCTTTCACCTTAGACCCCCTCCCACTGTAATGCCTGTGGAAGTTTTCTAATGGAAATGCTATAGCCCTTACCTCATGTACTTTATCATACGTGTGTGTGCGTGCACACGTATATAATTGTATCATATGTGCTTATTATGTTTGCTCTTTATGTTGTATTTCTGATCAGTAGGCAGGAACCTTGGCTTTCATTGATGAACCCCAAACACCTACAACAATTTATGGCCCATAATAGGCACTCAATTAAGTTTTCGTGAGTAAATAAATCATGTAGTTAAACCAGTATTTTAACAACGGTAAGAATTTTTTTTCTTTGAAATGGACCCACAAAGATACATTGTATTTAGTTGTAACCATGATTGTGCCTTTTACAACTTTTGGTACAATAAAAATACAGTTATCAAACAGAACATTTTGAAAACACAAGAAAGTAGAGAAAAGGAAAAAAAAGTTAAAAGATTGTCATTCCACCTACCACAATATTTGTTAACCTTCTGCTATTTTCCTGCAAAGATTCTCTATGTATAATTAAAGGGGGACTTAAGGAAAACATCTTACATTATGCATATTTTTTATCACCTTTTCCTTGTAATGTTGTAAGTATTCCATGTTTACATGCTTTTCAACACTTTTAATAACTGTAAGTCATTGCTTCTCCAGCTTAGGTGGGTTATATCTCTCGATACTGACTGTATTAGGAGTTAAAAATGAGAATATTTAAAGATATTTACGAGTGCATTTAAAACCACCAAAAATAAACATTATGTGTTAACATAAAAAGTGTATTTTTAATAAAGATGACTGCATCTTCCAAAAACAAACAAAACTTAGTGAACATAGAAGTTTGAATTTACATTTTTTGCAAATCAAGTCAATATCTGGCTTGCTAGAAAACAAATTCTCATATTTGCCTCTGTATTCAATCTGGTGAATTTGTTTTGTTTTGGTGGAAGTATATGAAAAGATCACTCTCAGAGATTGGTGGTAGGAAAGGGGGGGAAGTAGGCTAATGACTTTTTCAGATTATTGTGAACCTTGTTCTTTGATACAACACCACAGCCCAACAAACACTGGTTTATTGAAGGTTAAATGCAATATGGAATGTCAAACAGTAGCTACATTAGTATCCATTGATCCATCTTGTACTTCAAATAGATCTTTATCCATGCATGGTTTTGTAACATCATGCATGTATCAATCACCTGGAAAAATACTGCTTCACTGCACTATGCAGGATTTCCAATCCTAAAAACCCTATTTGTTAATATCCACATATCACCAAAGATCTCATCAGAAAAGTCTTCAAGTATTGGAAAGCTGCTAAGCCCAAAGTGGCAGCTAAAAGTTTTGTGAAGTTGTAATTTTCGTTTGAAAGTTCACATTTTATCATGGGCAACAAACACTGCCTGGGTTGTTCCCCCCTTGTAGTAAAAGCCTCACTTTGTTCGTTTTTGAAAAACTGTCTGCCAGATACACACATCTGAATAACCACAATTTGTTGGTCATTGTGAAGTAAAAATGATGTTCCTTGGATCAAGTGGAAGTCTTCAGCTTGCCGTTCCAGCAAAGACACAAGGGATCTGGGGCGCCTGGGTGGCTCAGTTGGTTAAGCGGCTGACTTGGGCTCAGGTCATGATTTCGCGGTCCGTGAGTTCAAGCCCCGCGTCGGGCTCTGTGCTGACAGCTCGGAGCCTGGAGCCTGTTTGGGATTCTGTGTCTCCCTGTCTCTGACCCTCCCCCATTCATGCTCTGTCTCTCTCTGTCTCAAAAATAAATAAACGTTAAAAAAAAAATTTAAAAAAAAAGACACAAGGGATCTTCCTGGAGACTGCCACCGTGCTTTGGTATACCCAGAAGGACAGCTTGCATACTTGCCATTTTGTCGCACACCATATTCAAAAGATGCGTATTTAAGAGTTGAAACATAATAATATTAATAACTTTTATTATTTCATCAAAAATGTGTTAAAATAAAAAACGACGTTTTATTTAATTTTTCTAACTGTGGGTAAGTGGGGATTAAGCATATAATGGCAACGAGTGCAGTTTGGTGGTCACCGCCTTAACCTGTGCTGAGGGGTCCCCGTTGCTTTCACACCATCGGTGCAAATACCAGCCTGGCTGTTCTAGAATGACCCATAGGTGGGAACAATTATTCCACACCGAATAGCTCAGTACCACTTGTGTTTGTAGCCAGCTGTTCGTAGAAAAGATGATCTTCTTTGATGATTGGTTGCTTCTGATAGCAGATAAATACAAGCAAAAGGGCAAGTGTAGTCATGTCCGTACATTAATCCACTCGGAAGGCAAAAGTGCAGCTCTGTAAAGAAGAACTGAAGTCCCTTCTGTGCTCGCAGCTGTAGCTTTGATTCAACTAGATGCTATATCATTGGAAAGAGGCAGTGCAGTGATTTCTTCTACTGACTTCATCCAGCGGGCGTGGAGCGAGGTCAACTCTGCAATCCTTTCTTGGTCTCTGAGCTACCGTGGGCCTTTTCGAGTCATTGCAGTATGGTGACTCATCCCGTGAGATGCTCCCCTTCCTAATTTGAAAGGCCGTACCAAACAATTTTGGGCCTTCAGAATCCTCATCACGTCTACATTTAAAAGTTCCATTTCCTTTTCTTTAAATTTTGAATGATTGGGCTCAAAGTGACATCATAACTGACACAATAAGGTTGTTTAAGAAATATTCCTTTCTGTAAGACAATAAGGGAAATTATAATTCTTAGGGAAAAGTTGATTTTGTCATATTTTTCTTATTTGTAGTGACATTCTTAAAAATGAACAAAAATATAATGAGCTTTCTTTTATTTAGTTCTTAATAATAATTACAAAAGTCTGAAGCTATAACAGCTTTAGATAAAATTCTAAAAGTTAGAAATATTTTGCAAAACATATAAAACTATTATTGTGACACAAGATATGCAAATGTATGTTCTTCTTACTGTTTTGTTTTTGTTTTTTTTTTCACTTTGACATAAGAAACACAGGTCTGAATAGCCAGTTATTCAGGAGTTCAAAAGAATGATCTGTTGAATGATAAGGTTACGAGATTATAGGACATGTGTGATAACTGTCTAGTAAGAGCACAGATTTACTGAAATTATGCTGAGTTAATTTCTGTAAATAGTACACATATTATAAACCTATATACTACCTTACATTCTAGGAAACCCAAGAACATACAAGCATATATCCATTAGCCATCAAAGCAATGATGTCACCATATTTTGTCTTTTTTTTTTTAATTTTATTGTTTATTTTTGAGAGAGAGATAGAGCATGAGCGGGTGAGGAGCAGAGAGAGAGAGGGAGACACAGAATCCGAAGCAGGCTCCAGGCTCTGAGCTGTCGGCACAGAGCCTGACGTGGGGCTCGAACTCACAGACTGCGAGATCGTGACCCGAGCTGAAGTCGGATGCTTAACCCACTGAGCCACCCAGGTGCCCCGATGTCACATATTTTGTACGGTGTCTGTGGGATTCTGTTGTATACATGTGAAAGAATACGGTATTAAAGGCAAATTACAAGTTACACTATTTGCTTTGACTTTGAGACCCCCCTTAAAAGGGATCTTGGGGAATCTGCAGACTCTTACATCACATTTCAAGCTGCTGCTGTATAAAATTCTATATTCTGTAAGTGTTTCAATTTCATTGACACATGGCTGTAATAAAATTCTTTGTCCTTGGGTTTTCTCTCCCCTCTGTTAATTGTTCCTTTCAAACAGTAGATTGGCAGAAATAAAAGCATTAAGACAAATTCAGAATGTGGGACATCCAATAAGACAGTTGTCCAATCTCTTCCAAAGTTAATGCCATGGGGGAAGGTGGGAGAGGGGTGTTGTAGAACGAGAGACTAGAGGTAAAGGTACAGAACAGCCAAGAGAAATTGATGGGCAGAATTTTACTGGATCCTGGTTTAAGAAGAAAAAAAAAATAGTAAAGACATTTTTGAACATAAGTAATGTTTTAATATGAAACAGATACTAGATGTTATTACAGAAGTGGTGTTCATTTTCTTATGTATGATAATGGTACTATACTTAGACACACGTTCTCATTTTTCGGATATGTACGTTGCAGGTGAGGGACTGGGATGAAGTTTCATGGTATCTGCAACTATGAAATGTTTCCTCGAAAATGATCTATGAGCCTATTTATAGACACAAAGAAAAATGGGTGAACTGAAGGTACATAAAGATAGCACAAGTGTTAAGAGTGGCAAATCTAGGTGGTGGGGATACAGGTGATTCTTGAACTATTCTTTCAGTCTTTCAATTTGTTTAACTTTTTTCATGATAAAAAGGTAGTTAATAAATCAAATATTATTAATATTATTCATATCCATATCACTATCAAAAAGACTATAGAACTGTTTTGAAAGTTGCATGAGGCATTTTCTAATAATGCGACTGTAAACCATACCAGCCAGTGGATAAGTGATGAGCTCCACGTAATTTAGAGGGGGATTTTCCAACTTCTGTCACTTACGTTGGGTGGTGCCACCTCAGGCCAGCTCTCAAGGGCACACTTGTCAAATCTGTAAAAGGGGTGACAATAACAATGGTGATTTCAGAAGGTGGTTGTAAAACAAAACTTTATGTTCTCTATAAAATGCTTACCCCAGTGCCTGGCCAATAGGAGGGACTCAAATCTCGTCTTGTATTATTGTCTTTGCAAATTGCAAATTCCAAGTCCTTACTTGATTCCATTAGAAAAACCAATGGCAGAGCTTTACAGGCATTAAATCATCTCTATTACATTACATTCAAACACATTCTATAACTTCAGGCCTATTGTAAGTCCTTAGGGGAATCAGCAGTCTTAATAGATGTGTAAGAATTACTTGTAATTAGCATGAAGATTGTTATAATAAATTATTTTTCACTTAAAATATTCTTCTCTACTGTTGAAGCATTTTCTGGAAGTTTGTCCTTATAATTATTTTGCCTTCAGTTTTCTAAATCATAAACAACTTCATCTTGAATTTTATGTGCAAATTAGTAGAGTCTACATGAATGTCTTTTGATGTTTGGGGGAAATTTAACCAACATATTTCATGGGTAGAATTCCAAATTATGAATATCCTCAATTGTTTTGTTCTTGGTGTTGAAGCTCTTGGTGAACCAATAATTCTTAGAAAGGAAATTAATCCTATGAGAGGCGACGCCTGGGTGGCTCACTTGGTTAAACATCTGACTCTTGATTTCAGCTCAGGTCATGATCTCATGATTCGTGGGTTCGAGCCTCATGTTGGGCTCCTCACTGTTAGCACACGTGCTCTCTCTCTCTTACTCTCTCTCAAAATAAATAAATTTAAAAATATAGTGTTTGTAATGATAAAGGTCTTAGGATTTTAAAGATAGCTACAGAAGTATATTCAAAGCAATTTATTAAAGTGAAGCCATTTGGTTTTTTGTCAGTTGCTCTCCATTTGGTTAAATTTAGAAGTTCCCCAGTGGTTACCATTTTTTCACAATGTTTCTTCTTAAAAATCAGCCTTAATCTTTGTTGGTAACAAATGCCACTGAATGCTTTGAGACATTTAAAATTGTCAAAGATTAGGATAAGCATACAACAGAATATTATTCAGACGAGAAAGAAGGAAGTTCACATTTGCAACATGGCTGGACCTTGAAGGCCTTAACGCTAAGTGAAACAAGGCCAGACTGAAAAAGACGAATACCGTATGCTATCACGTGTATGTGGAATCGAAGTAAAAAGTCAAGGTCATAGAAACATTGGGTCTTAACGTGGGTGTGGGGGGCTGGAGGGTGGAGACAGGAAGATGCTGGTTAAAATGATACAAACTTTCAGGTACAGCTTAGGATGAATAAGGTCTATATCTAACGTATCACATGGTGATGATGAGGGGTAACACCGTGAAATGTGCTAATGGAGTAAAACTGCAAATATTTTCCACCAAAAAAAAAAAAAAAGATAAATACGTGCGGTAACACGCGTGTTAATTACCTAGATGGGATGAGCCCTTTCACGATGTGTACATGTATCAGGATGTACACTTTAAATATCTCATTCTATTTGTCATTTATACCTCAGAGCTGAAAAAAAAAGCACAGTTGTAAAAGGTATTTAAAGTGCCCTTCCTACCATTTAATGTTTATGTTTTTGCTTAATGTATTATGTCATCAAGCACATACTAATTTTTTTTTTCTTGTGGACAAGAACTCTCCAGAACGTGGAATTATTATGGTATGGATTGGCATGGACATAGCATATAGTTCAGATAAAGTGGAGCATAGAAGAGACTACAGGCTTGTCTAAGGAAGGGAGCCAATTATAATATGAGGAAAACTCGATTGTAGTTTGTGGTTCACACCAATACCCACTGGGATAGAAGCATTCTGATCACCCTTCCATCTTAGGAGATGCTGAGAGATAGCTCATTAAAAGAACAAGGAAGGGGTAGATTTTTCCACCTGCATCACTCATGGAAATAGTTTCCTCTGTGTTCCTCTGTTTCTGTGAGAAGTTCCATCCAGCTGCTGAAATAGACTGCCTTCTGGAAATTAAAACCCACACGGCTAAGACCATAGCAGTAAATCTGGTGGAACAGATGGGCCTGGGTGAATCGTTCTACCTCTGAATAAAGACCTTGGGATGTTGTCAGTAGGCTTTACACTAAGTAATAGGAATCAGAGGGACAGATGAACGGTATGCTCTGATTTCTTTCATTGTATTGTTCTAACCAAGCCTGAATTATTTGCTAAGTCGAATATCAGATACGCAAATGTAGATGCACTCATTATAGCCTTCTATTTAAGCATTGAAGTATGATTATATGAGACTTGAGTTCTGTATCCCAGTTAGGCTTTCCAGTGGAGTTTCAAGAATGACATGTTGATGGGCGTGTTTATTTCTTTTGAAGTCATTACTATTTCACATATAAAAGAACTTTTGTTGGTCTGTGCATTTAGCATCGCTCCGTATTTTCCTTTGCTGGTCATTGGGTGGAAAAATTAGAGAAGGAGGAGGTAAGGGAAACTAATATTTTCCTGGCCTACTGAGTCTGGCTTTTTTTCTCCACGTCTGATCTGCTCCTTATCATTGTCCCAGGATGCCTTCACACATCCCTGCTTTCATAACTTTGCTCTACATGCACTAACGTGTCGTTGTTTGTAAATGATGGGAAATACAGGAGTTGAATAAGACAGATAAGCTGTTCTTATTTTTGTGGAATTTTAATTCTTGCAGGGAGAATACCCCAGAACAAATCCCTGATTAAATATCTAATGACTGCTAGAGCAGGGGATAAAGAAGCTCTCAGGGGGAGAACCTGACCTGGCTGGAGGGGGTTGGGGAGAGAGCAAGCTTCCAAGGTTGTTGAATGAATGCTTGCAGGTGTGAGTGTATCATCATTCAAGCTGTGTCCTAAAGAATGAGTAGAGGTGTCCTGTAGAAGGGAGTGTGCGTCAGTGTGCGCGTGCGTGCGTGTGTGTACGTACAGAGGGACCTAGAGAGGAATCTGGTGAGAGAAGACTGGTAAAGAAGAAACTGTTTTTTCCCCCGTTATAGCCGAGGCATCTATAATTATAAGTGGGCTTTAACCTCGGCTCTGGCCCACTTCTGTGTTCTCCCTGGTACAACATGCCTTTTCCCTGTCGGTCATCAAGTCACGCTCGCGTCCGTGCTTTCGTCTTCATCCGCAGGTTCTTGGTCGTGAAACGTTTGCTGTTGCACGTTGCTGTTTGGTTGGTGGAAGGAAGTTGCTTCAGCATCTTCTCTGTTTGCTTTTGCAGTGTCCCAACGTTCCAGAGCCTTCCTGAAGAGATCCTCAGTAAGCTTGCTGATGTCCTCGAAGAGGTAATTGTTTTTAAGCCCTTGAACTTTGTGGTTGGGACATAGCCCAGCACAGCAGCGTGATGACGGGTCACCCACGGCAGAGAGACCCTGAAAGAGCTTTCAGCCCTGGGGTGAGCAGTGTACGTGGCATTGAATAAAAGCCAGCTCAGCACACCTGTCATTTATACGCAGTTAGAAAGGTGCAAATCGACTTAGCGACTGAGGGAGGAAAACCCCATTGTGGCAAATAGGATGTTTCCTTTGACTTCCAAGAATGGGAGATGGCGAATTTCTCTCTTCTTTCGGTCCGTGTAAAGCAAGATTTCAGTAGCTACCCCTCAGAAGCTTCAGATGAGCAAATTTACAACAGGTATATGTTTTATTAGCATATGAGTATGTATGCACCAGTGCAAAAATGTCGCTAATATTCGTATTCTCTGAAGCTGTGAAGCCCAGGGAATGGTACCACAGGGCCCACTAGGTTTGCAGCTTCCTGACTGGCCAGGGAAGGATAGGGTCTCTGCAGAGACAGCGAAGGAGGGGGCCCGTGCAGGAGCACAGGGTGATGGGGGTGAGAGGAGCTGGGGGACACCTGCTCTGGTATCTTCTGCTTCCCCAGGGATCCCGAAAGCAGGGTCACCGGCTGAGGATGAAGAACGGGCGGAGGTATGGGAGGTTCGGGGACAGAGGAGGAGGCAGGACAGACGTGGAGGCGTGGATGAGCTGGGAAAACACAGCGTGACCGCCAGGTGCCCTGCCACCCCACTTGACGTTAGCCGTCCCAAATCTAAATTAAACAGGCGAGGAAGAGTTGATCGAAGACTTGTGACAGGGGGCACAGATCAGGCTCAACCCTGCTGGAACAGGAGGTGGCAGATTTTTAAGTACTGGGCTGAGCTAGTGGAGAATAAGGGAGGGGGAGGGAAAAGTCCTCCTGGGGTAGGAGGCCGGCCAGTGTGATGAGGTCCTTGGAGTCGGCCCATCGTCCCTTCCAGAAGCCGGGCTCCTGCCCTCCCACAGACACGCGGGTGTGGGTACTGGGCCAAGAACAAGGAGGGGTGAGGAGAGAATATGGAGCTGAGGTGCAGGTTCAGAAAGGACGGTGGCTCTGGCCCCGGGATGTGGCCAGCGCGAGGATGGGAGGTGTGTGCGGAGGAGCGGGGCCAGCTGGAGATGGTGGCATCGGGGGGGTGTGAGTCTCAGGAGCGCTGAGCAATTGTCAGAGTTGTGCGCGAGCAGGGGTGACTTGGAAAGATGCCGAAGATGGTTTTCTCTCCGGGCCCCACCCCCACCCCCGCCCATCCCGGCCCTTCAAGGATCCGTAGAAGCCCAGAGGTTCCTCTACACGAATTCTAGCTCCTGGCCTATGGGAAAGAGCCCACCTACGATGCGCTGGTCTCCCTCACCTCCTGTGAAGGAAAGCAAAAGTCACATTGGGTAACCAGGTTCAAGTGGACGGAATTCACGAGAAAAAAACAGGGGTTGCGCTTCTCCCTGAACGCCCTGACCCCGGTGCCTGTAGCCTCTTGGGATGCAAAACCGCTCTCCCTGGCCCTTTTGGTTTTTCCTTTCCTCGCTGAATACACGCAGAAGAGCTCTCTGATGCCCTTTTCTGTTTTTCACCAAAGCAAACTAAAAGTACAGACTTGACTAGTCCCAATCAAGCCCTGCAAAAAAATCCTTTAATCACGTTCTTTCTTTGCCACAGCTGTGGGAGGATTTGTATGCTCTGCAAGACAATGGCGAGAGCTCTGTAACCATTCTGACCGAAGAAAGATTTTCGCCTTTTAGGTCAGATTTCCTAATCGGCAGGTGCCTTAATGGACGTTTGGATGGTGTGAGCCACAGTGCATCCTATAGGGATGCTGCAGGGGAAGGGACACGCGTGCATTTGTTTTGAAGCAAGGCGCCCACGTATTTGTTTTGAGGACACGAAAGTGAAGTAAACAAACAAAATGCAAAGTAGACCTCTGAATAGACCACGCGGTGCGCGTAAGTATTCGACTCAAGTTGCATAAGCAAGTACAGTGAGACGTTAGATGCAATTATGGATCAGATAGAGTGAGCAAATTGGGAAGAACAAAAGCAACGGTAATGTCACATCACGTTAATGGGAATGTGCTTGCATAGTAATGGAGCTGTCTTTCTTTCTGCAAGTGTCCACAAGATGAAAGAAGGCCAGATCCTCCTGAAAGGACAGCGGTATTATTGTCGCGTTCAACAAAGAAGTGGCAGCCTTGTTTGTTGGGCAGATATTTGGGGAGCACCTGCCCCGTGCCAGGAATTGCTGTGGCTCTGGGGATCCGGGGCTGTGCTCCGGCAACGTTAAGTTCCAGCGGAGGCGACAGACGAGGCAAACGGTGCTGGGGATGAGGCCGCTCGGTATGGGGTTGCTGTAGGAGGACCTCCCTGGGGAGGTGAGGTTCATGCTGACATCCAAATCCAGATAGGAGATGCCCTGCATGCCGGGCAGAGCTGAGAGCAGACACAGGTCCTAAAGCAGGAGGAAGCTTCTTCCCCTTGAGGAACAGAAGGAAGGTTTATAGCAGGCTGACATGGGGCTGGAGGAAGTCAGGCAAGGCCTGTTGACAGTGGCTTTGCGGGCACGATGAGAACTTTGGTTTTTATTCTGAGCACGATGGGGAGACGTGGAGGGTTGGAAGCCGTGAAGGGGCACGTTCTGAGTTGTGTTTTAATCACCTCTGGCTGGCTGGTGGGTGAAGGGGGGTTGGAGTGGATCAGACTGCCGTCAGCCCAGTGAGGCTGGGCGTCCCTGTGCGCGCGTACTTTCTGGCTCTTGTTCCTTCTAGTCACTGTGAAACAATACTTCCAGTGTAAGGGGACAAAAAGAGTTCAAGAACGGGGACAGGGGACGCAGGGGCAGAGAGAGATAATGTGTCACAGATGGAAAGAGAAATGAAGTGGTTCAGGAGGGTCCGTGTGACTAAAGGACACGCAGGGGACACTTGGGGCATCCTCTCCTACAGGTGTAAAAGAAGCCTCTGTCCGAGCCATTTCTGCCACTGCCCCCCCAGCTTCCCCGCCCCTCAGTAATTTCTAGTGCGGACGTACATAGCCGCTTTTGTGTTCGTCCCTGTGAGATTCTATAACAGGAACTAGGACCCTTACTCTTTTCTTTTAAGTTCACTTATTTTGAGAGAGAGAGAGAGCTCAAGTGGGGGAGCCACAGAGAGAGAGGGAGAGAGAGAATCCCAAGCAGGCTCCATGATGTCAGCACAGAACCCAACGCAGGGGGGGTTCTCATGAACCGAGAGATCATGACATGAGCCGAAATCAAGAGTCAGATGCTTAAACTACTGAGATGCCCATGCGCCCCCTAATACTCTTTTTCTATGTATGGCAATTTAGTGACCCTTGCTTTTGTGTCTTTATATCATAGAGTAGAAAGATTTCCTTTGCATATTGAATCTCCCTTGCCTCCTTAGGGACATACAAAAGTTCTCTCTAGTTCCTTTCAGGAGGTGCGTGTAGGCGTAAGTTCTTGTCAGAAGACCTATCCGATGAAGCACACTGATCCCAACCTTTTCCCAGGCTGGGTTCTGCAAAGACATGTTGAAATAATCTGTGTGACTTTCTCATTGTTCAGCTTCATTATCAGTGCGGTATGCTTTTCCACGTCTGACTCCAACCAAGTCTTTCTACATATCAGAGAAGATTTCAGGTGCTCCCAGTTTGGTTTGCTAGAGAAGCCATTTTATTGTTGGTAAAATACATCAGAAGAGGCGTTTTTGGTGCGTGTAGTGAATAGCAACCTCAAACTTCAGAAACTGATTTCATTGGCCTCCATCCTATCCCATTCCTTTTATCAAAGCAAAAAGTGTCTATTTGAATTAATTAGTCAAGTGTTATGATCTATTCTGAGACTCTAGAAAACACCCAGGGGTAAAGGAAGAGAAGTGTGAAATTATAAGATAAGGTGTAATTTCTTCTTTATTACTATAACAATGAATGACACACACTTCCTTTTTCCTTCACATACACATGATTAGTCTTTGTGATGAATTACATTTTTCAAATGGATGGGGCAATTCCTAGCTAATCCCCAACTGAGAAATAGTTCACTTCAATGCTTACCTATCCAAGCACAGTGGGCAATAAACCCATATCTGACGTTCGTTCAAATATCAGGACTGTGGTGACATCTTTAAGGATATTGGCACACAAAAACATTTTCCGATAGAGAAGACGAGTAAGAATTAACCTGAAAGCCTATCGCAAAGCGTGTTCAAAAATTTGAGGAAGAGTTATGTTTTTGCCCTCACGGGCAAAACAGTTGAGAACTCAGGGAAAATTACTTCATGGAAAATGCCAGATTGAAGACCAAATTAAGCCAACAAATTCACTTTTCACCGCTTGGCATAGCATATTTTCCCTTTATGTGAATAGAAGTGGGGCATGGGTGCTATATTTAAATCCCTTGATTTTTAAATGGAAAATAAAGCATATCAAAACCACTTCTTTGCATTTATTGGAATCTGTTTCATGTCCAATTTGCTCATTAAAACATTGGATTTGTTCATCTTAGAATTAAAAATCCTCTTTGCTACATCAGCTTTGTAAAGCTCTTCACCTCTGGGTCAGCAACCTCACACGATTGCATCTTGGACACGCTTGAGCCTGAATAATGCTCGTTCTGCTCTGTGTCCCTAGATGGTCGATTGGTTTTTTATTTTGTTTTGTTGTTGGTATTTATACCATCGTGGTCCTGACAAACTCTTAAGATAAATAATATTCCTCGGACGTCTTGAATTAGGGAAAAGATGAGAAAGTAAAAATGGGGGAAAAAAGGCAAGGAGAAAATGTTTTTCAGATCCCCCATTACTTGATAATTTAGTAGGAGGCAAATACCAGATTATACCATCCAGAGAATATCGCTGGAGAAAGAGGCGAATGTACCAGATGCACTCCTTCTCGCTTCAAGGTCCAGCAGGTGTGAGTAAGTATGTCACTGTTCCTCGGTGGTACCCTGTCACATTGAGGTCTTCCCAAATCCCTCTGCATTCTCTACAGTTGTTAGTAATGCAGGGGAAAGTTCTACATTTGATTGAGTTATTGGAACGTTCTGTAAAGCTCTCTTTTTTCCACTCTAAACAGGCCTGGAGTCTTCAGGAAAGAAACTGATGGAGCAGACAGGAACATTATTAGTTCTTTTGAAATCTGTTGTTTGGATTAAACTTTTTCTTCCCTTCCTTCAGGCCTGGCTCTTGCTATTCAAAGCCAAGCTGGAGGGAATTCAAAGACCTGTTCTTTCGCAATTGCTTTCGGATAAAGGGCTCTGAATATGAAGATTAGACTGTTTGGTTCTTTCTGGTTTCTTTTGGGTCATCCTTTCTATGAGGCAAATAACTGCTTTTGAAGGGGGATGGTGTGGGAAGTGTGTGTGCTTGGTGGCAGGACATAGAGATGAGAAAGTAAAGACAAAACTCTGTTTAATATTAACTTCTTCATGTTTTATTGTTTTTTTAAGCTTATTTATTTCGAGGCAACGGGCAGAGAGAGAGAATCCCAAGCAGGCTCTGCTCTCAGCCCAGAGCCAGATGTGGGGCTCAATTCCACAATGGTGAGATTATGACCTGAGTCAAATCAAGAATTAGATGCTTAACTGACTGACCCACCCAGGCGCTCCTACATCTTACTCTATTATAGAAGTATATATGGAATGGAAGAACATATTCGCAAATCACATGTGAGAAGAGATTTGTGTTATTCAGTGTTCTCTAGAGAAGCAGAACCAATGGGATGAATATATATACAAAGATTTGTTTTAAGGGATTCGCTCATGTGATCATGGAGTCTGCCAAGTTCAAATTCTACAGAATGGGCTCGCAGGCTGGAGACGAGAAGTTCAAGTCCAAAGGCCATCTGCTGGCAGAATTCCTTCTTGGCAGGGAGGTCAGTCTCTGTTCTGTTAAGATCGTCAGTTGATTGGATGAGACCCACCCAATGATAAAGGGAAATCTGCTCCACTCACAGTCTACTAATTTAAATATTAATTTTATCCACAAAAAATACCCTCAGTGAAAAATCCAAAATACTGTTTGAGCAAAGACCTGGATACTGAGGGCCAAGCCAAGTGGACAAATTCACCATCACAGGACTTGTATCTAATATATATCAAGAACACTTACAACTTGGGGCGCCTGGGTGGCGCAGTCGGTTAAGCGTCCGACTTCAGCCAGGTCACGATCTCGCGGTCCGTGAGTTCGAGCCCCGCGTCGGGCTCTGGGCTGATGGCTCGGAGCCTGGAGCCTGTTTCCGATTCTGTGTCTCCCTCTCTCTCTGCCCCTCCCCCATTCATGCTCTGTCTCTCTCTGTCCCAAAAATAAATAAACGTTGAAAAAAAAAAAAAAAACACTTACAACTCAATAATAAACACAGTTCAATTTTAGAGGTAGCACGTGACTTGAATAGACATCTCCCCAAAGAAGAGATGCGCAGAAGGCCACTAAGCACATGTAAAGAGTTTCAATGTTAATAGTCACTAGGGACATGAAAATCAAAGCCATGAAGGTGTACCATTTCACACCCACTTGGATGGCTGGAATTAAAAAGACAGATGATAACAAATGTGGACGTGAAGAAATTAAAACTCTAAAATGTCACTGGTGTGGTTGTAAAATCCCATGGCTTCTTTGAAAGTCAGGCAACTCCTTGACATAGCAGACACAGGGTTACCATGTGATGCATATGTTCTGTTATTGGGTATTTTCCAAGAGAATCGAAAATAGACATCCAGGGGCACCTGAGTGGCTCGGTCGGTTAAGCATCCGACTCTTGACTTCAGCTCAGGTCATGATCTCACTGTCCTTGAGTTCAAGCCCTGTGTTATGCTCTGTGCTGACAGAGTGGAACTGGCTTGGAATCCTCTCTCCTCCTCCCTCTCTGTCTTCCCCCGCTATTTCAAAAATAAGTAAACTTAAAAAAAAAAAAAAAGAAAATAGATGTCCACACAAAAGATTGTAAATGAATGTCCATGGCAGTATTATTCCTAATAGCCTAGAAGTAGAAACATAATAAGTAAATCAAATGTGCTGTGCTCATACAGTGCAATATTATTCGGCTATAAAATGCCATACATCGAATGAGTCTATTGAAACGAAATGCCCAGAATAGGCAGGTCTGTAGAGCTAGAACCCAGGAGGTTGAGGGGCATGGGGAGTGATTAATGAGCATGGGTGTCTTTTCAGGGTGATGAAAATATTTTGAAATTAGATCTTGGTGATAGTTGCACGAGTATCTATACTGAAAACCGTGGAATTGTGGACTTTAAATGGTTGAATTTTATAATCTGTGAATTCTATCTTAAAGCTTTCGGAGAAATGTAAAAGAAGAAAGAATGGAAGGATAGGATGGTAAAGAGGTGGTGGAATATGAGCAATATTGCGGGAGATGATGTAAGGAAACAATTGAAGGAACTTAGAAATTTGTCCTGGAGAAGACTTTGGGGTTGAGAGTATTGGATTGTTTTCTAAGTAGACTATATTGTCTGTGTTGGGGATGGGATGCTTAGTCTCTAAAAACAGTGAGACTTTAGCAACCTAGTTAACCCATTATTCATCAATGTCTCATTTACGAATGGGGATAGCATCCATTTCTGCCTCTCGTAGCATTGCCGTGGTCTTACGCTGGATGATGAACGTAAAATCATTAAACGTAAACACGCCATCTTGGATGCTGGTCAGCAGTGCTTACCAACGAATCCACCTATCGGCACGCGTAGAAAACACATGTCTTGCACACATGGCAGGCACACGCACGAGACTGTTCATGGCTGTCGGGTGTGTGGGCTGTCCCGAGTCCTACTCATGTCTCCATCTGGAAGGCTGAGAAGGCATCGGTGGTGTCTGGGGTCACCTGCGGTTGTTACAACCCCAGGTGAGGGTGGCAGGCGGCTGCTGTCGGCCTCCCGTGGTTAGAAGCAGGGATGATACGAAGCATCCTCCGTTGCACAGGACAGCACTTCAACAAGTATCCAGCCCCAAATGTCAGTAGTACAGACACAAATTCTGCTGCAAACCGCAGGTATGATGCACTTGGGAAAGTCTGCTAAATGTGTGAAGGAAATAAAATCGGGTGATACGGTAGACAGTACCAGGGATGGACGGTTTGGAGAGTTATCTCGGAAGAGGTGGCCTTCGGGTTGACAGGCGTGCACATGGCGTGGATGGCAAAATACAGTACAAAATGTGAAGGATTAGCGGATAGAATACATATTTGGAAGGCTGCAGTGCATGAAGACATTTAGTCGGGATGTCGTGGACACTTACGCGTTGATTGGATGCCGGGACGATATCGCGTGTGCAACTTTGGCCTAATGGCGTTTCTGTATAATGACATTCTCAGCGAGCTTTCTGTGAGCTAACACAAACAGCAGACATCCTGTCTACTTAATGATGCGAACGCAGGGCTAGCCTGGGTCTTCTGTTAAATACCAGCCCAGGTAAATCCTATTAAGGCATTCCCAACTTCTAGCTGGGGAACCGGGGCTCGGGCAACACAGCTAGGTAAACGAGGAGGAATTTTAACCCACTCTGGCACTACAATCAGCATCTTTCACCACTGTACTGCATTAGATTTTGAAAATTTGTGGATTAAATGAATAAGAAAACCCTCACCCCCACTCTTTCTTATAAATAGGAGATGCTTTCTTCTAAAAATGTTTTCTTGTATTTTTTTTTTTCGGGGCAAAATTAGTTTTCTCCCAGTCCGCATTTAATTTGCGATGACAGTAATCTATTTTCTGCTAGCCCCAAACTCTGAAGGCATTTCTAGTCATTTTCTCACCAGAATATGTATGCTTTCCTGCTCCATGCTGCTTGTAATTCATTAAAATGTATGTTCTCTGCAAATAGGAAACCAATCGGTAATAAATCAGCTTTCTAGAAAACATTCAGAGAAAGTGCTTGAAATGGTTGCTGCATAAGAATATACAGACCTGCTTGGTACTGGTGATTTGCTGCCTTTTATGGGGCTTGTAAACAAACGGTGAATTTCTGTGAGACTGTAAATCAGTGGCTTCCCTTTAGCATGAGGATGACATTCCATTTACAAAATGCCATTTGATAGTATTGGCGTCGATCATAATGAGCCCTGGATTCTTTTTACAGAGCGTAGTGATAAACACCGGGTCTGAATTAGACCAACCGCTCTGATTATAAGAGACTAGGAGCCAAGATCTTCAATTTCTGTTCTCCCTCCCTCCCTCCCTCCCTCTCTCTTTCTCTTTCTGTCTCCCCCCCCGCCTCTCTCTCTTGCCCTCTTCCCTTCCTTCCTTCATCTGAGATGTGTTCATAGCTGCCAAAAAACCTAGTTCAGGGACTTATACACAGTCGGCGTCCAAGACCTAAATCGATGAAGGACAAGAAGCCCACTTGTGCTTACAACATGCTAGTAAAAAGCAAAAGATAAGAGAGAAAAACAGTTGGACTTCTGTTTTCGTCACCAAACACAGAGCTCATCTGTGATGGAGTCATCAGTCAGCTTGGAGAGGATGGTGGAGTGGCCCTTCATTCCCAGGTCTCCCCAGACCTTCGGCTACCTGAGCCCTAGGAACCCGGAGGAAGGCAGCGCACCATCCCCTGCAGAGAAGGAATCGAGCCATTTGGAGGCCAGTGCCTGCGGGCTGTTTCCTGGTAGATAAGCCTCTGAACCGGGGCAGGCAGTGTGTCTGAGGTGTGAACGTTTATCAGTTGTCAGTCAGTAGGAACGAGGAGGAGGAGGAGACCGTGGCCAGCCAGAGCTTCAGGGGAGCGAGGACCCTTCTCTGAGTCTTAGGCCCCATGTGTTCCCTTACTTGTTACGGGATGCCATCAGTGAGCATCTCTTAGCTCTCAGGTAGGACCTACCCTTCTTTTTTTATTACACCTAAAAATTATTATTTTAATAAAGGTAACGTGGTTCGTCTTCTAAATAGAGCTGCAGTGCACCATCACTGTGCAATTCTCTGCTTTGTACGATGCTGGGCAGGTCACTTTACGCTTCCAAGAATCGTTAATCACTGTGGGCCTGAGAGCAGTGGGCTATTCCAGTTACCTGACTCTGCTTTCTCCTCTGGTTTGTGGTTCCCTTGCTCTCTTTGTCAGCATATGACTTCAAAGTCACATGCTTGTTCCTAGACTGATGGGAACTTGGCCATTTCCCAATTGTCCAGAAGTACCTTAAGGGTAGGATGTGTCTGGACGGCTATCCTATTTCCAGCAGAGCAAGGATTTGCACAAGAATTCTCCCCGGCACTTACTACATAACCAATATTTGTCGAATGAATAGTCTGAATAGGGTTTCAGTAAATATGTGCTACATGAGTGGGGAAACACAGCTGTTTGATTTTACATTTAGATGCTTTCAGCGCAACCAGAATGTAAACTTGTCCAGGATGTGGGACACGCATTGTGCAAGGCAGGAGTCCTGGAGCATTATCGGATGACACACAATCGAAGGGGCTGGTAGAGGATTCCCTAGGACCCAAAGTCAAGGTGGAAGACAGAGGTGGAGGGAGCCGAAGGCTAGAGGGTCACGGGAAAGGAATTCCTTAATTACTCTCTCCTCCACCTTACCCATCCCTGAAAGATAAAGCACAAACCTTGGGAGGATAGATATTCTACAGAAGAGGAAACCTCCTAAATAACGGATTCCGGCTCTCAGATAAAATGGCCCTGGGCAGAGGGCTGAGCTGGGGTCAACTTCTTTATCAACAAAGAGGTAGACATTTTATCAGAGGTGACAGGGCTGAGCACCCACGGCCCAGAGAATGTCACTAGAGGAGACCAAAGAAGAAACCCTAAGTGGCGATAGCAGAAGTTCCTGGCCCTAGAGGAGGAGAATAGGCTTTTCCAGCAGCTCAAGAAAGGTTTCCGTGAGAAAGAAAACCCGACGGGAAACCAAACTGCTGTGATGACCCCTCTGACAAGTGCTGCACTCGGGGCAGAGCCTGGCCCTGTGCAGGGGAGCTCGCCGTCTTCGCCTGCCCGGAGCCCTGCAGGACACAGCCCCCAGGTACACTCGTGGCAGCCGTCAGGGCCAAGCTCATGTTTGGACTCCCGACCGCTTAGGACGCGGTCCTGTGTGGGCCCGCTTTTTGCAGAGACCACAGAACGTGGGCAACTCCCCGGCAGCCCAGGAGGTGCCTCTGGGACGGCTCAGCGCCCCCGCTCCAGGGCCACACGGTCTTTCTGTAGTCCTTGAGGAGGACTTTTTGGGGTGACGGTGGGGTTCATGGGATCTGGAGCCCACGGCTCCAGAATTTCTAAAGACATCTTTGATGCAAAAAGGTGATTTTATTAAAGCTCAGGGACAGGACCCGTGGGCAGGAAGAGCTGACCGGGGACCAGGAGGAGAGACTGGGGGAGGTAAAGTCCAGGGGAAGTTTCCAGCGAGATTTTCATATGCTAGAGAAGACGCCCAGGCTCCTGGAGGCCTGGCTGTTGTCAAGCTAGGGTGGTTTTCCTTCCAGCAAAGCATTAGCGTTGAGACAACAGGGGGTTCCTGGAGAAACATTTCACCCTGCTTGCCTCAAGTGTTTGTCCGTGGGCTGCAGGGTGTAAGGAGATTTAATGTATCTGCCATCTCCTCCTGCCTCTGTCCCCACATCAGTCCTCACCACAGCTCAGAGCGCCTTGAGCATGTCCAGCCACCCACGTGGGACCTGGCTTTATCACAGCCCTGTGCGCCTCCGGCCCTCCACAGGGCTCCCCCGGCCTGCTGGCGTCCTGGCCTTACGAGAGCAGGTAGAACATGGCCACCAACAGACAGGCTTCCCTGCTCATCCTGTCTGTACCCTGAGGGCTGCCTCCAGCCCCCAGAATCCTTCTCTTCCCCCAGCAACCTCTACTGCCAACCAGCCGGAAAGTCGGGCTTTGCAGCTGCACGCCAGCCTGGCCCTGGGCTCACCTTCAACTAGCACAGCCAGAACCCGGGACTGGACCACAAGAGGCCCTTGGAGTGTATCTGCATTCTCCCCTCCAAACCCTGCCACAAGGGAGAGTCATTGTCCCAGTACCAGGCCAATAAAATCTATCTGCCCCTGAAAATCAACAAAATACGTACACATGCATATGTATATATGTATATCTATGTCTCTGTGTATATATGTATACATACGTATATGTCTGTATCTTTATCTCCATATTATAATGCTTGGATTTCAGTCTTGGCAACACTTTTTTTATTTAAAAAAAAATTTTTTTTAATGCTTATTTATTTTTGAGAGAGAGAGTATGAGTGGGGAAGGGGCAGAGCGATAGGGAGACACAGAATCCAAAGCAGGCTCCAGGATGTCAGCACAGAGCCCACTGCGGGGCTTGAACTCAAAGACGGTGAGATCATGACCTGAGCCCAGGTCAGACACTTAACCAACTGAGCCACCCAGGTGCCACATCTTAGCAACACTTGTTAATGCTGGTCCACAATTCACTACTATGTGACCTTGCACATTAACTTTCCTAAGTTTTAGTTTCTTTTTTCGAAAGTGTAATAAGATCTATATCATACAACTGTTTTTCATTTTTTTTAATATTTTTCCTTATTAATGGACTTTATTATTTCAAGAGGTTTTAAGTTGACAGAAAAGTTGAGCAGAAAATACTGTTCTCACACACTCCCTTCTCTCCACCCTCAATTTACCTTATTATCAATATCTTACATTTGAAATTGTTACCATAATTCTTTTTTTTATTTTAAATTCTAGTTAGTTACCATAATGTAACATTGGTTTTTAGGAGTATAATTTAGTGATTCATCCATAATATTTCTTTATTAATTTTTTTCTACTATCTGTAGTGATCTTTCCTCTTTCATTTCTGATGTTAGTAATCTGTGTCGTCTCTCTTTTTTTGTTAGCCTGACTAGAAGTTGATGGGTTTTATTTAGTTTCACAGAACAAGCTTTTGATTACATTGATTTATTTCCGTTGATTTGCTGTTTTCTATTTTACTGATTTCTGCTCTATTATTATTTATTTTCCTTGGCTTACTTTGGATTTAATTTGTTCTTGATATTTAGGTTATTGATATTAGATCTTCTTTTCCGACATATGCATTCAGTGCTAGAAACTTCTCTCTAAGCCCTATGTTGGCTGCATTCAAGAAATTTTCACTTATTCTAAAATAGTCTTTTTCTCAAGACTTTTTCTTTGAGTCATGTATTATTTAGAAGTGTTTTGTTTAATGTGCACATTTTGGGAGTGGGGAGTTTCAGCTATCTTCCTGTTACTGATTTCTACATCAATCCCAGTCACATAGGTTGTATGAATTTTATTCTTTGGAATTTAAGGTATGTTTTATGGCTCCAACTGTGGTCCTAGTGAATGTTCAATGAGAGCTTGAGAGCAATGTATAGTTGCATGTAGGATGAGTTATTCAATACATATCAATTGATCTTGTTGATTGATATTGCTGTTCAATCGTATTCTTACTGAATTTCTGCCTTCCGGATCTGTCAGTAATACAGAAGCACTGAAGTCTCCAATTTTAATAGTAGATCATCGCTTTCTCCTTGCGTTTCTATGATTTTTTTGACTTATGTATTTAGACATTTTGTTATTAGGCACATACACATTAAAGCATCATTATGTTTTCTTGGACAATTTGTCCTTTCATCATTATGTAATGTCCCTCTTTATCCCTGATAATTTTGAAGTCTGAATTATCTGAAATTAACATAGCTACTTTCTTTTGATTGGTGTTAACATGGTATATCGTTTTCTATCCCTTAAATTTTAATCTTTCTGTCTTTATATTTGAAGTAGAGTTCTTCTAGACAGCCTATAGTTAGATCTTAGTCTTGCTTTTTTGGTTATGTTTTGAAATTACTCTGGCAGTTTATGAAATTTTGATTGGAATATTTAGACTGTTAATGTTTAAAGACTATTTAAAACTACTTATGCTTCATGTATCTGAATTAGTATCTGCCATATATCTGTTTTATATTCATATATTTTCTCTTTGTCTCCTTTTTTTCTTTCTTTCCTACAATCTTTTTGTGCTCCCTGTGGTTTAAACTATACATTTCCTACAGTTTCATTTTCTCTCCTTTCTTAGCCTATAAATTATATATATTTTAAATGTTTTTTTTTTAGTAGTTGGCTTTGAGTTTGAAATACACATCTATAACTAACCCAGGTCCTCTTCCAGGAAGCTCTGTACCACTTTACAGGTAGTATAAGGTAGGACCTTATCCCCAAGTAGTCCCTCCTCTTACCCTACTGTCATTCATTTCACTTACTTGTAAGCTAAAATACCCCATACATTGTAACTATTTTTTTGTGGGGGGGGGCAAGAAAGTCTCTATTTCTCTTTCACTTTTAAAGGACAATTTCACCATATGCAGAATCCTAGGATGGTGGTACGGGTTGTTGATTTCTTTCAACACTTTAAAATTTTTGCTCCGTTCTCCTCTTGCTTGTGGGTTTCTGAAGAGATGCTTGGTATAATCCTTATCCTTCTTCCTCCCTGGGTGACGTGTTTAGTTTTACCCTTGTCTTTGATTTCCAGCAGCTTGAATATGATTCATCCTTTTTGATTTTCTCTGAGCTTTCTGGATCTGTGGTTGTGTCTAACATTAATTTCAGAACCCTCTCAACCATTTTGATTTCAATCATTTCTTGTGTTTCTTTCTCTCGTCCGATTATACATGTGACAACTTTTGTAATTGTCATTTGTTGGATCTTCTTTTCTTTACACCCATTCTTTTTTCTATTTTGATTTTGGAAGTTTCCATTTACATGTTTTCTTGTTACCCCTTTGATTCTGTCTTAGGTTTTCTATCTCTCTGCTTACATTACCCATTTTTTCTAGAATGCTCTCTACTTTTCCTTAGTGTATTATATTATTCATAGTTTCTTTAAATTCCCTGTTAATAATTCCAAAATTTCTGCCATGTTTGACTTTGATTCTGAGTCTTACTTTGTGTTTTCAAATTGTGGTGGTTTGTTTTTTGTTTTTTTGTTTTTGTTTGCTTGTTTTGTTTTTGTCTGCTAGCATGCCTGGTGATTTTTGTTGTTGTTGTTACTGAAAGCTGGATATGATGCAGCAGGTAAAATGAAAGGAGGCAAATGGGCCTTTAGTGGGAGGCTTTATGTTGACTTGGGTGTTAGCCTGTGCTTACTGTAGTTGTGGTGTCAAAGGCTAAAACTACCTCCAGTGTCCATGTTTTTTTTTTTTTTCCAATCTGTTTTCTTTGAGTTGCCCTGGAAACTCTTCCTTAATTGATTCTGAGACTTGGAGTCTTATAGCTGTGAACCCCTGGATTCTCTAGAGAGGAGAAAAAGAGATTCTAATAAGATCTAATAAGAGATTCATATTTATATATTTATATTTACAACCTGCTGTCTGTAAGCTGGAGATCCAGGGAACCCAGTGGTGTAATTCAGTCCAAATCTGACGATGCGAGACCAGAGGAGCTGACAGCGTGGACTCCAGTCTGGGTCTGAAGGCCAAGTGCAGGAGGTTGATGTCCCAGCTTAAGCAGTATGGCAAGAAGGGTCAAATTCTTCTTTCCTCCACCCTTTTGTTCTATTCAGGCTCTCAACCAAGTGCATGATGCTCTCACCCACATTTGGAAGGACAGACTGCCTTCATTGAGTCCACAGATTAAAATGTTCATTTATCCAGAAACCCTCTCACATGTGCACAGATGTAATATTAAGTCAAATACCAGACACCCTATGATCGAGTCAAGTGGACATTAATCACCACACATGGTAACCTGTAGAGTGGAAGGGATTTGTTCCATAGCCCTATCATGAGGTCTCAGTCTTTTTTTCTTTTATTAAAAATTTTTGTTAATGTTTATTTTTGACAGAGAGACACACACACACAGTGTGAGCAGGGGAGGGGCCAAGAGAGAGGGAGACACAGAATGTGAAGCCGGCTCCAGACTCTGAGCTATCAGCACAGGGCCAGATTTAGGGCTCGAACTCACCAACGGTGAGATCGTGATCTGAGCCGAAGTCAGAAGCTTAACCAACTGAGCCACCCAGGCGCCCCTGAGGTCTCACTTTTAGAGTGAGCCCAAGTGAGGAGTTTGTCTCCCCACTCATCAAAGCTAGAGGGACCTGGAGTTGAGTGTTTTCTTTACCCAGGTTGGTTAATCTTTGGCAGAAGCTCCCTTAAGCTCTAGTAGAATAGTTTCTCTTGAACACAGGCCTTGTAAAGAGAACAAAGGGCTCTGAATATAGTTCAGAATCATTAGTTTTCTTCTTTCCCTGAACAACTACTGGAGTTTTCCCCTTATCTTCAGGATGAACACCTGGTAGAATTCCTCGGGGGTAAAAATCCTGAGAGTGTTGGGGGGAGTTCCCCCCAGCTGATCTACACTGAGCCTCTGGCAATGCATCAGTGAGGGTTTTATAGCATTCCTGCCCACATTGGCTCTGGCTGGGGGTTTTTGCTTCTGGGCCTCTGCTCCCAGTAGGTTAGCTGCGAATCTGGGTTTCACCCCATCTGTCTCTCCAGCTTTGAAAGCAGCAAAGCCCTGTGACCTCACTTTTCTGACTGTCTCTCCAGCTTTCAAAGCAGCAAAGCCCCATGACCTCACTTCTCTGATGGCTCTAAGGAAAGTGATTGATTTTCAGTTGAGCTTTTTTTCTTGTGGGGATGAGAGTGATGGTTTCTGAGCTCTTAACGTGTCACATGGGAAACCACTGTATTTCAATTATTAAATGTAACATCCATAGAAAGCACTTAACCCAATCCATGGCACAAAGTCAGAATATATTGTCAGCTACTACTGTAATTTATTGATTCTATCGTTTTTTTGTCTAATTAAATAACAAGATAACATTAGGCATCAAGAAGTCAGTGCCTCTCTTTGAGCATATTAGAAAATTATTTCAGTACAAAATCATAGGTCTGCTGAGGTCAGAGGTCTGCAGCACTCAGAATGGCAAGACGACACCCGCATGAAGAAGCAATCTGAGCCAAGAGCTGGGCCAGAGAGCCGGTGACAAGGGGGAAACAGTGAGGAACATGAAGGAAAATAGCAAGAATTAGGCCTGCAGGAGCGTGAGTCTGGGAATGTAGAAAAGGTGGCGAAGGGGATAATAGCCTCTTTAGATGTTTGACCCAGAGCAGAATTGATACAGCCAGCTTTGTCTTTTGTATTCAGAGATGGTGCTTCTGATGGGATTGCTATTCCTGCGAAGAGATGCTGTTGAAGTTTATTGCGAGAATGGCCGCCCTTTGGTTCACAGCTGTCACCACTGTTTAGAGCAAAGCTGTCATAGATGTGTGGCCTGCCCAACCTCTTTGCTCAGACGGAGCCTCCCCCTCCATGGCGACTGTGGCTTTTCTTGCTCTGCATGCTGCTCAGTTTCCCAGGGGTTTGGTATTTGCACAGCGGTTGAGAAGCAGCCGCAAAGCGATCCTTCAGCCCTGCCTGTGTATCGTCAGGTCCATTCACCGTAGACTGCTTATGGCCTATTTTCTCTATTTCTTGTCTACCATAGTTTTGTTTTCTATTTTGGTTTTGTTTTGTTTTTGAGTATCGCTTCTTAGTAGCCCTAGAAACTTCTCTCTCCCTCTCTCTGCCCCTCCTCTGCTCACTCTCTCTGTCTGAAAATAAACTTAAAAAAAATTAAAAAACAACTTTATGTATATAAAATAGAAAAGATCAGCCTTGCAGCTCTAAAGAAAGTTGGACTCTGTGCCATGAACTTTGAACTTGGAGTAAACCTTGGTTCCATATTGGTTTCCTAAGTAGACTAGATCACATGACTCAGTTGGGGATGTTGCTTAAAATACACGTATGTGGAACAGCCACAGGGCGACTGAAATATATCTGGGAAAGGTGTCTGAAAACCTGTATTTTAAATAGCCACTGTTAACATTGTAGGTCAGGTCACAGATTGGCCACGAGGACCACACACAGTTGCATGTGCCCAACCGCTCACACAGGGAGAAGGATTGAAGTTTCCGTAGGTCCCCAATTTGTTTAGTTATGGAACAGAACCTCATGGAAGGGAGGGGGTTCGCCATACCCAGCAGGAGCAGACACAAGCTGTGTCCACAGGCGATCTCCATGCCCTTCCTCTTATCCATTCAGTGTGACGTTTGAGACAGGTGGTGTCATGCTAGGATTGCAAAGGAGAGTAACACTTGGCTCTGTGGCTGGTTTGGTTGGTTAGTTGGTTGGTTGGTTGGTTGGTTGGTTGGTTGGTTGGAATTTCTTTTGTTGTTGTTGTTTGTTGGTTTTATGGGACTTCTATTATCATTTGAGAAGACGTTACCCTAAAATACTGTCATTTCCATGTAAGGCAGGGATCACCAAACTGCCTGCTACCAATTTTTGGACTGTCATTGACCTAAGAATGATTTTTTTTTTTTTTAAATGTCTGGAGAAAAAAAAGGTCAGAAGAATGAGGCTTCGTGCCGTGTTAACATTATATGAAATTCAAATGTAAATTTTACTGGAAGCCAGCCACACTCGTGCCTTCTCTCGTCGTCCACTACTGCTCTTACACGGCAGTGAGAGCTGCCCAGTTAGAGTGCAGACAATGGGTCTGAAAGCCCAGGCCACTCAGCGGCTAGGTCTTCCTGGAAAAAGTGTGACAACCCCTGATTGAAGGGAATGCCAACAGTCACCAGGCTCTCCTGGCTCCTGATGCAAAACAGCACTGACAGGCCCCCGTCCTTACTCTGGAGGGGTCCGCGCCGGTGCCCAGGTGGTCCTGAACAGACGCTGTTCCTGCTCCTTGCTCTCCAGGGCCCTGGAAGCGATTCCCCACCTTTAAGCCTGACCCTGATTTCCCTGTCGTCCGGCTTGGAGGTTCCCGTACGGAGTTGGGATGGAAGACCGCAGTCACAGTGCATTTCCCCACTCCCAGCCGCCCGCACGGTTCAGGTGGCCTGGAGAATTTAGGAGGCACCCACCGACAGGTGAAATGAAGGACTTGCTTGCCAAGAAGTCAAGTCATGTGCGAGAGGTTTCTGCAACTGATTGGGAAGAAATAGATAGGGCCTCAGTTCTGTGGCCTCCCTTCTGGCCACAATAGCAGGGGCCTTAGCACAGCCCTTAGTAGACAGCGGCTCTCCAGATAAAGGAGTTTGTGACAGCTTTCAGGAAGTGCATCACGGCCTTCTAATGCAAACCGCAAACCAATGAGGCGCTTCCCTTATTGAACGGGAAAGGGTTGTTTTAAGTGGAAACCAGGAGGCCCCCCTGGGGCTCCCTTCATTACTTGAAGTGTCAGCCGTTAAAAGCTTAAGGGCCAGAAAGCTTAAGGTGGGGAAGAGAAAAAGTTAATAAAGAACAATCAGGGTGCACTCTGACTGACATTCGAATTTGTAATTTTCCTTCCTAATTAGCATTAAAGCTTTCTCTATTTGGCAAAAAAAAAAAAAAGCTAGGCGGCTGAACTTGAACTTCCAGAGAGATGTTTTAACAGCTGCTCACCATCCTAAGATGAATATCAGTAATTAGAACTATTATCGTTTGCTGTCATCATTATAGCTACTGTTATTAATCCGCACCAGGGAAAGCCATGAGGCTAATGCTGGCTGTCCCAAACTATGAAATCCTAATTATCATTCCCTGCTCTAGAAAAGAAGCTGTTTGAGCAGCTATTGAGAGGAGGAGGTGTCTGTTTAATGTGCTGATGATTTGGAATCAGCGGCCAAGAGAATTCTGGAGAGTGACCCCTGCTTCCATTCTGCCTCTTGACTGGCGTAAAGGGTCCTGGGATTTGTTCCAAAGCAGCTAAGGTTACGCGTTGTAGACCTTGGCCTCTCAGAGGTGACGCCTCCACTGAATTTGCAGACGGCCACTGAATTTGCAAAAGGGCCGACGTAACACCATTGTTTGACGGTAATTAAAGATACCTCAGGCATAATTACTACTGACTGGAAGAAAGAGATGATAGGAAAATGGTTTTATTATTTTAAAAATAGTCGGTTGCTTAGATGCAGCCTCAACAGTTGTGTACGGTAGATTAAAATGCATGCTTTGCTTTTGACTTACTTGATCCGTTATTTTGAAATTGCAGGCAGGGACTGTTGCCTCAGGTCACTCATCTTTTACTTTTATTTGATATTCAAGGAGCATAATTAATACTGTGCATGCCAGGCCAAGTGATAAATATACCCCAAACCAGACCTCCCTCCCCCCTCCCCCCAAAAATAACACACTCATAATTGCAGTGTATAAATCAAAAGGGCTAAAGACAGAAAACTGAAATTAATTTTCCATTTTATTTTTGTAAATTGAGCTAAATCGAACATGACTCCTTAACTAGTTGCTAAACATTTATCAATGGTTCGAGAGTGGGCTTAATAACCTTAAGGCAAACCCTCCGGCATAATATTACGTTAATTTGCTTTTAAACGGCAAGATGTTGTAGGGATACCCCCTCCCAGCTATATAATCTATTTCCCAGCATTATTTGGCTGAGATCTGAATTCTGATATACGTGTAGAAACAGAATAAATTAAAGTCTCTAAAACGATTTGCCCAGTAATATACGTGTATGAGAAATAGCCATCCTAGATAGCCTTCTCTTGCAGGATGTAAACATACTGAAACCTAACAATATCTTTTGATATTTGTATCACTTGTTCCCAGACTTTACCCAAGGCCGTTTTGGGGGCACACTGTTGTCACTTTTTACCTATCTGGGTTCCACGGAACCCCACGAACGGACTATGGGAGATGCCAGTCTAGGCATGGAGCGCCTTGTAATAAACTGCTGGCTTGAGCCAGAAGGGTTTTGCGGGCTGTTTGGATTATTTACTACAGGACCACAGCAGTAGTTGGGTGCAGAGAGAAGTGCCCGCCTCCCCAGGTTCATGCTGAGTGTGCTGCGTGTGGGGGCACCCAGGGGGACAGGGGAGACACCCTGGGTGCCCCAGCTTGGTGCTCTGTCTCCCTCCTCAGCCACCCCTCTCAGCGACCACATTCTTTTTATGAGCAAGGATTTTTCTAATCTGGTCATATTTTAGGTGACATTTCTGTTTATTTCCTAATTTTATTTCTAGATTACCCAAATCCTCTGCCCTGAAGTTGGGACTCCTCCTTTTTGGGATAGAAGTAATGATGCATTCGTGTGCTTTAATATTGGTGTATTTACGTTTATGAAATACATTATCAATAAAGTGGCTTTGAATGCCCATGACCCCTGATTGGTCCATGATGAGTCTATGATAATAAAAGAAAAACAATATAGTTAGGTTTTTTTTTAATTATTTAATTTAAAACAATGTCTTCTATTATGAGATTGATTTTTTAATGTTTGAGCTTGCTTCTATTAAAAGAGATGAAAGACAAATACAGTTTTAATTTGATTTTGGTGTTAGATATTCTTACTTGGGAAAATGTCCCCCAGTTGCTGTTTATTATTTCTTCATTTATTTATTTTACTTTGTATGATTTTATTATTAAGTAATCTCTCCACCCAACATGGGGCTTGAACCCCAAGATCAAGAGTCACACGCTCCACCGGGTGAGCCAGCCAGGCGCCCTCCCCTGCCCAAGTTGTTTTTATATAGTTACAAAAATACCACTGGCATGCTAAACCCTGTAAGAATTAACAGTATCTTGTAGTTTCCCTGGCTTTCTCCACTTCTCCCAGCCCTCACCCGGGCCATTGACAATGGTGAGTCTTGGGGTGCTGGCTACTCCATTTTTGTCTTTCTCCCCTTCGCTCCTAACATCAGCATAAATTTGTGTGCTGAAGGAGTGTTAGGACTTAGAGTAGGTTTCCGTTCTGTGAAGCTCTTTGGACTCTCACAGAACTGAATGTTCTTCTTGACGCCTTTTCCGCAACCATCCCACATGGAACTAATTGTCCTGGACTGAGCCTATTTTACACTGTCAGGACCTGAAAACTGATGAACCAGGGATCAAATGAACTTCTCCACATGACGGTAATCTCTCTAATAGAAACATTGTAGGAAGATAATGAGTAAGATGCTAGCTAGAGAGGAAGGGACCCTGGAAATGATCTCGGTCAACCCTTTCATGGGGCAATGGAGAAAGCCAGATGTGATGTGATTAATAAATACAGTTTCCTTGAACATCAACTTATGAAGCTTCCACTCAGCTGAAAGTGTTGTTATCACTCCTGCGGGAAACCAAAGATTTTCAGTTGTATTAGGATAAGTTAATGCAATAGAAAATAATAGTCATCAAGATGGAGGTTTGGAAAAAAACAAGGAATGAATTTTGTACCTTCCATTCTGTAGTGTGATCCACAGTAGTAAATAAACGCCTGTAAGCACAGTGCTAGAGAGATAAGAAAATTCACATTTATGGAGGGTACTGTTAGCATTGTTTCTTATTTAAGCATTTATGAGATCATCCCACACAAATTTGCATTCCCAGTAATCACCTGTGGAATTCTGTTTTCAGAATTGTATTTAAAAAAAAAAAGAAGAAGAAGAAAACTATTACTACCGTAAATAGTTAATGTATGGAAATCCTCGTGTTATTTTCAGTTTTTCTCTGTCGAAAGCAATTTTCTCTGCTGAATAATGTAGAAATGTAGCCTGAGAGCTCCTCATTAGAAAGGATAATTTTTGTTACTGTAACATGATAATTCACTTATTCTTATAAATATTCTGTTCCATTCCTCACCTCAGAAGTTTTCTCATTTAAAATACAGACTATCATTTTCTCTTTCCTGAACGGGTTTGGTGTTGATTTTATTTTTTTGAATTGAGGATAATGTTGTTCTTTAACTCCTTTCAGTAGAACTGCTTTTATGATCCTAAAAATACCCAGAATATACTCTACTATCTGGAAAAGCAATAGAAAAACAACATTTGAGAAAAAAGCTCACTCTTGACCCCGAGTAATTGTCCTTAAGTAATAACAATAGCTGCCATTTATTAAATATTCATTATGTGTCAGACCTCATGGGCTTTAAGTCACTTCTTGCATTCTTAGACAACTCTGTGCAGGACGTGGTATTAACCCTATTTTCCAGATAGATTTGACAAGAACACTCACCGAAGAACGTGACCCAGGGAGGATTTGGATCTAGGTGTGTTGGACACGGAGACCAGACTTATAATTGTCATGTTGCCTTACTTTGACCTCTAAGTGGGGGGACAGAGGGGCTTTACTAGGGACCAATCCGGGGCTTATTTGTGCCCTTTTAACAAAGCGGCGGGGGGACAGCAGGAGGGCATCTGGATAGGGCATGACCGTAGCTGCTTATGACAGGTTGACTCATGGGAAACTTTCTATCACTTTAAAATTTCTTGCTTGGGGCCCCTGGGTGGTTCAATCGGTTAATTGTCTGACTTTGGCTCAGGTCATGATCTCACGGTTTGTGAGTTCGAGTTCCACGTGGGGCTCTGTACTGACGGCTCGGGGCCTGGAGCCTGTTTCAGATTCTCTGTCTCCCTCTCGCTCTCTGAAATGAATAAACATTAAAAATAAATTACAAATAAATAAATGAAATTTCTTTTTCAATGAGAAGCTTTCAAGTGCCTCTATGTCGGTGACCTTGGCTATGCTATTTCTTTTGTACCAGGAAAGGAGGTGAGATTTATCTCCGAAGATAAGAGGAGAAAAATAAAACCAAAAAGCTTACTCTTTCTATAATCAGTTCCTGAGGTGATTTTCTTGAACAGGTGATATTCTTGCTGAAATTGCATCTAGGCAACATGCCTATTTTTTTTTTGTTAAACACTTTGTCTAAGCCAACAGATATTATCTAAAGGGCTTGAGCAGAGCTTGCTTGGGCAACGTATATGCTGGGATTGGAACAAAGCGTTTGGGTAGGAGTTCCAGTGTGGGGATCAGGTCCCATGTTCAAACCCTGACAGTCAGGTGACATACCTGGGCTAGCCTGGTGCCTCCGGATCACAAGACTGTCTTACATGCATCCAGCTTCTTACTTTCCTAAAGGGAGAAACAAAGGCAGATTCGTATGACGGTAAGTAGATGAAGCCAGCAGGGTAGGAAGTGGGGCCACTTGTCGGGTCTCAGATGGGCATTTGCTCTTCTGTTCTGGCACTTGATTCCGTGCAGGAATGAAGGGCTAATGTTGCACCTGCTCTGATTTTCTAAAAGCTGAAAAACCCAGATTTCCGGGTAAAAATCTCCTGGAAGTTTAGTTGTGAAATTTTATCAAAGTTTTTTTTTTTTTTTAATTAATAACTTGTTAGTTAACAGAAATAAATCTTGAGTTGATTTCATATGTGTACCCTGCTAATTTTTAAATACTTTCATCACTGCTGTCTCATTGAGCCATCTAAGAAAGCTGTGATATATGTGGGACAACATATTTCTAGCTTTCAGGTGAGGAAACTGAGGCACACAAGACCACCACTAGTAACTATAGATGCTGCAATGAAAACTCAGCCGAGACAGTCAGACTGAGTTCAAATCATGTCTCTACCACTAAATTCAGGGTGACTTTGAGCAAGTTACCTTTGTGTGCCTTAGTTTTCTGATCCATCACAGTAATTCTGATGTCAGAAGGCTGTTCTAAGGATTGAGATGGTTAGGATTTATGTGGCATAAACTTGTAGCTGCTTAATGATGTTTATCTGCTTTCACAGTAATCACAGTGTTTCACGTTGCTGTCAGTAGAGCAGGAAAGAAGAGATTGGGCAGAACCCCAATTTCTGAACAGGAATTATAGCAGTGACAGGACACAGACATAGGTTATACTTTGTCGTGGTGTCATCTTCAAAAATAGCTCAAGAGCATCACTTGGGTTTCTTTTAGAAAGTGTTACAAACTTTTCTTACTTTTGAGTGAGAATACTTACGTATACACATATCCACACAAGTTAAACAGCCAAGGGGCCTAGCAAGAAATGTATTTTGCTGAGGAACAGCAATAGAACCATATAAAAACCCAACTAGAAAGAAAAGCTTTGCTGATAAGATTAAAAAGCAGTGCCAGATTCAAGTCCAGTTCCACGATCAGAACAACAAATCCGAGGAGAAAGGGTAAACACTGGAGAAGAGAAAATACATGCGTGTGCACGCGCGCGCACACACAAATACACACATGTGCACTGGGCGATTTCAGATTACATTTATTATATTTTAGGTGTGTCAACTAAAGTGCAGTGTATGTGAAATTAATATATGGGTTAAAGGAACAAGTCTAAACGCCTTCTAGTTTGATGGTTGGAAATTCTCTCCGGGGAATCCTTCTTTATCTTGTTGATTTCACATTTTGGAACTCTATTGAGATTTACTAACCGCCGGACATTCGTGAAATAGCTAATTCCAGTCACCTGGTATTAGTTAAGATAGATTAAATTATGCTATAGTAACAAGCCCCAAATATCAACAACTTCCCTTCGTTGCTCACTCTTGCTACATGTTCAGTGTAGACAGTATAGGCGCTCTGCTCGGTGTGGTCCCTCAAGGACCAAGGCTGACAGGGGCTCCATGTGACCTCCGTTTCCATGATCGCATTGCTTCAGTGAGGGTTTGACCCTTTTGCTCCTCCCTCTTGCGTGTGACCTCTGGAGTGCAGAAAAATGAGCTTTGCCAATTGGTGGTGAGGAGAATAAACTATGAGGAGCATTCCTGATTGCTTCAGTATTATTAGACTGTGTTCCCACAGGTAGAGCTCACAGTTAGTGATGTGTGAGGGATGGATTTTCTTGGAGAGAAATCGAGTGAAAAGTTCAACAGTTTTTTATTGCATGGATTTTAATCGTGTATCAAGTGTCAAGATAATCAGACAGAGCAGAAGAAAAAATGAATGATGGGGTTTGGAGCAAGGCTATGTCTTAAGGGCTTAGAAGAATCTTTTTATCCACCCCCAGGCTAAGTAGGATGGTCCTGGCCATGGGAATTGGATGTTGTTGTCCTCTGACCCCCATCCAAACTTCTTCCCCCACTGCTCCAAACCTACCCTACCTCCTCACATTCAGTGTGTAGGTTGGCTATGGAGGAGTGAATGGAGTCCTAATTAGTGAATTAGGAAGTCTTTGCTTGGGTTGTCTTACTCACCTTGAGTGTTGGCTGGGAAGGGTCTCTATACCCCTGGGAGTGGGTATTTCAGGTTCTAACCCTTAGAGAATTGGTAAACATTTGAATTGTTTGGACCTAAGTGTCCTTTAGCTTGATTTATGCATGGTTATTTAGGTACTTTGTGTACCTTATTTGCATACAGAAGAGAAACTTAATATAAACTGTGGTTCTGTTAACTACCAAACAAGGTTATTCTGTAGGCAGGTGCCTCTTACAGGTTAAGTAAGCAAAGACCGGAAACTGTGGGGGGGGGGTGGAGGGTGCAGTGTAAACCTTTTAACGTGTACACTTAGTAAATATTTACCCAGCTCCTCCCATTGGAGTTCAGTGATTGGAAAACTTGAGCCATAGTAGATTCAAAGATCATGATGATCAATCAACAGTAGCGTACTTGGCTTCTCATTTCACACAATCCCATGTTTGTTCGTACTAGTCGAAGCTTACATACCCCTCAGTCAGGAAATACTTTTGAGTTATTAATCCAATTGTCACTTTTTATTCCTCATCTTATGTGTCCTTTCTGGGGAATTTGAGACACCTAGTCTCTGCTTCCTTGAAACCTTTGCCTTGAGTTGTGTGCCCCCACATTCGCCTCGGAGTTCTTTGCAGTGTTACTGGCTGTGACTTGTTTCTTCCTTGTAAGATCAGAGTCCTCCAGGCTTCCCCTCAGCCTGAGGACTCAGCACAGCCAAGTACTCACTAAGCTTTCCTGAAGTAGTTTTGTGACCTTGTGACATAACATGCCTATGTAAATGTGCCCCAAATCGATGTCACTCGTCCATTTATTTTTACTAAAAATGGTGGCCCTTGGCTGGCTCAGTTGGAAGAATGGGTGACTCTTGATCTCAGGGCCATGAGTTTGAGTCCCATGTTGGGGTTAGAGATGACTAAAATAAATAAATACATAAATGGATAAATAGACAAATAGAAATAGCTCCGTGTATTTAATCGCTTACTTGACATTCCGCTTACTTCTAACTCAACCTCTTCAAGACTGGAACTCATCAGCTCCCTCCTCCGCTTCCTATTTCCATTTTACTGCATGGAGATATTCAGCCCTAGCCTGAAACTGAGTCTTCCTTTGTTCTTTCCACACCTAAACTTAAATTTTATTTATTTGACCTGCGCAGAATCTTAAAAATCTGGTCCCTCCTGCCCCACTTTGTGTAGATTGGGGGTTAGCAGCCTTGTTTCCTGTGCTGTCTTAACAAGTGGTCCAGACCTCTGTCATACCATGTATAATGATGTGTTATGAATCCTTAATTTCATTTAACTTTTTTCCACTGTTGATAATGACCTCCTTGAGGCCAGGAACAGCCATGTGTTTATGAATTCCTAGTACCAATAATATTTCTTTAATATATAGTTGCACCACGAAAGGATGAGGTTAGAGGTACAAAGATGCTGAAAAACAAGGTTATGCTTGATCATTTTGTTTTCTGAAAGCAAGTGACAATGTCAAGTTTTCCGTGAGGGATAAGGGATCTGTAGCCAGATATGGGGATAGATCTGTTGTGGGCAAAGTACCGCATTCAAGGAGTGGGCCAGCAGGACTTGGGGAAATCTCTCATCTTACATGTTTGATCTGGGAGGAAAAGAAAAAAAAAAACATTAAAGCTAGAATTACAGCTGGGTTTCTTTTGTTTTTTAAAAACCCCAGTGTAATTATTATCATGCTAGAAATAGTTTTTGCTTGAGTTAATAGACACTTAGGTCGAATAAAAGGAAACGGTTAAAAGAATTTCAAATTCTTAAAAGACCTTGCAAATACGTGGAAAGTGCTCTCTCATTCCAAGTATAGAAGCTCATGACTTTGACATTAGAAACAACCCATTTTATTTGAATTGTTACACACTTTTTAGACAAAAGCTTTCATTTCATTTTGGGGCTTTCTCTGGGGGTGCTGATAGAATCTGAAGAGGGAATGTAAGAAATTTGTGGGAAGAGTTCCATAATGATTCACAGAGATTCAGAAAGAATGATTTTGTTGTTCAGTTAGCAGAAGTGCCTTCTCTTAAAATTTAATTTTGCAGACTCAAGTTGAAAAACATTTTGGTTTTTTAAAAAAATTACAGAAGTAGAGATGAGGTACTCTCTGAACTGGCTAAGTGCTAGATCTAATGGTCATCATGTCTTCCGTAGATTTTCCGGGCCACTTGGTAGGACTTCATTTATAAGTATAAAAGAGTCCTTCGGATGTAAGCAGAGACAGTTGTATATTTCACATGATTTTATTGTGGCCACATTCTGTGCACTGTGAGCTCTTGAGAGGAACAGCACTAAATAAACCCATGAAATAGGAGTAAATTAACATGCATCTGACTCTTCCAGTGTTGGCCTGTTTTGAATGGTTAACCTGATTTAATGTTGCCAGCAGGGTTTGGCTATTACATGCTCTCAGAGCATATTGAAACGAGCCCTGGTTTGTAAATCTTGGCAGGAGTGTAAGAACTCAGTCCTTGGTCAGCCTGGCATCCTTTTGTTGCAGCCTGACTTGAGAAACGGAATCCAAGACTTGAACATCCCATCTGCACTCAAAGACCCTGTGAACTGCCTGTTTACTGTTCAATTGTGTTGTAGTTGATTCAGCTTCTTAACAACAGTGATGTGTTTCCCTTTCTATAATAACTAAAAAATACAGACCTCTGGTCAACATGCTGGCAGCCTCTATCCACGAATAGTTAAGTGCCTCATTCCTGGTGAGGTTTTTTGGGGTGACAGTGGAGTTCGTGGGGTCCAGAGCCAACAGCCAAGAATTCTTGAAGATGTCTTTGGTCTTCAAAATCACCTTAATAAAAAGGTGATTTTATTAAAGCTTAGGGACAGGACCCATGGGCAGGAAGAGCTGCCCCGGGACCCTGAGGAGAGACTGGTTATATACAACGGAGTTGGGGAAGTTTCTAGTGAGATTTTCATATGCTAAAGAAGACTCCTAGGATACTGGAGGCCTGAAGCTAAGGTTGTTTTCCCTCCAGCAAAGCATTAGCATTGAGACCTTAGGGAGTTCCTGGAGAAACGTTTGCTCTGCCCGCCTCAAGTGTTAGTCAGTGGCCTCAAGTGGTTGTCAGTGGGCTGCAGGGTATAAGGAAATTGAGGTCTATCTTCCATTTCCTTCTGCCTTTGTTTCCCCCATCACTATGGAGTGGTGATGGAGAATCTTAGGTCATTCAGGTCTATGATCCCTATCAGTTAACCATTTGTTTTCCCCGTTTTCTTTGTTCTTGGGCAGCCAGGAGTGCCTGAGGAATATCACACTTCCCTCTGGGTTGAGGGCAGAGGATGTTTGTGGCCTGTCAGCTTGCCTGATGTTCCCTCATCATTCCCCTCCCTCAACTTAGACCCTTAAAATTTTTAAGGTTGCTGAGGGTGGAAGGTCTCCTCTTCTGTAACTTTTTTCTGCTGAATAGGGGCTTAGAGATGTCCCTACCTATGGGTCAACAGTGGTCAGTTGGGGAAGTTAGAGGGGAGTTATGAAAGGCAAAGACAGTAAGTTCAGGGGAAATAGCACATATGAGCCTCCTTGAGTAGAAAGGACCATCTGTCTTTTGGACGTTATGCCGGTTAAGGCAACAGGCAGGGAGACCCCCGAAAAGACAAGATAAGGTTAATACTAAGAAAAATTCATAAAGGTACATTATTGAAACATAATTTTTTTCTCTAAAAACCCTCATTAACCAGAGTTAGCCAAATCAAGACTAATTGTAAAACAAGTCCAGTTTTAACAAACCTGGCCAAATTATTTACATAGGCTCAGCAAGATTGGTGGCTGATGGTATAGAACATTTGAAATTTGCTTTGCTGGAACTTTTTATAAGGAATCTAAATTGAACATTTAGTAGCCTCTCCGAGCCAGAAGCCAATGCGGGCAATACCTGTAGATTTGAGTGAATTCCTCTCCATGAGGTCCCCAACATGTCCGGAGGTCCTGCACCTGCCAGGAAGTGACATTGTTTACTCACCTGGTTGGGCTGCTGGGAACTCTGTAAGCAAGGTATCCGGCCAACATTTCCAAGGAGATTTATTGGCTCCATGCTTGAAAAAGTCAATCTTTATTCCTTAAAGCTGTTGGGTCATATCCGAGTCTATGCATGCCACTCCCAAATATGACATTCCAGTCAAAGCCTTGGTAAAATGACCAATGTTTTCAATGGTGTCCTTTTACAAGGAGATTCTCATTGAACTTAGGCAAGTAAGTATGATTGCCTCGAAAGAAACAACACTCCTTGAGAATTTGTGAATTTCAGAGGGTTTAGGTAGAAAAGTTAAATGCCTCAGTTTGTTGACCGAGGAATACTTCTTCACATCCCATATCATATCTTAAGAGGAAGTTTTCTTAACCTGGAAGAGCAAACATTAGAGAACCAGCAATATTTTATTTTTTTTTTTTTAAATTTTTTTTTTTCAACGTTTATTTATTTTTGGGACAGAGAGAGACAGAGCATGAACGGGGGAGGGGCAGAGAGAGAGGGAGACACAGAATCGGAAACAGGCTCCAGGCTCCGAGCCATCAGCCCAGAGCCCGACGCAGGGCTCGAACTCACGGACCGCGAGATCGTGACCTGGCTGAAGTCGGACGCTTAACCGACTGCGCCACCCAGGCGCCCCAGAACCAGCAATATTTTAAAATGAGGTACAAAACTATGACAAAAAGACTCAAAAGCGGACATGATTAAAGATCTGATGGGAGTTCCTTGTAATGCAGTTGACAAGAAATTCAGTTATTTTTGTGGCACATAACACTTAAATAATCAGAATACCAAGTGAAGGCCTTATACCAGAAAACATTAAAACTTTACGAATTGCATACATGTTTGAGTAGTTACAGCATTTACCCAAGCAATACAACCTAAGGTTTTCCATTATTTGACAATGCTTTCAGAGTAACTTTCCATACCAAAGAAGTCTAATTGGTCAAAAAGACTTTATTTACTATTTAAATCTTGGGAAGTTTGTTAAAAACAAAACAAAACTCAGAATGTTAGTTACAAAGCACAATGCCTGTTTACCATCAGACCCAAATATCCTTAGTTTCTCTGCAATAAGAAATCAAAAAGCAGATAAACCATGTTTTATAATCAATGCTTTAACATCTTAACCTATTTGGAAAAGACCTAGATGTCCAATGAATTCAATCCCAATTATCATGCCAACAAAACTAAAGTTTTAGGTTACCAAAGACTGAAAGCTATCTGAACAATTACCCGTGAAAACTTTGCAACTAAATTAACTATCATTTAAGTTGTCTTTTTTGCTAACAAATTGCAATAGAAAGAACACAAACTTATTTCAAGAGCTTATTTGACTTTTAGCAAAACGGGTGGGATAAGTTTCATATTTAATGCTGATAGAGAGGTCTGTCTTAGACCAACAAACTTAAATTAGTTGAAACAGAACATATGTTCTACCCGTATCCACTTAGAAGACAACAGTGTTCCCCTCTGTCAATTTTTACCTGAGACCTCCGTGGGGAAATCTGAAGTGGGTGGTCCAAAGTGGGTGCTCTTTGCTCCTTGACACCGAGGGTGGAAGGAGGGGCCAGTGGTGCCAGGGGAGGCACTGCGGATGGTATAGAATCAGTTAGGCAGGCCGCACTCTAGGCAGTGCAGAAACAGGAGGAGGAAGAGTTCCCAGTTCTAAATCTCATCAGCTCAGACAGAGGAGCGGACGCCATGTTTGTTTTCCTTTCCACCAACAAGTGAAAATTTGCAGTCCGTGTCAGGCCAGAGAAGACCGGGAGTTTCCCTGAAATGAAGGGAGCTTTGGCAGCTGCTCTGCTTGGGAATATTCCTTCAAGTCCCCGTTCTGGGGTAGACTAACCAGTTGGCTCCAACTATAGCCATTAACCCAGGAAATCAATGAGGGAGAGGCCCTCACATCTATTAGGCAGAAGAACAGAGAGAGAGAGTCAGCGTCCCCTCCATTAGGGATGACCTGTGTTTTCTCCAGTAACCTGGATTAACTTGGAGGAGGCCTATTTAGACATCTAATATGTTAGGAGGGTGTTTACTAGCCAAACACATTTGGATAAACACATTCTGTAAGAGGCCTTTGCTCCGAGTCCTGAGTTAGCCATGAGGGCCTGGACCAAGGGTTACCTCTCTCTATTTGCCCTGTTTCCTGCGGAAGAGATCTAACTGCTAGATTCTATTGAGAACATGCAGTGTTACAGATCAGTCCTTTCCTAAATTTTGCAAGACAAATTGTTTCCAGTGGGTTAAAAAAAAGCATCCCAAGGGAGAGTCCTTGGGGACTGGAGAAGCTCCCAGGCTCGTCCTAAAGAGAGAAAAGGTGCATTACCATGAAATCCCCCCAGGGCCCCCCACAACTCCTGGGTTGCATTCCATATGCAGGATATATCAGAGGTTCCCAAGGGGTCAAAGTGGTCTGAGGTGTCCTTGGAACAAAATCGCTATGACCACCAACCAGCTGCTAAGGGTTCTTGAAGAAGGGAGGCCGGCCCTCCTTCCCCTTTCCCATTAGATCCTAGGCTACAAATGGGTGGCAGCATATGGACCGAGTTTGCATGCCGTGCCACACCCTGAGGAGGCTGGTGGGGGGGGCTTGCTGTGCCCCACTTGTGGCTTGCCTTGCAGAGAAAGTCACACAAAACCCGCCATCTTTAACACATGGGAAAAAACTGGAAAAGTTTTATAAAATTACCCAATTGTGTGATTGAGGACATTGACCGGGAAAAGTAAAGACAGAAATCCATCATGATCTAAGGGACGTTCCAACACGTATAGGCTTTACACCAGCTTCCCTAGGAAATAGCTCCTGGTTGGGTTAACTCAATCAGGTACTGGTTTCGGCAGGCTCCAAGTGGAGGTCCTGCTGCCAGAAGCTGCTAGACCAGGGATGTGGAGGGGATCACATTAGACTAGTGAGGAGGAAACCTCACATGGGAGTGTTAAGATTGGCTGTCGTCAGTTACCCATTTGTTTTGAACAGCCAGGAGTGCCCGAGGAGTATCACACATACCCCACCTGGGGCGGGGGGGGGGGAGGAAGGTGGTGCTGTGTGTTTATGGCTTGCCAGTTTGCCTTATGCTCCCTCTTCAATTCTCCCTGCTTTTGCCCAAGGTCCAAGGGATCCTTCTGAATGAGCTTTTCTTGAATCTGAACTGAAATGGGGTTCAGAGAGGGGTGGAAAAGACACAAGTTCTGGGGCGGGGGATCACTATCATCCCAATGATAGTCTTCAGGGTCCTTGGAAACTGTGCATTCTCAATTATGTCTTTCTGCTCGAACATTTTATGATTGTCAGAAATAGGGGCATTTTCACCTCTTGGCCTTCTTTCTTGCTTACCTTACTTTCCTGCTGGGAATCCACCCAAGTGTGTGATGTCCTCTGAGGGTTTCATAGCTTTGGGGCCATTCCCCTTCACATCACAGAGCAGTAGCAGGGGTGCTTCTTTTTTTTTTTTTTTCCAACGTTTATTTATTTTTGGGACAGAGAGAGACAGAGCATGAACAGGGGAGGGGCAGAGAGAGAGGGAGACACAGAATCGGAAACAGGCTCCAGGCTCTGAGCCATCAGCCCAGAGCCTGACGCGGGGCTCGAACTCACGGACCGCGAGATCGTGACCTGGCTGAAGTCGGACGCTTAACCGACTGCGCCACCCAGGCGCCCCATAGCAGGGGTGCTTCTTGAGGTGAGATCCAAGTTCTGCTACATGTTGTGCTGACGTGTCAGTGTCTTCATCAAGCAAAATGGGAATCAAATAATTGTATATACTCCAGAGGGATTTTGTGAAGTCTGGGAAGGATTACGTGACTATAATAATATATAGGAATATATTATTACTGGTGTATTGTCATTATTTTCAAAGTGGGATGAAATAGGGATAAGGTATTAGGGCAGACCCATCAGAGAGGATAAATCTTGTGTGTGAGCCTATACAGCTGCCTAAAAATGCCTAATAAATATCCTGGTTACATATTAGTACTTGGGTGAGCATTGATTGGTTCATCCCATGAATCAGACAACCCTTGCTGGGGTTTTGTTTCAAGTTTTTATTTAAATTATAGTTAACATGTATGGTAAAATTGGTTTTGGGAGTAGAATTTAATGATTCATCACTCACATATGACACCCAGTGCTCATCGCAACACATGCCTTTCTTAATGCCCATCAGCCATTTAGCCCATCCCCACCCACCTCCTCTCTGGTAACCATAAGTTTGCTTTCTATCCTTAAGAGTTTCCTATGGTTTGCCCCCCCCCCCCCCCCCGTCTCTGTCTCTCTCTCTGTCTCTCTCTCTGTCTCTGTCTCTCTCTCTTTTCCCCCTCCACTGTATTCATGTTTTGTTTCTTAAATTCCACATATGAGTGAAATCATATGCTATTTGTCTTTCTCTCACTGACTTATTTCACTTAGCATAATAAACACTGGCTCCACCCACATCATTGCAAATGACAGGATTTCATTCTTTTTGATGGTTGAGTAATACACACACACACACACACACACACACACACACACACCCTACATCTTCTTTATCCATTCATCAGTCTATGGACATTTGGATTCTCTCCATAACCGGGCTATTATTGATAGCACTACTACAAACATCGAGGTGCAATTTGCCCCTTGGAATCCGTATTTTTGTATCCTTTGGGTAAATACCTAGTAGTGCAATTTCTGTGTCAGAGGGTAATTCTATTTTTAACTTTTTGAGGAACCTCATACTGTTTTTCTAGAGTGGCTGCACCAGTTTGCACTCCTGCCAACAGTTCAAGAGTGTTCTTCTTTCTGTACATCCTCACCAACATCTGTTATCCCCTGTGTTGTTAATTTAACCTTCCTGACAGGTGTGAGGTGGTATCTCACCATGGTTTTCATTTGTGTTTCCCTGATGATGAGTGGATGTTGGGCATCTTTTCAAGTGTCTGTTAGCCATCTGTATCTCTTCTTTGGGAAAATGTCTATTCCTGTCTTCTGTCCAATTTTGAACTGGATTATTTGTTTCTGGATTTTGAGCTTGATAAGTTTTTTATAGATTTTGGATACTAACCCTTTATCAGGTATGTCATTTGCAAATATCTTCTCCCATCCTGTAGGCTGCCTTTAAGTTTTGTTGATTGTTTCCTTTGCTGTGCAGAAGCTTTTTATCTTGATGAGGTCCCAATTATTCATGTTTACTTTTGTTCCCCTTGCCTCTGGAGATGTTTCTAGTAAGAGGTTGCTACAACCCAGGTCAAAGAGATTACTGCCTATGTTCTCCTCTAGGATTTTGATGGTTTCCTGTTTCAAATTTAGGTTTCGGATCCATTTGGAATTTATTTTTGTGTATGGTGTAAGAAAGTGGTCAAGTGTCATTCTTCTGCATGTTGCAGTCCAGTTTTCCCAGTACTATTTGTGGAAGAGACTTTTTTTTTTCCGTTGGATACTTTTTCCTGCTTTGGCAAAGACCATATATTTGTGATTCCTTTTCTGGGTTTTCTATTCTGTTCCACTGATCCATGTGTCTGCTTTTGTGCCACTACCATATTGCCTTGATGATTACAGCTTTATAATATAGCTTGAAATCTGGAATCATGATGCCTCTAGCTTTGCTTTTCTTTTTCAAGATTGCTTTGGCTATTCGGGTTCTTTTGTAGTTCCATACACATTTTAGGATTGTTTATTCTAGCTCTGTGAACTATGCTGGTGGTATTTAGATAGAAATTGCATCAAATGTATATATTACTTTGGGTAGTATAGACATTTTAACAATATTCTTCTCATCCATAAGCATGGAATTCTATTCCATTTCTTTCTGTTCTTTTCAATTTCTTTCATAAGTGTTCTATAATTTTCAGAGTTTAGATCTTTTGCCTCTTCAGTTAGGTTATTCCTAAATATCTTACAGTTTTTGCATCCATTTTCATGAGGGATATTGGTCTATAATTTACCTTTTTAGTGAGGTCTTTGGTTTTAGAATCAAGATAATACTGGCCTCATAGAATAAGTTTGGAAGTTTTTCCATTTCTATTTTTTTTAACAGTTTGAGAAAAATAGGTATTAACCCTTCCTTCCTCCCTTCCTTCCTTCCTTCCTTCCTCCCTCTTTCTTTCCCTTCCTTCCTTCCTTCCTTCCTTCCTTCCTTCCTTCCTTCCTTCCTTCCTTCCTTTCTTCCTTTCCTTCTTTCTATTTATTTATTTTGAGAGAGAGAAAGAAAGAGAACACTAGCAGGGGAGAGGCAGAGAGAGAATCCCAAGCAGGCTCCAAGCTGTCAGTGCAGAGCTTGATGTGGGGCTTGAACCCATGAAGTGCGAGATCATGACCTGAGCCAAAATCAAGAGTTGGGTGCTTAACTGACTGAGCCACCCAGGTGCCCAGGTATTAACCTTCCTTTAAATGTCCAGTAGAATTCCACTTGGAAGCCATCTGGCCCCAAAATTTTGTTTGTTGGGAGATTTTCGATTACTAATTCAATTTCTTTGCTGGTTAAGGGTCTGTTCAAACTTTCTATTCATGTTTCAGTTTTGGTAGTTGGTATGTTTCTAGGAGTTTATCCATTTCTTCCAGATTGCCCCTTTGTTGTTGGCATATAATTTTTTAATAATATTCTCTTGTAATTGTTTGTATTTCTGTGGTTTTTATTGTGATCACTTTCATGATTTTATTTATTTATTTGTTTGTTTGTTTTTAAGTTTTTAATTTAATGTATTTTTAAAATTTACATCCAAGTTAGTTAGCATATAGTGCAACAATGATTTCAGGAGTAGATTCCTTAATACCCCTTGCCCATTTAGCCCATCCCCTCCTCCCACAACTCCCACAAACAGTAACCCTGTTTGTTCTCCACATTTAAGAATATCTTATGTTTTGTCCCCCTCCCCGTTTTTATATTGTTTTTGCTTCCCTTCCCTTGTGTTTATCTGTTTTGTATGTTAAAGTCCTCATATTAGTGAAGTAATATGATATTTGTCTTTCTTTAATTTCGCTTAGCATAATACCCTTTAGTTCCATGTTGTGCAAATGGCAAGATTTCATTCTTTTTGATGGCTGAGTAATACTCCACTGTATGTATACACACACACACACACACACACACACACACACACACCCCATATCTCCTTTATCCATTCATCCATCGATGGACATTTGGGCTCTTTCCATACTTTGGCTATTGTTGATAGTGCTGCTGTAAACATTGGGGTGCATGTGCCCCTTCAAAACAGCCTACCTATATCCCTTGGATAAATACCTAGTCATGCAATTGCTAGGTCATAGGGTAGTTCTATTTTTAATTTTTTGAGGAAACTTCATACTGTTTTCCAGAGTGGCTGCACCAGTTTGCATTCCCACCAACAGTGCAAAAGAGATCCTCTTTTTCTGCATCCTCGCCAACAGATGATGTTATTTATTTGAGTCCTTTCTCTTTGTGATAAGTCTCCCTAGGCGTTTATCAATTTTATTAAATCTTTAAAAGGAAGATCCAGCTCCTGGATTCATTGATCTGTTATATTGGTTTTCATTGTTGTTGTTGTTGTTTTAGTTTCTATATCATTTATTTCTGCTCTAATCTTTATTATTTCCTTTCTTTTGCTGATTTTAGGGTTTGTTTGTTGTTACTCCTTTAGGTGTAAGTTTATGTTGTATATTTGCAACTTTTCTTGCTTCTTAAGGTAGCCCTATACTGCAGTATTCTTCCCTCTTAGGACCTCTTTTGCTGCATCCCAGAGGTTTTGGACTGTGGTGTTTTTATCTTCATTTCATAGTTAATCTCTTAATTCTTTAGTAAGTTGTTCTTTAACTTCCATGTATTTGTGGTCTAAGTTTTTTATTGTTGTTGACTTCAAGTGTCATAGTGTTGTGGTCTGAAAATATGCATAGTATGATCTCAGTCTTTTGGTACTTGTTGAGGGCTGATTCGTGACCCCGTATGTGGTCTCTTCTGGATGTGCAGTCACAAAGAATGTGTAATTTGCTTTTGGATGAAATCTTCTGAATATATCTGTTAAGGCCATCCAGTCCAGTGTGTCATTCAAAGCCATTGTTTCCTTGTTGATTTTCTGTTTAGATAAATATCCATTGCTGTAAATTGGGTGTTAAAATCACCTACTATTATTATATTATTATTAATGAGTTTATTTTTGTTTGTTTTTGATTGATTTATAGGATTTATATAATTGGGTACTTCCAAAATTGGGGCATAAATATTTATAACTGGTAGATCTTTTTGTTAGGTAATTGTGATGTAATGCCCTTCATGTCTTGTTATATTCTTTGGTTTAAAATCTAGTTTGTCTGGGCGTGCCTGGGTGCTTCAGTTGGTTAAGCGTCCGACTTCGGCTCAGGCCATGAGCTCACGGTTTGCGAGTTCGAGCCCTGCGTTGGGCTCTGTGCTGACAGCTCAGAGCCTGGAGCCTGCTTCAGATTCTGTCTCATTCTTTCTCTGCCCCTTGCCCACTTGTGCTCTGTCTCTCTCTGTCTCTCAAAAATAAGTAAATATAAAAAAGAATTTTCTTAATCTATTTTGATATAAATATGACTGACTACTCTGGCTTTCTTTTGACATCAATTAGTATATGTGGTTCTCTATACCCTCATTTACAATGTGAAGGTGTCTTTAGATCTAAAATTAATCTTTTGTGAGTATCACGTTAATGAGTTTTGATTTTTTATCCATTCTGATCCCCTATATGTTTTGATGGAGCATTTAGTCCATTTACATTCAGAGTGATTATTGATCAGAATTTAGTGCCATTTTATTGACTATACAGCTTCTGTTTCTGGAAATTTTCTCTGTTACTTTCTAGTCTTTATTGCTTTGAACCCTTGCTGTTCTACATCATCCCAGGTATCATCCTTCTTCATGCTCTTGCTGTTGTTCCATTGTCATCAAGCATTTGTCACCAGAATTGAATGTTACTTTCTATTACGCCTTTTTTAAAAGATCCAAACCTATTTAATGTAATTTTATTACAATAGCTGTAGTGGACTTGTCTCTAAAAATTTTATTTGCTTTGGGTGTCTGGGTGACTCAGTCAGTTAAGCGGCTGACTTCGCCTCAGGTCATGATCTCACAGCTGGTGAGTTCGAGCCTCGCATCGGGCTCTGTGCTGACAGCTCGGAGCCTCGAACCTGCTTTGGATTCTGTGTCTCCCTCTCTGTCTGCCCCTTCCCTGCTCATTCTCTCTCTCTCTCTCTCAAAAATAAACATTAAAAAAAATTTTATTTGCTTTTGATAAAGGAAACACATCACAGCTAAATTAAGAATCGTTCTGCTCTATTGTGATTGATACTAGTTCTTTTTCAGTTAATTTTGAAACCATCATCAATTTAAAAAAAACCCACAATGCATTGTAAGTCTGAATAAACACAGACACACACAAATTCCAGATGATACAAGGAAGTACAGTCTGGGCTTGATAAATACATAAAATTAAAAGCAAACTCTGATCCTGTTCCCACATCTTTTCTTCTTTGATGGGTTTGCAAATGTTTAGTCAGAAATTGAGGATGGACTCAGCAATTCCACTTCTGGGATTACATATGAAGGGAAAAAAGAACTTTGAAGAGAGATCTGCATGCTCATGTTCACTACGGTATTATTTACAATTGCTAAGACACGGAAACATACACAAACACACATATATGTTCCACATATACAAACAGTGGAATATTATTGAGCCATAAAGAAGAAGTAAATCCTACTATTTGTGACAATGTGGGTAGACCTTGAGGCTTTATACTAAGCGAAATAAGTCAGAGAAAGACAAATACTGTATGATCTCATTCATATGTGGAATCTAAAAACAAAACAAAATAGCCTCATAGAAAGCAGATTGGTAATTACCAGAGGCAAAGAGTGGGGAAATGGGGATTGGATGAAAGAGGTCAAGGGGCACTATCTTAGAGTTATAAGGTAAATAATACTAGGGATATAATGTATATGTGACGAGTAAAGTTACCACTGCTGTAGGGTATGTTTGGAAGTGAAGAGTAGATCCTAAGACTTCTTTTCACAAAGAAAAAAGCATTTCCTTTTCCTTCTCTTTCTTCTTTTTGTATTTATATGAGATAATGGATGTTAACTTACTGTGGTAATTATTTTTCAATATATGTAAGTCAAATCACTATGCTGTAAACCTTAAACTTACATTGTGCTGTATGACAATTATCTGAATAAAACTGGGCCAGGAGGAGAAATGGTGTTCTTGGTTTTGAGAGACATTGCTAACTTGGCCATAAATACTTCACCTTGTCTTTGTCAGCCTCTGGTAAATACTTTGCAGAGGAGAGTTCTCAAGTATGTTGTGTGGCCAAGAAATAGCATTTTAACTTACCAGTGGGAGTAATACAAATACGATAGATGATGCAAAATAGATAAATATGCAACTGAAAAAGAACATCCTTAAATCTTCTCTGAAAGCTACTAAAGGGTGGTTTGCTATGAGAATGTATGCTGAGGAATGAGCGGATTTATGTAGTTCTTTGTTGTTTGCTGTATTATCATAGGTATTCGTAAGCATGACTGAGTTACTGAAAAAATTGAAACTAATTGTTGAACTCCTAGAAAAGCTGAAACCTGCAGTGAATAGGAGTGTTCTCCATATTGATGTATTTGTTCTCTATTTTCCCTGAATTAAAATTAAAACTGATGGAGAATTTCTAGGGTCCTATACTTGCCCTTATTAAAGACATAGGTAATTAGTCATGCACTGTTGCCATTAGCTCAACTCTGTTTCCCCATGACTTCTGTTTATTTCCAGCAAGACAGATATAACCAATATTTCCCACGTTTTCTGGTTTGGAATAAAAAATATCCCTCATACATCTTTTTCTTTTAAATAGCTTGAGCTCCGACTTCTCTAAGAAAGCTCTTCTCTTATTTGGGTGATCCACCCACCAGTGATAATCATGGGATGTGTTCAGGACATGTGCTTTGTGCAAAGATCAGTCCCTCCTGCTCCTGAGCAACTCCACCACCACGAGCAAGAGAGGATCCCTGTTGGTGTGACGTAAGAAAATGGGGTTGGGACGAGGCTTCTGTTGACAGTTGTTGCCACTGGTACTAGTCTGGATACCTACCATGGCTGTACTGGTTTTTCAAAGTTCAAGGAAGAATGGGCCTCACCTTCCATTTCATGTCAGGCAGAGGTATCTTCACCCAAGTGGACTTGGGTTCCAGACATCATGGCTTTTTAGAGTCGTTCAAACACACAGGTCACGCCATGCCATTCTGTACCTGGGGAGTCATGGAAGGTGTTGATTGGGACCCCAAAGCACTGTTTCTTTTCAGATTTGGCATTCCTATTCCTTCCTTCCCTCAACGTTCTCTTTTTCTCCCCCTCTTTTCTCCAGCTAAAGCACCCAAGCCCATATCCACTTGATGTTTCAGAATAAGTAACACATACTTGAAAGGGAAAATCCCTGCTGGGTCACAGTAGGTTTTGTTACCACGATTTTTCATGTGATGAAGTTGAAAGGCAGAAAGATTTTACTTCTTAGACGCTTAAGTTTGAAGAAACCAATCTGAGCTGGATTGAGCAAAGTATGAACACATCATCATAGTGATTCTATCGATTCTTCTTGTTATATGCCAAAAAGGTGCCCTACTTCATTGAGTTGTACATACTCTCAGTTGGCAGACACATCCTAATTTTGGTGACAGTAAATAAAGGAAAGGAGCATCTTTGAAACGACGAAATTGGGTAAATAGCTTTCATGTGATTTAGGGATTTATTTTCCTTTTTTCTATGTGTTTTTTTATTTTAAAAAAGTGTAAAGTATTTTCAAAGTGCAAAAGAGAATAAAGAATAGTACGATGAACACTTAGGCACCAATCAGGTGGCTTAAGAAATAAAACTTTAGGGGCGCCTGGGTGGCGCAGTCGGTTAAGCGTCCGACTTCAGCCAGGTCACGATCTCACGGTCCGTGAGTTTGAGCCCCGCGTCAGGCTCTGGGCTGATGGCTCGGAGCCTGGAGCCTGTTTCCGATTCTGTGTCTCCCTCTCTCTCTGCCCCTCCCCCGTTCATGCTCTGTCTCTCTCTGTCCCAAAAATAAAATTAAAAACGTTGGGAAAAAAAAATTAAAAAAAAGAAATAAAACTTTGTAAATGAAGTTGAAGCTTTCATTGCATCTCTCTGAGAACAGTATTCTGGCTCAGCCACTGTAGTAAATCCTACACAGAATTAAACATTCACATGCATTTCTTTATGTTTCTATCACACATGCTTATGTTTAACAACATTTTAGTATGTTTGACACATCTTTATTTTCTTTTACTATGTAAAACTTCCATATATATATATATATATATATACATATATATGTACATATATATGTATATATGTGTGTGTATATGTATATATGTATATATATGTATGTAATATACATTTACCCAGTATCTAGTTTCAACCATTATAAATATTTTGCCAATTCTGATCCACACATCACCCCGCTCCCTGCCCTCGTCTCCCACCCCTGGACTGAAGCAGATTCCAGATGTTATATCTTAATTGTCAGTAAACACTTCAGTGTATACCTCTAAAAGCTAAGGACTTTTAGAAATCATAGCCATGATTACAACTGCCACACCTAAAACAATCAACAATAATTTCTTAACATTATTGAACATCAGTTAATGCACCGGGGTTTCCTAAATGTTTTGGAGATCTCTTTTTATAGTTGTTTTGTCTGAATCAGGTGCAACCCAAGTTGACACATTGGCCTTGCGTTGACATGTCTTGTAGGTTGATTTACATCTATAGGCTTGCTCCTGGTTTGATTCCTCTTCTTTCCTTGCCATTTATTTGTTGAGAAAACTGGCCCTATGGACTTGCCCAGTGAACAATTCCCCTCTCTATATGGATATTCAATTTTAGTAGTGCCATTTAGTCCATTTCTCCATGCTAATATCTAGAGCTGTTTGTGCAGCGTGTTATGTGTCTATACAACAATGGCTTCTGGACATTCACTTCCATTTCACCCGTCTGTATGGGTCAATAGGGGACTAGATAGGTCAATATCATGGCCTTATTCTCACCTTGTGGTAAATAGGATGGTCCCCTCTCTTTATTGTTTTTCAGAATTGTCTTGACTCTTAGCCCTTTGCTTTTTACATGAATTTAACAATTGGCTTGTTAAGTACTCCACCCCTAAAGATTTACAAATGTAGTCGTGGTTTTATTAAAAGCACACTGAGGGGCACCTGGGTGGCGCAGTCGGTTGGGCGTCCGACTTCAGCCAGGTCACGATCTCACGGTCCGTGAGTTCGAGCCCCGCGTCGGGCTCTGGGCTGATGGCTCAGAGCCTGGAGCCTGTTTCAGATTCTGTGTCTCCCTCTCTCTCTGCCCCTCCCCCCTTCAAGCTCTGTCTCTCTCTGTCCCAAAAATAAATAAACGTTGAAAAAAAAATTTTTTTTTAAATAAAATAAAAAAAAAAAGCACACTGAATTTCTACATTAATGTGGTAAGAAGTAAAGTCTTTATGATATTGAGTGTTCTTTTCCACAAATAGGACTCTCCATTTATCCATATTGTTACGTCAATAATAAGTTTTAAAATTTTCTTATGCTACCTGTGAATACTTTTAGATTTATTTTGTGGTTTCTTATATTCAATGTTGTGTTTGTATAAATAGCATTTAGTTTTTGCCCGTATATATTCTTGATGAAAGAGTATGTGTTCATAAACATCTTTTTTCAGTTTATAGTATATACTATTTCAATTGTTACTTTAATCAAGTGTTAGGTCATCATGATTTATGACATTTCAGGATTTTCAGGAACAGAGAATACTTCATTGTCCTATGGAGGACTGTTTGTTCGTAGGTTTGACTTTAAAGACGTGGAAGTGGCTATTTCTTAGCAATATTAAAATTCCTAATTAAAAAAAAAATTAGGCTGTTTTTTCCCTACTTCTTGGGTAGTATTTTTCAACTATAGATTGTGACACCAATGAAGTTAGTGAAATTGATGTATTGAATTGTCAAGAGTAATAAAGAACAGGATAGAAAATATCAAGAATATTCTGTAATTGCTAAGTTGGTTATATGTGATACAGGTATTGTTTCATGAAAATTCTTTCACTGATATTTATGTGTGTGTGTGTATAATGTGTGTTTATGTGTCAGTGTATATACATATTTGGAAATTGAGAAGTATTTTGGCAACTCGCATATACTGTACTTTTTGTTGTGTTTAAATTTGAACTCGTTGGCCTGAGAAATAAACTCTGGGTATTACTCTTCTGAGTTGTCAAAGAATAGATTTCTATAAGCTGTTTTAAAGGCAGCCATTAGTACAAGGATACATTTAAGGACACTTAAGAAGGAGATTAACAAAAACTACTCTCCACTGTAGTGTCAGGAAGTAGACTTATGTATCTCCTGGCCATTCATTTATTAGTGAACTAAACTCTAGGAAAATGTCCTTGAAGTGTATTATAGTTAGCTCCTGAAAAATGGATTCAATAACAATTATAAAGTATAAGATAACCAGAACAGTATGAGATACTCTGTGTATATGTGTGTGTTTCTGAATCTTTTCCCCAGTATTGTTACTCTACAGAAGACTTAGGTCAGGACAGAAAAATTATACATGGACTGTGTGATCTTATTGAGTGTCTTGGCCTTCCCTATATTCACTATATTTTCAGCACTGTACTGACCATTGCTTCAATATGTACATTTAAGACGTAAATCCTTCTTTCATGAAGCCTGTGGTTTAATTGGGGATTCCACGTAAACCATAAGAAATATTTAGCATGTGGTACAAAATAGTCTGTCTATATGTTATCTTACAGGAAGCAGGATGGCGGAGGGGATGGTTTTTGTTTCTAAGGACTAAAACTGTGAGAGAGAGTTTCATGGAAGGAACAAACCTAATCCAGTGGGGCTTACAATAATAAGTTTGGCTTGGTCGATGGAACAGACTAGAAGAGCACAATAGATGAGAAGATGGCAAGGCAAAAAGCAGTAAATGCACAGAGCATGTAGCACAGTACAGAGAGTTGTCATTGAGAAACTGGGGGTGTGTCAAAGTGCCAGAGAAATAGGTCAGCTAGGTAGGGTACAGCCTGATGTTTGAGAACTTGGTGCTTCCCGAGTTCAAAGCTTGATCAAATAATCCTCGCATTATCCCATTTAACCCAAACTCCCCAGGTTCTGTTGACCTGCAGACATAAATGAAGTTACATTTTCATTTGCCATCAGGACACATAGTTTGCTGCTTCACCTTCTCAGCATCTCAGGGGTGTCCTCTCAGACTTCCTAGCAGATGTCATCTGCCCACAAAGTGCTAGTGAGAGACAGCCGGTGACCATATGTAAGAGCTTGACTTAACTGTGAGGTCAGTGTCCGCGCGGGTCCCCAGAGGTCCACGGCCCTCCATTTAAACCTCACTGCATTAGAGCCATCATGCACTGATCCTCAACCATGTCGCAATTTTCCTCCAGGTCTTGGAAGAAGTGCCTTTAGTGCCCCAGGTCTCCCACTGTGTTAGGGAACATCTCTTTGGGTCTTAACATGTAGCACTCACTGCTGAGTTGGAAGGGCGAATGTGTCTCCCAGACCCAGGTTCAAATAACGACCACCACCGGCCCTTCTAGTTTCCTTTGCTAAGATTTTGATACTGGGTTTTGCTGTTTGCACCTCTTGCCTTAAATTGAGTTTTCCACCCTGGAGATTTTCAGCCTGCATCCAAGTAAACATGTGTTGAGGCTTCTGTGTGTCCAGTTTGCAAACCACCGGCACTCTGAATGCCAATTTGGCTCTCCAGGGAACCCACAGAGCCCTCTGAGTTCTCTGCTGTGCAAGTGGCAAGCAACTTGACATTTCCTCACTTAAACTTGAGGCTTTGATTTAACTTGTTCCGAGGAATCTGGCAAAGTGAGTGGAGCCCTGTTAGTTGCATGGTCACTGCTGCAGACGTTTGGGCGTACCTCAAGCCAGATCTCGTGTTTAAATTTAGCAATGAGGTACATGGAAGGAACTTGATGGAACCATCAGGATATGGTCATCTCATTCCCCAAGGCCACTGTGTTTATGTTCTTTTGCATATATTTTTGTTGCCTGGCCAAGCTTCATTTGGCAATCCCTGAGTAAGATCACTTTTGAATACATTTATAAAATGCTCTCCATTTAACTGTACAAGATAAAAATGAAATTTAAAATCCTTATGCAAATTACTGAAGAAATAGTCCTGGAGGTTCATTAATTGAAAGAGATTGCTTTTGCAGGATTATAACAGCATGTCAGTTTCTAGATTTATTCACTGTTGCTTATTGTCCTGTTTGTAAGTTTTAATGTGAGGCTTTTGATTTAAGTAGGCAAGGAGAGATTTTAACGGACTGTTTATATGATTTGGCGTATTACCTTCTCACTGATCAAAGAAAACCTTTTAGATTTCATAGTTTACTAGATTTGTTATGAAGTCCCAAATAACCTATCCTAACTTTGGTATATGAAGGTATTTATAATAAATTATCTATAGATCAATTACCAAACCAAACAGAATACGAGAAAGCAACTTATTTAGTCCGTTTTTCCCATAAACCATCTATCGAAGACCCATACTATGTTCCAGGTTCTGCACAGGTTATGAAAGATATAATAATCGAACCCATAGCCAACACAAAGCTCCAGGTGTCTTGAAGAGCTTCCAGTTTGTAGCAAATGCCCAAATCTACAATTACATTGCATTTTGATATACAGTATTAGGAGAGACCTATACTACATTGGTAATAAGTCACATTTGTTTATGTAACTTACTCTGTGCCACATACTCTATTGGTAATAAGTACCTCTTGCTTTCACTACTTACTCTGCGCCAGACCCTTCATCTATGCCCTTTGCATCTTTTAAGTCCTTTAGCCTTCACAGCAACCCTATAACGTAGGGGCTATCGTTTTTGTCATTGTGCGTTTAAGGAAAGGCAGGTACAGAAAATAGTTCCAGGGTCTACATCTTATTACATGACTGATTCAGTGGCTTCTAACCATTACACGTGCTGCACCTGCAAACACATTTTCTAGGGGGTTGTCCGGTTAGCTGGAGTCCAGACAGTGTGTATGGCTAAGCAAGAATGAAGATCCGAGTCAAGGCAGATCTGGAGTGGCCGTAAGATGTCTTTGTCACAGCTTTTAGGTCTACTTGACCCAGATTCCTAGGAAAGTTTTCAAGGAAGATTTTCAGGAAGCCCTATTTTCATCATAATTATATCCACTTGGCTAAGGTGCTGGGTACTGGAGTTGTGAACCAGGCAGGAATTAAGTTGGCTCCCTCATCAAATGACTTTTTCGTGTGCTCCCTTTGACTCAAACTACATTTCTCCTCACCCTTCTCCATCTGTGACTTCTCTTTGGGTGGTTCTGAAACCAGAGCATTCCATGGGACAGAGCCTGGTGTATTTGGCTGCGAGACTTGATGTTCACCATAGGATATATAGTTGTACGTACATGCATATACCATATGCGTTTCTGAATGCACTATTATATCATCGTTAACTTATAAATGGGATTATTGTGCCCAAGGAACAATTGGGTGGAAGTTACCAGGAGAGAACTTCACTTAATACGGGGAAGGGCTCAGAGCATTGGTTCTGGATGGTGTGGTCATTACACAGTGCTCTATCCCTGAAGGCATTTGAGCAATTGCTGGATGATCCAGGGAGGAAGATCTGAGTGATGCACAAAGTGGAGAGAAAGTTGAACCAGGTAATCCCTGGATGCCTGCCATCCACAGAAGTCTGTAAGAGGGCCCAGTTTTCCAAACGTCACACTATTGTGTTCACAAAACCATTGCGTGGTCTGGGAACACACCCGGGTGTTCCAAATGCACATCTGACTTTTCAGTGCATCATTAAACCCTGCAAAATATTTCTTCTTAGTAAATGCAAAGCGTGTCTCTTAGAAAGTTCTAGAAATAAACTAGAAAAGGAAAACAAGTCATAAACTAAAGTATACCAAGTGCACGGCAAATAAAGCATTTATTGACTGGTTTAAGATGATTTGTTTTCAGTGGCGGAGAATCACAAGAGAAGCTCTTTGGAAGAGAAAACATTGCAGAAGAACCATATTAGGAAAGGATTTAGTGAAGCAGAAAGGCAGAAGCATGTGATTATATATTGATTAAAACTGTGAGGCAAAAGTTCCCTGAAATCCACAGCAGCACAGCCCATTTGAATGTCATGAACTGTGATGGTTGCCGGCCCAGTGATCCTCTCTTAGAATTCTTGAGCTTAATGCTTTTGCTAACGATCCACTGAAATGATAAAATCCACTTATCATCCTGTGGATATGGTCTAAATAGTTTGCGAGAGCTCCTTATTCCTTGTAATACATTTATTTGTAGTAAATATGCTTAGGTTTATTAGTTCATTCCCCCCAAAGACCTCATGGCACTGTTTACCGAATTGTTAAAAGAATGCACTTTTGTGCCTTAGAATTTAAAATGAGACAGTGCCCAAACATCAGAATAGAAAGGCAAGAGGCAGGAAGAAAACAAGGGAGGGGGTCGTGCTTACTAGGAATGTCAGTAAGAGTAAGCTGGGTAAAGAATTTTATATCAACCACTGTTCGGGCTGAAATTAACCTCCAAGAAGAAGAGGGCTGGCGCAGGTATGGGCAAACAACAACAAAAACAAAAACCAAAACCCCAGTGTGTAAGTCAAGTCCAACCCACCTGTTTTTGCACAATCTATGACCTGTGAATGGTTTTAATTTTTTTAAATGGTTGAGAAGAATCACAGCAGAATAATACTTAATGACTCACGAATATTACATGACATTCAAACCTTGCCGCCCATCAATAAAATGTTACTGGAATGCAGCCACACCCATTTGTTAAGGTACTGTGTGTGTAGCTTTCCAGCTACCATAGCAGAGTAGTTGCAACAGAAACTCTACGGCCCACAAATCCTGAACTGTCGGTTGTCTGGCCCTTGTAGAAAAAGCTTGCCAACCTCTAAGCTAGAGGATAAGGTACAGAAGCTGAAAGTAAATGATGTCAATACAGAGTGTGTGTTTCCTTTATTTGCCTGATACTTGTCCAGTGCTTGTTACAAATCCGTATCTTGGGCTTCGTGCCCGGCCTACTAAATCAGAGTCCGTGAGGAAGGACCTAAAATTCTGTTGGTCGTAAGTATCCAGGCGTGTGCTCTCATCAGACAAGTTTGGGGATCCTTGGTGCTGACCGCGCGCACAGACGGGAGAAAGACACTGGGAGGGCTTGAGTCTGAGGTGTACTGCTTACTGGCTGGAGACCTCAGGCTCTTTCGTGTAATGTAGTGTACTTGACCTTGTAAACCTCAGTTCATTCATGTCTAACCACAGGAATGATGTGTAATGGGTCAGGTTGTTGTGATGCTTTAATTAGATAATGTATTTTTTTTTTATTTTTTTTCAACGTTTATTTATTTTTGGGGGGACAGAGAGAGACAGAGCATGAACGGGGGAGGGGCAGAGAGAGAGGGAGACACAGAATCGGAAACAGGCTCCAGGCTCTGAGCCATCAGCCCAGAGCCTGACGTGGGGCTCGAACTCACGGACCGCGAGATAGTGACCTGGCTGAAGTCGGACGCTTAACCGACTGCGCCACCCAGGCGCCCCTAGATAATGTATTTAGATTAGGTATAGTATCAATACAGTGCCTAGCCCATAGTAAATGCCTAATAAATATTAGCTATCCTTGTTTTTAGTGTAAGTACTATTAGAAGTAGTTTTATCGGAGGTGGAGATGAAATGAAGCATTATGGTGAAGACGAACATTAACCTAAGAAGACACAAATAGGAGGTACATTCTCTCACTTCTTAGCTTTGTAACACTGAACTATTGGCGTTCTTGGGGACTTACTTGTTTCATCTATAAAATGGAAATAAAAATAATTACATATTTCACACTTGTTTCTAACACTCTCAAAATTACTAAAAGCGCTATAAAAGTCAGCTACTCTGTTCCAGTGTATAGGGCAGAACCTGGTACGGTCTGATGAATAACATGTTTCTTGTACCCAAGGGACTGACTCTGACTCAGGTGTGATGCAGGGGACTATTTCCTACTTTGATCCTTAATTTTTTTTTTTTTTTTTTCAAAATGCTCTGTTCAAATGCATGCATTTTGTAAATTTCTTTAGCTCCCTGTGTTTAAGCCCAAATTCATTTTCAATTAAGAGTCCATTTTCTCCGGCTTTCCCCCCCCCCCACTGGAGTCAAAATTGGTGGTGAGATCAGAAAGGATTGCTATGGAAAAGGCAGGGATGGTACCTGTGGAAGGTTAGAGGTTTGCGTGTTACATTTAACAAGCTGTAGGAAGTTAAAAAGAAGAAAAAAATACATATGTGTATGTATGTATATACATATATATATATTCGTATATATATGTATATATACAAATTAGATTCCCCTTGCTCCCTAAAAATCGCACATATACTCAAATTGTTTCTCAGGGAGAAATTTCGGTGTAGGAGTATAAGTGATACTTAGAGGTTTTAAAATGTGAGAAAATCAGTTTCCCTCAGCTTGCACTCAGTCTTTCAGTAACTGCCAGTTTTTAGGAGCGGACCAGTGTTATCAAAGTTTCCTTTCAACAAGTTCCTTGGCTCCTTTTTGCTCCCTGTCTGCCCTCACCTACCCCCCTTCACCCCAAGGCTGCTAATTGGATGGTGACTATTGAAGAATGGATAGGAATTACTCATGATGAGCTGTTGGGGAGCTCTGGGCCATGGCCCTTGTGGGCTGATAAGCCACCAGGGCCTAGCCCAGTCTTTAGCACAGAAAAGGGGTTCAAAAACCTTTGATGAATGAATGTTAAATGAACATTCTCCATGGAAACATCCTGCTTCTATTTACTTTTATTTACAGTCAGTGAGTCTGTGATCATAATAAGGACACAGCCCCTGGTTTTGCTTCTGATACGGATTCCCACTGAGCAAACCAGGCTCCTGCCTGCATCAGTTCATTGCTTAGGATTGAGATGAAGGGATTTGTTTTCTCCCCCATAAGCAAGAAGTTGTCCACTAATGAATTATTACTACCACCATATCATTTTTCTATCAAGGAATCTGTGCATCCGATTACAGTGGCGATCGTAAGTACATGGAACGGGAAGCCAGGTTTGCTTTTAGAAACACATGAAAATCAGGACAATTTCCAAGTTGTAAAAAGATGTTTTTAAAACGATTTTATAATAACTCACTGAAAATTATGGGCTCCATTTACTGGATTATTGTTACAGGATGACTAAGTATTTTGCCTACGTATGAAATGAACCAGAAGGTAGAGGCTGGTGTGGTCTTTGCTCTTCAGATTTTGCCTAGTAACAACCAAGTGAAATAATGAAATCCATTTTTAGACCAACATTGCTGGGATAAAGCTTTACCTAACTTACTAAAATTAAAAAAAAAAATTGCCAAGTGCTTCGAAAGATGAATGTTTATAATAAGAGTTTCAGACTTTCTTATGGTAACTGCATTTTACACACAGGGTTTGTTCGATTCGTTTTGTTAGCCAATCTTCAAATGCCCTGTATTTGCACGCATTTGAGAAGACGCTTAGAGGGTATGTGATACTTTCTCCTAATGAAGTTCTCCAAACACAGGCCCTTGTTTACACAGAACGTGGTTTCAGGAGAAACTGTTACAGGCAACACATTTGTAGACCATAGGAATTTAGTGTGTTCAATAAATGACCAGAGGATTTTGTTTTTGGAACTGCAATATTCACTCTGCAGGACAGATTAGACTTGGTAGTGCTTGTGGTTTTTCTTTTCTGGAGACAAGTGTTCCTAACACACAAAAACAGAGTAAGTGCGTGCCCCTCCCCCAACCACACGCCTGTCCCACAACCTCAGCAATTATCAGAGGTTGCTAATCTTTCTTCTGTACCTTTTCATAACAAGCCCAGGTACCATGTCGTGTCAACATTTTACTATGTATCTCTCTGTGTTAAGGCCTTGATTTTGTTTGTGTGTGTGTGTATTTTAAATAACCTAACATTGTGATTGGTCTTGAGGATGACGTCTTTGGTCTGTAGGGCAGAGTCCACTGGGTGAGTCTTTGAAAAGTGATATTCAGATTTCCACCAGGGAGCCAACCTTAAATTGGTCTAGACATCAGCTTATTGGTGGGAAGTTGTGTCAACATGTTGGGGCCAAGTTGGGGACTGCCCTTCCCAGGGGAGCCGAATCAGAAAACCTGTCCCCTGCACCAATATGTAGCCAGTTTCTCCAGATCAGGTCTGATGGTTGCAGACACTCAGGATCCTGATTTCCTTTTGGTGAGAAAAGGTTTGTTATTTTATAGGTTACTATAGCATATTGGAGTCTGAAAATTACATCAAGCCTCTTCCACATGCACTGTAATTAGAAGAGAAAGAAAAAATAGTCTGCCTGTGTTTAAGCTATTTGGAAGATCAATAATTCTAAAAATCCCATTTCCTGCCGCATGCATCTGTTAACTATCTTGTCAGCTACAGCCTATTAAATAGCACTCACATGAAGATCTTGTATGCAAGATGTCATTTGACTTTGTTACAATGATGAATGGCTTTTTAAAGTTGTCTAATCCATTTTAGATTTAAAAATCTTTCATGTCTGGAAATCATTTGTCCAGAATAGCCTATTCTGTGTTGCCCATCTTTTCTTAACGATAAGTGGTTCGTACGTGGTTAGTAAAATGCGGAGTGATCAGCATAGGCAATTTGTTGGGATGTCCGTGCAATTTTTCCCAATACTGATGTATTAAAGTGATAGGAAACAAGCCTTATGTGTGTATATGTCTACATCTATACATATACATCTATGGTCTTAGTGCCCGTTGTTACAGGGAGAGCTGTTTTGTGGCTTCAAGAGCTGCCATTTTTTTTTTCTTTTTATGATGCCAAACTCCAGGGTGAGCTGCAGGCACAGATAAAGAAGATAAAAAGGCATTTGTTGTGTGTTTAAGAGGGGAAAAAAAAAGATTGCAAAGAAGGCTACCTTTAGATCACATTCTGTTTGTTTTTACAGAAGCATAATTGACACACAATGTTACATTCGTTTCAGGTATACAACACAGTGATTGCACAGCTCTCTGTGGAATGCTGTGTTCACCACACCTGTAGCTACTATCTGTCACGCCACAACGCTATTACGATACCATTGGCTATATTCCCTGTGGGGTACCTTTTATTCTTGTGATGTGTTCATTCCAAAACTGGAAGCCTGAATCCGCCCCCCTCTCCACCTTCACCCATTTTCCCCATCCCCCTACCTACATTCCATCGGTTTGTTCTCTGTATATATGGGTCTGTTTCTGCTTTTTATTTGTTTGCTTATTCATTTGTTTTTCTAGACTCTACATGTAAGCGAAATCATAACGGTATTTCTCTACTTTCACTTAGCATAATACCCTTGAGTTCTGTCGGTGTTGTTGACCATAGCAAGGTCTCATCCTTTTATATGGCTGAGTAATACTCCCACACACACACACACACCATTTTCTTTACCCATTCGTCTACTAAGGGGCACTTGAGTTGTTTCTATCTCTTGGTTATTGTAAATTATGCTGCAATAAACATAGGGGAGCAAATATCTTTAAGTTCATGGTTTTGTTTTCTTTAGATAATAGTAGCAGAATTACTAGAGCATAGGGTAGTTCGATTGTTAATTTTTTGAGGAACCTCCATTCTTTTCCACAGTGGCTGCATCAGTTTGCATTCCCTCCAATGGTGCATGGTGCATGACGGTTCCTTTTTCTCCACATCCTTGCCAATGCTTGTTATTTCTTGTCTTTCTGGGTCTAGCCATTCTGACAGGTGCGAGGTGGTATCTCATTGTGGTTTTGATTTACATTTCCCTCATAATAAGTGATGTTGAACATCTCGTTATGTGTCTGGTGTCCGTGTGTATGTCTTCTTTGGAAGAATGTCTATTCAGGTCCTGCCCATTTTTAATTGATTTTTTTTTTTTTTGGAATTGCGCTGTGTAAGTTCTTTTTATATTTTGACATTCCTTATCAAATACGTCATTTGCAAATATCTTCTCCCGTTCAGTAGGTTGCCCTGTTTGGTTGATTGTTTCCTTCACTGTGCAAAAGTTTACTGCTTTGGTGGACTACTACTAGTAAATTTTTACTTTTTGTTACCCTTGACAGAGGAGATATATCTGGAAAAATGTTTCTACAGCTGCCTATGTTTTCTTCTAGGAGTTTTATGGCTTCAGGTCTCGCACTTAGATGTTTAAGCCGTTTTGAGTTTATTTTTGTGTATGGTACAAGAAAGTGGTCTGGTTTCATTCTTTTACATGGGGCTGTGCCAGGTTTCCCAGAACTATTTGATGAAAAGACTGTCCTTACCCTGTTGTGTATTCTTGTTTCCTTTGTCAGGACTAATTGCCCAGGTAAGGGCTGGTTTATTTCTGGGCTTTCTATTCTGTTCCATCAATCTGTGCGTTTATTTTTTGTGCCAGTCTCATACTGTTTTGAGTACTACAGCTTTGTAATACAACTTGAAATCTGGAATTGTCATACCTCCACGTTTGTCTTAATTTCTTCAGATTTTATGATTATTTGTTTGACTTTTGTGAAAACTGCTATTGGCGTATTAATATTGATTGCATGGCATTTGTAGATTGGGCAATACGGCCATTTTAATATTTGTTCTTTGAATCTATGATCATGGAACGTCTTTCTATTTGTGTCTTCTTCAAATACTTTCATCAATGTTTTATAGTTTTTGGAGTATGGATCTTTCACCTCCTTGGTTAAATTAATTCCAAGGTATTTTATTCGTTTTGGTACAATCGCAAATGGGATTGTTTTCTTAATTTCTCTTCCTGCTCCTTTGTTATTAGTGTAATACCTGCAATCAATTTCTACATATTTGTATCCTGGATCATATTTTTAATTTTGATAAAACCAGTCTCTAATTAGAAGTATATATATTAAAGAAAATACATTTTGGGGAGCCTGGGTGGCTCAGTCGGTTAAGCGTCCGACTTCAGCTCAGGTCACAATCTCGCGATCCGTGAGTTTGAGCCCCGCCTCGGGCTCTGGGCTAATGGCTCAGAGCCTGGAGCCTGCTTCTGATTCTGTGTCTCCCTCTCTCTCTGCCCCTCCTCCGTTCATGCTCTGTCTCTCTCTGTCTCAAAAATAAATAAACGTAAAAAAAATGTCTTTAAATAAATAAAGAAAATACATTTTGAAAGAGGAAGTATGATTCCCATGGTTTAGAGCTGCAAAGATACACTGACAGTGTGTTTTTGATCTAAAATCTTGTTAAGAACTAACTGTCCTGGTATTTTTTATTAGGATTGTCATTTTTGGTGGGGTTTGGGTCATATCATTCTATGTTTTAAGTGATAAACTTTTCCCATAAGCTCTATGACTCTTGAGTGTACAATTTTGTTGGATACAAATTTCCTAGGAATGCTTATATGCCTTTAGCACAGTAATGTCTCTGTTACATATGATTTCTGAATAATAACACTTCCTAATATTTTTGAAACAGGAACCAAAGTGTGAGTCTATCCGATTGGTTTCTAAACTTAAAAGACCTTAGTCTGGTTTCCCAAGATTTTACCATCCATCTTTTCAATGTTTTTTCCAGTCAAAATGTGAACAAAAAGAGCCGAGGGTATTTTAATTATTATATTCTGTGCCTTGAAAGTGTTCAACATCAAAGTAAGCCAGGTTTACAATTTACTGAGTTAGCCCTTTTTCTCTTTGAAAGTGTAACTCTGACACAATCCATGTACAAATCAGTGAAGGGTTTCCTATTCTAAAAATAAAACTCTTCCCTTTTTTTAATCCACAATAAAATTCTAAACTTTCTGAATCATGTTCATTGTGCATCAGCTAATTATTTATCTACCCAACATATCCACTGGTCAATACACATCCAGTGGTCAATACATTAGTCGTCATTAGTGAGACATGCTTTGAGTCTTGAGGGTAAATTGAAGAGAAGAATACTTTAAAACTGATATGAGTGGGTCACAGGAGTCTCCTCATTTCTTCATTTTGAATAATTACATTCTTTTTCTTTCTTGAATAAGAAAGAGAATCTCTATACATTTTCATAATTTATCAAATATTCGTACAGTTCTTGTCTGTGTGTGGCTATACGGATCTGTTAAAACATTTCATTTAATGAGATCACTTTGTAATTTCCCTTGTAAAACGGTTGGCCACATGTTTATATTTGCACAGCTGTATTTGCAATCATCTATGAGCTAGCTGAAGTCTGGGACCAGGCCTTCTTTAGTCACCTGGCCATTTAAAGAAAGTGCTGGGTATTATGATGCTCCATTGAATGATATTTTTTGAACGAGTAAAAATGTAAAGGATAAAATGGTTTTTACTTGAGATGGTTTCACATAACACTCTTTAATTTGAATAAAATGGTAGCATTTTACCAGTTTAATTGCTCTGTAAAAAGAGCTGTAACCAGGGCACATGTTATCATGAATGAAGATTTACATTTGTGAGCCCAAGAGAAATAGTTTGACCAAACTGAGTATTTGGTGGCATATATGCCTCCTATCCGGTTTATTTTCTCCCATTACATCAGCCTCCTAGGCCTCTATCATAGGAGTTCTACTGACAAACTAAATCAAACAGGAAGACCTTAGAACTTCCAAGAATTGAGGTGCCTGGGTGGCTCAGGCGGTTGAGTGCCCATCTCTTGATTTAGGCTCAGGTCATGATCTCACAGTTCAGGAGTTTGGGCCCTGAGTCAGGCAGGGAGCCTGCTTGGGGTTCTCTCTCCTCCTCCCCGTCTCATGCTGTCTCTCAAAGTAAATAAACAAACCGGAAACAAGAACGAAATTCCTGAGACTTTGTGCTTATAGAAACAACAGAAGGGAAAACACTCCAAATCCCTATCTGAAGGAAGCTGATAGGCTGGTGTGCATGTGTGTGTTCACACGTCGGGGTGGGGGCAGCAGTCATGGACGTTTGAAACTTTGCCAGAGGTCTCTAGGATAACTTGGTTCCTGTGTCCTTGATGATCTTCAAGTATTATAAGTAATGAGTAAGTACCTCTTCTTTGTCCATCCATCGTCTCTAGAATAAATCTCTAGAAATGGATATGAATGTGTGTGAGGGCTGGAAGGGAAATTGAGGAAGATGCATTTTATTGGTTTGATAAATTGAAGCCTATTTCTTAATCCTTGTATTTCAACAAAATGTGAGTTACATCTGGGGGCTGTGACTTGTGACTGACTGCTGCTGTCATGCACGTACAGAGCTACGTGTTTAACACTGTCAATCTGTGCGCTCGACTCAGGGCATAAATTGAACCCATGTTAGAACTAGCAGGGGTCACGTGGGTCTGCTAGTCAAAACCAGTATTCGGCACGTAAGGATGTTAAACAGTGAAGTGGGTCACGTGCGCCAAACACTGTGGTGACCGTGTTGGGTAGATTGTTACATTTGGTCCTCCTGGCAGACCAATGGCATCTCTTATGCCTTAAAGGAATACATGGATGAATAAATCAGGTTTGGAAAGTTAGGTTAAGTTGCTCAAAGTCTCGCGGTTACCAAGTGGTAGAGCTAGGGTCCAAACCCAGGTAGACAGATTTTGGAGAGAGTTTATTTCAGGTGCAAGTCAGTATCAGCAAAAGATGAATGGTTCTCGTCTCTTCTCTGGTAGAACAAATACCCGTGTGAGATCTCAGCAAGATGATGAGCATCTTGCTCATGGAGCAAGAACTCGGTTTTGTCTGGAAGAACTGGAGGTGACTTGGTGCCTGAGGAAGGAGTTGAGCCGGATCTTGAAAGGCACCTAGGAATTTTCTAGGCGGTCAAAGGTATCAGGGGCTGTGGGATCTGTCACACGTGTCGCATGGTTTGTTCTAATAGCAACTGAAGGCGGTAGTGTGGGGGATGTTTGAGGCGATCTGCAAGAGACAAGACCAGTAAGGTAAGTATGGGCCAAGCTCTTGCATCCAGATTTCCAGCTTCTGGGTCAATCCCACCTTCCCTTACCCGGTGGGCTCTCACTCTCCTGCTGGTATATTCAGCCTATAGAGGGAGATCCAGACAATGAATGTCTGGATTAGTGCGCGAGTCCCAGAGACTAAAAACCAGGAGTGCTATCCAGAGTTGGGAGGTAAAGTTGATGTGGCTCAGAGACTGACGATTTGCCAACAGTGAAGGAGACAGAGGCCTAACAGGTCGGGCCAGCATTTCTAACGTGGAGACTCCAGTCGATGGGGCTGCTGTGAATCACTGAGATGGGAGAAGTTGGAAGTGAAGGGAATCTTAAGGTCTCTAAATTCATTTCATGCCGCCCTGTTATGTTAATGGAAGGAAAATTGGATCTTGCTACTTGGTTTCACATTAGGCTTCAACAGAGTTAAGAATTTGGAGATATTAGAATGATGCATAATAATGTATATGGGTGATTAGAAATACGTGTGGTTTTATAAACATATTCCTATGGCAGAGTTTAGGATCCATTAGAGCATTTTATAGCTGGAGGACCTTCCAGACATCATCTAACCAAGAAGACATTCATTTGTTCCCAAAGAGTCCTTTAGTTTGGTTTACTGTATTAAAAAAAAAAACCCAGGAAATAAACAAAAACATTTAAATTGAATAATTTTGGACGGGTTCCGGTTAGCCTCCTTATCCACTTGCACCAGACCCTCTGAGCTCATTTAAATAAGCTGCCGGATTCTAGCAGCCACTTGAATTTTATACCCATGAGTGAATCCAGCCTTTTCATTTAAATAGTTGTGAAACCGGGTTAAATGATCTGCCTGGCAGTTTTGGGTGAAGCAAGGTCTCAAGGAGAAAAAAATAATAAAGGTAGAAATATTTATAAAACTGAACAAAAAATATTTCTGAGAGTAAGACTCTTATAAATGGGTTGGGCTTTTCCCCCCTCCCCGCAAAAAGCTTTTTCTTTCCTTTTTTTCTTTTCCTTTTTTTTGTTTTAAGTTACCATGGGGGGGGGGGGGGGTCTCATTTATCCCATATCATTGCCCACAGTGCCACCTATTGGTTAAATGAAGTAATGATGAAGCTTCCAGTTTTTCTATCGCTGAAATTGATCCTGTAGCCTCTTAAGGAATCTGCAAATAGCTGTTAGAAAGCAGATTCTGTCTGTGATCCAGCTGAAATGGGGAACAAACCACAAGATCCATGCAGAGATGCTCAACGCTGACATTTAGAGGGATCTAAACCAGAGCTAGAAAGCAGAATATTTGAAGTCCCAGATTCACAGCTCTGCTGTTCCCACACCCCCGGGGTTGTGGACTGTGTCTTGCTTCTCCAGGGTGATTATTGCTTTTTAGAAACACTGAGCTGAAGGGCTGAGTTCATCAGAGAAAAAACTCTGCCAGAGCCTTCATATCATCACACAAGCTATTAAGTGTCAACAAAGGCATTTCTTGCACTGAATGTATTTAATTTGAAAGAAGTTTTATAAGAGTGGCCAGTGTATTTTCCTTTTCTCAGTTAAATTATGAGCTTTTCTAGGGAAGGATGCTCTCTCCGTAGAGCTCAATAATGCCACTCACAAAGGAAGGTGTCGTACATGTGGTTGAGAGAAGGAGCGATTGGGCCTTTGGAACATACTAGAAAGTGTAACGAACAGAAGGGTCTCTCCCATTGTTGGTGTTCAAGCACACGCTCACTGTGCTCGAGTGAGAGGCACACACACAGAGAGGCAGAGACTGGAGCGGGGTGCAGTGAGGTAGAAATACTAATGAGACTTGATCTTTCTACACCATTTGCAACACCACTTGAAGAAAAACACTAACTAACCTATCCCTGCCCTTTGTTAACGTGTTTAAAATCGAAAGAGTTAGTTTGATGCTCCCCTTCCCCCGTTCTGAGCTATGCCCCGTTGTCATCTGACAGAATGTGTTTCTGGTGAGTTTTGTTCACTTGTGAGTTCTTCTTTCTCAGGTCGTCGGTATCCGATCATTTTGCGGGGAGGGTGTAGGCTGTACTTCGATCGTTGGAGCTACTGTTCACAGCACTTAGAGACCACGTGGTGATGCCCTAGTAAGCTGGCAGAAGGCTGGATCTGTGACGCCTGGGTCCGCAAGGACAAAATTGTCCTCCCGTTTTTTAAAGGGAATGTGTAAATGAAAGTTGAAACAGTCGTACTACAAACAGCATGCCTTTTTTCAAGGAAACCGGAAAGTATGATAGCAAGTTGAATAGATTTTGATTGAAGGGCGATGGGAATGACAGAAATAGCCCTTAAGTGAGGGGAGCAGTCAAAGGGTGGAGAACAGAGAACAGACCTCAGGCTGGAGGTGAACCTAAGCGAGGGTCCAGGAAGAGGGATGCCGAGGAGCTGGAGGCTGAGGGCCAGTAGGAGCGCCAGACCCAGATCTGGGTGGTGGGTTCAAATCCTGCTTCTGCCTGTTAACAGCTGTTACCCAAAGATGGACAGGCCCGGCTTGATGTGATTGTTCAACAAGGTAATGAGTACAAATAGGAATGCTCGTAGGTTCCAAATGTCCAGGTTTGCTCCAGAGTTTTTCCTCTTTTCCTTTAAATGAGCTACTATATAAGCCTCGGTGGGTTTGGCACATCACTTGGCACTTGCAGCTTCAGCTGTGGTCTCTTCTGGGATTGACTGTGGTTCACTTTGAAGGTGACCAGGGGCAACCCAGGTCTCTTGGCTTGACCCTTTCCAGATACAAGTTAACTAACTTCTGCCCTTCAAGGACAGCGCACAGGGCTTTGCCAATGAAGAGTACAGAGGAATGTGGGCTCAGGATAGCTAGGTCCTGATGTGAGCAGCCCTGGGGGGAGGTACCCAGCACAGCTGCCTGTGCCACATGTGCGCCTTCAAACACCTTGAAGCCACCAGCACTCCACTGAGGGGTATCAGTGGGGAAATGTGGTTCATTATGGCGTACATTTATATGAAACATGTACGGGTAAGGGGGGCTGCGAAGTCATCTTAGTCTGAGTATATAAAAAGAATCTGAATGCTCTTGGAGTAGTTGTGTCATTTATTAGAGTATAAATATCCAGTGGCTTATTTTTTAACATGCCACCCTTTTTTTCCTTAGAATAATCTCTTTCTGTAGCAATAAATAAAGTGTTGGACCTCTGTTTCCCCCCCAATTTAATAATGGACACGTAACTTGCATAAAGTGTTGAGTAACGCTTACTACTTGCCATTGCTGTACTGAATTCACTAACCTTATGGTAACCAGAGATCCAAATATGCTGAAGAAAGAATACTTCAAGAACTAATAGTTATTGGGGCGCCTGCGTGGCTCAGGCGGTTAAGCGTCCGACTTCGGCTCAGGTCGTGATCTCGTGGTCCGTGGGTTCGAGCCCCGCGTCGGGCTCTGTGCTGATGGCTCAGAACCTGGAGCCTGCTTCCGATTCTGTGTCTCCCTCTCTCTCTGCCCCTCCCCTGTTTACACTCTCTCTTTCTCAAAAATAAATAAACATTAAAAAAATTAATAGTTATTTTAAGGAGATGATTCCCAAATGTAGCCTGTTAATATGTTTAGCTGTTAAATACTGGCTCCTTTAGGAGAGCTAGTACTCTGCCAACATTCCAATTTTATATATGTCTCATTAGATGCCATATCAGGTTCCTGCTGCTGCTGTAACAAATTACTGCAAACTGAGAGACTTAAAACTTTGCAAATATATTCATCTTACAGTTCTGAAGCCAGAAGTCTGAAACGAGTCTCACAGGCTAAAAGAAAAGTGTCAGCAGGTCTGTATTCTTCTGGAAGCTCTAGGAAAGGACCTGTGACTCACCCTCTCTAGCTTCTAGAGACCCCCTAATCGCTTGGCCTGTGACTCCAACAAAGTGCCTCCCTTTAACCTCTGCTTCTGTCCTTATATATCCTGCTTCTCACTTTGACCCGCTTGCAGTGACCCTGGTGATTGGACCCATCCATATGATCCAGGATCATCTCCCTCTTCCAGATCCTTCACTTACTCGTGTCTGTGAGGACCCACTTCCATTTTGCCATACAAAGTATGTCACAGCCATCTCTGGGGGATCATTATTCCCTTCACCACAGATGCTTCAAGTACATACTCAGTTCTGTCAATTCCAATAATAGTTTGATCACCACATACAATTAAATAAAGCTCTTGGAAATTCTATTAAATAAGACAAATTTGACCTTTTTGTGAATGTCGTTATAATTTCAATTAAAAGTTCAGTATTGGAGATGAAGTTACTTGGTTTTGAGGTGATCGCAAATTTGCCAGAGCACTTTCATGGTGAAGACAATGTTCTTTTTTTTTTTTTTTTTTTAACGTTTATTTTGAGACAGAGAGAGACAGAGCATGAATGGGGGAGGGGCAGAGAGAGAGGGAGACACAGAATCAGAAGTAGGCTCCAGGCTCTGAGCCGTCAGCCCAGAGCCTGATGCGGGGCTCAAACTCAGGGACCACGAGATTGTGACCTGAGTCGAAGTCGGACGCTTAACCGACTGAGCCACCCAGGCGCCCCTGACAATGTTCTTACAAAATGAGAAAATTTATGGAGCAGAAATGTATTTGGAACAAATTGTGGTGTAAATAAAAAAAAATTGATGTGCTCATAATTGATCCCAATCAGCGAGAATATTCTAACACTAAAAATAGATGCCCCCGTTATCAAATATTATAGATACCCATACACAAAGTAACTGAACAAAAATCTTTAGGATTAAGCTGAAGTGGTTTTTTTGTTGTTGTTGTTTTAAAGTAAAAAACAAAGCCTTCCAGCATGGCAACCCTAATTTCAGCTGGATTTTAAAACATCTGAGGCCATGGTGCACTATCTTTAAAATGAACCTGAGTATTGAACAGTGGTATTTCCCTAATTAGTAAATGTGAGTTATCTAAATTTTGATTGAAATTTTTAACCAATCTGCTGGAAAATTTTATCTTTTTGTTCTTTTTGTCTATTTTTTTGTTTTTTTACATTTTAATTCCAATATAGTTAACACACAGTGTTACATTAGTTTCAGGTGTACAAAATAGTGATTTAACACTTCTGTACATCATTATGTCATCCCCCACCCACACACACCCCCTCTGATATGCTTTGTTTTACACACATGTCCTCAGTTAAGGTTATCATTATTTTTTTGTCGACAAGAACATTTTTTACTTGAATCATACTTCAGAATACATGGTTCTGAAAGATGAATACAGAACATTCCGTCCAAGAGAAATACAATACGATTTTCTTCAGGCACACACAGAAGAATCCCCTAGTTACAAGACCAGTGCTCTAACCCCTGAGCTATAGGGCCTCGCGAGGAATCCCCTAGTTAAATCACATAAAAAGAGACTTAACGAAAATTACAAATTGAAGAAGACTGAAATCATACCAAGTGTATTTTCCAACCACAGTGGTACAAAATAAAGATGAACAATAAAACAAAGTTGGAAAATCAGCAGTGTAAATAAAAAATATTTAGTATGTAAATATTAAACAGCACACTACTGCACAAGCAATGGGCCAAATGAGAAATCAAATGGTGCATCAACATGTCTCAAAACAGAAGGAAAAGAAAGCACAGTCTTATACAACCTAGGGGATGCAGCAAAGCCAGATGTGAGACTGAAGTTTATGCTAGAAGTGCTCGTATTAAGAAAAAAGTTCAAATAAACAACTTCACATTACACCACAAGGAACTAGAATAAAAGCAGAAACTGAGCTGACATTTAGTAGAGGAAGGAAATAACAAAGAAAAACCAGAGAGGCCAGAACAAACAATAATATGGCATGGAAAGTAACGGCAAGTCTTTCCAAAAAGTAAGCAAAACGGACAATGATTTAATTACATTAAGAAAAAAGAGGGGCGCCTGGGTGGGTCAGTCGGTTAAGCGTCTCTTAGTTCTGGCTGAGGTCATGATCTCATGGTTTGTTCATGAGTTTGAGCCTGGTGTCGGGGTCTGCACTGATAGTTTGGAGCCTGTTTGGGTTTCTCTCTCTCTCTCTCTCTCTCTGCCCCTCCTATGCACTCTCTCTCTCAAAGTAAATAAATAATACTGGTAGAGTTAATCAACAATGCCAACAATTTGAAATTTAAGAAACTTAAAATGTAACTTTAAAAGAAGACACTTTGTGAAGAAATAATATCATTTAGAAAAACACATTCTTGAGCAAAATACCTAAATACCTAATACCTGTCGTGTATTAGATACAAACATAGATACAACTGTATGGTCATGTACCAAGGATAATCGTGTGATTTTAGTTTAGTTTTTTTTTTTTTATATGAAATTTATTGTCAAATTGGTTTCCATACAACACCCAGTGCTCATCCCAAAAGGTGCCCTCCTCAATACCCATCACCCACCCTCTCCTCCCTCCCACCCCCCGATTTTAGTTTTTAATGACAGTAATTATTGTGTGGGATTTTTAGTATTCAAATAGCATAAAGAAATTTTCTTTTGGGGCGCCTGGGTGGCGCAGTCGGTTAAGCGTCCGACTTCAGCCAGGTCACGATCTCGCGGTCCGTGAGTTCGAGCCCCGCGTCGGGCTCTGGGCTGATGGCTCAGAGCCTGGAGCCTGTTTCCGATTCTGTGTCTCCCTCTCTCTCTGCCCCTCCCCCGTTCATGCTCTGTCTCTCTCTGTCCCAAAAATAAAATAAATAAACGTTGAAAAAAAAAATTTAAAAAAATAAATAAAAAAGAAATTTTCTTTTAATTTTGCTTTCATTTATATGGAGATATTTTATGTTTCTTTTAATGATATGAAAGTCATTTTCGAGTGCAACTGTTTAATAGATGTAACATAACGAGACCAGTAAGTCGACGAGCAAATCACTACTCAAGACTTTATATGATGAATGATGTTAGTTCAAAGAGTCCTTCGCTCTCTTGACGTTGTGTGTCAGTTAATCATTCTACAGTCTTACGTACAAAGCCCATAGCACAGTGCCTGGCTCCTTGGCATCTCCTATTATTACCATAAGCAGCTCAGTGACAGACCCCTGGAGCCACCTAATCTTCCATAGTCCCCTTATTGTGGCCTGTGGAAAACTTCCGTTACCTGTAAGCTCAACATTGTTGTGTGTGATGTCTTACTTTTTAACCTATCCCGTAAGTTCTTTTCTTCTTTCCCTGCCGTATGTGGCATTTCCTATCAACATATTTGTTTTCCTACTTCTTTAACTGGCATTTCCTGTCTGTCCTATTTCTTTCTGAGCATTCTAAGGCAGACACCAAACTTTCTTCCAATTCCTTTAGCTCCCGCTGGGAGGGTAGTGAGCTCACCTATCGGTGGTTGTGGCCCAGCAGTGTGTGTGCACATGAGGGAGAGGGGACTTTGTTGGCTTTGGTGGTAAGGCCAGCAGCAGCTTGGTGAGCTCTTCACTGTCTACACCAGCCCTTCCCCATCCCCATCCCCATCCCCATCAAGATTGTCCTCCAGACTCCCGAACAGTGCCCCTCTATCCCCCAGTGGCCTCTGTCCTTGGCTCTTGGCATAGACAGTGTTCTTTGTGATTTTAGGATTGTTGATTTCAAAGTTTTTTTTACTTCCCGACCTTCAGGTTTTTTGCTACAGTTTCCTCACTGGAGTTTCCTTGTTGCTCAGAAAGGTTCTTCCTGGAGCATCTTGGGTTTGACTTTGTTTTGGGGACCACGACCCCCTTCGCCCCTTCCTTCCCCCTGTTCCTGGACAGAATCTGCCTTCGATTTGACTGAGGATCTCGACGTGTTGGACTTGTCAGGTTATCCTCTGCTTTAGGCCTCACTAGCTTGCCTTTGCGATCAGAGTCCCCTCGGCCCTTTCTGTGGCTGTGTGTACTTTCTCCTTGGAAACATTTCTGTGTTTGCAGAGGCCTTGGAGCTTCTTGCTTAGTCTTTGTATTCTTACTAATACTCTTAACTATCTACTTTATTGTTTTCTGGAGTTTCGTTACTCAAAATGGGGGCTGTGGCCAAATGTCCATTGATGGATGAATAGATAAAGAAAATGTGTATATATGTATATGTATATGTATATGTATATGTATATGTATATGTATATGTATATACACACATATATATGTATATATATATACACACACATATATATAACACATGTATATATAACACATATATGCACACACACACATATATATACACACATATACACACACATATATATAACACATATATATACACACACACACACACACACACATATATATATATATATATACATACAATGGAGTATTACTCAGCAATCACAAAGAATGAAATCTTGCCATTTGCAACTACGTGGATGGAACTAGAGGGTATTACGCTAAGTGAAATTAGTCAGAGAAAGAGAAAAATCCTATGACTTCACTCCTGTGGGACTTTAAGAGACAAAACAGATGAACATAAGGGAAGGGAAACAAAAATAATATAAAAACAGGGATGGGGAACAAAACAGAAGAGACTCATAAATATGGAGAACAAACTGAGGGTTACTGGAGGGGTTATGGGAAGGGAGATGGGCTAAATGGGTCAGGGACATTAAGGAATCTACTCCTGAAATCATTGCTTCACTATATGATGGTGATAGCTAACTCATTTGGATATAAATTTTAAAAAATAAAAAATTAAGTTAAAAAAAATGGGGGCCGTGGGCCAGTAACATCAACATCATCTGGGAACGTATTGGAGCTTCAGAATCTTAGGCCTTACCCCTGGTTTAGATCTCTAAACCAGAATCTGCATTTTAATATTTATGCACATTAAAGTTGGAGAGGCACTGTTCTGGGGCACCCGGAGACTAATGGCCCCTGTACTCTTGGTCTCTTCTCTGTCATGCCAGGTTAACTCTGAGGATAACTGGTTGGGTCCAGCAAGGACTAGCAGACTATGGTGATGCCATGCTCAGGGGGAATGAGGGAGAAGACGTATAGACAGACCAGGGAAGAGAGAGTTGTAGACATTCCAAATAGCCATACATGTGTCCTTTCATTTATTCCTGTGCTCAGTGGTATTGATGTTGATATTGATGATGGTAGTGTCAGTGCTAGTGGTTTGTCCCATCTTATCCAAAGAATCTGCATCTCAGTGAGAAGTTTAGATCATTTATACGTATGTTGAAATCTGGAGTGTAATGTTCGAAAGCAGTGTTTTCCTAAGAGCTGTCATGTGGAATAGGTTTACTGGATTAGAGCCTGAGCTAGATATGACAGCAACAATGACCCGTGACAAAATAGAGCCTATAGAAAATATCAGGTGTGATACGCATGTAGTAAAGGTAAATGTTGGTTTGGAATTTCTTTCAGTCCTGTTTGTGGGTGCTGGACCGTGAGGTGAGATATGTTTCTTACTGTGGGTGAAAAGGGTTGATAACTACCGTCTAGATAAGCTTGCCGTAGCCGATACAGAACCAGACTGAGTAAGTGTATTCAATTTCTGGCATCTCATGTCAACTCTGCCCTCACTGCTGCCTGGAAATCCTTTTATTTATCCTGATGCCTTGTGGCGCTGTGATTACTTGGGAGTTACTTACTCAAGGGAGATTTAAACAAAATCCATCTGGTTGCGCGTGAAAGTTCTAGTCAGCAGTCCAAAGCAGAGCCTCTAGAACTTTTATAAGAACTAGTTCTCAGAGACTGGGGTGATCACTCGAGCCTTCTACCCTATAATTTTGGAGTTTGAAACCACTGTTTTTTCTTTAAAATTTTTGTGAAATCTTGTGAAAGGAATTTTACAAATCAGAACAATAACAATCCAGTAGGAACATGGGAAGAAGACGCAGATTGTCACTGCGAAGAAGTGTATCCACATAGCCACATAATGTGACAAGGAACTCCACAACACAGGTTTCCAGGGAAATGAAACATGTCAGTTAAAGGACAGCTTTGGCTGAGAAACTGCAAGTCAGTGAATGTAGCAGGTGCGCGAAGCTCGACAAAAATTACTTGGATGCACCTGACAGGTGAGATGTACGCACGAAAACTCATTTACCGTGTTGACGGAAGACGATTATTAATTACCGTCAGAGAAAGGCGAATGTTCACTGTTTACACCCAAGCAATGCAGAAATGAGGGGCTTTGGATGGCAGGTTTCAGGCAGGCTGGGCAGACCTTGTTTTTTGTCTGCCTCTGAGAGTGCATTGAGTCTGAGATCAAGATGAAAAGTCAGATAGTGTATACTCATGCGGTTCTCCAAATAAAGAAATTTTTAAAAATACTTAGGAAGGCTCCTGTAAGAGTTGTGGTGGTGTCTCTCTGGGTGTCTCTGCACCTAATCGGTCACCAACCAGTAGCCTTTGTAGCTTTTCCACAACTTTACTATCTTTTGAATTTTACCTTCATTATTTCTCACTTAGACTTCGGACAGATTTTTGTCTCTGCCTCTAACCTCCTCCTGGTCTAGGAGTTGATATTCTTAAGGGTATATAGGATTTTATTGTGCACTCAAAAGTCTTGGCCCCTTGCCTTCAGGATAAAATCTCATCTCTTTAGAAAATAGTTGCATTTCCCACTCTCTGGGTGCTCTTCCTTTACTATCACATCCTCTCCCTGATGGTCTTTTACAAATACTCTTTTTCTCCTTTTCCTGGCAAATATGTTTACCTGGAGTCCATCTGTCCTAGAAACTCATCATGAACTTTTATTTTTGTTTGTACTTTTATTTTTATTTTTTTTTTACAAAAAAAGTGACATATAACATGGTTTTAGGTGTACAATATAATGCTTTGATATTTGTATATTCTGTGAAATAATTACCACAATGTTGTTGTTGTTGTTTTTTACCAATTATCACCTCACAGAAATACAGAACGTTTTTTTCTCTTTCTTTAAAAAATTTTTAAATTTTTTATTTTTTTAAATTTTTTTGTTTCTTTTTATTTTTGCGCGAGAGGCACAGAGCATGAGCGGGGGAAGGGCAGAGAGAGGAGAGGGAGACACTGAACCTGAAGCAGACTCCAGGCTCTGAGTTGTGAGCAGAGAACCTGATGCAGGGTTCAAATTCACAGGCTGCGAGATCATGACCTGAGTTGAAGTCAGACGCTCAACTGACTGAGCCACTCAGGCGCCCCAGCAACTTGTAAATGTACAACACAGTGTTGTTAACTATAGTCACCATGCCATGTATCACATGACCAGGCCTTAATTATCTTATAACTGAAAATTTGCACCCTTTGACCACCTTCTGTAAATTTCACCCTTTGATCCACCTTCTCTCCAGATCATCAATTTTCAGCATTTTACTGTATTTGCCTTTATCATTTGACCATATTCTTTACACACCAACATACAAGCACACACAGGGACATGTTTATTGATAGACAAATATTTTTCTTTTTTTCCCTGAATGATTTGAGGGTAAGGTACGTACATTAGGGCCCTCGACTCCAAAATACTACAATGTGTGTTTCCTGAAGGTAAGGGTGTTTTGTTACATAACCACACAGAAGTTGTCAAGTTCAAGAAACATTACTGTCGATGCAATACTTTCATTTATTCTTCCACTTACTTTTCTACCGTATCATTTGAACTGGTAGTGAACGTTATGGTACTTTTCCTGCTTTAGTTTGGGATTCAGTCTAGGACCAGGGAACTGTCATGTCTCCATTGTCTGCAATGATCTGGGACATTTCCACAGCCTTTCTATGTCTTTCATGACATTGTTCAAAGAATACAGCACTCCCCCGCTTTTTTAAATAAAATAGAGGGTTGGCATAGTCATTTCTACAATCTTGATTTTATCAACAATTCTGAGCATATGTAAAAAAGTAAATAGGGGCGCCTGGGTGGCTCAGTCGGTTAAGCGTCTGACTTCAGCTCAAGTCACGATCTCGCGGTCCGTGAGTTCGAGCCCCGCGTCGGGCTCTGGGCTGATGGCTCAGAGCCTGGAGCCTGTTTCCGATTCTGTGTCTCCCTCTCTCTCTGCCCCTCCCCCGTTCGTGCTGTGTCTCTCTCTGTCTCAAAAATAAATAAACGTTAAAAAAAAAAAAGTAAAAAAAAAAAAAAAGTAAACGAAACATTACCGTGAAGCCCATGTAACAGTGACTTGGCTTCAACAATTAGGAACTTTTTGTCATTGCTGTTTCATTTATACTTCTCAGTGGTACAACTGGTTTTAAAAACTTTAAAGCTAACATATTGCATAAATTATTGATCATTGGTTTTGTGTGTGTGTGGGCACGCGCGTACCCAACAGATTTGTTCATATACCTAAAAAGATGTGTTTTAGAATGTCTATGGCAGCTTTAATCATAAACGCCCAAAGCTGGAAACCGTGTTCCAACAGTGTCCACATGTCCTTCATTTCTGGAATGGGTAGACACTTAGTGGTATGTTATTACAATGGGGTACAATAAGCCATGGAAAACCAATAAACGAGTACTACCAGCAAAGCATTGATGAAGCTCATAAAAATAAAACTGAGCCAAAGGAGCAAAACCAAATGATTATGGTGCAAAACAGGCAAATGAGTCCACGGTGTTAGAAGTCAGGACGGTGGTTACTCTGGGGAGGGGAGGTAATGTGGGAGGAGTCCTGCTAGCATTACCAACATCTAGGACGTTAGTCATGCTCGGTTTCTTGACATGGGTTGCAGTAACACTTTCTGGTCCATCGTATGAAAGTTCATCCAGTTACACAATTTGCGCACTTCCCCTATGTCCATTACGATGTAATACAGATTATTTTTTAAAACGTGTATGCAGCTTTGGGGCACCTGGGTGGCTCAGTTGGTTAAGCCTCTGACTCTTGATTTGGCTCAGGTCATGATCTCATGGTTGGTGAGTTTGAGCCCCATGTTGGGCTCTGCTCTCACAGCGCAGAGCCTGCTTGGGATTTTCTCTCTCCCTCTGTCTCTACCCACCCCCTGCTCTCTGACTTGCTCTCTCCTCTCAAAAATAACTTAAAAAATAAAAATGTCTATGAAGTTTATTTTATGTTCCTTACTATGCCTATTTCTTTTAGTCTAATGTTTCAAATTATAAAAAATAAATAAAAAGCCACATCGTACTTACGTTAAATGGTTAAGATGCTGTTGCATTAAATCTACAAATTCAGAATACTGATTTGCGGTGATTGGGGCACTAACACCTACTAGGCTTTGCATCCAGGCAATTTCTCTTGTCTGTCTTCTTGTCACAGTGTTTTGAACACCCTGATATATATCAGTTTAACGGCATAGAAGTGAAGAGATTTTCCACTCTTCTCCAGCTATATGAGACTCCCTGCTTTAGCCTCCTGTTAGTAAAAATATTGATACGTCTGTCTTCTAATGGATCCAGGTGCTTGTATCATACAGTGAAAAAATGGTTCTCTCTTTTGCAATCTCACAGAAATACTTCATCCTAATCTACTTAATTTTTTATTACAGCCCCTTATTATGTACATAAAAGTGTTTAATTTTGTCATACACTTGGTGATTGAGAGTGCTCCTCTTTGAAAAAAAATATTTGCTATTTCAATGAACCCTGTAAGCCTTTCTTAGGAGTTTCTGTGGTATTTCATACATGTAGCAGTACAATCTTACGGGCACCCACGCGTCCCCCATCTAGATGGAACATGTTTTAACACTTTCCCGTATTTGCTGCGGGTCTTTGTTACTCACATGAGATGAAATTGAAAACAGATTCTTCCAGAGCCTCTTTCCTGTCCTATTCCCTATGACTTCTTTTTCCCCCTCCCTCCTAAGGATAGTTCTCCTGAAGTTAGTGCATGCTTTCCCAATTATGTTTTTATTCTCTTATGATGTATGTAACCATGTATAACCATGTTGCCTTTAAAACCTGCTGCATAAATGATTGTGGACTTAGTATATGTCCTTTTGCATTTACATTTTGGCACACCCTTCGAGATATCAATCAGAACGTAAATTTGTATTGTAAAGACTTACAATGGACTTACGCGCTCCCTTCTCATCCGTTGTTAAGGGTCGTGTGCTTTGACATCGGTGCTTCAGAAGCTGCTCCTGAACCAGAAGCTGGTTCCTTCGTGTTGCATTGCAACAGCCTCTCCGGGCATATGCCTTAAGATGAGATGGCTAGGCTGAGTCCTAGACTCGACATCATCATTTCAGTGGATCTCGCCAAATGGCTTTCCAAGGGGGGGTACCAATACTCTCACCAGCAGTAAATGGGTGAGAGACTCTACGCCTTCCAAAACATGGTTTTATTAAATATTTACATTTTAGTTGCGAGTTACTCTAGTATGTAAGCAAACTAGATTAATTTACCTTATCTATATTCCTTTCCATTTTACTTTATTTGACGGTGGAAGGATCCCTTAACGTGGGATCTACCCTCAACCCATTTTTAAGGGTACAGTGCTTTATTGTTGTTTTTATAAATGCCTATATTTATTTATCTTTGAGAGAGAGACAGAGGTGAGTGGGAGAGGGGCAGAGAGAGAGAGGGAGACCCAGAATCCGAAGCAGGCTCCAAGCTCTGAACTGTCAGCACAGAGCCCTATGGGGGGCTGGAACTCATGGGCCTCGAGATCATGACCTGAGCAGAAGTCAGAGGCTTAACCGACTGAGCCACCCAGGCGCCCCTACAATAGTTGATTGTTAATTTGGGTGCAGTGTTGTACAGAACATCTCTAGAACTCCTTCGTCTCGCTACGCTGTAACTTCATTTCCCGTTGTTGATTAATAATTCTTTACTCCCACCCCCTCCCAGCTCCTGGCAACCACCATTATAAGCTTTGATTCTATGAATTTGACTACTTAATGGACATAATGTAAGTAGAATAGTGTACTGTGCCTTATTTTTCCATCATGTTGTCGGGGTTCACCCATGATGTTGGAGATGGGAGGGTCCTCTGCTTTGTTCGGGCCTAATGAACGGTATTCCCCCGCATGGAGACACTTCAGCTTCTCCATTCCTGCATCCGTGGATGGACCCTGAGGTTATTTCCACATGTTGGCTACTGGCTAATGCTCCAGTGACCATCAGAGTGCAAATATCACCTTACGATCCTGATTTCAGTTCTTTTGTATAGTTGATTAGAAGTGAGGTTTCTGTAACACATACTCGTTCTTTAAAAAAAAAAAGTTTTTTGTGAGCTCTTTTTTTTTTTCCTTGCATAAGAAAACAGAAAAACAGAATTTGACTGCAAACTCTGGCCGGTCCTCATTTCCAGACACACAAGCACGTATCTTCATAGTGCATCACCCAGTGAAATCTCCCTCCCATCCTGGGAATCATTTTTCTTTTACAAGAAGTATCGGAATCATATCCTCTGGTGTTTTTTGCCATTCTGGTTTGTTCTACTTTGGGTTTTGTTTTGTTTTGTTTTGTTTTGTTTTGTTTTGTTTCAACATTTCACATTTTTGTTATGCTGCGGGGAGTCGTGTGACCCCCTCACTTCCCCACGACACCACCGCACACTGGGCCTCCCAGCAGCACAAACGGCAGGTCACGGATGTGGTCCGATGAAAGCACCCGGGATGGATGCCTTGTCCAGCGGGCGCCCTGGGCAACTGAGACAGTCCCTCTTGGAGCAGCGGGAACAGTCTCTGGTGAGAGACTCCACCTGGGGGGACTCTGAGGCTGATCATGTCACCTGGAATGTGTGACCACTGCCTGTGGTGGTTTCATTAGCGCCTCCGGAAGCGGGAAAACATCCCTTATGTGAGCCATGGTGAACTGATCTGTGGCACCTTCCAACTGAGACCTCGCTGTCACTCAGCAGTCTCTGTATTAATCCCTCGCTGCCTCCGGAGGTTCTAGACCACACTCCTTTCCCCCAGATCCTCTCTTTTTCCTTAAAAGGAACTCCATTTTCCTTTTCATTTGGGCTCAATGCCTGAGACGTAGCTTTCATTGACGGCACGTTCCCTTGCCTGTGTGCTAACCCCGGAGCCAGTGGAACACCGATTCCGCCTCAGCAGGTTCTCTTGACACAACTACTTTCTGCTCCATTATTCTCTGCATTTCCTGCTTCAGTCCTTCCTGTGTCTTTCACTTGGTACATCACTTAGGATGGTCCTCTGCCAGTCTCTTGGACTTCCTCTCATGGATGCAAAAATAGCTCACGTGGCTCTAAAGAACTCATCTTCGGAGGCTTAATCTTTCTGGCACATCTGTTTTTATTGGATGGGAAAACCTTTTCTAGGAACCCTCCAGCAGACTTTCCCTTCTATGTCATTGGTCAGAACCACATCACTTACCCACCTGCTCCCTACACAATAGCTGGCAAGGAGTTTGGAGCAGATATGATGGGTTTAGATCCATGCTTGGGCCAAATACAGCCTCCTACCCATTTCCTGTGGGCCGGGAGCTAAGAGTGCCTTTTACATTTCTAAGTGGTTGGAAAAATCAAAAGAATATTGTGTGACACAAAAAGTATACGAAATTCACATTTTTGTATCTAAAACTAAAGCCTGATTGGAACACAGATACGTTCGTAGACTTGCGCATTATCATTCCTTTCCCGTTACAAGTACAAAGTTGAGAGCTGAAATGATAGTACATAATACTTACTCTGAAAGACTCTCTGGTCGTTTTCAGGGAAAGTTGTCTCACCCGGGCTCAGATCACTCTCTCTACATCCCTTGGGGAAGGGCCCACTTTCTCTGAATACATTGCTTCCTACATGAATCTAGAACGAAATCAGGGTTCTGTTAACACCCTGGAGGGATTATCTGGCTACTGAGAGGCATGTGACAGCATTGGCCGTATTGGGGATATCATCGTTGCTAATGCATTCCTCCCCTGATGCTTGGCCTCTGCTTTTCCCCACCCAAATCAATGTGTATGTTGCTGGCAGAATGGCTTTTCTAGAATATCCTTAATACCATGTTATTTTTCTGCTTAGCCCTCCCTCACCTGTCAAATAAAGGCCAAAGTCAATCTGCCATTCAGTGTTCTGTCTCCACCTTACCCCTATGTATACCTTCTACTTTAGACACATCAGGAATCGGTGTTTTCCCTATTTCTGCAACTATGACCTTTGTTTTTATACCTTCATATGTTCATGCTAGTTGGTTCATTCTATCCAAATCCCAACTATCTTTTCAAGCTTCACCTTAATTGCTCCTCTGTGAATTTTTCTGACTTGCCCATTTGCATAACCTTATCATTTTCTAAACCCCAAAATAACTTGCTTGCTCTTATGACACTGATAACATTATGGATTCTTTTTTTTTCTTTTTTTTTTTTTTTTTTTTTGGTAATTTTTCTAAACCATTCCTGGAAGATAGTAAGGCCCTTGAGGCTGAGAACGTTTTTTAAACCCAGTTCAGTAGCTTATACTTAGTAAAACATAATGAATTAATGAGTATATTAGAATTCAGCCCCAATTATGTAGAGATAGTCTTGAAAGCCAGCAGAAAAAAAGCCTTTCAGAGGCACCCGGGTGGCTTGGTTGAGCATTTGACTCGTGGTTTCAGCTCAGGTTTGTGAGTTCTAGCCCCACGTCAAGCTTTGGAGCCTGCTTGGGATTCTCTCCCTCTCCCTCTCTCTCTGATCCTCCCCTGCTGGTTTGTTCTCCCCCTCTCTCAAAATAAACAAACTTAAAAAATTTTTCACTGACTGTGGAATGCCTTAAAATAGGAAAATGTATTGATGGCCTTTATTGGATTTGGGAAGGGGGAGAGGAAGACTGATATATTATAGAGTATCTGTTTAATGACCGATTATATGTGAAGTGTATTAAATGTTACCTCTTTGAATACTTATAAGCAACCATCCAAAGTAAGCTTTATGGGTTCATTTTTTTTTTTCAAAGACATAGGTTCAGAAATATATATACATTGATCAGGGACACATAGGTAGCAGAATTCAAAATAGAACCCATATGTGTTTGAATCCCTGGTCTAGACCAGGCTCTTTTTATCATCTTAGAAAAGGAACAGCGTACATGTGGCCTGTTACATGGGTGATTCCAAGGGTAATCCTTTCCTACCTCACTGTCAGTTAAGGAATAAAGGGAAAGCAGGGGTGTCACAATTAGCAGTAATCAAATCCCATATAAAAATGAAGACACGTCTCATTTTATCATACTGTTGATAAATGTTACCCACATCTACACTTTCAAGCTTGTAAAAATGCTGTTCTTAAGTAAATTGTAAACATTGCTGCTGTATATGGCTTTATGTGTACATGTATGTGTATACTTACAAGTATGTGGTCTTAATAAACATGTGCATTGGGTTAATCCACATGTTTGCCATCTGGGCCCAGCTGATAGCAGTGTGGTCGAAGTATAAAACTTCTTGGAACAATACATATTTACTTTGTGACGTTGGCCGATAGTTTCTTAGCTATAACACCAAAAGTACAAGGGGCAAAAGAAAAAAAAAAAAAAAGGTAAAATCGATGACATCAGATGGACATATTTTGTGCTCCAAATGATGGTATCTGTAAAGTAAACAAAAATCTTTTGGAAGAAAACATTCGGTGTGATAAAGGACTTGCATTTAGAACATAGAAATCTTACAACTAAAAAACAAAACTAAAAAATAATAATAATTAAAAGCTGGTCGAAGGATTGAGCAGACATTTTTTCAGTCTTCCAGTTACAGAAAAATTATCAAAATACAGCATAGGGAATATAGTCAACAGTATTGTAATTGTGTTGTATAGTGACAGATGGGGACTATACTTATTGTCATGAGCACTTACTAATGTATGGAATTGTTGAATCACCATGTTGCACATCTAAAATTAACATATGTCAACTATGATAAAATTTTTTAAAGGAAATACAAAGCAAAAGCACAGAGATACAATATCACTCCCACTAGTTTGACCATAACCAGAAAGACAGACAATAGCAAATGTTAGGGAAGGGCCTAGAGAGATTGGGACTCTCACACACTGATGGAAGGAATGTAAAAGGCTCGGCCACTTTGGAAAACAGCCGTTGCTCAAATATTAAACATTGATTTACCATATTATTCAGCAGTTCCACCCCTAGCTATATATTCAAGAGAAACTAAAACACACACACACACACACACACACACACACACACACACACACACACATCGTGCATGGATGTTCATACCACCACTATTCATAATAGCCCAGAGCAGAAACTACCCAAAATCAATCAAGGGATGAATGGATATGGCACAAGAACAGGCACTCAGATCAATGGAACAGAATGGAGAACCCGGAAATGGACCCACCAACATATGGCCAACTAATCTTGGACAAAGCAAAGAATATCCAACGGAATAAAAATAGTCACTTGAGCAAATGGTGCTGGGAAAACTGGACAGCAACATGCAGAAGAATGAACCTGGACCACTTTCTTACACCACACCCAAAAATAAACTCAAAATGGATGAAAGACCTAAATGTAAGACCGGAAGCCATCAAAATCCTTGCAGAGAAAGCAAGCAAAACCTCTGTGACCTCAGCCACAACAGCTTCTTACTCAACACATCGCTGGAGGCAAGGGAAACAAAAGCAAAAAGGAACTATTGGGACCTCATCAAAATAAAAACTTCTGCACAGCGAAGGAAACAGTCAGCAAAAACTAAAGGCAACCAACGGGATAGGAGAAGATATTTGCAAACAACATATCAGAGGAAGAGTTAATATCCAAAATCTATAAAGAACTTACCAAACTCAACACCCAAAACAAATAATCCAGTGAGGAAATGGGAAAAAGACATGAATAGACACTTCTCCAAAGAAGACATCCAGATGGCCAACCAAAACATGAAAAAATGCTCAACATCACATTATCAGGGAAATACAAATCAAAACCACTATGGGATACCGCCTCACACCTGTCAGAACGGCTCACATTAACCACTCAGGCAACAACAGATGTTGGCGAGGATGCGGAGAAAGAGGATCTCTTTGCATTGTTGGTGGGAATGCAAGCTGGTGCAGCCACTCTGGAAAACAGTATGGAGGTTCCTCAAAAAAATTAAAAGTAGAACTCCCCTACGACCCAGCAATTGCACTACTAGGCATTTTCCCAAGGGATACAGGTGTGCTGTTTCAAAGGGGCACATGCACCCCCATGTTTATAGCAGCACTATCAACAATAGCCAAAGGACGGAAAGAGCCCAAATGTCCCTCGATGGATGAATGGATAAAGAAGATGTGGTATAGATATACAATGGAGTATTACTCGGCAATCAAAAGGAATAAAACCTTGCCGTTTGCAACAACGTGGAAGGAACTAGAGGGTTTTATGCTAAGTGAAATTGGTCAGAGAAAGACAAATATCATATGACTTCACTCATATGAGGACATTTAAGACACAGAACAGATAAACATAAGGAAAGGGAAGCAAAGAATATAAAAACAGGGAGGGAGATGAAACATAAGAGACTCTTAAATATGGAGAACAAACAGAGGGTATTGGAGGGGTTGTGGGAGAGGGGATGGGCTAAATGGGTCAGGGGCATTAAGGAATCTACTCCTGAAATCACTGTCACACTATATGCTAACTAACCTGCATGTAAATTAAAAAAATAAATCAAAAAAAAATGGTAAAAAAAAAAAAAGGGGGGGGATGAATGGATAAATGAAATGTATGTTCATACAGTGAACTATTACACAGCTATAAAGAGGAATGAAGTTCTGATAAACGCTAGAAATTGGATAAACCTTGAAAACAATTGGCCTTGTGGAAGAGGCCAGTCACAAAAGACCACATATTGTATGATCCGTTGATGTGAATTATCCAAATGAGGCAAACCTATCGAAATAAAAAGTAAATGGGTTGTTGCTAAAGGCTCCCCAGGGTGAGGGCAGTGTGTGAGGATTAAGAACTCATGCTGATAGATTCAGTTTCTTGTGGGTGGTGATGGAAATGTTCTAGAGTTACATTGGTGTGACCCTGCCTAATTCCTTGACTAAAATAAAACACGCCGAGTTGTACACTATAAAACACTGAATTTTATGGTATATGAATTATATCTCAATACAGGTAATAAATTCACCTATTTGGATACAGTTAGGACAAACTACATTTGTATTTTTTTTTTTCAATGTTTATTTATTTTTGGGACAGAGAGAGACAGAGCATGAACAGGGGAGGGGCAGAGAGAGAGGGAGACACAGAATCGGAAACAGGCTCCAGGCTCTGAGCCATCAGCCCAGAGCCCGACACGGGGCTCGAACTCACGGACCGCGAGATCGTGACCTGGCTGAAGTTGGACGCTTAACCGACTGCGCCACCCAGGCGCCCCAACATTTGTATTTTTAATTAAGCTCTGGACGTGTGTTTATAGTCACTTATGATTTACGATTGTGTTCAAAGCAGTAATCAAGTATAATCACTTTTATCCTGTGCTCATTCATTGTTTCCAGAAATGGACATTAATAAGAGCAGTGCATCTGGGACACCTGGGTGGCTCAGTCAGTCAAGCATCTGACTCTTGATTTTGGCTCAGGTCACGATCTCACCATACCCGAGTTCGAGCCCCGCGATGGGCTCTGGGCTGACGGTGCGGAGCCTGCTTGGGATTCTTTCTTCTCTCTTTGTGTGTCTCTCAAAATAAAGAACCCTAAAAAAACAAAATAAAAATAAAAGCAGTTCATCCAAACGATAGATAAAATTTCCAACAACTAGGAATATGCAGTGTGATTGGCTGTGTATGTGGGACAGGGGAAGGGGCCTCAGTCACTCCCCTGCAGAATCACACAGTGACAGATATATTAACCACCCGGTGTGGTGGGAGAGGACGTATGTCATGCTGGCCGTACAACAAATTGCTCTGAGAGCCTAGACAAGGGAGACATTTCTCGGTGAGGCATGTCACGAAGGGTGAAGGAAGAGCTGGTGTGGCAGGAGTACGTGGCCGTCCTATTTTATATGAAGGATGCGTTCAAAACTATGCAAGTCAGATTGTAAACGAGGACACTGTGCAGCTCAAAACATGCATGATGCAGACTAATTTGTAAATGCTGGCAGTTATTATTTATGAGCTAAATTGGTATCAGCGTGTGCAGTTGTATCACCAGAGTATATTACCCCCTTCTGTTTTTTTTTTTTAAAGCAATGTAGTTATTCACAAACGCTTGCTTTTGGTAGATATATGTTATTTTAAATTCCGCATGTGAGATGATACCTTAGTAATTTTCCATACTGTATTCTACCCACCAAATGTGTGCAGTTATGATTAGCTCAATTGTGACTGCATTGTAGGATTTCACCAGGCGGAACGGAGAAGGTAGAAGATTTTAGGAGACCTTTGTAACACTAGATGCGACATCTCTAATTGAAATGCAAAGAATGTGAGAATATACAGTAGTTTACAGTCTTCAGGTGTCTGACCACAGAGTGCGAACGTGGAGCTTCTGTGACTCCCTTCCGCATCTATAAAAATCGTTTTATTTAGACAGTAGTCAAAGCTGTATGCTGCTTAGGTATCTTGGTTGGGGCCAAATCCTAATTGTTCTGAATGACCTTAACCCCCCCCTGCAAATCTAGGTTAAGATTTAACAGGGGGAAAAGAATCCTATCAGGGGGACTGGTAATTTCAGTTATAAAACAAGGGCATGGCAGTGAGGTCAAGTTCTGTTGTTGAATGATGAGGTTCTCTCTGTGCAGTGTCATTAATGCTTCATTGAAGCGTCTGTGTCTGAAAAGAGGAAAGTCCTTTATTACTGGAACACGTGTCAACCAAATTAATCGATATTCTTTTGATAACATTTTATCACTTCCACAGCACACATATTTAGGTAGGAGTTCACTTTTTGAATTAGAATGCTATTGAAGAACTGGTCGTTCATGGATCACAACCTGGATTTTGATTCTGTGCCTTCTGTTAAACTCGCTCTTTTCCGGTTCACGCTGAATGAGTCACTCCCTTATTCGAAACGAACAGGAAAGGAGATTGGGCTATGAACGGAAGTGCCCGTGGACTAGTTGCAGAAAACAGTTTGGGTTTATTGCACAGGACTGGCAAAGGTAGAACTAAGTTAACTTTGATCAGCTGCACGAAATTCAGAGCCTCTCAGAGCAAAAATCCGTGGGTGCTGGTACCATGATGTATATGTTTGGTATCACACTGTTGAAAAGTGTTATTTGTCACGTTTATATAAATACCTGTGGTTGCTGAAATGTTGGGCCATGCTAGGACCATAAGCTTCTGGAAAGAACATGAGAATTGTATCGATTGTTCTTTTTGAAGATTACTTCTAGTAGCCCCTAGTACATGGCAGGGAGGGAGGGGGAGCCTCATCATTTTAATTGTACGCTTGGAGAAGGTAGCGAAGTGTGCATCTGAGTGATAATTTATTTTCTTATTATTTTTTATTGTAGTGCATAAGTGGGGGGAAGGGGCAGATGGAGAGAGAGAGAGTATCCTAAGCAGGCTCCACACTCAGAGTGGAGCCCCATGACCCCCGGGATCATGACCTGAGCAGAAATCAGGACACGGACGCTTGACTGACTGAGCCACCCAGATGCCTTGAGTGGATACTTAATATAACCATTTGTTTAATATGGGTGGCCTACTGCTATTTAAACAATTGATTGTGTCGCGATTTAAATATGAAATTCATAGGTAATGCAAATGAGGAAAAGGCTACCACAAGGGACAGTTTTCTTCGTTCTCTCTGGTCTTTGAATTCTGGATTTGTGTTTAGGGAGAAGGGATCCAAAGGCCATGTGTCCTCCAAACCTCTATAGAATTCCAGAAGAATTTATTCCATTGTGGTCACAGAAAACAAGACAGTCACTTCTAAAGAGGTATTTCCCCAGTGTAAGTGAAGGAAAAAGTTAAATAAAGACACTGTTGTTTTTCATCAGCATTGTCTCTGAGATGTGGGCCAGGTAGGAGAAAGTTAGGTGGTGCGAATGAAGAAGAGCGAGTTGTGTGTGCTTTTGCTAGGCTGACACGTTGAGCACCAGCTGCCCGAGACCAAGTCCACAGTGGATGGAACCCCAAGAAAACACCTGCTCCAAAATGAACTTGGGTCCCTCCACTTGTGTTATTTGATTCCTCAGAGCGGCGTCCACTGTGGTAACAGATGTTGAGGATTAGTAGTGAAACCTCAGCCCCACGGGTGTCTCACTTGCACATGCAGCCAGAGCACGTGTGAGATGGTAGCGCCTGTGCCCGCTCCCACGAAGGAGCAGGTTGCCTCTCCGAGCAGCTGGCATGGTAGACATTTCTCCACAGATAGAACAGATACCACGGGGTCTCGTCTTGAGCAGGTGCACCTTGCTAACAGGAGAGCTCTGAAGAAATACAAGGAAGGGGGTCTAGGGATTTTTTTTCAATACTCTCTTACTGTACAAGTTATTGGACATCGTTAAAGAAAAACTTAGCAAGAGGAGCACCTGGGTGGCTCAGTTGGTTAAGCGTCCGACTTCGGCTCAGGTCATGATCTCGCAGGTTGTGAGTTTGAGCCCCGCATTGGGCTCCATGCTGACAGCTCAGAGCCTGAAGCCTCCTTCGGATTCTGTATCTCCTCCTCTCTCTGCTCATGCTCTCTTTCTGTCTCTCAAAAACAAATAAATGCTAAAAAATAAAAACAAAAATAAAAACTTACCGAGGAAAAGATGGACAATCACTTGGGGTCCAGTATTTTCCCAGTATATATTTTTCCATCAGTAAATACATATGCATTATATCTACAACTAGAGTCAAGAATAAAAGCAGAGTGTGTCCTTTTCGGAAATTACAGATTCTGTGAAAAGCTTCAAATAAGAAAAAAAAGCCTTGAAATTGTGTATTTGACCTTTATATTTGAGGTGAGGGTCTATGTAAGTTTTTTGATGCTCTTGATATAAACGATGTCCAGGGAAGGAAACCTTCCCAGGGAAGCAAATCTTTGACTGTGAATTGCCCAACCATGGTCTATATAACCTTGCTTTTTGTTCGGGGGGAGTGTCTTTTCTTGTTGAGTGGTGAGAATTCTTTGTTTTTTCAACACTAATATTTTGCCAATTATGCATTCTCCCCCTCTCTGAGCTTTGTCCCTTTTTGCTATAAAATAATAAGGTCTTTTGTTCTATAGAAAGTTTTGTTATGTTAATTTAAATGTAGTTTTAATGTAACTAAAATATCAGTCCTTTATGGTTTGATCTTGTTTGTGTCTTGTTTAAGAAATCCTTTTCTATTCAGATATATTATAAAGATGTTCTATATTTTCTTATAAAGGCTAGATTATATTTAAAATTTTTCCTATGTGCTACAAATTACCTCATACCCTGTCATCTTGCTCTGCATGTAGACAGCCAAAGTGGAGAAGAACAAAAGAATATATAAGGCTGTGGTACCCTTCCTATGGGGAGAATGTACAAGTAAGAGAACGCATGGCCAGTGCCAAGGCAAAGAAAGGAAAAAAGTCCCTTAAGTCACATTATAGAGTGTTTCATTGGATGGTTGGAAGGAGATGCCTTTAAGGAAGATGGACTGGGTGAAGCCGGGTGGATCTCCTCAAATAAGGCCTTGGATCTATTCCAAGGAGTTTGGGTTTTGTATTGAAATGGGTAGGGGGCAGTTGTAGGGTGTCAGTCGAGAGTATCACCAGCAAATCCACGTTTGTAAAAATCATCGTCTGTAATGAGGGGGATGAATTGAAAAGGGCAGGATGGGGCAAGACAAAATAGGTAGGAACCGTGTAATAACCCAAGGTCAAGTTGATGGCACCTGAGACCAGTATAGGGACAGTCCCTGTACCACACGTCTCCAGAGACGGAAAAAAAGAAGTTCAAGATAAATTTAGAAGACCAGCAGATTCCCTGTAGTGCCAGTCAGTGGCTTCAGCTATTACCTCCAGACAGGATAATGATAAGGGAAGGGAGTTTAAAAGTTCCGAATAGCCCATTTCACTCGGGACCCAGCCTCACTTTGAGAAAGATCTCATAGTTCACTGAGCAGCATGGATGTCCTGAGTATGGGAACAATTTGGATTTCCTATAATGTTGGCCGGGGAAGAAAATAATCTGCAAAAATGCAGGCCCGTCTTTAAAGAGTGACCTTCCCACAGACTTCTAGGCAATGTTTGCCTGTCCTTGTGCCCTTCTATCATCCAGAGAATCTTTCTTTGTTCAGTGTTTGTTTATTTTGATAGAGCAAGTGAGAGCGAGCGTGAGAGCACATGTGGGGGAGGAGCATGCAGGAAAGAAAGAGGAAGAGAGAGGATCTCAAGAAGGTTCTGTGCTGTCAGTGCAGAGCCCAACATGGGGCGCTGTCCCGTGAACCATGAGACCATGGCCTGAGCCGAAATCCAGAGTCAGAAGCTTAACGGACCGAGCCACCCCAGTGTCCCCAAAGACATCTTTCCGGTTTCTCCAGTATGCCGTCATGGTACGCTGACTCCTAACACTTAGATATTCACAGGGTTGACAGGTTGCTAAGTGCTACGAATATTTCAGAGTCTGGAAGTTTAATCATCTGCATATTAGTGTCAGCCGTTTAATAATATTGCTGGCTGACGTCTGCACCGAAGGAAAATGGAGTTTTTATTTACAGGAAGGGAAGGGAAGCCACTTTGGAGGTATTATGAGTTGAGATAAATGTGCCTGAATATATTTATTGTGTGAGTCTCTAAGTCAGCTTGAGATCCCAGTTCTCAAGGGATAAAAGAAGATGCATTTCTGCATTTTAGAGAGAGGCCTACAAAAAATGGACCCCCAAGGTCGGCAAACCGCTTCTTCATCCTTTGTTTTTCAAATCCCATTTTCCTCTCCATGCCTTATTTTTGTGTAATTCTGTCATTTACCATCCTGAACTTGACAGTTTGATGATTTTCACAGGATTGACGTTTAGACGATTGAGTGGCTAAAACTGGACTCTATAGGAGGTGAGTCCGGGAGTTAAAATATGATTTATGCAATTATTCTGTAGATAAACATACATGCTGAGTTCCAAACATCAATATAAAAGGTAGAAATTAGAGGGGCGCCTGGGTGGCGCAGTCGGTTAAGCGTCCGACTTCAGCCGGGTCACGATCTCGCGGTCCGTGGGTTCGAGCCCCGCATCGGGCTCTGGGCTGATGGCTCGGAGCCTGGAGCCTGTTTCCGATTCTGTGTCTCCCTCTCTCTCTGCCCCTCCCCCGTTCATGCTCTGTCTCTCTCTGTCCCCAAAAAAATAAATAAAACGTTGAAAAAAAAAATTAAAAAAAAAAAAGGTAGAAATTAGAAAAATATTTCAGCGTGTAATTTGAGCAGTAGTATCCTCTCTTTTTCATATAATTGAAGGCCCCCATCTGTCTTAATTTAGAGATGGAAATCAGATGTCTATTCCCTGTGTAGAGGAATCTATTAGTAAATTACAGAGTGTGCCATAAATCCATTGTGTGTTCTTCCCTGTGGAGCACTGGCTTTCATCCACAGACCCACAAACTCACGAATATCATGTGCCTGCTTTTGTGAGGGTATGTGTGAGCGTGACGTGTACACAGAGGCACACAAAAGTCGCGGTCTCCCCTTCCCCACCATTTGCCTACTGCTCTGGTCTAAAGATTTCCTCTTTAACATGTTCATCTTCCTTCTTTTCTGGAAATACTTTGAAAGTATTATTTGAAAGTATTATGTGCTTGGGATGATAGCTTCAAAAGGCTGTGGTGGGACTTCCAAGAACATGGCGCTACCATTTCCTGTCCCTACTTGCATGGGTCCAGGTGTTAGACTGGTGAGGTGGCCCCTGGATTAGCCCCAGCGGCGCAGAGCAACACAGTCTTGTCTATTAATTGGACATCCGGGTCTAAAATTGCATGGAGTATGTCTGTTTACATGTACACAGCTCTCCGTGTATAACTATATATATATAATCTCAAATGCCTCATTCGAAGTTGGAAATTGCTTCTTCCTTGGACATAATGGAAGATAATGGTTTTCATATCCCACGTCAATTGGAGGCAGTGAAAGAAAGTAGGTGTCGAATGACGAGTTTGCTTTCGATTGATCTTGCCAGTTTGATTAAAAACTCTGTCGCTCGCTCAGGACGTGCAAAACTGAGGCAGAGGTCTGCGCTTTTTCCTACCCAGCCTCCCCGCCCCCCTCCACAGGGGAGAGTGGAATTGAAGGCATCCATTAAAGGCACCATCTGAATCAGGTGTAATATATAATTCATAAATTGTTCTTATAATTACCTTTTACAAGAAAAACACTATTACTGAGTTGTTTGTAGAGACTTACCTCCTCATTATCTAGCTTGTACGTTTGCAAGCTTAGAGATGGTTGATTCCCAGTACAGATGTATATGTTTTTTCCTCCTCTCATTTTCCCTGGCTCTTTATTTCGTCTTCAGTAGGTCTGGCCCCAGGTTACAGGGTGTAATAAATCTCTACTGCGCCTTGATGAATCATCTCATTAAACACGCGCATAGGCTACCTGCCCCTCTCAGAGCCATGTGCCAGCAACAAAAGGAGTAGAAATTTTGCACAAGGAACTTGGACCAGGGGAGCGAGCGTAGCGGGAGCGCTAAGGGAAGTGTCCATTTATTGGACTCTTGTGCCCATTTGATGTACTGGCTGTGAAGACCCGGTGAATGTTACCCTCCGGGCGTTTGACGTGACAAGAACCAAGGAAGGGAGAATTGGATGGCTTGCTTTAACTTACGGTGGAGCCAGCACTGTAACCATCCGCAGGACGGTCCTGAGGACACAGGTCCAGTACTGGGCAGGGTCACTCATTCTGGGCATGCGAAGGGGGAGGGAAGAGCCGTGGCAGACACTCTGTGACTCTAGATTCCCACCCGCCTAACCGCCTCGTCTCCATACCACCTCTGGGTGTTTTCCTCTGCGTGGCCATCATGAGGTTGACCTGAAGTCTTCCGCTTGTCCTGAATACTTCTTTTCTCATTGTCTTGAAACCACCTTTGTAAAGGTGCAACGGTGACCCCACCTTCAGGACCCCCTCCGGCCCAGGGATGCATCCCCGCCCCGCCTCTCCTGGGGGCTTTCTTGCTGGGTTATCCTGCTGCTCTCAAAGACGGTCTCTCGGCCACTGCTGGCTGGAGCTAAGGCTGTCCTCCATGAGGACACAGCTCAGGGTTTCATGACGCCGGAGCCGTGCTCTAAGCCCAGGACATCACTGACCGGCTTTAGCATTTCTCTCTGAGAGTGCCACGCAGCCCCTAGTCTCTTGGCCGTGGCCGAGCTGCCTCCAGACGCTCTGGTTTTCTCCCTAGACACAGGGCTGAGGACCACAGCCCATTTTTTTCTCATCTTAGGGGTTGTACTGACAAGGCTTGGCCGCATGCTAGAGAGTGAGTCCCGCCGTCTTCTTCCCTGTCCTTCCGACGACACCTCGGGGCAAACCACATGGCCCTCCAGCACCTGCAGGTAACTCCTCCAGCGGGGTAAACCAGAGGTGCCCCGGCCCATGAACACAGGCGTCCCTGAAGGCCTCCAGTCGGTAGCAATGCCGTTGGCGCATCTCCAAGGATCCCTCGGGGCCTTCTCGCCCAGGAAGTTGTGACGGTCTCTGGACCCGCCTCAGCTGTAGGGTTCCCAGGCCCCGCTGCCAGCTCAGGCGTCAAAGCCTTAATCCCGAGGCTCATGCGGCCTCACTCTTGCCAGTACCGTCCTCCCCCCGACGTGTGCATCCGGGAGGGGACATGGTGCTTTTGTTCCTTCATACATTGAATCCCCCCTGCTGAGCTTTTTTAATCTAAGGGAAGAAGATACTCCTTTATTGGACATAAAGGTCACTGGTATGTGCTCCCTGAACTTGAAAAGAGGCCTTTTTTTCTATCACCTTGACAAAGAAAGTTCCGAAGCAGACTACAACATACAGGCTGACGGTGCACTGCCACCTGTTCTCTCTACCTTCCCCTCCACGTTGGTGAGCACTCCATCCTCATCCGGGGCCTTCACACCCTAGCTTCCTTATCTCTGCTGCAACCCTGAAACGTACTTGCTGTTATCTCCACTTAATGCTCAGGGAAACTAGAGTCACGTGCCTGTGATCACAGAGATAGAAACAGGCAGAGCTTTGATTCAGAGCCGTCTCTGTTGGCTCCCAAGCAGATGTGCTTTTTACTCTGTGGCGTTGACAGAAAGACATCTGAGGCACTTGGAGACCACCGGAACCATTCTGAACAAAACATCAGGGCTCACGAATGGCACTTGGCAGGTGTTGGATAAGACGCCACTTTCGACGGCGAATGAGTCCTAGAAGGGGCCATATCACATATGATCATGCAGTTGCATTGACTTTATCTCGAAAATGTTAGGCACCTACAGTTACCTTTTCTTAATGGTAATGACAGTGGATGATAAAATTGTAGGCGAGCATCACGGATTGTGTAAGAATTTCTCAGTAGGAAAATCCTGACATCTAAGATAGGCTAGTGCTATTTCCTAGGTCTCTGAATTGACAGAGAATTAAACACATTTTTATTGCTCATGTAGGTACTGGGTAAGGTGATAATGATGACTTTAAATTGTGTCTGAGTGTGTCTTTTCCCGTCTGCCATATCGTCCCCAACACTCAAACGTGCTGCCCCAGTAAAGGAGAGAGCTGAGTAGAGTGGGGTCAAAGAACACGGGCTTCAGAATTCTGTGGCCTTGGGCTTGAATGCAAGCTCCACAAGTATGTGACTGTGGGAAAATTATATAATCTTTTAGTCTAGTCCCTAATTTGCAGTATTAATGTGAAGCTTAATGAAGATAATGTTATGTTATGCGCATATGGAAAGAGAAGAGAAGAGATTGGGTAGATTTTAGTACATTTAAATTAAAAATTTTTGTACAAAAAAAAGGCATTACAAACAGTGTTGAAAGATAAGCTTCAGACGGGGAAGATACTTACAAAGCTATCTAGAATCTGTGACAACCTAAAAAAATTTTTTAATGTTTATTTATTTTTGAGAGAGAGACAGAACATGAGTGGGAGAGGGGCAGAGAGAGGGGAACACAGAATCCGAAGCAGGCTCCAGGCTCTGAGCTGTCAGCACAGAACCTGACACAGGGGGCTCGAACCCACAGACCTTGAGATCATGACCTGAGCCGAAGTCAGATGCTCAACTAACTGAGCCACCCAGGTGCCCCATAGAATCCATAACAACCTTAAAAGTCAGTAAAAAAAAAAAAAAAAAAAAAGGATTTAAAACCCAGTGGAGAAAGAAAGGAAATAAAATTAATAAAATAATGACAGTTAATAATAAAGCAAGTTGAATGGCCAATATACAGAAAAAAAAATTTTTTTTAACTCACTGGTAATCAGAAAACTGAAAAAAAAAGAACTATCACTTCATACCCATCATGTCGGCAAACTCCAAGTTTGATAAGTATTGCTGAAGACTTGGTGAAATGAGAACTCCTCTTTCTGATGAGATTGAATTGAGACATCTATGGAAAAGTTCATATGGTTTTTATCCTTTCTCTCATTGGTGTGCTGAATCACACTGATTGATTTGCCAATATTGAACCACACTTGCATCCCGGAAATAAATCCCACTTGATTGCGGTGAGTTATTTTTTTAAATGTATTGTTAGGTTCAGTTTGCTACTGTTTTGTTAAGGAATCTCGCATCTAGAGGTGTTGGCCTGTAGTTCTCTTTTATTGTAATGTCCTTACCTGGTTTGACTGCCAGGGTACCACAGGCCTCATGGAATGACTTTGGAAACTTTCATTCCTTTTCCTTGGAATAGTTTGAGAAGAACAGGTATCAACTCATCCTTAAATGTTTGATAGAATTCACCTCCAAAGTCAACTGGTCCTACACTTTTGTTTGTTGGGAGTTTTTTGATTGCTGATTCAATTTCATTGCTGACTACTGATCTGTTCAAATTTCTATTTCTTCCTGCTTCAGTTTTGGGAAGTTACAGATTTCTAGGAATTTATCCATTTCTTCTAGCCTATCTAATTTGTTGGCATATGGTTTCTCATAATATTCTCTTAGGATTATGTTTCTTTTTTTTTAATTATTTTAGAGAGACAGAGAGAGAGAGAGACTTTGTGCGCACACAAGCGAGCTGGAGAGAAGGGCAGAGGGGAGAGCAAGACAGAATCTCAAGCAGGCTCCACATGTAGTGTTGAGCCTGACGTAGGGCTCAATCTCAACTGTGAGATCATGACCTGGGCCAAAATCAAGAGTCAGACACTCAACCAACAGAGCCACACAGGCACCCTGATTGTATTCATGTGGTGTTGGTTATTTATTCTTGCATTTCTTACTTTGTTTGAGTTCTCTCTCTCTCTCTCTCTCTCTCTCTCTCTCTCTCTCTCTCTCTCTCCCCCTCTCCCCCTCTCTCTCCCCCCACTCCTTCCCTTCCTCCCTCCCTCCCTCCCTCTCAGAATTTGACTAAAAGTTTTTCAATTTTATGGATCTTTTCAAAAAGTCAGCTCCTGGCTTCATTGATTTGTTCCGCTGTTTTCTAAGTTTCTATTTCATTTATTTATGATCTAATCTTTATTATTTCCTTCCTTTTACTGGTTTGCGGTTTTGTTTGATCTTCTTTTCCTAGCTCCTTGAGGTGTAAAGTTAGGTTGTTTATTTGAGATTTTTCTTGCTTCTTGAGGTAGGCCTGTATTACTATAAACTTCCCTATTTGCACAGATTTTGCTGCATCCCAAAGATTTTGGACCATTGTATTTTCATTTGCTTTTATCTCAATGTATATTTTTTATTTCCTCTTTGATTTCTTGGTTGACACATTCGTTGTTCAGTAGCAGGATATTTAACCTCCATGTATTTGTGTTCTTTCCTGGTTTTTTCTTGTGGTTTATTTCTAGTTTCATACCATTGTGGTTGGAAAAGATGCATGGTATGACTTTAATCTTTTTTAATTTGTTGCGACCTGATTTTTTTGGGGGGGGGCCTAACTTGATCTATTCTGGAGAATGTTCCATGTATACTTAAAAAGAATGTATTCCATAGTTTTAGGATGGAATATTCTGAATATATTTCTTAGTGACATCTGGTACAATGTGTCATTCACAGGCACTGTTTCCTTGTTGATTTTCTGTTTGGATGATCTGTCCACTAATGTAGGCAGGGTGTTAAAGTATCCCACTATTATTGTATTATTATAAACGACGTCCTTTATGTTTGTTAATAGGTGCTTTTTGTATTTGGGTGCTAGCATGTTGTCACATAAATATTTTCAACTTCTCTGTCTTCTTGTTGAATTATCTCCTTTATGATGATATAGTATCATCCTTTGTCTCTTGTTACAGTCATGTTTTTAAAGTCTATTGTGTCCAACATAAGTATTGCTGCCCCAGATTTCTTTTGACATCCATTGGCATGATAAATGCTTTTCCATCTCTCACTTTCAATCTGCAGGTGTCTTTAGGTCTGAAATGGGACCCTTGTAGGCAGCACATAGATAGTTTTTTTTTTTTTTAATCCATTTAGTCACCCTATGCCTTTTATTGGAACCTTTAGTCCATTTACATTCAAATTATTGATAGGATGTACTTAGTGCCATTTTGTTACTTGTTTTATGGTTGTTTTTATGGGACTTTCTTTGGTGATATACTTGGATTCATTTCTCTTTATTTTTTTCATATTTATTACAGGTTTTTTGATTTGTGGTTACTGTTAGGTTTATATATATTATGCACATGGCAGTCTATATTAAGTTGATGTTTGCTTAAGTATCAATCCATTCTAGAAGCATTAAATTTGTACTCCTTTCCCTCCATGTTTTAGGTAAATGCTCTCATACTTTACATTTTGTATTTTGTGAATCCCTTGACTGACTTTTATAAATATAGTTACTTATACTGCTTTTGTGCTTCCTGCTTTTCTTACTCCTGCTGTGGTCTTTCCCTTCCACTCAAAGAATCCCCTTTAACCTTTCTTGTAGAGCTGGATTAGTGGTCATTAATTCCTTCAAATTTGTTTTCTTGGGAAATTCTTTATCTCTTTCTGTTATGAAAGATGGCCTTACTAGATAGAATATTCTTGGATGCAGGGTTTTTCATTTGTTTGTTTAGTGTCAGCACTTTGAATATATCATGCCACTCCTTTCTGGCCTGCAAAGTTTCTGCTGAAAAATCTGCTGATAGCCTTTTGGGATTTCCCTTGTATGTAACAGTCTTCTCTTTTGCTGCCTCTAAAATTCGTTATCATTACTTTTTTCCATTTTAATTACTATGTGTTTTGGTGTAGACCACCTTGGCTTGATTTTGAGGTGAAGGGTAGAGTTGGATCTCTGTGCCTTCTGAATCTGGCTATCTGTTTCTTTCCCCAGATTAGGGATGTTTTTAGATAAGTTTTCTTCAAATAAATCTTCCTCCCCTTTTCTTTCTCTTCTTCTGGGATCCCTGTGATGCAAATGTTATTGTTTGGTGGTGTCACCAAGTTACTTTAATCCATTTTCAATTTTTAGATATGTATCCTTTTTGTCTCTTTCCTGTCCAACTTGATTGCTTTCCATTGCTCTGTCCTCCAAGTCACTGATCTGTTTTTCTGCTTCCTCTAGTCTACTATTTATTACCGCTTGTGTATTTTTTTTCATTTTAGTTACTGAGTTCTTCATCTTGGATTTTTTTTTATGGTTTCTATGTCTTTGTTGAGGGCCTTACTGTAGACCCCCACTCTTTTCTTGAATGCAGTGAGTATTTTTATGACCATTACTTTAAATTCTCTATCTGGTGTATTACTTATCTCCATTTTATTTAGGTCTCTTTCTGTGATATTTTTCCTGTTCTTTCACTTGGGACATATTTCTCTGTCTCCTCATTTTGTCTAACTCTTGCTGTATGTTTCTAAGTGTTAGGGAAGTCAGCTATGTCTCATGTTCTTGAAAGTAGCAGCCTTATGAAGAAAAGTCCTGTAGTGCCCTGCAGTGCAGTGTCCCCTGTTTCCTAGAACCTAGTGCTTCAGGAGTGTCTCCTGTGTATGTTGCTGTGTTGTATGTGCCCTGTTGTTATTGTTGAGCCATGTCTGCCTTGAGTCCGGCCATCGGCATTGGCTCTCCTGGCCTGCTGTTGGCAGGGTTTGGTCCCTTTGATGTTGGTGGGCCAGTCTGGTGCCATGTTGGCCTGAGTGGATGCAGACCAGGTGTTTGCCAGAGATGCAGTAGCACTGAACTGCAGAATGCTCTCCTTATGTTGTCCCCTGAGAAGCTTTAGTCGGAGAGCTGGGCCTGCAGTCAGACCAGATGTCTGCCCCCCAGCCCAGAGGCTTATCTTCTCCTCTCCCCAGAACAGGACTCACTTTGGGGTGGCAATGGCCCCTGTTGAGACTGCTTGTACCCTGCTAGGCTTGTGAACCACTTCGGAGAACAACTGCTGAGGGCAGATCGGTGAGGGCAAGTGTCTGCAGGAGAGTATATGGGCAAGGCAAGCTGTTAGCAGGTTACTGCAGAGTGTTCACTCTGTGCTGATTTGTGTAGACATCCATGTACCTAGGCTGGGGGGCAGGAGAGGGAAATGGCACTCACTAACTTCTTTATTCTTGGAGAAGTCTCCTAAAGATCCTGGCCCCTCTAGCACTTGCACGTACCCCAGTCATATACCCATCTACCCCTCCCAGGTACAGTCTCAGGGATCAGTTTTCTTCCTGACTGTCTCTCTCCCCTTCCTACTGGATGTGGCCCCTTCTTTACCTTCAACAATGGAAAGTCTGTTCTGCCAGTCTTCAGGCCATTGCCCGGCTTACTTACACTGATGAGGGTGTTAACTAGGTGTATCCATGGGATGAGGTGAGCCTGGGTCCTCCTACTCTGCCGTCTTCCCTGGACGTCCACCACAAATCTTTTGTTAAATTTATTCTTAGAGACTTGATACCTGGGAAAGTAAATGCTATATGTTAAAGCACAATTTCTAATTTCTAATTGTGCCATAATGTATAGAGATAATTGATTTTTATTTATTCACTTGGTGTCCTATTTCATTTGGTCTGTTTACTTTTTAGTAGTACATTTTAATAATTTACTGGTATATTCTTTCAGATTTTCTATATACACAACCACATAAGCTGTGAGTAATACAGGTTTTCTCCTACCCTACCTTCCCTATGTCTTTTTCTTCTACTCTACTGACCAGAACTTGCGCAATGGTGTTGACTAGAGGTGGCGATGGTGGGCACTTTTGCATCTTTCTGACTCTCAGAGGGAAATCTTTCCATTTTTCTCCTTAAGAATTTTTTCCTTCCAGGTTTTTGATAGATAATGGATCAGGTAAGAGATGTTCTTTTCTATTCTACATTTGCCAAGAACATGTATGTTTTAAAGTGTCACAACTGGATATTAAATTTATTTGGACTCTTAGTCTACATTTTCTAGAAGATTACTTTCTTCGCAATCAGTAAATAGGGTGAATGGCATCCATGGATCCATTGCCTCTTTAAGCACTAGAGACTAGAAAATAACCTCTAAGTCGTACTTAGGTTGTACTTGACACTGACATTATAGCGCTATTCTTCTCATGTGGGACTCCATTGAGCCACTTAAATGGAATTTAGGGACACTAGGGGTCAACATATGTCCCTTGGCCGAAACCTGTAAATATTTGCTTACCTTTCTACCTTACTTTAGTCATATTTTGGGACGTTGGAGTATTCCTTTGTTTCTTGCCAACTCATCATGCTTTTAGAAAGATGTTATTAAATATTTTACCTTGTGTGTTTAGTTGTTTCCAATAGCTGGTTCTTTAGGGCATCCATCACACATACTGTTGGGAACAGCAGCCAAATATATTATTTATTTAAAAACATTTTTTGAAGTAAATGTGGCACATTGTAAACTTGGATTAAATCTCAGGGAAGCATACTTTGTTGTTACCTGATATCTGTAGTTTTCATTTTTTTAATAATAAACATAATTTCTTTGTATCTTTTAAAATGATGTGTCTATTCTGCTTATCAGGGAAAGCATTTCACACATTTAAAATCTTTGACTTTTCCTTCTCTTTAAATGACTCTCGTTTGCTTTCGGTGTCAATGTCATTTTCCCTATGGCCCTTCTGAGAGGAATATTACACCCATCTTCTTCACATGTTTGGTGATAGGGAACCCTTAGAGCCATAAGCAGGAGCCTAAGGGCATTTCTGCTGCTTTTGCCTATAAAGAGTCGTGACCCTTAAATCTTCATACTAACTTTATACCGTTTTCATTTCTTTGTGAAAATCACCTGCCCTTTCCCCCTGGTCTTTGGGGAGTCAGAGGTAAGGGGCTTTTCTCTATGGCTTTCCACCCATCACCCGTTTCTGCTTCCAAATACAGATTGAAGGCATTACATGTCCAGGACAGAACTCGCCGTGCCTGATGAGGATGTCCTCTGTTAAATGACTCACTAGGAAGGAAAGGACCCACATAATGGGCTTTTAGGGACTGAAGTTTATAAAGCTGAGCAATCATAAAAGGAATTCTTTCAGCTTCAGAGATGTCCTAGGGCTAAAATTTTAACCAGAACAGAATAAACATGAAATCCAATTAAATTAAAAATTTTCTTTTCATTATTACTTTTGATATATTTTGTATCTTTTGTGCCCATGTCAATATCTATTAGAAAAACAGATGGATAGATACTTTGTTTCTAAGTACATACACTGAGCTAAAAGACTTTTCCTTTGGACACTTGTAGAATCATTGACATATGATTGTTTCCTTCAGAGTACTATAGGTGTACTATGTGTAGGATTCTGTGTGTATCTATTTTAGTTCTACCTTTTGGGGAAGATTTGACATTTTAAAGAAGCAAATTTATAAAAATTCAGATAAAACTCCCTTTTTCCAGTATCCAATATAATTTGAGTATGCTTGTGCATTGTAAGGAATCAAGAGATCAAAAAGCCAATTTTCTTTTTCAACTATACATTCAGTACTTTTAAATAAATGTAAACAAAAATAACAGATTTAAGGGATGATGAAATTGGCAGGATGTAGGCATCTCATGTTCTGTGGCAGGAAATATTTTCCAATTTTTATTCCTCCAATAAAAGGTTTCAATTTGGCTTTTTAATGTCCTAAGGAATATAACAACTATTTCTGAGTTTTTAAATGTCTTTTAATCTTTTAAAAGATTGTTGATCCATAAAATTCATAAAAAATTTCATAAAATTACTCCTTTGCCATTGTATTTTTTCAAAGCAAATCCCAGATACAGTGCAGCTCTGTGTTTATGTGAGATAATAAAAAAGCACAGCTCAGGATGATGCATATGTGACTTACATTTACTTGCATTTGTTTTATGAGAGACGTTAAGATGGCAGGAGAAGATAAGAGCCATAATAAAGAAAAAGGCATTATTATTGTCAGTAGATAATACGTAAACTTTGGAGACATCAAAGATAAGTGAAATAGTCTTAGCATTTGCACATAAGTTGGAACAGAAATATCTCTATAGTACGAAACAGCATGTTAATACTACACGGTGATACCATAGCTTACTGCAAATTCCCTTCTGTATGTGTGCATTTCCTTGAGCTACTCAAAAGGAGTCCACACGGAGTTACGAATAATGCCTGGCATTTACACAGTCGTGATCTGTATTTCATTGAAAAGTTATGGTGCATGCTTTAACGTTCGAGTTCTCCTGGATAATACAGAACTCATCCTGCATCAATGCATCTTTTCAGGGATCTTTGAAGGATTGACTCTCCCATAACTCGTTACCCACCTGTTTCTTCTTTTCTTCTACCTTCTCTTAGTCAACAATGCCATAGTATTTTCTTTGTCTCCTTTTTTTTGTTTGTTTCAGAATATGCATCTACACATAATACATACATACATACTTTCACGCATTTAACTAGGAAGGGCCGATTGTTTAAAGAAATACCATTCTGGCCATAGTATTAAGTTAAATTCACTTTCCAACTGCTGGTCATTTCGATGTACTTAGATCTCTTTGCAAGCAAGAAATCGAGAACCCTAGTAATGTAGTAATGTCACTCTAGTAATGTAGCAGATTGAGAGCCATCCAGAAAATCTGAAATCGGAGCAGCTGAGGAAGTGAAAGAAGCATTCGTGATCAAAACATTTGCCTTCCTTTTGAGAGTTTCTAAATGAGAGGTTTTTCTTTTCCACTCCTTTTTCCCTAAAAATCTGTGAAGTGGTATTAAAATACCACTTGAAGAACAACCAAAAGAAAATAAAATTTGCCACCACCACCACCAGGGAGCTAACTGACACGCACAGAGTGGCCATCCCTGACACACACATTTACTTAGGATGAATTGTTGTTTATCACCATTGCCCCCACACGCATGTCCTTAGAATGAACTGTTGTTTGCTATTAAAACCCTTGAACCTTAACTGTAGAAGATGGAACCAAGGCCCACGAATTGATTCCTGTGTTCCCTTCCTCTTCTGTATCCTTTATCAATAATAAGTGGTATTCTGTTAGCCGCTATTAGGATTGTTAACTTTTGAGGATATGCAGGTGAGGAGTCAAAGCTAATGATCCTATGTAAAGCCAAAATAATGCACATATTCTATTACTTCAGAGTGTACATATTTAAAATTGTGAAGCCTGGAGGAAATAGTTACCTAAAATAAGTTTGACGTTGCCTCTGTATCTCTTTCCCTGGGGAAGTCGAGAGAACAGCTGTTGTGGGACAATGGTCTACGGTGACCAGTGGAAAGGAAAGTAATCCAGGAAGTGTTAGTAAGATCCAAAAACCCATTTCCTGTCTTTTCAAGCAAACTCTCAAAGAAATATTATTCTTTCTAAATCTATGGTCCATTACTTCAAGACTAGTTTTAATCTAAGGGATTAAAAACCTGTTATTATCCAAATGATTGGCAAGAATAACCGGAGATAGACATTTTTAATACTGCCCCCCTTTTTAAAGATAGGTTATGTTAATAAGTTCTTTGCAAATTCTATTAAAGAGTAGGCACCTTTCTGATTTAGCGAAATTCAAATCTGTCTTTGCTTTTGTAGTCACTTTGCAAGCCTTATACATTCTCTACACAATTGGATGGAAGAAATTTTGTTTCCATTTAGGATGAAGATAATGTTTTTTTAACTATTATTTCTGTGTGATGGCATGTCTTATGTGACACATGAGCATCTCCTTTTCAACTTCCTTCCCTCCTTTTTTTGAGAATGTTGACATAAACCCACTCAATTAAAATAACATTACAATCTTACCTGACTTATTCATAATGTGCCATTATGTAGGCTGACTAAACCTGGAGATTGTGTCAATTGAGGAGAGAGTGTATCCCTGAGTTTTTGTACTACTGATCACTGATGGGAGGGGAGGGGGTTCTTTTTCTTGCTTGTGCCTCTGCCTATACTCAGTGACATTCTGCATAATATAATATGCTTGTGATGAAAATACAGGTTCCATAGACAAAATGAGAATAGACAAAGAATCAGGGAAGGCATAGAAGATAGACTGTGATACGTAAGATCATTAACTATAGCATTTTTTTTTTTTTTGCTTTTTTTTCCCCAATTTTCTTAACATCGATGATGACACTTAGAAGCATTTTTCAGGCTACTAAAAGGGTTTGCTTTTTCCCTACATAATCCAGCTAAAGAAATATTAGGTAAAAGTATGAGAATAAACATGATAAACTTTTGAGTTAGTGAATGTCAGTATAACATGTGAGACTGTCATGAATCTATTTCATTTACCACCCTGAACTCTGTGTATCTGTATTTCCCTTATCACATCCCTCTTCATAATGTTTTCTGTTGTTTAAGCATCTGGATTCTCCTTTCTCCCTGGTGCCATTCCACTTTTATGGCCAATCCTCACTGTGTCCTGACTGAAGGCTGTCACACTTTAGGAGACAGGGTCTTGCCTGTGCCACTCATTAACTGATACCTTTCAAGAAGGCACTTAACTTCACTGGAACCAGGTCTCCTCCGTTGTAATCCACCATGGTTTCCCGATTGACTTAAGGTGCAGCTCTCTAAGTTTGATGATTCATTTATTTTTAGCATGAATGCCTTTTTGGCCCAAACTTCATGAGCCTGACACTGTTCCCTTTGGCAAGCCTAGGTGGTCAGCTGTGAAGGTAAAACAGAAGTATTATTAGGCCGCTTGCGAAGGAAACAACTCAGATATGGAATGTTGTAAGAATAGTAGTAGTAAAGAAGTCTTTTTTTTTTTTAATTTTTTTTCAACGTTTATTTATTTTTGGGACAGAGAGAGACAGAGCATGAACAGGGGAGGGGCAGAGAGAGAGGGAGACACAGAATCGGAAACAGGCTCCAGGCTCTAGGCTCTGAGCCATCAGCCCAGAGCCCAACGCGGGGCTCGAACTCCCGGACCGCGAGATCGTGACCTGGCTGAAGTCGGACGCTTAACCGACTGCACCACCCAGGCGCCCCTAAAGAAGTCTTAAAAAGTCTTGCTTGAACCTTCTTGCCTCTCCCAGCAGTCATGCCTTTCACATATATACATTCTTCGAGCAAACATGGACTAACCCTCCTAACACCAGGCACTGTCACGCTCTTGGGGCCCAGATGTGAACCAGAGTCAGAGTATCAGTCAGGAGGAGACAGATAAGAAAGCTGACATTTTCCTTTGCTGAGCAATGTGTAAACTGATAGGGACGCACCCAGGAGGCACAGAAAGGTTGGGACACCAACCCGTCGGAGAAATCATTCTTCAGTCTTCCTTCTTCCTCCTCGTACATTTTTTTTCAGCTCATCTGTATCCCTCTCAATCCTTTATTGTAGCACTAGTGCCCCAAAACGGGCTGTGGAGTCAGACTTCTTGCCGTGGAGTCTAAACTCCTTTACCTGGTTATTCTGGGGTCCTGGAAAGTCATCGAGCCTCTATGTCAGTTTTCTAATCTGTAAAATGGGGATAAGAGTCATGGTGCCCTGCTGGCAGGGATCATGATTTTTTTGAATTATGTTTTCGAATTCTAATACATTGAGCACAAGTATTAGAAGAAGAAAGGATTCGAGTCATCAAAAACAATAACAACATTAACTACTTGTCAATAAATAGGAATTCCTTAGATTTACTAAAACGGAATACAGGTAAAGTTGTAACACTGACCATTAACTGAAACCAAGGCATCATTTTTTCTTTTCCGCATGTTCTGAGACCAGATCCTTCCATCCTCCTAGGTCCCATGAACAACAGAGCCCCATGTACTGGAGAAATAACTTCCCCACATATTTTAAGGAGCCTATTTAATTTTGTTTACAAACACATACCAAACAGTGTCGTATTTTGTTCTTTTTTTGTGAGATTTTTCTTAAGAAATTGTGATTAGCGGTACAGTGGCCAGAACCTGGTAAGAGGGAGGCCTCCACATTTTATTTAATTTGCTGCTATTTTGTTGCCATATTGTTCAGGCAGCCTGTACTGTTTTTTGGAATTGAAATGTGATTTGAGGAAAGTTCCACCATTATGAATATGGTTTTGCTTGAATCCCCCAGAACTTTCTTTTCAATTACCATTTTAAGGTCCACTAAGATGTATTTTCTTTTTTATTTAGTACTTTAACAGACTTTGCATAATCAAACTATTTTTTTATGTTTTTATTTTAATTCCAGTTAGTTAACATATAGTCACATCATATAGCTTCGGGGGTACAATACAGTCATTCACCACTTCATACATCACCCAGTGCTCATCACAAGTGCCCTCCTTAATCCCTATCACTTGTTTCCCCCCCCCCCCCCCGCCCCCACCATGGACCTCCCCTCTGGTGACCATCAGTTTGTTCTCTATAGTTGAGAGTCTGTTTCTTGGTTTGCCTCTTTCTCTCTCTTTTTTTTTCCTTTACTCATTTGTTTTGTTTCCTAAATTCGACATATGAATGAAATTATATGTTGTCTTTCTCTGACTGGCTTACTTCAGTTAGCATAATACTCTCTAGCTCCATCCATGTCACTGCAAATGGCAATAATTCATTCTTTTTTATGGCTGACTAATCTTCCTTCGTATATAGAAACCCCATCTTTTTTGTCCATCCACCAGTTGATGGACACATGGGCTGTTTCCATAATTTGGCTATTGCACATAACGCTACTATAAACATTGGGGTGCATGTATCCTTTTGAATTAGTGTTTGTCTATTTGGGGGAAAATCTCCAGTGCAATTACTGGATCATAGGGCAGTTCAATTTTTACCTTTTGGATGAGACTTCCTATTGTTTTCTACAGCGGCTGTACCAGTTTGCACTCCCACCAACAGTATAGGAGGGTTCCTTTTGTCCCACATCCTCACCAACACCTGTTGTTTCTTGTGTTGTTTATTTTAGACACTCTGACAGGTGTGAAGTGATATCTCATGGTGGTTTCGACTTGCAATTCCCTGATGATAAGTGAGGTTGAGCATCTTTTCATGTGTCTGTTGGCCATCTGGATGTCTTCTTTGGAAAATGTTTATTCATGTCTTCTGCCCATTTTTTAGATTGGATTATTTGTTTTTTTGGTGTTGAGGTGTATCCATTTTTTATAGGTTTTGGATCCGACCTTTTATTATAAACATCATTTCCAAGTACCTTCTCGCATTGTGTAGGCTGCCTTTGAGTTTTGTTGGTGGTTTCCTTCACTGTGCAGAAGCTTTTTATCTTGATGAAATCCTAATAGTTTATTTTTGTTTTTGTTTGCGTTCCTCAGGAGACATAACGTAGAAAAATGTTGCTACAGCCGATGTCAGAAAAATTACTGCCTATGCTCTCTTCTAGCATTTTCACAGTTGCAGGCCTCACATCTAGGTCTTTAATTCATTTTGAATTTATTTTTGTACATGGTGTAAAAAAGTGGTCAGTTTTGGGGCGCCTGGGTGGCTCGGTCGGTTAAGCGTCCGACTTCGGCTCAGGTCATGATCTCACGGTCCGTGAGTTCGAGGCCCGTGTCGGGCTCTGTGCTGACAGCTCAGAGCCTGGAGCCTGTTTCAGATTCTGTGTCTCCCTCTCTCTCTGCCCCTCCCCCGCTCATGCTCTGTCTCTCTCTGTCTCAAAAATAAATAAACGTTAAAAAAAAAATTAAAAAAAAAAAGTGGTCAGTTTCATTCTTCATGTTGCTGTCCAGATTTCCCAACACCATTTCATTTGTTGGTGAGACTGTTCTTTTGCCATTGGATATTCTTTCCTGCTTTGTCAAAGATTCATTGATCGTACAGTTGTGGGTTTATTTCCATATTTTCTATTCTGTTCCACTGATCTCTATTTTTTGTGCCAGTACCATACTGTTTTGATGACTACAGTTACGTAATAGAATTTGAAGTGAGAATTGTGATGCCCCCCCACCTTTGCTTTCCCCGCCTCCCAAGACTACTTCAGCTATTTGGGGTCTTATGTGGTTCCATACAAACTTTAGGATTGTTTGTTCTAGTTCTGTGAAAAATGCTGTTAGTATTTTCACATGGATTTCATTAAATGTGTAGATGGCTGGGGTGCCTGGGTGGTTCAGTCAGTTGAGTGTCCAACTTCGGCTCAGGTCATGATCTCATGGTTTGTGAGCTCAAGCCCTGTGTTGGGGTCTGTGCTGACAGGTCAGAGCCCGGATCCTGCTTCAGATTCTGTGTCCCCCTCTGCCTTGGCCCCTCCCCCACTCATGCTTTGTATCTCTCTCTCTCTCTCAAAAAATAAACATTAAAAAAATTTTTAAGGTAGATTGCTTTGGATAGTATAGACATCTTAATGGTATTTATTCTTCTAATCCCTGAGCTTGCAATGTATTTCCATTCTTCTGTGTTTGGATTCTTTCATTAGTGTTTTATAATTTTCAGGGTATAAATTGTCCACCTCTTTGGTTACATTTTTTACTAGGTATCTTATTATTTTGGATGCAGTTGTAAATGGGATTGTTTTCTTAATTTCTGCCACTTCATTGTTGGTGTGTAGAAATGCAACAGGTCTCTGTTGTAACCTGCAACTTTACTGAATTCATTTCTCAGTTTTTGTAGTTTTTTGGTGGAGCCTTTCACTTTTTCTATATAAAGTATCATGTCTTCTGCAAAGAGGGAAAATTTTACTTCTTCCTTACCAATTTGTATGCCTTTTATTTCTTCTTGTCTGATCGCTGTGGCTAGGACTTCCAATACTGTGTTGGATGAAAGCTGTTAGAATGGATATCTCTTTATTATTCCTGACCATAGAGGAAAAGCTCTCAGTATTTCCCCATTAAGGATGATGTTAGCTGTGGGTTTTCATATATGGCCTTTATTATGTTGACATATGTTCCCTCTAACTCAAATTTGTTGAGGGTTTTTTCCATGAATGGATGTTACACTTTGTCAAATGCCTGTTCTGTGTTTATTGAAATGATAATATGTTTTTTTTTTATCCTTTCTCTTGTTGATGGGATGTATAATATTTATTTGCAAATACTGAACCATGCTTGCATCCCAGGAATAAATCCCACTCAATAGTGGTGATGATTTTCTTAATGTATTTTTTGATTCGGTTTGCTCCTCTTTTGTTGAGAATTTTGCATCTATGTTCATCAGGGGTATTGGCCTATAGTTCCCTTTTTTATTGGTGTCTTTATCTGGTTTTGCTGTCGGGGTAATTCTGACCCTATAGAATGAGTTTGGAAGTTTTCCTTCCTTTCCAATTTTTGGAATAGTTTAAGAAGAGTAAGTGTTAATTCTTTAAATGTTTGGTAGAATTCGCCTGTAAAGCCATCTGGTCCTGGACTTTGGCTTCTTGGGAGTTTTTTCATTACTGACCCAATTTATTTGCTGTTTATCAATTTGTTCAAATTTTCTATTCTTGATTCAGTTTGGGAAGTTTACATATTTCTAGGAACTTATCCATCTCTTCTAAGTTATCCAGTGTGGTGACCATTGGTTTTCATAATCTCTTATTTGTATTTCTGTGGTGTTGGCTTTTATTTCCCCTCTCTCATTTGTGAATTTATTTATTTGAGTCCTTTCTCTTTTTGATAAGTCTGGCTAAAGGTTTATCAGTTTTATTGTTTTTGTTTTTCCCAAACAACCAGGTTCTAGTTTCATTGATCTGTTCTATTGTTTTTGTTTGTTTTTGATTTTTTAGTTTCTGCATCACCTACTTCTGCTCTGATCTTTATTATTCCCTTCTTCTTCTGTTTTTAGGTTTTGTGTGTTGTTCTTTTTCTGGCTCTTTTAGGTGCAAGGTTAGGTTGTTTGAGATTTTTCTTGCTTTTAAGGTAGGCCTTTATTACTATATACTCCCCTCTTAGGATCGCTTTTACTGCATCCCAAAGGTTTTGGGACGGTTGTGTTTTTATTTTCATTTGTTTCCATGTACTTTTTTATTTCTTCTTTTATTTATTGGTTGCCTCATTCATTTTTAAGTAGCATGCTATTTAGCCTCTGTGTATTTGTGGTCTTTCCATATTTTTTCTTGTGGTTTATATCTAGTTTCATAGTTTTGTGGTCAGGAAAGATGCATGCTATGACTTAGATCTTCTTGAATTTGTTGAGGCTGGTTTTGTGGGCTATTATGGTATGTATTATGGAGAATGTTCCATGTGCACTTGAAAAAAAATGTATTTTTCTGTTTTAGGATGGAATGTTCTGAAAATATCTGTTATTTCCATCTGTTCCAGTGTCATTCAAAGCCATTGTTTCCTTGTTGACTTTCTGCTTATCTAATCTGTCCATTTTGTAAGTGGAGTATCAAAGTCCCCTGCTATTAAAGTATTATTATTGATTAGTTCCTTTATGTTGGTTATTAACTGTTTTTATTTATTCAGGTACTATCATGTTGGGTACATAAATATTTATAATTGTTATATCTTCTTTTGGACTGTCCCCTTCATTATTATATAGTGTTTTTCTTTTCTGTTGTTACATTTCTTTGTTTTGAAGTCTATTTTGTCTGAAATAAGTATAGCTACTCTGGCATCCTTTTGACCTCCATTTGCAGAATAGATGTCTCTCCATACCCTCACTTTCAATCTTCAGGTATCCTTATGTCTAAAATGGGTCCATAGACAAACTGATCATAAGACAAAACTTAAGGTTTTGCTTAAGCTGTTTTCTACATCCTGAAACATTGCTTTTCTCTTCGTTAATAACTACATTCCTAGGAAATTTCATATGTGGCAATATGGATTCTGCATCTTACACAGTGTGCTGATGTCACTTAAGAACTTAAAAAGGGCATGCCTCTTAGGAATGCTTTATTAAGGCTCCTTTCAGAAATTGTTTCTCAGCTCAGAAGACTTCTAAATCAATGTGTTTGAGTGTTACCAACCATTCTGCAAAGAACAGGATGAAGGAAGCATAAAGATGTCATTTTTACCGATAGGGAACATCCAACTCATTTTATAATTTCCACTCAAGACCTTGGAAGACATCTGTTCACTGTTCAGCTTTTTCTATATTTCTTGCCCTCAGATTCTCCTGAGTGTTAGTTCTTTGAATTTGAGTTTGACTTTTGGTAAAAAAAAAAGATTTCCCACATTCATAATATTCATAATCTGATGGAAATATGGTTTTGGCCAGACTTCAAGCAGAGTCTGAAATGAGGCAAGTCTGGGATGGTACCTGAGTCACCAGCATGGTAAGAAAAATACTGAACGTACTGGAGGGTTAAAAGTATGAGAACAGTGACAGTTCCTGACTTGCCCACTCAGCTGAAAAGGGGTCAGCCAACTTTTTCTTCAAAGACTGGATAATAAATATTTTCAGCTTTGCAGGCCTTACAGTCTCTGTTGTACTTGTTCAGCTTTGCCTTTGGAGCACAGAAATGGCCATTGACAAAACATATGTGGTCAGAGGTGGCTGTGTCCCCATACAACTTTACAAGAACCTAATAAGTAATACTTTCTGGGCAAAGGGGCACAGCTCAAATCATGATGTCATGATGTCAGAATCGTTAGCCTAAGAGTAGATTTCACCCCGGGAACATCATAATCACAGCTTTTCATTTGTTTTCATTTTCCCAAATATACATGCCTGTCCCCACTTAACCCAGAACATAGAAGAATCTACAGGAACATCTGGGAGAGCTCACAAAACCCAGATGAGTCCCTGGCCTTCCCACTGCCACTTCTCCCGTTGATATAAGCACTGGTGAAAACACAGGTGTAAATATTTTATGCAGAAGGCTGCTCCCATTACCCACCATGCCTTGCAACCAGTGCCATTAGCCTGGTTTTAGGACCAACCTCCAGAGTACTCCTAAAACACAGCAATAATGAGCTCTAGGGGAAAAAAAAAATGCCAAATGTGGCAGCTGCAGTCTGACTTTTAAAGACTTTCCGCCTTAGTCCTTCTGTTCTGTCCCTTCTGGACGTATTTATTACCCCAATGTCGCACACCTCCCATGCTCGGTTCAGGAGGAAAATCTGTTCTGTCAGTGTTAGACAGTTCTTTGAGCTCCAGCCTGTGTAGCAAGTAGGAGCCAGCGCTTAATTTTAGAATGCTGACTGCCCGGAGCAAAATGTGACATGATTAGTTTGTGTTCATTAGTGTTGGTGGAGAGATTTTGTCTGCTCGAGTTTGCAAAACAGCCGGAAGTAAAATTTTGCAAAGAGCTCTTTCCTTTAAGTCGGTGCCTTTAGGGAGACATCCGGGCCTTATTTTTAGAATTCATTTCTCTTGCTACATAATTCTGGGCTGGATAGATCAGATGGTGTAAACGAGCCTGTGGGTGTTTTGCCAGAAATCTACATGTGCTTTTATTGTCCTCTCCAACTATTTTACTTCTCAAAAATATGTGTCACTGGTCAGAAGGAGGACTGGAACTATAGACATGGACAATTCAACAGAAATATCCTCCTTTTTCCTTTGATGGTAAAATAATCTCCTCCTATCCCCCACCACCTGGGGCCTATACTTCCCTAATCCCAACATATACTTTGTTCTTATTACTAAACTCATCTTTTGTAGGTGATCCTTTGCTTCTCCTGGAAACAGGTGTCTTAAAGAGAACAAGCATGGATTTCTTATTTGACCTGTTACCACTTGTAATGTCCAATCTTGCTCCTTCCCATTATTTAAAAATAATAGTAATAATTAACTCTCATGGGTCTAAATGGACCTGATGATGGTTTGAATAGACGGGTTATGATGAGGAGTAGTTGGATTAGATAAATATTTAAAAACTAGTGCTCATAGTTCTCGCTAATGGGATGCCAGGGAAAGAGGAGTCAGGATAATTGCAGGGTATGGGGGTTTGAGGTAGACAAATAGGTACCATTTCTTGACATGGGGGCGGTGGGTCGAGGCAAAATAGAGTTTGACGGAGTATAAATCACAACTTCACATACGATAATTACGAAGTGCCTGTTAATCATCCAAGTGGCACTCAGGGCTACAGAGGAATGGAGACAATAAGGTACATAACTAAGATGTCCTCTGGGATGCTGGGCAGAGGCGTGTGGCACAGTTTCAGGAACCTTGACAACAGTTCTGTAAGTTACCTGTTTCTTTCATTGCAAGAAAACATAACTTCCTGGTTGTATCATGCTTTTATGTATTTTTAAGTATTAGTATTAGGAAGACTAAGAAATTATCTCTTGGAAATTCAGTACGTTATAAATGTACTTCTCTCCTATTTTCTGGATGACAGAATATTCTAGAATATTAGAATATTCTAACTCAAGAATGGATTTGCCTAATTAGAAGTATTCTTCAGGCATCCACATTCGTTGTTTCAAATTGAATTGAGATCCACTAGGTGTAACCTATAACATGTTTTCCAGAATATGTAGTGCTTTCTAGGGTGAAATTATTATCATTTTTTAAATGTTTCATTTATTTTTGAGAAGGTGGGGAAGGGCAGAGAGAGGGAGTGAGACGATCCCAAGCAGGCTCCACATTGTCAGGGCAGACTGGACCGGATGTGGGGCTCAATGTTAGGAAATCATGACCTGGGCTGAAATTACGTCGGTCGCTTAACCAACTGAGCTACCCAGCTGCCCCATCTAGGGTGAAATTATTAAATCATGAGCTCCAGAGACCTAACAATGGTCCATGCAAAGTGGTGTTGGGCCATATTTTGTTCTTCACTTTGGTAGGAATTTCTTTATCAATGGGTAAGAAATTGTCCTCATTTATTTCGTGTTTTAGGAACACTTAAAAAAAGGATACCCTGTACTTATAAAATTTAAAGGAAAATAACATTTATGGAAACCTTGACTATTTATAAGGTGAATTTAGAGTTGGTTGAGTAGACTTCTCTTTGTAGTGATATGTCCATCTTTCATATAGCAAGGTACAAATGCTTCCTGTTGCACACTGTTGACATAGAATGAACTATATTTTAAAGGAAAACTGACTATATACCCTCTCTGAGACTGTCATGGTCCTTCCTCATGACAAATTAGGCCTGTGGACAAAAAAAAAAAAAAAAATCTCAGGACTGTCAAGTCTTATGAAATGTAACCTCGTTTCTTCCATATTCTCCTGGGAATGGGTGGTCGATGTCCTGATGTATGATTTTGTGTTTGACACTGTTAGAGAAAAATTGTGCTAGACAGAGGTAAATTGAGAAGATTTGGGCTCTCGGGTTCTTGCAAAAGACATTCCTAAACTGTGAAACCAGCAAGGGGCTGAGAGAAGATTAACATCGCAAAGGGGCAGAGAAATAATTTCCAATTGCAAGTTTTCTAAACTAAATGCTCTCAGAAGAGGGAGGGAAGGGGCCTGTAGTCAGGAACCAGCCCATCTAAATCGTCCTCTGGCTGGAGAAAAGGCGAATGCTGTCTTGCTCAGCACCTTGTATGCTCTGGACCCGCGGGGGTCGGAATTCTCCGTTATTTCATAAAAGAAGCAAATTAAAACACCATAAAATTATTTACTTTTGGAGGAAGAACAAGAAGACTGTTGTAGCTAATTATCTTAGCCATAGAATTTATCCAAATGGGTTAATCTTCCTCATCTTCCTCAGGCTTAAAGTGAGGAGTTGGAGTTCCTGCCCAAGACTGACAGCTTTTGGGTTTGAAGAGTTCTCTAGGCCCCAGAGAGTCAAGCAAGATAAATTCTCTGAACTGAATGGCCTCTGGCTGTAGCTAAGTTCTAAATCCCTGTAACTTGGATTTCAGAGGCTCCAGAGTTCAGAGAGGCCCCACAAAGGCAAAGAGTGGAGATAGGAGGAAAGTCAGAAATAATAATAATAATAATAATAATAATAATAATAATAAATCTTGTATGTGCTAGCAAAATATATTTTAATATATTTATTAGGTTACTTGACTTCTCTGCCTCAGTTTCTGATCTTTATGTACCTTGTGTAAATTAGGGTGATACTTTTTAAGTTATTATAGGGGTAAATGAAATCATATATATATGTGAAATAGACTATCTGGCTTATGGAAAAAAAATTGTGATCTATTGTCATTCATTATTCCTTGGTGATTCATAGCTGTCCCTTCACTAGACCTTCCCTCCTTTAAAAGCAAAGATCGAGTCTTTTTATCTTTGGATTTCTAGTGGTCAGGCGAGTGCCTTGTAAGTATACGTTAACTGAGGGGCGCCTGAGTGGCTCAGTCGGTTGAGCGTCCAACTTTGGCTCAGGTCATGATCTCACGGCCCGTGGGTTCGAGGCCCACGTCGGGCTCTGTGCTGACAGCTCAGAGCCTGGAGCCTGCCTCGGATTCTATGTCTCCCTCGCTCTCTGCCCCTCCCCGCTCAGGCTCTGTCTCTATCTCAAAAATAAATAAACAAAAAAAATTTTAAAGTAGACGTTAACTGAATGACTACATGAACATGTGAGTTGTAGCGGCACTTCTTAGAGCATGTGTTGTAGGCTAGTGGTCCCCAGGCTAGGCTGTTTATCAAGGTTATATACAGCTACCTATTGGCCAGACACAAGGTGTATAGGGAGGAAGGAGTTATTCATATTACAGAGGAAAAGTGTTAAAGCGAGGAGGGGTGGCCTTGAGCCTTGAGAATTGCAAGGTGGCCTTGTAGGATATTCTGTTTTGGACTTAATTCTCCGGATGGTGGAGCTATAGATGGATTTTAGTGGGGTACGAGGCACATGGGGTATGAAGGAGGGTCTGGGATCACGCACATATTTGGCTTGGTTCCAGGGACATGGTAGCTTCTCAGAAGATACCTTCTGAATGAATGGAAAAGTACTTAATCATTAAAAAGAATGAGGAAAAATGTAGATCTCTATGCACTGATATGGAAAGATGTCCAAGATCCCTCTTAAGTGAAAAGAGCAATATGGGACCAATAAGTATAGCGTATTTCCATTTGTATTTGAAAAAATAATTATGTGTGTGTTTGTGTGCGGGGCAGGATGGGTGGTGGGCTGTGGGTGGATAGATGTACAAATACCTAAAAGAATTAGAAAGAATATCATCTTTAATAAACAGTTGTTACCTCTTGGGAGCGAAATCAGAGAGCTGGGCCATTTATACTGTATAATTAAAAATTTGGGGGCACCTGGGTGGCTCAGTCGGTTGAGCGTCCAACTTCGGCTCAGGTCATGATCTCGCGGTCTGTGAGTTCGAGCCCCGCGTCAGGCTCTGTGCTGACAGCTCAGAGCCTAGAGCTGCTTCAGATTCTGTGTCTCCCTCTCTCTCTGCCCCTCCCCCGCTCATGCTTTGTCTCAAAAATAAATAAACATTAAAATTTTTTTTTAATTTACACCATATAGTATAGTTCATATTATGCAACTATACTTTATGTTTTATGTAATCTGCATTGTATGCCTTTTGTATCAAATTTCATTTAATTTTGTGATGATGATGATGATGATGATGGCAGCAGGATAAAGAAATTCCTCAGATTTATAGCCATATTTGAGACATCCTGATGTATAGCCTGCTTAATGCTGGCTTAAGTTTTATTCTGATTATTGGAGCTGGGAATGATGGAGGATGGGAATGTGACAAAGCTTGTTCTTAATGCCGAAATCCATGTCATTTCTTAGAATCTCCACTTTCGGTATAGTCAATACTTCGGTAACATAATATGTGTATTATATATATAACTTATATGACTTGGTATTTTATGGTATTAATTCCATTAATTCCGTATTCCACTGTGGACCAACGAAGAACATATTTCAGGTATCTCCATTCATATTTTTGTAGATTTGGTGTCCTAACTTCTGATGAAAATTTGTTATTTAACATTAAATTTTAACACTAGATCATTGATACATGCCAATTCTAGTCACAACCTGGCTTTATACCATTATATATTCATCTTTACTCTTTCACTCTTTCAGATGTTCAGGCTGTAGTTCCCAGTACCAGTGGGAACAGGTGGAATAAATCAGGGAATCCAGAGAGAGAGAGAGAGAGAGAGAGAGAGAGTGAGTGAGAGAGAGCGCAGTAGGTTCTCATGAATTCTGCATTCTGTATATCTGTTACGTGCCTTAGTACCAGGCTTTGTGCTAGCTAATAACCATACTAAAGACAAAAGTATATTTACTGCTCTAAAGAGCTGGCAGTCCAGAAAAATAAACAAATATGTTAATTAGCCATAAGGTTACAGAGACAAGAAATGCTAGGGGGGCACAGAGGAAGAAAGGACTGGATTGAGCCCTGTAGAACATAGAGTTTCATGAAATGACCCAATTAAGGAATGGCATTCCACAGAGATGAAAAAATATATACAAACTCAGAGGTAGGAAAGAATAAAATAAGGCACGTTTGGGCATCCACAGGCAGTTTGACGTGGCTGGTGTTCAGGGTGCTGGTTGGGGAAGAGCAGGAGCTGAAGTAGGCCCTGGGGTTACGTTTTTAAAGACCATGTATACCAGTGCAAGAATTTTGATCTCCCAGTCAGCAGTCAGCAGCTGTTGGTGAATTAGGGAATAAATATAACCAGATTTGCGTGCTAGCAAAATGGTTCCTGCAGTGTGGGCCATAGATGAAAGCAGGAGGATTGGAGGCACCCAAGGGGCGGTAGTCTCATTTCAGGTAGGAAACGATGCATACCCTGAGTCAGTGGTGACAGAACCAAAGAAGAGGAAGCACTCAAGAGGCCAAGGTGGCAGGATTTGATAGCTAATTGAAGACAAGGGAAGAAAACCAAAGTTGACTCAAATATCCGACTCCATAGCTGCATCGATCTAAATTGTAAAGTCACTGGGGTGCCTGGGTGGCTCAGCCGGTTAAGTATCCGACTTCGGCTTAGGTCATGATCTCATGGTCCGTGAGTTCAAGTCCCCTGTCGGGCTCTGTGTTGACAGCTCAGAGCCTGGAGCCTGCTTCGGATTCCGTGTCTCCCTTTCCCTCTGCCCCTCCCCCACTCACACTCTGTCTCTCTCTGTCTCTCAAAAAATGAATAAGCATTAAAAATAAATAAATTTAAATAAATAAATAAATTGCAAAGTCACAGGAGGAGAGCCAAAAATATGTTATGTTTCCATAGTATATGGGTGGGGAATGGTAAAGAGAAGAGATGGGCATAGCTGTTTAATGAGTCGAGAATAGTGGAAGAAGCTGCTAAAGCCAACTTGAATAGTTCCTGGAGATGTGTTCTATCTGAAGAAGGCATGGACATAGGTTGTAGGAACTAACAGATAATTTCTGTTCGAAGTTCCTCCTGGAATGACACACCTACCTCCATCAAGTTATTTTTCTTGGGTCATTTTGTACAAGATCAAATACCCTAGAGTCTAACTGGAATCAGACAGGGATAGAATTAGTAATCCAGTAAGAGCAGGTATTAGGGTGAGAATTTGGCATCTTTATTCAAAAACCCATCGGGTTGATTTGGAGGACACCCAGCTCAATGTGGTGGATTCATTATGCATGCTTACTGTTGCCGCTACTTTTTTAATTAATTAATTTTTAAATTTATATCCAAGTTAGCATCTAGTGCAACAATGATTTCGGGAGTAGATTCCTTAATGCCCCTGACCCATTTCGCCCATCCCCCCTTCCACAACCCCTACAATAACCCTCTGTTTGTTCTCCATATTTAAGAGTCTCTTAGGTTTTGTCTCCCTCCCTGTTTTTGTATTATTTTTGCTTGTGTTCCCTTTTGCTTGTGTTTTCCCTTGTGTTCATCTGTTTTGTATCTTAAAGTCCTTCTGATTGAAGTCGTATGATATTTGTCTTTCTCTGACCAATTTTGCTTAGCATAAAACCCTCAAGTTCTATCCACATAGTTGCAAATGGCAAGATTTCATTCTTTTTGATTGCCAAGTAATACTCCATTGTATATATATAATATATATATAATATATATATATTATATATATATTATATATATATATGTATACCGCATCTTCTTTACCCATTCATCCATCGAGGGACATTTGGGCTCTTTCCATACTTTGGCTGTTGTCTATAGTGCTGCTATAAACATTGGGGTGCATGTGCCCCTTCAAAACAGCACACCTATATCCCTTGAATAGGTACCTAGTAGTGCAATTGCTGGGTCACAGGGTAGTTCAATTTTTAGTTTTTTGAGGAACCTCCATACTGTCTTCCAGAGTGGCTGCACCAGTTTGCATTCCCACTAGCAGTGCGAAAGAGATCCTCTTTCTCCACATCCTCACCAACATCTGTTGTTTCCTAACTGTTGCTACTTCTTGAAGCCCCATTAAATCACAAAGCTATATGTAAAAAATCAAAAAAACAAAAACAAAAAACCAAGAGACTAAAGAATGGTAGAGAAGAATATAGTAACAAAATTTTGGAAGCTCAGGACAGATTAATGAGTGGAAACAGAAAAGGAAAGTCTCAGATGAAGAGAAAGAAATCTATCCTACCACCCAACAAAGGTGCAGCACTGGAAGAAACAAGTAATTTTGTACATGGGAAATGGCTGAGACTGCAAATGAAATGTTTATCTGAAAGCCTGAATAAAGAACAGACTCTACCGTCCTAACCAACTATTAAAAATAGGAGATCATAAATGAAAAGTTCAAAAGAGTCAAAAGATGGGGCCAGAAGCAAATTGACATAATATAGAATCAAAGACAGAGACTGGAGATTAGAAGAAATGTAGACAAGAAAATCAGCAAATCCAGCTAGAATCTCAAATAACCCAAACAAAAGGAGCTTTAGACAGTGGAAGTGAAGAAAATGAAGGGAAGAGCTTTATCAAAGACAGTTGACAGATACTTCCCAGAGATGAGCAGTGATGTTTCTAGATTCAAGAGACCCTACGTCTGTTAAGTAAACTGAATTTTTTGTTAACATCTCCACAAAGAAAACTCCAGACTGTTATTGGTGAATGCCAAATACTTAAAAAAGAAATAATACCAATTATACATAAAATCTCCCTGAAATGGAAATTTATTAACCTAATATGGAATCTCCAAAGACATCACAGGAAAAGAAAGCTATAGACCGATATTCCTCATGAACATAAATGCATACATCCTTAAGATTTTAGCAAACTGAGTCCTACAACACATGAAGAGACTAATATGTCATGGCTAAGTGGGTTTATCCCAGATAGAAAATTGGTTTAGTTAATGTCCAAAAATGAATGCATTTAATTGACCATATTAGTAATATAAAAACAGAAAAAAGTATATGATGGCTTCATTAGATGCAGTAAAGCATTTGAAAACAATACAGCATCCACTAAAGAAAAGAACTGTCAGAAAACTTAGAAGGGAATTTCCTGAACCCAATTAGCGATATATACCAAACTTTATAGCTTCTATCACACTCCATGGTAAAATAATAAATGCTTTCCTTCCAATATGAGAAATAAGACCAGAATGCCCCCCCCCCTCACTTTTGTTCTACATTCTCATGAAACCCGACTGAGCCTCCCAGGCACCCCAAAAGAACACAATTTAAAGATCTGGCACAAAATTTGAATTGACACGTTTCCAAAGAATATAAGTGGGTGGTAAGTAATGTGAAAAGAAGTTTATTCGTCTTTTGGGAAATGCAAAATTCAACTACAATGTAAGTTATCTGTAAATCCATTAAAATGGCTAAAATTGAGCACATGACCCATGTCAAGTGTTGGGGAAGATAAGGAGCAACAGAAGTTTCCTGCACTGCTGATGGGAAAGCAAAATGGTACAACCACTTGAAAGAGAGTTGTGTAGTTTTCTTAGAAAGTTAAACATACACCCACTACCCTGCCTAGTCACTTTTGCTTAGGTATTTGCTTAATAGAAACCAGAGCATATGTCACACTAGGACTTGAACATGAATGTCCATTGCAGCTTTATTTGTAAAGCCGCAAGGAAACAAGCCACGTGTCCATCAGCAAATGAATGGATGAACAAACCGTAGTCTATCTATACCCTAGAATAATACTCAGTATGAAAAGGAGCAGACCAGGGATGCATACCTTACCATGGCTGATTCTCAGATGATGCTGAGAGAAATAAGAGAAGCAAACACAAGTACAAACTCTTGGACTCCATTCATGTAAAATCCTGGAAGATACAAAGTAATCACTAGTGACGGAAGACACGTGTATTTGGAGATGATAGATTTATCATCCTCATCATGGTGATGCCATCATGGGTACATGCCTATACAAAACTCATCGAACTTTACACTTAGATATGTGCAGTTTATTATACACCAACTCTACCTCAGTAGAGCTGTAGAAATAAGGGCGAAAAAAAAAATGCCTCCCTGATTATTCAATGCAAGGACCAACACTGAAATTTCAGAACCTAGACAAAGAGAGGATGCGAAAATTTCCCCAGATAAACATCAGAACCTGGAAAACAGTGAGGCAAGGCTTAGTGTTTGCTGTTCCATCAAGAATCTGTAGGTAGATAAACTATCACCAAGTGTGGACATTTTCTAAACCGTGTAGCACATATGCATGTATCTCCCATTCACTCCTGTGAGGGAGATCCCACAGCATGTACTCCACCAAGAAGAGCGAGAAAACCAGTGCAGGGAGATCTGCAGAGATGGGACATTAAAAGAGTGGAAAGTCCAGGGATTGCTAGCGGGGGGGGGGGGGGGGGGGGGGGGGAGGGCGCTAGCATGGTAGCTGAGCCAGGATGGCAAAGGTAGGAAACTCAATAGTAGGATGAAGGGCTCCGAGAAGGATGGACCCAAGCAAAAGATGGAATTCAGCAACTGTGTGATGCGTGTGGATACCCTGCGTGGAGATCTACGCTGTGGGCAAAGAATCTGGGCAAATTTGCGGTCGGAATACAGACAACCTAGAACATCAGAAATGAGATTGGTAACTTCAGCGAAAGCAAGTGCTAATTCAGGCCATGATGCAGATAAAAACCTTGAAAGCATGCTATGAGAAAGAAGTCACACACACGCACACACACACACACACACACACACACACACACACACAAATGTGTATCAAATGACTCCATTTGTACGAAACATCCAGAACAGGCAAATCCCTAGCACAGAAAGAACACTATCAGTTGCCACAGGCTGGGAGAAGGCATGATGGGGAGTGACTGCTAATGGGTGTGGCTTCTTTTGGGGGTGATGCAAATGTTCTGGAATGAGGTAGTGGGGATGCTAGCACAGCTCTGTGAATACACTAGAAACCCCCGAACTGTATGCTTGAAAAGGCTGGATTTCATGGTAGGTGAATTATATCTCGATTAAAAAACGGTTTTGAGCCTGTCCGGCTGAGGCCATGTGAGTAAGAGAAGACATTGAAGCTATAACTCAACACTTGGAACCACACCTGAGGAGCAAAGCGGTTGATGTGGTCTGCATTTTTGCAGCTGGCCAGCTGTGTGCTCTAGGTCACCAGATAATCGTTTGTGGGAATCCATCACCTAATCTGGGTGCACATCTGATGGGCAGTAGGGACTGTAACCACAAAGACCTGGAGAAAGGGCTTCACAGAATTAAGGAAGACAGTGGATGGGGGCAGTAGGGGTGGGCGGGCAAGTGGGCGTGGTTTCCTTTTCAATGAATTGGCATGCGTCTTATACAGCAAAAGGCATGCCTGCCAATAAGGGACTGTACGGGTGGTGGGGGCTGCCACTGCCTCCGAATCTCTGGTGATAAGGCTTCGGTGTGTACTTTCGTAGACCTCACGTTTTATTTCCAATACACAACCCAGCATGAGAACAACGTTTCTCGGCAGTCCAGAAAATTGCATCTGTTTTCCACCTTGCCTTGTGCATGTCGATAGAGTTGAACAGTTGAAGAAACAGGAAGAGCAGGATGCAGTGTTCCCATCAGTCTTTGTACTGAAAGTCCACGAGGAGGACTCCCAGCTTGGCCAAACTTAAGCTGCTTTATTTAACTAGTTTGGTATAAAAAATAAATAATGGCTTGGCTGAACTGGAAATTTGTCTACCTTTCTTCTTTGGAGAGCAGGAATGGGGGGAGGAGCAGATAGAAGGAGAGAGAATCTTAAGCAGGGTCCACGCTCAGCATGGAGCCTGACGTGAGGGTCGATCCCACCACCCTGGGATCGTGACCTGAGCTGAAATCAAGAGTGGGACACTCAACCGACTGAGCCCCCCAGGTGCCCCTTTAATGGGGACTTTTTCATACCAAGGCTATTAAATCTTTATATTTCATTACCAACATGTAGCCACATATTTTGAATTGTTTCTGGTGCAGGATTGCTGTTTGCTAGTGTGGCATCCGGGGACTGTCCACAGAGCACCCAGCTCAGACTGTGGTGGTATTATCATACTTCAAGTCCCGCTTGCTTTTTGACTTCTCTGCAGATGTATCTGCACACCCCGTTATGTTCACCGTACACGTTCTGAAAGCAGACCCCTACAAGCCTGAGCGCCTTTAATTTCTAGCAAAGATTGATGTGTGTCTGTCTCTGGTCTACTATGTGCAAAGTTAAGCCAGTCAATTACCTTTCTCCAAGTCTGTCTTCCTTGGCCTTCCTCCTCTGGAGGTGCACCGCTTTTGAAAAGCGCTCATTTATTTTTATCGCCACTTCAGTGCACCCCCTTAAGCATAACCCCTAGGAGGGAAGGAAAGGTTGTACCTCATCGTTCTGTATAACTTGTGCCTAAGGTTTACCCTGGGCTTGTAACCTCGTGCCTGTGTTAAGTAGATCCCAGGCAGTTCTGAAGCTTAGTTTATCTTTGTGCTGAGGTCCGTTTGTTTCACAAAGTATAAGTGCCTGCCTAGAATTGGTTTTGATATTTTGAACACTAATGACACTGTTCCTTGTAGAGCTACACCTGTCCCTGCCACGATTCTGGAATATTAGCACATTATAGATTTCCTCTGCTTTGTAAGGGTTTATGACACATGAGCGATGGTGTTAAAATAGGATCCAACTATTTGAAACAAACAAACAAACAAACAAAAAAACCTCCCAGACTTAATCTGTCTTGTCTTAAAGCTCTGTATACAGGAGGATAAAATTTCCAGATTAAAGGGGCGCCTGGGTGGCGCAGTCGGTTAAGCGTCCAACTTCAGCCAGGTCACGATCTCGCGGTCCGTGAGTTCGAGCCCCGCGTCAGGCTCTGGGCTGATGGCTCAGAGCCTGGAGCCTGTTTCCAATTCTGTGTCTCCCTCTCTCTCTGCCCCTCCCCCATTCATGCTCTGTCTCTCTCTATCCCAAAAATAAATAAACGTTGAAAAAAAAAATTAAAAAAAAAAAATTTCCAGATTAAAGAAAAGTAGTGCTGTATACAGGACCCTTGCTATTTACATGGGCGGTGGCTCGAAACCTTGGGTTTCCTCTAAAAGCTGTTTCAATCCTCTCTAATAGCATATGTGTGTTTGTTTTTTAATGAAGTTGATGGACATGTTTACCGGTACAAATAAAGAGGTAAAATAAGATGAGGGGCGCCTGGGTGGCTCAGTCAGTTAAGCGTCTGACTCTTGGTTTTTGGCTCAGGTCATGGTCTCACAGTTTGTGGGTTCAAGCACTGCATCGGGCTTTGTGCTGACAATGCAGAGTCTACCTGGGATTCTCTCTCTTTCTCTCTCTCAAAATAAATAAACTTAAAAAAAAGGTCAAATAAGATGAAACCAGACTCCACCGGAGGAAATCCATGTTCAGACATGTAAATGTAAAGTGACAAATAAATCTAGTAGGTTGGGGACAAAGCACGGAATGACCCTTCTGCTTTGTGATATTGATGCACTAAATTTTCTTTTTTTTTTAATTATTTTTAATGTTTATTTTTCTGTAGCAAGAGAGCAGGGGAGGGGCAGACAGACAGGGAGAAAGAGAATCCCAAGCAGGCCCCATGCTGTCAACGCAGAGCCCGGTGGGGCTCAAACTCAGGGACCATGGGATCATGACATGAAGCTGAAATCAAGAGACGACACTTAACTGGCTGCGTCCCACAGGCACCCCTCTTTTTCACCAAGGTTTCTGATTTCACTGCTAAGGGAAGGACAGAACAGGGAAGGATATCAACTTCCGGACAGCATGTTAGCAGTTCAATAGAAAATAATAAACACCACCTTGGGTCAGAGGACGACATGTTTTGACAAAGCATAATAAATGTCCCATTCTTAATAGCATTCACAGGGTAGAGGAAGAAAACTCTGCAAATGTCACCGCCCATACATTTTACTGGGGAGATGGCCCTTTATTGGTGTCATATCCAAGCCTCGTGCTGTAGTGTGGAGGTTCTTGGCCACAACTGAACACGGAAATCACTTGGAGAACGTTAACAGATGTTGAGTCACTGCTCTAGGGGAGCGAATTTAATGTGTCTGGGCAAAGGCCTAAGTAGAAGAACCTTTAAAACTTCCCTGGTGATGTTAATGGGCAGCTAAAGCTAGCTGCTGAATGAATGGCACACTTCGTTGTGGTTTCCATCCCTTAGATGATTAGAAACAGAATGTCTGGCATCCTGCTGCACACAAGGATGACACATGCCCTCAGGCATCTTCTTGCAAGAAAGTTTTTTGAAATTAAATCTACTCTCCCTACTATATTCTCTCCCCATTCACTGAACCACATTAATTTTAGAGGAGTTCATATATTCATTCAAAAACTACTTCAGGGGCTACCAAACTCCCTCCCTTGTTCCAGCCACCCCCACGCCCCCATGTTTAAATCCCATCCACGGTTCCCGTGGCCCACAGAATGAGGTCAGAGGCAGCAGGTGATGGAAGGCCACCTTCCCACCTCTCATGTCTCAGGTCCTACCTCTTGCTGCCTCACCTTGGGCTCTAGTAATACTGAGAAGTCACTCATGTTCTGTGCAAGCTGTGCTGTCCCATGCTCCCGAGCCTTCGATGCTGTAAATATCTCCAGCAAACCACTTCTGTGCTATTTTGAAATTGCATGGTTTCAGTTCTGAGTCCCTTGGACTGTAAGGTCATAACAGGCACTTCTACTCCCCCGTGTGTGTACGTCTGCCCGTAGGGGACCTAACCCATTCATCTGACCCCCTATGGAAATGGGATGACTGGGGCATAGTGGTTGTCGTTAGTGACATGGTAAAAATTGACAGGAGTCGGAGCTCATAGTTTGGCAGCAAGGAAGGAAACAAGAGAAGCGAAGGAGAAATGTCAATCCTGGGAGGTTGACCACGTAAAACCACCTGGCCTGTGTGTCTCAGTTATCACACGGGACATGACCATGCCGCAGCTCAGGACAATACCGGATGTGAATAGTGATGAGACCAGTCAGACGAGGTTAAATTGCGCCCCATAGATGTTTAAAAAGTGAAAGGGGTATTGCAGTATAGATTCATTTAATCAATCAAATTAGGGAAAGGTGTTATGTGGGAGCTTTGTATACAAGGGACAGAGGCCTCATTCTGTAATGACGTTACATATTTTTCTATTACGTATTACGACATGACAGTCCATGTTCCACTTTTAACCTGCATTTACAGCCAGAGGGGGTCTCGGACCATAGCCACCTAAGGTGACGTTACAAAGTCAGGCCCGTTCTTTAATCCCCAACCAAGATGCTGCCCATTGCCTTCAGTGTCATTGACCCACATGTAACCAGGGACGGAAGTAGGAGAATGATGAAAACTGATTCCCGGGCACATTTGTTTTAAAGCTTCTGCCTGTGTATTTCCCCTCCAGATAGACAGGCTTGGAAATTAACCCAGTTTCCAGTTTGGGATTCTCCTAAGCTTCTCAGCACCTATAAGAAATACCTGTGTATTCCGTCTCATGCTTTGAGAGAATAAAAAGATTCAGGCATGTGCTTAGGGTTGTGGCTGCTACATAATTATTCTGCAGATGCTAGAAATAGCTAAATAATTGTTTTTAGTTCTGATCCCTCATCTGAAAAATGGAGATAGTAATGAGGTTTTTACTAACTATCCAGAGGACTCCTCGTAATGATTTAAGTTAATATATTTGGAAGGTCTTCGTAAATTATAAAATATGTGTTAGCAATACTAATTTAGTAATGATTTTGCAAGCTGAACGTGTTTTCTGTCAAGGATATTTGTGTTTTAAATTTTTATTTATTTAGTTTTAAAAGAGAGAGAGAGAGCATGGGCAGGGTAGGAGAAGAGAGAGGGAGAGAGAGAATCCCAAGCAGGCTCCATGCTGTCAGCACAGAGCCCAACTTGGGGTTTGAACCCACAAATCGTGAGATCATGGCCTGAGCTGAAGTCAAACGCTCAACCGACTGAGCCACCCAGGCACCCGAAGTCTTGAATTTTAATGCAGTGTACTCAATTCTATCATTAGATATCGATTCCTAAAAGACTTCAGTCATCTGATCACTCTTGAGCTCAAAAACTTGAATAGCTCAACCTTCTCAATGGCATAACGTTTCAGTTCCTTGCTTCGGCATTCTCTGGCTCTCTGGGATCTGGCGCTGGTTTAAATACTTCTCTCCCCCCACCCCCTCCATCCCAGTGCCAGATAACTTTTTCCTTGTATGCTTGGCATCTGCTGTTCTGTCAGCCTGGAATGTTGTTTTGCTACCATCTCTACTTAGAGAATACAGTTCTCTACTATCCTTCCCTTGATTCTCTGAAGAGAAAGCCCTTCTTTACCATAGCACGCTTTTTTTTTTTACGATGGCAGCAACTTCCAAATTTTGTTCTTTGCCATTATTTGTAGTCTTATGTCAAAATGAGAACAGAGCCCATATGTCTTTTTTTATCTTCTGTCTCCAACTGTAGCCACCACAATGCCTTATGCCAACAAGGGCCACAATAAGCATTTGTTGAATTCAATGAACTTGAATTTGTGTTAAAGTACCACGTTAAAGGTATTTTTAAAGCACAAATATCCTTGCAGCTCCTGGCTGGCTCAGGCAGTTAAACATAAAACTCTTGATTTCAGCTCAGGTCACGATCTCACAGTTCATGGGTTCAAGCCCTGGGTAGGGCTCTGTGCTGACAGCATGGAGCCTGCTTGGGATTCTCTCTCTTCCTCTCTCTTCTCCTACCCTGCCCATGCTCTCTCTCTCTCTTTTAAAACTAAATAAATAAAAATTTAAAACACAAATATCCTTGACAGAAAACACGTTCAGCTTGCAAAATCATTACTAAATTAGTATTGCTAACACATATTTTATAATTTACGAAGGCCTTCCAAATATATTAACTTAAATCATTACGAGGAGCCCTCTAGATAGTTAGTAAAAACCTCATTATTATCTCCATTTTTCAGATGAGGGATCAGAACTAAAAACAATTATTTAGCTATTTCTAGCATCTGCAGAATAATTATGTAGCAGCCACAATCCTAAGCACATACCGGAATCTTTTTATTCTCTGAAAGCATGAGATGGAATACGCAGGTATTTCTAACAGGTGCTTAGAAGCTTTTCAGCCTCCAAAAATGAGCACCCTCTCTCGCTTACGTGCTCTCTTTCTAAAATAAACAAACATTAAAAAAATAATAAAATAAAATTCAAGATTTCAAATTTGGGTTGCGTCTAAGTAGTTTGTTTTCCTAGAAATATTACTACCAGCATGACCTTCTTTCCTTCCCTTCCTCCCTCCCTCCCATCCCTCTTTGTGTCTTTCCTTTCCTTTCCTTCTCTTTGTGTTCTTTCAAGTAAAGGACACCAATTCTCTATAAGATTTGTAGGAGGCTCATCTGTGAGCCTAAGTTTTCTGAAGCAAACTTGAGTTCAGATTGTGCCTCTAAAGTTCCCTTGCTGGGTAATCTTGGGGAAGTCACTCAGCCTGTCTCAGCTTCCATTTTGTCCTAGTAAAATAGAGACTATAAGACCTCAGTGAGTCACTGTCCTAATTGGAGATATCCTTCTCACATTGCTTGCACATAGTAAGCCTTGAATGAATAGTAGCCATTTTTTTTCATAATGTGAGTTAACACTGGAATGTAAAAGTACGCGTTTATAGTTACTGTGAAATATTGGCTCATATTGTGGTCAGGAGAATTAGTAGAATTTTAACTGATAATTTCTTTTAAAAACGACCTCTTTTTCTCCATTGTTGGAAAAGAAGCCCGTGGAAGGCAGCCTCCATGTCTGTGGCTCCATTTAAATGCAGATAAGTTAGCCACGTGGATTTCAAAGCAATCTGGTTCTGTAGACCTGTGCTCTCAACATGGGCTGAATTAGACACACTTTTATGAAGTGGGTTAAAGCTCTCTACGTGTTGGGGTGGCGATGGTTCTAGCTTTCTTTTTAGTCGTGGATGCCAGCAGAGATACTGTGATATACCCCATGGGTGCAGGGGGTGAAAGGTAGTAGCCGGTAAGGCAGGACCTTACTCAAGGTCTAAGGATGGTTGCCAGGGTACTATTACCTTGATAGATTTTATCATACGTAGGATGTAGACTCCATCCTGGCAGGAAAAGAAACCGGTCTTAATTCATATTCAGTATACTGTATTTTTTTAATGTTTGTTTGTTTATTTTGAGAGGGAGAGTATGTGAGGGGAGAGGCAGAGAGAGAGGGAGAAAGAATCCCAAGCAGGCTCTGTGCTGTCACTGCAGATCCCGACACGGGGCTTGATCCGATGAACTATGAGATCGTGACCTGAGGTGAAATCAAGAGTCAGATGCTTAACCGACTGAGCCACCCAGGGTACTTTTAGTATAATATACTGGTGTCACCCAAGACCAATATATAGACCCAAATGCCATTCTGGTACATTCCAGTCTGTGGGGGTCTCCTCCAGATGTGGGACTGTAACACACACATCTCAGAATCAGACTCCATCTCTCCTGATGACGAGACACCTGAGAAGAACACACTGGAATGAGAATGTTTCCTGTTCACTTAAAGCCAAGGAAGTGGCTCATCCAAAAGTGTAGTTCATTCAAGTGGCCGAGGCTGATAAAACACACCTCGTGACAACAGCACACCTGTTTCTCTGGTGACCAAGAGGGCTGTCACCCTCCAGTCTCCAATCTCTTACTTGTGGACATGTTGTTCACATGTGTTTCTCTGAACCTCGTCTGTGCTCTTTTGCTAAGTACACACTCCTCATAATGGAGGTGTTTTCCTCAGTGGTGTCCACACACGTTTTAGCTCTGTAGGAGAGGCGAAAGTTTTCCTCAGGCCTCTTAAGGTTCCTTACTGGGTCTGAAAATTAAACCAACAAAGATGGATTGATGGTAGAAGAACATACAAATCTATTCAATATATGTTTTACTTGGCATGGGCGCCTTCATATGGAAATTGAGGCCCAAAGAAACCACTAGACTGGAGTATTTTTATGGTAGGGTGGATGAGGAGTGGAGAAATAGGATAGCTCAAAGATTAGGAGGTAAGTGTAGGAAACTCAGAGAAACTTAGCAAGGCCTGTTAGGATCCTTCTCAGGATCCCTTTGTCTTCAAAGATAAAGATTCTCCTTTCCTTCGGGCAATGGGGAAGGCACCTGTCACATGAGGATTTTGTAACCTGATTTCAGGGGAGAGGGCAGGGCAACCTTCCTGCTTCCGCTGTTTTCCCAGACTCCTTCAGCTTGAAATACGCCGTATGTCATACTGAACTCAAGGAGCCCTGTTTTGTGGTGGCCTGTCCCGAACCTTTAATCACCACTAGGCTGTTCCCAGCCAGGCTCTCTTGCCTAGGAAACAGTCTCCCTTCCAGTTCTAGGCTGATTTGGTTACTTTATTTTCTTGAGGCTGTCACCACAACTACCATTACCAGTAATGATGTTCGTTCTGAATCCAGAAACCTTAAAATACATGCGCAGCAGGGGCTAGTGAGGGATACGAAGGTGGGAGAGAGTTTCCACAGCTTCTGTTCAGGGGGCTTGCACAAGTTGTTATCCCCTCGAAATACTGTTGTGCCAGTTAGTACAAAACTTTTGCCAGGTACCCCTGACCTAGCTCGTTGCTGGGGCCCCTAAACGTCCCATGATCCAGGACGTTCCCAGTGCTGTGCTCCAGCACATGTCCTTTCTGATTGGACAGTGCATTTTTTTTTTAATTTTTTTTTCAACGTTTATTTATTTTTGGGACAGAGAGAGACAGAGCATGAACAGGGGAGGGGCAGAGAGAGAGGGAGACACAGAATCGGAAACAGGCTCCAGGCTCTGAGCCATCAGCCCAGAGCCCGACGCAGGGCTCGAACTCACGGACCGTGAGATCGTGACCTGGCTGAAGTCGGACGCTTAACCGACTGCGCCACCCAGGCGCTCTGGACAGTGCATTTAAAGAACGAGTTATTAGATGTTTTGTGCATCGCTTTGGTGTTAGTTCTAATAAACACTCTAATTTCACATTCTGGAAGAAGCATTTCTCCTTTCGTATCCTGGTTATAGGGCATACTGTGGAATAGAAAAGGGGACAGGATCTTAGATGATTGTATGACCCCAGCTCTGAGCAAGACTGCTCTCAAAACAGTCGAGATAGAAAGAAAATATCTTCAAGGCGAGAACTGCGTCCTTCAGTATATAAAGGGCCCTTCCCTCCCTCAGGTAGTCACATCCTCTTCACTTTCTCTTCTTTCTGTCCTCGGTGACTCCAGATACCCTTCAAATGGAATAGCGTCTTCTCAAAATGTTTATCTTAAAAGCCTAAGGAAGTAAAATGTTGAATGAATTCCACGTACTTCTGACTCGCTCTACTGTTTTTGTTACAGGGTTCATACCTTTAGGAGTACTGTATTCTACTTGAAACTGCAGATGGTGACTCTGAAACCGTAAATTGAATGCTTTCCTGTGACACATTTCATAATCTGTCCCGGCAAACAATTTCCAAGTTCTGCCAAAGCTAATTGCCTTTATAGATCAAATTGTTAAGTCTGAGTTACAGTTTAATTACGTGGGATGAGAATGTGAGTTTGTCTACTCCATAAACAGTTTTGTTCTGTTGTGAAATGAATAGATTTGAAATGAAGCATGTCTTTTGGAGATTTTTGGCATTTAGTGTGCCTGCTGTGGTATCACTCACTCTTAGTCATTAAGTTGGATGGCTGTGTTCGCATCCAAAATCTGTCAAAGTAAAAACAGAGATTGAAAATCCGTTTGGAAAATGATGTCATTGACGGGCTCAGTTGAACATTAAATAGAACCCAAGCATTTTTGGAATTTCAGCTCAGGTTTTCCCTCCTGTGTCTGGTGTCCAGGGGGAGGATTCAGTTGGCGCAGGTGGTCACTGCTGTGTCAGCAGCTGCCTTTGAATCATAAACTCCGAAGGTATTCAAGAGGATTAAGGGATAATGATGTGGTCTGGCCAGCAAAGACAAAAGACGCAGACCTCAAGAATGTTTGAGATTCAGAGAAGGAAACCTATATTCACTGTCAGTTGAACAAAAACCTATGCGTATTTATTGTACTGGGGGAAATGCTGAATGTTAGATTGGAATAATTGGGCACTTGGATACACAAAAATAAAAACGTAAATGACTGCATTTTGTCAGAATGCAGACGTGAGGTTGGGCGGTGTGGATTGGAGGTGGGGGAGAGACTGGAGAGAGGGAGAAGGCAAAGCAGTGAACTGAGGCAAAGTGCCATTTGGCGATACATCCTCTTCGAGAATATCCAGAACTTTCAACTTATACCCACTTTTTCGAAAGTGAAACAATTAAAAGCCCACTCAATATCAGTGTTTTTATTAATGATACCAAAATTCCTGAAGAACTAAGCATACCTGCCTGATCTGAAGATGTTACTGCTTTTGTAAAGAAAGAAGAGTACTTATTTTGTCAAAGTAGTGTTTGGGTAATGAGAAATACATTTTATGTCAGGGCTTAGTATGCATATAAATATTCATAGACACACATTCAAAACTTTTATAAATTATAATGTCCTGGGGCTCCTGGGTGGCTCAGTCGGTTGAGCATCCAGCTTCGGCTCAGGTCATGATCTCACGGTTCATGAGTTCAAGCCCCACATCAGGTTCTGTGCTGACAGCTCAGAGCCTGGAGCCTGCTTCAGATTCTGTGTCTCCCTCTCTCTGCCCCTTCCCTGCTCGTCTGTCTGTCTCTCTCTCTCTCTCTCTCTCTCTCTCTCAAAAATGAATAAATGTTAAAAAAAAAACTTAAATTATACTATCTTTCTGTCATGTATTTGACATTTCTGTTTCATTTCATTCAAAAAAAATTCTGCTTGGAATCCACTAAACGGATTTCATGACCTCTTTAATGGGTTGCACTGAGGACGGGGCACACAACAGATGCAGGAAAGGCTTTCCTTGGTCCCTTGGACTCCAGGATGATGCAAAGCTGCCAGTAACTCCTGTTCATCATGGTGACAATCGTGTTCTTTTACGAAGCCACCTCTGGGCCCACTGCACTGCAGAGCATATTAATTCTGACTCTAAGCCAGCCTCTTGGCTTGATACAAATTGGCAAAGTTATTAATTAATTTCCTAAGATAAGCTTACACTGTCCCAGGACTTCTCGCCCCAGGGATTTTATACCTGTTCTCTTCATCACTCTGGAAGCCGGTAAGAATCCACCTCAGTACCTTGTTAAGGCAAGGATGATTTACATGTCAAGACGTCCTCAGGATCTGACCATACAGACATACACACAGACCTGCTTGATAATTCTGTTCCCACCATGTCTACCTTACCCAATGTGGTCGGACCGATTTATAGATCAATCCTTGGGTTCCGGGTACAGTGGGCATCTCAGTGGAGACAGGATCCTTCTAGCACCATCAAGGCAGATGGAAATGTAATGCTTCAAGTAGTAAGGACCGAGCATAAGTCCCTGGTAGTTGGAATAGATCATATTACCCTAAGGCAAAGTTCAGGGTGAAGGAGTTTGATAAACAGTGTCACAGGCAAGTGAGGAATGTTTCATCAAGGGCTGTAAGGACCTTGAGGAATGTGCCATGGGACAGCTGCAGAGACGCAAATCCTCAGCCATGAAAGTGGCACAGATTAACAGTCATGGCCTCAGCTATTTGTGTCTTAAAGTGTCTTGGTGAACTAGGCTGGTGGTGTGGCTTGGGCAGCGAGAGGCAGGTTGTCTATCCAGAAGTCTGAGTTATATGTATTGATGAAAAAGCCACCTTTTCTACCTAAACTTGGTTTTCTTCCAAGGTGTCTGGGTTCTGTGGGGGACCTGTGAGTCCTCTAAGAGTGGATTCCTTATTAAAACCTGTCATTCCCCCTCTCAGTGGCATGATGGTTCCTGGGGGCAGGGTGGGGACCTGTTGAACAACATGCTGTGCTGCCTCTCGACTTAGGGGCTGTGTCTTGGGTATCTTGGTGGCCCCAGTGCCAAATGCAATGTCTTATTCATAGAAGGCACAGATAAATGATAGTGCTTAAAATTAGTGAGTGACCAGATCTCTAACGGGGTCTCTGATGTGGACCCGATGTTCAGGCTTGGTGAAGGAGGATTCTGCAGGTTAGTTTGAGCAGGCTTGGGGCCAAATTCTTGTCCCGCCCAAAAAGTGTGACAAAACACTGATGATAAATGAGGGATGTTCTTAGTGTAAGGCCAGGCGTGGCACTGAGGTAGAAAAAATTCTATAGTAGAGCGACCTATATTCCAGGTGTCCAATTGGTTGGGACAGGATGATCGTGGTGTGCGGGAGGGGAGTTGTCAGAAAAATGTTCCGTGAGTCTACTTGTTCTTTTGGTGTTCTGGCTAATTTGTGAGTGGTAGTAGAAGGAAAGGGTAATTTTTCTTTGGAGGCTAGGAAGGAGAGTAAGTAAACGTTGTAACCGTAATGAGGTTAAATGTTAGCTAAGAAAATGCTTCATAACAGAACCTGTCCCCTTGATAATTACTGTCCTGTGAGAGGAAGATGTCAATTTACGAAAATCTACACACACTAAAAATATTGTTGTCAGTTGTTGGTAGAGCATTAGTTCTGTGATGAAATCCATGGTGCCCATGGAGTGAGGAGGAGGAGGAGAAAAGTCTAGTTTACAGGTGTGTTCGTTGATCATTTCCTCCCCCTCAGTTTTCACCCAAGACCAAACCACCAGAAATCAAGGATAACAATGTGGAAAGCGTATGTTCCTGTAATGACTAGCTGTCGGTCTTTCTTGTCACCGTAGGTAATCCCAGTCCAGACATCTCAAATGGGCACAATTTTACCAAATAGAGAAGTCTTGGGCCAAGAAATACTTTTTTTACCTACCTAACTAGCATGTCTTCTGACTGATCAAGCTGTTTGGTGATCTTATTTTCCATTACGAGATCTTGTCTTTGAAAAAAAACTGAGGTATCAGGGACAGGGAAAAATTTATTTTGAGGACGTCACTGATTTAGGATCCAGAAAGGCAGATGCTAGCATTTTTAAGAAAGTTGTTTTTCTACTTGACATCCTGCTCTTCCTCTAAGATACAACTATCTTCTGAAAAAAATGAGGCAGGAATCAAGACTCAAGATGTCTCGTGTCCTTGACTCCCCAGTTCTCCAACTGTCATTTTCTATTCAAAGCATTTATTAGATATTCAGGCAAATAAAGGTGGTGCATACTTATTGTAGTAATTTTTCCAATCATTAGCAATTATTCTAGTGGTCTGTATTACATGACCCTTAATTGTTAGGACAGCGTCAATTAATAGATGTTCCATGTTTTAATAAAGAATGAAGGATAGCTCTTCAATAAACTCAAGTATGAAGCGAAATGATATGATATCTGACTGAAATGATTTAGGTGAGAATTGACTTCAGAATGATATATTGTGTTTTAGTTCACATGAACTAAGGTTCAATGACAGATTAGGTGTTAGAGTTGGGGCTGAAAAGAAAATTGACAGCTGGAACACAGTATATCTAATATCCATAGTAGAGTCTGATGGAAAACTAAAAAGGCGTCCTGTGGATTCACCGGAGAGCAGCACCAAGGCCGTGAAGCACTGTATTGAGTGTCGTCCAGAGCTTTTGCCGATATCAGCACGTATGGGGAGAACTTAAAGTCTAAGTGGACATTTACATATTAATGTTGAATTCTGAGAATCCAGGGACCTACATAGTAATGATCAAAGCTACCCCCCTTCTTTCCGGTAGCCAGGAGAAAACCGGCTTTGTCTAACTCGAAAAGTATTGCCTTTGGTATGACATGTTGTTTACATTTGGACATTTAGCTTACAAGTTGAATGCCTTTTCTGTGAACAATGCTAGCTAGGTAGTGTTCTAAGCAAAACAATGGCTATAATATAAAATCTCCTAAATCCTCTGAGTGGTAGGTAATGGAGGAGGGGTCGAGATAGCAAACAAAAAAGAAAGATAACTGCCAGTCATGAAGGGTGTGAGAGAAGGTCTTTCTCACAGGGGGCTCAGCTGTGCTGTGACTTGTAGTTGGGTTCGTCCGCAAATAGTCACTAAATGCTGGGGCAGAAAACGAGTGGTGGTGGAGGCCCATTTATGATAGTGCTCGGGAAAGGCCTTGTTGAGACTCAATGGCAAGAACAAGACATTGACAGGGACCTTGAGGATGGTGTTCTAGAGAACAAGATGTTGAGAATAACCTTGAGGACGGTGTTCTAGAGAACAAGACATTGACCAGGACCTTGAGTATAGTGTTCTAGATACCGGCTCTACTGGGTGCAGATCTCTGAGGGTGGGTCCAGTCTGGTGAGTACAAGCTACAGAAAAAAGAAAAACAACAACAACAACAGAGTTTTTGAAACAGAACAAGTGTGGGTAAGACAGAAGGGGTAAGGACAGGAGGGCAGGTAGGAGCTAGAATGCAGAGAACTCTATATAGACCATAGGAAGTAGTTGATGTCAAACTGCATCCACCAAGAAACCATTGGGAGTTTTTAAGCAGTAGAGTGATGTCAGCTGACTTGCTACTTGGGCCGTCACTTTGGTTAGAGAATCACAGACAGAATAGGGTGTGGGGTGCAGTGAGGGCCAGGGGCTGAGGCAGGGAGGTCAGATGGGGGTTGTTACAAAAATCCAGGACATCGTTTTGGCTTGGACTAGGGGGTCAACAGTGGAGACAGCGAGAGGCAGCTGGGATTGGCTGTTGTGTTAGAGGTAGAGGCCTTGCTAAGGTGACGATGGGTGGTCCTAGAAAGCTGGAGATTAAGCAGGGCTAATCTGGTGAGGAACCCCATTACAAAAATCATACAAGTAAGTACCGGCAAGCCCAGGAAAGAACAGTGAAATGAAGTGGTGTGGCCAGGGGTGTTTGGGGTGGGGGAAGGTTCAGGTGGGGAAGGGAAGGAGGTGAGAAGTGGTGGGGGGAGTAGGGCACCAGGTGTGCTGGGGCCTGACAGGAGGGAGGGACTGTGGTGGTAGTTGAGAAGTGGACCCCAGAGGTGCAGTGAGGCTGGAGGACAGAGAGGCAGGAGTGACAGGAGGTTGGAACGGGGACACTGAGCAGACTATATGTGGTCTTGCAGGCCATTTTCAGGAGTTTGGCTTTTATCCTAATGGCCGTGGAAACCTTTAAAGGAATCTGCTGAACTGCTCAGGTGGCTTCTTCTACCTTCTGTACTTGTCTGCAATTGAATTTGAAATAAGCAAATTGCAGAGCTGCAAAGTCACCTTCAAGAAACAATGAAACTGCTGGCATTTGATTGGCATAATTAGAGAGACTCTCAAGAATCAGCCTGCTTGGCCATCTTCCCCCTCAGGTGCGATCAGATGTCTCCAGGGAGCATGGCATCATTGACATTATCTTTTGCAAACTTGCACTGCCTTTGGCCACCATCCCTGAGGCCTTTCTGTGGATCCTGGGTTTTCCGGGTTGAGTCAGCCTGGAAATACACGTGGCACATGCCAGTAAAGGTAAACTAAAATCACTGATAGGAAAATTGTAGGTGTTGGGTGACAAAACCATGTCGGATGACGTCGGGAGGTCATTAGATAATTTCCACAAATTAAACAAACAGTAGATGTTCCTCTCAAAGTGTCCACTCCCTGGGACGAAAGGATGCAAATCACGCAAGAGAGAGAGCATGGGGAGCCCGCCCCTGGGGGGCTCACTGGGGACCCTCAGGGGAAGCTACTCAGGGAAGACAGCGCGGTAAGGGAGACAGAAGACGGGGGTCTAGTGCCATGATTTGACTCCTGGATTTGGAACACCGCTATGCTGTTTGGTGACTCAGTACCTTCCCACTTGCCGGTTGTGGTTGGGTTTTCTGGGGCTTACATCTGGGGAGCTGTGAGCAATCTCTTTGTTTGCCGTTGCAAGGGACTTGGACACATCTGTTCTTTGCAACCTAGGAAACACTGGTTATTGTCCACACCAAATGACCCAGCCACAGGTGGAGGGGGGCAGGTAGAGCTTCATGGCTCGTCCTTCCCTCCCATCTCCACCACAGGCCACATCGGGGCATGGATAGAGAGTCACCTGCACTGAATGCTGCACTGAATGCCTCTTGGTGATGGTGGGACCTTGCGCCAGTCATTGAAGCCATTTGTTCCAGTTCCCTAATGGAAGCCCTCCTGGGGTTATTGTGAAATTGCCCTGAGATGAGGGCCGCAAGTGCGCGTTACCCTGTATGAGAGATTGAGAGCTGCCTGGGCTGTGTCCTGCACTGTCCCCTCACCTCTCCCTTGGGACCGTAAAGGTGGGGAGGTAGCTGCTGGCAGGATGTCAACTCCAGGACCAGCCAGAGTCAGAGCCGCCAGGAGCAGGGGGGAGCTCAGCGCTGGGATCTGGTCTGGGTTATGCAGGGCTGTGTAACAAACCACCCCAAAGCGTAGCTGTGTAAGTAAGAACCATTTTGTTACGTGGATTAGGTTCCTTGGGTTAGGAATTCAGACACTATCGGGATGGCTTATCTCCGCTCCATGACATGTGGGACTTCAAAGGGGGACAGTCAGGTGCTGAGACTAGACCCAGCTGGGAGTCTCCTACACTCTTGTGTCTCCCTGCAGTGAGGGGACTTGGGGACCAGGTGTGGGTGGCGCTATCACCCAGATCCCCTGCACATCGCCCCAAGGTGTGGCTCTGGCTTCTCACAGCCTACTGTGGCTTCCGGGATGGAGACCCCTGAGAACCAGGTGGAAGCTTTCTGAGATAACCTTGGAAGTCACGCGGCATGGCTTCCACACAGGCTGGTACAGAAGAGCTGCTAAGGCCACTGGTTTCAAGGGGAGGGAAGTGAGGCTCCAGCTCTTGATGGGAGAATGGCAAAGGCACCACACAGAGCAACTTGTGGCCTGGAACCTATTCAGTGGCCATCTTGGGGAAATACAACCTGTCCGAGAATTGAAGCATCTCAAGGCTGGGAGATGCCCTGAAGTTCACCCTGAGGCATCCTTGGGCGCTGCCCTCAGTCTCTTCTGCAGTGGCTTGGCCACCACTCACCCCATCTCTGCTGACGTGTGCTCCGTACGTGGTGCCCCTGCCCACTGGGTGGCCCATTCCACCTTGGAGATGCTTAGACCTCTATCCACTTCCTCCTTGTACTGAAGTGCCCACTGAGACCCTTGATCTCTTCCCCTTCATTTTCTCTCTCTCTCTCTCTGTCTTCTCTCTCTCTGTCTCTCTCTCTGTCTCTCTCTGTCTCTCTCTCTCTCACACACACACACACACACACACACACACTCCAGAAGGTCATCCGGGGAGGCTGCTTCCTTCTGCTTCACCACAGTTCAGAGGGGATTTGAAGACCACTAGTGTGACTTGAGTCTTTTCTTCTCACAGCCTAGTGTCTCAGCATTACCCGTCCCCCTTCTGCACCCACCCCCGTCTCAGTCCTGGCCTTGCAGTGACTGCTTGGGTTGCTTCATGAAGCAGACACCCTTTGGGCTCCTCTGCAATCCCTCCTTCCCATTTTCCCATGGCTAGGAGTTTGCTTCCACTTGAAGGGTTTTCTTGTCAGCACCATGGGGTGACGTTGAGTCATGAAAACCGTTTAGAGGAATCCCATTCGTCTTGTTGGGAACTCATTTAAGAACAGACATGTGGCTCAAAGGAGACTCGTGGGGACGGTTGCCAGGGTTCTGGCCCTCCATCCCCAGAAGGAGTTGTGGGATGAGAGGCTGCCCCTCTTGGCTCTGACCCCGTCCCAGTTCCTGGAGCAGTGGACCCGTGTGGTGGGGGCAAACCAGCAAAAGGGAAAGAGCCCTCGCTGTGTGGGGCACAAAGCGTCCTTACCGTGTAAGCCATTTACTTGATAAGTATTGAGCGAACACCCAGGTGGTCTTCTAGGTGCAAGGGGGAACAGCAGGGAAAACACAAATTCCTTTGTGGAGCTGACATTCTAGAGGAAAAGGTGGTTCAGAAGAGACTGATATGGTAAACGTGGGGCTGATGCCTTCTGCTTGCCCACAGGCCTACTTTTCACTTTTCCTGGGTCCTTCCGTCTGTCCAGAGGCTGATTTGACTTGGGAGGGCTCCACTGTCTCCTGACTTCCAGCTGACCCCAGCCAACAGGGAGCCCCAGCGGGATACCAAAGGGTAGAGAAGAGAGAGGGCAGTCTCTCTGGGGCTGCCGGTGGATCCTTCTTTATCAGAAGGATTGGTTCCAGCTCTCGGTTTACTTTACCTTCAGCATGCCTTGATGCCCTCGCTTCTGTCCATCAGCCCTCTGCTAACCTTCCTCTCCTGAGATAGCTCCTTCTGAGCTATGCGGTGTGGAGGGGCATCTCAGGCAGAGGACAGAGCCTACACAGAGGCGCTGAGATGGGCCCGAGTGTTCAAGGAACAGCAAGAAAAGTGGTGTGAATAGAGCAGGCATAGTGCGAGGGAGGGAGGTGGGTGGTGGGGCCAGCGAAGGAAAGGAGCAGAAGCCGTTAGTACCTTGCAGCTTCTGTGGGGCCCCGTGCACATGGGGGCAGATGGGCTGACTGTGTGTTAACAGCATCGCCTGGCTGCTAGGTAAGAAGGGGGACCAAGGGGTCGGGTAGGAGTGGATATCCCAGTTAGGAGGTGACAGGGCAGGAGAACATGGCGACTGGAAAAGCACACTGAAGAGTCACTGAGTTCTGGGTGTAATCTGAAGGTGGAGAGCGTGGGCGTATTAACAGAGTAGTTGTGGGCCTACAAGACGGAAGAGTCAAACGGGACTCCAAGATGATTGGACAAGTACCAGGAAAGGTGCTTGTCATCAATGATGGAGAAAAGTCATGGAGAGGCAGGGCTGGGAGAAGGTGGGGAGCTCCGTCTCATGCATGTGAAGCGTGAGGTCTGTGGGAGACTGTGTTTCAGCAGCCCTGATACACCCCATCTCCTAAGGTTCATACCTCTGTGCAGCCCCCTCCTCTTGCATCTGGGGCCTGCTTGAACCCTCTGAGTGTAGCACAAGTGATACAGGACCTGTTCCCAGGCTGGGCCTTGGGAAAGCCTGGCACCTTCTGCTTTTGCGCCCTTGGAAGCCAGCCACCATAGAAGAAAGGAACTCTCCCCCAGATCACCATGCTGTGGAGGAGACTAGGCATTCCCCCCAGAGAGGCCTGCGTGGGCCAGGGCAGAAGCTGACAGTCAGAGGCGTGCCCCCAGCTAGTGACCGGCTCCAAATGCTCACCACAAGCGTGAGGCCTTAGACCTTGCAGGGATCCAAGCCGACACTGAGGGAAGCCAAAGAATGATCTGGTTCACACACACTACCAAGAGACATCATAAATTGCCGTTTCAGGTCCAGAAAACCATAAAAGATTTAGCTCACACATTCTCAACCGGGCACAGTTTTGCACACCCCACCACCCCTCCCCCCCACCCAGGGTAATTGGCAATGTCTTGTGACATTGTTGGTTGCCACACGGTTCACTTTCGGGATTTAAAGCAGCTCAGGAATCCAGGGGATAGAGCTGACAGTGACTGCTAGAGACCCAACAGCTGGCCAGGGCAGCTCCCACCCGCAAAGGATTATCTGCGTCAAGATGGCAGTGGTGTTGTCCCTGAGAAAGTCTTACCTTCGCACTTAGATATGTAGGGTAATACAGTATAAGTCACTGTGGCTTTCTGAAAGGAAAGGACAGTCACATGGGGAGGAATGTGCTGTTAAGGAGATAAGTAAAAATGAGCTCAGATGAGCTAAAGTTTCTTCCAGTTTTGGTGCTTTTTATTTGCATTTTTCTACCTTTTCCAAAATAACAGCGTTTCTGCTACCATTACGTGGTCTCTTGTAAGCTGCAAATTCTCTTCTTTTCGGAGAGACTTTGTCCTGCTCGACAGCGGTGACTTATCCTCATACTACTGTTGGGGCTCAAGAACCTTCTCCATGGGGAAGCCTGGGGAAAGTGTGAGGCTGGACAACAGACCGGACCCAAACCCTACCAACATGGAGTATGGCGTTTGCACCCTGGCTTGTTTGGGGGGGTTTCAAGAGGTTTCAGATTAGGAAGCAAGTGAGAAATACGACAAAGAGGAAGATAAATGGAACATAATGTAACATCGCTGTTACTAAGGATAAAAATCTAGGCAATGAAATACACAAAAACATTCAGTTTCTCAGACACACTGGCCACATGTCACTGCTCAGTGGCCGCATGTGGCCAGAGGCTACTGTATTGGACTGTGTGCCTGTAGAATGTTGCACCATAGGATAAACATTCAGTGGATGGTTACTACTCTGAGATTTTTGTCCTACCCTTCTTTGTATCATCAGTGCCTGGAACCGGGCCTGACTCGGAGGCGCTTAGATATGTTGGTGAGATCGAGGCATTTTTTTTCAAAATCTGCATGTCGTAAAGACCTTTTCTTTCCCAAACAACAAGTCGTGACAGTGGAGCGTGGGTAGCTTCTTACATGAAGTAAATCAGTTGAAGAATATGCACTCTATAATCCTATTTTTATAACTTGTTACGAGTAAAAAGAAAAAAAAAGGAAAATTAAGTAATACGTTAATTTTCTAGATATATGAAAGAAGTTATGGCTGTTCTCACGGTCAGGTACTAACAAAAGGCAGTTGTAAGAGTGGATGCCTGGGTGGCTCAGTTGGTTAAGTGTCTGACTCTTGGTCTTGGCTCAGGTCAGGATCTCGTGGTTTTGTGAGTTCGAGCCCCACCTCCGGCTCCGGGCTGCCAGCACAGAGCCTGCTTGCGATTCTGTCTCTCCCTCTCTCTATGCCCCTCCCCCACTGTGCATTAGCAGTCTCTCTCTCTCTCTCAGAATAAATAAACATTAAAAAAAGAGTGAATAGACAGTAGCATTAAGGAACATGATAGTGAAGTACATAAGGACAAATCACAGTCGTTGGCCTGATGGATACCCCATGTAAGCCATGAAATCTGTTTCCTAGGGAGTGCATAAAGTACGTTTTCTTTCCCCAAATACGGCTCCCTTGCTGAGCCGCAGAGAGGAGTGTCGCCAGATGGCACAGTGTCATTTTTCTGTTATAGCTCCTGACCCAGCAATATACTTTTTCCCACCTCGCCTTATAGAAATTACTTTTGTTCATGGCAGGAGTAATCTTCACCCTGGGAACGGACCTAGTGACTGCGTCCAAATCTGAGCTCTGACACACTGAGTGATGACCCTTTTGCAGCCTTACTTTGCTCTTCATTTGCTGGCTGATGAGCTCCCAGATGCTGGACCAGAATTCAGTCCATAAAATGAAGACATTCCGTTTGACAGGGGCCGAATCTAAATGACCGAAGCAAGGGCGTGAAAGCATGAGGCAGTGCCTTCAGACTCACCCTAAGACCATGTAACCCACAGTGAAAATCAATCTGGTTTCCAAATGAAGATCTTTAGATGCCACAGTAATTTATTCAAAAAAAGCGGGGGCAGGGGAAGGGAGGGTATCATCATAAAAATACTAAAATACTAAAACCCAAACGAGAATGACAAAATAAAAAGACCAGTTTAATTAGCAGCTCTGCTGTTTTATTTCATGCTCAGTCGATGGGAGAGAGAATATTTTTATCAAACTATTAAAATGAATGGATTTAAAGATCGGAATATAATCACCCAGAAAGATGGCATTCACGAAACAGTTTTAAACGCAAGCATGGTAAACCTGATTTCTTTGTGATTGTTGTGCTCATTCACTGTTACTCTTAAATCCTGATCGATTCTTGGCTTGGGGAAAATTCCATCAGGGTGAATGCATCCCTGCAGAGCTGACATCTGAAGAGGTTGAGCTGTTTGTGATATTACTCCCTCCTTCATGTTTTTTTTCTGTTACTGTTTCTGTTTTGCAGACCCACTATGAGAATGGGGAGTATATCATCAGGCAAGGTGCCAGAGGGGACACGTTCTTTATCATCAGCAAAGGCACGGTAAGCCCTCGAGCACCAAAGGGGGCTGCACGGTGGGGCGGGGCCTGGGGAGCATCGATGACCCCTGGAGGAGCATGCGCACGGGGGTGTGAGCTGTTCGAGCTTTTCCATCTTCTGAAACGGATAGAGAAACTTTTGAGAAAGGACCTCCCAAAAATGGTCCTGGAGGAAGAGAAGTAGAACTCTGAAGACCAGAAAATAACCTGTGTTCTATAATTTAATAACCATGATGCTGGATGCCACTGATATGTCTGCATAAATGGGAAGATTTCCATCATTTAAATTATATAGTTAAGCAAGAGACAGACTAAAGTGACTTTAGAAATTCTCAACAGGAGGGGCGCCTGGGTGGCGCAGTCGGTTAAGCGTCCGACTTCAGCCAGGTCACGATCTTGCGGTCCGTGAGTTCGAGCCCCGCGTCAGGCTCTGGGCTGATGGCTCAGAGCCTGGAGCCTGTTTCTGATTCTGTGTCTCCCTCTCTCTCTGCCTCTCCCCCATTCATGCTCTGTCTCTCTCTGTCCCAAAAATAAATAAACGTTGAAAAAAAAAAAAACCAAAAACAAAAACAAAAATGAAAAGTTCAATCTCATCATTAGAAGCAGTAACATAGCTATGGTAGAACACCAGGGCTTTAAAAGCAGATGGTCCAGGGACTCCTGGCTCAGTCAGCTGAGCATCCAACTCCTGATTTCAGCTCAGGTCATGATCCCCAGGTTAGTGAGATCAAGCCCCGTGTTGGTCTCCATGTTGAGCTTGGAGCCTGCTTGAGATTCTCGTTCTCTCTCTCTCAATCTCTCTCTCTCAATCTCTCTCTCTCTCTCAATCTCTCTCTCTCTCTCTCTCTCTCAACCTCTCTCTCTCTCTCTGCCCCTCTTCCCTGTCCATGTTCTCTCTCTCTCAAAAAATAATAATAAAATGAAATAAAAATAAAATAAATGGCCCAAGTCTGACTCCCCCTGTAAAACTTACCAGTCTCAGTATTCTTAGGCAAGTTGCTTGGCACCCAGAACATCAAGGATATAAGTATACTCAGGTTTTATTATGTCTTCATAAAGAAATTTTCAGTGGATACTTCTTAATATCCATTAAAAGTGATGTTATAAGGGAAAGGATAAACCTATTAAACAGGATCTATTAAAAGTGATAAATTATAGGGGAAAGGATAAATATGGGGTAGACAAAGGATATGAATGAAAAATCATAATTTATGCCTTTATATTAACTTTGAAGCATTAGAAATCTACTTCAACTTGTATTTAAAAACTAATCAATTAAGTGAGTTGGAAAGTGGCAACTTATGCAGATGTATGCTCTAACACTCTAAAAATACCTTACATTTCCTTTCATCAGTGAAGTCATAACCTTTTTGCTTCATCATAAGGGATCCTTAAGAGGAATTTGTACGTACTTAGCGATAGGGAAGGAAATGCCGGTGGAAGGGAATGTATACAGCAGTTCTCCTTTTTCTAATTGTTATCTTGAAATGTAAATAAGTTTAGAGGTGCCTGACTGGATTCAGTGAGTAGAGCATGTGACTTGATCTTAGAGTGGTGAGTTCGAGCCTTGTGTGGGGCATAGAGCTTATTTGAAAAGTAGATTAAAATTTTGTGTATTTTAATGTTTTAATGTTTATTCATTTTTGAGAGACAGGGCATGAGTGGGGGAGGGGCAGAGAGAGAGGGAGACACAGAATCGGAAGCAGGCTCCAGGCTCCGAGCCGTCAGCACAGAGCCCCACACGGGGCTCAAATTCATGACGTGAGATCGTGACCTGAGCCGAAGTCGGATGCCCAACCGACGGAGCCGCCCAGGCGCCCCAATGAAACTTTGTAAATGAAGAAGCGATTTCTAAAATGTGAATAAGTTTGTTTCTTCTAATTGAACAAATACGACCGACTCTCGTACTTTATGGCTCATGTGAAAAAAGGAAAGCGAATTACAGACCCCCAGTGAACAGGATATGTGAAAGATTATAAATCTTGCTGGGTCACAGTTGAGATAATCCTCTCTGAAACGATTTTGACTCAAGAACGTGTCCGACTTTACGCCAGTGACATGTCACACTAAAGCGAAGATGGCACCGGCTGTGTTTGTATCATACCTGTTCTGTTGGCTGATCGCAGAAAGCCTGGGACAGACATAGATGTCAGGTGCCAGCATCTTGAGGACATCAAGAAATGACATGTCCGACCACAGTTACAGTGAAAACTCTGTTCTGAATGGCCCAGTGTTAGAGGCTAAGAAACCTTAACATTTTGTGGTTTATGTATAAATTATTGGAGCTTTACCATTTACTGTTTTATTTCTTAACATTTACCAAAGAATCAGGAGAAATTGAAAATCCTCATGGATATAAATGATTCAGTAGGCCACAGGGGGACTTTTTTGTCCCGACAGTCTGGATTTATTTTTTTTTTTTCTTTACCATTTTGCTAATCCTTTGCTCTCATGGGATGATACATTTATCCATTTGTGATGAATTTCTGACAGACTTTTGTGATTACCTCATTACTGCAAATACCTAGCACTACCTAAAGGAACCTGTGGTTTGTAACCAGTTTGAGTTTAAAACAGGTGCATTAGTGGCGCTACTTTATGAGTTTTGTATTATGCATAAACAGAAATAACAAGGAAATGACACCGCAGGAGCCCATTCCCTTGGCAATATTTCAGAGCACCATGGGGATCCTGGGAGAGAAGTAGAAAGAATATGTTAGACTCTTTTGACACATTCAAGATGTTTTCTAAACCAGCCATAGATTTTTCCATAACTAGTTTGTCATGTCCTGCAACTTAGCTGCTATGATTTTTAATCACATTAATTATATGATTCTTGAGATATGATATTAGTGTATTAATTATACTAATTCTTGTATGCGTGTATTGGAATCAGTATATAAAATCCTGAGGGGCAGGAGTTGAACCCGCTTACGTCCCAGTGGGATGGAACAGGAGAGAAAAGTAACAGGAGCCTTCAAGTAAGCAGGCCAATAGGTTGCAGCATTGAAATTTTCTGAATCTCTATGCTTTGCTTTAGGTATACAGATGTAAACTTGTTTTCTCATGTGTTTAAAAAATTACAAAGGGTAGCCCTTGCAAAGATCGTTTCCCTGTTACCCCTGAACTGGCTTTTCCTTCGAGCATGTCATAAGACACCCACAGGCAGCTAGAGTTACAAGTGGATTCCCCCCACTCAAGACATTCATTTAAGTGTAAGGCTTTTTATTTTCCCATGAAGCACTTGCACACAAAGGGAGAAACTCTGAAATACGTGTTTTTCCCCCGTTAAACCTCCATAAACTGATTGTTCTACACCTTGAGCAAAATGCTTATAGTGATGTCTACAGTACCTGTTGCTGCCTCTTCTAGAAGCTGAGTTCGTTCTCTGTATATTCCAGTTGCCTGGAAACATGGCGTTCCTTTCCACCCCAACTTGAACCATAAAATATCAAAGAATTCACAAAGGAGCAGTGAAAACTATCTTTGCCCAAATTTTGTGCGTACGGCCCTGTAGCTGTGTTACATCAAAAATTGAACTCTCTCCAGAAGGAAGTTGAGCCAAGATTGTACAGGATTGTTAGGCAAAACTTCAGAGTTGCAGTAATGATTCGAATACATCTTGATTTTCTGATTCTGTTCAACATATCTAATATGCTACTGTTAGAAAAAAATGTGATTCAAAAACTCTTGTCCATTAAATGCCATTTAAAACCAGATGGCTTTGCTTAGAATTAATTGTTTGAGCGTGTTGCGTAAACAAATTGGTTTATCGTGATGTTTGATGTTGTTGAATATGGAAATTATGGAAATTTTATTTGTATATGGGTACGTAAGAGTGAAGCATGAGAAGCTCTTCCTTGTAGATCAAGGACAAGATAAAATGAGCATTATCAGCACTTTTGTTCAATGTGCAACTGAACGCCACAATCATTACAGTAAGGCAAGAGAACTATCTGGGAGTCATGAGATAGAACAGTGATTATATAGGTAAATCTGGAAGAAACACATTTGTATCTCTAGAAGAATTAATGAAATGTGTATGTGTGTATGTATGTATATAATGGGACATATATAATGGGATATATATATTCATATAATGGGATAATATGTAAAGTGAGGAAATGAACTTCAGCATTGTGTATTAACATGGGAGAATTGGAGAAATCTCAAATACAATACCCCTCAAAAGAAGCAAGTCGCCGAAGAATACATGTGGTATGCTCGCATTTTTATGAGGCTCAACAACAGGAAAATATCTGGTATTTATGCCTGGAATGAGTTTTGAGGGCACGCAGGCACACACATTATATGATAGACATTAGAAAGGGGATCATGACCATGAGATGCACGGCAGACATTTTGGGAGAGTGGGTTAGGACCCGCGGTGGAGAGAGACTCTAATTTACTCCCATGTTACACAGAAGGTTCAATGATCAGATCCTACTCCTAGAAATCCTACATCTTGACCACACTGAATTTAATTCATGGCTCAAAGAGTGCAGGCAAACTTCAAGCTCAGAAAAAACGTTCCTACCCTGTACGTGTCCCAAGCTAGCAGATACGTTGCCTAAAGTGCCCTCATTCTCCTTCAGGAGGCATTTTGGTTTGGGAATAACAGGACCAAGTTTTGAGTGCTATGTGAGGAACACTGTTAGAAAGGAGAAATGCTGGGGCGCCTGGGTGGCGCAGTCGGTTAAGCGTCCGACTTCAGCCAGGTCACGATCTCGCGGTCCGTGAGTTCGAGCCCCGCGTCGGGCTCTGGGCTGATGGCTCAGAGCCTGGAGCCTGTTTCCGATTCTGTGTCTCCCTCTCTCTCTGCCCCTCCCCCGTTCATGCTCTGTCTCTCTCTGTCCCAAAAATAAATAAACATTGAAAAAAAAAATTAAAAAAAAAAAAAAAAAAAAAGAAAGGAGAAATGCTTTGGTTTGGGGACTTCTCGGTTTCTATGGTCTGTTAGTCACACACGTAGGAGAGTGATGACCTAACCCTTATTCTCCAGCTGGGTCTTTCCCATAAATCTGTAAATTCTAAGCTTTTTTGGGTTTTTTTACAGTAAACATTGCTTTGTTTATATAACCTGAATCTGTACTAAAACGTTTCATGTTTTAAAATTGTTTTTGATTAAACATGTTGGTTGAGTACACTGATACTGTTTATTGAAGGCTTCAGTATCAAAGATCAATTTTAGATGTCCCCCTAAAAATATCTCATTTTTATTTTGATTCTTAATTTTTAAAATATGCGTATGGTTTTAAAATAGAGTTTAAGGGCGCTTGGGTGGCCTAGTCGGTTAAGCGTCTGACTCTTGGTTTCAGCTCAGGTCATGATCTCAAGGTTCATGAGTTGGAGCCCCACGTTGGTCTCTGTGCTGACAGTGCGGAGCCTGGTTGGGATTTTCTCTCTCACTCTTTCTCCACCTCTCCTCCACTCACATTCATTCATTCATTCATTCATTCTCTCTCTCTCTCTCTCTCTCAAATCAATAAACTTAACTAGTTTAAAAAACTCAAATCACTAGACCCCACATATGTCTTTCAGAAAACAAGTTAATACATAGGTAAGTGAAAACATTAGAACACACACTCTTATTTCTCTAGAAGGAAAAGAAGTTTCTGCTCTAAATAGCGTTTCATAGCAACAATGAAAGAGCGATAGTAGTGATAAGGGGATATTTATTTTACAACTAAATGCATGCATTTCTGAAACATGAGTAGTAGAAGAAAGGGAGAAAATATGAGGAAAGTCACCAACCTTTTTGAGCATTTACTATTAAGAGGATGCTTTTCACATGAGATTTCCTTATTTAATTCATACACGCACACACCCTCTTTTGAGATAACTCTCCCATTTTTTAGTTGAGGTGATGAGGTAACACGGGTCAGACAGACCAAGTATTACTGTCTTTAAAACTCCATAAGTTGGGGCGCCCGGGTGGCTCAGTCGGTTAAGCATCCGACTTCGGCTCAGGTCATGATCTCACGGTCCGTGAGTTCGAGCCCCGCGTCAGGCTCTGTGCTGACAGCTCGGAGCCTGGAGCCTGTTTCCGATTCTGTGTCTCCCTCTCTCTCTGCCCCTCCCCCGTTCATGCTCTGTCTCTCTGTCTCAAAAATAAATAAACGTTGAAAAAAAAATTTTTTTTAAAGGCTCCATAGGTACTCCTTTCCCCTAGCATTGTGGGTCATAAAGCACTTTGTGGTTTAAGGAAAAATAATAAGTAATATAGGCCAAGGTTAGAGAGGGTATCTCTGCATATTTAACTTTCTCTATCCTAACTTGTTTTTTTTAGAATTAAAGATGCAAATGTCCATGCCTGATGTCTGCATATTTAGAATGATTCATTATATGTAAAAAGAAAAAGTGTAGAAATTGCAACTTTAAAGGAAAGCTTTTCTTCTTGTTCTTTGACCTGCTTATCTTTTCACATATATGGATTATGCAGATAGGGTTTTCTTCACACTTATCATATAAGCAGAAAGTGGTCTATTCAATAGGTGGCCCACTTTTTATGCCTCTGTTCCTGCATTTCAGTAACATTTCTGTAAAGATATTTCAAAATCCACTGAAATCTTTCCATGCCTTGCATAAACCTGGCATTTCAAATTTTTAATCTTTTTGTTGTTGTTGTTGTTAACCACAAGACAAATGTACAATTATATAATGTATCTTTATATCTAATTTTGAACTAATGATCTTTTAGTATATTACACCTTAGTTCATGCCTTGTTTTTTAATAGTCAGGACTGAAAGATAGTTTTGTTGCGTTGCCTATTTATTGTACAGTTGAGAAAACTGAGGTTCAGAAATAAAACAATGGATCCATGTCTGTCAAAGTTTGATCTATGGAACATTTGCATCTAAGACACCTATATTAATCTTTTGAAATGCAGATTTCCAAGTCCCAATAGATTAGAACCTCAAGAATGACAGTCAAGTAGGCCTTATTTTATTTTTCTCTTCCAAGCTTTTACTCAAATTCCAGTTAGTTAACATACAGTGTGATGTTAGTTTTGCATGGTTCCCCCTTTCTCCACATCCTTGCCAACACCTGTTGTTTCTTGTGTTGTTGACTTTAGCCATTCTGACAGGTGTGAGGTGGTAACTCATTGGAGTTTTGATTTCTATTTCCCTGATGATCAGTGATGTTGAACATCTTTTCATGTGTTTGTTGGCCATCCGGATGTCTTCTTTGAAAAAACATCTATTAGTGTCTTCTGCCCATTTTTTAACTGGATTATTTGGTTTTGGGATGTTGAGTTTGATAAGTTCTTTATAGATTTTGGATACTAACCCTTTATCGGGTCATTTGCAAAAATTGTCTCCCATTCCATAGGCTGCCTTTTAGTTTTGTTGATTATTTCCTCCACCGTGAAGAAGGTTTTTATCTCGATGTAGTACCAATAGTTCATTTTTGCTTTTGTTTCCTTTGTCTTAGGAGACATATCTAATAAGTTCAGTAGCCTTTATTTTAAGTAAAGCCCCCTACCACAAAGTTTGAGAATCAATGCGGTAGTGTATTTCTATTCACATCTATAAAAGCTTTATCAGCATGCAAATGAGCATCTCTGTGATATAGCTTGGTTTAAGAGGGTTAAAAACTACATCCCCATGGTTTTGATACAGTGTGGAAAAGTAATCAAATGCATCAGTGGAGAATAATAATTGAATTCCCTCCACCTTGCACATACATTCTTACTTACAAAAGTCCTGTTCTTTGTCATCTAATGTCTAAACTCAGAAACCCAAAGCATAGTATTTTTAAATGTGCTTAAGTGTCTAGCATTTTTTTAAGAAATTAATTTTTTCTGGGGCATCTGGGTGGCTCACTTGCTTAAATGTCCAACTGTTGAATTTGGCTCAGGTCATGATCTCCGGGTGCATGAGTTTAAGCCCCGTGTTGAGCTCTGCATTGACAGCCTGGAACCTCCTTGGGATCCTCTGTCTTCCTTTTTCCCTGCTCCTCCCCCACTTGCTCTCTTTCTCAAAAATAAATAAACTTAAAACCCTACTGATTAAAAAAAATGAATTTTTTCTACCACCATACATTTTCCAGGTAGGTGAGTTTTAACTATTTAACCATTCTAGGTGAAACATAGCCAGTATTATGAATATTAGTAGAACCTGAGGGGGAAGTGAATTAAGTTACAGCTTCCTACATTTAGGTCTTCATTCATACAACAAACTCATTATTATTTTCCTTCTGTGGACACAAGTCCTTAGGGGCCAAGATATCTTGTTTGGGCAATAAAGTTTTTCCGTTCAAACAACTTACAGCTCTTGGGCACCTGGGTAGCTCAGTTGGTTGAGTGTCTGACTCTATTTCAGCTCAGGTCATGATCCCAGGGTTGTGGGATTGAGCCTTGGGTAGTGGTCCACACTGAGCATGGAGTCTGCTTAAGGCGCTCTCTTGTGGGTCACCTGGTTGGCTCAGTAGGTTAAGCGATGGACTCTTGGTTTTGACTCCGGCTATGATCTCATAGTTTGTGAGACTGAGCCCCGTGTTGGACTCTGTGCTGTCAGTGCAGAGCCTGCTTGGGATTTTCCCTCTCTCTGTGCTCCTCCCCTGCTCTCTCACTCTCTCTCAAATAAACATTTAAAAAAATTCTCCTCTTCCCTACTCATCAGCACTTTCTCTCTCAAATAAAAATCAAAAAAATAGAAAAAAAAACTTACAGCTCTTTATTAGGTGAAAACTGAATTTTATTCGTTTTAAAAACTGAAATCCTACTGAACAAAGCATGTGGACCTTAAGGACTGTCTTGGGTTAGGGACCTCTAAAAAGGCTTCATTAACCTGTGAGTGGAAGAGACAAGCGTGTCTTTGTGGAATGGGGACGTGCATGAGAGGTGTGTAGAAAGACGTTTACTGCAGCAAAAACAATATAAACGTCCACCTGTAAGGAAATGGATGAGTAAACAGAGAATGGAAAAAGGCCCTGGAACATGAAAATGAATGGACTAGATTCATATCTAAGAGCATGGAACAAGTAATAAAATAATGTTAAGGGGAAAAAAAATGTAAGTTGCATACTTACATTTATCTTACAGTAAGATACATACTGTATTATGCTATGCATGTTTTTTAAAAACCCAAACACATAAACACATTACAAAAGGTTGGAGGAAGGCTCACTTAATTTTTCATAGTGCTTGCCTCACAGGAGGTAGGAAACAAGAACAGGAATGAGAATTAAGTGAAATTCAGATTTCTGGATAATTTATTACTTTTTGAAAACAGCTCGAAACAGCCTAACAGTATTTGATGGGCATTTCTTGTGATGTGCATGGACATTTGTGATATTGTGTTGGTCCCTTTCGTGGTAATGTATGCGTTTTCTTTAAAAGTGGAAACAAGTGGAATTAACATCATCGGTTAGTGTTCATTTGATCAATCCGTGTGTGCAGTGGATAGAGACTTTTATTGTTTCCCTTTGCAGGTAAATGTCACTCGGGAAGACTCACCAAGTGAAGACCCGGTCTTCCTTAGAACTTTAGGGAAAGGAGACTGGTTTGGAGAGAAGGCCTTGCAAGGGTGAGTGGATCACATCGGACACGGTTTTGGTTTGCGCATGACATAAATTCCTGTCTTAAATATTGAGCTTCTAGCAAAAGAGGCCCTTTAATTAGTGTTTATCCTAATACCAGACACAGAGGCTTAATAATCGTTTTTATTTATTTCCATGTGGACTTGTAATGCATTTACATAGGCTTTAAGATAAATGGATTAGCTTCTGTAGTATAACGTTTTTACAGTAATGGAAAAATTTCCTAGCTTTGTGCTCAGTAACCACAATCTCTATAAAGACTCTAAAAGGGAGGGAAAAGTCTCTGCTAAGCTTACTTTGTGCGGTAGTTTTGCTCAGAATCCTAGGAAGGTGATTGGTTGAGAATTTGGAAATCCCTGAACCGACTGTACAAACCAAGGATCAGAAGGCAGTGGAGACTGGCTGGGATTCACGTCTGGGTAGTGGTTGTCCTCCCGGTGGTGGAGATAATGCACATGAACATTAACCATGGATGGACCCAGAGACGTATATTGCAAGGTCCCGGAAATTCTACTTGTAAAGCCTCGAGAAGCAAGCACTTGGGATTTCTTCCCACCTACTATGGAAGAAAAACCCAGTTGATTTTGGGCTACACATTTTACAGAATGCATGACAAATTTGGCAGATATATTTGGGTATTCTCTTCTTGTTTTCCAATAAACAACACATCTGAATTATCAGTATATATAGATGAGACTTTTCAAAACTCAGTGCAGGGTATGTGTGTGTGTACACACACATACATACTTGAATCAGAAATAACCAATAAACTTTTATTTTGGTATCAAATTCCAGGTGCAGGAGCGTCTGCTAGAGAGGAACCGCAATAGGCTATAATTCGTTCCGAAAATATTTGGAACACTGAGTTTTGCTTCCATTTCAAATTATGCCTTCTTTTAAAAATTACATTAGAAGCATTTTGTTTAAGATTGCTATGAAGAAATAACTCAGGGAGTTTTAATTTTTAAGCCACAATCACAGAGCAACTTTTCTTTTTCTGTTCCCACCCTTTCACAGCTATAGACATGAAACGGATCTGATAAGTCCTCCTAAGTACACCACATTAGCTAATGAAGATTCAGAACCAAATAGAACTAAATGCATTTGACTTTCTTTTTTTCTTTTCTTGTATGCGGTTCATTTGATCCTTATCTGATGAGCATGTACTTTCCGTTTGCTTTTTTCCAACAGCAAAGTCGGAAGAAATACCATATTCACTATACACGCACAAAAGAATGCGATAGGCACTAGCTTTTCAGTATAACGGGCAGAGACAGCATTGGTACTTGAATGTTTCTTTCCCTTGATTATCTGTAGAGGATGCTAGAGAATAATGCCACCTGATTCCTTTGGTCCAAGATTAAATGCCTGTGTGAAAAACGTCATTTCCAAAAGAGTCAAAGAAACAGAAACATTTTCAATCGTCTCTGATTGAGATCACAAGTGGAACACCAGACAATAAAACATAACTGGAAATTGACAGATTTCCTCTTGTTAGCTTATTGCCACTGAATTTTGGTGCCAATTAAAGAAAGCTTCGGTGGTGGTAACCCCTTCCTAGAATGTGTCTTAAGAAGTGACCCTGAAAAAAAAAAAAAAAAGAAGTGACCCTGAAGATACAGTTGATGGAAAAGTTACCAAATTTTCTCTGAGGTCAACATTTAATGGTATTCCTTCTAGACTGAATTCATTCTAGCATATGGCTATTCTCGTGAACTTTTTGGTGCCAAATTCTCTTTTGTCCGTATTCAGTCCTCCGTACACTGTCTCCTCACCCCCGCTGTCGCCCTACACCCCCTCTCTCCCCCAGCAGTTTCTTTCTTTCTTGTGCCCTTTGCTCTTACTTTCTCGCTACTCAGCCCGACTTTCTCAGCCTCCTCTAAGTGCCCTCTTACATGTCACCAGGGGTTTGCTACTTGCATCAGAGTATGCTCTTTCTTTTCTGTCTGGTCTTTTCTGTCGCTTCTCAGCCATAGTTTTACTCTGCGGACCACCCCTTCCTTTTTCAAACCTTCCTTTGGACCCTTGTCACTGTTAGCACTTCTTAGAATTTCTCATGTGATTTCCATTCATCAATGTTTTGTTCTCACTTCTCTTTATTACATACATCTTATGGCTGCGTGTTGCCTTGATGAGAAGAAGTCCATATACTTACATTCTGATTTGGGCTCAGTATCTGGTACTTTTCAGATACTCAACATGCATTTACTGAATGAATGAATGAATGAATGAATGAATGAATGAATGAACGAACAAACAAATGAGTCTCTCTCTAATGATGCCTAATCAGGTCATCGCTTCTTGGGATTGGTCACTTTCTCTGCTTGGATCTGTTTGGCAATGGGGAAAGGGTTATGAACTCACTTGTCTACAAGGGTTGCAGGCTGGTAATGTAAATGAGTAAAGTGAGGTGGGTAAGTAGAAGCCCTTACGTCAAGAGTACAGCAATTACTGAACACTAGCTCATTGCTACAGTTTTTTAAGCAGAAAAAAACTTAGGTTTTGGGAAAACAAATATGAAATGTGATTTTGTAACTTGATTAAAAAAAAAAAGCTCTGCAAGCAAAAAACAAAGCAAAACAACAACAACAACAAAACACTTCTGCAAACGATTTGACCTGTGAGCTGCCATTTTGTGATTTCTATCTACCTAAATTCAGTAAAGGAAGCCTATTAGGTTAACCCGTCTTATTTCCTTATTTTTTTTTAATGTTTTGATGTCCCATAGGTGTAACCTGTTTTTCACCCTGAGTATCTATGTTCCTTTTTGATCTTTTCTTTGAGTTTCATTGTTGCACACAAGAAACTCTAACCGTTCACAAATCAGATTGATTTGTTTTACTTGTTTCCCTCTAAAAACTGTAAAATTTTATGTTACTTTGAGATAGAAAATCTTCTGGGTACTATGTATCCTTTTGAGTAATAGCTATGCTTCTTGGCAAATCATATCATTTTTATATTTGGAAGAAAGATTACATAGTCAGCAATCTCTGTGTGTCCATAACAGCTTTTCAGATCATTGTTTTCACTCATGTAAAATTTATACATACTGGGAATTGTTGCTTTATTTTTTCAAGGATGTCCAGCAGACCATTAAAATACTGGTAATTTTGGGGCGCCTGGGTGGCGCAGTCGGTTAAGCGTCCGACTTCAGCCAGGTCACGATCTCGCGGTCTGTGAGTTCAAGCCCCGCGTCAGGCTCTGGGCTGATGGCTCAGAGCCTGGACCCTGTTTCTGATTCTGTGTCTCCCTCTCTCTCTGCCCCTCCCCCATTCATGCTCTGTCTCTCTCTGTCCCAAAAAATAAATAAACGTTAAAAAAAAAAAATTTAAAAAAAAATAAATAAATAAAATAAAATACTGGTAATTTTGACATGAATTTTTGACCATTATTTTTAAATTTTAGTGTGCCTGATATGAGTACTGGGTAAGCCCATGGTAGATAATTGAATGACAAAGCTGCGATGTGACCTTGGCCCCCTGACTCCAGAACTTGGCTTTCGAGTTCTGCCTCTAGAAATAACAAGCTCCATTTCCTTGTTCTCTGGAGACAGTCGAGTCATAGATATGATACAATCTATATCATCAACATCCATTAACCCCATTAACCAATAGCATCTCATTACCGGAAGTATTGAAGTCATGGATTGCTTTCACTTTTGTTGGTTGACGTGAAGCAAATTACTCTGTATTCTTTGGCTCACTCACTATTTTTTTTTTTTTTTTTTTTGGCCATGATAATAGTTTTTCCACACCAGAGAGAGGGCAAAATGTTGTACTCTTGACAGAAGTGCTCTTTCCTTATGTACACGAAAACTACACTTGTGTTTAAGTTAAGTTACTGCAGGTGTAGTCCAGTAACTCATGAGTCAGTCCATCCCACTCTGACTCACTGTGGCTTCACGCTCTACACCTGACTCGAAACCACGCAGAATCCACACGGGCATCAGATGGTGTCATATTCTAAGCCACACCCGCACTTTGCATCAGAGGTAATAGGAAAAAAACCTAAGACTCAGTGGAACCCGACAGATGGGGCTGAGCTCCCCCTGACCCCTGCCCCCTGACGTTTGAGTCTTCAGCGTGGCATGTGGGTAAGAGTTCAAGCTCAGAAATCAGTCGACATGGGTTAGGGTCCACTTGTCACTGACAGATCATGAGACCCTCAGAGGTTCTCCTGTAATCAGAAATGGAGGTGGTGATTATACCTGACTCTTTTTTTGGTCGTTGAGAGGAATAATCAAGGGGATTGTTATAAAGCATTTGAATGAGTGCCTAGAATTTAAATTACGCTCAAAGAAAGTTAGCTGCTGTCATCAGTGCTGCCACCATCCTGTTTCCACTGTCATTAGCAATAGCCTCCGCGCGGTGATCCCTGTCCCCGTTGTCATTCCAAGAAGGCTCTGTTACTTCTTGGCCAGAGTTTAGAATGCTTGGTATAATTGGCATAGCATTACATGTGGGGTCAACCACTCACCGATTATATAACTCTGAGCAAGCCAGTTAACCTCTCTGGGTCTCTGGTTCTGAATTTGTAAACTGAGACCATTGAACTAGATGATCTCTAGCTTTCCTTAGGTCACAGGCTCCGCTTCCCTTGGGATTTTGCCTCTTTACAGCTGGAACAGACCACTGGATGCCAAATGCAGCCCTGTGCCACCCTGTTAAATGGTGGCATTTAATAACAGGCCACTGCCAGAGGGCCCTTCCCTCCAGGAACCCTCCTAGCTATTTCCAGTCTTCTGAACACCATTGCCACGTGCTAGGTCTGTCCTTGTTGATGGAAAAAAGAAGCAGCCATTTCTGTATTTCCCCAGATTCTTCCCTCAAGGACCATGATCTTGGGAAGGTGAATTAACATTTCTGAACCTGTCTTCCCCCCTCTCTCTTTTGTTAATTAATAAAATGATAGCCCATCAAAGGATAGAATACTGGATAGTGCACTTCAATACTTTGCCATATTTGAATCTGATAAATTATTCATGTGTTTATTTGGAAATAAAACATGATAGATACAATTCAAGGCTCTTTGGTATCCTTGTCATTCTTTCCCTCCCACCATCATCTCTTGAGGTTGACCATGTACACCCTCACTGCTTATGTGTCTATAATTTATTATATATATTTTATTCATGTACGTAAGCGTATCTTATTTGTCTTAAATTTTTACACATCTGAAATCTCTCTTTGATTTTGCATCAATATGTCATTTTTCTTTCTTTTCCTTCTGTCATGCGAATTGCATTTCTGCCATCCCTTATTTAGAAATTTTCCCTTTTTCTATTTTAATGATTAACTTTAGATTTGTAATAGGTATAGCTAGTATGTAATGTTCACCGTTGCTCTGTCCTTCTCTTGAATGATACAAGGATTCTCCTGTGTTCAAACCACTCATACCATTTTCTCTCTAGTTTTCTAGGCTATGACTCCACCTGGTTGGTAAATCCTTAGGTATTAGTCATTATTGTGACTAATTATTAGTCATTATTATGACTAATTAGTCATTATTATACCAGCGCATTCCTTTTGGGTTTATTCTTTAATAGTTGTTCATAGATTATCTGTTTACACTTTCTGCTTTTGCCTATATGTGCCCTGGGCTGTGCATAGAAATCTAGGTTAAAATTTATTTATTCTCAGCATTTTAAAGCAAGTCGGTTGTCTTCTGGCATCCATAGTGTGCAGTGAGTCAAATCACTGTTCCTTTGTAGGTCGTGTGCCTTTTTCTTTGGTCGCTATCTCTTTGTCTTTGATGTTGTGCACTTTTTCCTACATTGTCTAGAGGCAGATATGTTTTCTTTTCCTTCATATCACTCTTTGTATTCTTTGGTCCTGAGAATATAGTTTTCCTTAATTCTAGAAAATTCTAAGCATTATCTCTGCATACTCTCTTTCACCCCCCTTTCTCTTAATCTCTCACTTGGGGGTTCCCTATGTTCCAGGTTTCTTTTTTTTTTTCAACGTTTATTTATTTTTGGGACAGAGAGAGACAGCATGAACGGGGAAGGGGCAGAGAGAGAGGGAGACACAGAATCGGAAACAGGCTCCAGGCTCTGAGCCATCAGCCCAGAGCCTTACAACGGGGCTCGAACTCACAGACCGCGAGATCGTGACCTGGCTGAAGTCGGACGCTCAACCGACTGCGCCACCCAGGCGCCCCCCTATGTTCCAGGTTTCAACTCCTCAGTGTACCATTCTTGCCTTATTTTCTCACGTCTGTATCTTCTTGCACTGTATCATTCCATGTTGCCTTTGTGATGGGATCTGGGCAATTCTCTCCCTTCACCTGCATCAAGTCTTAAATTTGACCCATCCACCGAGGAGTTTCCCAGTGATTAGTTTTTAAATATGACTTTTAGAAGTTCAACTTGGCACACCACAGTGGTTAGTGAGCTCTGCAATGAGACTGCCTGGGTTTGCATCCCAGCCCTCCCATTTATAAGATGTGTGATCTTGTTTCCCTTCATTTCTTTGCAGTTCAGATTCATGGTTTGTAAAATGGGACTAATCGTACCTGGCTACATACAGTTGGTCATTAATAAGCCAAGTAATGTATATAGCATGTATGTTAGAATGATAATAATAAACTGATATTCATTAGATAAGTAAATCATGTTAGCTGTGCATAGCGATCTGTCTTCATGTCTGTCTGTATTATTTCCTGTTTATATTTTCTTTTCTTTTATTATTTTTAAACTATTATTTGATATTTTGTTACTTTCACTTTGATGTATAGATCCTAACATTTCTTATATCTGCAGATCCTTCCTGTTTTATTGCGTGGCTTATTATAGCTTGGGGAGGTTTCGCTTCATTTTTGTTTGTCTTTTTGCTCTCCCACTTTGAGCGGAGCTGGTAGACTGACAGACTCCCTGGGGCCGGGGCCATGTCTTCATGGCTATTTCATTTTTGCCTTCGCGAGGATGGGCTTCAGCTTCATGTCCTTGTACCATGAAGATAGGAGAGAGATCTCATGTCCCAGTTGTTAGGCTTGGGTTTCTGTTTCTCTCAGGGAAAATCTCTTGGACCAACAGAGAGTGAGCACTTTTCTTTTACCTCCTTCCCTCCCTTCCTCCTTCCTTCATTCCTTCCTTCTTTTTTTCATTTTAATTCCAAGGTAGTTAACATACAGTGTTATATTAGTTTCGGGTGTATAGTGTAGCAATTAAGCAATTCTGTACATTACTACAAACTTTATACATACATACACGCACTATATGTTACACCATAAATGTATTCTTTTTTTTTTTTTTTTTAATTTTTTTTTTAGCGTTTATTTATTTTTGAGACAGAGAGAAACAAAGCATGAACGGGGGAGGGTCAGAGAGAGGGAGACACAGAATCTGAAACAGGCTCCAGGCTCTGAGCTGTCAGCACAGAGCCCGACGCGGGGCTCGAACTCACGGACCGTGAGATCACGACCTGGGCCAAAGTCAGCCACTTAACCGACTGAGTCACCCAGGCGCCCCCATAAATGTATTCTTAATACACATCGCCTGTTTCACTGATTTCTCCCACTACCCACCTCTCCTCTGGTACCCAGTTTGTTCTCTATAAATAACAGTCTATTTCTTGGTGTGCTTCTTTGTACATTGGTTTTGTTTTGTTTTGTTTTCCACATATGAGTAAAATTAGATGGTATTTATCTTTCTCTGACTGACATATTTCACTTGGCCTTATACCCTCTAGATCCATCCATGTTGTTGTGACTGGCAAGGTTTCATTCTTTTTCTGGCTGTGTAATATTCCATTGGAACACACACACACACACACACACACACACACACACACTCACACACACTTAACATCTTTATCCTTTCATCTAGCATTGGATACTTGGGTTGCTTCCATATTTGGCTATTTTCAAACAATGCTACAATAAACAGAGGGGTACATATATCTTTACAAATTGGTGTTTTTGTTTTTATTGGGTAAATACAAGTAGTGAGATTACTGGATTGTATGGTAATTCTGTTTTAATTTTTTGAAGAACCTCCATACCGTTTTCCACAGTGGCTGCACCAGGTTGCATTTCTACCAACAGTGCCCAAGAGTTCCTTTTTCTCCACATCCCTGTCCAACTTGTTGTTTCTTGTGGTTTTGATTTTAGCCATTCTGACAGATGTAAGGTGATATCTCATTGCAGCTTTGATTTGCATTTCCCTGATGAGTGATGTTGAGCATCTTTTCACATGTCTGGTTGGCCATCTGGATGTCTTTTTTGGAGAAATGTCTATTTATGTCTTGTGCCCATTTTTAATTGCATTATTTGCTTTATGTGTGTTGAGTTGTATAAATTCCTTATATATATCAGATATGAACCCTTTATCAGATATGTCATTTGCAAATTATCTTCTCCTATTCAGTAGATTGTCTTTTAGTTTTGTTGATTGTTTCCTTTGCTGTGCAGAAACTTTTTGTTTTGATGTAGTCCCAGTGGTTCACTTTTGCTTTTGTTTCCCTCACCTCAAGACATATTTAGAAAAATGTTACTGCAGCCAATGTCAGCGAAATTACTGCCTGGGTTCTCTTAAAGCGTTTTTATAGTTTCAGGTCTCACCTTTAGGTGAGTTTAGGTCTTGAATACTTTTTGAGTTTATTTTTGTGTATGGTGTAAGAAACTGGCCCAATTTCATTCATGTAGCTGTCCAGTTTGTCTCTTTGTTGAAGAGACTGTGTCCTGTTGTATATTTTTGCCTTCTTTGTCAAAAATTTGACCATAAATGGTGGATTTATTTCTGGGTTCTCTACTCTGTTCCATTGACCTGTATGTCTGTTTTTGTGCCAGTACCATACTATTTTGATTACTACAGATTTGGATTATATCTTGAAATCTGGGATTGTGATACCTCCTGCTTTATTGTTCTTCTCAACATTGCTTTGGCTATTTGGGGTCTTTTGTGGTTGCATGCAAATTTTAGGATTATGTTTTCTAGTTCTGTGGAAAATGCTGTTGGGATTTTGATAGGGATTGTATTAAATCTATTTTGGTAATATGGACATTTTGACAATATTGGTTCTTCCAATCTATGAGCACAGAATTACTTGCCATTTGTCTGTGTCACCTTCAGTTTCTTTCATCATTGTTTTAGAGTTTCCAGAGTACAGGTCTTTCACTTCTTAGGTTAAGTTTATTCTTTGGTATTTATTCTTTTTGGTTGTAAATGGGACTGTTTTATTCATTTCTTTTTCTGTTTCTTCATTATTAGTGTATACAAATCTAATGGGTTTCTGCATATTTTGTATCTTGTGACCTTAGTAAATTCATTTATCAGTTCTAATAGTTTTTTTGGTGGAGTCGTTAGGGTTTTCTATATATAGTATCATGTTGTCTGCAAATGGGGAAAGTTTTACTTCTTCCGTACCAATTTGGATGCCTTTTATTTCTTTCTTTTGTCTGTTTGCTGCAGATAGGACTTCCAGTACTATGTTGAATAAAAGTGATGAGAGCGGACATCCTTGTCTTGTTCCTGATCTTAAGGGAAAAGCTCTCGGTTTTTTACCATTGAGTATGATGTTAGCTGTGGATTTTTCATATATGACCTTTATTATGTTGAGGTATGTTCCCTAAACTGACTTTGTTTAGGGTCTTTCCTCCTCATGATGGAAGTTGTACTTTGTCACACTCTTTTTCTGTATCTATTGAAATTATGATAGGGTTTTTATTATTTCTTTTGTTGATGTGCTGCATCCTGGGAATAAATCCTACTTGATCGTGGTAATGGCACTTATATTAGTGGATTCGATTTGCTAATACTTTGAGGACTTTTGCATGTATGTTTATCAGAGATACTGGTCTGTAGTTCTCCTTTTTTTTTTTTTTTTTTGTAGCGTCTTTATCCGGGTTTGGTATCCAGTATAATGCTGGCCTGGTAGAATGATTTTGGAAGCTTTCCTTCTTCTTCTATTTTTGGAATAGTTTGAGAAGAACGAGTATTAACTCTTCTTTAAATGTTTGGTCAAATTCACCTGTGAAACCATCTGGTCCTGGACTTTGGTTTATTGGGAGTTTATTACTGATTCAATTTCATTGCTAGTAATCAATCTGTTCCAATTTTCTCTTTCTTCCTGATTCACTTTTGGGAGGTTATGTTTCTAGTTATGTATCCATTTCTTTTAGGTTGTCCAATTTGTTGGTATATAATTTTTCATAATATTCTCTTGTAATCCTTTATATTTCTGTGATTCGGTCATTATTTATCCTCTTTTGTTTCTGACTTTGTTTGAGCCATCTTCTTCCTCCTCCTCTTTTGTTGAATCTGGCTAGACATTTATCAATTATGTTGCTCTTTTCAAAGAAACAGCTCCTGGTTTCATTAATCTGCTATATTGGTGGGGTGTTTTTTTAGTTTCTGTTTCATTTATTTCTGCTCAAATCATTATTATTTTTCTTGCTTCTATTGGTTTTAGGTCTTGTTTGTTCTTTTTCCAGCTCCTTTAGATGTAAGGTTAGGTTGTTTGATGAGATTTTTCTTGCTTCTTGAGGTAGACCTGTATTGCTATAAACTTTCCTCTTAGAACAGTTTTTGCTACATCCCAAAGGTTTTGGACCATTGTGTTTTCATTTTCATTTCTATGTAGTTTTTTATTTCTTCTTTTATTTCTTGGTTGGCCCATTCATTGTTTAGTAACATCTTATTTAACTTCCATGTATTTGTGTTCTTTCCAGATTTTTTCTTGTGGTTGATTTCTAGTTTTCTAGAATTGTGGTCAGAAAAGATGTGTGATATGACTTTGATCTTTTTGAATTTGTTGAGACTTGTGCCCTAAAATGTGATGTATTCTGGAGAATGCTCCATGGGCGCTTGAATAGCATGTGAATTCCACTGTGTTTAGATGGAGTGTTTTGAATGTATCTCTTAGATGCATCTGGTCCAGTGTATTATTCAAAGCCACTGTTTTCCTTTTTGATTTTATGTTTGGATGATTCCTCCACTGGTGTAAGTGAAGTGTCAAGTCTCCTACTGTTATTGTATTACTATTTATTACTTCCTGTATGTTTGTTAAGAGGTGCTTTATGCATTTGGGTACTTTCATGTTGGGTACGTAAATACTTACTCTTGTTTTCTTGTTGGATTGTCCCCTTTATAATTATGTAGTGTCCTCCTTTGTCTCTTGTTACAGTCTTTGTTTTAAAGTCAATTTTGTCTAATGTAAGTATTGCTACTCCAGCTTTCTTTTCACTGCTGTTTGCATAAGTGCTTTTCCACCCCTTCCCTTTCAGTCTCCATGTGTCTCTTCTTTCTGAAATGCATCCAGAGAGAGTTATTTCTAAAGCTTATGGCTCATGTTTAGAAATACTCTGGAACTCTGGCTATGTGAAGGGCTTCGTCCCATTTGCTATCTTGATTGGACCATAGTCAGCCTTCTCCACCCGTCCCCATGGGCTCTCCTGTCCAGCTCCAGCTCATTTCTCCAACCTAGGCCCCTTCTCTTTGCATAGCACTGGAGATTTGCAGGGTTTTGTTTTGTTTCTTTTGTCTTAGTGATGATTATAATTAGTTAGCAAAGATTATTCTTTTGAGAATTGAATTGGTAATCCATGTAAGATGTAGCAGAATATCTAGGGGGATTTTTCCTGTTATCTTGGATCTGTGGCTAAGGTTCAAAGCTAAAAAACTGCCAGTATGTAGGGCCAATTCTTCTGTAGAGCTGACTGGGAAGAACCAAAATCACTGTATTGGTACCACTACTCCATCTGCAAGATGGCCTGTTGGGGAGAGCAGTATTGATCAAAAGAAGTTGTTTTCTCTGTTTTTGGGTACTAGCTTACTTTGATGTTGAGAATTTACAGGTAAACAGGCCATTAAACTAGAGTGTGCTGAGTGATACTGTGGCAGAAGCCCACAGTGCCATAGCCACATTATCATATCTGTATCACTATCCTAAAACTTTTTCCTGAGTTCCAGACCCAGTTTCCTATGGGGCCTGCCCACTTAGATATCACTCAGATATCTCAAATGGTGCTTGGGCAAATACATTCACATTGTCTCTCTTCCCAAGCAAATCTCTGCCAAGTAGTCTCTTGTAATAACTGCTTTGCAAACCAGAAATTTGGGCGTCATCCCTGACTCTTTCCTCTCTTGACATCCCTATACCACTGATCTCTAATCTGTTGACTGTGCCTTCTAAGTAATTATCAACATCACCTTTGTCTTGTTTTCGCTGCCACTGTTCTGATTAGTGCCCCCATGATGTGGTGTCAGCTGGACTAATGTTGTTCCTCCCAATTGGTCACCCTGTGTACAGTCTTGTGTACCTTGCATCAACTCCACTTACTATGGTTATGACACTTTCTCATTATTAATTTTGACGGGGGCCAAAATAAGTTACTGCAAATTGAGAGCCTTAAAACAATAGAATTTTACTCTTTAATAATTCTGGAGGCTATCAATCCAAAATACAGGTGTCACCATGGCCATGTTTTCTCTGAAAGCTCTGGGGAAGAATCTGTTCCATGCCTCCTTCCTAGCTTCTGGTGGTTGTCAGCAATATTTGGCATCGTTGCCATATGGCTTCATCATTTCAATTTCTGGTTCTGTCTTCCCATGGCTGTCTCCCCTCTGTGTGTGTCTTTGTTTCAAAATCTTTCTCTTTTTACAAGGACAGTAGTCATTGAATTTAGGGCCAACCCTAATCCAATATGGCAGCATCTTAACTTGATTATGTCTGCAAGGACCATATTTCCAAATAAGCTCACGTTCACACGTTCTGGAGCTTAGGACTTTAACATTGCATTTGGGGGAACACAGTTCAACCCACAACATTCTCTGCAACAAATGGGTTCCTGTCACTTTTCCTTCTCACGGGCTCCCTGTGATGCCCCCAGCTGGGAGGTCTGTTCTTGTATTACCCCTGCAGTCTCATCCCCCACACGCCTGCCTCATGATCTGTGCTCTGGTCATACTGAGATCTCCAGTGTCCCCATCATCCCTATGATATAGTTTAGTTTTAGGCATTTTCCACTGAATGATCTTTTATGATTATAGTCCCTCCTGGCATGGATGAATAACTAAACTTATAATAAGCCCCAAGTGGGATATTAAAAACTGGCAGCCTAGCACAGCACAGAGCCTAAGTGTTCAGGCATATAGAAGCTGTCTGTTCCTCTGAAGTCATTTATTACTCATGATAGGTACATATCCTCTTACATCTTGACATAAAGATACCTGGGATACAGTGGTCCATTAGGTTTTGAGGTCAAGGACCCCATCAGAGGATTGATGTAAATCACATCTTGGTTTAATATAAATATTAATATAAAATATTAATATACAATATTAATATAATATAAAATATACACACACATCCCCCCACACGCATATGCACAACTCTTTCCCACACACACGTCCTAAATTATAGATATTAGCATGCAAATGCCTCTGGCCTAGCTTCCACAGACAATAATGAAGATAATCAACAAAATTCAAACACATGATCTTTGAACTTCTCTGAAAACACCTTCCCCTGGAATATAAAGTTAGTTGCACGAAATAGTATTTTGTTGTTGTTTCTTGAATTTATCTGATAATCTTATTAATACTTTAGCCCACACTGTAGATTCAAATATTGTTAGTGGTTGAGGGGCGCCTGGGTGGCGCAGTCGGTTAAGCGTCCGACTTCAGCCAGGTCACGATCTCGCGGTCCGTGAGTTCGAGCCCCGCGTTGGGCTCTGGGCTGATGGCTCAGAGCCTGGAGCCTGTTTCTGATTCTGTGTCTCCCTCTCTCTCTGCTCCTCCCCCGTTCATGCTCTGTCTCTCTCTGTCCCAAAAATAAATAAACGTTGAAAAAAAAAAAATTGAAAAAAAAAAATATTGTTAGTGGTTGATTTAGCTTAGTATAACTGTCAGTCACTGATCAGCAACCCAAGATATGTTAGTTTTAGGTAAATTAAGAAATAGATTGTTTAGAAAAATCCTGTTAAATGCAAGGGGATTTATAAAAGAGGACTTCCATGGTAGATGAAGGCTTTATGCCTGTGTATATGAGCGATTGTTTACATAAAAGGGATCAAATTTTCGTAGATGGTTGGGGAAACATCAGGGTGTCTCAGTATTTTCCTATAAAATGACTTTCTTTATCCCTACTGCCTTAAATATAAGGTCGTTTTCAATGCTGGAAATTGAGCTACTTACAAAACAATTCAGTCCCTCATTGTTATTGTCCAACATGCCATTCAGACAAATAATTTCCTTTAGGTGCCACAAGATAAGAAAATATAATGTAAATTTGAAAATCTCTTCAAAAACAGATACAAAATGTTTCATTTGAAGTTAATGTTCTTGTTAATGAACTTGGCTCGTGTTTTGTGTCTCTGTCATTTTTATTCCTTCCAAGTCTAGGTGATTGCTCCTTCATTTTTCTTTCATACAGGGTAGAAGAAAAATGACTTGTTATAAATCATACTTTGAGTAGGCAACAAAGATTTTAATTGCTTAGACTCATTGTTATTATTCTAATCACTTGCGATGCCTGAAAAAAAATGTTTGAAAGCACTCTGAATATTCTTGCCAAAAATTATCTTTGAACGTAACGTTTACTCGGGTGTTCTGATGAAGGCTGCGCCACACGAAATGAGCCTTTCCAGCTATGTTTGGCCTCACATTGTTTTCATGCCTCATTCATACGGTGAAATGTGAGTGGGAGTATTTCAGAAAAAAATATGCTGTGTGGTAACTGTCTTACCCCATACTCCAAGCATTAGGGCGAGTACAATTTAGGACATTTTAAATAGCATTTAAAGAGCTTCTCACAGTTTTGGAGGCTGGATGTTGGAGATCGGGGTGCAGCATAGTTGGGTTCTTGGGAGGACTTTTCTTGTGGCTTGTATGTGACTGCTTCTTGTTTTGTGCTCACATGGCATTTCCTTGGTCGTGTGCATGTGGGGACAGAGCGCAAGCTCTCTGGTGGCTTTTCTTATAAAACCTCCACCCTTATGACATCATCTAAACCTAAGTATCTCCCAAAAAGCTCCATTGGATACCATCGTATTGGAGGTTAGGGTTCCAACACATGAGCTGGGGTAGGGGTACACAACTGAGTCCTTACCATTGACCGGTTGATTCTCCACAGCAGTCTGAAGGCAATTCGCTAAGAAAAGTCAACATTTTCTACAAGTGGTGTTAAAACAATTGAATATCCATTAAGTTAAAAAAAAAAATTGGCCCTCTACATGAACCGTGTATGGAAATTCAGTTACAATCTATCCTAACCAAAATTATTAAGTCTTTAAGAGGAAAATAGGAGATGAATGTTGAGAACTTTTGTTTAATGTTGATGAATGTTGATGAATGTTAGGCACTTTTGTTTAATATATCATAGCAAAACATCCATAAAAGTGGAAAATTGGGCATCATTGAAATGAAGAATTTCTATTCTTGAAAAGAAACATTATTAGGAGTAAGAAAATACTTTCTCTCCATAGACCAAGAGAAAATATTTGTGAAAGTAAATTATAACCTGAAAAAGGACTTGATTTCAGAATATATTAAGAAACTCTCAAATTTCTAATAAGAAAACAAAAAAGCCAATTTTTAAAAGGCACATGATTTGAACAGGTTATCTCCCCAATGAAGAGAAAATGATCATTAAAAAAGCAGGCAATCTTCTCATCATGATTTGTCATAGGGAAATGCAAATTAAAACCATGATGAAATAGGGGCGCCTGGGTGGCTCAGTTGGTTAAGTGTCCAACTTCGGCTCTGGTTGTGATCTTACGGCAGTTCGTGAGTTCGAGCCCCACGTCGGGCTCTGTGCTGACAGCTCAGAGCCTGGAGCCTGCTTCAGATTCTATGTCTCCCTCTCTCTCTGCTTCTCCCCTGTTCATGCTCTCTCTCTCTCAAAAATAGATAAAAATTAAAAAAAAAAAAACTATAATGAAATACTACTGTACAGCTATTAGAATGCCTAAGATTTTTTTTTTTTTTTTTTTTTATTTTTGGGACAGAGAGAGACAGAGCATGAACGGGGGAGGGGCAGAGAGAGAGGGAGACACAGAATCGGAAACAGGCTCCAGGCTCCGAGCCATCAGCCCAGAGCCTGACGCGGGGCTCGAACTCACGGACCGCGAGATCGTGACCTGGCTGAAGTCGGCCGCTTAACCGACTGCGCCACCCAGGCGCCCCTAGAATGCCTAAGATTTAAGAGATTGACCATCCCGAGTGCTAAAGAGGATGTGGAGACAGAACTCCCATGCATGGCTAGTGGGAATGTAAAATGGTATGACCACTTTAGAAAACAGTTCGGCCGTTTCTTGAAACGTGAAACATATCACCTGCCATGTACTCGGCTGTTCCATTCCTAGATATTTACATGAAAGGTTCTGTAAAGACAGAGACTTGGACAAAAACGTTTATGACAGCTTTCTATATAACGGTCCCAAACTCGAAACAACCCAAATGTGTATCAGCGTTTGAATGGATAATCAAATCCTGGGCTAGCCATACAATGAAGTACTATTTAGTAGTAAACAGAATGAAGTTTTGATTTAGTCACCAATATAGAGGAATCTTAAAATCATGATAATGAGTGAAATAAGCCACATAAAAAGTACATACTGTATGGTTCCATTTCTGTACAACTAGAAAATGCCAGCTACTCTGTGGTCACAGAAAACAGAGTAGGGGTTACCGGGGATGGGGGTTGGCGGGATGCAGAGATGATAAAGCGATGTCAGGAACCTTTGGGGAGGGTGCGTTATGCTCATTACCTTGGGTGCAATAATAGAATCGTGAGTGTCGGTAAATGTCGCAAGTTTTTAAATTGTGTACTTTAAACGTCCGCAGTTTATGTCAGTTTTATGTCAGTAAAACTGTTACAATGTTTTCAAACTCACTGAACAATCTGTGAGGTGTCCTGGATATAATCAAGTGTCAGCAAGGGACCTGCCAACTCTCCTGTAGGTCATTACCCACCCACCCCCACTCCGTGCTCTGAAGGCTCAGGGCTTCCGTGTTCCTATTTGCAGAATGTCTGTTAATGACACTATGTTTCTGCAACTTGCTTTACCTCACTCGCCAGTACCAGGCGGTGTTAGGTAATGTATTTAGAGAGCCAGGAGTGCAGCAAACCCTCTGACAGGAGTAGTGATGGAAAGTCCCGCGGTGGAGTTTTGCACACGTCAAGTGATCGGTTACCCAAAGCATGCAGGCAAGGATAAGCCAAAAGGATCTTGGCTTTGGGAATTCGTTTTTGGCTGTGTGTTAGTCTCTGGTCGATTTAGACTCTGTGATTATCAGTCTGGAAGGCACAGGGCAGACAGAATTTACTCCTGAAGCGGCAGAATTACAAAAGGTGTTTATTCTCGTATTGCCTAAAGTCATCAGAACCAGTAGTGATCTCCTATCCCACACTAGGAAATGTAAGGTGAACTGTTAATTTAAACAGTTAAGCCAGTACACCTGTATGTTGCTGTTAAAGTGAGTTGTGCGTTGACTCTTAGCAAAAACTGTTTACTCTTTGACACTGAGGTATTTAAAGGTAAACCAGGCAGGGGTGCCTGGGGGGCTCAGTCGGTTAGGCGTCCAACTCTCGATTTCAGCTCAGGTCATGGTCTCACAGTTCATGAGATGGAGCCCTGCACCAGGCTCCGTGCTGTCGGCGTGGAGCCTGCTCGGGGTTCTCTACCTCTCTCCTCTCTCTCTGCCCCTCTCCTCCCCAGCACATCCTCTCTCTGTGTCTCAAAAATAAATAAATTGACAAAAATAATAAAGGTAAACCAGGCAGATTTTCTGCCCTCTGAGGCATTGTGCTAAATCCTCTCACCTGCATTGTTTTGAGAATTCTATCCTTAGTCCCTGTTGGCCCCGTCCCACATGTGAGAAAGCTGGAGGCTCGGTGAGGTTAAGTAGCCTGTGCCAGGTGAAAACGCTAATAAAGCAGAGAAGCTGGGATTCCAGTCCAGCGAACTCCCTGTGGTCTTTTAGCCCTTGCCCCGTACTGTGGAAACATGCACCAGTGACCAGACTGGGCAGGACGGGCGGTGTGGGGGCTTCTTGATACAAGGCAGTGTCATTTCATGGCCGTCTCCCTTTCCTGCTCCCTTTCCACAGGATGTGGGGAAAAGCATGTAGCTGCCCTTGCCCCCCCCCCCCCCCCGCTCTTCGTTCTTCTTCTATTGAGGTATTCAGTGTATTTCTCCTCTACCCATCAACACGATTTACGTGACAGAGGCTCACTGTCATGTACATACTTGTGGTTTCATCTTGGCCTCAGCCCGTGTTTTCTGTTGATAACTGAACGTGACCGTGAAGATAACGCACCTATCTATCATGCCCCTTTCCCCTTTCGGCACTTCTAAAACTATCCTACAGCTCAGGTCTGTGGGTTTTGAGAGCTTATCCTGTAAGGTGTAATGGCTGTTCCTTTGTGTTCTAGAATATTCCTGAGTGCCTGATCTTAGTGGTGCCCTCAGGCTGACAGTAGCCTGGCACCCAGATGGCAGACTGCTTCTCTCACGGTCTACTCAACATCTTTGCTGCAGACCTGCTCCCCATATGGGGAAACATGTTGCTTTTAAAAGGAACATTTTCCACAAACATTCCATGAGAAGAATACAGGTTTTCTACCACCCCCATCCATATGCACTATTTCCCTTAGAAACATGGGTTTGCTATCTTGGAAAAGTAGAATTTTTTATTTTATTTTATGTTTTTGAATTTGTGTTCCCAGACAAAAATAGTCAGGAATTGTAAATGTGTACCTGAATGTTTTTAAAAGAATCATAAATTATTTCATTTTTTTTAATGTTTTTATTTATTTTTGAGAGACAGAGACAGAGAAAGAGGGTGAGCAGGAGAGGGTCACAGAGAGAGAGAGAGGGAGACATAGAATATGAAGCAGGCTCCAGGCTCTGAGCTATCGGCACAGAGCTTGATGTGGGGCTCAAACTCACGAACCATGAGATCGTGACCTGAGCCGAAGTCAGACGCTTAACTGACTGAGCCACCCAGGCGCCCCTAATCATAAATTATTTTTAAAGTATCTGGAAAAAAAATTGTTTGCTCCTAGACATACTCCAGAATAATGAGGATTTGAGATCGTGGAAAATTATGGGTTTTAGAGCATTTTCTGATGTAACGTTGATATTTCATATCCGTCTTAGGTTCCTACATGACAGGTCACGCACTTTTGTAAGGTAACCCATGTTTTCCACTTTTCTCTGTGCCCCCGATAAGCACTGAGGACATTAATCCAGCTGGCATATACCTGGGACTACCATAGACCTTATTTATTTTTATTCATTTCCATTTTTAACTGGGACTTTTATTCAGAAGAAGACTGGATAAATCATTCTATCACCAGCCACAAAAAAAAATCATTATTTTTCCATTTGCTAAAGCAGAATGAGTCATTAAGAATTGGAATATAAATCTTAAAATTTCTCCTTCTAGCAATGTCTAAATATCCTGGGAAGAGCTGCTTAGCTGAATGATTTTATTTAAAATGGCAACGCTATATGTTTGTGGAAAATGGGAAATAATTTTAAGTGATTGATGAGATCTTTTATATTTATAGTTTTATTGTTCGTTTCTAGGTTCAGAGAAAGAATCATGGATCTCTGTGTCTCCCCTAAGGAAAGAGTTGCATATACATCCAGGCAAATACTGTGGGAGATCAGTCTTGTCTAGAATTTTTATTTCTTTCTCAAATGCATTATTTTTCCTTGATGCAGATTCCTGTGTTAAGAATACCTTCATTCCTGTAGTCATCCGAGTTTGTAAGTTAAGGACCATCTCTGCACAAGCCTCTTCTCTGTTGTATCGCTCCTTCTGCATATTTGGACACATTTTATTTTCTGTTCTTCCATGGTGTTTCTTGCATTCATTTCTTTCTGTGACTACTTCTCCCCCTGTAATACGGATCTTTTCTTTACCTGTAACTTGCACTCTTGGATCGGTCTTTTTATTCATCATATCTTGATACATCATAAACACCACATCCCTAGGTCCAGGCACATAGGAACCTTGTTCTGGGGCCATTTCTGGAAGCTTAGCTGGTCCCATTCTGACCCTCCTTCATTGTGCTCTCTCCAAAGGCAAAAGAGTCCTCAGGGTCAGCGATATATGTCCAGCTGGAACTTGTACATCCCTTTCTAGTCCTTCCGGAGCCTGACACCCCTGACTTCCTTGTCCTACTGTGGCCTGGGAGGGTTCTTGCCTGAGTCTTTTCTAGTAGAAGTAGGTTACTCCAGCTGTGTGCCCTCAGGGGCAAGAGTGGCTATTTCCCTGGGGTGGAAGAAGGAAGTGTACATTACAGTAAAACTTTGGATTGAGACTAACTTGTTCTGCGAGTGTTCCACGAGATGAGCAAACGTCTCTAATACATTTTAACTTGATAAACGAGCGATGTCTTGCGGTAGGAGTAGCACATGACACTGAATGTCACATGATCACAACTGAACCATGGGTTCTTGAAATTCACTCTGATGTACAAGTGCTTTGCCTTACAAGCATGTTTCTGGAATGAATTATGCTCACAAACCAAGGCTTTGCTCTATTTGGATGTGTCGGCCTTTTATGGTTTGGCAGAAGGTAGGAGCAAGCTGGTAGATGGGAGACTCGGGCCACCTGGTGCCATGGTCCTGTTCCAGGTCCATGCTTGGGAATCTGAAGACCACAAAAAATACAATTTGACTTTAGCCTTCCAGATTATTACGGAGGGATATTTGCAAAGGTAGGGGGATACTTTGACATAATTAGATTTATGGGGTGTTCGTTTACAGTCTTGCCTTCTGCTCTGGAAATGCCAGGACAGGCTTTGTGCCAGGGCACGCTCGTATACATAAGCCGCTGTGATGATGTCACAGCTCTCCAAGAGTATTCATTCATACCACGTTGCCTGCAAAATAAACACACTCATTACTTTGAACTTCAAGACCCATTGATACAGCTTCAGATTGACTTTTTTCTTTGGACTTCCCTTTTATTATTCCACAATAAAGACCTAAGCTCTCAAGAAGTCTGGACTACAATATTGACCATTCCTAAAACTTGTACCATGTTTGTTTTTTTTCCGTGTTTCGGCATATTTGGTTGTAGCGTTGCTTTTGGCTTTGTGTCTTTTCATTCTGCATTCGATATTTACTTCTAAGGTCCTGCTTATCCTTCCTGATACAGTTTAAAAGTCTCCTCCATGATGTCCCTTCCATAGTTATCCAGCAAAAATTAATCCTCATCTGTTAATGGCTAGACCACGTTGTGTCTTTGCATCCAACAAAATAAATGTGTTGTACCCTTCTAGAAGTTTCCTAAATATATATTGAATCATTTTGTTGGATTTTTCAATGTAGAATATCTGTGAAGATAGAACTACAGAGTAATAAATTTTCTTTCCCCCTCAAAATATGCTTATTTGGAAACCCATGAAATGGAGGCAAGCGACTTAAGATTTAATTCATGAACTAGTTGGATAAGAGGTTTCATTGTGTTGAGAAATAGCAAAAGTAAAATACACAGAATCTGAGGGCTCCCTCTGAGTTAATCAGCAGCTACTTTTTCCTGTTGGGTGACAGAGGAAATGTGACAGTGTATCGTCCCTCCAGCTGTCCACAGAGTTAATTACTGTGCAGTCACAGCTCAGTCACTCTCTAGGCATTGTCTTTGGTGCAAAGAAGCTACAGGTGGCCCAAGGGCTCGTGGTTATACTCCCTCCCTCGATGCATTCAATACTGATTAATGCTGACTGAGGTCTTAATCCCCTGGCCTCAGCTAGAACAACTCTGTAGGACCATCCAGCTCCATTGCTTCTGGTAGGATCGGCTGAGACCTCTTTGGCACCTGCTATCACAGCTCATCTTCTTCCTCCGTTCAGCCCTGCTTCCTTGACCTCAGCAGGTGTTGTTCTTGCGCACTTTGTCCACAGTAAACCACCCACACACGGATCAGTCTCAGAAACTCTTTCTCAGGAAAGCATCCTACAACATGCGATGTTGACCCTGAAATTCAATTAACTGTAGGATGTGTGTTAGATAGGAACTCAGGAGGTAATGTGGTGTATTAAAAAATGTTGGGTACCAGGCCCAGACATACGTGACTTGAATTTCTTTTTTTTTTTTCTTTTTTCTTTTTATGTTTATTGGACACAGAGAGAGACAAAGCATGAGCAGGGGTAGGGCAGAGAGAGAGGGAGACACAGAATCCCAAGCAGGCTCCAGGATCTGAGCTGTCAGTACAGAGCCCCATGCGGGGCACGAACCCACGAACCGCGAGATCATGACCTGAGCCAAAGTTGGACACTTAACCGACTGAGCCACCAGGTTGAATTTCAATCTGTGACTGGTTCCATTACCTTCAGGGCTCTCAGTTTCATTATCACTGAAATTATAATAGTTACTTATCATACAAGGTTGATTTGAATGTTAAATATGTAAATAATCTAGCACATTAACTGGTGCCTTTAAATGTTAGGTCCTATGAAATGTTAGGCTCTGCACATCCTTCCCCTCATCATACTAACTGTAAAAAGTCAGATTTGTGGCCTCAGTAAAGTGAGAATTACATATCATTTATTCATTTGATTGGTTGATTCTGTATTTCACCTCTACCACATATACATGCAAAATCGAAGCATTTGGGAAACCTTGGAGAAGAAACAAAATCTCTGTCTTCGTGAAGCCTGTATTCTGAGGTGGGGAGTGTGGACAAGAAATTTAGAAAGTGAGGAGAGCTCTGGATAAAGTGGAACAGGCTAAGGGAAGCGGGGTGGTAGGGTGGAGGGATATTTGCAGTTTCAAGTAGGATGGTCACCACAGTCCTCAGTAAGAGATATTTCAACAAAATTATTCCTTGCAGTCAATGCCATCAAAAAATTCATTGAGGTTGGGGTGGACTTCAATAGTTGATTCTTCGAATAATTTTTATTTAGCAAACACTAATACAACTACTTTAATAACATATTTACTTACCCCAGAAATTTTATAGTTGATTAAGAAAAAAAAATACATCCAGAAAGAAACCATGTAACCCAGAAAATTTAGAACAGGTGCAGATCATAATATTCCATGAAATTCTTTCTTGACTTAAATAATGTTAGATGATAATCTTTCATATGTGAATTTTAAATCCTTTTACTTAAAAATTATTCATTAGGAAATTGTTCATGTAAAATTGCCATTTTGAGTTATTTTACAAAAGGGGTCCTCTGATGGACTCGAGGGTAAGATTTCTGAGAGGCAAGTATAAAACCAAATCTCTTTTTTCAGTGGCTGCACATACCTACCCAGAGTGTTTTGCCTAAAGAGTTTTAAGATGGATGTGAAATTGCCTAGGAAATTAGATGTAGATTTATTTTGTGTTAAACCTGAGTGAAAAGAATATGTTCCAGTCTGGCAATATTAGTAAATATTGCTACAAGTATAAAAAGGCAAAGCCTGTCTCCAGGGGCTGGAAGATCATTGGGCACTAAAACGAAGATCTTTTGTTGCTTATTTCTCTGCTAGCTGAGCTGAATTTTAAATAGCCATTTTATACTCCAAATCCATGTTTACATAAATACATAATAATGAAATCCCATTTGATGTTGATGGAGTCTAAAGAACCTTGCGGAAAGAATATAGCCAGAACTTTGTTCTGGGAATTTCTGTAAGGGATGTGGCTGATTTTAATATTAGCTCATAAAATAAACGAACATTATGAGGAGTTCATTATAAAATGATTAGTACTGCATTTAAATTGCTGGATAGGCTCTGATTTTTAAAAAGGAGCCGTAAAGTTTTTTGGTTTTTTTTTTTTTTTTTACTGCTGTAATATTTGATAAAATGCATTTCATTTACACAATACAATGAAACTATTATCTGCCCAACTAAGATGCTTTGAAGACAAATGAAACGAAAAATTTTGCAGCTCCAAATTTTATTACCTCCATTCATTCACTTACGATAATGAGACCTGATTCTACTCTATCAGAATCAAGTTTGAAATCTTTACTGCCTTTGGAAATACTGCTGAGGATTTTCAAAAAATGTACCCTGAAATAACTTCAAATTGGCAAAGAAGTTAACAGATTAACTGAAAACTCCCATATATATTTATCTAAATTTACTAGTTTCTGATGTTCGACATATGTTTATCCTCTTTCTAATATATTTATATAATTTTATGTATATTAATATACATGTAGATTTCTTAACTATTTGAGAGTAAGTTGAGTATATCCTGTCCTTTGTCCCTAATTCATCAATGTGCATTTCTCAGGAACAAGGATATATTCTTAGGTAATCGCTGTAAGTTACCAAATTGAAGAAATTTAACATTAATATTTTATCTAATCTATAGCACTTATCCCAATTTTTCAAGTTGCCCCAATAATGTTCTTTACAGAACTGTTTTCTCCAGTTTAGGGTCTAGTCCAGGATCATGTATTGTATTCTGATGGCATGTCTCTTTGTTCTCCTTTGAACTCAAACTCTTGCTCATATTTCTGTTGACTTTCATGACACTGGCAGTTGTCAGTGACTCCAGACCTGTTATGTTATGTTATGTTGTGTTATGTTATGTTATGTTATGTTATGTTATGTTATGTTATGTTATGTTATGTTAGAGAGAGAGCCCAAGTGTGAGCAGGAGAGAGGGGCAGAGGGAGAAAAATTTAAGCAGGCTCCACAACCCTGGGATCATGACCTGAGCTGAAATCAAGAGTCAGAAGTTCAAACCACTAAGCCCCCCAGGTGCCACCCGATCAGATATTTCAGAGTGTCCCTTGATTTGGGTCCATCTGACACTTCATCATGACTAGATTCAAGTTCTGTATCCCTGCCCCGAATGTTCTATATTCTTAGGCTACTTACCTAAGCCTCACTTTCATTCATTTTAAAATGAGAGTAATAATGCCTACCTTGCAGATTTGTGAGGATTAAATCAGGTAATGGATGCAAAATGCTTTGTACAATGTCTGACACACCAGAAACCCCCAGGAATAGTGACGGTGGTTACATCATCAGTAACGTGTTTACCCAAAGAAGAATTTTATTCACCTTCTTTTCCCTTTCACTGTTACTGAGGTGTAATTGACCTACAGTTCTGTGTAAGTGTGTAATATGCTGCATAGTGGCTTGCGGATATTGTGAAATAATTTCCGCTGGGTCCACCCTCTTAACAAGATGCGCTGACCTCGCATTGCTTCTGCCTTCCCTGTTGACCTCTGGTGGAAGACCTCTCAGCCGCCGGGTTCTAATCCCAGAAACTTGAGCCTGTTTAATAACTTTTAAGCTAAAACATTCCATAACGCATTCCAGGAAGGTTTGCTCAGTTACATTTGAAGAAATAGTCAGTATGTTTGGGTTGTGTGTGGATCCTAAAAACAAGCACGATGTGGAGGGAGGGAGGTGATCTAAAGTGCTTTCTTGAGAAAGAAGCTCCGTGAAAACCGTGGAAGATCTGGCTTACAAATGCGCAGTCTCACTTTTTCATGGCAAGTAGCTCACATCTTTCTGATGAGGAAAGAAACTCATGACCATTCTTTTGATAAATCCGGAAACAGAAAACGTCCTTTTAAAAGCTTTGGTACGTAGCGTCAGGCTGCCTATGTGTATTTCCTTCTTCTACGTTCTCTGGGACTTTATTTTACGTATTTGAATCTTAAATGTTCTCAAGTATAATCTCGCATAAGTTATACAGTAGGTATTTATCCCTATGAAGTTTGTGTTTGTTGGTTTCTAAAAGGTTAACCAGTTGTCAAAAATACAGTTTGTTGAATGGAATATCTTTTCTTTGATAAAGTAATCTGCCTTTTACCATGTACTAAGTTGCTACATATATAAGCGTGTTTATGAACTTTCAATTTATTGTCATTCACTCTGTTACCAAATAACTATTCAATACTATGAGAAAATGTTCTCTATGATATAAAGTGAAAAAAATCTGTACAGAAATAGGTATTTAGAATGATCCGTCCAGGGACACACCCCCACCAGTGATGTAGGCTCCCTCTCCACGTGTAGAGCTTGAGTAATGAAAGATTTTTACCTCAGATACATTGCTGTATTTTCAACATGTTCTACAGTGAACACAAACTACTTTTATAATCAGGAAAATGGTATTTAGAAAGATTAAGATCTTTTGTCTTTTTAAACCTTATTAAGTTAGAGGAGAAATGAAATTAGATGGGAACAGTGTGCTAGTTGATGCGGCGTCTGGGGGGCTCAGTCGATTAACTCCCACTCTTGGTTTCGGCTCAGGTCATGATCTCATGGTTCATGAGTCGAAGCATGGGGCTCCACTCATAGCATGGAGCCTGTTTGAGGTTCTCTCTCTCCCTCTATCTCTGCCCCTCCCCTGCTTGCTCTCTCTCTCTTTCAAAATAACTAGATAAAAAATTGTTAAAAAAAAAAAAAAAAAAACACCAACAACAGTGTACTAATTGCAAGTGATGCTGTGAGTAGCAGAAAGGGAGTGATAGGCCAGCGTTCTGCCTGCAGATGTGAAAATCGCTTTTCATAATTCACTGTTTTCTTGAATTACAAATTCCAGTTTTCTTGAATTCTGTCTGGTTGTGTCTTCTCAGCAACAGACTGATGGACAGAATTCTCCCCTGAGCTGTTAGATGAACTAATACAACTCAATCACTGGTACACATCAAACCCAGACCTGTTTTTGTCCTCCTTCCAGATGTGCGTGCCTGGTGTATAAATGCAATAAGAGATGAAATGGTGATAGAACCATCTTTACAAATGTACATCATGAGAAGCAGGACTTTTACTGTCAAAGAAATCAGTTAAAATAACAAACGGTGATGGCCAGGGGCGCCTCAGTGGCTCAGTCAGTTAAGCATCTGACTTCGGCTCAGGTCATGATCTCATGGGTTTGTGAGTTCGAGCCCTACCTCGGGCTCTGTGCTGACAGCTTGGAGCCTGGGACCCCCTTCGGTTTCTGTGTCTCCCTCTCTCTCTGTCCCTCCCCCACTCGCACTATCCCTCCCAATCTCAGAAATCAATAAACATTAAAAAATCAAAACAAAAAAAGAAATGGGGACGGCCAGAATGACCTTATAGCAGTGGATTAGAATCAGCGATACACATATAGATACACAGACAACAGATAACTGGATATTTACGAACGTGGGTTAGCAGACGTACATCTGTTTGCTAGTTCTGTTCACTGAGGAGCCCTCAGTGATTCCCCAGTAGCCAGAGGCATATCTCATGCCAGAGTCTTTGGTTTTTATCCCCCAGTGATAGAAGCCAGGGGCCCATGGAGGAATGGCTGATTGTCCAGCCAGGTGTATGGAAAATACAAGATGGTCCTAGAACTTCTTGATGTACTCCCAAATAAAGAAATGCCATAAAATGAAAGAATAAATGAATGTATAAACCAGGAGAAGGGACGACTTTTCCTTGCAGAATAATTCTAACTAACGTAGAAAACGTGAGGGAAGTATTAAACGATCATTAGGCCATCCTAGTTCATTGCTACAGGTTAGATCCACTAAAGACAGTTCAAAGCAGTGGGTGAGGCTTGAAGACAAAATGGGATATTTTGCGTAGCCTCAAATTAGGTCCTTAAAAACTATTTACTAAGTACTGTGGTCATGTTAACATATGTTTATGTAGACTTTTTGGCCAGCAATGTGATCTGTCAGAGGTAACCATTCACTGCAATGCCCTTTTGCACCGCTGTGTTCTCTTAGGGCAGGCTACTGGTTTTGAGGCTTATTTGGTCTTATTGGAACATGAGAAATAAATGGTAAGTTACTGATAATCAGGCCAGTTTATTTTCACCTCCTGGTAAAACATTTTAAAATAAACGTCAATGTGTGAAAATGGCAAAGCCTGGAAGAAACTTCTCATTGCTTTGTTACTCCATTCTTTTTAAGATAGCTGCTAGGTTTTTTTTTTTTTTTTTAAGTTTTATTTATTTTTGAGAGAGAGACAGTGTGAGCAGGGGAGGGGGAGAGAGAGAGGGAGAGAGACAATCCCGAGTTGGCTCTGCACTGTCTGCACCGAGGCCGACACAAGGCTAGAACCCATGAAACTGTGAGATCGTGACCTGGGCCCAAACCAAGAATCATACACTTCACCGACTGAGCCACCCAGGCGCCCCTCTGCAAGTGTTTAATTGCTGCATGAGAAATCACAAGTGTCAGGGACTGAAAACAGTATTGTCTCCGGGTTCTGTAGCTAAGAATCCCCAGTGAGTTCAGCTGGGTTCTGTCTCAGAGCCTCCCAAGGGTCAGTCAAGGTGTTAATGCTGCTGGGTGCTGAGCTGTGGTCTGTGGGGAAGAATTTGCTTCAGAATCTTTTGGATTGTTGGCAGCTTCATTTCCCTGAAGTTGTAAAGCTGAGCTCTCTGTTTCCTTGTCAAAGTCAATCTGTAAGCCAGCAAAGGTGTTTCTTGCATCTTAGAATGTCTCCAGATTTGATTCCAGCTGGAGAAAACTTTTGGCTTCTTAAAGGGATCGTGTGTTAAGTCAGAGCACATTTGCTATGTTAAGATCACCTGTTCCGTGTTACAACCTGTTCACACGAGGGATGTTTCATCGTTTTCTTATGTTCTAGGGGACTCGGGAAGGTCATCTTTGGGGAGCCACTTGAAAAAATCTGCCTCTCACAATAACATTTTGTTCATCTTTAGAGCTCTGGGTCTTAATCAGTTTTGTGGGCAAACAATGCGGGTAGAGAGAAAGTGGTTCTCTCTAAACAGTATGATATTTTAGGCATGACTAACGATCTGACCCATCATGTCGATTTTCAGCCATGGGGTAAATAGCCTGGGGCTGTGTTAGATCTGTTAAACGTGAGACAACTATATCGACTCAGAAATGTTCTAAACAAGATAGGGTGGTTTCGTTGTGAAGTCAAAGTATGCATTTCAGTGGTGATTTAAAAGAAGTGAAGAAAAAAGGGGGCACCTGGATCACTCAGTCAGTTAAGCGTCCAACTCTTGGTTTCGACTCAGGTCATGATCTCGCGGTTCATGGGATCGAGCCCCACATCCAGTTCTGTGCTAGCATCACGGAGTCTGCTTGGGATTCTCTCTGCCCCGCCCCAGCTTGTGCTTTTTTTCTTCGCTCTCTTTCTCTCGCTTTGTCTCTCAAAATAAATAATCTTCAAAAAAACAAAGTGAGGAAAGAAACTTTCCTGCACATTTTAGGGGATTGCGATGTTCTACTTGTGGTACACCAATCCCAAATGAACAATAATCTGATGAGAAATTTTTGTACTGATTAAAGGAAGGTTGGGAAGGTGGGACTCTTTCCATGTGGCTGTATTACTATTTCCAGCCGCAGGCCTCTAGACTTACCAGAGGGCTCCTTGATGGCATGAGCTCTGGAGAGCATCAGCCCTTGGTGGTTTCACCTGACACTCATGTCCTAAAACTCACCTTCTCTTCTCCACCTTTCTTCAGGCCTCATTAGCAGGCTGATTAACCTGTGGCAGTGCCTCAGTTTTATCTCTTAGGAGAATCCAGTTAGGATGTGACAAAGTGTAGGGGACACTGTCCCACATGACCTCTTCGGATTTGGTCCAGTGTATTTGCATGGTGTCCTAACGGTCTGCAGATACACAACTGAATTTCTTTGAAATAACTAAGATCGCCTTTGCATGTATTTGGAGGATAGATTGGGTGAGTCCTAAAAGTTGAAGAATGGTAGACTCAAAATGAAAACTTTTATGTAATAACCCACAGAAAACCCAGCTCGCAAATCGTCGCCCGACCTAAAGCTTGGTTCTTTGATATGGAAGCTTTTGACATTCTTGTGTTATTCTCGCATTTATGATTACTTTCCTGGGTAGCAACCTGACCCTTAGGCACCGAGTCCTGTGGTGTCGAGAATTCACTCAAACACTTTGACTGATACTTGATCCATGGTGTGTTGTCTCAAAGGCCAGAAAAGGCTTAGAAAATGTAAATGTTTTCACCTAAAGTACAACAAATAAAACACACATGTGACAAGATATCCTTGTTTTAGTTACTGCTTTATTAATGTCCCCAGTTAGCAATATGAGGTTTAAATACAAGTTTCATTTTGTTAGCCACCAGATTGTTAGAAACCAAAAACAAAATGGAATATTGAGCCAATTTCTAAGTAACACAAATAGAAAATCCAGTTTCCGTGATAAGTATGGTCTCCTTTGACTTCCCTGAAAAATTCTTTACTTACGGATTATGAAGTTAAGTGGCCTTGGATAGAATTCACTGAGGGCTACAGAAGTGTGGGCCCTGGATTCCTGGTTTTGAATCTCAGTTTCTAGTGATTTGAGTGTGAATAAGTAAACTAATTTGTTTTCTGTAAAATCGGATGACAACGCTTAACGCTTCCCTCTTGCAGGGTGAGTATGGGGGAAGGCTTTGCACGTAAGGCATCATTGCCATCTCCTAGCACCGATCCAACTCCTGTTATTAGAAAACCACGCTATATAATAGATTAGGCTGTTAATAAATGAAAACCCTATCCTAACAGGGACTTTTTTTGCAAGGGGAATGTTTAAGTCGATCTTTAAGCCATTCTAATTAGAAATAAAGATGTTGCGAAATACTTCTCGAAAGAGTGGGTCTGAGTAACTCCATTGTTGTTTCCTCATGGCTTTTATTTTTCCTTTTGCCAAAGGAAATAACTTAAAAGTGGAAGAAGTTTGATCTAGCTCTGGCTACTTAAGGAGCTTAGGTGTCCTGGCATTACTATTTTATGTGAAAGCAGATTATTTTGAAAATCTATGAGGAGAGGAAAGGAAAAGCACTGTGAAAGCGAATCTCAGAAACGAAATGCAATCCTAGGAGCTCTACAGGAAAAGGAATTTACCTTTTACCCTTAAAATTACCTCTAATCATAGATGCTGTAAATTGATGGCTGGGGTAATTATCTGAATCAAAACAAAATGTGTGAATGCCTACCTTGTTCAGGTAATTCGACAAGTAACGGTTTCTTTGTTTTGAATTCTGCAAATAATTTCCTCTGGTTGTTACTCTCCTTTGTTCGTGTCGGTGTTCCCCCCCCAGATTAGATCATGACAAAAACAGGGCAGTTTGGAGGCATCTAAAGAAAAGCAACTGTTCGATACCATTTGGGAAGTTTCTCTCATGCATTGGAATTTGACCTTTTGTACTTGTAAACTCTGAAAACTGTAGGCTCTCATCCAAGGACACTTACCATATATGGAAAATTGTGCCCACAACCCAGAAGCACACAGCTGCAGACCTGCCCGTGAAAACGAGACTAGGAACCCCCTTCCAGCCCCCACCATCCCAGAAACCAACTTGCTGCCGTTTTCTGGCCACATTGAAGAGGTGTCACTTGGCAAGCACCCTGCGATACATACTGAAAAATTTTAGACGGAAATGGAAAAAAAAAAAATTCCTGAGAGGTCTCTTTCTGCAATGTAGTATAGAAGTATAATGGAAGAAATATTTTGAAGATGTTACAAATTGTTCTTGTAGTTTGATGATGACTGGGAAAATGATGTACATACAATCAGAGTTCTGAAAATGTACCTAGATCTCTATAAAACCCAAATTTACGCAACCGTCTGTATTTCAGGTAGCCGTTCATACACCTTTATTCTTCCACATTTGTCAATCATACTACTAGTATGTTTCTTTGCTTTCGCTGTTGTGCTATTTCCTTTTACTTTGGTATTTTTTTTTTCTATCTTTAAAATTTAACCCCTGTACATCCATTGATACTCATAATACCTGGTTCTTTCTGTCTCTGTCTATTACACATATAGACAGCTCTCATTTTTATGACCCCAATATTCTTCAATTTTGTTTATTTCTGCCACCACTGGTTAGATATCTGAGCGCTAAAATCAGAGCAAACCCTCACCTGTTGACTGTACTTAAATTGGATGGTGTTCTTTGGTTCAGTTGCATACGTCTCTTTTCCAATCACCTGGGACTGCTGACTTGTGACTACTTGATTCTCCAGCATTCATTCCTCTCTAGTCTTTACAGTGGCCTGCCAGGGGGGAGTGCCCCGGGGGGCTCAGTCGGTTCAATGTCTGACTCTTGGTTCCAGCTCGGGTCATGATCTCATGGTTTGTGACTCTGAGCCCCACATCGGGCTCTGAGCTGACATTGTGGATCCTGCTTGGGATAGTCTCTCTCTCTCTCTCTCTCTCTCTTTCTCAAAAAATAAATAAACTTAAAAAAAAAAAAAACAACAACAATACAGTGGCCTGCTAGGCCCTACTCTCTCTGCAGCCCCTGACCCCAGCCTCCTGTCCTGTTCCCCACCCCTGTGACAGGGCTATCTCCTTTCTCATCTCATGGACACACAGGGCACCCTGGCCTTTGGGCCTTTGATCTAAGGTGTGTCCTGTGCCTGGAATGTTCTTTGCCCATATAGCTGCCCAGCCAAATTCGTCATCTTCACCCTTCCAGTGAGACCTACTTACTCCCGCACACCCATTGCCCTTATGCAGGCTCCCTTCCTTCTGCTCTGTAACCTTCTCCGTGGTGCTTCTCACCTTCTGATAGACCATATAGTTCATGCGTTCATTGTCAGGGCCTAAGTGAGGTCCCCCTCAGCCACCAAATCTGTACACACTGGGAGGGGAGCGACAGGAGAGATGAAGGTGGAAATTGGTCTCCTTCGTTCATTAATCCTGAGCTTGGATAACAGTGCCTAACGATGGCCACGTGCTGATGTGCTTTCGCAGCATTCGATGAACTCCTGTTACGTATTTATTTGGCGTTGAGGCAGCTACTGAATGAAGACAGCAAATACGTAGCCCTGTCATCCGAAGGAGCTCGCAGTGGGAAGGGAAGACAAGTAAATGACATCCTCTTGAGTGCGCGTCACGTGTGGGTACATGGGGGACATCATGTTACACAAAACCCAGTGAGGATTCATCCCGCGTGTTGCTGCGTGTTTAGTGATCAGGCTTACTATTACACATAAAGCACAGTCTTACTAGCAGTACGTTAGCATCTAAGTGTGGGTGCTGTGAGTGGTAGAGGGGTCAGGGAGGGGTAGGACCAGGTGGCCCTCGGAAGCTGGGTGTCTGGGAGGTAGGTAGATGTTGGTGGGGAAAAACCTTCCAGATAAAAAGGGAGCAGCATCTGTGCTGGGAGGCTGGAGGGCGTGGTCATTCCTTCCCATCTTGGTGCCTTACTTCCTGGCTCTTGTCACTGATACGGCTGTGCTCTTTGGCACTGTATTTGCCGTGAGAACTCCTCTCTAAACAGAGGACCCGGACCGTGGCCTTTCGATGTGTTTTTACAACATCCCTTGTGTTTACAAGCATTATAACCAAAGTTAAAAGTCAAGGCATTTTTGCATAAACACATCTGGCTTCTCTTTAAATCCTGATTAACGGGCAACCCTGGCCCACTGGCTTCAGCTGGCCTCAGGCTGCAGGAGGGGACATGATCCCATCTACCTGGGCCCCCATCCCACCAGCCCCTGCAGGGTGATGAGTTAGTAAGCCCTGCACTGTGAAATTTTGAGCCAGTGTGCTCCTCCCAGTAAGAGCTTCCCCCTCGCACAGGCCCCCTTCCATATATCCCCTGTGGAAGGGCAGTGTAGACACTAGAATCTTTGCTTCCCCCACCGACTCCTTCCTTTGAGTAGACAGCAGTTAGCAGAGCGGTTCCCTGTGACTTTGCATTCTCTGGATCCCGGCCTCACTGGGGATGTGCATGTATATATGTAATTTAATGTAATAGACATATAATTTCATTTTTAGTGAAAAAGAAATAGGATTTATGGTGAAATTAAAATGAGCTCTTTCAGGCCGATTTACAACTCGGAAGGCGATTGGAATTTGTTCTAAGTCCCGCTGCGGGGAAGAATCATGCGTTCGTGTTATGATTATCGGTTCTCTTACACTGACTCTTGTTCCAGGTTGGGGTTGGAGCTAAGGGTTTAATATGCATTGTCGCAGTTAATTCTTACAACTCTGGAGAGGCTCCGTTATTCTCATTCTGCAGCCATGCAGCTGAGGACCAGAGAGTGAAAATCATGTTAACCAAGTTCTGCCTACAGAAAGATAGAGAATAGAAATGTGAACCCATAGAGGAACTTCATTTGTTTTCTCTGGGAAAAAAGAGGGTAAGGACGATTCCTAACGAGTGTCTGTTATCTGCCATCTGCCATTCCGTAGGACAGTTGTTGAATATTTGATTAGGAGGTATTCAGGAGAAGATATGGCTGTTCTTTTGCATTTCATTAACTTAATATTTATTCAATGGAATTGCTACGTTGGTGTTTGTTTTATATATTTAATATCATTATGGCAGGCTTCATTGATAAGACAACCAAAAATTAATCAAGGTAATGCTATGATATTTTATCATAGTTTAGCATTTGTGGGTTTGTTTTTTTCTTCGTTACCACTTTGATCTTAGACTTGACTTCTGGTATTTAATTAGATTAAATTCAGCTCATTAACATCTTCTGCAAACTAATTGATTCTCCAATAAGAGGGTTTTGTTTTCTTGTCGAATCTTTGATGTCTTAACAAGATTACATACCCTTGCTTTCTAAGACTAATTATTGCACGAATGGAGTGGTGATTTTTAGATGTCTAGTGTATGAATACAGATTGCTAATGGCTTTTTAAAAATTAAAATGTTGTTTGAAGGGTTTATAATCATCACCATTAATTTTGGTGCCTAATTAATTAGGCATTGTACAGCGTAATCCTTGGTTCCTTGGGGCAAAAAAAATTTTTTTTAATCTAAAAACTTTCTTTAAAAAGTAAGCTATGCTTTTTATTTGCATAGGCATCAATAACATTGTTATAGAGAATAGTTCTATAGAATGGTGGAATGGAATACCCAGATTTCAGTCTCATAAGGAAAAAAGTCCATCCAGAAAAAAATTACTTGCAATTGCAAAGTGAAAAAGAAGAAAAAGCCACAGGGTTTATTCAGCATATACTGAAAATTTGTAGCAACTGAAGCAATAATCATTTCTACTTCAAGAAGAGATCTCACATGTATTTAACTACAATAATATACATTTCACAAAAACACTGCCTTTGGTAGCCCTGTGTTCCTGACAAAGTCAGTTTCCACCATTCTTCTAATTGTATTAATTTTTCACAAATCCTGGGGAAACATTCTTGTTACTTACTCTCACACTGTCCCTATAGTGCTGCTGGAGGTCCCATAAAAGGGTGTAATGAGTGTCCAGCAACCTTTTTAGAGAGACAGGACTCATTTTAAACAGGAATTTGAACAGGGTCCCTTTCACATTACATTACATTTTGCATCAACATTGATTAAGAACCTTTGAGGTCTAGGGGCGCCTGGGTGGCGCAGTCGGTTAAGCGTCCGACTTCAGCCAGGTCGCGATCTCGCGGTCCGTGAGTTCGAGCCCCGCGTCGGGCTCTGGGCTGATGGCTCAGAGCCTGGAGCCTGTTTCCCATTCTGTGTCTCCCTCTCTCTCTGCCCCTCCCCCGTTCATGCTCTGTCTCTCTCTGTCCCAAAAATAAATAAACGTTGAAAAAGAAAAATAAAAAAAAATAAAAATAAAAATAAAAAAAAGAACCTTTGAGGTCTAGACTGCATAACCCTTGAGGAAACAATATGACAGAGTGGTAAAGATAGGCATGGAAGTAGACATTTAAATGTAAAACAGACCATGAGAAGCTTTGATAGTATCGCATCTTAAAGACACAGAGGAGGGTGCCTAATTCAGGTTGGGTCAGGAAACCGGAAACGGGGAATAAAACAGGATTTTCTTCAATTGAGTGTTGGAGAGGATGAATGGCACTTCAGTCCTGAACTCCTAAAAAGTGGGTGGGCCTGATGGGTGTTCCAATGGCCTAGGTATCTAAGTAAGAAACCAGTGAGGGGTTATACTTAACTCGTTCCGTGGGCCACTTGAAGACAGAAGCCATAGTCAAAATGTAAAGATAGTGAAAACAAGGTGGAGAAAGTGATTCATCCCAACGGGGAAGTTTACCAAAAAACAATCTCAATTAATTCTTTCTCCATCACTTCTTAAAGGATTGTGCAAGTGACAACGGGTAAGAAATGAATCAGATTATAAAATAAGCCAACCGTGGTTATGTTGCCTTCTATGCAGATAATTATGGAAATCTTAGGATCCTTCCAAGGAGACCCTGTTCATAAAATTGCAGAATAATTTCATAGTTTTCTTAATTGGTTTTCACTTGAGGCTACCGGGTAGGCCCGGGAGCTCTTTTTATGTTTGTAACTTAGAAAGCAAAGTGGCTGAAAATGTGGAACACCTTAAAACGGGGCTCTTCCAAATGGTTCTGGAAGGCATGGATGTATAATCAGTCACTCTATCATAGAACACTGTGGTGGTTAATGCACAAAAGTCAAAGTCAAGGAAGAGATTTTTCTCTGTGAAATGCCCTGAGAAGACTGTGCCCAGAGTCACTCTCTAACGACAGTATCACACGACATTTTGATGCAAGCCTACTCTTGTGGATCCTCTGTACTTTTTTTTTTTTCTTTCAAACACACAGACCCTTGGCAGGAATGATTGGTGGCTGGTGAGAAGACGTATATGGAAAATGGAAGAGGTAGAGCCCAGAAGTTTTGGAGGATAGTCTCCATATAAGTTTTCACTGGGTCAAAGTAAAAACAAAACAAAACAAAACAAAACAAAAAAACGAAAAACCACGATCACCTTTAAGATGTCTACCTTGTGTAGTGACTTAGACTCTGGGAGGGTCAGAATCAAAACCCCGATGTGGAAGCCTGGTTTGCCGCTGGACGGTCGGTCAGTCCTGGGTCTGCTTCATCCTGTGAGCCTCCTTTCCCTTAGCTGGAATACACAAGAAATGGCCACTTTCCTTGAAGTGGAAGGTACAGGAGGGATAAGGTAATGCTTGCGACACATCTGGAACATTCCCTTGGCATGTAGGTATTCTGCTGCTGGGAGGCGCTGATGGTCTAGTTTGGTCTAGTTTTCTTGCAGTGACCTACTCACAAAGGAGCCAGGAGGGCCTTAAGGAAATTGAGTAACCCCGTGCGGGCAGTGGCGTTCCAACCGAGTGGAACCCTGGGCTTGTGGACTACTGATGCAGCAGCATGGAGAGGGGCTCTGGGGTGTTCTCGGCCTTCTCAGGGTACCAGGAATTGAACGCCAAGTGAAAAGGCTGCCTAGGAAAGTGAATCCCATTTGGTGTGATTGCCCAGGAAGGGCTTGTTAACATCGTGTTTTAATAGTTGATTGTATTTTTTTTTAATGTTTATTTATTTTTGAGACAGAGAGAGACGGAGCATGAACGGGGGAGGGTCAGAGAGAGATGGAGACAAAGAATCAGAAGCAGGCTCCAGGCTCTGAGCTGTCAGCACAGAGCCTGACGCTGGGCTCGAGCTCACGGACCGTGAGATCATGACCTGAGCCGAAGTCGGATGCTCAACCGACTGAGCCACCCAGGCGCCCCAGTTGATTGTATCTTTAATGATTCTGTTGCTGCCTCTGGGGAGGAGTTGGCATGAGGCCAGAATCCGCAAGTTGGACTATTTCTCCGGTAGCACTCAGGGGACACGTGGAGCTAGAAAGGAGCCCACCCGACGTGGGGTGGTGAAGATGTGCGCTTGTCACGTGCCAGAATCCCCCCAGGGCACAGTCTGCCAGTGAAACCATGTTTTTGTTTGTTGTTCTGCAAAATTAGCTGACCTTTTTCACCTTAGCAAGAGCAAGGTGCTGTGGCTTTCCTGTTGATCCAAAATCAGCTAAAATGAGCCCAGCCTGAATGGATCCCAATCTATGCTTTTCTTAAAAAAAAAAAAGAAAAGAAAAACCTGGCATCTGCAAACAGTTTTCCTTTACCCCTCTGCGAGGAACTAGAAATATCTGTTGCCAAGAAACTACTCACTTTATGTGAAGGGGTGGCCAAAACGAGGGCATTTTTCCAGGGTGAGTTGTTTCAAACTGCTTGTGTTGGTTTCATATGGTCTGTGGGGCTGATATCCGTGGATCACCTTTCCTTCATTGTAACTATTGTCCAACTTCTTATTTATAGCTGCCTTAGTACTAACTGGGATTTTCCCAAAACAAGTGAAAAGATGTTTCTTTCATAAAGAAACGTGGGGAGCCTGCAGACAGTGACATCTTTAATGCGACTTTCAGTGCTTCTTCATTTTTGGTGATTCTGTGCTGTCGCTCAGACATAGTCAGTAGAGACTGACTCAAGAACTTCTCTAAGGTTTCCTCGGCTGAGGCAATTTGATGGATGGATGAAAATACCCGTATAGAATTTGGATGTTCATATACCTGCCATTCATGTTGATGAATGTGTCTCCCTGACTTAGTTTTAATAATTCAGAATTCAGGCCTGCATATATCTCTGCATTTCTGAAATAATTCTGAAAAAAAAAAAAACCGGTGGCAATATACCAGCCAATTTGTTTTTTCTGTTTCATTCCCGCCTTAATTTGATAATAGAATACAGTTTTCAAAGGCTCTTGGTATAACCCGAATACTGCCTACGGTTTGGAGACAGGAACCCAATTTGTATTTCATTTCATCAGGTTTTCTGTCTTGAAAAATATTAAGGAACGTGGATTTGCCGTAATTTCTCAACTATACTACATATTTTGTGAATACTGTTTATTTAATACACATGAGCCTTTACCGAGGCAGGGCACGGAGTGGTGTTTCCTTACATGGATATTACATGTATATTACACCCTTCTTGAAATCTATTCATACCCCATAGGTTGACATGACCACAGAGGAAGAAAAAGTTCAAAGTTTTCCAGGCACACAGCACACGTACAACAGTAATAGAGTCAGCACCATGCAATGAATTCTTCAAGGCCAAGTACTCCTCTAAATAATGTATGTCTTGATTGATTGCATCTTCAGAACCACCTTAGGAAGTAGGTGGCTAGGTTATCAGTACGGCAGTTGAGGCTGATAGACGTTCAAGCGTCCTGCCCCAGCTCAGCTAGGCACGAGCTCCCGGAGCCAGAATTAAATGAGCGATGATTGTATTCGCTTCCTACTGCTGCTGTAATGAGTTACCACAAATTAAATTGCGTAAAACGACACAAATTTATCACCTTTTAGTTCTGGAGGCTAGATGTCTGAGATAGCTCTTTCCCTAGGGGCAAAATCAAGGTTTAGACAGGGTTGAGTTCCTTTCCAGAGGTTCTTAGGGGAGAATCTGCTTTCTTGCCTTTCGCGGCTTCTCGGGGCTTCGGGTAGCCCTCTGCTCACAGTCTTCTTGCCTTCTTCATGGCTGGCAATGGCCTGGAGAGTCTCAGTGCACAGCCCTCTCTCTCTTGGTTTCTCTGCCATTTCCGTTACAACATCGGGACTACCTGGATAATCCAGGATACTCTCTTTAAGGTCAGCTGATTCAAAACCTTAGTTTCACCCATGACCTTAATCCCACCTTGCCGTGTAACACAACATTCGTGGGTTCCAGAATGAGGATGTGGACATCTTTGGGAGGGTATCAGTCCGCCGACCGCAGTGTCATTTCTTTAATTGACGCTTGTGATTAAAAACATGGGCTGTATTCAGTGTCTCCCATGCATCCTGGTTGCATCGTGGAAGATGTTTGTTTTAGGTTGGGAAGCAAACCTGGAGACCAAGATTCTTACAAAAGTGACTTATCCACATAATGTTGCCATGAGAAATAGATAAGGAGTGAGGAAGTGCATGTGGTACCAGGCAAAGTCTTGGGGAGCCCAACATTGGCTCAACGATGCAGAGAAGTCTCCAGAAACAGTGCTAGGCATGATCAGAGCTGAGCTGATTGAGGACAAGAGGACCCGAGTAGTCATACTCCTACTCCCCAGTCTTAGGATAAGACTACCCTCCCCAGGTTTATCTGCAGGAATTTCTCACTTATTTATAGACAAATAGATTCCAGTTGCCTGAGATCATCCACCACTCCCCCCACCCCGTTAGAAGACCCAGCTTTGGTTTTTGGGGAGTAAGTACGGTGTGAGCCTACGTGCACTACAATGGTAAAGGGACCCAAAAGGAAATGGGCAGAGTACTGATGGCATCTGCTACAGTGTGAAATGCTCCTATCCATCTACCTACCTCCCCACATCCTATTACACGTTATAAAAATATGTCAGCAGCAAGTAACAGTGCTTCCTCTTACTTGCCGATGGAAATGAGAGGCTACAAAAATAACTACAGAATCCAGCTGCCCATCACTAGGCTTTCATTTATTCATGGAATCATTTAAAAATACCTGTTGTATATGTAACTCTTTGCCAGGTGTGTTGGGTAAGAATAGTCCCTTTCTTCAAGGTGTCGATACAAAGACAAGTTGTTCAAACAGAATGGGATAAAAATACGAGACGCTCCAATTCAGTGTTCTGTAAAATGATTCCATCTGTAATCCCTATGCCTTTTCAAGATACAGAGCAGCCAGTAGGGAGCGTGAAACCTCAGTGGCATCTTCAGGTCTAAACAGCAATCTCAATACTCACCCCACGCGACTTTGGGTGAAGGGTACGCGCAGTAATGCATGCGAGTGTGGTTGGCACGCTCAGGGATGTTTTAGCACAATCCACTTCAGCTGAACCTTCGAGTTTAGCTCAAATTCAATCTGTGTTTTGCATAGACAGAAATAGACAGATAGATGGATAGATAGATAGATATAGATAGATAATTTAGGGATCAAAGTGCAGTGGCCAGAACGGTACATAATCAATACCTTTCAGCATGACCTAATCCTTTACTTGGTGATTTGACAGTTATTATTTCCTTAGGCCTTGCAGGTGTCCAGAAAGAGAGAGAGAGAGAGAGAGAGAGAGAGAGAGGAAGATAGATAGAAAGAAAGAAAGAAAGAAAGAAAGAAAGAAAGAAAAGAAAGAAAGAAAGAAAGAAAGAAAGAATGAATTCTCACCCTGGAGAATAGAAAAAGGAACTCAGTGTTAAGAACACCTCTGCTGAGTGTTTTGATTATTCGATACTGTTTTATTAACTTTCTATTACGACATAGGAAAATGCCTCAAAAGAGGAAATATATATGTGGCGTAAAGAGATGGAGTAAATAATATCTGGAGGTCCTTTCCAGTTCTGAGGTCCTAAAAGATCTTCTTCCTTTACGACGTAGTTCAGGAGTTGAGAATACCTTACTTGTTTGTGAGCTGAAATAGACCATCACATTCATTTTTCCCCTAATTTATGCCACTCTGCAGTCATTGGAAACCTGACAGAACAAATGTACATCAACCACTTCAGTATTTAACTCTTTTGCTTACCCATTTGTGATCGCTTGATTTAAAAAAAAAATTAATGTTTATTTTTTTGAGAGAGACACAGACAGAGCATGAGCGGAGAGGGGCAGAGACACAGAATCCAAAATAGGCCCCAGGCTCTGAGCTGTCCACACAGAGCCTGATGTGGGGCTAGAACTCAGAAGTAGCTAGATCATGACCTGAGCTGAAGTCAGACGCTTCCCCGACTGAGCCACCCAGGCGCCCCTGTGATTTCTTGATTTTCTTATACATGCTGCTGAAGCGAGCTATGATCTCTTGATTTTCAGAATCCAACCACAAATACATAATTTTCTTCTTTGCTTCTCTGGAAGAATGTGGAAATTTAATATGTTTTTAATTTAATGTCACTAGAGGTTGGATTCACTTTCATCTGACTTGTATTGATGGTATTTTTTTTTTAAGAATAAACACCATGGAAAACTAAATGAAGGGCACACAGGTGCTGTTTTAAGAACTTGTGACATCTTTTCTTTCCTTCATATTTTTCTTAAAATCTTAAAAGGAGAAACTTATCAAATTTATATGCAAAGTGGATGGTTGCTTTATTGTTTAGTGAAATTAAGAAACAACAGCTTTCCTTTATAGCCAATCGGAAGATACGCACCTCTGGGTCTAAATTGACTCCAGTTCCAGAAGTAGCGATGTCTGTAATGATGGTCCATATTACTGTTTCCATGTTGCTGGATCAGTTAGTGGTTCCTCTCGAATACATGTTCGGGAAGTTGGTAAGGAGTGAACCTGGCCTGTTTTGCAACCTACCCTGTGTAAAGGACGGGGTAATGACCCTGAAGTGCCTGTGGAATTAGGCACCTCGTTAAATTCGCCTTGGCTCAGGAGCAGGTAGGGGAGCCCTGTGCACGATTGCAGCCGAGGGAGAACGGAGCCCTTGGCTCTTGTCTTCGTCTCTCTTCGAAACCATCCAGAGAAGGGAGTGTTCACTTTTGTTCATTTCTTTTAATGCGTGTTTCTAAAAGAGCCATGAAGTAAGCCTGCAAACTGTCAATTCATACGTATTTCATGAAGGCCCTCTGGGTGTCCCCTACTGAACCAGGCATGTTGGAGACACAAAAAAAAACTACTCAGATGACTTCCGTCTTGACTAGGGGGGTGGCCACACACAACACAGAGCACCCGACGGAATTTCTGCATTTCAGATAAATAACGAACGGTTCTTTTTCACTGTAACTCTGTCCCATGTAATATTTGTAAATCCGTATTTTTACTTGTTACATGTGACAACCCGCTTGCTCCAGGAACTCACAGGCTACTGAGAGAAATAACTTACATATGTTAAATCCTCAGGGAACAACGTAAAATGGCATGTAAGTAAGTTCTCAGTTGTGTTGTTTGATAGTTTTTGTTTCGTGGCACACATTGTCGATGGCCCTCGTAAGAAGCATTCACGTCTGGATCCATTTTGACTTACGGTAGTTCCTGATTATTTCTCCCATTTCTTTCATGGAAGATTGTGATCATACATAATGAAGGTGTCTTTTTCTTTTAAGTTATTTATGTTGAGAGAGAGCATGAACAAGGGATGGGGCAGAGAGAGAGAGAGAATCCCAAGCAAGCTCTGTGCTGTCAGCACAGAGCCCGATGCAGGGCCTGAACTCACGAATCGAAAGAGCATGACCTGAGCCGAAGGCAAGAGTCCCAACCTTTAACCCACTGAGCCACCCAGATGCCCCAAGGATGTCATTACCATAAGGATGTCCTGAAGGACTCTAGTCCTCCATATTTTGAAATAGATTATTCAGAGACCTTTTGGCTGCTGTAACAAGTTACTTATACGTCTGATGCTGTTGTATTACTGTATGTGTGGTTGAGAAGCCTTCACGTTATCGTTAATGCCATAGGGTGTCCCGTCTTGACCCCCCACTCAACGTTAAGGGTGAATCAGAGTTGGAGGAAGTATCATGGGAGAGATTGGATTTGAACGAGGTCCTGAAAGGAAAGGGAGAATGCAGTTGAGTGGAGTGTGAACGTTTTGTGATAAAAACGCAACGGTGACCGATTCCCAGCCAGCAGGGTGAGCAGGGCAGACTGTTACCCAGAAGTAGCAATGGCCTCTCAGCTTTCTTGAGTCATGACCAGTCACGGGGAGGGTTTCCCCCACCCCAAATTCTCTTTTGAAGGAGCAGTGCATTTAGACAAGGGGGAGCAACACAGCTGTGGTCTTGTCTGTCTGCTGTGCTGTGTTTTGATGGCCAGGTAACAGTCAAGAAACTGGATTTATAATGACTTCAGAAACGTGACCTTAAATCCTTGAAATTCTCACGTGAGTTTGAAAGTCGAAGGAATGGCATTTTTAAATCATGCCTGCCAAGCAGTGTGTGTTCTCTGAGAAACTTTCTCCCAACCTCCGCGGTGTCTCGAAATATTTACGCCGTTACCAAAAAGATTATTGCATGTTTTTCGGAAATAATCTCTGTAAACAATCACTTGAACTTTTAAAATGTTGCTTCATTTCATGCGTCAATGCTCTAAATCAATTGTCTGGAAAATATTGAAAAGATCTTAAAGGTGGCAGCTGCTTAACTAACAAGATGACAGTGTTTTGGTAAATTCTTGTTATTTAAGGTAATAAAACTGTCCCCGTGAGTCTGTGAGCCATAGATTTTCATCACCAATGTGTCGCTATGCAGTGTTGCTTTTGAGTATTATTTGTCAGCCCCCAGATTCTGCTACTTACTGCTTTGATCCTAGAGACCATAAATAAGAGACAAAACATGATCTGCCATGTGAAATAGACTGGGGCTGGCATAGTCCCCAAGGTTGTGGCAATGTGGTAGAATAGATCATGAGAAAACTGAGTTCATACACAATAGAACATGGATCTAGCTGTTGGCACATATACGGGTTCCAGGGGTTATTCCAGCACATTTCATTTTTTCAGAATTACGCACACACACACACAAATGTCAGCAGAAATATTTATACACATTGTTTTCATTTCACAGCAGGTAGATCAAGGCTCAGAGAGATCGATGCCAGCAGATATCCCAGAACTAGTCTGGGGAGGAACACAAATGTTGAGTCTGGTCTTTCTGGTCGCCTAGATATCCCTTCTCGTGCCATCCTTCGCCCATTAAACTCTTGAAGATAATTTAAGATGTAAAAACATGCCTTAGTACAATAAAATTATGCCAAGGAAGCCAGGGATGTGCAAGAGGCGGTCACTTCTCATCCGTGTGGCAGCTGGTGACATAACTTTGTGAAAAGCTGTGGAGTCCATACAAGTCTTTTCCAGAGATCGCTGGCCCCTGGCGATGTCCCCGGTCAGGACGGAGAAGTGCCCCATCCTTGTTCCATCTTTGAACAATGACCCGTCAGCGAGACCTAGGTGTGCTTTGCTTAGAAGTTTGTCCCAATCTCACTGCCTGAGGCGATCATATTCTGCTCTGTCATGCATGTGGCCAGTCGTCCCACGTTCCGTACTATAAATAAGGCAAGGGAACAGCGAGTTATTTCTCCTCTAATTGTGTTCACTGTGTTCTGAGTTGAAAGCCCCGTGCTGGCCCATTCTACAGATTATACTGTGTTGCTATAAGAAGCTGCCTTTTAAAAATGTACATAATCCAGAGGTGTAACTTTCTTTTTCTCCAGTAACTGTTACAATGATACTCAAGGTAGCTAAAGTGAAGTTTTGTATTAATTTTGAGGAAGAAGCATAATTTCGGGAAGTATGTGGTGTGGCCTTGGAAAGTTCTCACAGGTCCCAGCGGGGCAGGCGGGGAGGTGTGGGGGGAGTATGTAGGAGTGTAATTAGGGATTTCCATTAGAGATGTTTTAGGCAGATTCTGAAAAGCACGTTATTTTCCTCAGCATAAAATGTGGTTAGTTTTTTTGCCTGTTCCCTGTCACTTTCCTAGTAGGGCGTGGAACTTTTTTTTTTTAAGTTTTAAGTTTATTTATTTATTTTGAGAGAGCAGGACATGGCACGTTAGCGAGGCAGGGGCAGAGAGAGAGGCAGAGAGAGAATCCCAAGCAGGCTCCGCACCATCAGTGTGGAATAGGGCGTGAGATTTCTAGAAATGTTTCTATCAAAGCAGACAAAGGAGATAGAGCCAGCTTCATTTTCCAAGCTTATTTTCTTGGTCAAGAAACTACATAATTTGACCTCCTGGCCATCTGAAGAAAGGGAGTTAATGAACATCCACCATCTATTTAGACATAAATTCTGGTTTTGTGGTCTGTTCAGAATCTGCTCATTTCACATCAGTGTTTGGGGTGTTTTGGTTTATGTGTTTAGAAAGACGTAGGCAGGAAGGATGAAAGATGAGCACCCTGGGAAGATCTCATTAAGAAATGGAGACAGAGGGGAGATAGTATGCAGAGGGCCGGGCGGAAGAGAGGGAAAGAGGAAAACCAGAGCAGAACCTCCTATCTGTCGTGGGAGGTCTGTTGTGACTTTGAGGATTGGGCCAGGCTCTCGCGCTTCATCTTCCAGCAAAGGCACAGCCTCCGTTTGATACAAACAGGCCGATTGCTCAGAAGAAGCGTGGCTGGCACCACCCACAACAACCAGCCTGCCCACAACTGTGTGTTACTGCTTCTGTGACGAATTCTGTGTAAAGCTGTGTGTTCTAGGGTCGGCTGCCATCCTTTAGGACGGTTACATCGCATCCCAAAGGCAGGCACCCAAACAGAAGTGAAATCCACTGAATCGAGAACGTAGGTAACCACAGTTGGCCAAGAAGTGTTCACCAATGCCAACAAACGCCGGAATCGTCCCGGAGGTCTTTAAATTATCTTCTTGAATCTTTATCACTCTAGCACACAGATATTATAGTACCATGGTTTTCCACAGAAGCAGACTGACCTCAGCAAGATTACGTAACTTCTCCAAAGAGGAATAAACTGTAGGGTCCAGAACTGAGTATGTGGGACTCCAATGCCCGAAGTTTTTCTAAATTTTTTTTTTAACGTGTATTTATTTTTGAGACAGAGAGAGACACAGCATGAACGGGGGAGGGGCAGAGAGAGAGGGAAACACAGAATCGGAAGCAGGCTCCAGGCTCTGAGCCATCAGCCCAGAGCCCGACGCGGGGCTCGAACTCGCAGACCGTGAGATCGTGACCTGAGCTGAAGTCAGACGCTTAACCGACTGAGCCACCCAGGTGCCCCTGCCCAAAGTTTTTCTATCAAACAATATAAGAAGTCTCAGATGGAAGGGGGAAAAAAATGATAGGGAAAATATTTTGGAGAAACAGATATGTCTTCTTTAAATTAGACAATTTAGAGCCCGCAACACGGTGCCAGTACCCAGTAAATGCACAAAAAGATCAGCTCTTTTTTTTTTTTATTTTTTTTTTTTTTAGTGTTTATTTTTGAGAGATAGAGACAGAGCATGAGTGGGGGAGGGGCAGAGAGAGGGAGACAGAATCCCAGGCACGCTCCAGGCTCTGAGCTGTCAGCACAGAGCCTGACATGGGGCTGGAACCCACGAACCTTGAGATCATGACCCGAGCCGAAGTCAGACAGTTAACTGACTGAGCCGCCCAGGCACCCCAAAAAGATCAGCTCTTCTATTGGCACTTTTTTCTATTTTGCTTGCTGGGCGGTGTAACCTGGCCTTTGTTGACAGCTTTACCAGGGATTATAGGATTTGTAGCCAACGAAATTAGTGTATTTTGTGCCGGTTTTCTATTCTTATTTAAATCCCGGAGCAAATATGGTCGTTATTCATATGTTAATCATTCTATTGCTTCGGCACTGAGAGATATTTTAAATACAATTCAGGAAGTTAGTTGCTGAGAGATGATCTCTTTTGTGTGAGTCAATGGGGATGTTTTGATCCTATCTAATTTTAGGCTTTCTCTAGATATAAATAGTGTGTTCTTGAGGACCAAGGTGAAATGCCTCCGTGCTGGAGTTTCCTGGAGCCTCTAGGCAGTGTTATTTGAGAGCTCGCTGCTTTTCTCTCTTGTTAAGTAGGTTGGACCTCTCTCTAGTCCTCCTGTGATCTGGCTCCTGCCCTCCTCTCCAGCCTGATATCTGTTACTCCCTGACTCTCACTGTAGTGCTCCAAAGCACAGACACGCTTATAGAGTATCTACGGTTTGTCAGCTGTCTGGCTTTGCTTCTGAGGTTCTCTTTGCCATAAATGTCAGCTCACTTCTCCCCCGACTCTACTCCGTCCCACCTCTTACTTTGTTTCTCCCTCACTCAGCCCCTCCACGATTTCTTCTAGGAAGTCCACGCCTACAGTGCTCCCACCAAGATGGCCATTCTCTGTCTTCTGGACATCCCATAGCGTATTAATTTTTACTTACAATTATATTGTATTATACTTATCTGGGTTCTCTGCCCTTTTCTCCTGCCCTCTGCCTAGAGACACATTTTATGGATGAGAAAACTAAGGCCATAAGTACTCCAGGGAATAATCTAGGACACGGTAGAATATGAGTTGTTTCAACGTAGGTGGTGTTGGTGGTCCATATACCTTTCTGATTATCCATATTATTTTATGCTGTGTGTGTGTGTGTGTGTGTGTGTGTGTGTGTGTGTGTGTGTGTGTGTGTTTGAGTGTGGTTCTTTTTAACTTTTGGGGAGGGATGTGGATGGGGAGTTTTATTGAGAGAGACTATTTACCTGCCCAATAGCAACATTATGGATCTTGTAGAGTTACTTCTTCAGACTCTTGTCTTCCAAATGAACTCCTGAGCTGTCTTTCCATATCTTGTTTCTTCTTATACACTGCGTGACGTTGTCAGGATCTTCTTAAATCTTAGGTTCACGTCCCTTGCCTGCCCTTAGGTAAATAATTAAAACGTATGAATGTCACAGCCTAGTTTTCTCTGCTACAGTGTAGCCCCAGCCTGCCTTTCTGGATGAATCTTCCATATGCCCTCAAATCCAACTAGTTTTCAGCAAAGCTGACTTCTCAACACACTGCGCCTTCCATGCCGTTCCCTCTATTTAGAACACAGTTTCTTCTGTCTCTACGAAAACAAATTGTGGACCTGACAAGTCCTTTTTTGCGTAGTCATTCCTAAAATTTCTACCTGCATGCAGTCTACTTTTTTTCCTTCCAAATCTCTTCCCTTCATGTACATAGTTTGTGGGATTTGAAATTGCTCCCCTTGTATTATAATTATTTTTTGTGCTTCTCACATAAGGTCCTACAACTTCAAATGCCCCCCCCCCCCCGATGAAAAATGGAGATGGCAACTCCGTTTAGTATCCTGTGCATAATACTCTTTTTAATTATAAGTAGCAAAGTCCGGCTTACCTAAAGAAACCCACTGGATAGATAATTAGCTCTTTTGACCCAAGGTTCCTTGTACCTCTCAAAAATTATAATGAACATCCAAGAAATGCATTCAAAACAAGTAAGATAAGGGGCGCTTGGGTGGCTCAGTCAGTTAAGCATCCGACTTGGGCTTGGGTCATTATCTTGTGGTTTGTGAGTTCAAGGCCCACGTTGGGCTCTGTGCTGACAACACAGAGCCTAGAATCTGCTTCAGATTCTGTGTCTCCCTCTCTCGCTCTGCCCTTCCGTAGTTCATGCTCTCTGTCTATCTCTCTCTCAGAAAATAAATATTAAAAAGAAAATAGGGGCGCCCGGGTGGCTCAGTTGGTTAAGTGTCCAACTTCGGCTCAGGTCATGATCTCATGGTTTGTGGGGTCAAGCCCCACATCGGGCTCAGTGCTGACAGCTCAGAGCCTGGAGCCTGCCTCAGATTCTATGTCTCCCTCTCTCTCTGGTCCTTCCCTACTTGTACTCTGTCTCTCTCAAAAATAAATAAACATTAATTTTTTTTTCTAAAAATGTAAAAATGAAGTAAGATTCTCCTTCTGTCAGTTTTCCTCTTTCCATCTCTCCATCTTTCTTGCTGCCCCTGTTTACTCTGGCCTTTCTATCCACTTGGTAGAGACTGCCCAGCTGGAGCTCCCACTTGTCCTGGGGTAATGGGTTCTTGATTCCTAGTTCCCTCTGGACAGAATCTGACTGGTCAGTCTGGTCACTGACCCCTGGCCCTCAGCACTGAACTCCAAGAAGCTGTGTCCAAGCACAGATGCCACAGGAGCTTAGTGGCAAGGAAAAGGGTGATCAGAGGTTTCCCTGGGTGGGCTTGGAGTGAAGGATATTATTACCGAATCCGTGATTATGGTGATCTGGGTAGACGTTCTAAAAATGTATCTGTTATAAGATTTTTGTGACGATCAAATGCGATCATTTGTGGCATGAGAAATAGTGAATGTGGTACCTGAATTTGAATCTCTGCTCTACCCCTCAGCGGCTTGATGGCCTTGGGAAAATCGCCCCATCTCTGTTTACCTCAGTTTCTTCGTCTGGCAAACCAGAGAAGTAGACTAGTAATGAAATCACGGTCTAAGAAGATGAAGTAATTTTGAAAGTGTAAACCCCTGTTACAGAAACTGGCGTATGGTGACCACTGGGCAACTGTTATTTATTGTTAAATACAATTATTTGCCTGGTTGCTATTCTGTCATTAGTGTGAAATACAGATTTGTCTCTAACATCTCACATTTGCCTTTATTAAACTCTCAATTTTTTCAGGACCCTACCTTATACATCCCTGTATCTGTCATAGTAAGGAAGATAGTTTCTTAAACATTGTAGACACAGTAATCTGATGGATGGATGGATGGATGGATGGATGGATGGATGGATGGGAGGGAGGGAGGGGGTGGAAGGAAGGAGGAAGGAAGAGAAAGAGAATAAAACTAATCCTTTAAATGCACTTCAAATTAGGAACGATTTGGCTGCTTTATTCGTAGAGGATCTCAGCCCATAATCTTGGAGGCAGAAAAAGAAAATACAGCATTCGCCTCGTGGAATGATAATTCACTGTGTTCTGCTCTATGGATCGAAAGACTAGGTGGTGATGACCGTCTTGTAGTGAGATAAAATAGATTTTTCAATTTTGTGATTAAGACCGAATGTACCAACTGATGGTTGCGAGCCTCGTGTTGTAGCTACAAATAATTGAGACCACCAGATACCTTAATTAAGATTATTAAAGCTCCATTAAGACATGATTTAATTAGCAGGTTGTTTGCTGTGTGATCTTTAAAACTCTATCAAATGGTATGACGCTTTATGAAAGTATCGATTGCATTCATTGAGCATTTTCTTTTGAGCCATTTTAGGTGTAGTCAGAGTCTGCAAAAGAGGTATTGTTGAATCACTAAGTAATTAATGGCTGCATAGATTCCATTTTTGTTACTGCTGAGAAAACATTAATTAAGCATTTGGGCCTGATTAGATTGTCTGCCCTCGGGAGGTAAATGTATAAAATCACAAGAGTGGAAGAGAATGCCGAGGCAGTGTTTTTTATACAGCACTGGACAGGGGATTGGGTAAAAGAGAATTCATGTGTATGCTGTCACCCCCTTAGGAAGGTCAAGGCAATTACAGCCTGCAGAATAACACTCTTGACCACAGCCTCGGAACAGGAAAGAATAGACCTTTCCAAGGGCAGGAAGATAGCACGATCAGTGGAAGGTACATGGGCATTGGGAACAGATAGATCTAATTTAAAATTCAGATCTGTCACTTGTTAACTGTATGATTTCAAGCAGTTCCCTGAACTTCCCTGAAGGCAAACGTTTTCTGTAAAGAACCAGGTAGCACCTATCCGAGGCTTTGGATGTCACGTATGTGCTCTGTCGCCTGTTACTTGTTTTATTGCTCTTTTTTTACAACATCCCTTCAATTAACGTAAAAACCATTCACACTTTGAGAACTGTGCAAACGGGCTGCTGGCTGGTGTGGGCCCAGTGGCATAGTCTCCTGCCCCCATGTGATGGTATTATTAAGAAATTTCACTTACAGCCCTACTCTCATACCATATGTGCTTCAGGATCCTGAGCTCTAAATTCAGTTAACAATTCATGGTTCTTGCTGTCCGCCTTCCCAGTGCCCCTAACATAACAGGTGCTCAGTTAAGGATAGTTTACTCATGGTAAGGACAGTGCTTAAGTGTTCCAGTGCCTCAGCATTGATAGAGCAGTGGCTCTGAATGGAACCTAGTGGGTGAAATATACAGCAGAGACCGTCCGTTCGGCAGAACTCAGAACACAAAAGACAACCAAAGAAGAGTTGTCCGAACATCCTGTGTCTGTCATTTGCTGTCATGCAAACTCATATATCACGGGCGTAATGAGTAGGAGAAATAAGGAGCGTAATGGGTAGGTTACAAATCAGGAAAGATTTCGTGATGGTCCTCTGTCACCATTAACACTAAATACTTTGCTTCTTACAATTATCCAAGAAGGGTTAAATTCCCTTTAGTCTCTAACAGGAAAAAAGGCAAGAAACCCAGAAAACTGGAGAGCACACAGTTTCTCCTGCTTGTCCAAATTTTTCCTCCCTTTCAGAGATCTTACAGAGGTTCAAAGACGTGGTAAAACAATCTGCTGCATTTAAAAATATATCTGAGGGGCGCCTGGGTGGCGCAGTCGGTTAAGCGTCCGACTTCAGCCAGGTCACGATCTCGCGGTCCGTGAGTTCGAGCCCCGCATCAGGCTCTGGGCTGATGGCTCAGAGCCTGGAGCCTGTTTCCGACTCTGTGTCTCCCTCTCTCTCTGCCCCTCCCCCGTTCATGCTCTGTCTCTCTCTGTCCCAAAAATAAATAAAACGTTGAAAAAAAAAAAAATATATATCTGCATAGTCGGTATGCAGCCATTTGTAACTTCTCTGGTCCCAACTGTGTTAGCCTCATTCTGCTTTCTTCCGCTTTTTGCTCCCAGGGTTTCAGCCCCTAAGAGTTACTTGCTGTCCCGTATACACAAGACGTACTCATGCTGTCACAAGGGATAACGCCACCTCCCTTTCTCAGCTGACAAATTTCTAGATGGGCATCGGTTCTTGTCTGAGATTTCACCTCTTCCCTTAGCTCTCCTGATCCTCCCCAGTGATAAATCCATGCCCTGCCGTCCTCTGTCTCCTGGTCAGGGTTGGGACCTTCTTATGTGAGTCTAAGTCACTCTGTTCACACCTCTGACCCCCTTGGACACCCTGATGTCACCTGTCTTACTGGATTGTTACCTTTTGGAGGACAGGAATTGTGTTCTTTACTCATTTTTAAATTTTTTTTAATATATATATTTTTTTTATTATTATTATTGAGAGAGACAGAGTGTGAGTGGGAAGGGGGCAGAGAGAGAAGGAGACACAGAATCTGAAGCAGACTCCAGGCTGCAAGCTGTCAGCAGAGAGCCTGATGCAGGGCTCGAACTCACCGAGGGTGAGACCCTGACCTGAGCCTTAGTCAACACCCAACCAACTGAGCCACCCAGGTGCCCCTGTTCTTTACTCATTTATTTTTTTATTAAAATTTTTTTAACGTTTATTTATTTTTGAGACAGAGAGAGACAGAGCATGAGCAGGGAAGGGGCAGAGAGAGAGGGAGACACAGAATCCGAAACAGGCTCCAGGCTCTGAGCTGTCAGCACAGAGCCCGACGTGGGGCTCGAACTCACAGACCGTGAGATCGTGACCTGAGCCAAAGTCGGATGCTTCACCGACCAAGCCACCCAGGCGCCCCTCTTTACTCATTTATAAACCCGACCTGAGACGGCATGTTGGTCAGAGTCTACATTCAGAAACTTTGTTCATGGTTGCCAGATAAAATACAAGACACCATTTGAGTTTACGTTTATTTATTTATTTTGAGAGAGAGAAAAAAACACACACAAGCAGGGGAAGGGAAGAGAGAGAGAGAGAGAGAGAGAGAGAGGGAGGGAGAGAGAGAATCCAAAGCAAGCTCCATGCTATCAGCACAGAGCCAGACACAGGGCTGAAACTTGGAAACCCCAAGACCATGATTCAAGCCAAAACTAAGAGTTGGACACTCAACTGATTGAGCCACCCAGGTGCCCTAAGACACCAATGTTTCTTTTTTAATGGAAGTATAGTTGACACACGATGTTATGTAAGTTTCAGGTGTACGACATAGTGATAGGACACATTTGTACGTTAGGCTGCACTCATCACAAGTGTAACTACCACCTGTCCCTGTGCACCAGTGTCACAGTCCCATTGACTGCATTCCCCCATTTTGCCCCTCCCCCAAGTCCCAAGACCTTTGGTCAACCCCTCATTTGTTCTCTGAGTTTATGGAACTTTTTCTGCTTTGTTGTGTTGTGTTTTGTTTTGTTTTAGATTCCACATATAAGTGAACCCTATGGTGTTTGTCTTTCTCTGACTAATTTCACTCAGCGTGATACCTTCTAGATCCGTCCATGTTGGTGCAAATGGCAAGATCTCATTCTTTTTTATGATTGAGTAATATTCCACTGTATACGTACACCACATCTTTATCCACTCATCAGTTGATGGACACTTGGTCGGCTTCCCTACCTTGGCTATTGTAAATAATGCTACAGTAAACACAGGGATGCATATATCCTTTCAAATTAGTGTTTTCATTTTCTTTGGGTAACCCGATAGTGAAATTATTAGATCGTACTGTATTTTTAATGTTTCAAGAAGCCTCCCTAATGTTTTCCACAGTGGCTACACCAATGTACAGTCTCACCAGCAGTGCTCAACTGTTTCTTTTTCTCCACATCCTTGCCAACACTTGCTGCTTCTTGTCTTTTTGGTACCAGCTGTTCTGACTGGTATAAGGTGATATCTCATGACATTTCCGTGATGATGAGTGATGTTGAACATCTTTTCAAGCGTCTGCTAGCCATCTGGATGTCATCTTTGGAAAAATGTCTGTTCAGGCCCTCTGCCCATTTTTTTAACTGGATTGTTTGGGGTTTTTTGTGGTATTGAGCTGTCTATGTAAGTTCTTTATATATTTTAGATATTAATCCCTTATCAAATACGTCATTTGCAAATATTTTCTCCCCTTCGCCAGGTTGTCTTTTGTTGTTTCCTTCACTGTGCAAAAGTTTTTTTTTTTTTTTAATTTTGTTGTAGTCCCAATAGTTTATTGTTTTTGCTTTTGCTTCCCTTGCCTCAGGACACATATCCATAAATATACTGCTAAGATCAATGTCCAAGAGATTACTGCCTATCTGTTCTTTTAGGAGTTTTATGGTTTCAGGTCCCACATTCCGGTCTCTAATCCATTTTGAGTTTATGTTTGTGTATGGTGTAAGAAAGTGGTCTAGTTTCATTCTTGTGCATATTGCTGTCCAGTTTTCTCAACAGCGTTTGTAGAAGAGACCATTGTTTTTCCCCATTGGTTATTCTTGCCTCCTTGGTCATAGATTAACTGACCATATAAATGGGGGGTTATTTCTGAGTTCTCTCATCTATCCCATTGATGTATATGTCTCTTTTCATACCAGTGCCATTCTGTTTTGATGATTATAGATTTCTAGTGTATCTTGAGGTCTGGGATTGTGTTACTGCCAGGTTTGTTTTCCTTTCTCAAGATTACTTTGGCTATTTGGGCTTTTTTTGTGTTTCCAAACAAGCTTTAGGATTATTCATTCTACCTCTGTGAAAAATGCTACTGATATATTGAGATATATTTCTTCTAGGTTTTCCAACTGGCACATAAGTTTTCATAGTACTGTCTTACAATCTTTTGTATTTCTATTGTGTCACTTGTTGCTTCTCTTCCCTTTTTGATTTTATTTGGGCTCTCTTTTTTTTTTCTCTTGATGAACCTTAAGGTTTATCCACTTTATCTTTTCAAAGAATCAGCTCTTGGTTTTATTGAACTTTTTATTATTGTTTTTTTTTAATATCTATTTCATTTATTTCCACTCTGATCTTTTTTTTTAACGTTTATTTATTTTTGACAGAGACAGAGCATGAGCAGGGGATGGGGCAGAGAGAGAGGGGGACAGAATCCGAAGCAGGCTTCAGACTCTGAGCTGTCAGCACAGAGCCTGACGCGGGGCTCGAACTCACAAACTGCGAAATCATGACCTGAGCCGAAGTCAGACATTCAATCGACTGAGCCACCCAGACGCCCCCATAAGTTCTTATTTTAGATTACACAGCTAATTAGTGGACATCTGGTACTTGAACCAAGGTGAAGTAACTTTGAGATTCTGCTCTTCTAATTAGCATGTTCTCCTGTCTTAATGCAAAGATTGTCCATGGGCTGTATAAACATGTTTAAGGCAACTTGTGTGATTATATCATGAAAAATCATTACGGAGAAAAAATTTATCTTCCATTTGTAGGAATATTAAAAATTTAATTTCAAAGAAATATTGAATATAGGGGTCATTACATACATACATGGATCTCCATACGAACTGTCTGCATACATACACATATAGCTGGTAGCTTAACGTGTCAAGAGATCCAAAATGCCGCCCTAAGGGGGGGGTTAAGGGTGTTAAGACGCAGATGTCCCTGCTGAAAAAATACCTTCCTTAGTTTGTCATCTAGTTCCTATATAATTGCTGCCAGTGAAAGCCGGGCAAAAGGCAGTGCTGTAAATGACACTGGAAGATACTGTGTCAAACGTTTTGACAGCTTCACCTGCTAAGCTAGTATCTCTCCAGTGTGCTCAAACTAGGCCAGCATAAACTAGCCCTAAGACTGCTGCTCACTGGGGATGGGGGAGCGGGGGCGCGGGTCGAGGGGTGACGCAGGAATGGACAGCAGCTAACCATGCAGTCAACACAGACAAAGTCTTTGAGGAGAGTAAGACCTCACCAGCCTCTCTATCCAGAAGTGTGCTTGCAAGAGTCAATTTCTATTACATGTGTTTCTTTTTAAAAAACATTGATTTTATGACAGGTAACTCAAGTACATAATAGAAAACTCAAAAGCTACCAAAGTAATTTTCCCTCCTGCTTCTATCCTCTAATCACACCCTCTTCCCTGAATGTAATTACTTTTCCTAACGCATCCTGAAATAACCCATGATTTTAATGTATGCTTATTTGTGTGTGTGTGTGTGTGTGTGTGTGTGTGTGTGTGTATTTTACACAATGAGAACATATACACTCCACGTTTCTTTCACTTAAGACATCCTAGAGATCATTTACATATATATCTTCTCCAGTTATTTTAACGATTTCTTTTTTTTTTTTTTAATTTTTTTTTCAACGTTTGTTTATTTTTGGGACAGAGAGATACAGAGCATGAATGGGCGAGGGGCAGAGAGAGAGGGAGACACAGAATCGGAAACAGGCTCCAGGCTCTGAGCCATCAGCCCAGAGCCCGACGCGGGGCTCAAACTCACGGACCGCGAGATCGTGACCTGGCTGAAGTCGGACGCTTAACCGACTGCGCCACCCAGGCGCCCCAACGATTTCTTTTTAAAATATCCCCTTGAATTGTTGTAGACAGTTTTATTTAATCAATCTCACATAGATGGATATTTAGGTTATTTCCAACATTGTTATTCCAATACTATAGTAATATTTAACATCATTATTTCTCCAAAACGTGAGTGCCTGTGTGAGGCAAATAACTACAAGAAAAAAATTAATAAATAGTGCTGAATTATCTACAAAACAGATTACACTAGGTGATATTTTTACCACTAGCATTCATAGGCCTTTGAAATTCTTTCCTGTGTTTTGTGTTTTCATACTTGGCTATGAAGTGTCCATAAAATTTGCTCATTGTCGAATTGAGGTGTCATTTTTATATCCTTATTGACTTATACAAACTCTTTACATATTAAAGCAATTAGGTCTCAATTATTTAAACTATATAATATTTTAAAACAATTTAAAATCATACATATAGCTTAAATTACAATAGCTGGGCAGACAGTACAAGTATAATCTATTAAAATTCTTGGTAAAATTGATTTATTCAAGAGATCTAATATCCTGCTTGCTTTTCCTGACCAACACCAACACTTTTCCTTGTATGTAGTGGTTTCACTTTAGCATTTTTTTTTTGTTTAAATTGGTATTGTGTAGACATAGCCATGAATTTCCTTTCTTTACCAATTAAGTTGTTTCTTCTGTTTATCTGTGATTCAAAGTTAATCTTCACTTTGGATAAAATTATAGCATATTAGATGACCGGGCTTCTAAAATCACTGAAGAATATTGTTTAGAAAGCAAGCTCTTTATTCTAACAATGCAAAATAGGAAATATGTGAGAAGCAAGAACCAAAAAGGAAAGAATCTTTTTTATATTTTAACTGTATTTAAAAATTCTAATAATAATGATAATTAATAATAAAATAAAATTCTAGATATTATTTTCTTTGAAAGAGCCCAATTAAAATTTCAATTTTATTTTGTTTTTTAAGTTTATTTTTATTTACTCTGAGAGATAGAGAGCAAGTGGGGAAGGGGAAGAGAGAGAGAGCGAGAGAGCAAGAGAGAGAGAGAGAGAGAGAGAGAGAGAATCTCAAGCAGACTCCACACTGTCAGCACAGAGCCGACACGGGTCATGTTTATGTATTTATTTAGAGAGAGAGTGCAAGCTGGGGAAGGGCAGAGACAGAGGGAGAGAGACGGCAAGGGGGTGGGGAGTAGAATCCCAAGCAGGCTCTGCTCCGTCAGCACACAGCCTGACAAGGGGCTTGAACTCATGAAACCTGAGATCATGACCTGAGCCGAAATCAAGAGTCAGACACTTAACTGACTGAACCACCCAGGTACCCCTAAAATCTCCATTTTAATTTTTAATTATCAAAATACGGTTTTATAAACATGTTATTATACTTTTCTTGACTTCTGATTTTGAGTATCTTATTTCACGTGAACATGTCTAATTTCTATGTGAAAATACATTTCCAATTACAAATAAATACTGCTCACATGAAAATCTCTGCCATGATTTGTCACTGACATATTCAAATAGTAGATCACAATTACAGGCTTAGCAGATCTTTTTCTGTCTAGAGAAATATCCTTGGATTCAAGATGAATCATCTCAGGAGCATTGAAAACCATGATAATTAGAATTTTTGAAAAGTGTCCACATTGGTAAAACTAATTACAGAGGAGAACAGAGCACTAATTTCAGCCACCATTTCCTACGTGAAAAATGACACCGAGAATGGGGCGCTTTCTCAAGGTCACACGCTGAGTTGGCAGTGGAACAAGAAATAAGAGACACTCTTCCTGACATGTTGCCTTGAATTCTTTATAGGAGAGGATGCACTCCCAGGCTGAAGGCGCTTGAGGTAGAAGTCCTTTGAAATATGTGACCAAGCAACTTAACATTCATTTCCAGCAAGCCTCAGTGGGGTTTACTAGAACCACATTTCTAGCCCTCATTCTAAATACACTCCATTTCTGCTATTTTAAAGATAGGGAAAATTGGATCATTATTTTTCAGCTGTGTGAAATGCAGAAAACACACAAAAAAAGACTAGTGGATCATTTTATTCTTTTTTTAATTTCTTTTAATGTTTATTAATTTTTGAGATAGAGACAGAGCATGAGTGGGGAGGGGCAGAGACAGAGGGAGACACAGAATCGGAAGCAGGCTCCAGGCTCTGAGCTGTCAGCACAGAGCCCGATGTGGGGCTCGAAACTCACGAACTGTGAGATCATGAACTGAGACGAAGTCAGACACTCAACCAACTGAGCCATCCAGGCACCCCTGGATCATTTTCTTCTTAAAAGTACTTATGACCCGTGAGGCACACTTGGAATAATGGGTCTGTTAATATCTTCTCCTAAAGTACAAACTTTCTGGGGCCACTGGGTGGCTCAGTCGGTTGAGCGTCCAACTTTGGCTCAGGTCATGATGTCGTGGTCTGTGGGTTCAAGCCCCGCGTCGGGCTCTGTGCTGACAGCTCAGAGCCTGGAGCCTGCTTCCGATTCTGTGTCTCCCTCGCTCTCTGCTCCTCCCCCACTCATGCTCTGTCTCTCCCTGTCTCAGAAATAAATAAACATTCAAAAAAATAATAAATTAAATAAATAAAGTACAAACTTTCTGTGGCCAGATGCATTACAGAATCACATGTGTCACTGTCTGAAAAGTAGCCACAGCCAGATTTATTTTAATCTAGACTGTTAAGAAGTATAGTGCAGAGAAGTAGAAGCAAGGAGTTAAGAGGAAAGTGAGTGTCTGATTTGAGTATAGGAACAAACATCTATTGGGTTGTACTCCAGGGTTGACTTCATTGAAAGATTTTAATAGAGGAAAATTCTGTCTTCTCTGTTTTTTCCTCTCAAATTAAAACACCTCTAAATCATTCAGAAACAGACCAAATGGGCCCCTAAGAAAGCAATGGCAACATAATATCTAAACCTGTACTTCTAAACAACTCATAAAATAATAACAGAATAAACAAGAAGAGTGACCTCTTCCTTCTCTCCAAAAAATACACTCCAGGAAGATGTTCTTTAAATTTGTAAGACTTTGCCAGAGCGTTGACTACTTGAAACCAGAGTACAGACTAAATACTATTTGTGCTCTAGCAACAGCAACAACAACAAAAAAAAAAACAGGAATTTCTTCAGCGGTCCTTTCGTACCCTAGCCATAAAAGAATGTATATAGAACTGTCTTTAATGTCCAGATGGACGAGCAAAAGCCATCAAATGCATCAGCATTCAGAAGAATGTATGTGTAGCTTCAAATACGGAATATGGGAACAGTGTGGATGACTATTGATACTAACTTCAGCCGTGTCACTAAGAAAGAGCAGTATTTCTTCCTCTGCAATTGCTTCTTCTCCTCTTTCACGAATTCCATATATTAGGTTGAACCGTACGACATTGCCAGTAGCTGTGCAAAAATGGCAATTTCATTTGGTGCAGTCTAATAAGTACCCATGTTCATTGTCATTGGAGCATGTCAGGAATGCTAAGTTCACATGCCACCTAAAAGATCCAGTATGCTGTCAATGCGGCCGAAGTCTTATGAAAAACAATGTGAAAATTGAGTTCTCCTAAATCCATCATCTTTTTACTTATCGTGACCTTCCGTGGGTATTGATCCGACGGGAGGTGCATCCTCTCAGGAAGTGAATTAACACAGGGAATAGAAATATCTACCAAGGTCACCAGGAAGAATAAATTTTGGAGTGACTCTATGGATCACGCTTGGAATTGTTCTGCCTACAAAAACAGCCTTTTCGAGGTCATGTCATGAGTCCCTACTATTGATAAGAAACAGAGACTGTCTTGGGTGGGCTCCAGGAAATGAACCTGCTTCAGATTCCAGTGTCCTGGTGTTGACCGTGAGTTGGTATATGTTCTCGGTACTAGTGATTTTTATGCATTTGTTTTGTCGTTACTCCTGCATTCTGTGTTGGAAGATTCTAAAGGGCCGGGGTCATATTTTCTGTTTAGATAATATGTCTTAATACATCCATAGGTATAGCAACAGCTACTTTAAAAGTGAAAAGGCCATCACTGTTGTAAAATTAGTCATCTAAACTGATGTCCTTGATACTTTATTTCATCAGAGCATAGGAACTGTTGCCTTTAATTGATCTTGTGATTTCCAACTAATTTTTAAGATTTTATGCGTTATGGTAAAGGGAAAAAAATGTTCACTTAGTCCATCTCTTTTTAAACAATAAATCCTTAGAGGGGCACCTGGATGGCTCAGTCGTGAACATCCTTTTTCAGCTCAGGTCATGATCTCTCTCATGGCTTGTGCGTTCAAGCCCTGCCTTGGGCTCACTACTGTCAGCCCAGAACCCTCTTCGGATCCTCTGTCCTCCTCTCTCTGTGCCCTCTTCCTCCCTCCCTCCCCCCCACCCCGCCAAAATAAATGAACATTTACAAAAATAAAATAAATGTAAAGTAAAATATATATATAAATCCTTAGAGTAGCCCACAGACACTGATCAATGCGGTCCTGCCTTCCTGTCTGGTTTCTCCTGTGCCCTGACTTCTTTTCCTCAATCCCTGAATGCCAGCCTTCTTGGCTTAACAATAAGCCATTTCCTACCTCTGGGATATTGCCTGTGTTACACCTGTTTCCTAGAAAATACATCTCCTGACTCACCTTGGTAACTCCTCATTCTGGTCTTCGCGTTCAACGTCCTCAGAAAGGGTGTCTGTCCTCTGAATTTCCAAAGAGATCCTCCCTTATTATAGCTTTGCTTGCGGACTCTTTGACTGGCATTTTCAGTTATACGCTTGTGTACTAATTTAACTTCTGTCCCCACTAGACTGCAAGATTCGGGCATGCAAAATGTAATAGCCCTCAGTAAATATTGGTTAAAATAATTATCGACCTGTTAGAATTACACCCATGTAACATGTGAATGCTGAAGAATAAGAAAGTGTTGGAAGGCTATTCGCCAAGGTGTTAACCTTAGTTGTCTCCTGGCAGATGACGTCATGGTTATCTTTGTATTTTTCTCTCACACTTTTCTGTTGTTATTTTAATTATTGTTTCTGTAATCGATAGGCAGACATACTTCTTACGTGGACTTTTTTCCTTTACAAATGCTACTGAAAGACAGTGGACGTGTGCGTGGGTGAGCAGTTAACTGGAGTCGAGGGAGCTTAGCTGTGCCACGTTCACGTGCACAGCCATGGAGATGACAGTGGGTGTCTTTTAAGGAAACTGTTGTCGCAAATGCAACAGAGGATAGTCTGTATGGTGCTTAGAAAGGGGATAGGTCAGAGAGCAGAGGACTTCGAGCTCTAGACAACAGTGTAGAAACTTTTCTTTTTTGGATGTTTCCTTGGAAAGTTCTCAGGCAAAGAGTTGACACAGCCAGATTTAAATTTGAAAATGTGCAACAAAGTGAGAGATAGATGGGAAGTGGGAGAGAGAGTTGGAGCACAGAGGCCAGTTAAGGGGCCAGATCAGCATTCCTGGTGGGAATGGTGATGGCCCAAATAGAGGAGTAGCTCTAGAAGCGACAGGAGGGATAGGTAAAGAGAGAAGGCAGACAGAGAGAGAGAGAGCCAGTATGACCAAAGCTATGCAGTGATGGAAAGAGAGAAGAATGAGTTTAATCTTCTGAGACCGGGTAAATGTAAGAATGGTCACGTCATTGACTCAAATGGTGATGCCATAGGGAACCCAAAGAACCCAGTGGTTGAGGTTAAGAGAAAATGTGTGGGGTCTGAATTAGAGGGGGCAATGGAGCTTCAAGAGCGAGTTGTCCAGGAGGAGAGGGGTAAAGGTTAAACTCAAGTCTTGGGAGTCAAAATAAAACCAAAAGTTGATACCATAAGATTATGTGACATTTCCCCAGTGAGAGAAGTCAGCGCAACACAACAGAAGGCCAGAAACAGAATTTTGGAGGAATCCCTATATGTTAGTGAACTGAGGTAAAGGATTCAGGAAAATAACTGGATGAGGTGGTGTCAGAAAGAATTCGGAGAGTGATTGATTACAGAAACGGAGGGAGGAAGTGTGTAGAAAGTGTAACGGGTCACATGCTTCTCAGATGTCCCAGAGGACCTTCAAGTGATGCTATGACGCCGGAAGCTAAAATTGATTGGCTGCTGACTCTGTGCCAACCTTGGTTACAAGACGTGCCCTTATTTGCCATGTATTGATTCGCTTCACAGAGTGTGGGAGGTGTAAATCGTGCTGGAATAATTTGATGACTAAACAGGAAGTAGAGTCAGCGAGTAGCTGGGTACAGCTTTTTGGGCAAGACCACTTCTCTGCTCTGGGACCAAACTTTCAAAGTTGAACGCCCGGTTGAATTTGCTATGAATCCCGCAAGTCCAGTTCACTAATTCAAAGTGCACCTTTATTTTACGTGGCTGCTTCCCGTCTGTCGTCCTGCCGGCAGTGAGCTCACGTGCCTTCAGTTTTGAGCTGAAAAGGTTCATTTTGTCCAGCGTGAGGCACACCGGACCGGGGAGGCTCGGCGGCTGCCCCGGATGGAGAATGGGAGCCGTGGGCTGCCGTGAGCTCACAAGCCCTTGCAGTGGTGTCCGTTTCCAGAGCCTGGCTCTGCGGGAACGCCTGGGCTCTGTTGCCAGGAGTCACATTGCCCCGGCTTGAAAAGGAAGCGCCCCTACTGGGCCAGTGCCTTTGCGTGAACCGTGCCCTGCTTTGGCCTCGGACGCTCTGTGTTTGTTCCCCTGGGCCATCGATGTACGATAGGGCTCTCCGGCAGACGTGAGGCAGAAGAAACTCGCTTCGGGACGAGACGAGTCCATGTAAACCCTTGCTATGGATTATTCCGATACTGACAGTGACTCCACTTTGGGATACAGTGATGACGAAGACTCCGGTGACGAAGTGCAAAGAATATCAGAGTCAGTGCACGGAAAAACTGGGTTTGCAAATACGTTGGATGTTTTTCATGCTCTGTGATGTCACGGAAAGGAATTTCTAGCTCCTCCAAGAATGCTTAAAAAAGAGAACGCTACTTACTAAACCGCATAGCTTTGCCTGTAATTTCTCATTAATGCGTAGCAAGTCTGTGAAATAGCCGTTAACCTCCCACCGGTAGCGACTTCTCCAGTTGTACGTGTTTATTAAATGACACGCTGAAATCAACTAACACGCAGGGACAGAAATGGATGAGTGTGAGGTTTGATCTTCAGAGACAACGTGCGTGTTAGACCTGGACCCTTAGCTGGACACGTGTGCATTTATTTACTATAAAGAAGCTGCTGAGGGTTCAGAGGCAGTCTGGTGGATGTTTTTTAAATATGTATCTTGTATGTTAACGTATCCCAGTTATGAATTATCTTGTGGTCGGTGTCAGTGAGACTTTAAAAATCTCATCTCTTCTTTTGCTAGGATTTATCAAATACCGTGATCGGACAAAAAAGTAAAAATGAAGGAAAACTCAGTTTTTAAAAATCTTTCTCGCATCTAAACCAGTATTACGTGAAGCCCCTGCAAACGTGGCGGGTGTGCTGTGCGAAGCCACTATCCTAACAGTTGTGTGTGGATAGAGATAAGTTCAGTAACCACATAGAGCTCTCAGGACCTCCGCGTCATAGGAGTATGTAATATTTCATATCTCAATGCAAATATTTGCTTAGACCTACAAAGGAAATTAGCAGACACAGTAAGCCACCGTATTGTCTGCTTATGTGAGTAATATTCTCTCATTAGAAGTCCGTACTGTCCCTGCTGAAATAAGAGATTAACCTATGTCGATACTAGATCAGATAGAATTTTGCCTCTCCCAGAAGCAGGCTCTGTAGGTACTCAGAGACAGCATTTCCGGACACCTGCGTCAGCAGGCACAATGACATTAAGCACCCAAATAGTAGAGATACAATGACAGCATAGTGGCAATATGAGTTCGGCATTGAATGAAGTCGGCATTCGATAATTTCCTATTGTAATGTAACGTTATTATAAAGCGACATATTAGGGCTAGAACATAGCCATGGATGGGAGGAACTCTAACCATATGAGAAACAAAATGGCTTATTGCATCAGCTTTGCAACTGAGCACCCATAAACCTATTAATGCTGTTTTTATTAACAACTGAATATATTTTTTATGATGACAGACGAACCGTCTGACTACTTGGTGCTCCTAAGTTATTTTGCGCCAGAATGCACTGAGAATTGTCGAATGCAAATCTGGTAGCAGAGTGTATACACGGTGGACTTTTGTGGAAAGACGTGAGCCCTCGAGCCAGCCAGATCTGTGTTCAGATTCCACAGCAGCTACTCACTGGCTATGTTTGACTTAGGGCGTGTGACCCAACCTCTGTCCTCACGTGTAAATCTGAGATTCTATACCTACCCTCTGCTCTATGCATTAAATGAGATTTGTGTGAATTGACTAAAATGGTTCCTGTTGTATACTAGATAATAAGTAGCAAATGTTATAATCTTATATTTAATATATTGTTTTTCCCCATATTACACCACTTCTCTGTTTTGATATATGTCACTTTACTAGGCACTAAGCTTGATTGTAGGGCATAACTTCCAGATTTTTCCTTTTTAAAATACTTTCAATTTCTACTGATAGTTTCTTCTGATGATAATTACTTTCCCTCATGTATATTTAATTTAATTTTTTAATATTTTTAGTTATTTTTGAGAGAGAGAGAGACAGAGTGCAAGTTGGGGAGGGGCAGAGAGAGAGGGAGACACAGAATCCGAAGCAGGCTCCAGGCTCTAAGCTGTCAGCACAGAGCCCAACGCAGGACTCGAACTCATGAACCGTGATACCATGACCTGAGCCAAAGTTGGACACTTACCCGAATGAGTCACCCAGGTGCCCCATTCTTATCTATATTTTAAAATGTCTATGTGTTTTATCTTGTTGCAAGAAAATTACATTCATTTAAAAAAGTATGTCCAATTTAGGCCAGAAAACATAATAACATCTTCAAATATTGGAAATTTGTGATGAAATCATTTTAAAATTAATATGTGTAGAGAATACATTCAAAAGAAAGCATTATTGGGTCGCCTGGGTGGCTCAGTCGGTTGGGCGGCCGACTTCGGCTCAGGTCATGATCTCGCGGTCCGTGATTTCGAGCCCCGCGTCGGGCTCTGTGCTGACAGCTCGGAGCCTGGAGCCTGTTTCAGATTCTGTGTCTCCCTCTCGCTGACCCTCCCCTGTTCATGCTCTGTCTCTCTCTGTCTCAAAAATAAATAAAACGTTAAAAAAAAAAAAAAGCATTATTTTGTATATGTTCTATTTTAAGGACTTTGTGAGCAATTTCTAAATTGTCAAGATGGTAATATATTTTAGGAAAATTCAGATTTAATATGTTTTCTACAAAGCTATGATAGGAGTTCTGTTCTTTGGCTTTTTTAGACTAGCAGCAAGGTATAGCAACATACCATCATGAACAGTCTCCTAAGAAATAAGTTATTCGCTTGATAAATGAAAGACCTAATGGTGTATTAGTGAGGTTTTCTGCCCATGGTATCCGCTTCACTGAAAATTCCTGCTCAGAAAGCGATGATGGAGTTGAAAATATATTGTCTGCTCCCTCGGAGCCAAAAGAAAAGCTGCGCTCTGTTGAGTAGGAGTGTTTCGTAAGATGCCGGACAGCGTGGCCGCACAGGAGGTGAGAAGAATCAAGATACATGGAAGAACACGCCGCTGTCCACCGGCTGGGCATCAGGATACATGTCCCTTGATCGCATTGAATACCCGGCAGTGAGGGGGCAGGCTTAGCGTTCCCACCGTTCCCACACTTGAGGCTTTCGCATAGTTTGTAGCTTGTCTCCTGAAACGAGGACAGTGCGAGTCCAAAGCCGGCTCTGTGCTGTCCTGCCCGTGGGCTCCAGGCTGTGCCGTCTTGTACTATATACCTTCTACGCACCTCCCACGTGGCCAGCATTCTGGGTAAAACAGGGAAGAAAACCAGCCAGGGAACTGCCCTCCTATGGTTTAGGGGGAGGGGGATAGAATCATCAACCCAGTGACCGCACAAATAAATGTCTAAGTTGCAGACTGACAGGTGCTTGGGTGGAGAGGTACGGAGGGCCATGAGCACAGGTGAACAGGGAGCCTGGGCTGGTTGCTTCTAGTTCACTGATGCAGGGATGCGTGGGCCGAGATCTAAAGGGTCAGCAGGGGTGAGCTAGTCAAGGAGTTGGGGAAGCACCTCCCAGGCCAGGAGGGCAAGTGAGGGAGTCCTCACCGAGGCACGTGAAGCATTCAGCAGATAGCAAAGGTGGCCGCTTTGGCTGCAGGGTGGGGATGTGAGGGAGACGCTGGTAGAATCCTACTGGGAGCTGTCTAGACCCTAATAAAAGTTGCACAGTCAGAAGAGAGCTTACTATGACACGTGGATAAAAAGTATACAATCATCAGGGTGCCTGGGTGGCTCAGTCGGTTAAGCGTCTGACTTCAGCTCAGGTCGTGATCTCATGGTTCGTGCGTTCGAGCCCCATGTCAGGCTCTGTGTTGACAGCTCAGAGCCTGGATCCTGCTTCAGATTCCGTGTCTCCCTTTCTCTCTGCTCCTCACCCACTCACACTCTGTCTCTCAAAAATAAATAAATGTAAAAAAAATTTTTTTAAATACACATTCATCAATAGCTTCTTTCCTTTAATAGCAATAACCAATGAGAAACAGAAATAGAAACATTGCTTTCATTAAGAGAAAGCATTGATATAAAACACCCCAGAATTCTTTTTTTAAAAATATCCAGATCTAGCAAAAAATATTAAGAAAACTTACTTAAACATCTAAGAACACCTCCCCACACAAGAAGAGTGTTATGTCATGCATTGTATGGGAAATTAGTATAATTAAAGTCCTTCTTCTGAAATCAATGTATAAATGTAATACAGCTCTACCAGAAGGCCAACGTGGGTTCCCTTAGAAGTGGAAAAATGATTTTAAAGTCTCTGTGAAGTATGAATGCTTAACAGTATCCTCAAGATATTTCTTTTCTTTCTTTTTTAATGTTTGTTTCTGAAGGAAAGAGAGAGAGGAGAGAGAGAGAGAATCCCAAGCAGGCTCTGCACCATCAGCCCAGAGCCCGACTCAGGGCTTGATCCCGTGACCCTGGGATCATGACCTGAGTCGAAATCAAGAGTCGGATGCTTAAGCAACTGAGCCATTCAGGTGCCCCAAGATATCTCTGAAAAATAATTTTAGTAAGGGGGAACTTGTTTACCAAATACTTAGTACTGATGGTTTTTGTAAAGCAACCGTAATTTTAATAGCATGGTGTAGCAACAGTGGAAGACAAAAGATCAGTGGAAAATTTACTGAGTTCAGACCTATCTGTGAGAATGTAGTGTATTTTGAAAAAATAAAAATTCAGCGAGTGCATCTTTGTTTCCAAGACTTGAAAAGCCTATTATTAGAGACCTATGATGTTTGGATTATGATTTTTAGAATGTATTATTAACACTATGTTATTTCTGTGTATGTTCTCTTTAGTGTATTTCAAACTTGTATTTATCATTAATTATATTAACTTAGAAATTTTACTTTTCCAGGAAAAGGAGTACATTTTCAAGTATAACCTAATGTTTCCATGCAGTAATGCTATGAAATTTTTAGTAGCTCAGAATGAAATGTGAATGTTAATTTACAAAATCTTAGACCTCTGAGTAAGATGAGAAATACAAGAACAAATTTTTAAAGGTTTAAGAGGTTGGTAGATATGCCTGAAGTGACAAATTGGATGCTTGCAAAGAAACCGTGTATGTGTATGTGTGTGTGTTTGTATGTGTGTGTGTGTGTGTGTGTGTGTGTATATATATATATATATATTGTGTGTGTGTGTATATATATATATAATGTATATATATATGTGTGTGTGTATATATATATTTCAATCAGAGTGATTAAAATTTGTCAAATACTCTTCTGGTATAGATGAATAACTGTGTATTATTAGTTGTCAAAAGGTTAGCCACATAAAAACAGGGTCTCAAGGTGATAGTTAAAACAGATCCATTGTACCCAAGGTTATAGTAATAAATTCATACACAAATGGATTAGATACTCAATGCTCAGAAATATATCTGCCCATCCTCTCAAAATTCAAATTACCCTGTCCATTACCGTCCTTGTCACGATCCAGTTAATTCCTTCATTCCCCAAAGAGCACAGGGAATGATGATGTAAAATTTGCTTCACTTCTAAAAATGAAACTTTAAGACTGAAAATTATAACTCCTGGATTATTAACTATAGGATTTGTGGGATCAATGGTAAAAGTAAGGTGGTTCCTCAGGACAAATTTCAAACATGAACGAAGCTTAACCCTAGGGCTGGATAAATCTGAGAGGTACACGTAATTTACCTTGTTTCCTGAAATTAATCGCAGTGAACCCTTCTCTTTGATAGTAAAAGTGATTTTACTTTTTTTTTTTTTTTAATTTTTTTTTTCAACGTTTATTTATTTTTGGGACAGAGAGAGACAGAGCATGAACGGGGGAGGGGCAGAGAGAGAGGGAGACACAGAATCGGAAACAGGCTCCAGGCTCTGAGCCATCAGCCCAGAGCCCGACGCGGGGCTCGAACTCACGGACCGCGAGATCGTGACCTGGCTGAAGTCGGACGCTTAACCGACTGCGCCACCCAGGCGCCCCAAAGTGATTTTACTTTAATCTCTGTCTCTCTTTTTTACCTAGGGAGGATGTGAGGACAGCCAACGTAATCGCTGCAGAGGCTGTGACCTGCCTGGTCATCGACAGAGAGTGAGTACATTGCTTTATTACGCGTCCTACACACACCTGTCAGTGGCGTACCTCAGTTCTTCGAAGTACACATCGTTTTATGGAGTTATTAACACTTGTTTTAGATTGTTTCATTTTCAAATGAGTTTTATATTTGATGCTCATTCCCTGTTTTTCTTGGAATGGGAAGGAATTCTCACTCCCTGTTGTCCCTTCTGCCCTTGAGATCTTTCGCCGGGTGCGTAACCGTTAGGAGCCTCACTGCAGTTGGCCGGTTTATACACGGGCGATGATGCACTGTTCACAAAGATGTGAGGATTAAGGAGGGCGCGTGAGGAAAGCGTGGGTCCCAGTGTTGTTTCTGTTTGTTTGGTTTTTTGTTTTCTTTACTTTGGACAATCTTAACTATGCTAGCTATTGGTATAAATGTTCATAGTACTGATAATCATTATCACTATTATAGAATGTACAGTGTTACTCGTATAATTATTAAGACGTGGACCGTTCCTCCAGCCTGCTTTACTTATCTCTACGTTCCCACCCCCAGACTTCTATAAGTATTTAAGGAAGATGCCTTTGGAGAAAACGTCATTTTAGACAGAGGTATATATTTGGGGTTATTAAAAGTGTGTTGGGTGATGCCTACCCCTGTTCCTTCTCTGCATTCTGGCCTTGCTAGTCTCATGGCCCGAGGGCTTTTTCGGTTAACTACAAGGGTCGGATTGCAGACTCTCCAAGGGCCTGGGGGTGCACTGTCTGCAGGCAGTCCTCCAGGCTCTTTCTCACCGCCTTTCTGTGGATAAGTCGATCAGAAAAGCCAAGTGCCTGGCCCAAGGGAAAGCAGTGTAAAGCACCCCATTAGCAGCCGTGGGGCCAGAAGAGGCTGTGTCAGTGGGGCATGCCACTGGGGGCCAGATGTGAGCAGTCCGGAACGATGGAGTTGAATGTTGAGCTTCGTGAGCTCTAGAGGAAGAGGGGTCCCGCTCGATCCCCACATCTCAGTTCTGGAGACCCCTCGGCCCTGGGTCTCTAGAACCAGAGTGGCAACACAGCCGCAGAACGACATCTGACACCGATGCTCTTTATCTGGTTCCCAGAAACAATATTACCTGGTCATCCTTTGCTTCGTTTGCCTCTCGCCTTACTGAGGATCTACTGAGAACAAGGTCTTGTGTTTGGTGCTGTGAGAAGAGTCCGAGGGGCAGCACAGATGCCGGTTTGGGGGGCTCACTTCTACTAGAGAAGATATAGCCTCCGCACAAGGCAGAAAATAGGAAGGGTCCAGAGCACGCGCTTGCGCTGTGATTAGGTGGGTCTGGAAAGCACAGGAGAGGCAAGATGAGCAGAGTGAACCACACAGCGACCCTCGCGAGGGAGCAGGGAACCGTGGCAGCGTGCCGGCGTGGGGCTGGGTGAGGGCGGCCAGAGGCAGTGCTGCGACGGGTGCTTCATACACACACTGGGGCCGGTTCACCAAGAACACTCTTTGTCGGGGTGAGGGTAACTGACGGTTTTAGGCAACCAAATAGTGTCCGTCACTGTATCACTGCATTTGGTAGAATGATCCCAGAAGGCTCTGTAAAATGTGTTACGGGTGAAGTAGGAGCGGGGATATATGGTTAGTATCTGTCAGCCCAAATGGTGGTCATGAGACCGGCTAGAGGAGAAAAATGCATTAGCATGAAAAGGTAAAACCAAAGGGCTTACTCCTTGACCGAAAGGAAAGGGCAAGGAAGAAACTAGGGGTGTAGTCAGGATTGAGAGATGATCTAGAAGATGTACAGAAGAGTTGGTTTGGGAGGCACAGTGGTATTCCCTCAAAAACATAATGAACTTGATGTACCAATGGGACACTCAAGAACAGATGCTCTGCAGGAGATAGAAAAGGTGGGACAAGAACTCTTGTCGGAGTTAACTTAAAATTAACTTCAAATTTGCTTACCTAGAGTTAGCAGCTGAAGCCATGGGACTGGACGGAATTGTGTCAAAGAATAAAGATAAAAGGACCAAGGTTAAGATTTGGGAAAATTGTTACATTGAAGGAAGAGGCAGGAGAAGACACACCAGTGAATAGAACTGAGGTGTCAGCTCTCAGAGCAGGTATGTAAAACCTCAGAATCCAAGGGAAGATCCAAGAGAGGAAGGACAGTCGGCAGTGTCTAATCCAAGTGGAAGCCAAGAGGCAGACAGATAGAGAAAAGGCCAATAGTTCAGGAGCCTGGGAGAAAAAAGCTTCAGTCAAGTGGTGAGAATGGAGTCCAGGTTGCAGAGAGCAAGTGGGTGCTGAGGAAGTTAGATCACCCAGACTAAGGGTTCTTTCTTTCAAGAACTTGGTGAAACGGATGGAGGGAGGGAAGGAAGGAAGGAAAGAAAGAAAAGAGGGAAGGAGGGAGGGAAGGGAAAGGAAGGGGGAACATGAGGCATTGGCGGGTCTTGGAGAGCGTCCTTGTGATGAGTACATACATGCATCCAGGAAAATGGAGGAAATGAAATACTAGAGGGACCGTTTGATGGAAATGGGGCCACAGGGGAGGAAATTGTGGGCAAACAAGGAAAGAATACATGGAGAATGTGTGCTTTTCTTTTCTTCTATTTTCTAAGAGGAGAAGTAGAAAATTTGTAGAGATTTAGATAAGGAAAGCTATGGAAGCTCAATATGGTCTTGACCTTGTCTCTAAAACATAGAGCAAGAAGAGCATCTGGCTGGCTCAGTTGGAAAAGCATCTGATTCTTGATCTCAGGGTCATGAGTTCGAGCCCCACACGGGACGTAAAGATGACTTAGAAATAAAATGTTTAACAAAATAAAGTATAAAGCGAGAAAATCTGGCCAGGGAAGGAGTGGGGGTGGGGCTGAGGATGTGCCAGGTGACTAGGGTATCCCATCAGTTTATATCCCTACAGTCGTTTATAATTTGGGAATTTTCACATGCATGGCATCCCAGCTGGAAGGTAGGCAGGATGGTCAACAGGAGAGGAAATGGAAGCCCATAGAAGTTTAATAACTTGATAAGATTTCCTGGTAAAGGGTAAAGCCCAGATACATCAGAGAAACAAAGTAGATGGGATTTTTGTGGGCCATCTGGTCCTGCTTCTTCAATTTAGTTAACTGTGGGCCTGAGGACTGAAGGAGCACCACATAGCATCGTGCACATACTTTGGCCCTCGTCCGAATTTTCTCTTTTTCTCAAATGTGGTCATACACGCTTTGCGCCGGGCAGTGCATGGGCTTTGTCAAAACAGAATTCACTAGTTGGATCGTGCCTGCATCATGTTTGGGCCGTTGCCTAATACTTAGTAGGGACAGTTACTTAAATTCTAAGTCTCAGTTTCCCTACCTGCAAAATAAGCTCACATTACCGAAATGTGAGCTTGGTGGGAAGGTCGGTTTATTGTACACGCAGGTCCATGCACAGCATAGGATGTGGAGCAAGCGTTCAGTAAACACGTTCTCCTTTTCTTGCAGAAGACACAGGAGCCCCTCTGATTTGGCGATTTTTCCATCTAATTGGCAGAAGTTTATCCTTAGGAACACACACTGAGAGGACACCTCGAGAGCGGTCTTTCAACAGAAACCTAGAGAAGGGAGCCTGCATGTAGAACTCACCACACGCATTTCTGCACTCTTAGAAGGGAAGTTGCTCTTCCCACCAAATGTCAAATTCACAGCTTGAAAAACAACCAAACTGTAACTGAAGCCTCCTGTCAGGAGCCTGCTGCTGGCACCTAATTTATGGCCAATTAGGGGAGCACCCGGGCTTCATCCCATGCAAACAGATGGCAGACATTAGACCTGTCAACAAAAGGAGCTTCTTTCACAAATTTACAAGCGCGGTACCACATTACAGAAGCCCGTGATTATGCTTTATCATTCCAGAGGGAAAGCAAAAGCCCACTATTGTAACTAATCATGCATGGCAGAATTTCTCTTAAAAAAAAAAAAAAAAAAAAAAAACGCTCCTTGACGAACTAGAAAATGATACACCGATACCTGGTGGTCCCACGAATCTGCTGATTCGTGTCTTGTAGCCTCATCCTGATCTTTGTAACTGTCTGCAGTGATTCCAGAAGTTGCAAATTGACTGCAAAGCGATATTTGTCTAACAGGCCATTCTGTTTCCATTAACACAATTTTCGAATATTTAAAAAATGATTAGGCGTCTTTAGCACCTCTTTTTTCAGAATCCGTGAAAATAGGTACGTTAGAATGTTTCGTAATCAGTTAGGCAGTACCCTACTACTTTACTGACATGAGTTGTTGATGTGGCTAGAAATTGAAGAAAGACTGTATTTTTACATGTTGAGATCATTGTTAAAAATGGTAGCATAACTACTAGTATTAAAGAGTTTTATATTTTTCCCCAGGAAATTAAGGTCTAAGTAAGTCCTAACCCTATCCCTGATTTAGTGTGTAATTTCCAAGACATAGGCAAACTGGTTATGAAAATTGAAATGTTTTCATATTGGTTAGGAAAGAGCAGTGGTCTGAGCTCCCTGCGTGTCTCTTCTAACCCTCTACTGCTCTGGTCATCTGATTCCCCCACCCAGGACTCTCCCAATCTCTCCTCAATCCAACAACTAAAAGCTAACTTCTGGTAGACCCCAGGACTAGTATCCATTCTGATTGGTCAATTCTTGTATCACACTGTTAATTATTTTGACTAGAACCCTGGTAATCTCAAGCTAAAATAACACCTCATTACCATTGCTTTCAGACTTTGGTTTTACCGTATCTGTGGCTTAAAGAAAATCAATTAGAAAGAAAGCAACAACTATTCTGGCTCCGTGGGGGTGAAGCTTTCAGAGTACGCAAAAGTCTTCCCTCTATCCCTCTAAATCATTCCAGGTGATGCCTAAGCGCCCCACCCCCACCCCCGCCACATGGGAGTCTAGGCATCACTAAAATAATTTGCAAACCGTTATGTGCTAACCTTTTCATCACTGACACTTGGGATATTTGATCTCACTTTGGGGGCTGTAGTGGCTTGACACAGGACTCAGGTGTCATTGAGACGGAGCTGGGGATGGAGACCAAGAACTAGCCTAGAGGAAGACAAGCATGCTGTGTATAAAAACAATGAGATTAGGAGGGAGTCTCAAATATCAGATTACAGGACATTGCAAATGGCAGTCAGTCTCAGAAACGGAGAGATCTCTGTGGATCAGGGAAGCAAGGTTTTTAACCTCCTAGAATTCATGTTGCCTCCTGTGTAAGAGGCGTTATCTCTGCCATCTATTTAAAAGAGGAACAAGACTCGAGCTGCTAGACTGGTGCTTAGGAAGCAACTCGTAAGTCTAAGGATGGTCCCAAGGCACATTAAAAATGGGGAAGCAAACAGCTTCCCAGGAAAGACTGGACCATGAGAAAAAGTCACCGGAACAGGTAAACTGAATGCTGTTTCTCAATACCCACGCAGGGCCATAGGTATTAAAAATGGGGTTAGGGGCACCTGGGTGGCGCAGTCGGTTGGGTGTCTGACTTCAGCCAGGTCACGATCTCGCGGTCCGTGAGTTCGAGCCCCGCGTCGGGCTCTGGGCTGATGGCTCAGAGCCTGGAGCCTGTTTCCGATTCTGTGTCTCCCTCTCTCTCTGCCCCTCCCCCGTTCATGCTCTATCTCTCTCTGTCCCAAAAATGAATAAACGTTGAAAAAAAAAATTAAAAAAAAAAAATGGGGTTAGAACTAGACTATAGGAAATTTTATGTGTATTCATTAAGAAAAATAACAGTTAATACCTGCGTCCTGTGTCAGATACCTGGACTGTGGACATCCACAAGACACAAATTCAACCATAGGTCTGAAAACTCATTATATAGAGTCAGCTCAGTTAGGGACAAATCTGGGCCTATGTGACAGGGTGTTCTTTGTTCCTCTGCCAGTGCCAGTAGCAAAATCTCCATCTTCCAGCCACCCTGCCCTCCACGTCTAGTTCTTTCTAGTACTGGTTTCCAGCTCTTTAGCCACACCTACATCAGTCTCTAGAGACCTTGCTTCTGACCTGGTCTCTGTCCTGATTTCTCCCCAGCCTTCTTGCCTCCAGTGGATCGGTGCCTTCCTCCACTTGTCTTTGTTGGGGCTTTTCAGGTGTTCAACTCCACGTTCAAAGAAGAATAAACGGAAATATTAAATCCACTTCATCCGTGCCCTGGGCTAGGTATATCAGTGAGTCAGCCGGACAGGAGCCAGGAAGCCTCCTGTATGAGGACTCAGAATGTCAGAGGAGATGGAAACATACAGAAAAATATCACATTTATCCAGCTTCTCTCAGGGGGGGTTGCTCGATGTGTTTCTGGTAAGCAACTGGTGTTGGGGCTGAGCTCAAGGAGGAGCAGATGATCGCTAAACTGCCCAAAAAAATGGCAGGGGGGTATTAACAGCACAAGTTTTATTTTCTGAGTATGAAGCCAGAGCTGTATGACTTAAACCAGAGGTTGGGAAACTTTCTCTAAAAAGGGCCAGCTAGTAAATATTAATGCTTTGTGGACCCATTGTTCTTGGTTGCAGCTACCCAGCTCCGCTGTAATGCAAAATGAACCAAAGGCAGCACATAAATGGGAGAACGTGGCTGTGTTCCAGTTGGCTTTGTTTATGGATACTGAAATTTGAATTTCATATTCTTTTCAGGTGTTAAGTAGTACTCATCTTTTGAGATTTTTTTTTTGTATTTCCACCATTTAAAAATGTCAAAATCATGCTTAGCTAATGGCCGTGTGAGGAAAACAACGGGCTGAATTTGCCCTGCGAGGCATAGTTTTGCCAACCCCTGACTTAAATGATGTCAGAGGATTGAGGGGTGCCCCCAGTAGTCCTGTTCTGATTTCCCTCCATGCTGTGCTCAGCTGTCTTTTTTTTTTTTAATGTTTATTTATTTATTATTTTAGAGAGAGAGAGAGAGAGAGGAAGGGGAGGGGCACAGAGATAAAGGGAATCTCAAGCAGTCTCAGCACTGACAGTCCAGCTTGAACTCACGAACCATAAGACTTGAACTGAAATCAAGAGTCAGACGCTTAACCAACTGAGCCACCCAGGTGCCGTTAAGCTTTCTTTGTTTTTGATCCTCGGTCATCTTATTTCAACTCCTGCATTCTCTAGGACTTCACGTTAGGCTTGCATTAATTTAAGTGACGGCTAATTAGAAATTAAGATGATTCTTTGCAAGTTATTTGCATTTTGGCGACATACCCCAAAGATGGAGAAATCTTAAAAATCCAAACGATCTTAGTATTTCAGGTGCCATGAGGGAGGCCAGTAGAGGAAGGATTTGGGGACAGCAGGCTCTTTCAGGCACCCTTCTGACCCCACCAGCCAGGTCAGTCTCATGAAGGCCCACGCACCCAGTGGTGTTTGCCCCGCTAGGTCACCTGTGTCCTTGTCTTTATATAACTTGCCATTCTGTGTTCACACGATAGGACTACAGGGACCACATGCTACATACACTGCCTGTCGTCACATTGGTCAACTGATAGGGTGATAAACTTAAAATATTTCACAGCCTCAGTCTTTCCTACAGCCTAGATGGATTTTATGTTGGTTCGTTTTCCAGAGTGAAATCTGGGGCGATGTGAGGATATTTGCAGGCTGATCACAAAAACCACGTATAATCCTAGCAAGGTATATCGGCTGCGATCATTTGGGCTTGTCTTTTTCTATGGCGCTGTTATTGATTGGTGTGCCTTCTAAAAAAAATATGAAGGAGAAAAGATAAAATCCAGAAGTTTAGAAGAAAGAGAGACATGATACTTACTCCATTTAATGATGTGAGTTGAATTGCAGCACGCCCTGAGGAAGCGTGAGCTGAGTACAAAATAAACACATTTCCACTAGAGAAAAGCGTATCTAGGGACTATATTTGTGGCATCAATAATGGAGAGAAGTGGATGGGACAGCAATTTGTCACATGTACCTGCTCGGTGCTTTAGAATGGTACCTCTTTCTCCTACTGCAAGTCCTTAGAGAAATGATGCCTAGCATCACTGGAGAGCGATTTGAGAAGGCACAACCCCTTTCTTCATCCGCCCAACTAGAACTTACTGGTTACCTGCCATATGTCAGCCACTCAGACGTCTAGCAGCTGGGGATCTAAAGGCAAATATGTAACTATTATATTACTTATTTTTATCCCTGCTGTATGGATAACTTCCGGCTTTAACCTCTTAAGTCATGAACCCACGGGGGTTCTAACAGTCCCCTTTTGTAACCTTCTGACTCTGTTCAAAATCAAGGAAGTCCGATGTCCTATGTTGGTACGTCATTAATCAGAACGCACTACATTTCTTTGTTTGAAAAACTTTGTTAAGAACCTTTAGATGGCGAGTGGATTCGTTAGAAAGTCATAGCAGAGATTTAAGAAGGAAAAGTGGGAGAGACCTTAGAAGCTGGGGCTGGACAAAGATTTTCTGTAAAGGGCAAGACAGTAAATATTTTGAACTTTGTGGCTTACAGTCTGTCATTTGGCCCAAAGGTCATAGTTTGTGAATCCCTGTTACAGGTCAGTTTTATTTTACAAGTGACGGAATCGAGGACCAGAGATGCCCTCAAATCCCACTGTTTAAAAATATTTAATAAAGATGGATAATACAATTACATTCTTGTCTTCTAATGCTGTATCTTAGAATTTTGTAACTTAATGAGACTCTGAAAAGCCTGTCTTCCAAATTCTTTAGTTTAGAAACGAGAAAGGTAGGTCTCAGAGGGAATATGGCGCATCCAAGGTCTTTACTGCCAGTGATGGGATTGCAGCATAGCCCTCATGACCTCGGCTTTAGTGCTTTTTTCACCTGAATTATGCTATGACCTGAATTACCAAGATAGAAAACTCATGCATGTATTAATTCAACAAGCACATAGTGAGTGCCCGCTCCATGTTGAGCCTTAGGGTCAGTGCTGTGATGAATAGAAATGCGTACAAAGAGGGGCGCCTGGGTGGCTCAGTCAGTTAAGTGTCCAACTCTTGATTTCAGCTCAGGTCATGATCTCAGGTTTCATGAGTTCAAGCCCCTTGTCAGGCTGTGTGCTGACACAGCAGAGCCTGCTTGGGATTCTACTCCCCACCCCCTCGCCGTCTCTCTCCCTCTGTCTCTGCCCTTCCCCAGCTTGCACTCTCTCTCTAAATAAATACATAAACATGTTTTAACTGCATAAAAAGAGAGAGTTGGTTCAAGAGGCTCATAATAATGAAAATGAACAAACAGTAATGGTATTATTGACAGTTTGTGAATTGAGCTAAAATATTCTCATTGAACTAAATCTATAATGAATTCTGCTGCTTCTGAGAAAAAAAAAGATAAGTGAGTAAAATCCTTGACTTGCAGATGACTGCTGACCTCACTGCTTCAAACCCCCGCTGTGGCTAGGTAGTTGAATCACCGAATTAAAACAACGAGTTTATTATTTCAGTTCATTGATTTCCTGAAAGCATCTGTGAAGCCTGGACTCCAGCACTTATCTGGCTTGCATAGTAAGTCGGGCTCTCCTGTCATGTTTCAGATCCCACCCTACCCTTGCTGTGTCATATGTCCGATGCTTGTTGGTCCGTTCTGATTCGTAAACTGCAAGCTTGAGGAGGACAGAAGCCACGTTCGTGTTGTTCTCCGCTGTCTCCTCAGATCTCAGCACAATGTCAAGGAGTATGCTAAGCCCTCGCTAAGAATCTGTCAGAATGAAAGGGCGCATAACTCTGTATCAGTCAGGGTCCCATCAGGAGAGAAGCCGCACAGAGTAATCTGAGCAAGAAAAGTTGGTTTTAAAGAATTAGTGATGGTAATAGGGGATTGGAGTAACAAGCTAGCCAGAAAGGAAAAGAGTTCCAGAGAATTCAGAGACAGTAGATGTAAGAGGCACTAGCCCCAGGCCTGCAAGAGAGCTGGAGACCTTCCCCAGCCCTTCCTTTGTCCCGCCCCCACCTACCCTGCTGCTGCCTTGCCCTGGAGCAGGGGTCCTGAAACCCCGCATTGTGACATTGTGGGCCAGACACGGTGGCCAGACATTGTGGGTTTGTCACGGTGCGGTCCTATGCCTCCTAGGGGGTCTCTCAGGATCCCGACTTCTCCCCACCAGCTGGTAGTAACTCCCCACCACCTATCAGTGTGACAACCAAAAGTGGCTCCAGACATTGCCAAATGTCCCCTGGGGGGTGCGGGGAGCATCACCCCAGCTGGAAGGACATGGCCGTGTGATGGCAGCCAGGTGCCGTGACCCCGAACCATAGCACGTGTGCCCGAAATCCGCACTAGAAAATTGGAAAGCACAGAAAAATACAAATACAATTTTGCCATTCAAAGGTAACCACCGTTAATATTTCGGTATATTTCCTTAAATAGTGAGATCACACTGCCTAAGGGTTCCAGGGAAAGCCATCCACAGGGTGCTGTAAAACCACCTGAGGGGGGAATCCCCTGGGGAAGCTGCCAGCTGCTGGGTGTTCCTGGTCTCCAATACTGTCATTGCCGGCCACAGGAGAAGGGACGAGAAACTCCCAGCACCCCGGAACATGAGGCAAAACCCTCACTCCTGCGGTATCTCCCCGGTGCCCTCTGCTGACAGAGTCTCAGTGCCAGTTGGCCAAAGAAAAAACAACTGGCCCAGATCTGTTTTTACAGAGCAAAAAGGGTGAATTTAGAGCCGACAGGCAGGAAATCAATAACCAGTACAGATTCCACACCAAATCCTATTTGAGGTCCAGAGCAATAAAGATAAATAGCAAAGTCTGTCTGCCCTGGACGAACTCCTGGTCAGATCAGATGCACTGAAAATCAACATGAGAGACCATTCCAGTTCAAAAGTAATAATAATAATCGTGGAGAACAGAGGATGGGGGAGCGTGTCGTGCCTGGAGCGTCCCAGAGGACTTGCTGGTTGAGTTCACACGTGAAACAGGTCTTTAAGTTTCGGGGGCGGTTGTACGTGCAGGAAGGGAGGGTGGAGTCTGCTCCCGTCCAGGGAAAGGCATGCACAGAGAGAAGGGACTGGGAGAGGCCAGCCTACAGTAACTAGCGGCAAGGGCGGGAACAGAGGGCTTGGGAGGTTAGGCACTGGACAGTCCGTTGGGTGGGTGGAGTGCAGGGAGACAGAGTTGGAAAGAAGAGAGGTAGACAAATTAGGAAGAAATCTCTCAGATGCAAAGAATAGGGATTCTGTCCCCGGGGCAGCGAGCATCCAACAGGAGGCCGCTGCTGCTGCCACCGTCTGCATTTGGTTTTGAAGGAGGGAATGGAAGGTTGATTCCGATGAGCAGAACTCAGGCAGGGAGGCTTATGGGAGACTTGCAGCAGCCCCAGGGATCGCCCCAACTTTGGGGAGTTATTGAATGCAGGAGATACGACAAGGGCTTTCATCTTGGGCAGCGTGGTGGATGTCTCTAGCCGATCCACAGTATGGGACATACAGCAGGCTGAGGCAGAGGGAGGTCGATTCAGTTAGGGATATGAGAAGGTCCACCTGTGCAAGCGGTATTGTATAGACGGAGAAGTCCGTCGGAGGTGGGAAAGGAGTGTGTACCTTTCCTGACAATCAGCTGATGAATGGAAATTGATGTGGGAGTTGACAGCTAATCAGTTTTAAGATCTTACAATCACAGCTTTGGTGTTGTTAATGAGAGTGATTGTTTGTTTCACCTTACCTTGGTGGATAAGTAATTCACTTTCCCCCCATAAAAGCTTAAATCCATTCTCTTTTTCTGGGGCTTGCCTTCCCTCCCCACTTGGATGTTTGAAAAATGGTTATTTAGCGATTCAGCACTGCCTTTGGAACTCATTCGCCAGTTGTGTGAATGAGTAAGAAAGTCTGTTTCCATGTCTGAAAAATCAGTCTTAATTTCTTCCATCACAGAAGTAATATTTGAACTTTGATATTTGAAATTTCCCCAAAGGGTCTTCTGGGAGGTGTTGGGGCTATTTGTTTGAGGGGGTCATAATGCTCCTGGGATTCTAGAGCTCAAGCAGGAGGGGGGAGGGTTGCCAGGGTCACCTTCTGATCAATTTTCCTTTAAAAACCAACAGTGTCATCATTAGATTTGAAAGTTGGATTCTAGGTTAGATACTCACGTTGCTTTTCTTCTGGTCCAGTTAAGAGATTTTGCTTCCTTTAGGAGAAACACTTCCCTGGGGAGACCGTTATTACGGGCCCAGCTGGGTCATAAAGATCTAAGACTTGCATTTTTTTTATTTCTCAATCTGGCTAGCAGTTGGTACTCATTTTGAAACTTTTAGGATAGACACATGAACTGGATTAGCATCAGCTACAAGAACCGTGAAATCTTATTCCTAGACTAAGCTTTACTTAAAGAAGGACCTTTCAGAGTGTACCCGTTTAGATGGAATTTAACGGTTGTACCAGACACAGCCCTGCCGCGTTCGTGTAATGGAACAAATATGAAAACAGAAACCAGGCCGGCAAAGGCAAATTATGATTTGGTTGTTGAGAAGGATGATGTTGTCCTACCCAGTAAACCGGAGATAGTATATTTTCATCTAGATGAGAAACCTGCAGTCTCACCGAGTGAGAACTTTATGCTGCATTATTTTCTCTCTGTTGTGTTTTGTTTTGTTTTTACATTTTTAGTCATTCAGTATCAGGTGATTATAAGCGTCATAACTGCTCACTGAGAAAAATTGGGAAGCACAGAAAAATCGAATTCTGCCATTCAAAGATACCTACCAGTCATATTTTGGTATATTTCCTTAAATAGTGAGATCTCACTGCCTAAGTCCGTTTTCTACTTGGTCCACCTACAGACACAGCCTACGTAAATATAGAGATAGGTATAAGTAGACAAAGTTACCCTGTCATTTGTTAAACATTTGTGCCAATCTCAAAGCGCATTGAGATTAGTAGATTGGTGACACACATATACATCCACACGTGATTTCTCAAAGAGCAAGCATACAAAGAATGCTTTTTCTGCTCTTGTAAAGATAAACTTGGCTCCAGACGGCCAAGGTATCATGTTGCAAAACGTACAGCTTTTAAGTAGAGAGCTGGTGTGGGAGCCCATTTCTGCTTTCAAAGCCCATTACATCACATTGCCTTATCACACTTACCGTGCTCAGAAAAACCTCTCATGAGCATCAGCTGAGGACCTTTCTCTCCTTAGTTTCCTAAGTGTGCTGGACCAGGTAAACTCGCTTCGATTTTTAATTTTTGTAAAGAATTCTTCGCATGTGGCTTCGTCCCTCTTTGGACGCGTTTCCTTGAAGAGCTCCTCAGTAGTGGCATTGCTGACTCATGGGATATGCATATATTTTTTTAAATTTTTATTTATTTATTTTTATTATTTTTTTTAATATGAGATTTATTGTCAAATTGGTTTCCATATTTGAAAATCGTCGGGTAGACCTGTTCTCCGCCTCGCTCCCCACTGGTGATGTGTGAGAACATTTGTTGTATTGCACCCTGACCAGCTTGACATTTGGGTTGAAACAGTCTTAAATGACATGATGGGGCGAATCAGCCCCGGGGCAAGAAATAGGTCAACATCCAAGAAGAGTCAGTTTGACATTTATTCGTCTCTTGTAATTGATACATGGAGCCTAGTTATTCGTTTCATTTTTGCAACTGCCCCTCCATCCTGGAGAAGAATAAACACACTTAAAAGGCTTCAGAAAATTGTGAGAGCAGAAAAGAGCTCGAATAACCTTTCTCTGAAAGGTCAGGCGTAAATAGGAAAGGCTAACAAGGTACCTGGAAAGGAAGAGTAGACAGGGAAGTGTGGAAATCATCCAAGTGACCAGTTAAATTAAAAGCTCAAAATTATGACATAAGAAGACTCCCATTTGTAGATGATGCAGGTTGTGGTCATTGGTGGGGAAGAAGGGAAAGTGTTGAGAGAACTTATTACATGAATTTCTGAGCGTCTCGATATGCCTTTGTTTTACTATTTTATCTCGATGCAACCACACTACATCCCGATGGGAAAAGAGGACGTTAAAAATAAGTCTAGAAAAGAAAACTAAGGGTCGTAGTGGCTCAGTGACTTTCTCAGAGCCACACAGTAGATCTGTGTGTTACACCTTTTTTATGCTGGTGCTTTTATGCCAGCAAATCAAGTGTCAGCCGGCAAGCTAGATTCCGTTAAGGGTCTCTTTCTAAGAGTAAAGTGGGAGAGATTGAGGTAGAGATACCAAGAATTGCTTCTGACGTATGACAGAATGTCGATCGCCTGAATGAGGCACTGGGAGCAGAGATGACAAGGAGGGACCAAGTCAGGACAGGTTACGAAGACAGACGTGACGGGCTTGAATCAAAGGGAAGAGGCACCCGCAACACCAAGATGCCTGGCCTGCGCTGCTGGTTGAATGACAGTTGGATTCAGGGAGACGGTTCTTGAAGCAGCGAGTCTGATGGAAGGTGGTTAAGGCGGCGATGGCGGAGCTGAGTTTGAGGGACTGGGGAGAGACACAGGGTACACCGTGCGCAGGGAGGCATCTCGGTGTGGATCTGGAACGTTCAAGGATAGAGGTGCAGACTTGACGGCCGTCAGCCTGGGATCCTAACTGCTGTTAGGATGCCAGCTCAAGTCTTCCGATTAATGCTATCTCCTGAGCCAGCTTGAGGAAAGGGTAATTAGCATATTGTGTGAGAACTAGGGTCCAGTGCAGATCAGACCATCAAATCCCAGATTGACTACTTCTAGCTCTGTGGTCTCAGGCAGGTTACCTAACCCTCTAAGCCTTTCCTCTTGTCTCTTGCTCCCGAATGGAGGCCTTGACAAAGTCTGGAGACATATTTTAATGTCACAAGTGGGTTTTCTAAGGGGATCAAGTGGACAGAAGTGAGGGACATTGCTAAGTATCCTCCGTTGCCCAGGACCGCCCTCCGGTGGAGAATGGTCTGATCCCAATGTCAGAAGCACAGAGTCTCGGTAAACCTGCTGTGAACCTCCTACACAGTAAGGATCATGGTAGTCTCCTCACAGAGCCCTTGTGAGGTTCCTTGAGATGATGGGGGTGAAAAACAGGACTGAACCCGTAGGCAGTAACTATTTCAGGAAAGTAAGTCAATCGGTTGGGTGGGAAAAGCAGGCAGAGGACACAGGTTGGGTGGTACTTACCTGTAAGGGATGGTGGAGGGAGAGGTGTGTGTGGAACACACTGAGAAGCAGCATGGAGGGGGAGGAGGAGAGGGAGAGAGAGGAGTAGGAGGGGAAGGGGAGGAGGAAGAGAAGGAGGAGGAGGAAGAAGGGAGGAGGGGGAGGGGAGGGGGAAGAGGAAAAGAAGGGGGAGGGAGAGGAGGAGGAAGGGAAGGAAGAAGAGGAGGACAGACAGAAGGAGGAGGAGGAGAGACAGCGGAGGGGGAGGGGAAGGAGTAGGGGGGAAGGGGAGGAGGAGGAAGGGGGGAGGGGGAGGGGAGGGGCGGGAGAAGAGGAGGAAGGGAAGGGAGAAGGACAGAGAGGGGAAGGAAAGGGGAGGAGGGAGGGGAGGGGGAGTAGGAGGAAAAGAAGGAGGGGGAAGAGGGGGAGGGGGAGGAAGGGAAGGGAGAAGAGGAGAACAGAGAGGAGGAGAGAGAGGGGAGGGGGAGGAGGAGGATCCAGAGTGAAGCATCAGGGATTGGAACAGAACAGGACGGTTCAGTGTGTCAGCACAGTTTCTATCTCAAGGCCACTCCCAGAACAGCCATCCAGCAGGACGGGGATCTCAGGGGGGTCAGTGAGGCTGGGACTGGAAGGAGACCACCTCTGGGGTCAACAGTGGATTAGTGATGGGCTTGAGAGAAGAGCTGTAATATGAGTAAAATGGGACCAGAGTGTCAGGTCGCCAGGGCTTGATAACATCCATGAAGAAGGACACCAAGAGACAGGAAACGCAGTTCATCCCAACTGTGCGTTTGGTCACAAAGTGTTTTAGGGTTGGAGAGGCCATCTTCCTCATAGGCTGGCAGGAAGGCAAAGTCTCAAGGGGACGGTGACACGATAGGGAACGTTACTGGAGGCACTGGAGTCTGGAAGAGAGAGATGGGGTTTGTGGTCGAGGCAATCAAGCGGGGGGGTTGCTTTCGGAAGAAGTTGGGGCCATTTCCCTGGGAGGAAATGAGATGACCGTGTCACCGTACTTCAGGGCCAGGGAAACCAATGGAAACCAAGAAATTAACTTTTTTGGAACCTCTCAGAAATCACAACCCTTTCTACTAGTTCTTCCTGAACGGAATCACCTTCCCCAAATCCACATGTCGCAGGCCGCACCCCCTCCTGCGACCGTATTTGGAGACGGGGCCTTTCCAAGGGGATTAGAGGGTGGGGCCCTGATCTCAAAGGACTGGCATCCCCGGGGTAGGAGGCAGGGACATCGGTGGGGTGCACACACGGGGAGGGTTCCTGAGCACACAGGGAGAAGGCCTGTGTGTCGGACAGGAGGAAAGGCTTCACCAGAAACCAACCCCGTGGCCCCTTGGTCTTGGACCCCCCGCCCGGGGAACTGGGAAAGAAGCAGATTTCTGTTGCTTAGGCCACCCGCCTGTACTATCTTGTGGTCACAGCCGTGGTTGACTCCTCTGCTTCTGAATCAGAACTTCCATAGATAGGGTGCAATTGAAGAAATAAGATGACCTTTAAAAATAGAACAATATTTCTTTTAAAGAATTGGATTGACCGTGAAGGACGGACAGGAGAGACGGCAGATGTGTGGTACCCAATCCTAACCCCAGCCAGTAACCAGCTGGCTTCCACTTTCTGTATCGAGAGAGACCAACCATGTGAGTGACAGTTAAGATTATAGGTACTAGAGTCTGGTTGCCGCTGCACAAACTTATCCAGTTGGCAACTTACCCATTTGCTTTATCTGCCAGACAAGGAAATTCCTGTAAAATAGTTAGTACAGGGGTGCCTGGGTGGCTCAGGTGGTTGAGTGTCTGACTTCGGCTCAGGTCACGATCTCACAGCTTGTGAGTTCGAGCCCCGAGTCGGGCTCTCTGCTCACAGCTCGGAGCCTGGAGCCTGCTTCGGATTTTGTGTCTCCCTCTCTCTCTACCCCTCCCCTGCTCCTACTCTGTCTCTTTTTCTCTCTCAAAAATAAATAAACATTAGATTTTGCTTGTTATTTTTGTTATTACTAGATTCTCTAAGCATTCATTTGTGACATTAAAGGATATATTTATCTCTTAGCTTCTAATGATTTTTTTTTCTTGTTAAGTGTTTTTTTTTTTTTTTCTTTTCCAGTCCCGTAATGATAGCCAAAATACAAAGTCCACGGACACACTGTTTTTTGTAAAATTGTTAAGCTAGGAACCAGCATTGTCTTTGTTTCCAAAACATTCAAGGCAGAAATAATGTAAGCATACTGTAAAGATACTTTGAGAGAGATTTATTGGGCTATATTAACATGTCATTTTCAATTTAAGAACAATTTAATGAAAGAAAACATTTTAATGACTTTCATAGTATTTTATGTTCCCATGTCCATTAAATAGCCCATTAGAAAAGAGAGAATTGTTTTAACTGGTAACTGACATAATTGATACAACTATATAAACTAAAATATATCAGCTATGGATTTTTCTTGCTTTTAATCAGTGTAGCCTATTTAGTTTTAGACAATTTTGGTAAGTTTTCTGTCGATTCTATGGATTTATAATTTGTAAATAATTTCTAAGAGGATTTTTGAAAATATTTGATAGATAAAATATCCACTGCTAGCATAGATTCTGCTTTGAAAACAGGAAAATCTGGGAGAAAAATGAACATTAGTTTGCGTATTCTTATTGAGAAAATGGACGTCAAAATTGTCTTGGAGAATCTACTGCATTATGAGAAAAGTTAAATTATTTAGTTATTCATATTTTGTTTCCATTGAGCCAAATGGATAGTTTTAATGAAATTATTAGATATATAAGAAATATGATCTCTGGTTTTCATGTCAAAACAGTGGTATTTTGGCCCAGAGTGTCCATGGCAGAAAGAGTAATGAATGATGTCTGTTTCTGTTCGTATGTATGTGATACAGGGAAGAAAAGAGACTTTTTAACACATACTTAAAATAATTGGTAAGGCACAGGAAATCTGTCCATTGCATGGACTGTCCGATTTAAGCATGCTTGGCAGATATTTTTTAAAGGAGAATGAAATTGATGAATTTGGTGTTTTAGGACATTCTATACTTAGAACCATACTTTTCTTCTCTAACCTAAAAGGCTAAACTGTCACATGACATTTGATTCTAATTTCTTCTGTTTTTAATTGAAAATGAAAGTTGCGCTGCATTTTTTAATCCTTTCTTGCACTTTAATTGCAGTTGGGATTCATGGGTATAAATTTCATTACCATCTAAAATAATTACCCTCATTTAATGTCCTATATGTAATTCCCTGATAAATTGCTAAGTGTTCAAACCACCTCGCTCATATTTATACCAATGTATGTCTTCATCAGGATCCAAAATTTAGATAAGGAGTTCATTTTAACTAAACTTTTGTGCTAAAAGTTTATTATTCGTGTAGGTGGATGTTCCAAGAGGCACACGGACACCGGACTTTCAACTCCTAAACCATGAATTTTAATAAAACTTTGCTTCAGGAGACTTAACTCTTTGCCTTCTGGTCAACACCATGAATGAATGAATCCCTCTATCCACTAATTCACTTCAAATTTCTATTGTTCTATTTTACATCAGGCAATATTCTCGTTCTTAAAGAGTAACTGATAAATAAGATAGATCAGGTCCCTGATCTCATGAAAATTCTAGTGTGAGAAAGACAACACATATTTAACGAATCAAGTTTTTAGCAAGTGATAAACTCTAGGATTAAAACAAAATGGGTTAAATGGCACAGAGTCATGGCAGTGAGGATCTGGGCTTTTTACTTTCCGTTTGTTGGTCAGAGAAGACCCCTCTGAGACCTGAATGGCATTAAGAAAAAGCCATGCAAAATCTAGAGAAAGAATGATCCAGGCAGAAGATAAAGGCCCTGGGGCAGATGCAAGATTGATGTACTCTAAGGGCAGAGGAAGTATAATAGGAGAGATCAGGCAGAGAGGTCAGAGAGGAGAGACCCGATCTGATTTATGTGTTTAAAAGATGGCCCTGCCTACCGCGTAAGGAAATGGGCCATTACAGTAATTTCCAAGGAGAGAATGGTGGTAGGGACCAAAGGGATTATAGAGAAAAGGGGATTTATTTCAGATTATTGAAGGTAGAATTATAACATTTGGTGTTGGATTTTATGTGGGGTGGCGGCGTGAAGGAAAAACGATGATCTAGAACAAACTCTCTGTAAAGAGCCAGAGAGTCAATATTTTCAGTTACGCAGGCCACTCTTTCCCCATTACAACTAGTCAACTCTGCTGTTATATGTAAAAGCAGCCATGGACAATATATGAAAGAATGCGTGTGGCCATGTTCCAATAAAACGTTACTTACCAAAGAGGCATTTGGGCCGTATTTGGTCTGCAGGCAGAAATTTGTTGACCCCTGATCTAGAGTAAGTCCTGGAAAGAATAAGTAAGGTTATCCAGAAGAGAAAACAGAGGCTGTGAGACCCCAGCTCTCCCACATTAGTGGCACCCTCCGAAACATGACAGATAAGGTAGGGTCACTGGGCCTGGTGGAGAGGAGGCTTCATTACCCAGAGAAGCTCAGTCCTGTTTCCCTGGGGCCGCTTTCCACACTAGCCGGAGTGAACCAGGAGACGCCCAGAGTATGTGATTGTTTTGACTTGCTTTACTTGCCACGCATGATAGAGTTCTTAGGGTGATGGAAATGGCATCGTCCTTGATTTCACCATGTTACGCTGTCATGTTTTCTATTGTTTATGTACCTGTGCTTTTTATAAATATTTTATATTGCAGTTGTGTTAGTATGTTAACATATATTATTTGTAGCTCTAAATTCTTTAACATGTCTTTTATTCTAACTTCCCTCTAAAAATACATAGAATGTATTTCTCTATTTCAGAAAAAAAAAATTCATTACATATAGGGCAATTCAATTCCAGAACTAGGGAATCCCTTGATGTGTTACAGAAATCGATAACACCTGCATTAATTTCTTCAATAAAACATTTAATTGAATGTGTTCTGTGCAGATGCTTTACTGGTACTAGAGATACATGGTTTAAAAAAAAAGAGAAAAGAGAACCTGGACATCAAAGGGCTCAGTACCTGATCAAGGGGAGTGACCAGAAATCTGCCACATCCAGAACTTTGCAATAAGTGCTCTAAAAGGGCAAACAGCCACCGGGTAGGATTCAGAAAAGGTCACGTAAGAGAGGAGGCGAGAGGGGTGAGTCAGACAGTGGTTCTCCAAGGACCTACGCTTGGGACCACTTTTGTTTTAATTTCCGATTCATCATGAGAGATGCTTTCGTAAGATAAAATATCAGTGGGTTACTAGAAAAATAAAAGGGAAAAAGGCATAATGTCTGCTTTGAAAAACTATTAGATCGAACATACATAAAATTATGTTTCAATAAAAATATCAGACCAAAGTTAATGCCGCCACGCAAAGAAAGAATCACACAGGTTTATCACACTGAAAGTGTGTCATTGAAAGTGTGTGTATAAGCAATAAGGAGAATGGTTGTTACGGTGATTGGCAGTCATAACAGGGGCAAAATTGATGAGTAATGTAGCAGTTCTCCGCTCGAACTACAGTACTTACACTTTTAAAGAACAGTGTGTATGTCAATATCTGTTCCTAATGTGCCACATGTACCTGTTTCTTCCTTGGTGACTTTTCTAGTCTAGACTGGCTGGATGGAAATGCCATTTGTAGAGAACGATGTGTATTGAAACTTGTGTTTTGTCTAATATGCTCCGAGCAGAGAAACCCATCTCAAAGAGATGTCTGGTTGGAAATGAAGCAGTTGTTTTTAAGACAGTTTCAACACACTTGGGGTATTCATTTTTATTTTTTACCCAAAATGGAACAAATGATGTTCTAGTTTCATGAATCCTTCATTAACACCCAGTTCTGTCCATTTATCCTGTAAAGTTAGGGTTCAATTTAAATTATCTTTTAAAGAAATAGATTCTGGATTTTATATATTTGGGGCTACAATTAGCCAACTAATCTTAAAATATCAGACATTTAACATCGCCCTTCTGTATATGAATTGTATGCAGTTTGTACCCAATGTTTCTCACCTCATGAATTTGGTAATAATTAAACAGGTTTACGCTCTGTTCAAAAAATGTGAGCCCACTGATCTTGGATATCTCAATGTCCAATTGCTATCCAATTTTCCAAATTTAGAAAAATGTTCTAAACTTCACTACTAATCTCTTCTCAGACCACTACAGTTTACCAGTCATACTTTGAGTGGCTCTAATCTACAAAAGATTCCGGAATTCAATCATGCTTAGATAAGGGTAAAATATTACAGGAATCTTGTATATAACTAGTTAAGATGGAATATTTATAAAATGAAAGTGGTTTAGGGGGAAATATCTCAAAATAAGGCTTTTAAAACACAGTTTTTCTTTTATTACATTCTTTATTAAGGTGGGACGTATCCTTAACAGTTACAGATTAAAATTGGAAAAGAGTAAGAAATAATACCTTATGCCAGAAACTCTTGCAAATGTTTCAACAGTACAATTACTCAATAAACGAATAAATGAGATTGAGACATTTCATTAATCCCTATGGTATGTTTCTACATCATCAAGGATGTCCTACACTGTTATTTTTTTCCGTTTGACCATTAAGTTGCTTATTATGTAAGCGCAGGCATCGCCTGAAGTCAAGTAAGTACTAAAACAATACAGTTCTGACTCTGAAATAGAATTTTAAAATGTCTAGGAAAATTCATGCCCAAATATGAGTGTTCTCAAGGCTGTAGAATTACAAGTTATCTTTTATTCTTTGGAGTTGTTTAGTGCCTTTGAAAATTTCAATGTATTACCATTAGGATGAGGAAAAAAAAGCAAGTGTTAAAATTCAAGTTAGTCTGTGTCAGTTGACTAATGTAATAAGCCTAGTCAACTCATCAAGGTTCTGCCCTGGAAAAAACTAACCATACAGACATATGAGACACAAAATGTGGATTTTTGTTGCTGAAAAATCATAGTAAATGAATTAGCAGAGTTTGTGAAATCAATTCTTAACTTTTGATTTCTGTGGTAATTAGGCCACTTTGAATTATCTTCCACTTTTGATTCCTTTAAAGCTTATAATTATAATCAGTTAATGGTTTAAATTAAATGTGTATTATTTGTAATCAGTTTTCCTTAATGAATAATCCCCATGATATATAAGGATTATTGTTACAAAGGAAAGACAGACACAGATGTCTAACACTTTGGTGTGTGTGATTTTTCTCCTACAAATAGAAACATATATGCAGAATAAAAAAATTGATCAGAAAACTGTTTGCTCATAAAAGTGTAACTGCTTTCTCTGAAGTTACTGCCATAATGTTTTTTGAATAGATAACGTTCTTTGTATAGATACTAGAGCCTTCCTTCTGATAGCATTCGACCACTCTTCCCCTCCCATCTTGTATTATATTTCTTCTCTATAATACAAAGCTATAAATTTCTTTAAGGTGCATTGTATTCGTGTTGCATAACCACAGTTGCTTGAGTTGTTCCTTACAGATGGCATGGCACAAACACGTAAGTGTGTCTGAATTGATGAAGGAAAGGATGGGTGGGTGGGCAGATGGTTGGATAGATGGATGGATGGGTAATTGGAAGGATATGAGTGTTCGCTGGTTTTATTGAACTTGGGTCTCCTTTTCCCCTCTAAGGAAACATATATTCAGATGGTACTTGATAAGATAAACCATTGATAATTATGACTGTGGTAGTTAAAAAATAAAAGAATCAAACATAAGTAACAAAGAGCCTTCATTTGAAGCCACAAAGGGAACTAACAGATTTTCTTCATAAACATACCAAAGAAATGAAAGAATGCTTCTGATATCTTGGACTTAGCTAAGTAGCAAATGTCCCAAGTAATTTGAAATGCTAACTTCGTATTTTCTATAAATATACTTTTAAGGATTTAGGCAAGATTCAAATTACGGAAGTCTAATGGGCTGTAATCATATATGCTATTCAAACTAAGAACGCTTTGTCAAGAGTTCAGATAATGCTTAAAAAATATTTTGCTTAGCACTGGTGAAGTATTTGTAATAGTTCCGGGTTTAAGATGTTACTTTTGGCTCATTTTGACTCATCATCTTTAACTGTTAAGAATAGAATACCATCTTACTTAAAGATATAAACAAGAATATCTGTTGTAAATATGTTTGGAGATTTTCTCCCACCCTATTTTGAATTTGAAAAAAAAATGATTTTAAGCACTTTTAGACAAGATCTCTGAACAATTTGGTGGAATAGAGGAGAAAAGATCATGACGACTAAATCGATTAATAGGTATTATTGAATGCATACGTAATTTATTATTAGAGAAAGTGCTTTGTAAACTGTAAAGTGAAATATAAATGCTGTCATTTTTGAGCAACATGATAATGCTCACCCCTGGTATCCGGACCACTCTTCTAATAACATAATAGCCTGTTTCTCTCTAGATGAAGCCTCATCATATCGCAACCAAAGAGCAAAATTACACACTTTTTAGATACACCACTGAGTAATCAGCTGTGTTCAAAAGGATGTTTTGGCTTAATAATGAAAGCATCTTAATAACTGAAATTATTACCCACTGAGTTACTGTCACTATCATGTTCTGAAACAGACAAATTTCCTAGAATAAGAAACATAGCCTTTTATGATATTTCTGAAGGAAAATTTCTATAAATACCATTCTCGGTGTGGAAGGAGCATTTCTGCTTCCTCCTTCTCTCCTCTCCCTTCCCTTCTTCCTCCTTTCTTTGAATCCCTCTTTTCCTCTTCCTTTCCTCCCTTTTTCTGTCTTCTTTCTTTTCCACTCCTTCATCGCAAGAATGTTGGAAATACCAGCATTAAACATGAAAGGCATTTTCCGTTTGCTCTTGCTACTTCTGTGTTCTCACCTCATAACGTTTTGTCCACCCCCTTAAAATATTGTCAAGACTCATTAAAATTGCATTCTCACTAATACTGCCTCAACATGCAGTAAGTTTTGTTGTTGAAATACCCTGAATAAAAGTCTGTTGCTCATTAACGTCTTCTTCATTTATTCTGGAATTATGTCTAGAATGTATGTGAAATTGGCTCTTTTATTTCACAAGGCTAAAATATAACTCATACACGAATTGTGAGTTTGTTTATAAACAAACTTTGTTCTCTAGTCTCCCAGAGACTAGAGTTGTTGTTAAACTTTTTAAACCATTGCATTATAATTTCTTAATAAAACAGCAAAAGTCCTCTCCCTTAGTAGCCAAGAAATGTCACAAGACCTAAGTAAATATTTAAAAAGGTGTCCGATGCCTATAGTAATATTTTCCAAACGTCTCTTTGATGTAGGTCCACAAACATGGCAGGTGTTCCTTTACAAAATCTGTGAGAAGGAAGAAAAAAATGGAACATTCATGCTTGCACTGGGAATAATAAATTCTGTAACACCGTCAATTAAGCTTATCAAGATTCTTAAAATATTCGTTGATGAGTGCAGGGATACACAGACAGAGACAACCACTTGGAACTTACTAATACAGCTTGAAGATGGCACATTTTCTTAAACTTTTAGAGAAGCATAATGTTGGGCTTACTGTTGGAGAACACTTAGAATATTAGCAGGAAGCCTTTGTTCTGTGTTTCAAAAAAATGTTACTTGGCCAGGATTGCTCTCTAAATAAAGATGATTTCCAAAGGACATATGGTTCCAATTTCAAAGCCAAGATGATTGTCCTGGATATTTTATTTTGAAAGGAAATTCCATATGTCTAACCTGTAATAGAGAGTATAAATATAAATGTTTTTGTGCACAGTTGCCACACTTCTTCATCTGTCTGTGTGTGTGTGTGTGCGTAAGTGTGCGTGTGTTGGTGTCTGCCATGGATTAGTGGGTACTCTCCACAGTAGGCACATACAATGACCTACTCTTTGTGAAACTACTGCTTATGAGTTTTTAAAAATAAAAGTATACACTTCAGCCCTAATATTAAGGTAGAAATCAACATAAATCACAGTTGCTTTATGATTACAGCCCTATAATAGACAACAATAGAGCTCTGCAGAAAAAAAAAAAAAAAAAAAAACAGTGAAAAGAAATACGTAAAGATATTCCCGTTAGTTATTTGTAGATAGAGAAATCCGATGCCTTCTTAATTTCTTCTCACAGTTCTTAAAAGTTTTCTATAGTAATAAATTGATTACATTTTAAATGGAAAGGATTTTCTTTAATTAGAGGGAGTTTATTTCAGAAGTAAATTCCTGTTGATCAAGTTAGGGGCCTTTGTAAATTGATGTTATTCCCTTCATTTTTTCTAATCTAGTGGTAAAAAGAAAGATAATAAATATTGAATCATTAGCACCACCTAGAAAATTAGTACTTTAAATCAAGGCCTCTTAAAACTTACACCAAAAAAAGTCACTCTGGAAATACCACTTTTGTTCATTCTTTTCAAATGTGATGCTTGTCATTGGATATGACTAAGATTTAACAAAAATGTCTCTAAAGAGCTCGTAACCAGTCTAAATGTGTTTTTTTTTTTCAATCAGGCTCAACTTACTTTTAAACTCATTCCTGTGATTAGATGCTTTCTGTAGAGCTTCGCCAGATGGAGGATTTTACGTTTGTATACTCTGCGAATAGGAATTTGAAACTGCCTTTTCGAAAAGCGATCTGCATAGTTTTAACCAACCCTAGTGGGGTGGACAGGTTTTCTTAAGTTATAAAGGCCTTCATCCTTACCGTAATTGCCATCCATTCACCCTCTAAATCTTTGATCATATCCTATCCTGCATAAAATATATTTAGGTCAAATAAATAGGAGGAAGAATTTTTTTTAACTATTTGAACTCCCCAAATTACTCTGCATGTCAAACATGTAAGAACACAGTCTGAGTGTATCTGAAAAGCTCCCATACTGGCTGTTCCTCTTCGGTTTTAACCACAGCGTGCTCTTTGTTTCCTCTCTGTCAGTGCCTTTTCACAATGTTTTGGATTTAGTTATATTAAAAATATCTACGTATTGTAGAGGAAGGAGCGGGAATGAGGGAATGCAGATTTTAGTCCCAGATGTGCTGCAGAATTGGAGTCATCTTGAACAAGAAACTTTTAACTCTCTGTGCTTAAATCTTACATTATCTCTAAAAACAGAAAATCAACCAGATGTTATTGATTTTTTTTCACAATAAAATAAATACTGTCTTTAACATTACAATTTTTTTTTTAATTTTTTAAACGGTTATTCATTTTTGAGAGGCACAGAGAGGCAGAGTGCAAGTGGGGGAGGGGCAGAGAGAGAAGGAGACACAGAATCCAAACCAGGCTCCAGGCTCCGAGCTGTCAGCCCAGAGCCTGACACCAGGCTCGAACCCATAAACCATGAGGTCATGACCAGATCGGAAGTCGGACAGTCAATTGACTAAGCCACCCAGGCACCCCTTTACTTTACAATCTTAAACCCATCTCGCATAGGGAGTTTCCCTTGGCAATGACTGAGACGTTCTATGGGAAGGTGGGAAACTCTACCATTTAAAGAACAATGGCAGAAATCGTATTTGAACACTGATCTCCACTATGGGGATTATTATTATTTATTTATTTTTAAATTTACATCCAGTTAGTTAGCATCTAGTGCAACAATGATTTCAGGAGTAGATCCCTTAGTGCCCCTGACCCATTTAGCCCATCCCCCCTCTCACAACCCCTCCAGTAACCCTCCGTTTTTTGTCCATATTTATGAGTCTCTTCTGTTTTGTCCCCCTCCCTGTTTTTATAGTATTTTTGTTTCCCTTCCCTTACGTTCATCTGTTTTGTCTCTTAAAGTCCTCATAGGAGTGAAGTCATAGGATTTTTGTCTTTCTCTGACTGACTCATTTCACTTAGCATAATACCCTCCAGTTCCATCCATGTAGTTGCAAATGGCAAGATTTCATTGTTTTTGATGCCAAGTAATATTCCATTGTGTGTGTGTGTGTGTGTACATATATATATATATATATATATATGTACACACACACATATATATATGCCACATCTTCTTTGTCCATTCATCCATCGATTGACATTTGGGCTCTTTCCATACTTTGGCTATTGTTGATAGTGCTGTTATAAACATGGGGGTGCATGTGTCCCTTCGAAACAGCACACCTGTATCCTGTGGATAAATGCCTAGTAGTGCAATTGCTGGGTCACAGGGTAGTTCTATTTTTACTTTTTTGAGAAACCTCCATACTGGTTTCCAGAGTGGCTGCACCAGCTTGCATTGCCACCAACAATGCAAAATAGATCCTCTTTCTCCGCATCCTCACCAACATCTGTTGTTGCCTGAGTTGTTAATGTGAGCCATTCTGACAAGTGTGAGGTGGTATCTAATTGTGGTTTTGATGTGTATTTCCCGGATGATGAGTGATGTTGAGCATTTTTTCATGTGTCGATTGGCCATCTGGATATCTTCTTTGGAGAAGTGTCTATTCATGTCTTTGGCCCATTTCTTCACTGGATTATTTGTTTTTTGGGTGTTGAGTTTGATAAGTTCTTTGTAGATTTTGGGTACTAACCCTTTATCTGATCTGTCATTTGCAAATATCTTCTCCCATTTGGTCAGTTGCCTTTTAGTTTTGCTGATTGTTTCCTTCTCTGTGCAGAAGCTTTTTATTTTGATGAGGTCCCAGTAGCTGATTTTTGCTTTTGTTTTCCCTCGCCTCTGGAGATGTGTTAAGAAGTTGCAATGGCCAAGATCAAGGAGGTTTTTGCCTGCTTTCTCCTCGAGGATTTTGATGGCTTCCTGTCTTACATTGAGGTCTTTCATCCATTGTGAGTTTATTTTTTGTGTGTGGTGTTAAGAAAGTGGTCCAGGTTCATTCTTCTGCATGTTGCTGTTCAGTTTTCCCAGCACCACTTGCTGAAGAGACTGTCTTTATTTCATTGGGTATTCTTTCCTGCTTTGTCAAAGATGAGTTGGCCATACGTTTGTGGGTCCATTTCTGGGTTCTCTATTCTGTCCCATTGATCTGAGTGTCTGTTCTTGTGCCAGTACCATACTGTCTTGATGATGACAGCTTTGTAGTATAGCTTGAAGTCTGGGATTGTGATGCCTCCTGCTTTGGTTTTCTTTTTCAAGATCGCTTTGGCTATTTGAGGTCTTTTCTGGTTCCATACAAATTTGAGGATTGTTTGTTCTAGCTCTGTGAAGAATGCTGGTGTTATTTTGATAGGGATTGCATTGAATATGTAGATTTTTTTTGGTAGTATCAACATTTTAGCAATATTTGTTCTTCCTATCCAGGAGCATGGAATCTTTTTCCATTTTTAGTGTGTCTTTTTCAATTTCTTTCATAAGCTTTCTATAGTTTTCAGTGTATAGATTTTTCACCTCTTTGGTTAGATATATTCCTAGTTATTTTATGGGTTTTTTTGTGCAACTGTAAATGGGATTGATTCCTTGATTTCTCTTTCTGTCACTTCATTGTTGGTGCATAGGAATGCAACCGATTTCTGTGCGTTGATTTTATATCCTGCAACTTTGCTGAATTCACGGATCAATTCTAGCAGTTTTTGGTGGAATCTTTTGGGTTTTCCATATAGAGTATCATGTCATCTGCAAAAGTGAAAGTTTGACCTCCTCCTGGACAATTTGGATGCCTTTTATTTCTTTGTGTTGTCTGATTGCAGAACCTAAGACTTCCAATACTATGTTGAATAACAGCGGTGAGAGTGAATATTCCCTGTCTCGTTGCTGACCTTAGGGGAAAAGCTCTCAGGTTTTCCCCATTGAGGATGATATTAGCATTGGGTCGTTCATACATGGCTTTTATTATCTCAAGGTATGCTCCTTCTATCCCTGTTTTCTTGAGGGTTTTATCAAGAAAGGATGCTATATTTTGTCACATGCTTTCTCTGCATCTTTCGAGAGAATTCTATGGTTCTTGTCCTTTCTTTTATTGATGTGGTGAGTCACATTAATTGTTTTGCAGATATTGAACCAGCCCCGCAGGGGATTATTATTTATCATTTATTTTATCACTAATTATATGTCTTTGGAAAGTTGTATAAGGACCATCGCCTTTGGCAGCCTCCATTCATTCGACATTCATTAATGCAGTTCACCTCAGAAAACTTGATGCTCTGTGGTTCCTGATTCCTTAGTCTTCTGTCTCTTCCTTTTGGTCCCTTTTTGTATTAGAAATACTGCATGTTTTAGCTCAGCATTCCACTTACCCTGCCCCCCAGATGAGATCATTACCCACAGGACTGATGTCGTACCCGCCCTGTCTCCTTTTGGCCAGCCTCCAAGGAAGAGTCAAGTCTCTCTTTACACATTTTTCATAAAAACACAAACAAAAACCAGTGTGTGTCAAAGTGGTTAAGCAATGTTTAACTTTAAATCAGCAAATACCCTATGTTTCAGGACCTGACCAGGCATATTTTATTATGTGATACTCACACGAAGCTTTTTCTGTGCATTGAGATTCTAGAGGTTTAAAATTAAAATGTAATTCCTTACAGCTCTTTGCCATTCTCCATGCGTAGGCTAGACGTCGCTGGGGCTTTTATGGTTGTCGTGAAGGCACAGTGATTTGGCCGGAAGCCGCAGTGTAGGTCTTGAGGGTATGAGGGGGAATGGTGGCCTCCTTCCCTACCAGCCTTCACGCTGCTGGGCTGTACGACTTCAGGTCAGTTTCATAACCTCTCATGCCTTTGGATGCTCATCTATGCAGTGGAGGTAATTCTGACTCACAGGGTTGCTGTAACGATTAAAGTGTGTGTTACTACATGTAAAATGCATTCAGTGGTAGCCAGCATATAAGCACCATGTAAGTGAGGGCCTTGATTGTTATGTGAGCACTTTGAATGTAGATTTTCCTTTTGTTCCTCTGTTCAGTTCACTGCTTGCCAGAATGTAGTGCACATAAGAGTTCTGGTATCTGGTTGCATTCAGTAATTTTCAAGGGTAATTCTTGTGTGTGTGTATGTGTGTGTGTGTGTGTGTGTGTGTGTCTTCCTTTTGTGCCGGCCCAGTAATATTTTCTGTTGTAGACCTATAATAGATGAGACCTCATTATATAAAGTCTGTACACAGTTCTAGGTCCATGTAGGCTATGGGATAGATTGGGTTTGCACAGGTGTATCACCCTTCCTGGTTGATCCTAAAGTCAGTATCTTCATCCGTCCAAAACGAGTTGACTCTCCTATCATTCTCCTCTGTCGTGTGCCTGTCTTCTGCATATGTATTTTGCCTTTGAAGATTAGTTTACAGTTTTGGCACGTGGAGATAATAATGTTTGTCTTTTACAGTGTGTTGTAGACCTGGAATCAATATATGTTCATGATAATTAAAAGAAGAGTGCCTACAGTAGGCATTCCATAATTGGTAGATCTTGTCACGATCCCTAGTAAAGTTGACCCACTTTGTGACATATGTCCTTTTGTGTGTCACAGACTTTATTCCAGCCGTTCTTTGAATATCTCCTTTCACCAGGTCCAGTTCTAGGTGTTGGGAACCACGGAGGTAAACACGATGGAATAGGTCACCGTTGTCAGAGACAGTATCATTATCTGATATGTTTCTTAATGACGTATCTGGTTTAAATGTTTGACTTCATTTTTAGTCAGATCCTTTTAGATTGTTTCAATGTATCATTGATGAGGTAGCCATTGTTAGGACTCTGCAGAGCATTTATCCTGATGACTGTGTTTTTCCTTACAGCTCTTTCAAGCATTTGATTGGAGGACTGGATGACGTGTCTAATAAAGCCTATGAGGACGCAGAAGCTAAAGCAAAGTAAGTGATATTTTTTTATTCCTTTGACTTTAGTCTTGATTTTTCAAAGTTGATTTTGAATAAATAGAAGATTAACTATTTTGTTGGACGTAACAAATCCCAGCACTCTGACAGAAGAAATCACTTGCTTCAGAGGGGGGAACTAGCAAATTTCAAGGTAGTTACTACCTAGGATGCTTCCTCTGTAAGTCTCTTCTTAAACATGAAATCTTAATTTGGGGAGCAAGATCATCTCCACAAGGGAAAAATGGTAAGTTTAAAACCCCCTATAAATAATTGAATGCAAACATTATTTCTCCCATTGAAAATACTTGATGGATGAATGGCGGCCACAGTGTGCAATAGTTGTTTGTGAAACTGTAGGGGAAATAACAAAGCTGAAGTATTTCCCGTTGCAAATACCCTGTTGCTCTGTTGCTTTCTCTTGAACTGCCGAGGCACTAAGTTACCAGAATGATAGGAGATAGTACATATCCCATTAATTATCCTTTTTGTATCTACTAACATAAATACAATTGTATCTACTTTAAACCTTTAACTTTGTTGAGTGAGATCTTGCCATTTGCAGCTACCTGGATGGAACTGGAGGGTATTATGCTAAGTGAAATGAGTCAGTCAGAGAAAGACAAAAATCCTATGACTTCACTCCTATGAGGACTTTGAGAGACAAAACAGATGAACATAAGGGAAGGGAAATAAAAATAGTATAAAAGCAGGGAGGGGGACAAAACAGAAGAGACTCATAAATATGGAGAACAAACTGAGGGTTGCTGGAGGGGTTGTGGAGAGGGGGGGATGGGCTAAATGGGGAAGGGGCACTAAGGGATCTACTCCTGAAATTGTTGCACTAGATGCTAACTGATTTGGATGCAAATTTTTAAAAATGAAAATGAAAATTAAAAAAACCCTTAACTTGTTTGACACAGAATTGAAATTATTTGAGATTGGCTTTTTCTGACAAACAAATCTAGGTTTCTTTTACAAAATGGCAATCTTTATAAGTCTCCCCTCTTCTGCCCCCCCCCCCCCAAACTAATTCAAGTGAAAGCAATTTAGTAGTGATATCACACAGGACACCTGAAGGATTAAACTGACAAAAATTTATCAGTAAAAAGATAGTTCAGGGGCAGAATTTGGTTGGTTTTGTAGTAACCTCAAAAGCCAAAAAAAAAAAAAAATTAATTGCTTTTGCCTTGAGAATCTAGGAAGATTAAAACTTTGGTCTAGAACGAAAAAAAAAAATAAGTACTGTAATTCATTTTGACTGATAATTCTATTATCTTCAAAGCTGTCAATATATTCACAATTTCTTCCCCATATGGTTGCTTCTGTTTCCTCCGCTCTTTGGAGGGACACAGACACACACATCCGGAGGTCAAATGGCAGCCGTGCCTTTGCCAAGATTTGCTCAGGAATCGCACTAGGCAGTTTTAACGCCAAACTGCACACAGTCATCGGATTGCCTGTACTGTGGGTGGTAGATATTAATTTTCTGGGGTTTTTTCCTGCACTCGGTCAAAATACATATTAATGCTAAGTTTAGCTTCTGGTATTAGCACTAATCCTACTGAGATGGCAGAGGGGGCCATTTAAACTACCCTATCAGTTTTAAAAGTTGTAAAAGTCCCTTGTTATTATTGGACTTTATCCTTAGAGGAACATTTGCTATATAAAAATTCATCTTTATAATTTATGTTAGCATTTTTTTCTGGAGTATATATAGTCGATTAAGATTACCATGGGTCATTCCATATAAATATGTGTCATATAATACACCTTTTGTATATATATAATGGCTGGTAATCTTGAAAATTTATCTAAAATCTACGTGAGCAACTGTGTATGTATTTTTGCAGTTACTAGAAAAAGTCAGACCTCTTTTATTTTATTTTTTTAATGTTTATTTATTTTTGAGAGGGGGGGCAGAGTGCAAGTGGGGGAGGGCAGAGAGAGAGGGAGACACAGAATCCGAAGTAGGCTCCAGGCTCTGAGCTGTCAGCACAGAGCCCAACACAGGGCTCGAACTCACAAACCACGAGATCATAACCAGAGCTGAAGCTGGACGTTTAACCGACTGAGCCACCTAGGCGCCCCATACCTCTTTTAAACTAAAGCATTCTGTGGTCTATTTCTGTTTCCGGCCAGATGTTAGATTCTTTAATGAAAGTTTTTGTGTAAGTCCTGTTGACCCAAAGTTGAGTCTGGTCACAGGCTTGAAATGGGTCAGTGATGGGAAGGCGCCTTGACTTAGCTGTATCCTTCCCAGCGTCCTCCTGGCTCTATAAAGATGACTGTGCTTGCATCTCATGAACTCTGTGCATCTGTGAGGTCATTCACACGTGCTTCAACCAAAGACAACGGGGAAAACAAATACGGCAACGTTCAGATCTGACAATTACAGGCCAGGAAGGGTGACCATACTTCTCACTGGAACAGATTCTGTGTGAAGAGTACCCTGAACGTGGGGCCACAGCCTCGGGCTTTGCTTCCCCACTTTGTCGTTTCCAACCACCTGGTCTTAGTCCGGTTACACTGCCTCTTGATGGCCTCATCTTACTTTAAAAATGGTGTTTCTGTGAGTTAATTGATAGGAGTATGTAAAAGTGCTTTGTGAATGATAAAGGGCTGTAAAGGGAATGTTACTGTTGGTGGAATTAATCACTGCAAGTGTATCCTAGAGCTTTTGATAAATGGCTTGATTTATACATAATTATTGCATATTGATTACATACAACTAACTTTACCTGGCCAGGAACTCTTTACTCGTATGTGGACAAACTGCTCTCACTTCGGTAGAATGTCATGAAATTTCACCTAGCCTGGAAAATACCGTGAATACCATTTTGATAAAAATAGCAACATTTAGGGGCACCTGGGTGGCTCAGTTGGTCAAACGTCCAACTTCGGCTCGGGTGATGATCTCACAGTCCGTGAGCTTCAGCCCCGCGTTGGGCTCCGTGCTGACAGCTCAGAGTCTGGAGCCTGCTTGGGATTCTGTGTCTCCCTCTCTCGCTCTGCCCTTCCCCTGCTCATGGTCTTGCTCCGTGTCTCTCTCAAGAATAAATAAATGTTAAAAAAAATAAATAAATAATAGCAACATTTGGCTAAAAGAATGTTCAATTATGATTGAAGAACAAAGAGGAACAGCAAATGACTAGTTGCATCTAAGTGGCTCAAAATATTACTTGAACCATAAATTTGATAGACTATAAATTAGTTATTATACTTGAATATAAGTTCACTAGGAGAGGTTAAAGTTTTCTAGTTCAATTAATATTAAATCCAAATGAATGCATAACCCATGTTCCTTAATATTATTTGAAAAATGGGAAAAAATCAATAATATCTGAAGATTTCTGAGGTTGGAAGTATCATTTTAACCAGGTGTCCTCTCTCTCGGAGGTAAACTGTGAATTATTCCCAAGGCAGAGCTTTTTAGTTGAACTAACAAGTTGAAATGTCTATCTGTGTTAACGCTGTTGTCTCTTTATTCAATTTCTTCCCCTTAAGTATATTGTGCCTTCATCTCATATTTAAGGAGCTTCTAAGGTTTGCCACTTCAGGGACTAGGCGGACGCTCTAATTGGTCTCAATTCCCTGGATCATTCTTGTAATGCCTCTGAATTTCTATATAGATCACAAAATCTGTACCGTTGAGAACCGAGGTGTTGATTGGCTCTGCCGTGTGAGTCTCCGTGATTTTGCCGAATTCACCAAAGATGAGAGTAGTATTTCTTAAAGTCCGACTGAAATGATCACAGTATTTATCCCTGTGAACTTACTGTTGGTATTGTCTCATCGACTATGACTATTTGGGTAAAAGGAGGAAAAAAAAAAAAAAAAGGCCTGGCTATAAAGATAGATGCAGTTGAGATGTTTAGAACTTAATTAGCTGTTAGCATAATCAGGCTTCAGTGGCGGACTCCTACACAAAATGTACAAACCATCCTTTTCAGAAACACTCCTCTCATCCGGTGTGGGTGGCTGGTCCAGAAAGGTTGGCTTGAGAGCAATGTTCTCATGAAATGGTTCTTCGAACTTTCCTGCTGCTGGATATATGCCTTCAGCCCCTCTCACCACATAAATTACCGACAAAGAAAATTATTCTTGACAGAATCTTTACCTTTATGGCATGTTTAAGCTTTTCTTGATTGCTGCTAATTATCCACTAAGGGCTTCTCTTTCTAAAATATGAAGTTGTAATCACAAAGACATTAGAAGAGACAACAGCAGATCAAAGTTAAGCATCATTAAGGCTTATTTAGAGCGGAAAGTAGCATTCGTGATGAAAGGTATGCGTTATTTCCCTGTGAGAATACATATTCGTTTAATAAACACTTCGAAATTCACTGAATGATGACCCAGGCACTGTGTTTCACAATGTGCAGACGAAGTAGGAAGCCTATTTTCTAATACTAAGGATCTTGCTCCTCTGACAGCTCGAAGAATGTAGATTCGTAAATGCGTTTATTTATGATCCAAGTTGAGGATTCTCAGTTTCGTTCTCCATGAGGGACTCTTTCTCATGGTGAAATTTATACAAAGCTACAAATGAGTGTCCAGTCACGTGTTTTAATCTACAACATCCCTTGATACAAATATAGATTCAAAGGCCCTGCGATGAGTCCGCAGCGCCTCACGCACCTGCCTTTGCTGTGTTCATTCACTTTGTCATATGCACGCATTTTATTCAGCACTTTCTGGGTTCCTACAAAATGCTGCATACACAGCAGTGAATACAACAGGCATGCTCCTTGCCTTCATGATGCGTGTGGTGCCGTGAGGGAGAGAGACACACGTTAATGGTTCTGGGAGAGCTTCCCGGAGGAGGTGACATTTTATCTAGATTTGAGCTGAATTCTAATGAATTAGCTGGTTAGGCAATAATTAGTATTTGCTGGGCAAGTAAATGCAGAGGGCATTGCAGCTAGGCAAATAGCATCTGCAAACCCTCTAGATGGGTATGCACAGAATGCATATTCAGGGAACCAAAGTGCAATCAGCCTGGGACCGAGAAAGTCAAAGTCAGGTCGGGTGTTAAGGATTTAGGAAAATCACTCCAGGCTTGTAAGTTACCAGAAGAGATGAGTTGGTTGACCTGCTAATTGAACATCCTTTCCTCTGGGGTTGGAAGACTGTGAAGTGAAAGCAGAGAGAACCAGCAGAGTATTTTGCAGGGAAAAGCTGATTGTGGACAGGACTTGAATGAGGGCTGGGTGAATAGAGAAAAGCATTTGAGAGATAGTCCGGTGGCAAAGCCAGGAGGTCTCTGCACGAATGTAGATGTTGGTGCTGAAGGGGAGCAAGGTCAGGCCAGCGCAAGGATTTGGCATCTGGACGTCAGAGGAAGACGGGGGTGTTCTCTAAGTCAGAAAGGTTGAATGGTGGCCAGGTTTTGGGGGGGGGGGGGCAGTGCTAGTGAATTGATTTTTGTTCGGGTTATAGATGAGCTGCCCTTGAGACCAGTTGGGCAGGCCTGGAGCTTGGGGGAGAGGTTGGTACTCACTTGGAAATTATGAGCTTTTACGTGGTAGGTGAAATTAAAGATGTGCATGAGGCAGAAAGTAGGGAACTGGAGCATCATGGTACTGAGGGCTGATTCTTGAGGAACTTTAGCATTTAAAAATCAGGGAAAGGAGAAGGATTTCTCTGTCTCTCTGTCTCTGTCTCTCTCTCTCTCTCTCTCTCTGTCTCTCACACACACACACACACACACACACACAGAAAAGGAGAGCTCAGAAGCAAAGCCAGATGCATCACAGAAGCCAAGAACAGAGTGTGTTTCAAGATAGGGGGAGGAGACAATGACATTGCACGTTGCTGAGAGTTCTAGTGTGTCAGTTAACAAATGCCCACTGGATTTATCCAACCACTGGTTCACTTTAGGGTAGCTCAGGGCTGAGTCCCCTCACATGGGCTCAAGATGAAATTGATGTGAAAAAATAAGAGTCAATGAGCTTATATGAAAGTATAAGAAATTTCAAGTAAAATAGAGATATGTAGGGATCTTCAATATTGGGAGAGAAAGGAACATGTTAAATCCAGGAGGGACAGAGTAGAAAAGTCTGGGCAAGTTGGTCTCAGGTCCTTGTAACCCTCACAGACAAAAGCAGACTTTGTGATGTGATTTCCTACTTAAGAAGGTTTTTAGTTTTCTTTTTTCACTAGGTAATATTCCTTTAGATTTAAATGCTAATCCGCACCCTGCCTCTGTCTCTGTAAAACTGTAAAATTCTCCCAAGAGGGAGGGAGGGAGGAATGAATGAATGGATGAATGAATAAAAATCGAATTCCCCCAAGAGGAATCAATATATTTTTTTCCTCCTATCTTAGCATAAATATGTACATAAGTTCCTTTTTCCTCCAGAGATAAGCTGATCCTCCCTCTGGGCACACAGAGGAAAGAGGGACCAACCTTGGCAAGGAGCCTCTAAATGACCAAAGACTTAAAGGCACCATTGGAACCGCCATCTAGTCCTGACTTACTCCCCTCACTATGCACCACTGTTCACTTCTTTTCCACCTTGTCCTGGAAAAAGGACTTCCAAAACAGACTCACCCAGAAAGAAACAAAAGTAAACAAGAAAGCTGAAACTTTAGAAAGGAGCCAGGAACGAGGAGAGTGTGCAAAGCAGGATCCTATCATCAGTGCACGAGAAAAAAAGTGGTGCCCCAAAAACAGAGGCACCAGGACTGCCTCTGACTTACTGCCACGAAACAATGAAATCCCACAGTCTCTTCCTCTGGACGAGACCAAATATTGCCTGCATAGGGTCCACTTGTTTGGCCTTTAGGCTTCAGTCCAAATAAAAATTTTACTCCTGCTTCCATAATTAGTCCTCCTTGATTTAAAGCCCCCCTTCTGTTTACAAGTTCATCTGCAAAGGAACATTTTAGTCAGTCCGGTATTTTCAGAATTGCATTTGGTGCCAAGCCTTGTCGTTGGACACAACGTGACGGCAGTCAAAATGTTCTCTCATTTCATTAGCAGAGACGACCCTTTACCGCTCAGTCTGCTGTCACGGGCAGGTGCTCTGTGCTCTCTGGCATGTTCCTCGGGCCTTTGAATGTTCACTCATCAAATGCATCTGCAAACCACGAAGCTGTGGAAATCAGAACACAGGCCTGCATTATTTGTAACCTATATTCCCAAGCGCCCCAGGGTTGTCTAGCATCTCACAAACATGAGATTCTCCATGCACAATCCAATACATGTGGGTTGTTCTTTTGAACACCCTGACTTTAAAAATTTGGCCTTTCTCACTGGTGTTTGTCTGCCAGGCATTTGAGGGTAAAGACCTTAGTATTCCCGCAATCTTATCAACAGTTTACTTAAACTAACGCGGTCGAGATGTAAGCAATTCTCAGGGAAATGAGCCTGGAAAATTGTTTCTCCCCCTATGGAAAGAATGCAAGGGAGCGAAATCCTATTCCAAAATGGAGACTCGGCACCAATTAAGTGGAAAGAACAGTGAATTGCATCCTGAAATAGCCCTCAAACCAGAACCAGAACTTGCTGACCACTTCCAGGGTTGGGTACCCAGAAGACAGCCCTATCCTCTGGGCAATAAAAATTGTTTTCCGTTTTATTGCGGGGCAAACGCAGAGGAGACTGAGGAATTTGCAGTGGTTGGCCCTCTAATAAGCCGTCTCTCTTCTGTGCAAGAGCCGCTTGGTTTTCAGATTCCCGTACGTGCAGTCAGGGTGGAAGGAGGTAGGGACCCGTTGCCGGGGCCAGCGGTGCTAACAGATTAAAACTTCCCTGTGGGTTGTAACTACAGAGCGTCCAAGTCTGTGTCTCTTTCAGGTGCAGGGATACTGAATCAGTCGCTCTGTTAGAAAATGATTTTCAGGATAAAACTGCTTGGCCTTGGGTAGGGGTATTTTTTTTTTTTTTCTGTTCATTAAAAATGTGAAACTCTCAAAGGCCGTTTGTTAATTTCTTCTCTGCAACGTTTATCTTTAAGACTCCCTAGGTAGCAAGACTTTATAAAGGTGAATCCCAGGATGTCCTGGCAGGCAACCTTTTGTAATTGACAGAGCCGAGGACTAATGATAATTAAAAATTCTAGTGCTGTTGACAAACCATTTGATTACAGGCTGTCTTCTTGTTCTGGAAAGAAAGGGTGTTTCCTTTCCACCATTGACATGTTAGACAATAACAACCGGAAATTACTTTCAACACATCAAGGGCTCTATACGTTGTAAGGATGATTTGTAAGGATGATTGCCATGTGGCAATGAGGTCTGCGTTTCCAGAGCCCCAAATAGAAAAGAGTCTTTTTGACAGGCTGACGTCCTTCCTAGAGCCCATTTGTGATAAAGTACTTTTTATTTTTTTAACTAATTTTTTTAATGTCTGTTTATTTTTGAGAGGCAGAGCACGAGCAGGAAGGGGCAGAGAGAGAGAGGGAGACAGAATCAGAAGCAGGCTCCAGGCTCTGAGCTGTCAGCACAGAGCCCGGTGCGGGGCTCGAACTCACAAACCGCGAGATCATGACCTGAGCCAAAGTCGGCGCTTAACTGACTGAGCCACCCAGGCTCCCCACGTACTTTTTAAAGAGCAAAAAATAGGAATACGTAGTCTATCCCTTGTGTTCGCAGCAGGTTCAGCTGAAAAATAATAATCTTTGACTAAAATACCTTTTCTTTGTCCATGCAAGCTGTTTCTCTCACTGGAGATAGCATATGGCCTAATTCGAACACTGCCATACATAGAAAGAAGGCTGAGCCATTCTAGGGAGAAAACCCTTGAACCTAGGGAGCTGGAGGCTGATACTCATCGCTGGGAGGGAGGCCATGGGCACATGGAAGGAGGCAAGGAGGCAATCGCTTTGGAGATGGGAGTTGCCACCTTAGTCTCAGCACCTATGAGCACTTCTCCGTTTGACCTTGAGCACAGGGTCTAGCACCTAGCGCTTGCCTCTCTGGACCTGTTTCCCAATCTGTAGAAATGACATTCCTTGTGATAAATCCTTTCTAATGTAGATGCTTAGAATGGGGAAGTTAACAAGCCGTGCTTTTAGACGCATAACTCCCTTCCGCGGAAACAATACTTCCGACGCGTGTTGTTTTCTAAATTTATCGTGAAGACATCTTTGTAGTTGTCAGTAGCAGGCAGACTCCTAAAGATCATGGAATAATTTGTGGGTCTGTATTTTAACGGAAGTCACTAAAGCTACATTTCTTTCCTCTTAGGAACTGAACGCATTGCCGTTAGTGCATGCTTTATTCAAAATGTTTAAATCAAAAATTATGCAGTTTTGCTTGAAGAACACTTCGATACCTCATAGTAGCTAAATAAATGAGCTTTTAGAAACAGCAGTTTTCATTTTCATCATTATACATACAATCTTCTTTTGCCAGTCTGACATTTAGATATGATAATAAGCCAGGCTCTCTCTCAATAAAATGCCATTTGAAAATCATAGAGTTCCTTGGAAACGGGAAATGTTATACCAATACTTTGCCCATGAATCCCTGTAGAAAAAAAAATGATTTTTAAATAATGAATTAAAATGGCAGCGTAGATTGTTTCAATACACCGAGCACAGCGCATGGTGTGAGTTTATGTCTCTAAATTGTTATTTGAGGAAGATGAGATATCACAGAAGTGAAATATGGCTGATGTTCACAGCCATTTGGGTGTATCACGCTATTTCCCTGCAATGCATAAATTGCAAACATTAGTCAACTTTATAAACTGTATTAATTACTTCAGGCAGCCAGCTTCTACCCTACTATATCAGATATGTATGGATATAAAAAACAAAAGCTGTTACTCTAATATTCAGAAGCGGTTCAAACATTTTAGACAATGTAGATAAATTACTGATGAACATATTGAATAATAATGATCCTAATAGCCTTGAAAAGGAAATAAAGCAGGTTCCTAAAATGATTAATTTAAGATTACACTCTTGGGACACCTGGGTGGCTCAATCAGTTAAGCGTCTCTCAGTTTGAGCTCAGATCATGATCTCACAGTTCATGGGATCGAGCCCCCCTCAGGCTCTGCACTGACAGCTCAGAGCCTGGAGCCTGCTTCAGATTCTGTGTCTCCCTCTCTCTGCCCTTCCCCTGCTTATGTTTTCTTTCTTTCTCTTTCTTTCTTTCTTTCTTTCTTTCTTTCTTTCTTTCTTTCTTTCTTTCTTTCTTTCTTTTTCTCTCTTTCTCTCTTTCTCTCTCTCTCTCTCTCTTTCTCTTTCTCAAAAATAACCAAACATTAAATTGTTTTTAATTTATACGTTCTGAATTTCCCTCTGACATCAGCATTCATCTACAGTCACCACCTTGTAATTTTAATAGTGTCGTAAACATTATGCCTGAATCGGTTTTATTCATAACCTTCTTTTTCCGCTATTTTTCTAATCTTGGAAATATTCCACAGCTATGCATATAAACAGGAGTTGTTCAGCCTTGGCACTATTGACATTTTGGGCTGGATAATCCTTGGCCGTGAGTGGCTGTCTTGTGCATCACGGGATGCTCATCAGCATCCCTGGTCTCTACCCTCTTCTGAGATCTTTACTCCCAACACTTCTGATACATGAGTGGGGTTTTTCCACACCAACATCCAGCCCTTCTACCCTCTGGATTCTAACTACGTATCCTACAGTTCCAGTCAGTTCTGAGTTGCTCAGTCCCACAAGACTTCCCCCCCCCTCTTCAGACACCACTCACAGTGTCCCACATGCCTCTGGCCATCTGGTTCCCGTGACCCCTTCTTCAGGTTGTACAATGGCCCACAGAACTGGGGAATATCATTTCCTTGCCATTACCGGTTTATTGTCATGCCTGCAGCTCGGGAACAGACAAAATGAAGAAGACTGGTATGGGTGGATGGGCACAGAACTTCCATGCCGTTTCTGAGCACGTCACTCTCCTAGCAACTTGACATGATCACTGACCCCGAAGCCCTCCTCACCCCACTGTTGAGGGGTTTTAGTGGAGATTCCATTATGTAAGCAGAATTGATCAAATCATTGGCCATTGGCGACTGAAGTCAACCTCATCCCCTCACCCCTCTCCAGTTGGGAGGGTGGAACTGAAGTTTCCAGCCCTTCCTGGTGCTCTCTCTTTCTGCTGGTCAGCCACCCTGAAAGCTCTCCAGGGGCCCTGCCCACCAGTCATCTCCGTAGCATACCAAAGACACAGCTATCAGCTATCACTCTCAAGGGCCCAAGGGCTTGAGGGGCTTTGTGCCAAAAGCCAAGGACAAGGACGAAATATATATTTTGATCACATCACACCACTAGAAGCCAATAGCATATCCCCCACCCATCCCTCAAGTCATGACAATCAAAAATGTTTCTAGAAATTGCCAAATTGGGGGGGCCTGGGTGCCTCAGTCAGTTGAGTGTCTGACTCTTGATTTGGGCTCAGGTCATGATCCTTGGGTCCTGGGTGGAATCTAGTCCCACATCTGGCTCTGTGCAAAGCATGGATCCTGCTTGGGATTCTCTCTTGCTCTCACTCTCTGCCTTCCCCCCCCCCCTACCTCTTTCTCCCCCATCGCCCCCCTCCCCCCGCCACCTTGCTCCCCCACTCTCTCTCTCTTCCTCTAAAATTGAAAAAAAATGGCAAATATTTGCTAGAGGGAGAGAGGAGAGGACAAACTTTCCCCTGGTTCAGAACCATTGCTACAAATAGAAAACAAATAGATATAACAATTATTTGAAAAGGCAGTAAAATTGTGTTTTTCTGGGTATAGGCTTTTTTCAAATGTTGAAAATGAGCCTTACTTTCCTATAGTTTTGCTTCCAAGAGAAAAACTTAGGAGCAACAAAAATTGCCAGCAAATAAGACTTTTGCTCCACAGGTTTGCAAAACTGTGATTAATTCAAATGCTAGAATGCAACCAAACTATACAAAATAATTTATCCACATTCAATTAAGGTTTCTAGGTTTCTCCCTCATACTCAGTATTTTTTAAAAATTCTCCTTCAAAGAAGTAGAATTTTAAGCTTTATGGGACACTTAACTCACTAGGAATATCTGGCTTACCAGGATGCTAAAACTTTGCTATTAGATGTTTTTCTGTTTTTGTTTTAAGATGTTAGATTTTTCTTTTATTGTCTTGAGATGTTAGAGTTCGTGGGTTTTTTTACAGCTGGAAAATGCTGTGTCCTTCTGTGCTGCACATTGTTGATTGACGTTTTTCACATTAGATTCTGAGCCCCTGCAATACTCTCAAATGTAATTACTTTGTGTACAATACAACGAGCATTCTTTCTCGTCATCAAGCCCCTGGGGTGATGACAGTCAAACATGACATTGCATTAAGACAGAAAACACAGGAACAGGTTTTAGGTAAAAGAAACATCAGTAATAGAAGTCTGGTGTTACATCGGTGATAGGACACAGGTGCGTTTTGCTACACCGAATGCAGCATAAAAGAGGGTGAAGGGGCTCCGGGCAATCAGGGACGTGCGTTGGGGGACCAGGGGTCACAAATTTGACAGTCTCTTCAAATAGGGGCATTTTTACATTACAAGCTCTGTCAACATGGTTTCGTTAACTCTGAGACAGAAAGGGCACGACATTCTTTAAATTCCCCTTTTGCGGTAATCACCAGCAATGGATTCTGCCAACACAGTGCGGCCCGCTGGCATGATTACTATTCCTCGCGTGCCTCAGGGAGCCAAAGGCCAGTGGGGCTGACTCCCCGCTGACTGAGGAAAGAGCCAGAAGCAATCAGAGAGAGCTGGCCACATAGGTCCATGAGGGATGTCATCTGGGCATCCTTAGACAGAAAGTGGATATGTGAAATGCAGTGGATGTTGGGATTTCTGTGCCAGACAAGAAAGCCAGCAAGGATTGGGAATACAGATGATCTGGGATTGTTGCAAAATGACCCAAAGGCGAATAATGATTAAAATAGTATGGGGGGTGGTGCGCCAGGGTGGCTCAGTTGGTCAAGCGTCGGACTCTTGATTTCAGCTCAGGTCATGATCTCACAGTTGGTGTGTTCGAGCCCCTGTCAGGCTCTGTGCTGACAGCCTGGAGCCTGCTTGGGATTTCTCTCTCCCTCTCTCTCTGCCCCTCTCCTGCTCATGCACACTCTCAATCGCTCTTTCTCTCTCAAAGCTAAATAAAATATTTTTGAATAAAAAAAAAATAGTTGTCTGCTGGGATTGTTCTAAAAGAATAAACCTTCAGAGTAGTTTTCAACCTACAGGTCCACAAACCCTTAAGGGATCGTGAAGTTCATGTAGTGAATCATGACCAGTATTTTTATTATTTCATATATGTTGTAGTATTGATTTGTGAGTTTTTCCACTTTATATATATACATAAAGTGGAAAAACCCACAAATCAATACAATATATATATATATATGGAAAAATATATATATATATTTGGAAACATATATATACATATATATATATATATATGGAAAAAATAAATATATAATGGGTGTAAAGGATGGGTTTGACAAAAAATGTATTTCTTAATGTGACTGAAGTCAAAAAAGTTTAGAAACATAAATCAATGGGGCGCCTGGGTGGCCCAGTCGGTTAAGCATCTGACTTCGGCTCAGGTCATGATCTCGTGATTCGTGGGTTCGAGCCCCACATCAGGCTCTGTGCTGACAGCTCAGAGCCTGGAGCCTGTTTCAGATTCTGTGTCTCCCTCTCTCTCTGCCCCTCCCCCACTCATGCTCTGTCTCCCTCTGTCTCAAAAATAATAAATAAACATTAAAAAAAATTTAGAAACATGAATCAGTATAAATGCCTCCCAAGTCAGTTGTACTATTAAGTATAATTTCAATTTACTTCTTAAAAATAGATGGTTTCTACTGTGGGCATTGAATACTTAGACTTATCTCATGGCTACAGATTATACTCCTTAGTCGGGTGCCTTGAAAATGTTGGCATTTGACTCCAAGGAGGAGACAAGAAGTGAGGGGGCAAGATGTATACCTTGCCATATGCGATGCCCATGTCAGTTAATTAGTGCTCAGATGGTGGTGTCATCTCCGAATTCAAAGGACAGCACATCTTTATTGTGAGGAATGAATTGGGTCAACATTTTTTCAGTTCAAACATACCAGGCATATACTAGACAAGGAGAATACAAAAGAAAGGATATTTTTTCCCTCCTCTTGAGAAATGTAAAATCTAATGAAGGCGGGGCGCCTAGGTGGCTCAGGCAGTTGAGCGTCTGACTTCGGCTCAGGTCATGATCTCCTGGTTCGTGAGGTCAAGTCCCGCGTCAGGCTCTGTGCTGACAGCTCAGAGCCTGGAGCCTGCTTCGGATTCTGTCTCCATTTCTCTGCTCCGCCCCCACTCACACTCTGTCTCTCTCTCGCTCAAAAATAAATACACATTGAAAAAATTTTTTTAATCTAATGAATGCAGCAATTACGTTGTTGATCGTGGCGTTACTTAGTAACAGGGGAGATACGGAATGTGATAACCAACATTTAGAAAGAGCATCTCTATGGATCTAAGGATTTTATCTGTTTTTATCAAGACGTTCTCCTGGGTAAAGGACAACCGTAGACATGTTGTGAACCAAGGGGGGATTTACGTCCTGTGGATGTGTTGGCAAATATCTACAGATTTTGGCATCTATCTGTGACCGGGAGGCTGAAAAAGATGAACATTCCACTCGTTCACCCCACGAGTGAACCTATTTGGACCTATTTCCATTTGCCAGTTATCCAATGAGTTGAATCCAGGGCTGCGCTGCCTTTTGAGAGTGACCCTGATCAAGTTGTACTATTTGGATTCCATATTTACAGGTGCAGCAAAAACCAAAGAGAAACTTACCTTGCACTGGGGACTCAGCTTTGTAGAGCTACCTCCTTCATAATGAGTGTTCTCATTTATGTTCTTAAGCTCTCTCTTCAGAACTTGAAAGCTTTAATAACCCTGTAATCACCACAGATGTTGATCAACCGGGGTTTATCTCCGTATTTATTAAAGACAGAGACAGGAACTATTTGGTATAAGATATAGTATAACCCCCTACTTAGGAAAAAATCTCAACGACGAGAAAGTGCAGTGTCCAAATGAGTTTTGCTACGCTGGATACTAATGACAGTGAGCCAGCAGGAATTCTACCTTTCTAAACTATAAAACAAAGCCTTATTGGTATTCAGGACTTTGTTTTGCTTCTTTGAAAATTAATAATAATTTATCCATGTAACTTTTACCAAGTAGATACCAGTTAATTAAAATGTTCGGGTAATCAAAACAGCCCAAGTCCCAGAGAATCTGAAAAGTTTAAGTGCATTCTGTTAAAACGGGATATATTACTACTGAGATAAACAAATACATCTGAAAGCACTTTGTTAAATGTTAAGATGCTGTGTAAATATGAGATAATCCTGTTCTTTGTATAGTTTTATTCATTATTATGCTGATAATTAATGACAAAAATGGTTAACATTTGTTGGGCACTTGGACTATGCCCGGCTTTGTATTAATTACTTCACTTAATCCTTATAACAATTCTATGAGGCAAATATTCTTATTTTCCTTGATTTACAGATAAGGAAATTAAGAGCTGGAGAGATTTTTTTTAATTAAAAAAAACTTTTTTAGTGTTTTCATCTTTGAGAGAGAGACAGACAGACAGACGGAATCTGAAGGAGGTTCCAGACTCTGAGCTGTCAGCAAAGAGCCTGACGTGGGGCTCGAACCCATGAGGTGTGAGATCATGACCTGAGGAGAAGTCAGACACCTAACCGACTGAGCCACCCAGGTGCCCCGAGGCCTGGCAAGATTAATCCCAAGGTCTCACAACTTGTACATGTTGAGAACAGGATTCACACTGGCCATGAGCCACCCTCTACCAAAGCCCGTGTGTGAGCTCCCAGAACCCTAACCATTTCATGTGCGTATGTGCATGAGACAAATCTTTGCAACTTGTTATCACACACATCTTCAATCCGAGAAGGTAGAACAATGAACTCTTCCCCTTACAAGCATCACCCAGATTTCAATTACCAATATTTTGCCACAAATTCTTACTCTAATTCTTGCTACAAAATTTGTTTTACTGAGATCCTTTGAACAAATCACTAACATCCTATCATTCCCTCTCCAACCTTTTATTTATTTATTTATTAAAAAAAAAAAAACCCTTTTTTATTTATTTTTTTAATGTTTTTATTTATTTTTGAGACAGAAAGAGACAGAACATGAGCAGGGGAGGGGCAGAGAGAGAAGGAGACACAGAATCCGAAGCAGGCTCCGGGCTCCGAGCTGTCAGCCCAGAGCCCGATGCGGGGCTCGAACTCACGGACTGTGAGATCATGACCTGAGCTGAAGTCGGACGCTTAACCGACTGAGCCACCCAGGCGCCCCTCTCCAACCTTTTATATGCATCTTCTAAAACTAGGGACAAATTTCTATTTAACTACAGTGTCATTGTTGCACTTGACGAAGTGAGTATATAGTCAGTATTCAGTCCTTTGTTTTCTCCAACCTCTTTGTATGGTTGATGTGTTTGACTTGAGATCAGAAGGAGTCTCAAGTACTGTGTGTGGTTCTCTCTCTCTCACGTCTCCTTTAATCTAGAAGCGCATCCCACTAGCTCTGTCAGGTTGTTAACAGATGAAGCCATTGTCCTAGAATGGACCCCCAGTTGAGATTCGTCTTACTGTCTCTCAGTGGTGTTATCTTCCGTGTTTCTCTCTAGCCTCTATATTTTTTTATAAAGGATCCTCCAGCCCAGAGGATCGATTAAATTCATGTCCAGTTTTTTGTGGCCAGAAGACTTCCTAGGACGTCCAGTGTCCTTCAGTGCTGCATGGTAACAGAAGGCAGATGGTCCTGCCTGTTCCCTTTCCAGCTTTTGAAGTTGGATCGGTGGACTGGGAGGTGACTCTTAGATTGTAAAGTTTCCCATCAACCTTCTGTTAAATGTTTTCATGGCAACACTAGTCCCTGCCTGAGTCAACTAGCTCATTAGGCTTTAATATGATCATTATCCAATTCCATCATTCTTTCAATATCCGTTAACTGTAATTCTCTAAAACACTCCCCATCATCCACTAAGAATATGATAGCCTGCCTACCCCCATACTATATGTATAAGACAGACAGGATGAACGCTCTTCATTCTTTCCCAGCGTGTACCAATTTCCAAAGTAATTGATGCCCTAGTTGTTACCTTTTGGTGACAAATGAGGTGTGTTTTTTTTTTTTAACTTGAGTTTTTGCTCATTTTTTTTTTTTTGGTGTCATTATGAATTCATGGATTTTTATACACTCAGTATACCACGTTGACTCTTTGTTTTCTCTCGACACAATCTGTTAGTGGCCAAGAGTGCTCTTGCTTTCTGAACCAGATGGCGCAGGTCCTGCGTGGGCGTTTCCTCCCCCGGACCTCAACACCATTTCTCAAGGAAACCTGGTTTGTTTAGTCCGAAGTGGTACAAAGTGAGGGTGGTCACTGCTCCTGGGTCTCTGTGCTTCTAGGCCTTTTTGCATAGATACGTATATTCTTTAGCTCACAATACGCTCTGTGTAATCTCATCCCATCTGCGTCTTACGCTAGGTCGTTTAATTTCCCACCTGTGTTCATACTTCAGAGGGACTTTTTGTTATTTTAGGAGGCAGTCAAGGATGAGAACTTAGTTTATAATACCAACAAAACCAAAAACTTGCCCAGATACCATAGCCTCCATAGAGCTGGTGACTTTACGAGTTGCTCATCTATTTACATAAAAGGGAAACGTTATCTATTTGTTTAGATGTAGGACTTAGTTTGCATTAGAAGCTCATTTCTTATCTTAGTTGTTTTTTGGTTTTTTTTTGAAGTTTATTTTGAGAGAGAGAAACAGAGTGCAGGAGCAGGGGAGGAGCAGCGAGAGGGAGAGACAGAATCCCAAGCAGGCTCCGCACAGACAGTGCCCACTCAGGGTTCAAACCCGCGAACTGTGAGATCATGACCTGAGGTGAGATTGAGAGTCGGATGTTTAACTGACCTAGCCCCCCCCCCCCCCCGAGGCAGCCTTCTCATCTAAGGTTTTAAGGAGTCTGAGACCTCATCTAGCCATGAGTTTTAGAAAACGCAGTATGCCAAAGCGTTTTGTTTCTACCCAAGCAACTTTCCCAGCAGACAGGTGGTTGAGGCCAAAGCTTTGCTGTATCCACGGTGCTGGTGTTTCCATTGACTCTGACTTTGCCAAGATCTTCATTTTGTTGCCATTGTAATCAACGTCAAGGTGTCCTCTGCTTTCTTTCGTGGGGAGGAAGCACCGACAGTGACAGTGACTGCTACCGATTTCTCCAGGGGCAAGTGCGGCCATTTTTTTCAGTCGCTTCCCCAATTCTCCACCTTCAGAGCCGAAATATTAAAGGAAAATATGCCACTTCAGAAACTGTCCGTGATCTCTACCGTGGGAAAAACAGAAAGAAGTTGTCTCCTATTTCTCTGTGAAAAGCCACATACAAAAATCCCAACATTTTACTCAACTACTTAAAACCTTTTACTCCCCCAACTTTTTATTAACTAGGATCTTTATAGGGGCACCTGGGTGGCTCAGTCGGTTGAGTGTCTGCCTCTTGGTACGAGCTCAGGTCATGACCAGGGTCGTGGGAGCCAGCCCAGCATTGGGCTTTGCTGAGCATGGAGCCTGCTGAGGGTTCTTTCTCCCCGCCCCACCTCTCTCTCTCTCCGCCCCCCCTCCTCTCCCTCTCTTGTCCCCTCCCCTCCTCACACGCGTGCAAGTGCACACATTCACACTGTCTTTCAAAATAAATGTTAAAAAAAATTAAAATCTTTATTTCAGGAAACTGTGCATTTCTTTTCAAACAACTAAGACTTAGACTTTGACTTTTTTTTAATCATATAATTTAAGCCATATACAGAGCAAAAGGTAAATCTTCCTTGCTAGAAGCAAGCATTATAAATGCTTGATCCCTTCAGAGATTCAAATACGGTTAACTTGTATTTAAGTAAAATTGAGGCTCCTTTTTAATTTCTGAATTTTTTTCCGGTGAAATCTAGGAAGTAATCGACACTTTGGACAGAGCTCCAAAGAGATTTTGTAAGATTTCTCAAATCCTCTTCTGTGAATTAAAGAATTATTTTCCTATTATAGCTATAAAACCTGGCTGTATAGTTCAGTGATGTTTAGTAAAGATGACAATGTGTTTATCAAGAGTATAACAAGATTATTATTTTTATTTTACCTAACGGAAAATGCAAGCAATAAAATAAAATGTAAAGAAGAATACAAAAACCTCTCCACCTCTCCACCAAATAACTAGTTCTTAACAGAGAGCATTGAGTTCTTTTAGCTGGAAAACATAATTTCTTATTTATTCAAGGTCAACCATTATTGTATATCATCTATGAAACACTCTCTTCTTACCCATCTGAATGATTGAGTCTACTAATGAAAAAGCACACTAGCAGAGTAGAGCTAAAATGGAGGTGTTTTACCATTTCATTCTTGCTCGCTCCACAGTTTCCATGGAAACCTGACGGTTATGACAAAAGGCAGGAATGATGACTGTTTTCCAAAGATAAAATGATCACAGGATTAAATACTTAAGGTTATATGCCACTTAACAAGCACCATGGATTAATATTTGAGCTATTTAAGTAGTAAAGAGAAAATTAAATGCACAGTTAGTAGGTAAGGTAAAATATATATATATATATATATGAATGATGTTGGCTCTATCAAGTTTCCTTTTGTGTGATTTGTGTCTCTGCCTTCAATAATGAGAAGCTAAATATTGAAACAGCATTTAATTAATGCAATTCAATATAGAAAAAATTAAAAAAAAAACAAATAGCAATTGAACCATCAGCAGTAAGGAATTTAAAAAAAAATCTTCTTTTTTCCTGTAATGGTTTACCAACTGACAGTATTAAAGCAAAGTTAAAAAAAATAGGGGTACCTGGGTGGCTCAGTTGGTTGAGCGTCTGACTCTTGATTTCGATTGCAGCTCAGGTAGTAATCTCACCGTTCGTGGGGTGGAGCCCCGCACTGAGCATGGAGCCCGTTTAAGATTCTTTCTCCCTCTCTCTCTGCCCCACTCCCCCCATCTCTCTTAAAACAAAACGAAGCAAGACAAAACAAACTCTGTTTAGGTAATGCCATTTTAATTTGTAAAATAAAAGATGACAGAAGTCACTATTCCAAACCATCATCCGCATGCATCAAGGTGGATAAAACGGGACCTCTTGCTCGCTAAGCTAATTAGTGTGAACTAATTAAGGAGACCTTCCTTACAGTGACACTCGGGATGAATTACTGTGGCCTCTTCCACTTCTGGTTGAACTCAGGGGAGAGTACCAGTTTACCACGGAAGGTGAACGCGTCAGCCGAAATGAGTGTGTGGATGGTTTTGCAATGACAGAGAAATAGATCCCATCATTTGGTGAAGTGATATTTTGCCATCACCCTTGTATCCGTGACGAGAAAAGACAAGCGAGTTCGAAGCGGAAGGTAGCTCGTATCCAGACAATTGTGAGTGGAGCACATAGTGTGTCTGCTTTCCATGATGCTTGTTTGTTTCCTCATTGGCCGAACTCTGTCCGTGGGGTTTGGGATTTACTTTGTTTAGAAGGCACCTCGCGCCAAAAGGAAGACATTGCTTTTTAGCGTTACTCCTGTTTTATATATTTATTAACCAAAACCGTGTGCGACAAAGAACAGACATAAAATACCATATCTTAGCCATAGCGGCCTTAAATTTGGTGAGTTGGATTTTTCCCTGACGTCACAGAATTAGAATTGGTCGAGGCTCTCGGTCTGCCTGAACTTCCCATTCTGCTTATTTCCACTGTATAGATGCAGCAAGACCTGGTCAGTGGATGTGTGCTGGGTCTAACTCTGTTAACTGGAAGATTCTCACACACAAGTGTGTGTTTAAAAGCCTAGCCTTTTCACTTGGAACCTTCTGAAATTGAGCCACAGCGTTGTAGTTTTTAGATTTTATTTTAGTTATCGCTCAGAAGGAATACCTTTTATTGCTTTTCATTGGAGAGGACCTGAAGGACTGCCCATTTTTAATTTTAATTGTATTTTTCGGATTAATTACGTAACCACATGGAATCATCTACATTACAAAGGGATAGTTGCTCAGATGTCTGATAACAGTATTACATGTTAATATACATGCATTGGGCTTCTCCAGGGAAACACCAGACTCCCGTTATTTTCATGGTTCAAGTGCAAGCTGAAGAGAAAATGAAACTTTATCTCAATTAGTGACCTGTGTGATGGTCCATTAAACATGCGGAGGAAGGCTGAAAGGATCATAGTTAAGTCTTGTCTTTGTTAACATCTCAATGACCTAAAGAACGCCATCAACAAATCTGTAATTCAAACCTTAGGTGGTCTTTCCAAGGAGGAGGCGTCGCCAACATTTGAGAGGAAAAGAACACACAAAGTGGAGTGAGGTGAAGGGAACGTAATTAACCCAGAAATTAGAAAAACAAGGCTCATCAGCTTGCACAGCAGTCACCTGAAACGCATATATTTACCAACAAGGAAAGATACTCATTTTGGTTTGATGAAAGCAGGAAGCTTGGGAATCCTCCGAAGAGTCTCTGGGTCATTAGCGAATCTGATGTGAACTTGTTAAGGCAACAGGCACCGTCCCGCTCCACACACGGGGCGGGTGATATTGGGGGTCGGAGGACAGATCGGCTCTGTGGAAAGCAGGAGCTAGTAACAGGTAAAGGATTTTCAAACCATTTTATGTCATTGAGTCAATACATCAAAACCTCTGTGAAATGCGTGATCATGATGACAGCGTCATGTTGAACAAATCCACTACGATTGTATGCTAATTATGTTATAGGCAGTCATTAAATAGGATAAAGTGTTCATAGAATTCCCTCCCATAGCATTAGTAAAGCGGTATCTCAAAGTCTGTGTTCATTTTAGATACTACTACTGTTAATAATAGCAATAGCAAACGGACATGCTTACCTGTGCCGGGTGCCCGGACAACTTGTTACACTTGTTTCGAAGACGCTTCTGTTGTTCCCATTTTATAAATGAGGAAATTGAGGGACAGAGAGGTTAGGTAACCTCCCCAAGTCACACAGCAGACCAAGCAGACCTGACCCACTGGGATAAAGATGTCTGAGAGTCAGAGGTAGTCCATAACCAAAAAGTAATTCTTCCGTGCAGAGATCAGGAATATTGCTTATACTTTGCCATGTACAAGGAACCAGTTCCCGGAAGTTTAATCCAGAATCTCTGAGTCCTCTCTCAGGGGTGTTAATTAGAATATAGGAGGATAGTTTGGTAGGTTTTCCTTCAGTTGGCCTTTGTTTTATTTGTTCACTGGCTATTATTTTTGTAGTTTTTGTAAATGTTTATTTTGAGAGATACTGACAGACAGCACGAGTGGGGGAGAGGCAGAGAGAGTGAGGGAGACACAGAATCCTAAGCAGGCTCCAGGCTCTGAGCTGTCAGCATGGAGCCCAATGCGGGGCTCAAACTCACGTACTGTGAGATCATGACCTGAGCCAAAGCCGGATACTTGACCAACTGAGCCACCCAGGCACCCTAGCTATTATTTTTTGAATAAGGTGCTAGAGGAAAGACCAAAACATTTGCCAGCCAGCTTTGAAAATAATTCCCTTTCAATCAATCAATCAATCAATCAATCAAATAATCCCTTTCTAGGAATTCATGCAATCCGTTTCATGCCTTAGAGATTATAAGCATATAAACATGATATATGCGATTGCTTTTTGATATGCTGAAGTTTTTAAAAGGAGAGTTTACCAAGACGACAGTGACAAATTTACCAGTTGCATTACTCTTTGAAGTAAGTCTGCTCTAACAGCACCAGGAGTTTGTCCATAATACTGCAATAGAGCTTTGTGGGGACGGGTGGTACCTACACTTGTGGTGAACGTAGTGTAAGGTATAGAGATGTCGAGCCACTGTATTGTACCCTTGAGTCACACTCAAATTTAAAAATCCAATAAATAAATAACAATTAAATAATTCAGCTCTACCAATGGAGTGGGCCGTTGAAGTGATCACACTTTCTGTTGGGGGTTGGGGGGGAGTGGGCAGAATTTCTTGAGATGCAAGGAAACCCTTGGATTGAGAAGAGATGTGACCATTCACAGCCCTGAGACTCAACTCCAGTCCTCGCATGATCAAGCATGCAAATTCTACAGCACCTGGACCGAAGGTTGGCAGGAGAATCTCACAAGCAGAGAGGGTTCCAAAAAAAAAAAAAAAAAAATATATATATATATATATATATATATGTATATGTATCCTTCTTGGTCCTCTGCTGATAAAATCGACACTCCCCAGAGCAGAAATATGTTCTTCTGTTAATTTGAAGAGCTAAACTGTGCTGTTTGTTCTCAGTGCATGGGAATTTAAATGACCTGATACTGGCCAAGTTATTTTTCATTGGAAACATTTTTAGAAATTATTTCAGAAGTCTAAAAATATGCCACAAGGGGCACCAAGGTGGCTCAGTCAGTTGAGCATCCGACTTCGGCTCAGGTCACGGACTCATGGCTCGTGAGTTTGAGCCCCGTGTCAGGCTCTCTGCTGACAGCTCGGGGCCTGGAGCCTGCTTCGGATTCTGTGTCTCCCTCTCTCTGTGTTCCTCCCCTGCTGGCACTCTGTCTCTCTCTCTCAAAAATAAAGATTAAAAAAAAATACTTTTAATATGCCACAAAATATAAACAGATAACTTACTCTAATCATATTAGCTGTTAATCCGCCAAACTTTAACATCAGTAACTTTTAAAAATATTTTTAACACAATTCCAAAATATTAAATTACATATAACTTTTGAAACTCCATAATTTTCTGAACGTAAGGTTTGTTTGTTTTTCCCCCCTAGTCTTCAGAAAGTCAGATTTTCTGTGTGCATTTCTAAGGAGACTAAGTAGGCAGTCCTTGGTGGCTCTCAGAGTTCTAAACGGAGCCTTGGTCTGTCAGATAATCTCTAAGAATGCAGAAGAATCGGATCTCTTCCTTTGCACTTGGGAGGCATACATTCCACCTGACAGGAGACATGAGCCCAGGCTGGCCTTCAACCGTAGGCTGGATAAAAATAAGTAAACATGTCAACTGAGGACAAGATGATACCAGCACGTGACTCTCCTCCTCATTGTTTCGGAGCATGTTTCGATATGGTCGGAATGAAATTGGCAGACGGGAAACATTTATAGAGGGTAAATATTGTGTCCTTGTAAAAGACTGTGGAAAAAGCCTCGCCCTGTGAAAGGAGCCCCTGGGAACTAGCCACAGCTCTGCACTTGAACTCTCCACACTCACATGTTTACTCTGGCTGCTTTCCTTGCCAAGTCATAGCCCCACCTGGTCGGTCAGTCCATTTGAAAACTTTGACTGTGTCCCCAAATACCAGGGCAGCCTCACTGCATCAGTATCGACTCCTCACTGAACTTCAGAGGTGGGAGAGAGACCTTCCAGTCCAACTCCTTCCTTTTACAGAGGAGGAAACCCTTAGTCGTTCTAGAGATGTGGACTGAAGTCATTTGAAAACTAGACTTCGTGGAGACTCATGAGATGTGGCTTTCGAACATTACCCACAGATGAAGTATTGAGCCAGGACAAAAGCTTCTCCCTACTAGTGACAGGTACTCTGGGACGCTTAATATACCTTCCCTGGTCACCTGGGTACCATTCTGAGCAGTGAAGGAACTGACTTACGATATGGTGCACACACGGATGTCTCCGTGTGAGAACACAGCATTATTTTATCACTCATTTTGGTTAATGTTTGTGATTGATCCTATTCACATAACTCTGACACGAAAAGCAAACACCAGGCTATAAATATTCAGTTTATTGTATTTTGTTTGTCTTTGTATGACTCAGCTACTTTATCGTTTTCCAAATAGATACACATTAAAACTTGAACATCTGTAGTATACAGTTTTGAGATAATAAATTTGAAAACTGCATCCCTTAAGGGTATAATTACTTGACTTAATTGGTATGCAGTTTGATAAATATTTGTTCTGTGACAAGCAATCATTCATCGGAGAACTTCACTGGTGACTGATACACGTTGTTTTTGTGACTTAGCGTCCTAAACATGAGCCAGAGGAGTCGTGTTTCCGTTGGCTCACGACGTAACCTAACCGAACAGAAAGGAAAATAATAGTTTTAGAATGTCTGAGAGTGAGTTCAGGAAGGAAGGAACAAGGAGCGAACAGGACCAAGAAGATCTATAGTAGAGTCATCACAAAAGTCGTGATGATGTCGTGCTCGCTTCCTGTGGTTCATGCAACAAGTCACCACCAGAGGCGTGGCTTGAAACAGAGCAATGTGTTTTCTCACAGTTCGGGAGCCTATAAGTGCGAGATCAGTTTCACTAGGACCCGGGCACGGGGCTGGCGGGGCCACACTCGCACTGGGGGCTCTCGGGGGAGACCCATCCCTTGACTCTCCCAGATTCTAGTGGCTGCCGGTGTTCCTGGGTTTGTGGCTGCATCCCTGCAGGGTTTCCTGCATTCTCGCATCCGCTGGTGCATACGTGAACACTCGTTTCGCGTCCCTGTTAGCACATTACCAGAGAGCGCATTTATGGTCTCCCGGGAAAGGCCAGGATGATCTTCCAATCAGCCCTTCATTTAAATCCCAACTCTGAAGACTCTGTCCAAGTGAGCTTACCTTTTTCGGGTCCAGGGATTGAGATGGGACATCCTTGGGGCACCATCTTGAACAGCCTGCCCCGGAGAAACTAACTGCTCGGGTTAGCGAACGACAGACTGCGGGGGATGCTTCTCTGACCATGTCCTACATGACATCCTGTGAGAAGGAGTAGGACTCCACCCATCCTTGCTCTCTCTTTGCTTCTCTTCTGACTCTCACCAGTCCTCTGCCTGTGTTTTTCTCTGCGACCCCCATGCAGAGAGCAGCACCATATTCTGTAAAGTTTGCCCGTGCCCTCTCCCTCCCCCAAACCTACTGTGTTGACCAAGGCATTGTTTGTGCGGGCCACTGTGTCCACCTTACAGTCACAGAGCGAAGATTCTCCTTGTCCTCTCAGAGGGGAAAAACAAAACAAAACACTAGAAGTGGATAGACTCTATTCAGAAAATCAGATGCATGTTTCACCCACAACTTCTGCCTCGCACATATTCTAAGCCTGTCCCCTACCATGGGTTCCCTGCGGTAGAAGGTTTCAGAAGGCCACTGAGCATGTGCGTTATGCCCTGTGAGCTTTTGTCTTGGAGAAAATTCCCAAGGGCCATACTGACTGTCTTCTCTTGGAAATTTGCTGCAGAGGTGGGCACGTGAGACCTACTTCTGCCCTGTGTAGGGGGTTCAGATCTGTGTGGTTGCCACAGAAGGACATTAGCAGACACCCACCTCCTCTTGGAGCTCCCAGACCACAGCCTCCTCCCTGGAACCACCCAGGACAGCCCTACCTTTCTCCACATGGGGGCACCTCACAGCACAGGGGGTACGGATCCCCCAGGTCATCTTACGGGAGGCAGGCATCCTCTGTCCTCTGCAGAGCTAGTCCGGAGGGTTCAGTTCATCCTATTGGTACAAATAGGTGAAGTTTAGGGAAAATATTTAGGGAAGTATTACCCACGGGACTGTCACCAGCTCGTGCTCTCACACTCGCAAAGAAGCTGTGTCAAACCCATAAGATCCCAAGAGAGGATCTCTGGAATCAGGAGTATGTTTTTTTCCAAAATAATGAGTTGAACGTGAACACTTGATTTGCACCAGACCCTGAGATAAGCATTTTACTTGCATCTTTGATTGAATCCTTTGAATTGGCATCTGTCATTGCTATCCTCCTGACTTTCTAGATGAGGAATTTGAGGTTCGGGGATCGCGCGGCCTCACGGGGAGCCACACCGTCCCCCTCCAGAAACCATCTTCTGGTCGCTGTGTGATCCTGGCGTGACCTTGATTTCAATCTGGAAACAGTCATGAGTTGTTAACCTTGATGGTGAAGGCATCCCCCGTTGGTGTTGCAAATGAAAGGCGCTCAGGAAAGGAAACGTTCCCTTTTAAATTTTTTTTTTTTTCAACGTTTATTTATTTTTGGGACAGAGAGAGACAGAGCATGAACGGGGGAGGGGCAGAGAGAGAGGGAGACACAGAATCGGAAACAGGCTCCAGGCTCTGAGCCATCAGCCCGGAGCCTGATGCGAGCCTGACGCGGGGCTCGAACTCACGGACCGCGAGATCGTGACCTGGCTGAAGTCGGACGCTTAACCGACTGCGCCACCCAGGCGCCCCGAAACGTTCCCTTTTAAAGCTGCATCTGACTCCATATGTTGTAGCTTGACCCGTGGGCCATGATAACAGAGCCTCCGCAAGCAACTCCGAGTAGCACAATGGCTCCCCTGTATCGTGTCTGTTACATCCCATTAGCGTGTTCCGGTAAAGGGCTTCTCCGTCAAGTCCAGCAGCCCTCCCACATCTGCACATCCAGGCAGGCCCGTCCACCTCGCAGTTAGCTTTCCCGCATCCACCCTTGAGCAATCGAAGCAGATTCACAACCACCCAGAACCGCTCCAGGACATCAGGGCACCGTGGACTCCCCCACCCCTCGCCCCGGGGGGTTTCAGGTAGCACTCTCTCCGTCCAGGCAAAGGAGATCGTAGAAGGATGACCTTTAAGGCAACGACAGGTAAACTGGCCAAGCGGTCCTGCCCCACCGCCCATCCTTTTCCCGTTCGGTCAAGAAATAGTAACTGTTTTTGTTCTTTTCAGCAGCCGGCTTTTAATGTACTTTATGTAAAATGCATAAATCCTACATAATTTACAGCTTCTGTATCCCTAGCTGTGTCATAATGAAACCCAACGACAGCCAAAATCCCTGGCCTTGCTTCAAAACAAATAGTGCCTGATGTGAGTTTTTTCATTATTCAGAGGTCTTTAAAAGTTCACCTAAAAACGTTTGTATTTTTTTTGTTCACATTTTTTTTAAGCTTTGAGCAGTGAAGAAAATAAGCTTGAGAGAGAGATAATCGATTCAGAAGTTTTCTAACTGCTGCCATTTGGGGGGAGGGGGGAAATTACTAATTAAGGAAAAGCTTTATTGACAGGATACCATTAATCATCTCTTAGCAAACGTGATCCTGCATCAGAACAGAAGTCCACAGACTTTCTCTAAGGGGCTGGATGGTCAGTATTTGGGCCCCTGCAGGTGTATTCCAGCGTATTCCTGCATAAGCAGGCACAGACAGCGTATAAACAAACGAGAGCACCCTTGTTCCAGCAAAACTTACCTGTGGAGCCTGACACTTGGATTTCATGTCCTGTGTCACAAAATTCTATTCCCTCTGTCCTTAGATGGCATCTACTCTCCCCTCCAGCGGCCCCCACCTCAGATCATCGGCAGATACACACGTCTGTCTGCTGTCTGTTCACACCTGCCCTGTCTCACCTGGACCACTTGAGTTCCCAGATGATCACCCCCTCAGCACCCCCCCATCTCCCCAGCAACCCAATTGCAGTGAAGCGTCTCGAGGACCACGTACTAATCAGACATCCGATGATGTCACATACACCTGCTGCAATCTCGAGCGAGTGAGCTGACCCCTTTAAGACTCCATTTCCTCTTCTGTAAACAGAGCAATCATCCATATTTGTGTGGTTTGCTGTGAGCGCTTGACTGATGGTGTTAGGATGTTTAGCATGAGGTCGGTCGTGGGATCCCCGTGGACGGAGCCAGTCTCACTCAGCAGTAGCCCCAACCACCAACTGTCACCATCGTCGTCACCCCCCCCCCAACTTAAACACACTGCAGTTAGAATAGCACCAAAGCGCCTCACCTCTTTGGCCTGCGTGTTCTCCCTGCTTCTCCTCGCTTGTCTCCTATCTGGAGCGTGTTGGGCCTCAGCCAGCCTACCTTTGCTTGGTTCCTCGTGTGCACCAGGTTCTCCAGAATCCTCACACCTGCTCCCCACTGGATTCTGGATCCTCCATTTAAATGTCCCTTTCTCAGAGATCCCTTCCCTGATCGCTCACTTGTCCCCTTGTCCCCCACAAACTCACGCCCCACTCGGTCACAGAAATCTGTGCTTCCTTGATCATAGTCTCCTCCAGAGATTATTTGTTCATGAATAAATTCCTATCCTATATCCCAGGAGACTCTAACCACCACGAGCGGGAGACAGGCCTGCCTCCTTCGAGGCTCTATGCAAGAAGTCGCCTCTCATGCGTGTTCACGGAATGCAACAAACATAAAGGTTCAGGGCTACCTGCCATTTTTAGCTGAATCCTGACACACTCGTTTAAATTCAGTGGACTCTGGGTTCAGGTGGTCAGCAGGCTCACTCATTCTTCTGTCCATTTAGTCAGCAGACGTGTGTGTGCAGGAAGCCGAGCATCGCGAAGTTTCGTGAGTGCTGTTGGGTTTATAACATAACCGCCTAAGTTGTCATTTCAAAGTACGTATCAACAAGCCGATCTATTACTGTCTTCCGGGCTTAAGTTCTAAGGTCCTCCCTCATCGAAGCAGTCGTCCCATGGAGGAACGTGTCTAACTGGCACCATCAGCGTGTATTCAATAAATACCGAAAGCGTGTCAGTCACGGCCCCGAAAACTACAATTCTCGTTGGACTTCTCTTTCCTGCTACACTAGGCTTTTAAGAGAAAGTGAAGAGTGTCACCAAAAGAAGTTATTGGAGAGTCTGTTTGCCGAGTGTGCAGACTGGGGGTTGGGATGGGCATACCTGTATCGTGCTCTGAGTGGACTGAAGTCCCCACTGGAGCCCGTGTGGACGTCCAGAAGCTGCAGGGACTTTGGGCGAAAGGGCCTCTCTTCTGCTCCGTGTGTGTGCTCACTACGACCAGGAAGTACACAGACATCTCTGAAGCAAGACCTCCAGTGCTGTGTAGCTAAAGAAAAGCATTTCTGTGCTTGAAGAGGTTAAATCTTTCTAATCCAAAGACCAGCCACCCTCAGATCCCTGTCTGTAACTCATAACTGTGGTTTTGACAGGTGTGACTGCCAGTTGTGGGGAGATAGGCTTTGATTGAGGAAGTTGAGAAAGTTCACCAACCCTGAAAGCTCTTTTTATACTTTACAGACAAGAAACAGGCTCTTGCACTGAAAGCAAATAAGTTTTCACGGTTTCAAGTAGCTGACTATTAATTCAACATCTGCTGTGAATCCAGGATTACGTAAGACAATGAAATGCAAAATTAGTCCTTCCCTTTGGAAGGGAGGAGGGAAGGGAGGAGGGAAGGAGGAGGAACGGACCTTCTTCTCCTCCCTTCCTTCTTTCCTTCCTCCCTTCCTTCCTCTCTTGCTCCCTTCTTCCTTCCTCCCTCCCCCCCTCCCTCCTTCCCTTCCTCTCTTCCTCCCTTCCTTCCTTTTTCCTTTCTAGCAGAACATACATCTCAAAATGGCTTTGAGAGCAGAACCGATGGCAAGCAAAGTTAGCAGATACTGCTTGATTCTGTTCTTTAGTAAACAGTTTGTTCTGGTCTTTTGATATCTTCACCAAAGCTTCATCCCTTATTTATAACACACAGAATCAATACGAATCTTAGCTGCGTTTAGTGAAGCTCAGGGGAAGAGTCTTGCATAAGGAAAATCCATTTTATTACAGCAGCGGTGAGTTTGTTAAATCTTAGCGGGAGCCAGTTCAGAGATGGGCGTACAATGTACCTCTGGCTGATCAGAATCCTTTCCCCTTGTACTCTGGGTGCTGCACAGAGGGTGGCAGGTGGGCTCATGTGGGCAGCCTAGGGCCATCTTGTTTGCACACGTCTACAGGCATGGGGCAGGGACACTGACTCATCCATGAGAGAAGCTTGTGCCGTCTACAGAACAGAGACAGATCCTCTCGGTAGTTGTCTTTGGAAGCTCACTTTGTATTCAACCTCTCTGTAAATGTTAAATAGCTCAGTTACAAAAAAATAATAATAGGGGCACCTGGATGGCGCAGTCGGTTAAGCGTCCGACTTCAGCCAGGTCACGATCTCGCAGTCCGTGAGTTCGAGCCCCGCGTCGGGCTCTGGGCTGATGGCTCAGAGCCTGGAGCCTGTTTCCGATTCTGTGTCTCCCTCTCTCTGCCCCTCACCCGTTCATGCTCTGTCTCTCTCTGTCCCAAAAAATAAATAAATGTTGAAAAAAAAATTTAAAAATAATAATAGTAACTTACAAGTCATACTGAAGATACACACACTCAGACTCTCAGTGTTGACCAGTAACAGTCTCTGGATGTTTTAAAACGTATTTAATACACTCACAAGAAATAGCTTTCAGAAAGTGAATTTGCATGTTTCAAGGAGAGAATACCTTGGGACAAAGATAAAGTCATGGATTGAGTTTGATGGGCACCTAAGGTCCGTGTAGAATAAGCCCCTTTTCTCGAAGCCCTATGGGCGGGTGGCACCATCGTATTTATAGACCCCCTTCGAGGTGCCGTATCCTAGTGGGGTTCCCACCCTCGGGTGACCAGCGCTGCCTCTCCAGCCTCCTGGAGCATGAATATAGGAAGAGCAGACGCCCTAGCACCCCAAAGTGCCCCAGGAGCATGAAGGAGGTAACCATTCTTCCTGGAAGAAAAGAAAGGCAAGAAAGTGGGATAGACCTTGGAGGTACATCCCCCACTGTTCTCCTCCTTCACACCAAAATCTGTAGCAGCCTGTCTGACGATACACATCACGGCAGAGTAATTTAGATGTGTGGACTTTGAAATTATATGTAGAGTGATGTCTGAGCAGTCACTGGCTTTCTCTAACACTCAATTTCTTCACCTAGGAGCTGGAACTCACACACACACACACACACGCGCGCGCGCGCACGTACGCTGTCTCTCTCTCTCTCTCTCTCTCTCTCTCTCTCACCCTCTCTCTCACACACACACACACACACACACACACACACACATACACACACACACACACATCCTGAGGATTTGGGGGAAGGTTATATGAGAGTATGTATGTATGTATGTATGTATGTATGTATGTATAGTTGCTATAGAATATCAACTACAGGCATGGAAGGAATGTTTAGGGATTCTTACACAGCCCTGTGGGACTAGAGAATGAAGTTTAGATGAAGAGAACACTCCCAAAGTTCCTTTAATGCTCAGGAAAGAGCTCCAACTTGGTGCAACCCTTGGGGCAAACACCCTGTGTTTGGGAAGCCAGACGACATGATCACGTGCATTCATTCTACGGCGGGGTAAGGAGACGAGGAGCAGGAAATTTCTGCTGTGAAAACCACCTCTGCTGGGAAAGCAGAATAATGTTTATATTTTGTGGGTCATTTTGAATATTGTTACATTTATGAGTCATAGATTTCTTCTCCTGTGTGTTTTAAGAGTTTCTGCTTTACTAGGTCTGAGTTTTATGTTTAAAACATTGTTCTATTTTGAAGTTGACTTGCTAGGAGCATGCTACCCTGTAAAGCTGGGTCCGCAGGCATCTGCACAGCAAAAGAGGCAAGAAACCTACAGCATTTCCTTCCACACGCCTCTTTCATGGCGCCCAGGTGGCCTCAACTTCTCTTTGTGCCTTGGGGCAAGGGCTTGGGGCATAAGTTTGGGTGGTAGTCACAAATTCATGCCCTTTGGAGAAAAAAAAAACAAGCTCCTGATGAAAATGTTAAATCATGAATTTGGATGGATAGCCTTCAAATGCAAAAGATAGGTTAATAGGAATCAAAGAATATATTAAAATACATTTTTGTAATAGGGACAGACAGAAACAACATTTGGTTTTGATTTCATGCAGAGCATCAGCCACCAGAATAAAACAAAAAAAAAAGCAGACAACAGGGTACCTCTTGAGTAGTTGCAGATCTGAAAGCTGAACTGTAATGTTTAACTGAATATCTTAAGGTTGGATTATGTGCAAAAAGAATTGCAAAGGAACAGAAGGCTCAACTTTTAGGCAAACCTTGTACTTTTGTGCCCTCTGGTGGTAGTTTGGAGAATTAACCTATCCTCATAGAATTAAGAAAACCCTAGAGGAAAGTAGCTAAGGAGAGCTAGGGTACCTCCGAGACCCTGAGGGTCTTTCCTGCTCTTCCTTCGTCCAGTTAAAGGCAGAAAAGAGCTAGCTGGCTTTAGAGATTCTGCAAACCGCTTTCAAGAATGCAAAAGAACCATTGGTTTGGAAGCATAGATGGATGGTTCCACTGATCACTTGAATATGTTTTTGGACCCTTTTCTAACATGGGCTTGTCAGGCTCAGAATGGAAGCCTGAGTTTCCATCTCTCTCGAAGGACTCACGTACCAGACACAGGTGACACTGAGCGTCAGCAGCTGTGAGAGTTGGATCCTTAGCAAACAGTCTCCTTGGGACTGGGGATATTTGGGGAACCAGCAGACGGCTATCAACATGCCATAAAACGATGATGCTACCGTTTCACATGGAATTTGCAAGCTGCTCAAAATCAAATTGCACTGGCAGAGCAAGTAACTTTGCTGTAAAATTTTAACTCCATAGTCACAGGTAGATAAAACCTCCAAACTAGAAGAGCATCTGCTCATAGAGACTGAAATCGTCTGTTTTCTCATGTTTACCTTTCAGCATTAGGTTAGTCCCGGAATTAGATGTAGTTCATAAACCCAGGTCTGCTGAGCACCGCAGAGGGGTTTTTATTTCTTCTGCACATGTGGCTGGACCTGGATACCCAGTTACGAGACGACTTCTAACACACCCCTTAGAGAAGACTGAGCCTTTGGCTTTTATGTGAGTGTAGACATGATTTCCAGATCGTTTGGCAGTCCTGTTATGAGAATTAAATGGATCGAGATGCCTCTAAATGTTCACTATAGTTTTATTTACACCCAGCGACTACCCAAGTATGTGATACTTCTAAATACCCTTCAGTTTTTCACAGACAGAAGCTTGCTTTCTCTAGGCAGACGATTCCTTGTAACAAGTGAGTTCAGACGCTGCGCCGAAGTGAATTTAATAGCCTGGAGATCCCGTTTCACTTTCCGAGATCCCATAAACTGCCTTCTTTGTGCCATTCTGCTTCCTGTCCTCCACGAGGCTGATGCAGAAATACAGCTGCTGTGTGGGAACACTTCAGAGTTCAGTTTCTCAAACCACAGGCCAGGGAAGGGCGGTTATGAGGCTCTGTTTCTCTTCCTTCCAAAATAGTACCCAAGGCCCTTCTGACCTTGCCTCCTTCTACCTCTGAGCCGTAAGCCTACTGGGGAGTAAGTTTATCCTACTTCCTTTTGTCGTAATTATTTTTAGTTGCGGAGGGTATAAATATGTATCCTGGGAGAGGTTAGAGTTCTCTCGAGGGGCCTGCTAGGTACAATTTATGTCTTTTTAAAAATCTATTCATATAATTATAAATGTTTATAACATTTCTAACATTTATGTTTCTATAAATGTTATACGGATCTATGTAATTACAGATTTGTAATAAAATTACAAACCTGTGTAAGTAAATTTTTTATGAAATGTTATAATATTTATGATTGTAAATATATACATCTCTGCATGGTCTTAGGAGGTTAGCATCCGCTGACTCTCACAGTCTAGGGTCTACAGAAAACCGTATCACTCTGATGTTTATACTTTAATACACTTTATTTCAACCCTACCCCCAAATGGCATAGAGAGTTAGTTATTCAGTTGGCTTAATAGAAACAAGCAAGCGTTGGGGCACCTGGGTGGCTCAGCTGGTTAAGCGTCCAACTCTTGGTTTGGGCTAAGGTCATAATCTCATGGTTCACGAGTTCAAACCCCGCCTTGGGTTCTGTGCTGACAGTGCAAAGCCTGCTTGGAATTCTCTCTCTCTTTCCCTCTGTCTCTGCCCCTCTCCCGTGCTCGCTCACTCTCTCTCTCAAAATACATAAACTTATGAAAATTTAAGAAGCAAGCAATGGGGGGCACCTGGGTGGCTCAGCCGGTTAAGCGTCCAACTTTGGCTCAGGTCATGATCTCACGGTTCATGGGTTCGAGCCCTGCATTGGGCTCTGTGCTGACACCTCAGAGTCTGGAGCCTGCTTTGGATTCTACGCCTCCCTCTCTCTGCTCCCCCTCTGCTGCGCTCTGTCTTTCAAAAATGAATAAACATTAGAAAAATTTTTAAAGAAAGAAGCAACTTTTATATAGGTATAGAGTTACTCAAATGCCAGGGACTAACAAATACACCGCCTGTTCTACTGGACAGAAGAAAGTGAAAACACGTTCCACCTTCTGATGCCACTTCTTCCCCTTGGCTTGAGGAAACTGAGGCAGGACATGCTGCCTGGGAAGCAAACCCAGGGAGGGACACCATCACAACAGGTGCCTTCGTGGCTCCCCTGTCCTTCCTCCTCAAGTCCGCACTGTAATTTGCATGAACGAAATGTCTCTTTTGCCTCTCGTTTCAGTGGTTCCCCTTCGGAAGTTCATGGTGTACAAAAATAAGTTGTTTTTCATAAGAACGGGATGAACTAGGGATTCCTCACAGCTGGTACCCATCACAGGCCCAGTCCTTCCCCTGGCCTGGAGATCACAAGCACAGCCGTGGAGAACTACCAAACCCAAGTAGTTCTCATTAAAAAAAAAAAAAAAAAAAAAAAAAAAAAAGGCAACAGAAAGATCAGGCAAGAATTATTAGATGTTTTTTAGGCTTCATATTTCCTGGGTTGTTTTTGTTTGTCTTGCTCTTGAGGTTTGGGGTTTGGGGTTTTTTTGTGCGTTTTAAGGTGCGCTTTGGTCTGACCTACTTCGTCTTTGAGCACAGAAGTACTCAGAAGTGTGAATAGTTGCAATACGGAATCCTGGGTCTTAGCCTAAATGCAAATCCTATATTTCTATATTCTCTAATTCTATTTACTCTCGAAAATATCTGTACAGTAACAATAGAGGATTACTCGAGATTCTTCAGTTTCAAAAGCTGAAGCAATTGGGACACCTTTTCAAGGTATATGTCCCTTTGGTACTTTCTAAGTATCTGGAGAGGAAAGAGGCCATTCTTGCCTTAGGGTGGTCTTTAAGAGTCTTATCATTGATTAATATTTTCAACCAAACTTTTTAACCTACATGGAGTTTAATGCTAACAATTCTATTTCCCAAGAGCCCCTTGAGCAAAGTATAAGAGATAATATTACGTGTGTTCAATCACACCAAGAATTCAGCAGAAGTCAGGGAAGCTAGACATAAAAGGCAAATGGTAGCCTATCTATTTAAAAGTGAAACAAAAAAAGGGAAACGGAAGGAGAGAAGCCCGTTCCCCTGTGGGACTTTGTTTCCATGGTGAGCTTTTCTATAAGGAATACTTCCTGTGTTCACACAAGAGGGAAACGGCTCATCGAACGTTTACGTGTTCGTATGAATGGATTTTCAGCACGGAGGCTTTAATTAGCCATGTGCAACACATTTACAAGCTTACAAGAATTGGAAAAGTCATGGGAAAACACAGTAAAGAAATGAACTGGAAAGAATGACAATGATTTGGACAATTAGAAAATGTAATCAGACGGTATTTTCCTTCAGATTACCAACTGCCTGCATAAGCCTTCAATAATCCTTTGAGTTTAAAATGTCTTGACTCATGACCTGGAACAGGACCGGGCATGACCAAGGAGGGAGGATAAATATTAATGAGAAATAATCCCAACGTCTCACTTTATATATTCACGTGTTCTTCTCCCCCAGTTAGCTTCTTTTTTCCAGGGTTCCTCACCAACGACTGGTTGCTCTCACTCCCCTACTAGTGCTCAGAACAGTGAGACCGAGGCCCATTGGAGGAAGGGAGGTAAAACCCAAGTGACTCCCTCGCCAGCTAGTGGGGGGTCGAATAACGGAGAAGTGGCTGAAAAACACGCAGCCCTCTCACTTGTTACTTTTTGTTGGTCTCCCAAGTGAGTTGATACGTGAAAACTCAGGGCCCAAAGAAATGGCTGCTTTTGCCCCTCTTTACTGTGAAATAGTGGGCGCATTTCTGATCACCCCCAAGGGAAAATGATGCTTTGCATCTGGAAATACTGCAAATGACAGGGGGAAGGAGAAAAAACAAAACAAGATAGACATATTTCCCACTTTTCTGAAGTCATTGAATGGATTCCCTTGGAGAGAAGGCAAGGTTCAAAGTCGGAAGGTCATCTTTAAGTCCTATGTCTCCAAATCACATGTTTTTGTAAACAGATAAGAATAAAGTTCCTTTTCCTGGGATCCCTTCCAGTAACCAGATTAAAAAAGTAACACTGGCTTCTCCAAACTACAGAGGACAGTCTGGAAGCCTGGCTCTCGCGTTCAGGGTCTTCTAGGATGTGGGCCCCAGCTCGTGCAGCTCCATTGCTGGGCCAGCTGTTTCCTGACTGGCTTCAGTGGCTTTCTGAAGGCAGATGTCATCCTCACAGTGGCATACGTGCCCTTCTGAGAGCGGTCTGCATTTTACTTACACCTTTTGTTTTGTTCATTTTTAGGCTTTTTGTGATTCACTTGTAGAACTAGTCACTTACACTGCTTCCTGCCTCTGAACGAACTACGTCGTATCCATTTTGGACACCCTCCTTTCTCCCAGACTTCGCCTATGTCCACCCTAGAGTAGGGCAAAAGTTGATTGAGCAGACTTAGACTAATTTCATATCTGTCAGGCGTCTTATGATCACAGAGCACAGCCTGAACCTAGGATACTAATTCCACAGCATCGAAATGGGCAGATTGGTTCTTGACCACGGACACCCCTCTAACTGCCTCCTAAAGCAGACGTGGGCACCAACTCCGTGAGTGTGAGATGCCACCCCAGTGGCTCGTGGGGACAGCCTCTTTTCTGCAGGCACCAGCTTGACTTATATCTCTCTCCTTGAAGATGAACCCTTCGCGAAATGAGGAGAGATGCAATTGAGACCAGTTTCAGGGGTACAAGAAATGGTAACATGTTTTTGTGAATCGGCTGTTTGCTGAGATCCTCTGTCAAGGTCACTGGTCTCCCTTGTCGGGAGTAAATCCAGCTTCTCTGCCAGGCACACGAGGCCCTCTGTGAGCGGGCGGCAAACTACATATTTTTTTTCATTGCTGCCCTCCACGACTTTCCTGGTTCTGTGGGAGTCGGGTCCTTTCACCCTTTTGTGTCCAATGCTTCCCCGAGTATTCTTAGAATGTTCTTCTTCCTTTGTCCAATTGCCAAACTCCCAGCCATTCCTACACAAGTATCTCTTCCATCATGTGATGACGGGGGAGGTGAATGAAGTGCCCTGGGTGACCAGATGTTTAGAGCTTGCTGCCAGGAAGGAAGTGTTGCTGGAGCAGTGACCTGAATGTGTCCAGGGAGCATTGCCCTGCTCTGCGGGTAGGAGTACGGTATCTACAGAAGCCTGGGGAGGAGAGTGTTCTTGGCATATTTCAAGACCACCAAGGAGGCCAACAGGCCTGGAGCCCAGTGAGCCAGCAGGAGGTGGGAGAGAGGGCAGGGTCAGGACATATGGAACCTGATAGACCTTGGTGGGGATTTTTAATTATATTATAAATGCTGAATCCTTTGAAGAGTTAAGAGTAGGAACGTGACCTGGACTGATTAGTGATTTGTAAGGGTCACTTTGACTCTTTGTAGAGGACAAAGGGAATGTTCTAGAATGGAAACAGACAAGCCTATTAAGAGGCTAATGTAGACATCCAGGTCAGAGATGAAGGTGGCTTACAAAATGATGGTGGCAGTGGAGGAGAGAAGTTATTGGCTTGGGGCCATTTTTTGAAGGAGAATTGACCATATTTGCAGGTAAATTAATACGGGTTGAGGAAAAGGGAAGAATCAAGGAAGACTTTACGGTTTGGTCTGATTGGGGGGGTAATGATGCTGTTTACTGGAGCGTCTGTGGACCGGCAGAGGGCGGGGTGGTGGTGGTGTGGGCAGGCATCAGAAGTTAGGTTTGGGTAGATTTTAAATGATCCCCCACAAGCTAGGGAGACACATGTGGCATCTCCATCACTACCCACAACGCGTTTGATGATCTTCCTTTGTAACTTGATTATTGTACAGTCATGGCAGGCAAGTCCTAACCTGGGACCACTCTACGCTTGTAAAATCCCATCTAAATGAAATATCACTTCAGAGATTGTGATAATTTGTTCCTCTTCACCCTGAGAAAGACCCACCCCCGTTCCCCTCCTTCACCATTAGACTGAAGTTCTGGTTTTATTTCCAGTCCCCGACACCCACGGGCATCTGTGTTTCCGGAATGAATGGAGTCCCACGTACAACTTGATGAGAGGCCCTATTCTTTACGACAGAACACTTCACCATAGTTGTCGTTACTGTTGCCCCTAAGGGGGGGAAAGCTGATATACCTGTGAAAGCAAATCTCCTAAAACTAGGCGCTATTCCTGGTTGCTAAGCGCATCTTTCTTCCATCCTTCCTGCGTATCGCTCACGTTGTCACAGGAAGGAGGAGAAATCATGTCTCTCATGCTGTTCATTTATATTCGCCGGCCCTGCACTCCTTTGCTACTTTGGTTCATAGGAGAGCGTTAAGGAACTGGGGCAGAGGATTGAGGACGGGGATACATCACAGGAAGACAGTCCACTTTAAAATGGTTACACAGAGGGTTATTTAGCACGTTTCCATTGTGTGAAACAGTTCAGAATGAATAGACAAGGGGCGCCTAGGTGGCTCAGTTGGTTGAGCATCCAACTCTTGGTTTCAGCTCAGGTCATGATCTCACAACTCGTGAGTTCGAGCCCCACGTTGGGCTGTGTGCTGACAGCTCAGAGCCTGGAGCCTGCTCCCGATTCTGGGTCTCCCTCCCTCTCTGCCCCTCCCCAACCCGTGCTCTGTCTCTTGCAAAATAAATAAACTTAAGAAGAAAAGGATGAAGAGACAAAATCCAATGCACATAATATTCATTAATGAAACTTCAAACATAAACTTGAACATAAAACTTGATCACTACTAGGAATCAGCCGTCGTAATCCTTATGTCCCAGGCCCCCACAGTAGGCACAGGGGCAGAGTGGCATTCTCTACAGTGTGGCCTCTGTCCTCAGAGTCTGAAATGCAGTGTAAAATGTACATAGCAAGACTAATGCCAGGCCACTGATGAGGACACTAAAAATAATAGGAACGCACAGGAAGCGGGGACTAGCTAGAAGGGAGGATTAAGGAATAGGAGTTGGGTCCAGAGAGTAGAACGTAAGAAAAGGCAGAGAGAGAGCAGTCAGGGGCGTGAAAATAGTGTGGCTGGTGGGGTGTGCACAGGAATGTGTAGGCTGCAAGGGAGATACAAATTTGACTTGATCATTTTTCCCCAAATCCCACCCATCCAACTTTTGTCACTGTTGTGCAGAGTTTCTCTTTCACAAACCTCATGACATCTTGACTTGATTTCAATAACTGGACCTGAGCACTCAGTTTGAGTCTTAATTATGTGGTTTTTTGTAATATTCTTCAGCGGCTTGTATACATATTTTATCTACAAGGTTATAACCAACTTGGAAATAGTGATGGCAGGGTGCCTGGGTGGCTCAGTCGGTTAAGCATTCTACTCTTGACATCGGCTCAGGTCATGATCTTGCAGTTCATGAGTTCCAGCCCCATATTGGGCTCTGTGCTAACAGCATGGAGCCTGCTTGGGATTCTCTCTCTTCCCCTCCCTCTCTTACTCATGCTCACACACTCTCTCTCCCCCTCTCAAAATAAATAAACAAAACTTAAGAAAGAAACAAATTTGTGTTGAAATGATCACAGGAAGGACTGAAATAAGTGGGTTGTAACACCTAGTTTTCGGGGTTTGTTTGCTTTGCTGGTTCACTTAAGGGAGCACTCTAGGAATCATTCGTTTCTTTGTAAACTGGGAGATTATTACTGACAGAATTACTAAACCCCTGAAATTTAAAGAATATAAATTTAAGTTTCCGAGTAATCTGCTGTAACAAATTACTAAAAATGGGAGGCTCAGAACCGCAGAAACTTATTCTGTCATCATGCTGGAGGCTAGAATTTGGAAATCCAGGCATTGGCATAGTTGTGCTCCCTCTGAACACTCTGGGAAAGGCACCTTCCAGTAGTCCGGCTTCTGAAATCCTTGGTGTTCCTTGGCTGGTAGCCACATTGTTCACATTTCTGCTTCTATCCTAATACGGCTGTGTTTCCTCTGTGAGTGCCTGTTTTCACACACTTCTTCTAAGTGCACTCGTCATCGATGTCGAGCCCCTACCTAATCCAGTATCACCTCCTCCTAACAAATTGCCATCTGAAAAGACGCTATTTCCAATTAAGGTCACACTTGGAGGTTCTGGGCGGAAGTAAATTTGGGGCACACTGTTCAACCCGATACACTGGTAACCAGACTCTGAAGATGGCCTCCAGTGAGGCCTCAGCCTCCGGTAATCACTTGCTTTCATCACCTCCTTCCACACTCAAACCCTGTGTGGCCTGGGATCAATAAAATACAGAGGAGGTGACGTTGTGTGACAGCTGATGCTTGGCTACAGAAGACAGTGTGGCTTCGACTCTGTTCCCTCTGGGATGAGATCACCTCCATGCAGCCTCTGAAGAGGCCCACATGGAAAGGAAATTATGCCTCCTTCCAGCAGCTTGCACCAACTTGCCGACCGTCCAGTGAGCCACCTTGGCCCGGGGGCCTCGCACCCCACTGACGCCTTCAGATGACTCTAGCCCCAGCCGACGTCTTACCTGCGTCCTCACGACAGACTCAAGACAAAACCCTGCACATGAGCCACTCCACACCCACGGTAACTCTGGGCCCAAAAATGTTTAAAACGGTAAATTGAATCAGGCCATTAAGTTTGAGGGTAGTTTGTTATACAGCATCAGAAAACGAATGCGTATTTTGACTCCTGGAATTTGGTGCTGCTACAACAGAACCTAAAATGTGGGGGGAAATTGGAATAGGGAGGTGGGCAGAAGCTGGAAGGACTTGAGACTTTGAAGAGAGGTCCACAGGAGTCTGACAGCCATGGAGGAGGACGCTGCCCTTAAGGGCTTAGAGAAAAGTGAGGGCAGTGTTGTCCCCAAAGGCAGTGTCAGAACGTTGAGTGACACCGTCCCCTGTGGTGACACAAAAAGTAGAAAATGCCCCTACTCAACTGGGTAATCTGGCTGAGGAGTAGCTTCCCAGCAAAATGTTGGGGATCCAGCTTGGTTTCTTCTCGCTGCTTATGATATGAGAGAAATAACATCAAATAAAGGAATGTCAAACCAACCAGCCATTGTTGGTTTGAATAATGGGTAACCTCCCTGGAAGGCAAGTGATGGTAAATTTAAGAAGCATCTTCCAGGGGCGCCTGGGGGGCTCAGTCAGTTAAGTGTCTGACTTCAGCTCAGGTCATGATCTCATGGTTCACAAGATTGAGCCCCATGTGGGGCTCTGTGCTGGGAGCCTGGAACCTGCTTCGGATTCTGTGTCTCCCTCTCTCTCTGCCCCTCCCCGACTCGTGTTTTGTGTATGTCTCTCACTCACTCTCTCCCTCTCTGAAAAATAAATTAAAAAAAAAAATTTTTTTTTAAAGAAGAAGAAGAAGCATCTTCCAGGCAAAAATGAAATTGCGGGCCCTGTCAGGAAAACATCATGTCCATGCAGAGTTAAAATTATGGCCGTGACATATTTTGTTAGGGTCTCAGAACAGAGAAGTCTTCAGTCAGATGGTGGGTGAAAAGCTGAAGGGTCTTTGCAGCTCCACAGCCTTCCCGGAAGCCAACGGTTGAGAAGAGCTTGTGTCAAAGGGATTTGCGGCTGTGTCTTTTTGTAATGGAACCAAGTCCGGGAGAAGACACGGGAGACCCACGGAGTTTTGAAGGGGGTTGTACGGCGTGAACGTCACCAGCTTGGACTGAAAGCCACAGAGTCAGCACAAAACAAAGAGTCGTCTGAACCCTCAAACTTCCTCAAGCAGGAAGGGGAAAAGTCTTCAACTTCAAAATTGGGCACGCCTCCCCAGAATAGGAAGTATGGCTCAGACGAAAGCAGCAGCAACCCAGAAGGTCAAGGCAAAGCTGCAGAGAATTCATTCCAGGCCTTCAGCGCTCAGTAAGGCCCTGCCATCCTGTGTCCTGCTATGGCCCTGAGAGTGGAGGTTTTAGACGCGGGGGGGCGGGTAGATCAGCTGTCTCTGTAATGCGTCCGTGCCCTCGTGTAATGCCCTCTTTCAGGGAATTATCACTGCTCGTGTGACCAGGATACTGTAGAAGTAATCCCAGCACGATATCGTGGCCTCCGCCTTTCCCTCTGCCATTGCTTTGGCAGGAAAGGCCAGTCACCAGATCCCGGGGACACTTGGGCAACTTGTGGGAAAGCTCACCCGGAGAGCAGCTGGGGCCTCCTGCCAACAAGGAGCACCAGCTGGCCGGCTGTGTGACTCAGCCGCCTTGGAACTGGATCGATTCTCCTCAGGCTCCGGATGACCACAGCCTCCCATGACATCTTGACAAGAGACCCTGACACCCAACTGCTAAGCTGCGCTCAGCTCCTCACTTGCAGGCCCTGTAAGATGACAAAGGTTTATTGTTGGTTCAAGCCAGTACGTTTGGGGATCACACACTATGCGGCGTTCAATCCCTAACCTAGAAGCCTTATTAAAGTCGAATGGGAAAGCGCGCTGAGTTCCAATAAATTGTATTCAAAAAATAAATCAACCCACCTTTCTTGTTTATTTTGTTTCCCCACTACTTAATATTAAAGTTCAGGTTATTTGCATAGCAACATTGTACTCAATTTTATGCGTATAAAGCCTAAAAATAGGAATTTTTATTAAATATAACTTTAAAAGGAGAGTCTAAAGGTGAGTGCTGTGTGTTAAGTTGTGTTCATTTGTAAGCAGGACGAGTGTTCACATAGGTATTCACTAACTCAGTGAAGAAATTAACAAACGAGAACCCATAATATTAGATATTTTCCGTTCGATTCGCACACAAAAGGACGAGGTAATAAATTGGTCTAAATGAGGCCTTTTACAAATCAAAGAATGTTTATCCGATGTCTACCATAAGCTTTATATTTCTAAATGTCATAAATGCGAAGTAAGACATAGTTTCTTCCTTAAAAGAGTCGTCTTTTTTTCTCATTAGAAAGCAAAAGGCTAGCGGACAGTGAAACATTCTGCAGTTAAGGTAGACATCTGCGCTCTCGAGCTAAGTACTTTCCAAATGCTGGAGAAAGAAAACCAGAGCAGAGTCAGTCGGCTGTGTGTTTGCGAACAGGTGGGACGGTTAGATAAGTGTCCCTTTACGTAGGTGGGATTTGGGACTCTGAGGGCAGAGGTGAGAATATTCAGTCACCAGCTTCTGTCCGGCTCCCAGAGACCAGGGACGCCTGGTCTCCCAGGAAACAGTCCCCGGTGTTCCCATAGAGCCATCCCTCTGATGACTCACAAGCCAGCACACCGGCAAGGTGACCCCTTTCAAGGAGCCGGCCTCGTGTGCCCGCGGGAGCAGCCCCTCTATGCACAGCGAGCTTGCTTCCGTCAGCTCCTGTTGTTCGGGGCTCCGCACGGGTCATCTGTGAAGAACGGGGCCCAGAGAGAAATAGTTTCTTCTCCCCACGATGCCGTAAAACAAAAGTCATCCCGTAACCCCTCCTTCAACCTCACTGTAATAACACGAGTTGCGCCTAGATTCATGGTGTTTGTTTTCCAGTACCTTCCATATCCTTGTAAGTAATTTTTCATACAATTATTCACTCTTGAAAACACGAAATAGAAGGGGGGCTGTGGGACTCTCTAGGTAGGTGAGCAGGTGGGCGTCTAAAGCCATGAGTAGTTAAGAATCAGAGAGGGACTCAGAGTCAGGCTCCCTGTGTAAAACCCCGTTGGACTTCCTACTCCACGTGACCTTGGAGAGCCGGCAATCACTGCTTTAGCTTCCTCAGAAAGGGTTGTTCCTGTGGGAATGGAAGGACAGTAAGTAAAGGGTCTGGAATAGTCACCATCCCCCAGGAAGCATTCATTAAGGAAAATGGCGGTTTGTGTTTCCTGCGGTCGATGGGAAAGCACGTTGCCGTGGACGACTGCTGCAGTGCACCCCACTGTCTGGGCATCCGACAAGCCCCCCTGCCCTGTAGTCCACCCGCCCAAGCACTCCATGCTGGGGAGCGCTGGAGTGTAGCCGGCGGTCGCTGGTCTGGACCTCCTCCAGCCTTTCCCTGTGCCACACGTCACCCCAAAAAGTCTTCCGTCTTCCGCGCCATCAATCTTTGCCTCTTTCTCATCGCTGGAAGTCAACCAAACACCCTTGATTCCCTTTTATAAATGAGTATGATGTACATATAAAGAGAGCGTCTCCAATCTCTCGCCTCCTGGTCTCTCGCGAGCCTTTCAGCCCCACCTCCAAGGTCACACCGGTGACCTCCACAGGTTAACTTCCCTGGTTGAGTCTCCTTTCTCATCTCATGTGACACACGCGGCTGACCGCTTCCTTTCCTTGAAGCGTGTCCTTCCCTGGGCTCCCAGAACCCCATGCTCTGCTGGTGTTCTTTTTTTTTTTTTTTTTTTAATGTTTATTTATTTATTTTGAGAGGGAGACAGAGAACGTGAGTGGGGGAGGAGCGGAGAGAGAGAATCCCATGCAGCCTCCGCACTGTTGCTGCAAAGCCTGACGTGGGGCTCAAACTCACGAACGATGAGGTCGTGACCTGAGCCAAAATCAAGGGTCCAACGCTGAACCGACTGAGGCTCCCAGACAGACGCCCCTCTGCTGCTGTTCTTTGTCCCTCACCCGTCATACCTTCTTCGCTCCTAGTCTCTGACCTCGCTGTCGCCGTGCTACCGGGCTCGGTCCCTGATCTGTTCTCCGTCTGTACTTCCATCCTGGGTGACCTGGGCTCGTCCCACAGCTTTCTGTACCTCTGCGTGCAGGCGACTGCCAGAGCCACCCTTCCAGCCCAGGTGTGTCTTGTGAGCTTCAGACGGCGGCAGCCTAAACTTGACAAAGCCACTCGGCTAAGTATTACGACCTGCGGCGTCGAACTGTCGAAACCAGACTCCCACTCTTCCTCCAAGCCTGCTTTTCTTAGGGCTTTCCTTGTTTCGCTCAACAGAAACTCTATGCTTGTTCTTGAGAGTGAGAACTTCAGAACCTCCCCCCTTCCTCCTTCTGTTGCTCGAACCTCACATCCATCTCACCACAAATCACACGGGCTGTCCCTTCAGTACACATTCCTGAAACAACTCTTTGGCCTTACCCGCTCTGTCCAAGCCACATCTGCTCTTGCCCGGATTCTGGCACAACGTGGACCTCCCCCACATTTTCCCTCTGCCCTCCTGTGTCTGCTTTCTAGCAGCACACTGTTTAGGGGTGCCTGGGGGGCTCAGTCGGTTAGGAGTCCGACTTCGGCTCAGGTCATGATCTCACGGTTTGTGGGTTCCAGCCCCGCGTCGGGCTCTGTGCTGAACGCTTGCTCGGAGCCTGGAGCCTGCCTCGGATTCTGTGTCCCCTCCTTCTCTCTGCCCCTCCCCTGCTCGCACGCTGTCTCTCAAAAATAAATAAATGTGAACAGAAATAAATAAACAAAAGCACGCTCCGCGAGGCCTGCTTGTTCAGATCCGGGCGTGTCTGCAGGTCTGTAGGCGATTTGCTCCCCTCCCCTCAGACCTTCACTAAAGTGCCTCCCTCCCCAATCCCTTTGTCCTGTGCTGGGGCACTTCCTCGCCTACGTTTTCTCCGTGCTTTTACCACAAATCAACATACTGCAAACACACTTGTGTCTTTGTCGTTCTCCACCAGTGTGTAAGGTCCAGGAGCCTGGGTTCATTTTGTTATGTTTGTGGGGCTTGGGGGTACATTTTGTCCACTACTGGATCTCCAGCATCTATCACAGGGCCTGGCATACGCTTGTTTTTATTGGCAATTTGCAAAAAGTAGTTGATGGTGTCAGAGAACTGGCTGATTCTGCTCAAAACCGGAAATTGGAATTCTATTTTGCTTATAACGCTCAGGTGACTTGAAGTGTCTAAAACAGCTTAAGGGTTTTTATTTCACCCGATCAACTTGGTCCAGTTATTTGCCTTAGTCTGTCAAATGCCTTTGAGCAGAACCGGCCTGCATAATTCATCAGTCTCAGGAGAGTTAGTTAGATTAGTAAATGCTAAAAAAAGATTACAGAATTTTCCCGGCATCAGCCTGTCCCTCACAGCAAGATGATTCTGTTACTAAGCTGGGGGGTAACTGTGGTCACTCCCGGCCCCTTGGTTTCCTTCATAGACCACGCAGAGCAAAGGTGATCTCTTACCAACCTTGAAAATGGACTTTGTGGTTTGGGTCGATTGAAGTATAATTTTCATGCTGAAAAGTAATGACTCAAAGGTGTGTGTCATCACCAGACATGGAATGGGTCTGACCTGCACGCATCCCTCAGGGCTTGGAGTCATCTGGAGAGGTGGCCAAGTCCCCGATCATAGGGTGTCCCAGTGACCGTCATTTTCACTTCACAGAGACCCCAGAGGAAGGATGGAAAAAAAGAAACAACAACAAAAGCAAAAACACTTCTCCCTCTTTCAGGACCGTTAGATCTCTTTTATACGTCATATAAATTAGGTCACAATCTATGGGGGGAAACTCTTACGAATCGGGTCAGCGAGGCAGGCACAGTCGAACTTGAGGCTGATTGGGAATTCCTGTGAAGGTAGAAAGAAGTCTCACGAGTAATACTGACAGGGAGCTATTGGTTACCTAACAAACATGTCGTGGTGACAGTAGCATCTAAGAGTCTTGGTTTTTCCCTTGAGGGAATGCATTTCGTACAAAGCGTATTCAGTTCAGAAATGGTACATGCGGGGTACGAATGGAAGACGTTTTCTCCCAAGAAGGAGCTCCATATGTTTAGCAATATCTAAAGACATAAGTGACAGAAATCTGTCGTGCAGAGGCCACAAAGCATGTGGTGTGACCTGGCAGGTGACGAGGTGACACAGAGGTGTCCCCCACACCCCCTTCCCTTCTTGGTGACGTAGCACACTGCACGTGCCCGGTTACATTATTGATTGTTTTCCTGTGGGTAGCGAGTGAGAGATTGTCTCGCAAGCAATGAGCCCAATGACGATTGTCATATTACTTCTTAACTTTATGTTTCTAATTTCAGACATCCCTCCCCTTCCAGAGGAAGTCAGCCTTGCCATAGCTTCCATGTCCTGTTTTTGCCACAAAACTCACATGTTCACTTTCTGTTAGAAAAATCTAGGGGCGCCTGGGTGGCACAGTCGGTTAAGCGTCCGACTTCAGCCAGGTCACGATCTCACGGTCCGGGAGTTCGAGCCCCGCGTCGGGCTCTGGGCTGATGGCTCAGAGCCTGGAGCCTGTTTCCGATTCTGTGTCTCCCTCTCTCTCTGCCCCTCCCCCGTTCATGCTCTGTCTCTCTCTGTCCCAAAAATAAATAAACGTTGAAAAAAAAATTTTTTAAAGAAAAATCTAAAGCAGGTGTTTTATAATTGCTCGGGATTTGGAATTCTTTAAAGGCAAGTGAATTCGAAGTTCAAGTGCCAGGCAGGTTCAGTTGAAGTCCTAATCCCCGTGACATTTTCCTGATAACAAGAAAATCTCTCTTTTGTCATGCGACGGTAGCTCTCACTTGATCCTCGGGGCCATAATGCACTCTCGCTCTCATTCACTGGGTTTAAAATCCAAAAACAATCTACTTTCTTTCGAAATCCAATCAAAATCCAAATAAAAATTACTTTCGGATTTGGATTTGGGTTTTCGACAGTAAAAGACGTGAAGAGATAGCAGCTAAACCAGGAATTTAAGCCACTGCACCGCTGATCCCAGGAGCAATTTGTCTGGAAGGAGGGAACCTGAGCTAAAGAAAAGGGAAGTTTTGCTCTTAAACAACGTGGGGATGTCTTTTGACTCAGAAGCCGTACTTTTGTCCATTTGTCCCAGCCAGGCAAACGCTGCTCAAAAAAAAGATCCAATCGAGCTTGAGAATGATGGGCTTACCTTGTAAGTTCTTCTGCTTGTTTCCTGCTGGGCAGTGCACCTGGCAAGAGTGTCCCCTGTATGGCCTGAGATGCCAGGACAGGGCATAGGGAGGGACTCGACCGTGGCAGACACGGAATGACAGTAGGAACGTGCAGTGACAGTGCCTTTCTTTCCATGTCTTAGCTTGTCCCTGAGTGTCCGTGTCTAGAAGGCTGTGGACCCTAGTCAGCATTTGTGCAGTGTAGACCAGGTCCTCACATCAGCAGCACGGGGCGGGACCGGACCCTCTGTTAGGTTTGCCGGCCCAGGGAGCTAGCACCGAGTGGGTTCCATAGCCGTGTTGTGCCAGTTTCACCTCAAAAAACATTAGCCACGGACCCGTATTTCTCCCACTGACCTAAGACCTCCCCGTGTGATGGTAACTGCCCTGTATGTTAACGGTATAGCCCATAGACTCGTATGACATGATGAAGCCCTGCAAATATGCTCTGTTTTCTAAAAAAGAAAATGCATCCGCGTGCTATTTTTTTCATCTGTTGTTATTTGTCAGTGAAGCGATAAAGAAGGAATTTTCCCCCTCTTCTTTTTTATTTTATCTTCACAACTCACCTCTGGGAATGTTCCCCTCATAAACGTTACTCAGTAGGATAAAGACATTCTAAATCTCGTAAGGTCTTTATCAAAGGAGTGTTTATAATTGTTTACCAAAGGCAAGAAAGTGCATGATTTGCAATTTAGCTGCCCCTACTAAAGACACACTTAGAAGTCTCTGGTCCGGAATGAGGCATCTGCAGTGCCTAGCGTTGCCTACATGTTCCTGAAGGAACCAGTGAGGTCCTCTGTTCCTTTGGGACGTGGCCACGTCTTTGTCCTGTTTCCTAATGAACTGCCCTCAGTGTGGCTTGAAGGAAGTGACTCATAGGGAGTAAGCCCCAGGAAAATGGGAGAGGGGTCTGCTTGCAGGATTGGGTCACTGAGCAGCTTTCAGGCAACTCTGATTTTGGCAACAAATCATCCTCCGAGAGGACGCCCTCAGACTTTTCCGTGAATGCCTCTCGAGACTCTGTTTCAGGCATTTCCAGGCTCGGGGTTATGATGGTCCTCGTGTGACTCGGTATCTATTGCCTGACTGTGGCTAAGAGCACGGTGACGTATCGTCTGTCTCCCATAAGCTCAGGGAATAGTGGCTGAAGCCACGTGACGATGTTGTGCTTTTCTTTTGTCCGTGTGACAGCTCACGAGTTCCACACTCTCTAAGAGTAACGCCTGATAGAATTAAAAGCTTATTAAATTTCAATTTCAAAAGGAGACCCTCACATACTCCCCTTTTTACAGGGGTCATAGGATGGACTGCAGAAATCTCATGCTTCATGCACCGCATCCCCCATCACTTGATAGCACCGGATTATGTCCAAGATGGTTCCGAAATTCAAACATGAAAACACAGCACACGTTGCATTTTGGAGCAGCCATGCAAAGCGTTACCAGGGTCTTCTGGGAGCACCATAAACCACCAATTAGAGTATTTTGGATGAAGGAGTTGAAAATTAGGGAAAGGAACACAACATCAACTTCATGGCGTAGTTGCATATTCCTCTGTTTCTAAATTAATGTTATCCCTGTATAGGAACATCCCATTTATCTCTGGTTTGCTGGACACACAACTCTACTTAATCCAGATCCTAGCCGAGGGGAAAAACAGCAACTGAGAGACGCAAACATCGATAGATGGGAAAATCGGGCAGTTAGGAATTACGAAAAGTAGGCACCCAGTAAAAACACATGAAAGGTACAGATCATCTTACTGTTATTGATTGCTTACTATTCTATCTCACAGGCATTATCTCATTTATTATTTACCCTAGCCCGGTGGAGTTAGTTTGGCCAGCGTAGCCATTAAACCGTCAAAGCTGGGGCACAGAGGGATCCTGAAGCTGGTTCCAACTCATGTAGGCAGTGCACAGGAGAGCTAGGATTTGATCAAGGCAGACTGCCTCCAGAGACTATGTTTTAGTTATTTTGTATTATTGCCTCCTTAGGTAGTCACTGATGGCATGGATATGTTATAGACTGTTATGGGCACAATTCTAGCCAGTTTGGCTATCTGGCTTTTAGCGACAGAGAGTAAGTGTATCTGGGCCAGAAATGGGAGGTAAGACAGTCTCCCTGACTCTATCGAGAGATACTACTTAAAACCTGAGCAACTAATAATGAGTATTATATGACAGAAGTGTTATTGAGGTCATCTTAAGTATAGCTGGCGGCACGGTCATTGATTATTCAGAATGATGGCCTGGGATCGTCCCGTGAACCCTGTACTATGTTCAACAAATTATGCTTTAAATGATTTGGAAGAAGGTAATCCATTCTAGAAATAGTGATTCCCTAGTAAGCTTTGTTTCTAATGGGTGAGAGATCCATATGGTAATCAGAAAGGATAAACTTGAATAATATGCACGATGTGCTTCTCCATGGAACACTCCATCCCTAGGTGGGGCTAGATGATTGGGACATCACTAGTAAAGAACTAGCCATCCTTACCAGTATGTTCCATAGAGATCCCTGATGTCGAGAATTACCTGCTTAGCCTACTTTCCCTAAAACTTCAACGGCTGAAGAATCTTTTGCTTGCCAGAAGATTCTTGACCCACCGTGGTGCTAGGTAACACACATCATGTGTTCTGTCACCTAAGAAAGCGCTCTCCAAACAAATTGCCTAGCAATACTCTAAACTGTTGTAGTAAGAACAGATGGTAATAGAATCCCACTTGCTGTATATAAACGTATTCTAGACAGACATGATAAGGCCTGCAACCGTGATGTTATCAGCCCGAGACCCGCAGCTGCAATAATTCCTATTTCTGTTCATTTTTTCTTTTTACATCGTTGCTTTCCAATTAGCAAGCAACACTCTAGACTTTAACAATCAGGCTGATGAAACTGTTTCAAATCTCGGATCTTCCAAGAACCATCGATCTTAGCCTCTTCCCAGCTTCATGCGTAGGCCGGAATACAATTCCGAAATTAAAAACACAGTCCACTTTGGGCAAGCTGAGTAATCCAAGTTGCAGTCGGGGGCATCCTGTGGTCTGTGTGGCACTTTGGTTCTGCCCACTGCAGCAAGAAAGGCCTGTGGGAATCTTGTTTCTGAAACGGTTATCAGTGTAGCAGTGGGTGTCTGGGCGTATCTGCTTCTTAAAACCCAAAACTCCACAGAGTGACTATCTATCACCTAGTTCCTATTATGTTTCTTAGGTGGCATCTTTGTGCAAATAGTACCATAGTACAATTCCATTCCTGTTGAAATATCCTTTGTAGGGGCGCCTGGCTGGCCCCGTCAGTTGAGCATCTGACTCTTGGTTTCATCTCACGTCATGATCTCACAATTCGCGAGATTGAGCCCGGTGTCGGGCTCTGTGTTGACGGTGTGGGACCTGCTTGGGATTCTGTCTCTCTCCCTCTCTCTCTGCCCCTCCCCTGCTTGCTCTCTCTCTGTCTCTCAAAAATAAACAAATAGGGGCGCCTGGGTGGCGCAGTCGGTTAAGCGGCCGACTTCAGCCAGGTCACGATCTCGCGGTCCGTGAGTTCGAGCCCCGCGTCGGGCTCTGGGCTGATGGCTCGGAGCCTGGAGCCTGTTTCTGATTCTGTGTCTCCCTCTCTCTCTGCCCCTCCCCCGTTCATGCTCTGTCTCTCTCTGTCCCAAAAAAATAAATAAAAACGTTAAAAAAAAAAAAAATAAAATAAAAAAAAAAAAATAAACAAATAAACCTGAAAAAGAAATATCCTTTGTAGTTCAGTAAAAATAATCGCTGTTAAAAATAATATGATTTCCTCAACTTTATTTTACTTCATATTTTATATATATTTCTTAATGTTTTATTTATTTATTTATTTTGAGAGAGAGAGAGAAAGAGTGGGAGAGAGGCAGAGAGAGAGAGAGAGAGAGAGAGAGAGAGAGAGAGAGAGGAAGACAGAGGGTTGGAAACAGGCTCTGTGCTGACAGCAGAGAGCCCGATGCGGGGCTCAAACTCACAAACTGTGAGATCGTGACCCAGCTGAAGTCAGATATGTAACCAACCAAACCACCCAGCGCCCTATATTTTATATATTTGCAGTGAGGTCTTGTTGTCTTTTTCCTATGCCTGGCCAAATAATGCAAAAGTGCTACAGACATGAATAGATATGTAACTCCTTCAGTTTCTCATCTGGAAAGAGAGCCCCCTCTTGCAGCCCTGCCTCATTGGGTCCCCTGACTGCCTTCCAGGTCACTTCAGTGGACACAGGTGCCAAGACATAGGACAAGTTTCTGAGGATCTCCTCTCCCCAGTTCAGCACTTGCCTCTCCCGAAGGGGCTGAAGAAAGGTTTTGTGCCCTTTCTCTGCAGTTATGTTATGTCTGCAAAGCCAGAGGAGCGTAAATCACACTGAGAACCCAGTCAGGTGCTGTGAGTTCTCTGAAAGCATCGGATGGACCTCCAGCGTCCCCACCACATGCCTGGTAGAGGGCAGCAACAAGTCGAGACTGTGCCGTCATCACAAACCGCTTGTGTTCTATTGCACAAGCTCTTGCGAACCCAGATTAATCCACCAAGGCCATGTAACCCTGGTGGTTAGGAACCGCTAAAAGTTAATAACTTGGATGAGGAAAGGGAGGTCACAGAAAGAGAATTGAGAATAGGATGGAGACAAAAGGTCATCCCTATCCATGGAAAATCTGTAAAGAAAAGGAGGCCACACGTGGGGGGAAAAAAAAAAACACAACACATTCGCTAGCTGTTACATAATACAAAGAATAACCATAATAGGTCTGAATGGCCCTCCCAATTTTCTTCATTTTATCCTTATTATTTACCAGTCATTTGAAAAGGGAGAAAAGGACTTAGTGCTATTCAGTAGGCCTTATTCACGCCTAGAGTCAGGAGGTTTATGAAGCGGTAAGATAAATGCATCATTTTTATTATACGTACACAGAAAAAAGTACTCGTAACCTAATTTGGGGAGAATTCACTTAATATTCTAACGGAATCACTCATCTCTGCAGCCTCTTAGTCCATAGTCCTCTTTTAAAAGCCATTGTTACAAGCGCAGAAAAATTACCAGTATGTGTTAGCCCCGAAGTGAAGGTCAGCTGAAGTGTCATAACAGTATTTATTTAAATCGGCGGTCCAACCGAAATGAAACGTGACGGCAAATTAGTTCTGAACTTCCACGAGAAAGGCAATGTGTACTCAGAGAAACAATTATGGCATTAATTTGCTATCGTTGTAGGTAAGAAAAGAAGCAGGCATTTGAGGGTCTTGAGTTCTTCCCTCGTTACCATTCTCTCTCCACTCCTGTGATTTGTGTAAAAATGTGTGGGAAAGCACCAGTTTCTACTATTGTAGCTACAGGTGCAAATCCTAAGCAGTGTATTGTATTGTGACCCTTTTGCATGACTGTGCAGAAGGCTTGGTAGTGTGGAAATGTGTGATGCCTTTATGAACTTGCCTGATCTTGAGGGGGACACATTTCTAAGGTAAAAATGATGGAGCTCGCTGATCCAGCTCATTTTGCATTTGTGGGTTCCTCTAATGACGTGCCGTGTTAAGCAAGTACAGAATGCCCGTCTGAGCCAGCCGATCGAGGTTTGCGTCGTCAGCGATAAGCCCTATCAATAGCAGGTCTCCTTGATATCACACTTCACTTCCTCCAGAAAAACTCAGAATGCCAGCCAAATCATGAGAAAATATCGTATGCATTCTCAAAGATCATTAGAGACTAACTATTTAGAACTTGGGACACGTTCCCATGATATCCGTATACAATGTGACAGGTGTCCACCACACGCGTATAAAGTTGACACTACAAGTTCCTTAAAACTTAAGTGTTGGGGCGCCTGGGTGGCGCAGTCGGTTGAGCGGCCGACTTCAGCCAGGTCACGATCTCACATCTCACGGTCCGTGAGTTTGAGCCCCGCGTCGGGCTCTGGGCTGATGGCTCAGAGCCTGGAGCCTGTTTCCGATTCTGTGTCTCCCTCTCTCTCTGCCCCTCCCCCGTTCATGCTCTGTCTCTCTCTGTCCCAAAAATAAATAAAAAACGTTGAAAAAAAAAATTAAAAAAAAAAAAAAAAAAAAAAAAAAAAAACTTAAGTGTTGTTGGGGCGCCTGGGTGGCGCAGTCGGTTAAGCGTCCGACTTCAGCCAGGTCACGATCTCGCGGTCCGGGAGTTCGAGCCCCGCGTCGGGCTCTGGGCTGATGGCTCAGAGCCTGGAGCCTGTTTCCGATTCTGTGTCTCCCTCTCTCTCTGCCCCTCCCCCGTTCATGCTCTGTCTCTCTCTGTCCCAAAAATAAATAAACGTTGAAAAAAAAAAAAATTTAAAAAAAAAAAAAAACTTTCGTGTTGTGACCAGAGTTGGTAACTCCTGGGCCGCGCAACAGAGAAATGAGGCAGGACTAAAAATCAAAGGCACAGGCAAGGTTTCTTGGGGGTTCCCGCTCAAGTGGAAAGGAGGCGCGGCACCGACAGCGAAGCGTTAAGAGGCCCTGCTCATAGAGAGGAAGTTGGCACTCGGGTAGGTACCTACTCAGGTCCGGCATGCTAATGAGGGAAAGGGGGAAAAAATGCTCCATCCTGATTGGTTGGAAGGGCCTTCCTCTGATTGGTTGATACTGGCAGACAACTCCAGCTCATTGGTGCTTTCTGGAGCCAGGTCCTCGGTTTTATAGTCCCCGAGCTCCTGTATGGGGCCAAACCGTGGCTGCTTCCTGGGTCGGCTGTGGGAGAGAAGGGGCTGAACAATAACAGCCCACGGAAAGTGGCCCAGGTACGCAGTGTTTTGCACTTGGGGCTTGTTCCTGTCTCCCTGTCTCCATATGATCATCACCTTGGTAATTAACATCTCTGTAGACTTACCTATACATTTGTTTTAATGTTTGTTTATTTTTGAGAGAGAAAGAGTGCGAGCGGGGGCGGGGCAGAGAGAGAGCACACACACAGAATCCAAAGCAGGCTCTGGGCTCTGAGCTCAAACCCACGAAACATGAGATCATGACCTGAGCCGAAGTCGGCCGCTTAACCAACTGAGCCACCACGGCGCCCCTGTATAGACTTACCTATAAAATTCATTTTAAAATATTGTTGCCTGGCTCCATATCCCAAGATTTTATCAACTCTGTTTTTAACTCAGCCATAATTCTGATAGGAATCCTGGATGGGAGGGAGCCTCAGGTTTATTACAGTCCATGGTGCAGTGCATTCGTAGTTCTGTTTTGGACGTGGAGACGTACCTTTGCTGTCTGCTATCTCGGAGGTGCATTGGGGGTCTCCTGTTTGCGCCGTTTGCATAACCAGAAGCTGAGAGCAAGACGCCCTTAAATGAAAGGCTCTGGTAGTATTTCCTGAAATAGGAGCTTCGGGAGATAGGGATTGGAGGTGGGCTGGGGAAGAGGACCCCAAAGGAGGTAAAGGGAAGCCATGGATACCTGGGCTTTCTGCAAAGTGTCCATCTCAGACATTTGGGATTCCAGAACCATCAAGCTGCAAGTGAGCCTCATAGACCTGTCTAGTGCAAACCCTTCGTTTTGCCGAAAAGAGACAGTCTTGCTCAAGTTAGTGCCGGACCGATCCCTGGCCACTTCCTTTATTGTATGTATCCCTGGAACCCTGGGAGGGTGGCATTGGCGGCAGTCTTCCTGCCACACACTGCATTTTACTGTCTTTACATTCTTTGGCCCACCGTGATCATGACCATGTGGCCCCTGTCCCTTAAGTTCACACAGAATCCTTCAGGGACCAAGGGAAACATATGAATGGGAGTACACAGCAAAGGTTCGGAGTTCAGAAGTAAAATCTGCCCCCTGGTGTTTATTTGAGCCCTAATCCTTCTGTGCCCGGCTGAGTCTTCCCACTGATTGCTTTAAGATTATGATGGAGATTGATTTTAAAGTTAAGATCAAACTCCCCCTTATTTCTTTCGATGTTTTCACCCATATATTGAGCATGACCTATAAGAAAAGTCTTGGGGTAGAAAAGAGATTTTTCTATCTCGGGGGAAATCTTGGGCCGTCTTTTGCTTAGAACCGTAGGCCATGGCAAACAGAGTCCCCAGGTAGATGGAATGCATTCTGCCATACTGGGCATTTTCTCAGGGGGCAACAGGATGAGGGATGAGGGTACTTCCCAGAGGCCTGAGTTACTGGAAGAGAGAGGCAGGAGGGGTGGTCATTTTCGCCGATTTTGTTTCCCCTGCACCTCACCTCCCCACCTTGGGAAGCTATGATGTGCCATCTGGACCACCCTGGTCTACAGTCAGAAACAAAAGACTGGGGCAGAGATTCTAACATGTGGTTGTAGGAGAGCAGAAGGAAATCACTTTGCACTGAGATGAGAGAGAACTTCCACAAACAACTAGCCCCTGATGGCCGTCCATTTACAGGAAGGAAATACCTATTCTGGCACAAATAAAGCTGGGTTTGCGTGCCTGCCTTTGTTGGCAATCATCTGTATTTTCTAAAGCAAAATAATAATCATGGATATGTTAATTAACTTTCTGTTGTAGAGAAACAGCACTGGCGGAAAAATCAATTCCTTTCTTCCCATTTTTTTCATGGCAATATATATTTATTTAGGTCTTTATTTTAGAAAAAGAAAATTCATCTCAGACTATGTGAAGACGATTTCGCTTTAACTAAAAATCCTTATTGGCCAGCACATTTCGAGCCAACAGTGGGTAGCATATCCTCATTCATCTTTGGTAAATACTACTCCGATGTTTGAATGTTTAAAAAATTATCTTTTAGGCATTAACATTCACTCACTCTGGATCCTTTTATTTAACTGGGGCTCATCCTTGCATTGCCACATCGTAGGCAGAAGGCATAAGAGCTTAACTACAGGAGTCACACTCTGGATGCAAATGTGTAATAAAATACCGTATTATTTAAATATACTTCAAGTTTTATGTTTGCCTTTGTTTTTCCAATATCAGAATATTACAAAAACTGCAGACACAGAATCGGATTGTAAAAAGACAACAAGTCCAAACACCTGGCCCGTATGCCTGAGTCTTTGTGACCTTGGCTAAATCACTTAGCGTCTGTGGGCTTAGTTTGTTTTTTTAGTTTTTAAAAAGGCAGAGGTTGGGTTAGGTGAGCTCCCAATAACGTTGATCCAGATTTTGAACCACCGTTAGTATCGTCAAACTCTTAGATAAAAGTATCTGTAAGGTTGGGCGATTCTCTATTATCTTGTTTAAAAGGAAATTCAGTTTTTTGGAGCGGGTATAAATATGCCTTGATGTGAGACTCTCACAAGGGTTCTAGCCCTATTTCTGCTGTTTAATTACTGACACCAACCACTTATCAACCACTGGTCCACCCCCTGGCAAATAGAAGTAAAAAATATTTGTTATCCCATCTCCACAGAGAATCGAGGAGGATAAATTAAATGAGAGAAATTTAGAGTCCTTGCAAGAAAGCCTCAATAGAGACTATTTGCATTACTATCATTCTTCTTATGCAGCAGATATGAGAAATGCAATTTTCCTGTGTATTCCTGTTGGCTGTATCTCCTCAAGGAAATGTGTTTGAAAAATAAGTGGAACTATTTAAGGACCAGAGTACTCAAAGAAAAAAAAAAGTCTGTGTTCCTGAAAACCACAATTTTTGAAATCTAGAGAGCAAACTAATGTTATCTCAGATTCCCTGAAGACAAGATTACACTTTCTGGAGAAAATTGACATAATGAAATACTTGATATTCATTAAATTACTTTTAAATTTTTTAGTTCTTTTAAGTTTTTGCCTCTACCGCTGACGGAATACTGACTCTACCAGCAACCTTACCTATATGCCTTACGGCCACATGCATGAGAAAACACCCCTTTTGTTTAGAATTTTGGGAATAGGGTTTCTTATGTTGACAGGGATTCTTGTAAAATGGTTATTTGAAAAACATGATTCTTTCAACAAGAAATAACTCCCTGTTCAAACCTGAAGCTATAAAATGGCCCAGTCTGTTTTCTAATGAAGTCAAAACATGGCAATATATATTTATTATTGGAATATATTTTCCATTTTTAAAGTTTAGTTTATCAAGGAGACTTTTAATAAAGAATTGAATTAATAAGAGATGATTGGTGGCTTGATTATAGATTTAAGAAAGACTATTCATTTTTTATTTGGGTGGCTAAGCTTATTTAACTCCAAACATTTGAGAATCAGGGGAATAAGGACAGGTACCTACTAACTGTTTTTACATATACAAATATAGCACTATAGTACAAGCTCAAACCACGTTTATTTTAAATGTGCAATGTACGGGGTGCCTGGGTGGCTCGGTCAGTTAAGCATCTGACTTCGGCTCAGGTCATGATCTCACAGTCCGTGAGTTGGAGCCCCGTGTGTGTGCTGACCGCTCAGAGCCTGGAGCCTGTTTCAGATTCTGTGTCTCCCTCTCTCTCTGCCCCTCCCCTGTTCATGGTCTGTCTCTCTCTGTCTCAAAAATAAATAAACGTTAAAAAAAAAATTTTAATGTGCAATGTTGTTCGTCCAGTTTCCAATTCCACTTTCTCTCTATAAAGTGACTTTTCTGGCTAAATTTCTATTTATTTTATCAGACCTATAAATTACTCAGTGAACCAAGCTTTCTGAAATCAGGAACTATTTCTGCCTAAATTCTGCACACCAAATTAAGTGTTTATTGAGTAGACGACCAGCATCATATCTTGGGTATACCATAGACCAGGTATACGTTTGTGCTTAAGGCTCACTTTCTGAAAGTTCTTCTCTTATCTGAAACCTTCTTTAAAAGCGTTTTAATTATTTCTGTAGGTATTTATAGATTGCAATGCTCTTGGATCACATAAATCTTTTTTAAAAATGATTCCTAGGCATGTATCTGGACATTTAAGTAAAGATTCGGACACACTATAAAATTCACTCTTATTAAGTGTGTATTGGTTGATACTCCTAGAAAGGCCTAAATGTTGAAGAAATCAGGTCTTGGAAATACAAAGTCATTGGCAGAGCTGGAACCACGAGTCATTAACTTTTGTCGGTATGCCAGGATGCTCTCCTGTTATTTTTAAGGCCGAAGTAGACACTGTCTGATTGAATCTCATCTTACCTAGTGAAGTTATGGAATGAGAAACGTAGTCCTAGGTGAGAGTCTGGGTGTTTGCTGAAACATTTCATTTTTATAGGTTTCCCAAGATGTAAGAAAATGAAACTCAACAAGAAACAAAATATACCCAATAGCCGTTGAGCTCAGGCAAAGCCTTGGCAACTAATTTGCATGTGGATTCGAAGACACTAAGACTTTCTTTGTTTTTTCTTGGAGACTCTTAGAGCAGACTTCTGAAGCAATGTGGGTTATAGATGGGTGGAGCTAAGGCAGAGAGGGCCACATTAGCCTTTTGTTCTGCAGGCTCTTAATTACTGGCTTTTGTAACCCATCCAGAACTATCGTTATGTTCCTTTGAATCCTAGAGGCTTACTTTAAAAATGCACATAATATTGTCTGCTGAGCTATTACTGTTGTTCTAATAACAAGATGATGACAAAATTTTAAATTCCATACATTTTTGTACTGGGTAGAATCCTCATACGTGGTTTCTGAGAGAGAGAGAGAGAGAGAGAGAGAGAGAGAGAGAGAGAGAGAGAGAGGGAGGGAGGGAGGGAAGGAGAGGGAGAGAGAGGGAGAGAGGGAGGAGAGAAGGAGGGAGATTGATTTACTTCTTCATAATGACAGTCAGTCATAAGGTGTAGAACCCAATTCTGTTGTTTTGAGATGATGACAGGATTGATTCATGAATATAAGGCAACAATGGGAAAACAAATGTGGTAAATGCTGGGGGACACTGGATTCTTACTCCATGGCTTTGTGGAAGCTGGTAATACCAGAAGAGATGGAGAAATGAAGATGGTTATTGTCTATTTCCTAAGGAAAGTGAACATAATATCATAAAAGTATGTAGCTTTATATATAGAGAGAGAGGTTGAGATTCTTCTCGGACCGTTCTGTTTCTAGACTGTGCTTCTGTGCCTTGGTCTCATCATTTTTACACCTGCTGCTTTACATTTTCATTGTTTTTGGAACTTCTTGGTGTATAGGTAGAAATGAAAAGAAGAGGTGAACATGTAGACAACTGTGTCCCTCGTTATCAGTTCTTTTTTTTTTTTTTTTTTAAGAAAAAGTTTAGTATTTCACCATTTAAAGAGTACCCTGTACAGATTAGCAGTTGTGAATTCTAATCACCCAGAGCCCCAGCTAAAGAACATGGTCAGGACTGTTTGAGAAATGATATGTTATCTCTGTCTCCTTCACCCAACACAACTTATTGTATATACAATTCATTGTATAGTTATTTTTGTGTTGTAGGGTTTTGTAAGCTCCCTGACACATGCAAAAAAGACATGTCGCTATTTGCACTTTTCTGAGAAGAGAACCCATAGATTTCACCCCATACTAAAATAATGCTAACAATCTCCTTTTGAAAAAATAGTTTCTCAACCTGAGTTGAGAACCAGTAGAAAAGAGACTTCGTATACCTTTGTAGATTTTAAGCAACTAAACGTGGAGAACTTTGTGTCTTACTGATATGAATTTCCCCCTAGCATCTGGCCGTTGTCCCTTTCATAAGCACTACGGCACAGATGAATTTTAGAATTGCACAGGGGTGCGTGGGTGGCTCAGTCGGTTGAGCGACTGACTTCAGCTCAGGTCATGATCTCACAGTTTGTGAGTTCGAGCCCCACGTCGGGCTCTGTGGTAACAGCTAGGAACCTGGAGCCTGCTTCAGATTCTGTGTCTCCCTCTCTCTCTGCCCCTTCCCCACTCCTGCTCTGTCTCTCTCTCTGTCTCCGAAATAAAGATTTAAAAAAAAAAAAATTTTAATGATTAAAAAAAAATGAATTGCACAAAGCTTGGCCTTGTTCCTTGGACCTGTATCCCATTAAGAACTTGGGTTCTACGCCGACTTCCTTCAGGCAAAAGAAGTTTAGTTAATAGAACAACAACCATTGATTTAACCAATTTAGTCTCCTTTCCCACTAAAACTTTTACCAATTCATTAACAAGCAGAACAGAGTTGATGGATTCAAATTATCTTCAGATAATCTGAGTAAAAAGAAAGAATGAAAATGTCTCTCCAAGTTATGAGCAAGAGGAGTTGCCTGAAGAAGCTAAGTCATCTGTAGTTTAACTTTCTTATACGGGTTCCTTCTAGTGGTGATTTCCACATTAAAAAAGAAGTTATTAATCCAAAAAGTTATTCAAAAAAGAAAAGTAGACAGGGTCTCTGTGATGCAGATGTAACTCTTGTCCATAAAGAGTAATCTGAATGAAAAATAAATACATATAGAATATTAAGCAACTAATATTCCCTTGGTGGGAAAGAAAAAAAAAAAAAAAACCACTGTGATGGCATTCCCACTTTGTTTGGCCTCCCTGAGAATCAGAACCTGGCATGAATAGAATGGAATAGAACATCAGGAGTATATTATCCAAAGGCCCCTCAAAATGTATCTCACCAACCACCAGATAAAAATCACCCTACTAGGTAGTATTTTAACAAGTCACCAAGCAATATTGGCAAAGTAATTAGCAAAGATGAACAAAGTATGATGACAGTGACAGTGTTGCCAATCTCTTTTCATTAAAACATGAAATATTTGGGGCGCCTGGGTGGCGCAGTCGGTTAAGTGTCCGACTTCAGCCAGGTCACGATCTCGCGGTCCGGGAGTTCGAGCCCCGCGTTGGGCTCTGGGCTGATGGCTCGGAGCCTGGAGCCTGTTTCCGATTCTGTGTCTCCCTCTCTCTCTGCCCCTCCCCCGTTCATGCTCTGTCTCTCTCTGTCCCAAAAATAAATAAACGTTGAAAAAAAAATTTAAAAAAAAAATAAATAAAATAAAACATGAAATATTTTATGTAATGGTAGTTGTGCTTACAGTGTGTGGAACAGTGTATGTTTAAGTGGATTGTGATGGCTACAGAGAAAATATCTGCTATTTAACATGAGATGTAATACGTCCATCCCATTAATGAAAATACCATCCATAATTAATCAAATAGTAAGCATAAAGTCAAGAGGATTTTGCTGTAGAAATTTCAACACAAAATAGCCACCTATGACTTCTGCATTCTCCGTGTGTGTGTGTGTGTGTGTGTGTGTGTGTGTGTGTGTGTTTTAGCAACATTGCCTTTTTTTTTTTTTTTTTCAAGCTGTGTTAGCCATTACAGAACTAGTGGTCATTTCAAAGGGTCTAGGGTCCAAGGGCAGGAGGCCAGACCACGTTGTGAGAGGCCCCAACACTCTTGGCACGAACACATCCCCCTGAGACTCATCAGGCAGCCACTGATGTCCCAGGACCATTTTAACCCACCCCAAAATGTTTCTATGGTTTCTGCAGTTCCTGAGGCTTCTCGGTTGGACCTATAACCCTCTACCCTTGCTGTGAATCAGAATCGCTGAGGGAGCTTGAAAAAAATACAGATATTTGGGTCCTGTTTGCAAAGATTTCAGAATCACTCGGTGTGTGGTGGGACTCAGATGAAATGGTTCCTGACGTATGCCCAGGAGGTTCCAACAAAGGGCTGAAGTTCACATGCGTAGATGTGTCACCAGCCTAACTTTACAGAGCCCAAGTGTAAGAGTCCAAAAGTATCTTAAGGAGCTGTGAGAACACCACACTGTAAATATATAAAATGTTATCAAAATAGCCTGAGTTTACCCTCTTCATATCTGAGTTTCTCAATCCAGCAGGCACATAGGATATTATTCAAAAACAGTCTCCTTAAGAATCTGACTATCTGGCCCGCCAGGAAATGCTTGACCACATAGAAACTGTCACAGGGTCTGATCCCAACAGATGTCCTTGGAAAGCACCTGTTGAAGTGAACTCTGCCCTTTAAATGGGATGGAGTTTTAATTTTCCAGAAGTAGTGGGCCCGTTGGAATGCTAGAAATGCCCATTTGCTGCTTATGTCCATTCTAGTAAACCACCTCCTGAACTGTGAAGCTAATCTCCTGGTTGTGTCGATAATGAGAGAAGTCTACAGATGCCCTCAGGATTGGCCAGCTGCCTCGTCTATAGGGGTTTATTAGAGGGAGCTGAGTTCATGTAACCAGCCGGTCGTGAAAACCAGGTTGTCTCGAGAGTCTGTCAAGAATTGTTCGAATCTGGGACTGTGGCGGTAGATTGGAGAACGTTAAAATGTCACCTAGAAACCTCACCTTCCTCCCAAGTGGAGAGTCTAATGTGTGTTCGATTACAAGGGAGGAGCTAAAGTGTTACACGGCTTGATGCCAAACACGCCTTCGGGTGGCTGTGTCCAAAACCTGACAGAAACGAGCAGTGCCCGTGTCCCCGTCCCAAAGGTGTATCATCATGTCTATGTATAGCGTGGACCGAGCCAGGGACCGCCCGGCCGAAGGTCACGGGTTACGCATAGCTGTGCAAATACTTGATTACTGAGACAGCTGTATCACTCCCTGACCTGACATCAGTGAGACATTAATGACATGACTGTTACGCCTTCCTGCCCTTTCTAAAAATAGTAGGGCCTCTGACAAGAAGATATTTTGAGCGTCTCGTCAGGGGAAGCCTATCCTGGCCGCTCGCATGGGTCAGATCAGCACGGGGCACAGTTAGACTTTGGGAGCACAGCCCTCGCTTCTCCTAAAGATAAAGGCCCTGGGACTCCCGGCTCAGAAGCCGTGGGTACACATAAACGGAGGAGGACACTTTTTAGGAATGTGAATGGGCTTCCGAAACCCTCCGTTTCGGACATTCGCACCCCCGTCCTCAGCTTTTCGGATCTGTTTTCATAAACCCCGGCTGTGATGTCGCTCCAGGGACCTCGGTGATCTTGCCGCTTTCAGTGGATACTAACGGGAGCCGCTGGCAGCCTGTGGATAAGGGCGACTAATGAGAAACTGCCGTCCCCCAGCGGGACGGCCAAAACCAAACCCAGCAAAACCAAAAATCCCCAAGCAAAACCAAAAAAGAACCGCCCCAGCCATCCGTGCTCACAGGAAGACGCGCAGGAAAGCACTGCGATGTGACTTTGGTCTGGTAATCGGATTTATCGGTCACATGACTGGCAGGCACCAGGTACCTGGTCCCATTCTCCTCTGACCCACAAGTGCAAATCTTGGTTACTTTGCACCACTGGGACCAAAACATTATGATGGTGAGGACACAGAGACTCTAAAAGCAAAGATGGAATCTGAGCAGGTAAACCCTGTGCCACAGGCCTGTCAACCCGGGGCGGTCGTGTGTGGTTCTCGTGTTTGCACCTCTAAGAAATTTCCGTTTTTTCGCATCAAAAAATCCAGATACGAAGCCGAAGCCGCTTTCTTCGCCAACCTGAAGCTGTCTGACTTCAACATCATCGACACCCTTGGAGTCGGGGGCTTCGGACGAGTGGAGCTGGTAGGTGACTCTTCTTTATGTGCTCTTGAGAGCCCCTCTCCCTCCTGTATCTGTGCTCCTCGATTAAGACCTCTCTCTGCTCTGCTCTCTCCTCGTTAAGTATGATCGTTCCCGAATCGCGACCATACGCTTTCGTGTCAGTCCGTCCGAGTAGCCAGCAGTTACCGTGAGCTGTATATGATGTAGACTAGCAGTGAAATCATCAATCCACTTCTTTAGAAAATCGTCTTCCTAGGAAATGAGAGGTAAACACGTTAACATAACGAGGAGCCATAAAGTGCTTTCTATCCAGCTGATACTCTCTGGCCTCTACTTCCTTAGTTCTGAACGGGGCTCACCAACTTAGTCATGTGCCCTAACACATGTACACACACACACATATATACGTATATACGCATATACGTATATACGTATATATGTTATATATAGATATATACATAATATAACACGTATATATGTTTCATTTCCTTTATGTATATTTAAATTTACATTTTAGGGGCGCCTGGGTGGCGCAGTCGGTTAAGTGTCTGACTTCAGCCAGGTCACGATCTCGCGGTCCGGGAGTTCGAGCCCCGCGTCAGGCTCTGGGCTGATGGCTCAGAGCCTGGAACCTGTTTCCGATTCTGTGTCTCCCTCTCTCTCTGCCCCTCCCCCGTTCATGCTCCATCTCTCTCTGTCCCAAAAATAAATAAACGTTGAAAAAAAAAATTTAAATTTACATTTTAATTATTGTAGCTAGGGTGCGTGATTAAGTGAGTGAGCACTGTTCGCAACTAAGGAAGGAAATAAATGAGTCAAATCTATTTATCCTCTATTTATCATCTATCTGATTAAAGATCTTTACCAGTGCTTTAAGACTTTAAAAATCACATAAATGATGTAGTAATTCTGTGATTCTGGATTTTCAAGCACCTAGTCAGGTTATAGGGACTGTGTTTAATATAATCATATTAGATAACACGGTTTGAATATTTCACACCCATTCATGTCATACAGGTAAGTGTCAGGGTGATGAGGACACATTGGTGCAAGGTTGTTCGTTAAACACGTTGAGTGAATGTGGCGTGAACCGAATGAAAGCGTACTCTGTTGTGCCTTTGAAATACGCATTTAAGAACTGATGTATTACAACATAAACTGGAAAAAAAATGTATTCTGGTGACTGAGTTGCTGCATTCCAAGACTGTGTGGGTAGAAACCCTATTTGGGAGGCAGATTCATTTTCACCTCCCTGCTGCATGGAGGCGTCCCTGATACCAGAAACCAGTACAGTATGTTAGGAACTCCCTGTAGAGTGCAGTAAACAGTTCCTGTTGCCATCAGGGGACTAGAAATCCCCTTCCATCAAAGTAGACTGAGCCAGTGCTGTCTCCGATGTTTGTCCATTTGTGCCGTAGTTGGGATTTCTGGCTTTGACAGGCAGGAAAAAATGGTATTTACCTAAACATTAGACAAGACAACTTTGGAACCATAGTGTATTTCATTGAACTTGCGCTATGCTTCCGTTAACACTGGTTGGAGACACCATAGTTATACGGCTTCTGATTTGACTGCTGATTCATAGTGAGATTTTAGGTTACAGGAATACAAATTAAGGGCCCGGGAAAACTTGTTTTTCTGAATTCTGCCAGTTAACGTGGTCTTAGTTTTCTTTTTTCAAGAACTTTGATTTTGCGACGAAATATAACTGTTCGTAGAGCTAGTGAAGATTTATTACCGGTGTTCTATTTTACTGGGGGTGTTGGGACGTATAAACAGGTCAGGGGGTAGAGCTCCCTGCCAGGAAGAGCTTATGGTCTGGTGTGTTTATTTACTGAGCTGCGCATGTCTCAACCCCTTTTTGAATGAGGCACTATAAAGGACAGAATTCCTAGAATTTGATTTTCTGACTTGTAGTTTCTTAAATATATTTTTTCAAAGACCGTGGACAAATTGTTGTTTTCGTTAACATTTACATTACAAATGTGTGGCCTCCTGGAGGTCTGAGAATTTCAAGTTGGGGACCTTAAGTTACCAGTGAGATATTTTAGGAAATATAGGAGTTTACTTAGGATGTTTCAAATACTGAAAATTGTTCATAGACACTGAAACCCACTTTATGCTAAACAATTGAATGCCAAGCTGACAATAGAAAACCTCTAGAAAGCTCCGTCAAAAATGTTTGAGGAAGCACAACTAACCAGAAAATTAGAGATGGTACACACACACACACACACACACAATATGTATCCCAGGAGAGACAGTCAAGTGTAGTTCAGTCTAATTTTCTTCTCCTCCTGGATAATTACATTTTACTCTTCTACACAGATGTTTATAGGCTAATGAACGCCATAACCTCAGGAATTAATTTGAGTTGGAGCCCAGTTTATAAAAACATTAGATATGCCCGTAAATGATAAATCCCTAATAGGCCCCGAGGCACAACCACATATATTACAAAAGAGGCACATGTTTTTAACCTCTGAAGCGACATGACGATCTTGTGTCATTTTGCACTTCCCCCCAAAAATACCGTAGGAGCATCTGAATACCCAGACTGTCTTGACTGTTCAGTGTGGCCTGGCCTTGCAGGTGATCCCTGTTGCCCTACCATCCACTGCCTCCTCCCTGCCTGGTAATACTAGTTATTGTGTGTGGAACATATTCTTCGCTGTGATTTTTCATTTTTTACACATACTCAGTGAAGCCAGAATTTGAGGAGTGTGGCCTCAACACTCTGACTGTAATTACACGTACTGTGGTCCTAGCGTGTGGTGAATCACCGTGAACCATGGCTCAGGAGACAGTAGTGAATCTTTCGAGCAGTACCCACACCATTCATAGTTCAGAGGAGGAGAAGGCAGAGCCCAGTTCTGCTGTGATGATAGAACTCTCCACTCTCTCCTGAGAATGACGTATGCAAGAAAATTCTATCACTCTCATAGAGCAAAAAGGGTAAGCGATAGCACCTTCACATGGATTCATGTCACGTACGTATGTGCTCAGTACTGTACCAAGTGTATAAAGTGGATATCTTGAACCTACCAATCCTTAGTTCAGCAATGATGTTGATCAGGTAAATAACAAGATAAAAAATATACCACATTACACTTTAATTTCATAATAATATTTTTAAAAATTTTCCCAGGTATAGATTGTAAGAATGTAAACTCTTAGGTTGAGTGTAAAGAATTAAATTTGAGTTTTTGAACGCCATTTCCCGGTAGAACTAAGTTAGGAGTTTTCTTATTTGACACACGGATTAGGTTTGTGTTATTTTGCATAGTGACGCTCTTCAGAGCCTTCTTAGCATTTCTTCATTTTTATTTTTTACATCAATTTAGGTGAGTTTAGATGCAGGAGGATATTTCCGGCAGGAGAATTGCTAAATAGTTGACTGCCAGTGTTTGTAGAGGAGAACGTAATTTTGCCACAAAACAGAACTCAGCTATTTGTTCAGTGATGAGGTCAGAAGCTTGAAGAAACTGTCTTATATGCATGAGAATTCTGTTCTAAAGCTATTAAGTCTATTTCATAAATACCTTTAGCGTAACTGATTTTAATGAGTTGAATATCAGACGTGTCCGTTCACAGCTATTACCTTTGGGAAGCCATCCATACTGCTTTCCTTTCTGTTATCTAGCAGAAACCACATTTTCTGACCATTTTTTTTTTTTTTTTTTTGAAGAATGGGCCTTCTCATTTGTTCAGTGCTGCCTGTTTATCTTCCAGAAGACCACATTCCATTTATAAGTACTTTCAGCAAAAGAACCCTGCTTTTTTATAGATGATTTACTCATTAAAGCAGGAAGCTCTGCTGGAAGATACCTTGGTAATCCTCTTAATTTACCAGGCATGACTGCAAAACAAGGAGAATGAATTTACAGTCACAAATGAAAATTAGCTCTGTTGCTCTATGGTCACGTTCCTGATTTCCTCTACTTTTCCTCTTGTCAGAGGGCTGCTGGCTTTTCAGAATAGATTTGGATTTTGGAACCTGGCCATGCTGATGTGGTTGCTCTGGATAGTAGATATTTAATCTTTGTATGCAACAATCCAGAGCCTCCAAAAGTGGAGAAAATGGACGCAGACATGGAAGATGTAATCTCTGTCTTCTTGGATTGTTTTCTGTCTATATCATTTATTCCATATTTATGCAGCGGGTTGTCTGCTGGGACATACACAGTGTGAAGTAAAATAGCCATTGCCTCTAGGGACTCTGTTTACTGGGAAGGACAGTCATGGAAACGAATAAATAATCCAATAATCAAAGTATGGAGCAGCCTGTGGTTGGTGCTTGGGAGAGCAAGACATCTTGGAGGAAGTGGCATTTGTAAGACAGGAGAGTTAGCGCCTCTACGTGAAGACCCTGAAGCTTTCCAGTACACTCTTATAAAATGCAACAACTGCAGGGTAGTTGATCGACAAACTGATATTAGTGATGTTTTTTAACGAACATTACTTCCTTACTAAAGTAAGCCTTTCATTTGAACGCTGCTTTGTGATCTTCAAACTGGCCCACATCCAGTATCTAATTTTACCTTTATGAGGCATGATCTGCTTTTACCAGAAGGAAGTCAGGATTAATGCATAGAAGGAGCCTAGGACCCCGCAGTCAGTGAAAGGGCTGCTGTTACGGCCCAGAGCTACCTATTTGGTTTTTAACTTGAGGTTTTTTCTGTCCTTCTGGCTTCTCAATTATAACACCAACAGCAGCCACCGCAATGCGATTGAACCAATGTTGTCACGTATCCACCTTCGTTTTGAAAAGAAGAAAGATGTCTTCTTGAATTCTAGAACCTGTAATAGACATAAATGTGGAACAGACGCTGTGATCACCCACTGTTCACATCTGCTTCTGTCAAACCTTCAGAGGCTCTTCCTTCTCCGAATCTTTTGCTGTTCTTACTTCAGCGGTTAAAATGTCTCTGCAGAAACAATGGTGACGACAAAATCAGACATTATAATGTAGTAGCAAAAGCTAGAGCTCCGGAATCAGACCTTCTGGATTCAGATTTTAGCAGCTGTGTATGCTCTGCCATTTGCTCAGGAGTCACTAGCTTCCGAGCCTCAGTTTCGCCATCTCCAAAATGAGGATAATAGTAGGCTTTGAGCCACCCAAGGTCACAAAGACTAAACGAGTTAACGCCCCCACATAGCGTCGCACATCCTAGGTCAGTAAGTGGTGCGATGTTACTGCTGTTAAATTATTATTAAAATATGCTAATGATAGCTGTTTATCATTCCCAGCTATACCCACAGGAAGAGAAGGGAAGGGAATAATTTTACTCTTTTTTCCTCCCTTGCTCTGCCGAGTCCCGACAGTACAAACGTTTCTCAGCCATAAGAAAGAGCCTGAGGTCTTCAAATGACCCCAGTAATAGTGTCTATCAAATCCTCCCCCCAACCTCGAATGCTCCTTACTTTGGGACCGGTCATGAGTGGAGGCGGGACACGATTTCCAGTCTTGCTCACGCTGAGCCTTCACATGCCCCAAGTCTCTTGCGCTTATCTGTCTTCTCGGTTGTAAAGGGCCAGCTCTTAACCTCTCGACGGGAAATAGTTTCAGGTGCCATCCGCTGAATCCTATCCAGTGTCTCCGCAGCCTTCTTAAACCACGGAACCCTGACCGGGCCTAATGGGGGCCTGGCTCTTGCCAAGTGGACCACACAGGTCACCTCTCCTCTGTTCTGTGACCCAGCACAGGAGGGGGCAATGTGGCAGAAGTCACAGGCCACACCCCACACAGGTCACAGGGCCATAAGGATCCGTGGCACTCTTGTGGCCTTTTTGCCAGCTGCGTGGCTCCGGGCCAGGCCTGGAGGGCTGTGTCCACCAAGGCAAAACGAACGGATGATTAAGCAAGAAATTAGGCGATAAATCCGTTGCTCTGTCAGCAGAGTTCTGTTTCATCGTTACGAAAGGCGAACAGCTTAACTCCAAAGGGAAACCCCACGTAAGACGAAAACATTTCGAGAGCTTCCTGACTGCCAAGCCACACGGCAGTGAAATAGAATAGCTGTGGGATCGCCGGGTGGCATTGCCACTTGTGGCCACGGTGATTTAGTGCAGAGGATGCCTGGGGAAACCCTCCTGCCCTCTGTGACCCCGAGTGAGCGCGGACTCTCCACTCCTTGACAACTCCCAGCCTGCCTCATTTTAATGCTTTTCCCTCGCCAGTACTCGAGTCGGTTTATTATGAAAGAGGCCCTCCGCATGGTAGATTTATTCTTCAAAAGGATATAAATGGACACACGTGATTTAGTGTGATACATTTCTCCCTTCTCATAAAAAAGAAAGTAAGAGTAACACGTATAAAAAGTAACATATGACATCCTTTAGTATTGTATTAACTTCTAAATTATGCAGAAAGGTTCTCGGTGTTTCAGAAAGTGGGAGACCATTTGGAGCTGATTGCGTAGAAGAGGCCACAAGAAAACAAAGACTGAAGCCAGGGCTTAGGGACTAGGTTGGGCTTTAAGGGAGCAGCTGGGGAAAAGGCCATTCGAGGCAAAGGTTACAACACAGAGGGCCACGTGTCTTCACAGGCCACAGAAGCGAGTGGCAGACTCGCTCAGGGGGTGTGTGAAGGAAGCGGTAAGAGGTGCCCGTAGCCCTTCAGTTGGGGGGTCGCTGTGTTCTGTTCTGAAAGGAGGTTAGATGTGAAAGCACTGGGCATTTTTGGGGCATGAGGTCAAGTACTGAAAACATATAAAACACAGACTCAGCTCTCAGCTACCACCTGTGAATAAAAGAATATGCTATAACGTGACTCGACAGGCTATTTTTAGGTGGGGCCACTGCCAAAGTAAACATCATCATGTCTCTTCTGAATAAGGTAGTTTGCTTTGTGCCAAGATGTAGTGTGTGTCCCTGACAATTTCACATCAACACTGTCCAAGAGGAATCCCATTCATGAGAAGGAAAAACCCTCCCTTTGTCTATGTTAGTAATGTTGAAAATAGCCAGGCCTTTAAAATGAAATGGTTGATCTTGTTTTGTGGGGAAGAAACAGGAAATAGTCATTCTGCATGTTTCAGTGTAGTTCGTCAACTGTACACATTTAATTTATTGCCAATTCATTCTTGTCCCTCGTCTTAATATCCCCCGTTGTCATTTACATATACAACATTCTAGCTTGAGTATTGAGCTCTGAGATCAGGAGCTTCTGGGGGTCGGATGGCTTGGTTCTTAGCCCCTGACGCCAGCCAGCCTTACAAGTTCATGGTAAGAGCAGAGAGACCATCAAGACCCAAAAGGAATCAAAATAAGCTCAACCAAAGGGAGCCGCTGTGTGACCGTGGCTCCAATTCTACCTCCATTTGGACAGAGTGGTTTAAATGTTTAACGGGACTGGTTTCCGTAAATTAAGTTAGCATGAGCAAAAAAATACTAAATATATGTCAAACTGGCTTAACTACATTTGAAATGTATTATATTTATGCAAAATCTTGTGAAAAGTTTCAAGTGTAAAAACGAGGAAGGAGTCACCCTATTTATTTAATATCAGAAAGGGTGACGTTCAAGTATAACATTTATCAAGATATGAAGATCCAATTATAAACCTTCTGATGAAGATTCTTCCAGTATGTAACAGAAACATTATGACATTACTTATGCCCTGTGTCTCAAAAGTATGACGAGAACACAAACATTTTCATGAATTAAGCTGATCACATCTCAGAGAATTGAATTTTGCAATATGTGATTCTGTTTCATATCCACTCATTTTAAAGCTTCACAGAGTCAATAAAGGAAAGAAATTGAAGTGTCAACTTGTGAGTTTCAGCTCCATCTATGTGAAATTTGAGGTTATAAGTGTGCTTTAAGTATTAGAGTAAGTTGAATTATGTGACATATTTTAGTGATCAATTTAGAAACGTGTAGGCAAGTTTGAAAACTTGCAGCACTACTCAATACATATGCATGAGATTAGGCACAGATATGGAATATTGGTTGGGGAGAGAAAATATTTGATAATTTGATGAGGGAAAGTAATTTTTTTTTCGCTCATCTCTCTACCCACCTCCCCTCTGGCAGCCAATTCGTTCTCTGTATTTAAGAGTCTGTGTTGCTATTGTTGTTTGCTTGTTTTTATTCTTAGATTTAAGTTTAACCATATGCTATTTGTCTTTCTCTGACTTATTTCATTTAGCATAATGCACCCTAGGTTCATTCCTGGTGTAGGAAATAACAAGACCCCATTCTTTTCTATGGCTGAGTAATATTCCTGTGTGTGCGTGTGTGTGCACGCGCGAGCATCTATACACACGCCACATCCTCTTTATCCATTCCTCTGTCGATGAACGCTTGGGCTGCTTCCATATCTTGGCTCTTGTAAGTGATGCCACAATAAACATAGGGGTGCATGTATCTTTTTGAAGAAGCGTTTCTGTGCACTTTGGGTAAATACCCAGTAGTGGAACTCTTTATTGGATTATATATCTGTTTTTAATCTTTTGAGGGACCGCCATACTGTTTTCCACAGTGGCTGTACCAATTTGCATTCCCACCAACAGTGCGTGAGGGTTCCTTTTTCCCTACATCCTCACCAACACCTGTTGTTTCCCATTTGTGATACCAGCCATTCTGACAGGTGGGAGGTGATACCTCACTGTGGTTTTGATTTGTTTTTCCCTGCTGATGAGTGATGTTGGGCATCTTTTCATGTGTCTGTTGGGCACCGTGTGTCTTCTTTTGAAAAACGTTTGAATTCTCTATTTTTTAATCCGACTGGTTTTCGGTGTTGAGTTGCAGAAGTTCTTTATGTACTTTGGATGTTAACCCTTCACTGGAGATGTCATTTGCAAATATCTTCCCCCATTCAGTAGGCCGCCTTTTTGTTTTGTTGATGGTTTCCTTCACTGTGCAGAAGCTTTTTATTTTGGTGTAGTGCCAATAGTTTATTTTTGCTTTCGTTTCTCTTGCCTGAGGAACCTACCTAGAAAAATCTTGCTAAGGGTATCGTCCATGAGATTACTGCCCATGTTTACTTTTAAGGGTTTTATGGTTTCTGCTCTCACATTTAGGCCTTTAATCCATTTATTTTTGTGTATGGTGTGAGAAAGTGGCCCACTTTCATTCTTTTGCATGTAGTTGCCCAGTTTTCCCAACACCATTTATTGAAAAAACTGTCTTCCCCATTGTATATTCTTGCCTTATTTGTGATAGATTAATTGGCCACATAAGCACAGGTTTGTTTCTAGACTCTGTTCCATTCCATTGATCTATGTGTCTGTTTTTGTGCGCCTGATGAGGGAGAATAATTTAAAGTTTCTCATATCAATTTTAGTAATCACTACAAGATGAAATAAGGTTTATTTTATGCAGGTTCTATACACAAGAGAAAATGGTATATTTTTGTTTATTTTTTTTAACATTTATTTATTTTTGAGAGACAGAGCATGAGCTGAGGAGGGGCAGAGAGAGAGGGAGACACAGAATCTGAAGCGGGCTCCAGGCTCCGAGCTGTCAGCACAGAACCTGACGCGGGGCTCGAACTTACGAACTGTGAGATCATGACCTGAGCTGAAGTCGGATGCTTAACCGACTGAGCCACCCAAGCGCCCCATGAGAAGATGGTATATTTGAATTGCACATTTCAGTAAACAGTATTGATTCAATATAGGTAGATTTTTTTTTAGTCCAAATGAATCAGTGTTAATTCCTTAATAAGAGAAATCACAAGTATTCTTTGATTTCCAAGTGATTTCTATAAAATAGTCCAACCATTTGTTCATGTTGTAATTAAAAATAGGAGGTATGATTTTCTTTTCCTGATCTTCCTTTAAACTGAAAGTTAAATGTCTGTTTTGAAAACTATCTCCTCTGTGAAAATAGTCTTAACTTGGCTTTTGACCAATTTGAATTTAATAATATAAATATATCCTGATATTTCTTCTCATTAGCTGTAGAACTGAATGTTAAGTCTGAAGGCAGAGTACAAACCAAATAGGACTATCGACATGTTTGATGAAGGGTTGAGGTGAACACGAGAAGGAAAATAAAGATGGGGAGAAGAGAGACCGTCTCTTGATCGTCACTTGTGCAAATGGCAGAGGAAAATGTATACATAATATAAGCTCTTTTTTGCCCTGCTCCTTTGGTATGGTATAGAAAATGGTGTAATTGTCTCACTTAGAAATAAGTTTTACGTGTAAAATCACTTACCATAAAATTGTGTAATGATGTCATGTCTCTGTCCCTCCTGTCTGAAAAGGTCTTTGACTCTGGCATCTGTGTGAACTCATAATCCATCCCTCGCATTCTCTGTGTCCCCTGGCTATGTGTCACACAGGCTGTGACAAGTCCCTTATGCCCTCCTCCCTTGTGCATCCTTTGGAACAAACTTAAGATTCATTCTTAAGTTTGGACGCCAAGGAAAAGGACATGTATGATGTTATTGTGCAGAGAGAGAGGTGAGGGATAACTTTTTGAGCATCTAGAACGAAAAGTTTTAACCACAGGAATTCTTCTATCTGGATTACTTACAAAGCTATTTCCTCCCGGTTTAAAAAGAACTGAAAATAAGAGATCATTTTACGCTGGACCACGTAACATGGGTTGTGTGATTAAAAGTGTGCTGTTTTATTTGGAGAAAATATTAGCCATTCCTATTTTGTCACTATCCAGCTACTAAAGTTAGGATGGCCCTGCCCAGATTTCTTTAGGCCTTAGAGCCTGTCTTGATGCTCTTCTTGGGAAAGCCACCGCCATTTTTATCCAGTGCATAGTCTTTGAAAATTAGTAACATGGGGTTGAGAGAACAGAGAAAGAGAAACCACCTCTCAGCCAAAGATGTATGTCCCATAAACTCAAGGTCATGCTTCCAGAGTGAACCAGCATGTTTTCTGAAGCTTACCTTTGTCTTACTTGGGAACTTTCCCCTTTTCCTTTGTCCCAGGCTACTGGCCCATGTTTGTTGGGCTGCTTCCATAAGGTTAATTATAATTAACATCCTTTAAAAATGCATATCCAGGGGCACTTGGGTGGCTTGGTTGAGTGCTCTACTCTTGATCTTGGCTCAGGTCATGATCCCAGGGTCGTGGAATCGAGCCCCACGTGAGGCTCTGTGCTGAGCGTGGAAACTGCTTGGGATTCTCTCCCTCTACCCCTCTCCCCTGCTGTCTATAAAATACAATAAAAAGTAAAATAAAATAAATGCATATTCATTATGTCAAATTGCAGATGCATAGAGTTTCCCAGCTGGAAAGAGCCCTCGTATTTAATAGAGTTAAGGCCTTTCCTGAGGCCCCGAAGTTACATAATTAATCATAAACATGAACCATACAGGGCTCAACCCTGGGGATCCTGCATGAGCTTACCTAAGCTCACTTCATCACCTCTGTTCCATGGCATTAGTGTAACTAACTGAGGGCATTAAGGGAATCACTTTTTTCCTGTTGCACTTGGAAATGTAATTTGCACCCGTTACAGAGGAATTTTGCATAATAAGCCATGTAATACTGTCAGTTTCAGCCTTAATTTAAGAACTCATTTTAAAGGTTTTTTTATTACTTATTTTGAGAGACAGAGAGAGAGCATTAGCAGAGGAGGCACAAAGAGAGAGAGGGGGAGAGAGGGAGAGAGAGAATCTGTGCACTGTCAGCCCAGAGCCAGACGCGGGGCTTGAATCTACAGACCATGAGATCATGACCTGGGCCGATATTAAGAGTCAGGCCCTTAACTGACTGAGCTACCCAGATGCCCCTATTTAAGAAATCATTTTAATTACAATGTAGTTCAGAAAGCTATTTTCTCCTCCAAATAATAAAGATCTAGCTATATCACAAAACGAACTATGGATTAAATAGACCACTGGATGAACAGATTCCGCGGACCAGCTCTCCCTGAGGTACTAAGCAAGTTTTAAAGTTGTTCTAATCATAACTCAGCTCCCCAGTCAGAGCAGGGAATTGGGTCCAGCCAGAAACAAGCCTTTTTTTAAGACCAGCGCCTGCCGCGGATAGGAAGGAAGCGTATGTTCTGATTGCTGGCAAGCGTGTCTTCGCAGCTCTTTAACATGCTGGGGTCCCTGCCTCCCTTTTTCGGGTCAGTGCCATTGGGACACCACCTGGAGCTCGGCAGTTAAGAAATCGTCAAAACCTGGATCAGAAATTCCCATATTTACGTCCACTCTGCCCGTGTACAGATGCATTCGAATGGCCACACGGTGCTCCTCACGGAGGCAACGTTTTACTATCAATAAAGCTTTTGTCCCTTCTAATATTGGGTCTAGCACAGCTTTGTTTGTAAAAATAAATAAGAGGAAGATCGTGAGTATTAGCATTTTCTTGTTCTTCTTCCCCTTTCTAGGAAGTTTGGGAGTAAAAGCTGTGTGGTGCGAGGGCCAGGAATCTTTGGAAAGTAGCATCTCACCCCTTTATGTGTTTCCCTGGCGAGACGGAGATCGGTGATTGGGGTTAGGAACGGGACTCCGCTGGGTCATATTTGGAGGAAATTTCTTTAGCCTGAAGGGACCTTAATGTTGGAAGCCCATAGGAATAAAGGCAGCTAGTACACACTGAATGTGTGCTCTGTTCCAGACTGGGGAGGCTATGTGGGCTCTTTTGTTTCGTCCTCGCATGTAAACTCATGTGCCAGATACGGAGAGAGGGACAGAGTGTCAGAAATGTGCCCAAGACCACAAGCCAAAAAGCGGTGGAGATGGAAACAAAAGTAGTCACATTTCAGGGCTCACATCTCGCCAGTGGACTAGCCTGTGCACCAGAGGTGTGAGCCAGTCTGCAAAGGACGACTGAGCTGGGGCGCACACCCAACCCCGCCAGGCTGGGAAGGATTCCCTGACAAGAGGGGGGCCGGGAAGCAAGGCATGGGTCCACGTGCCTCCGTCCACACTATAGATTTCTTATCTCTAGCTGCCCCCGCTACAAAAAGTCCTCACCGTCACCTCAATCTGACAGGCGTGGCCTTGGCGTAATTCATTTGGCCAACAGGAAAAATTAAGAGCTAACTACATTGCACCTTCAAATTTGCCATGGAATAGTTTTGTGAAAACACTTTTATGATAAAGTCTGATAACTTAGGCCCAGTAAATGCAGATTCCTATCATGGACTCTGAGTGTTTATATTGAAGACAAGAATATGGCAAGTCCCTTGAGCAGGTTAGTGTGGTTCAGCCCAAACCTGAATGGATTGTTCTGCTTTGTACCACTTCTCAAGGTTTTTGCTTTCATGCAATTCTAGGAGAGTGGTTCCCATGAAACCAAAATCCTTTGAGAGAGCCAGACAGTAATACACAGCTAGTACAATTTAAAGGAGACTTTAAAATGTATTTTCCATGATGAAAGTCATTGTGTTTTCCCATCACAAAAGGGATATAGGATTCAAAAATGTAAACATTTCCCTAAGGGAAAACTATTATTAACCTATGGGGGAACACGTTTCCAATCGTCTCTTCCTAGATTTATTTTAGATGTATACATATTCATATAAATACTATTTATAGGGTCATAAAATGTACAGTGGCTTGTATCCTGTATCAGATAAATAGATGATAGATAGATAAAGTTACACATGTATATGTAAGTCAACCTGGGTTATTTTTCCATAATAAGTATGATTCTAAGTATTTTAATTCAAGCTAGTTAACATACAGTGTAATATTAGTTTCAGGTGTGCGACATAGTGATTCAACCTTCCATACATCACCTGGTGCTCGTCACAAGTGCCCTCTTCAATCCTCATCACCTGTTGAACCCATCCCCCACCCGCCTCCCTCCTGGTGACCATCACTTTGTTCTCTACAGTTAAGAGTGTTTCTTGTTTTGTCCCTCTCTCATTTTCTTCCCTTTGCTAAATCACCATTTTAAGTCATAGTTTTTACAGCTGCATTGCATGGATGTACCATTTTTTCCCCAAGCTTCTCTGCAGGGACATTTAGATTGTTTGGCTGTTTTTTTTTAAATATGAAATTTATTGTCAAACTGGTTTCCATACAACACCAGTGCTCAACCCAACAGGTGCCCTCCTCAATACCCATCACCCCCCCACCCCTCCCTTCCACCCCCCCATCAACCCTCAGTTTGTTCTCAGTTTTTAAGAGTCTCTTATGTTTTGGCTCCCTCCCTCTCTAACCTCTTTTTTTTTTCCTTCCCCTCCCCCATGGTCTTCTGTTAAGTTTCTCAGGATCCACATAAGAGTGAAAACATGGTATCTGTCTTTCTCTGTATGGCTTATTTCACTTAGCATAACACTCTCCAGTTCCATCCACGATGTTACAAAAGGCCATATTTCATCCTTTCTCATTGCCAAGTAGCATTCCACTGTATATATAAACCACAACTTCTTTATCCATTTGTCAGTTAATGGACATTTAGGCTCTTTCCATAATTTGGCTATTATTGAAAGTGCTGCTATAAACATTGGGGTGCCAGTGCCTCTATGCATAGCACTCCTGTACCTTTGGGTAAATTCCCAGGAGTGCTATTGCTGGGTCATAAGGTAGATCTATTTTTAATTTTTTGAGGAACCTCCACACTGTTTTCCAGAGCGGCTGCACCAGTTTGCATTCCCACCAACAGTGCAAGAGGGTTCCCATTTCTCCACATCCTCTCCAGCATGTATAGTTTCCTGGTTTGTTCATTTTAGCCACTCTGACTGGCATGAGGTGATAACTCAGTGTGATTTTGATTTGAATTTCCCTGATGAGGAGCGACGTTGAGCATCTTTTCATGTGCCTGTTGGCCATCTGGATGTCTGCTTTAGAGAAGTGTCTATTCATGTCTTCTGCCCATTTCTTCACTGGATTATTTGTTTTTTGGGTGTGGAGTTTGGTGAGCTCTTTATAGATTTTGGATACTAGCCATGTCATTTGCAAATATCTTTTCCCATTCCGTTAGTTGTCTTTTAGTTTTGTTGATTGTTTCCTTTGCAGTGCAGAAGCTTTTTATCTTCCTGAGGTCCCAGTACTTCATTTTTGCTTTTAATTCCCTTGCCTTTGGAGATGGGTCAAGTAAGAAATTGCTGCAGCTGAGGTCAGAGAGGTTTTTTTCCTGCTTTCTCCTCTAGGGTTTTGATGGTTTCCTGTCTCACATTCAGGTCCTTTATCCATTTTGAGTTTATTTTTGTGAATGGTGTAAGAAAGTGGTCTAGTTTCATCCTTCTGCATGTTGCTGTCCAGTTCTCCCAGCACCATTTGTTAAAGAGACTGTGTTTGGCTGTTACAAACAATGTTGAGTCAGACATATTGATTTATCAGGGGAAATTTTTTCAGGGAATTAACTCAGCACAAGAGACTGTGTTTGTTGAGTTACCTCCACCAATACTCCTCAAGCTCTCTGACTTCCTGGTGAAGAGCTGAGATCCCGGGAATCGTGTGTCATTCTAGTTTGAAATGGAAGTGGAAATTCTAAGGGCTCTACTCTAAGGCGCTGGCAAGGTCTTTACAGAGTGCAAAGGAAGGTGGTTCCGGACTGTAGAACTGCCTCCACTCAAGCAGAGACCAAACATAAAGCCTCAGTAGATTAACTATTTGGCTCGGTAAACTTCTTATAATTAATACTTATTAAACTGGCAACTAATAAGGCCAACATGTACCCCTCATTGGCCACCTGCTACCCAACAACTGTTACCACCATCTCCCTCCCCATCTACCCCCCCCCCACCCACACTTCGACCTTTGGCTTCTCCTTGTGAAATTGTATCAGTCAGGTACCCCAGATCCCTGAGAATATATTGAGATCCCCTAGAAAATGGACAGTGAGGCTCAGGCTGGTGTCCTAAACCACATGTCTAGTGTGAGTGAAACTTACAGGAAACTGAGTTTGAGTTAGCCATTTCCATTAAACTCTCATTTGTAAAGCATCAGTCACTGTGCCGTCAATTTGTTTTATATTCAGCAGAAGGGAAGCAGCATATTCTGGAAATAGCTTGGGCCAAAAAGAGCATGGAGCCAGTTCTGCCACTTGACATCTCTGTCCTGGTCTTGGTCAAGCTATGAACCTCTCTGGTATTCCTCAGTTTGATGCTCTGAAGAATGGGGATGACAATGGTACCTCAAAGGGTTGCCTAGAAGATTGAGAAAAGTCATTTATTGCACCGTTCCTGGCACCTAATATGAGCACTTTAATAATATTAGCTATTATGATCGATGATGAAGTCTTTCTAAAAACAAAACAAAACAGGGGCGCCTGGGTGGCGCAGTCGGTTAAGCTTCCGACTTCAGCCAGGTCACGATCTCGCGGTCCGTGAGTTCGAGCCCCGCATCAGGCTCTGGGCTGATGGCTCGGAGCCTGGAGCCTGTTTCCGATTCTGTGTCTCCCTCTCTCTCTGCTCCTCCCCCGTTCATGCTCTGTCTCTCTCTGTCCCAAAAATAAAAAAAATAAAAACATTGAAAAAAAATTAAAAAAAAAAAATAAAAACAAAACAAAACAAAAATCTCTTCCTCTTTCAATGAAGAGTTGACGTCAGGACTAAATAAAATAACATACACGGACATGTATGTGCTCTATAAAGGTTAGTTCCCATTCTTCTTGGACATCCCCGAGAGCTTCATTTATTTCCCTGCATAGATTCATCCTAATATACAGTTCAAAACTATCAAATAGAAAAGTGGGTAAATATTTCTGCCTAGTATACTGGCTACAGTGAAATAAATCAAACATCTGGGTGTGGGTATAACAAAATTGGTAAACATACTAGGGATCATGGAATTTGTTCATTGGAAGGGAACCAAAGAGTAGTACAGGCTTGGAAATGGAGCCCTAAGTAATGGCCATGGTCTCAAGATGCTAATGGAGCCCACAAGCTTGTCGGCAGCCAACTGGACATTATCCTAGAGATGGTGTTATTAATCTAGCAGGCTCTACAGTTGGGAATGTCATGTCTCAGTCATTCAAGGAAAAGGTTGGGGTAAGAAAACATCTTGTAAAAATACAACTGAAAACTTGACGCTGAATCACATAGCTATTTGGCCGTGGATAGTGCCTGTGTAGTGTTGGCACATAAAAACCTTTTCTTCCCTTCCATGCATAATTAAGGGCACTTGGGGACAGAAGGAAAAGACAAAATGCTACGTGCTTGTCATTCTAGTGCCCGTTGTTAAGCTAAGAGATGCACGTTGTGGCTTTGCCAGTGATCAATCGTCATGGCTTGTTGCATTCTTTCTTTGATTCATGCAGTCAACAAATATTTAATAAGCATTTACTCTGTGTCAGGGGCAGGGAATTTAAAAACATATCCCCCATCTCAGGTTGCTTACAGTCTAATGAGAGGACACAGGTACTCATCAAGTAATGAAGAAACTATTGAGTGCATTGGCTTGTGCTAAGAGCTATAGACAAGAATAACACAGGGAAGGGGGTGGTTACTCTTGGACATAGGCTGGTGTGAGGACACACTGATTAGGAATCATTTGAGCAAAGAGCTTCGGGAACTCAGAGGGTCCTCCCGGGAATATCTGTGGGAGAATATTAGGGCAGAACAGCACGTGCAGATAGCCTGGGGCACGCACTTGCTTAATGTGCTCAGGGCCAGTGTGACCCCGGCACAGTGAGTAAGGGGAGAGTGGGGTCCAGACGGTGTAGGACCTTGTAGGCCTTTGTGACGGCTTTGCTTTCATGAGCGAAATGGGAAGCCACTGGGGTGTTTTGAGCAGAGGAGTGACGTGGTCTGGCTTTGTTTTGCAGACAACACCTGAGGTACCCTATCCGGCAGAGGCTGCTGGGTGGGGCAAGGGCACAGCAGAGAGGCCATCCGTGACTTCTCACTCGGTGGCCCTTTCTCGCTTAAGGCGACAATAACTCCGTACCGTAGCCCAATGGCATCTTCAGCAAGAACTGGGGCTCAGAGCTGTTAAGCAGTCAGCCCAATGAGGTCAGGATTCGGGTCCAGACCGGGGACCCTAAAGGCAGAGTCCTCTCCTCCCACCCTGTGCACAAGTAAAAACGTATGTCACTGTCACTACAAAGAATAATGAATAATGTTTACATCAGGGGCGTAAACGACACAAAAGTCTTCAGTCACTAAACTAAGGCCCCAAAGAGAAAATACGGTTTCATTTCTCCTCTGATTTTTAGTCCTCTGACACAGCTTATTTTTCATGCTGTCTAGATTTCTTTTCGAGGTGGGAGTTCACATTTTGTGTTTTATTATGAACTACAGCTGAATCCGTTTGAATTACACTCATCTGCCGTCTTCCAGAGTTTCACAGATGGCGTAGACGGCCTTTGTCTGCTTAAGGCGTTTTTGAATATCCATTTTCCTCTCTAACCTGTCCTGCAGATTCACAAATGCTGGCAGCGGACTGGGGCCTATTTATGTGAAGTGTCCTTGGGCTCTCTTCTCAGGCCCTTGCCATGGCCATGCCCTCTCAGACTGGATCCAATCTGTACACGTGTGCATGAACAGGACACTTAAGAATTTCGCTTCCATGCAGATGAAGCGGGAGACAATTCACGACCAGAGGGGACAGCGATACTTCAGCTGAAAAGCAGGAACAGCTTGTCCGTTATTTCCCCCAAGCCTTTCATTAGTTCCAGAGAATGCGGGCTTGAGGAGTCTGTCGCTCAACAGCCCTAGATGACTCTTGTCTATTGCTATTAAGTGATGAGCTCCATTCTCTCTCACTTTCCTTCCAAGTCACCTTGTTGAAGTTTTGTTTTTGTTTTTTTTTTTGTCTTTTTTTTGTAAAACAGTGACCACAGACCCACAGCCAGTCTGAGGAGTGGCATTTGGAAAGAGCGCAAGCCACCGGGAGCCGCGTGGGGCTGTGACAGAGGCATGGAAGCAGTGGGGCCATCCGAGCTCAGCCTAGGTCTCCTCAGTTAGTTTAACCAAGCAGTCAGGTTCGAGATCAGACAGGATTAAAGCTATCCTGCATACGAGCAGAGAAGAAAAAAAAAAGTTTTCAAAATCTCTTGCAAGACAAAATTGTATTTTTTCTTTACCTTTTTTTTTTTTTTAACTGGAGGAAAGGGCAAAACTAGGAGGTAAAACGAGAAGAAATCACAGTATATTCATCCCCAGTCTCAGCAGAGAGAGGGGTCTGTCGCTGAATTTTATTTGTTATTATTTTATTTACTTTTGGGAGAGCACAAGCAGGGGAGGGGAAGAGAGAGGAGGACAGAGGATCTGAAGCCAGCTCTGTGCGGACAGCGGCGAGCCCGATGTGGGGCTCGAACTCATGGGCCCTGAGATCATGACCTCAGCTGAGGTCAGATGCTCAACCGACTGAGCCACCCAGGTGCCCCCATGCCCCTGAATATTATACCTGTAGAAAGGTTTGTTGGCTAGGGCCAGGGGGCAACGGTGGAATGTTCCTACATCTACCACACTCACCTGAAGGGAAATTGGAGAATTTAGTTTTTCTACTTCTTGGGTTGGAGGAGAAATACTGTAAAAGTATACTCAGCCACATGACATGATATGAAATAAAATCACACGAAGACCATCCAGGACACTTTCCCACTCCCAATCCAGTGGGCACAAAACTCGTTGAGAATCTCCCTGAAATTCACCTGGTCCCGTGGAAGGGGACTGGAGGGTAGTTTGCGGCCTTGGGAGGCGCTGTGTGGCTCGGGCAGGGTTTGGGCTGTCACTCAAGTGCTCCGTGTGATTTGGGGATAAGAAGGCACCCTGTTACATTCATGCCCTGGGCTTTTTCTCACTGAACTCTCCCTGCCTGTCGTTAAGGTCCAGCTGAAAAGTGAGGAGTCCAAGACGTTTGCCATGAAGATTCTCAAGAAACGCCACATCGTGGACACCAGACAACAGGAGCACATTCGTTCGGAGAAGCAGATCATGCAGGGGGCTCATTCCGACTTCATAGTGAGGTAGAGACCCTGTCCCCGTGCTCCCCATAGAGACTCAGCCACAAAACCCACTGTGGCCCGCGCTTACGTTACATGCTTCGTTCTCGCAGCACACGTCGTTTTCAATCTGATTTTAAGAAAGTTTTTTTGCTAGACTTAAAAAAAAAAAAAAACCCTGAAGTTTGATTCTATCCTTTTTTTTTTTTTTTTTAAGAGAATCCGATTCTGTGGAAACATAGTTCCCCCAAAGGAGATATCTGAGTTTCTCACATTCCATGTGTGTGCTCTCTGTGACTCCAAAAGCCGGCATCGGCCATTGGAGCTCGAAAGGCAAAATATCAAGAATCAAACTCTGCTACCTATAATTATTTGAATAGTAATGTGTAATTTCTTGAAGCTCTTAAAAAATGAAGTGACTGTCCCATCTCTGAATTTTCAGAGCATTAATAACAAGGATAATGGGGGAGTTTTCATATGCGGAAAAACCTGTTCTCGTTAATTTGTCAGTGGCCCTTATTAAAAACAGGGTGAGTGCAAGTGAACAGCATAGGAATTTACTACATATCTATATTTGTAAACTCTATCTACTTTATATCCATGTATACGGTATGTTTATGACCACTAATAGGGCTCAAGGTTCCATGCTTAAAGCGCCCACCAAATTGGGATTAGAGAAACCCCAAGTGGCCATCTTGGTCCATAATCATGTGGATTAATCCATTTATTGCAAAGGACAGACTAGCCCCCTACACTGTGTACATCTCGGGACGCTGTTGCCTCCTTTGCCCTATTTGTACACAGATCTCTCTCATTCTTTTAATAACATTTCAAGCTTGGTAAGTCAAGTATGAGGCTATAATCTGAGCACTGAAAGCGCTACATTCTTTTCAAAGACAGCCTTGTTTATAACCTTTGTTTTCTTGTTTGCGATTCACAGACTGTACAGGACATTCAAGGACAGCAAATATTTGTATATGTTGATGGAAGTGTGCCTAGGTGGAGAGCTCTGGACCATTCTCAGGGATAGGTAGGAATTTTAAGAAATTTCTATCATATCTCTAAAAATATTGAAGTCATATTTATGTGTTACATATGCTTCTATTTCAGAAAATAAGTGTGGGATATGACCCACTATACATATACGCTTTAGTAAATATGAAACCACATTTTAGATTTGTAACTAATGATTCAGGCTTAGTCCAGTATGGAAATGGTACCTAGCAAGGTACATGAAACAGGCCTTTTTTTAAACTTGAATATTGGAATCAGTTTACTATCTACTGAGACTTCAATTCATTGCTGTGACTTGAAGGGAATTAAAGTTACGTTCTACTTGCAATCTGGATTAATTACCAGTTTAATTGCTGTGCTCATTGTCCAGATGGGCAGTCTGCCTTTCCTGACATTGAGAAGTTGTTCTCGAGGAACTTTCTTCTCTGACTTTACACTGCTCCTTGGTTCCAAAATTAATAAGTTTCCAGCCATCTGTTTCAGGCTTTAGATAATGTTAGGAAAAAAGTAATCCACTTATAGGCAGTATTTCATTTAAACGATGTGATTTAGATTTACCTATTTTTTGCCCGTTTAGGGCAAGTAGAGTTGGCCAAGTTAGTGCTTGTTTCTTTTAATTATGCAGAATTAATTTTCCATCTCTTATTTATATAACTAGCAAACTAAAAATTTATTCATGTCCTAGAAGATCATTACCAATCCTAAATGATTACTTAAAAAAAAAGACCAAAACTTTCTTTCCTGTGAATGAGCTTTTAATCATTCCCTATGAATGATCAAACATTCAAAAGTCATTCTTGTTCCTTTGAACGTTCACTTGTGACATCTTTTTTCACATTTCTTCCCGTCTCACTCATGTTCTCCTTCACTGGGTAACATAAGCCATGCTATTTTTGACCATTTCTTTGTAGATATTCCGGAATAGAACCAATGGGTCTTTAATAAGCTATCTGGTTTTAAAGTCTCATTCCTAATTGTGTTCATATGGTAACTTCCTGTATTTGGAAACATTGCCCTTTCAACTCTTATCCTCATTGCCTTCCTTGTGTATGTCTAGTGGATTTCTTTTTACCTTGTCAGTGTCTTATTACATTGATGATATCTTTCTTAAGATAAACTAGCATAGAAGGGATCGTATCGTATTGGCATAAGGGGATGTGATAAACATCTGCACTAAGCTATTATATCCTAGTGATTACATTATTTTAGTAATGTTTGAGTACAGAATATATGCCGGGCATTGTGATAGAAGCTGGGGATACAATGAGAAAACAGATGTAGTCCCCCTTCTCATAATTTGTAGGCTGTTGCACAAAGTTAACATTCTGATTTATGAGTTAATGTCTAATTCATCCTAATGTGGTTCTACCTGACCTTTCAACCCGCTAATTTATTGGAAATATCTTCCCTGATTTGCTGTAATTAGACTAGAAGATGTACAGGTGGAAGTAAACATGAAAGCAATAATGAGCCATGTAGGGAAAGGAACTATTTTAAGCTTCTATTAACTTCTTGAACCAGGCAAGAAAAACACAAGTCAATCTCAAGTCCACTAATGGGGCATGAGACACGCATAGGAATCAAATTTCAATATATATTTTGAAAGAAAATATTTCATGTTTTCTCCCTCTTTCACTTGATTTGCATTTTGTTGGCTCATACATGCCGGCCCGGGCTTCAGAGTGAGATGTATTCTGATCTGTCAGGCCAACTCAAGTTGCTAGTAAGCAGTTTACCTTTGGAGTAGTGAATAGAGGGAAAGTATCAGTGGTTGGTCCTTTCTCTACTTCCATCTGTATGCTTTTTTAATTTTTTCAAGTTTTCTTATTTATTTTGAGAGAGGGAGAGAATCCCAAGCAGGCTCCAGACTGTCAGTGTACAGCCTGACATGGGGCTCTGTCCCACAGACCCATGAGATCATGACCTAAGCCAAAATCAAGAGTTGGATGCTCAGCCGATTGAGTCAGCCAGGCACCCCCAGGATGCTTTTGTTTTTTTAACGTTTACTTTTAAGAGGGAGGGAGACAGGATCTGAAGCAGGCTCCAGGTTCTGAGCTGTTAGCACAGAGCCTGATGTCAGGGGCTCAAACCCATGAACTGTGAGATCATGACCTGAGCTGAAGTCAGGTGCTTAGCTGACTGAGCCACCAGGTGCCCCCAGGATGCTTTTTCATTGATTCAATTTCCTTCCCTTTTATCATCCTTGGGATGCACAGTTGGTGAATTCCCCACAATGTGCTTAATACTACATGAAGCTATATAAAGAGGCATGACCTGGAGAAGTAAGAGCTGCCCGCTTCTTCTTAAAGACACAGAAGGGCTGAAGCCTCAACATTAAAAGCAGTATAACTATTTATTATATACAAAATCACTTCAGAATCATTGTTTGTCTACCAGTGGTTCAGCTCCAATTAATATTGCCACTACCTTTCTCACTATTTGTTTAAATTGAGGCTGAAAGTCCTAAAGGTTAATTGCTAGAAAGAACGACAACAAAAAATGACAAGACAAAAAGGAAACTAATTAGGCTATTAGTCACAGCGTACATGAAAATATCCATAGTCAAAACAAATCCTATTGTTCAATTCATTCAGTTTTCATTTTCTGTCCCAGGAAAACAGCAGCAGGGAGAAGGTATTCTGAAAGCATAAAGGAAAGTATTTGAGTTAAGAAAGGCTTGTGTGACTATTCTTTACTAACAAGGTAATACCTCTAAGCCTCAGGGATTTAGTATAGGAAGTCTCTAACAGCAACAGACCTCCCCCTACTCTCACCTAGTAAGTGACATGACCACTTCCTGCCTCTTTTTTTTTTTCATCAGCATAGTAAAGGAACCCAGAGCAGTTTTTCATCTGTTTTCAAAAACCTAAGAAGGAAAATCATCCCATAAAAAATAAAATGATACCATATATACAACAGGACTGGTTGACTATTAAATATTTATCTTTTATCATTTTACTTAGCACAGAAATCTTAATTGTTCCAGTTATTTCTCTGGTTTTATTCTCTATTAGCTATCATGCTTTATCTTCTAGTTTGTGACTTTCTGTTTTCCACAAATTCTGTTTCATTCTTTGGAATATGTTGGTACACAGTAAGTGTTATAAAGAAGGTAAATATAAAGAATTAGGAATCTGTACTACCTTCTTAAAAATGTAAGTGGTTAATATGACATTAGTATTTATATAGATGTTATGTATTAATATTGGTATTTTATATATTTAATAATATAATGAAATTTAACATTTCAAGTGTTAATTTTGAAATACATGTAAATAGTTCCTACCCAATATCTTAATTCTTTCAGACACTAGAATTTTCAAATCATGCACATTTCCCTTCTAGTCATGTGTCTTCGCAGATGTGTTTTGTAAGCCCGAGAGTAACTTAAATGGCCAATCTCTTTGATTCTAACTATATTGTGGAGGGTAATTATTTAAAATCCATCTGAGATGACATAACGGAGAGTGGAAATCAAAAACATTTCCAGGGGTCAGGAAGATAGCAGAATCAGGGGAATCTTGAACTCAACTCGTCACAGGAACACACCAAGATAACAGCTGCATTTGTACAGCTAACTCCGAAAACAACCTGAGGACGGTTGGAAGAAGCCTTCCCCAATAATCATGGAGTGGAACCCACATTGGAAAGGGCTGGAAGCACAGAGACACAGTAGGGGAACCAAATCTCCTGTGATGGGGAAGGATCCCCCAAGCGTGGAGAAGCAGGAAGAGACCCCACTGGGAAAATGATGATCCATACGTACCATTCGGCGTTGAAAAACAGTGGGGCTTAACTTGGCCAAGTGTTTAAAATCAGCTGGGCTTAGGTCCAGGTACTTTAATTCCAGAAGAGCCTGAGGGCAACAGAAAATGGAGTCCCCACCCTTAAAGAACGAGCATAATAAATAAGCTGCCGAGACAGCACAGAAAGAGCGATTTGCAAAGTGTAGGGAAGGACATTTATGTACAGAGTGTGCACTGGAGAAGAAGGGATCTTCAGGAGACTTCTCCCCGGAAAAATGTGCTGGCAGGCCCTGGTTCTCGTCCCTTTCCAGCCTGGCGAGCCAGACACTTGTGGGAGCCAGTGCTAAGCCCTGCACCGATCTTGCCAGCACTGCAAGGCCCCAGTCCCACATTCCTTTACAGACCCATCCCATTCAACCTGCTCACCTCAGCCGGCATCCATCCGGAGCGACTCCTGTCCTGGGAGAGAAAAGATAATCACACACACCAGCACACCACAGTTCCAATGGCCCAGGCTTTGAGCCGCCAGCACAGGGGAAAAAACCCTGCCCTGTGGTGCACCCACAGCTGTGGGAGAATGACTAAGTGGGGACAGTTTGCCTGACTACTGACCCTGCCCACCTACAAGCCTGTGGCAGTCACATACAGGCCGCTGAACACAGGGACTGAACCTTGCCCCGTGTAAGCACAGAGGGCACGACACGTCATTGCAGATGACTGGACTGAAGGCAGATACGGTTCAGCCACAACAGTAGGGTGCACGCAGCCCACACGGGAGCCACCCCTGAGGCAGCTGCTCCAGGTGACCAGGGGGCATTGTGCTCCAGGGTACCATGGGAACCCTTCTACACAAGGCCACTAGTGTCATGACCAGGAAGCATCACTGACCTGACACATAGAAACAAACATGGAGAATCAGACAAAATGAGGAAACAGAGAAGTATGTCGCAAATGAAACAGAGATAAGCAACATGCCTAATAGAAAATACAGAGTAATGGTCCTAAAGATACTCATTGGACTTGGGAAAGACTGGAGGACTCAGTGGAAACCTCAACAAAGAGGAAGAAAATATAAAAAGGAAGAACTCAATGGCTGAAATGAAAAATACACTAGAGAAAATAAACAGATTAGAGGAGGCAGAAGGACAGATCAGGGACCTGGAGGAGAGAGTAACAGAAGGCAACCAGCTGAACAGCAAAAAGAAAAAAGAATAATACAAAATGAGAATAGGTTAAGAGAAGTCAGCAACACCATCGAGTGTAATCACATTCGCATTATAAGGATCTCCTAAGGAAGAGACAGAAAAGGGGCACAAAATTTATTTGATGAAATAACAGCTGAAACTGTCCTTGTCTAGGGAAGGAAACAGATACCCAGATCCAGAAAAGAAAGAAACCCCACGACAAGATTAACCCAAGGAGGTCCACATGATAATTACGACACATAATAATTAAAATGGCAAACAGTAGTGATAAAGAGTTTTTAAAGCAGCAGGAGAAAAGAAAACAGTTACATACAAGGGAAACCACGTAAGACTCTTAGCAGATTTTATAGCAGAAACTTTGTAGGCCAGAGGGAGTGGCATGATATATTCAAAGGGATGAAAAGAAACAAACCTGAAGCCAAGAATATTCTGCCCATGAAGGCTATTATTCAGAACAGAAGGAGAGCTAAAGAGTTTCCCAAACAAAAGATAAAGGAGTTCATTACCACTAAACTGTTCTTGTAATGAAACTTTAAAGTGTCTTTTACAATTTCTTGAAGTGGAAAGTAAAGGCAATAGCTAAAAGTAAGAAAAATTATGAAAGGATAATTTCACAGGTAAAAACAAACATATAGTAAAGGTAGTAGATCAATCACTTATGAAGCCAGTATGGACGTTAAAACAAATAGTGAAGTCAATTGTATCTACAAAAACAAGTCAGTGGGGTGTCTGGGTGGCTCAGTCAGTTGAGCATCTGACTTCAGCTCAGGTCATGATCTCGTGGATCTTGAGTTTGAGCCCCACATCAGGCTCTGTGCTGACAGCTCAGAGCCTGAAGCCTGCTTCAGTTTCTGTGTCTCCCCCTCTCTCTGCCTCTGTCTCAAAAATAAATAAACATTTAAAAAAAAATTTTTTTAAAACCAGTCAAGGGATACACACAAAATAAAAAGATGGAAAATATGACCTCATGTACATAAAACATGGAAAGGGGAATAAAAACTTAGTGCTTTTAAAATGTGTTCAAACTTGAGACCATTAACTTAATATAGCCTGCTATACACTTAGGATGTTATATATGAACCTAGTGGTAACCACAAATCAAAAACCTTTAATAGGTACACAAAAAAACAGAGACAGAGGAATCCAAACATAACACTAATGAAAGCCCTCAAGGACAAGGTAAGACGGCAAGAGAAGAAAAAAGGAACAGAGAAGAACTACAAAAACAACCAGAAAAACAACAGATAGCAATAAGTATATACCTATCAATAATTACTTTAAATGTAAATGGACTAAATGTCCCAATCAAATGACACAGGATGATGGAATGGATTAAAAAACAAGACCCATCTATATGCTGCCTACAAGAGACTCACCTGACTAAAAGACACATACAAGCTGAAAGTGAAGGGATGGAAAAACATTTACCATGCAAATCGAAGTGGAAAAAAAAGCCAGGCCACCAATATTCATAGCAGAAAAAAATAGACTTTAAAACACAGACTGTGGCAAGAGACAAAGAAGGGCCCCTCCTCAAGATAAAGGGGTGATAAATTGATAATGATCAATCCAACAAGAGTATATAACAATTATAAATATCTGTGCACCCAACATAAAAGCACCTAAATACAAAAAATAATTTTTAACAGACATACAGGGAGAAATTGACAGCAATATAATAATTGTAGGGGACATTAACACCCTGCTTATATTGATGGAGAAATCATCCAGAAAGAAAATCAACAAGGAAACCATGGCTTTGAATGACCTATTAGACCAGACAGACCTAGCAGACTCATACAGAACGTTCCACTCAGAAACAGTATACACATTCTTTTCAAATGCACATGGAACACTGTGCAGGATAAATCACATTAGGCCACAAAACAGGTCTCAATAAATTCAGAGAGATTGAAATATCAAGCATAATTTATGACCACAGTGATATGAAACTAAAAATCAATTGCAAGAAAAAATCTGGAAAGAACAGAAATATATGGAGGCTAAACAATATGCTAATAAACAATGTATTGTTCAACCAAGAAACCAAGAGAAACATCATAAAATACATGGAGACATGAAAATGAAAACGCAGTAGTCCAAAATCTTTGGGAGACAGCGAGTGTACTTTTAAGAGGGAAGTTTATAGCAATACAGGTGTACCTTGAGAAATAAAATAATATCAAACAATCTAAACTTACGGCTAAGGAGCTGAAGAAGAACAAACAAAGCCCAAACCCAATAGAAGGAATGAAATAATAAAGATTAGGGCAGAAATAAATAGAAACTAAAAAAGTAGAACGGATTCATGAAACCAGGGGCTGTTTCTTTAAAAAGATAAAACTGAAAAACCTTTAGCTACACTGATCAAGAGAAAAAGAGGGCACAAAATTAGAAATAGAGGAGAAATAACAACCAACACCATAAAATGCAAAGGATTGTAAGAAAATAGTATGAAAAATTAGAATAAATGCTTAGAAATATATAATCTTCCTAAGCTAAATGAGGAAGAAATAGAAAATTTGAACAGACCAGTTGCTAGCAATGAAATTGAATCACTAATCAAAAAACCTTCCAACAATCTGAATTCCAAGACAGGATGGCTTCACAGGTAAATTCTATCAAACATTCAACGAAGAGTTAGTACCTATTCTTCTCCAACTATTCCAAAAATAGGAGAGGAAGGAAAACATCCAAACTCATTCTACAAGACCAACATTACCCTGATTTTAAGACCAGTGTTAAAACCAAAGATACTACAGAAAACAACGATAGGCCGATATCTCTGATCAACATAAATGCAAAAACCCTCAACAAAATATTAGCAAACTGCATTCAACAATACCTTAAAAAATGATTTACCACGATTACGTGGGATTTAGGCAAGGGATGCAAGTGTGGCTCAATACTGGCAAATCATCAATGTGATATATCACATTAACAAGAGAAAGGATGGAAAACAATCATCTCAATAGATGCAGAAAAGCATTTCACAAAATACAATATCCATTCATGATAAAAACTTCTGGAGTGAGTCTAGAGGAAACATATCTCAACATAATATATGTCATATATGAAAAACCCACAGGTAACACCATACTCAATGGGAAAAAAACTAAGAGCTTTTCCTTGAAGATCAAGAACAAGACAAAGATGTCCACTCTCACCACTTTTATTCACACAGTAGTGGAAGTCCTAGTCTCAGATATCCAGACAACAAAAAGGAATACAAGTCATACAGGATTGGTTAGGAAAAAGTAAAACTTTCACTAATTGCAGATGACATGATACCATATATAGAAAACTCTAAAGAATCCACCAAAAGAAACTACTAGAGCTGATAAACGAATTCAGTAATATTTCAGGAAACAAAATTAATATACCAAAATCTGTTGCATTTCTATACCTAATAAAAAACTAAGAGAGAAATCAAGGAATCAATCCCATTTGTAACCACACCAAAAAGAATAAAATACCTAGGAAAAAACTTAAGATGATACAAATAAAAAGACAGTTCAAGTTTGTGGATTGGAAGAGTATTGTTAAAATGTCAATACTACCCAAAGCAGGCCATAGATTCATTGCCATCTCTATTAAAATACCAATAGCATTTTTCACAGAACTCTAATAATCCTTAAGTTTGTATGGAACCACAAAAAGACCCCAAATAGCCATAGCAACCCTAAGAAAGAAGAACAGAGCTGGAGGTATCACAATTCCAGATTTCAAGATATACTACAACGTTGTAGGCATCAAAACAGTATGGTACTGGCATAAAAACAGAATAGAGGGCCCAGAAATAAACTGACACTTACATGGTTGATTAAAAGCAAGAATATACAGCAGGGAAAAGACAATCTCTTCGAAAAATGGTTTTGGGAAAACTGGACAACTACATGCAAAAGAATGAAACTATACCAACTTTCCAAAATAGATTGAAAACCTAAATGTGAGACCTGAAACCATAAAACTCCCAAAAGAAAACATAGGCAGTAATCTGACATTGGCTTTAGTGACATTTTTCTAAATACATCTCCAGAGACAAGGGAAACAAGAGCAAAAATAAACTATTGGGACTACATCAAAATAAAAAGCTTCTGCGCAGCAAAGGTAGCCATAAACAAAATGAGAAAGCAACCTACTGAATGGGAGAAGATATTTGCAAATGATATATTCAATAAAGGGTTAATATCCCAAAATACATGAAGAACTCCTATAACCCAACACAAAAAAACAATCAAATTTTTAAAATGAGCAGAGGACCTGAATATTCATTTTTCCAAAGAAGACATACAGTGGCCAACAGATACATGAGAAGATTCTCAACATCACCCATCATCAGGGAAATGAAAATCAAAACCACCAGGAGATATCACCTCACACCTGTCAGAATGCCTGAAAATAAAAAAAGACGAGAAATAGCAAGTGTTGGGAGAGGATGCGGTGAAAAAGGAACCCTCATGCACTGTTGGTGGGAATGAACACTGATGCAGCCAGTGCTGAAAGAGTATGAGAGTTCCTCAAAAAATTAAAAACAGAACTACCATATGATCCAGTGTTCCAGTCCCTGGGTATTTACCCCCCAAAATGCAAAAACTCTAATGTGAAAGGATACTTTGACTCCTGTGTTTATTGCAGCATTATTTACAAAGCCAAATTATGGAAGCAGCCCAAGTGTTCATCGGTAGATGAATGGATAAGGAAGATGTGCTGTACGTATATCCAATGGAATGTTACTCAGCCGTAGAAAAAGAATGAGACCTTGCTATTTGCCACCACGTGGATGGAGCTAGAGAGTATTATACGGAGTGAAATCAGCCAGAGAGAGAAAGACAAATCCTATATGATTTCACTGAAATGTGGAATCTTGCAAACAAAACAACAAAACAGATTATTCAAAATATAGAGAAGAAAATGGGGATTTCCAGAGGGGAGGTTAGCGGAGAGATGGGTAAACTAGACAAAGGGCATTAAGAAATACAAACTTCCAGTTATAAAAGGAATCGATCACAGAGATGAAAAGTACAGCACTTGGAACACAGTCCATAATACGATGCTGTTTGGCGACCAGTGGTTACGACACTTAACCATGGTGAGCACTGAATAACGTAAAGAATTAATCATTACGTTGTACGCCTGAAACTAATACAATAGTTACACTGACTCATGATTCGTGTTACTAGTCAAGGGAAAAAGGGAACTTACCTCCGATGAGAGATGCTTTGTCTTGGTTGCATGTGGTCATTTCAGGACCTGGTTTATGCCAAGTGGATTAAACACGGATTAAAGTTGAGTCTATCCATAAGTATACATAACCCTCTGATGCTCTCAATCAGATTGTTATCTACTGCCATCTAGCTAAAATAAAACAACAGCCCATTCCTAGAGAAAGTATACGGGCCTTTTCCATGCTTGTTTTAATTGAAATGACACGCATGTCAAGGCATAATTTATTATTTTGAAGAGCTATTTAGGGCAGTGATTTATTTCTTCAAGCAACTTTCTGTTGAGAAAACAAGCTTTCATTTTTGTTTTAGATCAAATTTGTGTTGTCATTTTCAATTCTAATGGCAATTTTTCATTTTGAGTCACCCTGATGCTATGCTTTGTGACTGCTTTCCAGCAGTGTATTTCAGAATCCACAAATTACCCACATCAAACGTTTAGCGATGAAGCTGTGTTTCCGGTAAATACTTTGTATGCATACATTATGTTGAGTTATCAGCTAACATGGAAACAGATTTAAGATCATGTTTTCGTTTAATTTTGAAAACCAGTTACAAATATGCTTATGTATGAGGGAGAGTCAAAATAGAGTTTTAAAGGAACGGAAACCAGCTTTGCAGAACTCTCCAAGTTCCAAAATGGCTCAGAATCAGAGAAACCTTGACACGAATAAACAGAGCTGTCGAGAACTCAAGACCCAAAGGTGTAGGTTGGTGGTCAGTTTACTTTATGATGAAAATTGGAAGGCAGTAAGAGAGTCATTTTTGCCTGTGCATTTGTGAGAAGCCTAGACAAAATGAAAAGAACGGAGATTAACATAAGACCCTTCAGAGCTGACTCATGGCAGTTAGCCTTGGCAGTGAGAGGCAGCAAATACTTACACAACAGTGTTAATTAGGTATTACGGACCCCTCAGTCCCATCTCCAGAAGACTTCCGACCTGTCTGTATCATTCAGCTTTCCTAGATTAAGACACAGCAGCTAAAGAAGACTGTTTCAGTTCTCAGTTAGAATGGCTAATATTTATCAGGTACCCAGTTGTGTGTCAGACACTAACTCTAAATATATGCCTCAGTTATTTGTATCCTTTCCACAACTCAATGAGTAGTTTCTATTACAAGCCCCATTTTGCTCAAGAGAACATGGAGACCGAGGGAGGTAGAGTTAGTTGCTCAAAAGTAAGCAAGTGAAACCCAAATTCGAGCCCAGGATTCTTGCTTCAGAGTCTACATTCCTAACTTACAGCTCTCCCTGATGAATGGGAATCTGTATTAGGATTTTTTTTTTTCATCTTCCTGCTAATGGCCGACTTATTCAGAATATGAACATGAATACCTTTCGGCCGAGATTTCGTGAGCAGTTCATCTCTCATGTAAGTGTTCACTTTCCTTACAACATTTACAGTGTATTTGTCCATTTGGTTCCATTGACGAGTGAATATTAAGGAAAACAGATACATTGCTCAGAATCACAACTACAGAAATAATCTCTTCTTCCAGCAGCAACCAAGAATTTGTAGGGTTTCAAAACAGCCCACCTGAATCACAGCTAGACAGTCCCAATACGAGGAAGTAATCAATTTTCGTATTAAAACAACGCATGCGGGGCGCCTGGGTGGCGCAGTCGGTTGAGCGTCCGACTTCAGCCAGGTCACGATCTCGCGGTCCGTGAGTTCGAGCCCCGCGTCGGGCTCTGGGCTGATGGCTCAGAGCCTGGAGCCTGTTTCCGATTCTGTGTCTCCCTCTCTCTCTGCCCCTCCCCCGTTCATGCTCTGTCTCTCTCTGTCCCAAAAATAAATAAACGTTGAAAAAAAAATTAAAAAAAAAAAAAATAAAACAACGCATGCAATGTGAAATATGACAAAGCTCTATTCCCTGTACTGCCTTGTTTTGGCTCAGCCATGGCTTTGCAAAGCTGTCCAGTGAGGAAGGACTGGGGTCATATATGGCACTCAGTACCGTTATTTAGCAAGCACACAGTTGTATCTGCACACGATGCTTACTACTTACTACAAACAACCTCTCCAGTGAAAGAAATCTGTTGCTCTTATTTCAGGGCAAAGAAAAACGACCTGCCAGGCACTACCCCAACCCCCTTGTCAAGATGCGGAATTACATAGTGTTTGCTCTGCAAAGGTAGTTCCCAGTCCAAAGACAATTGCAACATACAACCTGTTATTTCCCAATATAGATGCACTTATCAAGGAAACTTTTTCTTGACCTTATAAATTCACAATTCAGACTTTGTTAAAGAGAGACACTAGCATCTTTGTAGTTATATTTAAGATTCTAGGGGCGCCTGGGTGGCTCAGTCGGTTAAGCGTGCGACTTTGGCTCAGGTCATCATCTCATGGCTCATGGGTTCGAGCCCTGCGTCGGGCTCGTCAGAGGCCTGAAGTCTGATTCAGATTCTGTCTCCACCTCTCTGCCCCTCCCCTGCTTCCTCTTTCTCTCTTTCTCAAATATAATTTTTTTTTTTTTAATTAAAGAATTTCTTGGAAGAAAAAAACAGCTAAAGTATAAAGTTTCTGCTATGGAACCAAGGAGCTAACCTTAGATGCCAATGTTTTTTTTTTTCTTCCCTTTATTGTTATTTCATTAAATAAAGAGAGTGAGGACAGAGAGTGTGAGCGTTCTTTGCCAAACGTAAGAATCAAGTTTACTAATCTAAATTCCCTTCCGAGTACCTTTTTCCTTCTACTTATCTCTTTGCCCCATCTTTTCTAGTAAGAAGGCAGTAGTGTGGGACATGGGTGTTATTTCTCTTGCTGGCAAAATTTTGGAAAGCAGACTATGTAGCTTGTGATATATGACTGCAACACAGCATCACAGCTCATTTCCAAAGTGGCTCTCTGGAAGCATTAACCTTTTTATTCATGCTCTTATGAACCGTGTCTGTATTATTTAGGAAGATTCAAAACCAAGCCCTCTAAAAATAAGTACGACTGAACCCATAAACTTTTGCTTTACCAAACCCAACCCTTGGTAGACAGCTTTAAAATAGGCTTCGTCTCCTCCCTGTCCACTGCTGTGTCTCGTTAGAGGATGGGGGGGGGGGGGTGCTGGGAAGCTTATCGAAGGAGGTATGACGCTGAACTCCGCCTCGGTGCTTACGGGAGGGTAGAGTTAACTATCTCATTTGTCAGGGCAAAGCATTCCTGGATGTGGTCTTCAAGGGCTTTTGAAAACCCAAGGCAGCACCCATCACATGGCATTTGGCCAGAGGACATTGGTCTCCAGGGTCAAAGTTTGGCACAGGAATATAATGAAATGAGGACAAAATAAGTAAAACCCTATCAGAGAAACGAACATCTTGTACACTTTCATTTTCTGTGTCTCAGAGGTTCGTTTGAAGATTCTACGACCAGATTCTACACCGCGTGTGTGGTGGAAGCCTTCGCCTATCTGCATTCCAAAGGAATCATTTACAGGGACCTCAAGCCAGAAAATCTCATCCTGGATCACCGAGGCTACACCAAACTGGTCAGTGCCCTTTACGCACGGTTTCTGCCCCACAGGTTTAAAACCTCTGTTCATAAAGCTGTGTTCATTTCCTAACATCAAAACCTCCCTTTTCCTTTGTAAATGCTATAACTTTTCTTAAGAGCATATCTTTGCATTATTGCTTTCAACTCTTCTTTCAAGTGATGCAAAAGTTGTAAGAAATTAAATTGGCTAGGTCTTAATTAATACTGTCTTGGCAGGATGTGTTTAAATGGACTCGGACCTGTGGACACGTGTTCATAGACCTCTAGAAGAGCTTTGTAGACCTTTCTCTTGTCCACTTTCTGCCATTCACAGGGAATGACTACCTACATCATAGAAAACCATGAATCCTTTTAACATTTTAGATTTAAGTACAATCGTAACAGGAAAAAAAAATCGCTTGCTAGGCAATGTTATTTAGACCATTTGAATTATAGTAATAGTAATGATCACAATAATAAAATCTGTCAAGCGCTCTAAAGATTTACCGTAGGAGGGAAGTTCTGTTATAAAATGTACAATTTTTGTGGACGTTCAATCTGTCAGTGCCTGGCTATTTTTTAAACTTTGGGACTTTTTATTCAGCATATGGTTTTCAAGGAAATCAAATCAATGGCTGTTCATTATTTGTGTTCTCAACCAAATCGTTTTGGAAAAAAAAAAGGTTTTCTGCATTCGATGCTCCTCCGTCCAGAAAGATTTCTAGAAAAACGAAGGACTCATTTGCATTGTATCTCTGTTTATGTGTACTCGGGGCAGGGCTACATTTTGTTACTAGGTTCCTTGAGCAGTGCACTGGCTTCTCATTGCTAAATGAATTGTCTGCTTCCTAAATCCAGCAGAAATCATGCATATTCTGGAAAATGTGTCAAGTAGGTCCACCTAGACTTCTAAAAATTTTAAGTAAAGGGGTTATGGCCCGACCTCCATGGCCAGGAAAGGAGGAAGAAATGGAAGCTGTTTCTGGAAAGAAAGGTTTACCTGTATTTCTAATGATGTGAGTTTCAGCCTATACTCAGGTTTTAACTTTTCCTATTACACTGACTTTGCTCAGGGAGGCTTTGTTTGAAACACAGATGACTCCTTTGGGAATATAGGACTGTAGTGATATGCATCTGTTTTTATTATTATTCCGTGCACTTCAGCTAAGTACCTTACTGCTTTTCAGCTTGAAAATAAGTAAGTGCCTTGAAATAACTTGTTTTTCTCTCTTTGTAAGGTTGATTTTGGCTTTGCAAAGAAAATAGGATTTGGAAAGAAAACATGGACTTTTTGTGGGACTCCAGAGTACGTGGCTCCAGAGATCATCCTGAACAAAGGCCATGACATTTCAGCCGACTACTGGTCACTGGGAATCCTAATGTATGAACTTCTGACTGGCAGGTATGGACATTGGCAGAGAATTGCTGATAAAAATAGATCAGCCAACAGCTGCACGCTCCTGCCTTTGTCACTCTGATTAGACCATCTTAAAGCACATTTCACCATATCTTGGTCCAGCACTTCAAGTAATTATGCAAGTGCCCAGGGATTCGTAAAACAAACTCTAAAATGGGTTGGATGAGGGCAGGGAACTCGACGTCAACCTTTGCCCTCATCATTACGAATTCCTTGTACATATGTGAGAATGTGGAAAAAGCTAGTGTCTTTCTGTGAGATCTCTGAGCCTAGTTGCTTAGCCAGCAATGAAGCAAGGGAGGTAATAGTGGTATAAAAATATCTAGGGTCAACTATTTATAGAGATAAGAGGACATGTTGACAAGTATTATACCTAAATGAAACGGGAATAGTTTGCAGGTCTTCTGCGTAATGCTCTTAGAGCCATCAGCAAGGAAAAGAAGATCCCCAACAAAAAGAGAAGCAAACACCCCACCGTGCCGTGCATGGGGGACAATGAGTAGTAGGGTCATTATAAACCAGAGTTCAGAAGAAGGCTGGGTAGAGGTCTCAGACATACAGAGCAAGGAAAGGACATCCCATGGCTTCACTAGAAGGGCAATAGGGGGCAAAGACGTGGAGAAGTTGTGTGTAGAAAAACTTACTGGGAACCTGAGGGCTGCCTGACTAGCTTTAGCACAAGAGAGAGAGAGGCCACATAGATGACAAGGGATACAGAGAGAGTGGGGGAAACAGGAACAGAGGGGACCCCCACCCCTAACACCACGAGCTGGAGTGGGGAGGAACGTACAGAGAAACGGTGAGCGGGTGCATCTGCCCCGGGCACGGAACCTTAAGTCATGGCTTAAAAGGGCAACTTCAAATAACAGAACCAGCCCTAGAACCCTGCCAAGTGGTGGGGACTCCCTGTAGTCCTCAGAAGCTGGCAGGTACCTCTACTTATGTTTCCCCTCCACCTTGATAGTACAGAGGGGAGCAGAGCCCAGGCACCATAGCTGACTTTCCACCACAGGGAGCCCCAGCTCCCTGACCCTAGATGTCCCACCAGTGTGGACACCCTTGGTCAGTGCTCATTATGACTCCAGCCATCTCACCAAGGTAAGACAGGCACAGAATACTCTAGACGTGCCCTACTTTGGCTCTCCATGACTTGCCAAAACAACCCAGTGTCAAGTGCCCTGGGACCCCTGGCCCATGCCCACCTCAACTCTTGCTGTCCTGCCAGGGGGGCCTCTGCGTGGAGGGCCCCATGACCCCTGGCTTCTACCCACTTGAGCTGTCCTGCCACTGGGGCCTTAGCACAGACAGCCCCAGAACCGCCCCAACAGGGCGGCCCAGGATCCAGAGCCCATGACAGCTACAGCTCTGTAGAGCCAGCCAAAGTCAGCAGGCAAACACTGTCTACACAGGGATGACCATACGGAAGGTCATTCCCTCGAGTTTAGGAGAAGCAGCTATTCTGTAATTCGTCGAAACAAAGTCGATCGAAATGAGGAGACAGGGGAATATGGTCCATATGAAAGAACACAAAACTTCAAAAAAGGTAAGTGGAGATAAGCATGGGTGAACTCTGTGAGAACTTTAACAAAGAGAAAACACCAAGAAAAGAACCAGAGTTGAAGAATACAGTAACTGAAATGTAAAATACACTAAAGGGAGTAAATAGTGGATTAGAAGAGAGAAGAACGGCTCAGTGATCTAGAAGACAGAGCAAATGGAAAGCACCCCAGCTGAACAGCAAAAAAAAAAAAAGGGGGGGGGGGAATTAAAAATATTGAAGCTAAGGAATCTCTTGGACAACATCAAACAATAATTCCCATTATCTGGGTCCCAGAGACAGAAAAGAGCAGACAACATGTTTGAAGAAATAATAACTCAAAACTTCCCTACCCTAGGAAAGGAAGTAGACATCCAGTTTCAGGAAGCCCTAAGAATTCCAAACAAGATGAACCCATGGCACATATTTATCAATGTCAAAGATTATACACCACCAAGCAAGTTTATCGTTCAGATTTGAAGGAGCAATAAAGAGTTTACCAGAAAATAAAAAAAAAAAAAAATGGTTAAGGGGAATTCTTTAATAATCAGAAGAAAATAGTGAAAAAAAACTTCATTAATAAAAGTAAACATACAGTAAAGGGACTAGAGCAATGACTTATAAGGCTAGTATGAAGGTTAAAAGAAAAAGTAGTAAAGTCAACTACTTGATTTTATTAATATTAAGGCATTAATATTTATTATTATAATTTTGTTATATAAATATAAAATATATATATAAATTTATGTTTATATAATTATAATATATAACTATATAAATACAATCTATTTTTTATTTTATTTTATAGATAATATATATATTTTATATAAATATTAAGGCAACTCATAAAATAAAAAGCTATAAAATATGACAGTATATACACAAAGTGGTGGGGGAGGGTAAAAATCAAGTTCTTTCAGAATGTGCTTAACTTAAGTGACCATCAACTTAATATAGACTACTATTTACTTAGGATGTTGTTACATATGAACCTCATGGCAACCACAAACTAAAATGTATAAAAGATACACATAAAATAAAGACAAAACTGTATGCTGCTTACAAGAGGCAAACTTTAAAGACACATGCAGACTGGAAGTGGGGGGAAAAATATTGCATGCAAAAGGAAGCCAAAAAAACAAACAAGAGAAAAGAAGCTTCAGTAAGAATACTTATGCCTGACAAAATAGACCAAAAAAGACTGTAACAAAGGCAAAGAAGAGTGTTACATAGAGATAAAGGGATCAATCCAACAAGAGGATTTAAGTTGTAAATACCGATCCACCAACATGGGAGCACCTAAGTACATTAAGCAAGTCTGAACATAAAGGGAAAGTTGACAGTAAGACAACATAGCAGGGGACATTAACACCCCACTTGTGTCAATGGACCTGTCATCCAGGCAGGAAGTCAGTAAGGAAACAGTGTCTTTGAAAGACACATTAGTCTAGATGGGCATAACAGACAGATAAGGCCCATTCCATCCAACAGTAGCAGAATACACATTCTTTTCAGAATGAAAAGCACGTGAAACAGTCCCCAGGACAGAGCACAATTTAGGCTACAAGTCTCAATACGTTTAAGATTGAAATCATATCAAGCATGTTTTCCAACCACAATGGTATGAAACTACAAATCAGTTACAAAAAAGAAAAAAAGCCAAAACATAAAGAGGCTAAACAACGTGCTACCAAACGACCAATTTCTCAACGAACAAATCAAAGAGGGAATATTTAAAAATACACAGATACCAGCAGCAACAACAAACACGGAGACAACGTAAACAAAACCATCCAAAATCTTTGGGAAGCAGCAAAAGCAGTTCTAAGAAGGAAATTTGTAGTAGCGGAGGCTTATCTCAGCAGTAAAGAAGTTAGAAAGATAACGGACAAAGACAAAATAAGAAGAGAGGAAATAATAAAAATCAGAGAGGAAATAAACAAGAGACCAAAAAAAAAAAAAAAGAATACAAAGGATCAATGAAAGTGAGTATTGTTTTCTTAAAAGAGAAACAATATTGAGAAACCTATATAGCAAGACTCATGAAGGAAAACAAAAGAGAGAATCCAAATAATTAATATCAGAAGTGAAAGGAAAGTAACAACCAACAGTACCAAAATGCAAAGGTTATTAGAGAAGGAATTCTATACAAATTATGTGCCACCAAAGTGGACAATCTAAAAGAAATGGATAAATTTCTAGAAATACACAATCGCTAAAAACAAAATCAGGAAGAAATAGCAAATCTGAACAAACCTATAACTAGTAACAAAATTGTTTTAAAAACAAACCTATAACTAGTAATCAAAAACACCCCAATAAACAAAAGCTGAGGAAAAGAGGGCTTCACAGGTGAATTCTACCCAACATTTAAGGAAGAACTGATAGCTAGTCTCCCCAAACTATTACTAAAAAAAAAGAAACCTTCATTTTATAAGACCAGTATTACACTGATACCAAAACCAAAGACACTACCAAAAAAGAGAACTGCAGGGCAATATACTTGAAGAACCTGGATTTAAAAATTCTCAACAAAAATATTAGCAAACCACATTCAATAATACATTAAAAGGATCACTCACCACGATTAGGTGGGATTTATTCTGGGGATACAAGGGTGGTTCAGTATTCTCAAATCAATCAACATCATAGACCACATTGACAAGAAAAAGGGTAAAGCCCATATGATCATCTTAACAGATGCATAAAAAGGTTTTGACAGAATTCAGCATCTGTATATAATACCCTCAACAAAGCGGCTTTAGAAAGAACATACCTTAACATATTAGAGTCCGTATATGAAAAAACCCCAACTAACATCGTACTCAATGGTGAGAAACTGAGAGATCCAGAAACAATACAAGAATTTCCACTATCACCACTGTTACTCAACATAGTACTGGAAGTCATAGCTGAAGCAGTCAGACAAGAAAGGGAAATAAAAGGCATCCAACGTGGTAAGGAAGAATTTAAGCTGTCACTGTTTGCAGATGGCACAGTACTACACGTAGAAAACCCTAAATATGCCATCAAAAAACGTTAGAAATAATAAGTGAATTCAGTAACGTTGGAAGACAAAAAATTAATACACAGCAATCTGTTGTCTTTCTATTCATTAATAACAAAGCAGAAGGAGAATTTAAGAAAGCAATTCTATGTACATTGCACCAAAAAATAAAGTTACCAAAGATAAATTTAACCAAGGAGGTGAAAGACCTGTTCTCCAAAAACTATTAAATTTTGATGAAAGAAATTGGGAGCAAATGGAAACATGGTCTGTGCTCCTGGATTGTAAGAATTCGTCTTGTTAAAATGTCCATACTACCCAAATCACTCTACAGATTCGGTGCGATCCCTATCAAAATTACAATCGCATTATTCACAGAACTAGGACAAATAATACTAAAATCCGTATGAAACCACCAAAGACCGTGAATAGTAGAAGCAATCCTAAGAAAGAAGAACAAAGCACAAAAGTAGACACACAGACCATGGGAGCCGAACAGAGAGCCCAGAAGTAAACATTTGCTTATGTGGTCAATTACTCTCCAACAGAGGAAACAAGAATAGGTAATGCCAGGGGGAAATGGACGGCTAGATGTTGTGAAAAAGCTAAAGGATGTGGAAGAGATCATGGCAGGTGACTCTTTTAAGTTTAAACTCAAGGGGTGCCTGGCTGGCTCAGTCTGTGGAGCATACGACTCTTGATTTCTGGGTTGTGAGTTTGAGCCCCACAGTGGGGGTAGAGATTACTTTAAAAAAAATACAATCAAGTTTAAATTCAAGTAGTAGACTAAATTGTCGCATTATGTTGGTTGACAGAGGTGACGGGATCGGTTCCATCCCGTAGGTTGATCGGAGTAGACCTTTTTTGGGAAAGCGGCATAACCCTTTAGCCAGGTAAATATGGGAAGAACCTTCCAGGCGAAACAAACCGCATTCTGAGGTGCGAAGATGCTTGGTATTTCAGAGAGCAGACATGGCGTCCTGATCCCAGCGAGTGAGGGTGGTGTTAGCAGGAGATGGAGTCCTATTACCGGCATCCTTGTAGCCGCCTAGTGATTTTGGACTTCATGTTGAGTGTAATCAGTGAGCTGACAGGTGCCGGAAAAGGGCTAGAAAGTGGAAGCCACATCTTGAATGGCCAAGGACAGCAAGACTAACAAGACATGAGAGGAATGGCAGATCAGCTTGACCCATATATCGTTTGGCGGGCGGTGGCTGTTTGTATTTTTAATGTTCATTTATTTTTGAGGAAGAGAGTGCACGAGCGAGTGGAGGAGGGGCAGACAGAGAGGGAGACACAGAATCCGAAGCGGTCTCCAGGCTCCGAGCTGTCAGCACAGAGCCCGACGCGGGGGGGCAGTTAAAGCCGCAAGATCATGGCCTGAGCCAAAGCGGGACACTTAACCCACTGAGCCATCCAGGCACCCCCCGTATATGGTTTTGCTCCATGATTTACTCACAAAGGTTTCCACGTGGTTTTGCTATTAATCCAGCATCGTTCCGTGTTACCACGACTAATATATGTCCCCAAATAAGACTGGTGGAGTTATAACAGTTTAGGATTTCTTATTTAGAAAATACAAGTGATTCTCTTTTCACCTCTCACCTTTGCAGCCCGCCATTCTCAGGCCCAGACCCTATGAAAACCTATAACATCATACTGAGGGGGATTGACATGATAGAATTTCCGAAGAAGATTGTCAAAAATGCTGCTAATTTAATTAAAAAACTATGCAGGTAAGCGTTTGGCCACGTGACGTTTGAAAGGATCATGACGGGAACATGATGGGATCCCTTACAGTTGTTGTTTTCTTTCCAGGGATAACCCATCGGAAAGACTAGGGAATTTGAAAAACGGCGTCAAAGACATTCAAAAGCACAAGTAAGTGTTCTTCCCTTGACCTTTCTGTGGGAGGGTCCAGAAAGCCCCTCCCCAGGCTGTTCTTTTTAAGCTACTGGCTGTGTGACTGACACAGTTAGCCCATGGGAACACTGCGGGGGACGTTCAGACCAGTTAGCCTTTGGGCACAGCACAGCCACACGCGACCCTGTGCCATACTAAGTGACCGATTCACTGAATTCAGTTTCTCCCAGCTCACGCTAAGGAACATTGCTCCTCTCTGGCACCAAGAGGAAATGTGAACTAGATTGATCGATTGAATTCTAGGTGGATTCTAGAATTGTATTCTCTACCGGAATATCAAAAACACAAGTCTTCCACCATATCATGCCTCATTTCCTAGACTAAAACTGGAATATATTTTTCCACCCGCTTCCCAATTAGATGATACAACATAGTACTGAGTACAGCGTTGTTTTTAAGTGATGGCAGCGTCTTAAATATTAACCCTTACCTAGTTAATTGGATATCTGAGTGCTAATCTAAGACCCAATTGTTGTTTTTTATTAGTCTGTTGGTGCAACACCCACAGGAAATTCACATCTGTGCAAAAAGAACTTATTTACCAAAGTATCTATAAATACCTAAAACACCTGCTAAGAATTTGGTGTATGCATTTGCTACTGCTGAAAACTTTTAAAGACAAAACAGAAACCTGCTCCTCATTTTCACAGAAAATCTGAACACAAATACCTTCATTTTTTTAACACTTAACTAAAAATGACATTTTACTAGAAATTATTATGACCCTAGTATTGCATAGTCAATGTTTTCTTCTACGAACACAAAAACAGTACCAAGTCAGAGTTAGACCTGACTAATATAGTGATGTGAAAAGGTTAATTAGGCTGCCCAAGGAATCAGTGCAAAGCTGGAAAAATAATTTTCTGTCCTGACTTTCATGCCCTGGTTCCATTGCCTTAAAATAAGATGTCCAAGTAGATCATGGGCTAAGGATATCATGGCACTTACTAAGTTATAATGATAGTACCGGAACAAGGTCATACAGACATTGTGACGAAATTGCCAGGGGTACAAAGGAGTTATTTGTAACCGATGTTAAATATTTCAACAATTAGATTTTTAAAATATGCATTGTATAAAACAACTGTAAAAGTTTTCAATGACACAGGATACATTTATGTCACGTTGAAAATGTTCGCCTTTCTGCTTTCCATCCTGTATGGATATTTCCACATCAAATATGTTGCAACGGGGCTTCAGCTAAAGTAAAATGCCTTTAACCAGCTCCTTTTTCTCCTCCCTTTCCTAGATGGTTTGAGGGCTTTAACTGGGAAGGCTTAAGAAAAGGCACCTTGACACCTCCTATAATACCAAGTGTAAGTAGACTTCCCAGCGAATACTTGTGTGACAAGGTTTTATCCTGTGATCAGATTAAACAAACTATAGAAGTACCACATTAGAATAGTATCTAAAATGCAACCTTAAAAACAGGCCAGTTAGGAGATGGTTATTGTATGTGTATTCTATCATTACCTGTTTCAACTATTCGTTCTAATTTGTTTGTCCTTTTATCGAGCTCTAAAAGAAAAGGATTCTCCTTCCTTAACTGTCTTTTCTGAACATACCGGGTTTTTTGTGAAATAGCAGCCCAGTGAGGGTGACTCAGTGTTTGGACTGTATTAACTTGAAATCGATTTCAGTTGATTGCATTTTTACGTATTTCTGTTTAATGCTGCCTCTTTACGAAAAGGCACAGACCGCTTTGTGGTCCTGAGCCTTTCAGGTGTACGCTTCCTTTCCCTGGGACTAACTCAAGCCTGCTCTTGATTCAGAAGCATTTTCCCTACTTCTGAGATTTATTTCTGTGTCAGTGCTTATGCCTCTTCGCAAACAAAAACCCCGTTACCGTGGCTCACGTCGCAGATTCTAACTGCATTCTTCAAGTTTTGTTTTTAGAACAAGAGTAGAGAGTAAGCCTGAATTATACTTGCCTACATCCACCAGAGGTTTCCTTTTATGGATATATATATATATATATTAGTATATAAGAGGTTCTGAATATTATAGAATATGAGGGAAACTAAAGGATGGATTTTTTACTGCTTTTACTGATGCTCTGCAGTTTGGACTTTGCCCGAGAAATTTGCAAGAGTTCTGACCGAGGTCAGAAATGGCTTTTATTCTACTTGAAATAAACACACACAAGACTTAAGATGGTCTACAGGGCGCTACCCAGCCTGATTTCTGCCTGCTTCTCCTATTTCTCATTCCGGTCCTATCCTCTCTTACACAGCAGCCACATTGGCCCCTTTGGATCACTTCACAGCATGAAGCACTCTCTCTCACCTCGGGACCTTTGCACGTGCTACAACCTCTTTTTTGAACTCACCAATTCTTAGTTTTGAAATAATATTTTTTCAAAGAGGCTTTCCATCATCACTCATACTCTCAAGTCTTTTTTCTTCCTAACACTAAGCAAACCTTATAGTCATCTACAGATTTTTGTGATTATTTGGTTTTAGTCCTACAAGGTACTCCCTGCCAGGGTAGGGCAAGAGCAATGTCTTTTTTTATTCACCGCCCTTAGCCCCAGTAAAAAGCACAAAGCCTGCCACCTGGTAGCCATTCAAACAACAGTCACTGATCGGGGAATGAATAAAGAATGCTTTTTAAAAATCTAGTTTGGGATTTTACTAAAAAAAAAAAACCCAAAAATCAAGAAATCCCTTCTCGGTCACGCCCTCTCTCATTTGTAGGTTGCATCACCCACAGACACAAGCAATTTTGACAGTTTCCCTGAGGACAGTGATGAACCACCACCTGATGACAACTCGGGCTGGGACATAGACTTCTAATGTATTTCTCTTACCTGCTTCTGCCTTGCTGAAGTCAGCTTTCTCTGAGACACGGCTGACAGCAAACCTGAGGGACGGAGAGAAGATCAGTGCTCGGGGTCACCATGATGCCTTTGATCGATGCTGCTCCAGTAACTACAGTGGCATGAGGACTTCTTGCTTAGACGACAGTAGTGCTCTTTACATGTTTTCTGTTTGATCCTAAAAATAGCAGTTGACATGGTGGTCCTGAAGCAAAGCCCTTCGCCAGTAAAGAGAGGTTTCCTGTCGTTGCAATGGTCTTGCTTTGCTCGGACTGTAATTTGAAAGACTGTAAGAAATACTTCAACCTAGAAAAAGAGTCCGTACCTTGCTAGGATGGCCAAGATCAAAAAATAATGTGTGGGGTACGATCGGTTGCCGTGGTACCAAAACGGGGCTCTTCCTTTCCTTCAAGGGAGGCCGTGGGATCTATTAGCGCAAGCCAGTGTCTATACCATACGGAAGAGGGCCACGCGTCTATGGGTCACGGCGTTCATGTCAAACCAGTGCTAGAAGTTTCCTGATTTTGTTTCCCAACAGTGCTGATGACGAGGCTGAATGTTACCTTTCCTTTCTGACAGATTTTAAAAATCGATACAATCAAAGCACAACTGCTATGAAGCCTCACGGCAGGTATATATGCGTTTTCACGGAGGATTGAAAAAAAAAAAAAAAAAAAACAACCTGCATGACATTTGTTTGTTTCTTTTTTTGATAAATTGGCATGACAGAGTGGAAAAAAAAAAAAAGCAATTCACAAACCATTTCATATCGTTTCAAATATCGTGCTTCAAGATGGTCCTGGAAATCAGTGACTAGCAGCCAATTGATTTTTCTTTATTACCTAACATACTCTCAGACTGAGGCTTAAAATAGTCCCTTTTATAAAAATCAACCCTTGGGGTGGGGACGGGGTGGGGGGGGGTGGGGTGGAGAGGGATGAAGATCCGTCCAAAAATAAAAATAAACTATATAGGTGCTATGTATATCTTTCATCTGTAAATGTCCGTGTCTGAGCAGACAACACAAATTCTAATCATCACCTGTGTAGCCAGAGACTCAAGCATTTTCACTACATTTACCAATGAAACTCCTGTCAGATTTCACTTACACAACATAGTCTAGGGTTGAGGGGAAAGGTGGTTAAAACCCATTCAACTGGCTTCTTGTCTTAGGCCTGAACCAAAAAGAAGAAGAAGGAAGCACAAAATCATCAAGATTTACCAGATGAGGGACCTTCCTTATGCGAGGTCAGGGAACAGGACAGGACCTGGCCAGGTGTTGATTCCCTTTTTGTGGATGAGCCGATGTGAGTTCATGCATGCGTGAGAGTAGAGGAGAACACAGGACCCTGATTTCTTAAGCAGAAGTTTTCATTAAGTAAGACGGAAGTATTGCAATCCTGAAACGTACCTGGAAATACCAGACTGATTTGCTTTTTCATGAGGGAAGAAGAATCAGCAGTTTCAAGTGAATCCTCTGTTGGCAGGCGAGTTGACTACTCTGAGCTGTTCTAAGTAGCAGAGACATTTGGAAGCTTTTCCTGGACAAGTAGCGTTAAACCTGCGTAGACAAACGCATAATCTTACGAGCTGTCATCCTGATTTAGAGCTGTGAATTTGGTACATCAAATTGAAGTTTGCCTTGTTCCAGGAGAGAATTTTCTTTTTTTTAAACTCAATCAAACGTAGACGGTTCTGCAAAAAACATGTCCATGTCGGTCATTGATTTTTTCATACTAAGACTACTTTAGGATAGGATATCAACACGTAATGATCTAAAAACAACATTCGGGGGATAAAAATTATAAGGGCATATTAAACATAATCAGAGTAAAGTTAAACTTTTAAATTAAAACTTTGACCCCCAAGATGTTACGGTTACTCCTGTGTTTTTCTGGCCTTTGCAAACAATTGCTTAAGATCAATTTATTCCCCAAGATATCCACTTTCTTCTACAGATTTCAGAATGTAAAATGTACCCAGCTAAAATCCAGCTGTGAGTGCTAGTTCAGAATTTTTATATTTGCTTTTAACTGGGCTCGTAAAAGTACATAATTTCAATATCATGGTCAATGTTCAGTGAGTTTTGTTAAAAGAGTGCTTTAGGCATGCTAACGATTTGCTAGATACTAAGTTTATCTCGTCGTTATTTAAGAGAATCTGCTCCCGCAGTTTTCCAAATGCCCCAGTAACCCCAGAGGTTAGCCCTTACCGTGGATGTCGAAACTATGGTTCAAGTCTAAGACAACAACGTACAGGTTCTCTGAGGAATGAAGAGAACATTCAGCTCAATGGCACTGTCGGCCGTCTCTCCCACCTGTCGCTCTATCTTCGTTCATGTCACCTGTGGCGCTGCATTAGGATGTCTAAAGCAATCACTAGCAAACAAAGGCGAACATCTTCCAAAAATTGCTAACAGTCATCTAATCTTAGGCATTGAAATGTAAGGATTTAAATCCTGTCCTAAGACACTAGGGCTAAAATTCACGGTCAGCTCCGTAAAGCGCATCTCACTTCATTTCCGAATTTTTCATACCCCTCCATGTTCTTACACTGGAGAACATCTGGCTAAGTTAGAATAGTGCCAACTCGTGTGATTTGTTAACTGACTTTCTTGTTAATACTTTGAGTCTGGGAAATAAGGGCTTTCTGTGCATCCTGACGCACAGGAAAACTGAAAACTGCCAAAGGAAAGGGGCGTCCCGATATTTGAGAGACACCAAATACGTTACAGAAAATGATTTCTGGAAATTTCCTATCAATGATTTTCATGTTTGTACCTTCTTCGTTACTCACATATGAATCAGATCCATGTGGCATTGAAAACAAATTTATTTTGATGATATTCTTTACAAGTCACGTTTCTTACTTAAAATGATGGGATTTGCATGTGAATCACACATGTGTAACACATGAGTTCAACTATTGAATTTTTCTGGTTTCATTTCTCAAGGACTGAGCTAATGGTGAGCTTAGAGAAGTCAGCTACCACACTGAAAATAAGGAAATTAGAACGGATTCATACAGTAGAGGCGATCTGTGCATTATCCATAACGATGTTTTCTTTCACAATAGGACCACAGACAAATATTTATGTAAATAGATATTTTTGTGTGATATTTTGTGGTACATATACCTTTTTTCAGTGTTTCACAGCATTATTATTTCATCTTCTTTGTACTGAATAATGTTTTTAGGTCCAAGTAGACTTGAATTAATGTCATAATTGTCAGTATTATTGAAAATTACGTCCACTGTATGGTTTCATCTGTTCCATAGTTTAGGACATGACCTGGCTATCTGGCATTGTTGCAAGTGCCTTAAATTCCTGGCATCCTATTAAAAAACAAATTTGGTGTTATGCTGCATGAGAAAGACAAATCCACCTCAAAATGTTGTCCTTTCTTAGCTTGCTGCGTTTTACAGTTCTTTCTGCTAACAATTTCTAAGCCTTTATTATATAATATTGATGAATTACAGAAATGATGAAGTTGTTCTCTAATTTCTGTTACATGTACCAGAGCTGTGTATCTGTTACTGAGATACAGCGTCATTTCTGTGAAATGTATAAATGTATGTGCAGGTCAAATTAATCTATGACATACTATCAGTCTGTACACAGGTATTCCTGTTTTGCTAAGCTGTGCAGATCCAGTTAAAAAAAAAAAAATTAGTGCAGTCAAGTTCTAATGCCTCATTTTATAGACTCCATTCGTAACGACCCAACTCAAAAGAAGAATCAGCAAGTGACACGTCGTTATGAAACCAATGAGGAAAACGTACCTTAGCGCACTCCTCAACAAAACAGGATGCTTTCTGAGTTCTTGTATATGCAAATCACGTAGGAGGCAGTTTGCAACAGACCTGGGAAGATAAACATTGGAAGCGTGTTGTTAGCCCTCCTCCTTATCTGCCCCTGGGACCCTGACAGTGACTCAGAGGTTTGGGCTTTCCGAGGAAAGGGACATTTCTTTAGGCATCATCTGTCCACTTTATTTCATTGTATGATGTTTTTACAATTGGTCGGTTCTTTTGTATTCTTACAGCTATGGTTATTTGATTGTCCTCTTACAATTTGTTCCACATGGAAGAGTCCTTTGTTAGTCAGAATGCAACCACTGTCATCAAATGGTCAGTGACCACTTGCACTCTTTTGATGTAGATTAAAAACTTTTTCATAAAATTAACCTGCTTTGATTTGCTCTGTATTTTTCCTGCAGCTGTAGTTGCTGAGTGCCTGTTGTATACTTTATAGAGTTGAAATAAAAAAAAATAATTACTTTTGAACTTAGTTGATGTTTCATTCCAGACAAGATTTCGAGAACACGGTTGATGAATCCTCCTGGAACGGAAATACGCTGCAGCGCTATTTTAGAACGTCACTAAAACAAGAGAAATGTTACTCAGGACCCAGGTGTCCTTCACACCGGCATGTATTATGATCTGATAGAAAGCTAAGCTAGCATAGCAGTTTAAAGAATTCAGTGGGGATAAGTCAGGTAAGTCAGGCCATCCAGTGTGAACAGAAAGGCAAATGTAGATACGCACACAAGCCCCAACCTCGGTGGTGTTCTGTGTGCCACTACCCCTGCCCCCCACCTCCTCCCCATCCCCACCACACTCTCCTTGTTTGGGCTACCCTTGGTCAAACTGTGAACTCGGCAAAACATCAGAAAGGTTAAGTCTTGTATAAGGCTGTGTGCTAAGACTTCTAGGAAAAGCAGCTCCGTGAATCTTTGTAGACATCCAGTCATCTCATTTCTTCTGCAAATAAAACTCAACCATGGTTTTCAGTATCCTTCCCTTATATTCTGTGATTTTCATACCCTTGATCTAAGAACGGTCGTCTTTGATCCTGGGAAGTTTTGTTTTGTTTTGTTTTGTTTTGTTTTCCTTTGGTGTTACTTACAGTTTTTGGAGAGGCGTGCAGATCAATACTCGTGATGATTAGCTGAAGCATGTGAGGATGTTGCATTCACACCACTGTCACATCTTGCACAAGTTAATTGCAATTGAAGTAAATCACACAATTACCAATGACAGCAGGAATCGATTATAAATTTGGCTCGAATGTATTGTTGATCACGCAGCTTGATTAAGGGTAGATGTGCAAGCAGAATGTCGAGTCTCAGTTATAGCCCTAAATGTGTAAGGCACATAACACAGAGCAACCTTTTTTTTTTTTTCTGAGCTCCCTAGAGTTTTTCTCTTGTTCCATACTTCTTTCCAACTCAGAAGCCCCATAAACTGAAAGAAAAAAAAAAACAGTAATGTTTACCTATTCCACCTATGTTTTTTGACCAGGGTGAGTCTATGGGGCAAAAAACAAACCATCCACATGCCCATTAGCTAAGGCAGATGAATTAAGGCTCATGCAATAATAATAATAATACCACCAAATTAAAAGAAAAAAGAGAAAGCAAGGTATCACTAAGAATCCTAAGGGTTGGCACAGATTTCATAGAAATTAATAGGCTCAAGACACATGTTCCAAGCCAGTGTTCTTTTAACATCGATGTCATGATATGTATCTGGGAAATACGGTGAAAATATTTCCAGCACCACCCGCGGTTATTTTGACATAGCCCCAGAATCTATATTTTTAAAAAGCACCTTAGCATATTTTGGTGAAAATATCTATACACATCCAGGGAAGAGAAAGAGGAAAAGAGGATTCATGGAAAAGCATTTCAGGAATGATAACGTAAAAGACCAAAGAAAAAGTCCATAAGGAGTTTGGGACATGTTTCCAGCCACCTGGCCAGGGGAACCCCCGCACAGAGCACCCCAGGACGCTCCCGCCCGCACAGGTCTTGGTTCCGGTAGCCTGGCCAGGGCTCTCCCTGCACTGGACACCGTGGGACAACCGGCCTGTACCCAGCTCAGCGTCAGCTGTCTCGCCAGGGCATATTTTGCTCAGAGAGCTCGGTGACCACACCAGCCCATGCCCATTTTAAAGTTAGCTGTCCTGCCAGGGCACCCCCTGCATGGAGCACCCAATGACCAACCAGCCTGTGCCCTGCCTCAGCTCTAGCAGCGTCTTTGGGGCACCCTGTACATGGAGAGTTCTAGAACACCCCAGTTTACATCCACTTCAGCTTCAGCTATCCTGCCAAGATGAACCTCTGTGTGTAGAGCCCCAGGTGCCTACAGCTTGCCCCTACTTTCGTTTTTGGTGTCCTGCCGGGGTACTTTCCGTGCAGAGCAATTCAGAGACCTCCCACTGGCACCTCAGATCCGCCATCCCACACACAGAGCACCCCAGGACACCTTGGCTTGTGCCCGTCTCAGCTTCAGCTGTCCTGAAAGTGTGCCCTCAGTGCACTGAACAGAGCCTGCGTCCTCATCAGCTTTAGCTACTCTGACAGGGTTCCCAACACAAGGAAAGCCTCACGATCTCCAGCCCACGCCAGCCCCAGCTCCAGCCAGCCAGAAAAAGTCACCAAGCACACACAGTCTGTCTAGGGGACAGCCATACACAAGACCATACCCTCAGGCTAAAGAGTAGCTGTTCTGCCTAATCCATAGAAACACACACAGGAAGTCAACCAAGATGGGGACGCAGAGGAACATGCTCCAAAAGAAAGAACGAGAACAAAGCTCAGAAAAAGAAATAAGTGAAACAGAGATAAGCAATAGGCCTGATTTTAAAAAAAATAAAGTAATGATCATAAAGATACTCACTGGACTGGAGAGAAGAGTGGAAGAACTCAGTGAGGCCTTCAATAAATTGATAGAAAATATAAAAAATATCCAATCAGAATTGAAGAATACAGTAAGCGACATAAATGTTAAAACACACACTAGAGGGAATCAACACATTAGCAGTTGCAGCAGACTGTATCAACAATCTGTAAGAAAGGACAAGAAAAAGCACCCAAGCGAAACAGCAAAAAGTGGTAAGAATTTTAAAAATGAGGATAGGTTAAAGGGCCCCTTGGACAATAGCAAGTGAACAAACATTCACATTATAGGGATCTCAGAAGAAGCAGCAAGAGAGAGAGAAAGGGCTAGAAAACTTCATAGGGGGAAAATGTCCTTCATCTAGGGAAGGAGATGAACATCCAGTCCAAGAATCACCAAGAGTTCCAAACACAGTAAACCAAGGAGGTCCACATCACAACATATAATAATTAAAACGTCAGTGGCTAAAGATAAAGAGGGAATTTTAAAAGCAGCAAGACGGAAATAAAAAGTTAACTACAAGTGAAAACCTCTAAGACTGTGAACTAATTTTTCAGTAAAAACCCGGCAGGCCAGAAGGGAGTGGGTGATATATTCAAAATGCTGAAAACATAACAACACACAAATGAGAATACCCACCAAGGTTATCATTCAGATTTGAAGAAGAGGTGAAGAGTTTCCTAGATAAACCCACATAAAGGAGTTTATCACCACTAAAAAGCATTATAAGAAATGTTAAAGGGACTTCTTTAAGTAGAAAAGAAATGGTCATAATTGGATATAAGGAAATTTTGAATAAAATATAAAATATGATAGCATGTACATAAAATGTGGAAAGGGGGTAAAAAAAAAGAAGTCCTCCCTTTTCTTTTCAGAACGTGTTTGAACTTAAATGACATCAAGTTAATATAGACTGCTATTTACTTAGGATATTATACATGAAACTCATGGTAACCAAATCTCAAAACCTAGAAACGATACACACACAAAAAAAAATAAATAAAGAGAAAAGAAAAAGAAACCTACAAAAACTCATGAATTATGCAGCGCCTGGGTGGCTCTGCTGGTTAAGCATTCGACTTTGACCCAGGTCATGATCTCACTGTACATGGGTTCGAGCCCTCCATCGGGCTCTGTGCTGACAGTTCTGAGCCTGGAACCTGCTTCTCATTCTGTGTCTCTCCCTCTCTCTCAGCCCCTCCCCAGCTAACACTCTGTCTCTCTCTCAAAAGTAAAATAAACATTCTAAAAAATTAGAGAAAACTAATTACAAAGAGAGCAAGAAAGGAAGCAAGTAACAGAAAAGAACTACAGGAAACAACAACATGGCAGTAAGTGCATACATATCAATAATTAAATGTAAATGGTTTAAATGCTCTAATAAAAAGACACAAGGTGGTGGAATGGGTAAGCAAAACAGACCAGCTATGTGGTGCCTACAAGAGATTCATCTCAGACCTAAAAACACCTACAAACTGAAAGTGAAGGGACAGAAACAATCCATGTAAATGGAAACAACAGCAAAAAAAAGCCAGTGTACCAATATTAGAAAAATTTAGACTTTAAAAAAAAAAATTTTAATGTTTTTATTTATTTTTGAGACAGAGAGAGACAGAGCATGAACGGGGGAGGGTCAGAGAGAGGGAGACACAGAATCTGAAACAGGCTCCAGGCTCCGAGCTGTCAGCACAGAGCCTGACGCCGGGCTCGAACTCAAGGACCGTAAGATCATGACCTGAGCCGAAGTCAGAAGCCCAACCGACCGAGCCACCCAGGCGCCCCTAGACTTTTCAAAAAAGTTTATTTATTTTGGGGAGAGAAATAGAGAGGGAGGGAGTGGGGGAGGGGCATGGAGAGAGGGACAGAAAATCCCAAGCAGGATCCATGCTGTCAGCACAGAACCCAATGTGGGACTCAAACCCACAGTGAAATCATGATCTGAGCCGAATTCATACATTCAACTGACTGAGCCACCCAGGGGCCCGTGGACAAAATGGACATTTAAACAAAGACTATAATAGAAGACAAAGAAGAATATTATATAATGATAAAGGAACAATCCAACAAGAAACCATAATTGTAAATGTCCATGCACTCAGTAAAGAAGCACCTCAATACACAAAACAAATATTAATGAACAAAAGAGAGAGACAGAGAGAAATTGACAGTAATACAACCATAGTAGGGAACTTTAAAACCCCACTTCCATCATGGATAGATCATCCAGGCAGAAAATCAACAAGGAAGTGCTGTCTTTGACTGACACATTGGGCCAGATGGACACAATAGATATATACAAAACATTTCATCCGAAACAGTAGAATATATATTATTTTCAAATGCACATGGGCTGGTCTTGGGAAGATGGCAGCGTAGGAGGACGCTGGGCTCACCGCGTCCTGCTGATCACTTAGATTCCACCCACACCTGCCTAAATAACCCAGAAAACCGCCAGAGGATTAGCAGAACGGACTCTCCGGAGCCAAGCGTGGACAAGAGGCCCACGGAAGAGGGTAGGAAGGGCGTAGAGGAGGTGTGTGCTACACGCATTGGCGGGAGGGAGCTGGGGCGGTGGAGGGGCAGCCTGCCTGGCAAGGAAGAGCCCCCAAATTCTGGCTTGCAAAAGCAGAGGGGCTGGAGGGAGTGAGTTCTGACCCCCAGCGGGACTTAACATCTGGAACGTTAAACGTCAGCAGCTCTGCTCGGAGAGCGGGAGGGCGAAAGGATACTGGGAGGGAGAGGTGTTGAGCCCCGGGAAACAGAGCTCAGGTCGACAGGGAACAAAAGCTCCATCTCCCTCTCCCATCCCCCAGCCAAAACCCCTAAGGAAACCACTCCCCATCACGGAACTTGCTTGCACCACCCACACACCCAACGCTGTGCTTCTGGGGATCCATCCCTCCAACAGGTCTGCCTCTCTCCAGGTGTGGCAGGGCCCCTCCCAAAGCGGACCACTGAAGGCAAAGCAAGCTGAGTCTTACCCTCCCACCCCTGTGCACCTTGTGGATCCACCCCAGGTAATACGCCAGATCCCATCAAAGCAGCACCACAAGCCTGGCAGTGTGCAAGCAGCCCAGACAGGGGCCACACCACTCCCCACCCACCAAAACAAGTTACTCCAGACAGCACAGGGGAAGTGCCCCGCAGTTCTGTGCCACCCAGGGACTAACCAAAATGACGAAAAGGAAGAACTCTCCTCAAAAGGAAGAACTCTCCAGGAAGTAGCAAAAGCTAACAAATTGATCAAAAACGATTTAAGCAATATAACAGAAAAAGAACTTAGAATAACAGTAATAAAATTAATCGCTGTGCTTGAAAAAAGCATAGAGGACAGCAGAGAATCTATTACTACAGAGATCAAGGGACTAAGAAATAGTCATGAGGAGCTAAAAAATGATATAAATGAGCTGCAAAATAAATTGGAGGGGACCACAGCTCAGATTGAAGAGGCTGAGGAGAGAATAGGTGAATTAGAAGCTAAATTATGGAAAAGGAGGAAGCTGAGGAAAAGAGAGATTAAAAAACCCCAGAAATATGAGGGGAGAATTAGAGAACTAAGTGATGCAATCAATGGAACAATATCCGTATCATAGGAATTCCAGAAGTGGAAGAGAGAGAAAGGGGCTGAAGGTGCACTTGAACAAATCATAGCTGAGAACTTCCCTGATCTGGGGAAGGAAAAAGACATTGAAATCCAAGAGGTACAGAGAACTCCCTTTAGACGTAACTTGAATTGATCTTCTGCACGACATATCATAGTGAAACTGGCAAAATCGAGGATAAAGAGAGAATTCTGAAAGCAGCTAGAGATAAATGGGCCTTAACATGCAAAGGTAGACACATACAATTAGGAGCAGACTTATCTACTGAAACTTGGCAGGCCAGAAAGGAATGGCAGGAAATCTTAAATGTGATGGACAGAAAAACTATGCAGCCGAGAATTCTTTATCCAACAAGTCTGTCATTCAGAACAGAAGGAGAGATAATAGTTTTCCCAAACAAACAAAAACTGAAGGAATTGATCACCACTAAACCAGCCCTACAAGAGATCCCAAGGGGGATTCTGTGAGTGAAATGTTGCAAGGACCAGAGACATCAGTACAAGCATGAAACCTACAGACATCACAATGACTATAAATCCATATCTTTCGATAATAACACTGAATGTAAATGGACTAAATGCTCCAACCAAAAGACATAGGGTATCAGAATGGATAAAAAAACAAGACCAATCTATTTGCTGTCTACAAGAGACTCATTTTAGACCTGAGGACACCTTCAGAGTGAAAGTGAGGGGATGGAGAACTATCTATCATGCTACTGGAAGTCAAAAGAAAGCTGGCGTAGCCATATTTACATCAGACAAACTAGACTTTATATTAAAGGATGTAACAACAGATGAAGAAAGGCATTATATAATAATTATAGGGTCTATCCATCAGGAAGAGCTAACAATCGTAAATGTCTACGCGCCAAATACAGGAGGCCACAAATATATAAAACAGTTAATTGCAAACATAAGCAACCTTATTGATAAGAATGTGGTAACTGCCAGGGACTTGAATACCCCACTTACAACAATGGATAGATCATCTAGACACAGGATCAATAAAGAAACAAGGGCCCTGAGTGATACATTGGATCAGATGGACTTGACAGATATATTTAGAACTCTGCATCCCAAAGCAACAGAATACATTTTCTTCTCGAGTGCACCTGGAACATTCCCCAACATAGATCACATACTGGGTCACAAAACAGCCCTTCACAGGTATAAAAGAAATGAGATCATACCAGGCACACTTTCAGATCACAATGCTATGAAACTTGAAATCAACCACAGGAAAAAGTCTGGAAAACCTCCAAAAGCATGGAGGTTGAAGAACACCCTACTAAAGAATGAATGGGTCAACCAAGCAATTAGAGAAGAAATTTAAAAGTATATGGAAACAAATGACAATGAAAAGACAACAATCCAAATGCTTTGGGATGCAGCGAAGGCAGTCCTGAGAGGAAATACATTGCAATCCAGGTCTATCTCAAGAAACAAGAAAAATCCCAAATACAAAATCTAACAGCACACCTAAAGGAAATAGAAGCAGAACAGCAAAGACAGCCTAAACCCAGCAGAAGAAGAGAAATAATAAAGATCAGAGCAGAAATAAACAATATAGAATCTAAAAAAACTGTAGAGCAGATCAGCGAAACCAAGAGTTGGTTTTTTAAAAAAATAAACAAAATTGATAAACCTCTAGCAAGGCTTCTCAAAAAGAAAAGGGAGATGACCCAAATGGATAAAATCATGAATGAAAACGGAATTATTACAACCAATCCCTCAGAAATACAAGCAATTATCAGGGAACACTATGAAAAATTATATGCCAACAAACTGGACAACCTGGAAGAAATGAATAAATTCCTAAGTACCCACACACTTCCAAAACTCCAACAAGAAGAAATAGAAAACTTGAACAGACCCATAACCAGAGAATAAATTGAATCAGTTATCAAAAATCTCCCAACAAAGAAGAGTCCAGAACCAGATGGCTTCCCTGGGGAATTCTCCCAGACATTTAAAGCAGAGATAATACCTATCCTTCTCAAGCTGTTCCAAAAAATTGAAAGGGAAGGAAAACTTCCAGACTCATTCTATGAAGCCAGCTTTACTTTGAGTCCCAAAGCAGAGACCCAGCAAAAAAAAAGAGAACTACAGGCCAATATCCCTGATGAATATGGATGCAAAAATCCTCAATACGATACTAGCAAATCAAATTCAACAGCATATAAAAAGAATTATTCACCATGATCAAATGGGATTCATTACTGGGCTGCATGGCTGGTTCAACATTCACAAATCAATCAATGTGATACATCACATTAATAAAAGAAAAGAACTATATGATCTTCTCAATCGATGCGGAAAAAGCATTTGACAAAATTCAGCATCCTTTCTTAGTAAAAACCCTCGAGAAAGTCGGGATAGACGGAACATATTTAAACATCATAAAAGCCATTTATGAAAAGCCCACAGCTAATACCATCCTCAATGGGGAGTAACTGACAGCTTTCCGCCTGAGATCAGGAACATGACAGGGATGTCCACTCTCACCGCTGTTGTTTAACATAGTGTTGGAAGTTCTAGCATCAGCAATCAGACAACAAAAGGAAATCAAAGGCATCGAAATTGGCAGAGATGAAGTCAAGCTTTCACTGTTTGCAGATGACATGATACTATACATGGAAAACCCAATAGATGCCACCAAAAGTCTGCTAGAACTGATACACGAATTCAGCAAAGTTGCAGGATACAAAATCAATGTACAGAAATCAGTTGCATTCTTATACACCAATAAAGAAGCAACAGAAAGAGAAATAAACTGATCCCATTCACAATTGCACCAAGAACCATAAAATACCTAGGAATAAACCTATCCAAAGATGTAAAAGATCTGTATGCTGAAATTATAGAAAGCTTATGAAGGAAATTGAAGATACAAACCAATGGAAAAACATTTCATGCTCATGGATTGGAAGAATACATATTGTTAAAATGTCAATACTACCCAAAGCTATCTACACATTCAATGCAATCCCAATCAAAATTGTACCAGCATTCTTCTTGAAGCTGGAACAAGCAATCCTAAAATGTGTATGGAACCACAGAAGACCCCAAACAGCCAAAGTAATTTTGATGAAGACCAAAGCAGGAGGCATCACAATCCCAGACTTTAGCCTCTACTACAAAGCTGTAATCATCAAGAGCATGGTATTGGCACAAAAACAGACATACAGACCAATGGAATAGAATAGAAACCCCAGAATTAGACCCACAAAAGTATGGCCAACCAATCTTTGACAAAGCAGGAAAGAATATCCAATGGAAAAAAGACAGTCTCTTTAACAAATGATGCTGGGAGAACTGACAGCAACATGCACAAGAATGAAACTAGACCACTTTCTTACAGCATTCACAAAAATAAACTCAAAATGGATAAAGGACCTGAATGTGAGACAGGAAACCATCAAAACCCTAGAGGGGAAAGCAGGAAAAAACTTCTCTGACCTCAGCTGCAGCAATTTCTTACTAGACACATCTCCAAAGGCAAGGAAATAAAATCAAAATGAACTATTGGGACCTCATGAAGATAAAAAGCTTCTGCACTGCAAAGGAAACAATCAACAAAACTAAAAGACAACCAATGGAATGGGAAAAGATATTTGCAAATTACATATTGGACAAAGGGCTAATATCCAAAATCTATAAAGAACTCACCTAACTCCACACCCAAAAAACAAATAATCCAGTGAAGAATTGGGCAGAAAACATGAATAGACACTTCTCTAAAGAAGACATCCAGATGGCCAACAGGCACATGAAAGGATGCTCAACGTTGCTCCTCACCAAGGAAATAGAAATCAAAACCACACTGAGATACCACCTCACACCAGTCAGAGTGGCTAAAATGAACAAATCAGGAGACTATAGATGCTGGAGAGGATGTGGAGAAATGGGAACTGTGTTGCACTGTTGGTGGGAATGCAAACTGGTGTAGCCGCTCTGGAAAACAGTGTGCAGGTTCCTCAAAAAATTAAAAATAGATCTACCCTATGACCCAGCAATAGCACTGCTAGGAATTTACCCAAGGGATACAGGAGTGCTGATGCATAGGGGCACTTGTACCCCAATGTTGATAGCAGCACTTTCAACAATAGCCAAACTATGGAAAGAGCCTAAATGTCCATCAACTGATGAATGGATAAAGAAATTGTGGTTTATATACACACTAGAATACTATGTGGCAATGAGAAAGAATGAAATATGGCCTTGTAGCAACGTGGATGGAACTGGAGAGTGTTATGCTAAGTGAAATAAGTCATACAGAGAAAGATACCATATGTTTTAACACTTATGTGGATCCTAAGACACTTAACAGAAGACCATGGTGGAGGGGAAGGGGAAAAAAAAGGGTAGAGAGGGAGGGAACCAAAACATAAGAGACTCCTAAAACTGAGAGCTGAGGGTTGTTGGGGGGTGGGAGGCAGGGGATGGTGGGTGATGGGTATCGAAGAGGGCACCCTTTGGGATGAGCACTGGGTATTGTATGGAAACCAATCTGACAATAAATTTCATATTAAAAACAAAACAAATGCACATGGAACATTGTTCAGGATAGATCATAAGTTAGGCTGCAAAATAAGCCTCAGTACATTTAAGAAGATTGAAATAATACCATGCATCTTGTCTAACCACAACAGTATAAAACTAGAAATAAATCATAAGGAAAAAGAATTGAAAATACACAAACACATGGAAGCTAAATAACATGACACTAAACAATGGATGTACCAATGAAGCAATCTAAGGAGAAACAAAAAACTCATGGAGAGAAATGAAAATGAAAACACAACAGTCAAAAGTCTTTGGGGTGCAGCCATAGCCGTTTTAAAAGGGAAGTTTATAGCAATACAGATCTACTTCAAAAAAAAAAAAAAAAAAAAACCAAGAAACAGCTCAAATAAGCAATCAGACCTTACACCTAAAGAAACTAGGAAAATAAGAACAAAGCCCAAGATGAGTAGAAGGAAGGAAGTAATAAAAATCAGAGTAGAGATTCCAGGGAAGATGGCAGATTAGGAGCTCACCTCATCCTAACGATACAACTAGATACCAGCTACATCAGTGTAAATACACCAGAAAACAACCCAAAGACTTGCAGAACAAACTCTCCACAGCTAAATATAGACAAGAGACCACATCAAAGAGGGTAGGGAAGGCAGAGACATGATCAGGAGCTAAAAACATCACAGGACTTCCCAGGGGAGAGAAGGACAACACAGACACAGAAAAGGGAGCAAAACAGGCTCTCAGGGAGCCTGCATGGGAAAGACAAATTTCCCTAACATTTGCCTGAACCCGAGGGGCTGAAATGCACTAGTACTTACAAACACCTGGAATATTAAAAATCAGTAGGCTTCTGCAAGAGCCAGGAGGGAGAAGGGGAACTGAATCCCCACTCTTAAAGAGACAAACAGCCCCTCAGAAATAGAGCATAGAAGTAGTAGTTTGAAAAATGCCTGGGGTGTATGGGAGGAAAAATTATTTACTAAGCTCAGAGCATGTGCTGCAGGGGCAGGGATCATTGGGAGACTTCTCCAGGTACAGTGGAGCTGGCAGGCACCATTTCTCTCCCTTACCCCCCAGCATCAACACACTGACACCTGCAGGAAGCAGCACAACACTGCCACCCACCAAACAACTTGTTAACAGCGTGCCTCACCCCTTTGTTCTCCTATGGGCACACCCCCTCCAGCCAGGCCGCTGCTCCAGGTCCTTCCACCCACAGTAGACCCACACAACCTTGTTAACAGTGGACATCCCACCCCCAGAGACTTCTGCAGTTCAGTGCTACTGTATCTCCGGCAATATCTGGTCTGACTCAACGTGAGACCCAGGTGGCCCCAGGCTGGCCCAATCACAACACAGGGACTCAACTCTGCCAACAACAGGCAGAGAGCCATTGCAGACAACTGGGCTAAAGGCAAAAACAGCTCAGTCACAACAGCAGAGCACACAGCATACATACAGGCGATACCTTGGAAGAACCAGGTTCTGGCAAACAGGGGACATGGCACTGCTGGGCACTGTAGGACCTGTGGGTTGCCACTTCCACAAGCAGGAGATTTAACTAACTTTCCTAATACAGAGATACATAGAGTCATAGAAAATGAGGACATGGAGGAATATGTCCCAAATGAAAGAACAGGACAAAACTCACAGCAGAGAGCTACATGAAATAGTGAAAAGTAATATGCCTGATAAAGAATTTAAAGTAATGGTCATCAAGATTCTCACCGGACTTGAGAAAAGAGCGGATGACCTCAATGAGACCCTCAAAAAAAAAAAAAAAAAAAGAGAAAACATAAAGAACCATTCACATTCAGAGGTGAGGAACTCAATAATTGAAATCAAAAATAAGCCAGATGAAATAGAGGGTAGGCAAGAAGAAGCAGAAGAATGAATCAGTGACCTGGAGGACAGAAGAATGGAAAGCAATCAGGCTGAACAGGAGAGAGGCAAAAGACAAAAATAAACAATGAAAAGAGACTCAGGGAACTCAGCGACACCTTCAAGCAAAATAAAAATTTCATTACAGGGATCCCAGAAGGATAAAAGAGTAGAAATAGAGCATAAAATTCATTTGAAAAAATAATAGTTGAAAACTTTCCAAATCTGGGGAAAGAAACAGAAATCCAGATTTAGGAAGCATAGAGATACTCCAAGAAAATGAATCCAAGGTAGTCCACACCAAGACACATAGCAATCAAAATGGCAAAAAGTACTGATAAAGAGAGAATTTTGCAAGCAGCAAGAGAAAGGAAAACAGTTGCATACAAGAGAAACCCCTTAAGATTCTCAGCAGATTTTTTCATCAGAAACTTTGCAGGCCAGAAGGGAGTGGCATGATATATTCAAAGGACTGAAAGAAAAAATTCTGCAGCCACGAATACTTTATCCAGTAAGGCTAACATTCAGAATAGAAAGAGAGATAAAGAGTTTCCCAAACAAAGCTGGAGGAATTTATATACACTAAATCAGCCATTAAAAAAAAAATGTTAAAGGAATGGAAAGGAGAGTGCAAAGCAGAGACCATAAGTAAGAGTAAGATCAGCAGAAACCACAAAAGCAGTATAAATAACTGTATCTATAAAAATCAGTCAAGGAATTCATAAAATAAAAGGATATAAAGTATATACCATATACCTAAAATGTGGGCAGGAAAAGAGGAAAGAATGGGTTCCAACTTAAGTGACCATTGACTTAATATCAATTGCTATATGCAGAAGACGTTATATACAAACCAAATGGTAACCAAAAATGGAGAACCAGCCATAGATATGCAAAAAATACAGAGAAAGGAATCCAAGTACAATACTCAAGAAAGCCAAAAAATGGTCAGAGAAGAGAGTAAGTAAAGAAAGGAACACGAAATAACTACAAAAACAAACATAAAACAAGTAAGAAAATGGCAGTAAGTACACACCTATCAATCATTACTTTGAGTGTAAATGGACTAAACACTCCAACCAAAAAACAGGGTGACAGAATGAATACAAAAACAAGACCATCTATATGCTGCCTATGAGACTCATTTCAGACATACTGAAAGGGAAGGGATGGAAAAGCATTTTTTCATGCAAATGTTAGTGAACAGAAAGCTAAGATAGCAATACTTATATCAGACAAGAAGATGCAACAATTATAAATATTTATGAACCCAACAGAGAAGGACCCAAACACATAAAGCACCTATTAAAAACAAAAAGGTTTACTTACATCAATCGACAGATCATCCAAACAGAAAATCAACAAGGAAAATGGCTTTGAATGACACATTGGAGCAAATAGATCAAATACCTATATTCAGAACACCCCATCCTAAAACAGCAACATACACATTGTTTTCAAGTTCAGACGGATCATTCTCCCTAATACAGCCTATGTTAGCCCACAAAACAATTCTCAACGATTTTTTTTTAAAAAGGAAAAACAGGTTGATTCATACCATGCATCTTTTCCAAACACGATGCTATGAAACCACAAGAAAAAAATCTGGAAAAAACACAAATACAGAAAGAGTAAAAAGCATGCTGGTAAACAATGAATGAGTCAACCAGGAAATCAAAGATGAAATAAAAAAAATCCATTGAGACGAATTAAAACACAATGATCCAAAACCTTTTAGATGCAGTAAAAACAGCTCTAAATTGAAGTTTATTCATTACAGGCCTTCCTCAAGAATAAAATTCTCAAATACACAAACTAACCTTACACCTAAAGGAGCTGGGAAAAGAAGAACAAATAAAATCCAAATACAGTATAAGGAAGGAAAGAATAAAGATTAGAGCAGAAATAAAAGAAATAGAGACTTAAAACAATATAACAAATCAGTGAAACCAGGAGCTGGTTTTTTGAAATGATCAACAAAATTGATAAACCTGTAGCCAGACACATAGAGAGAGAGAGAGAGAGAGAGAGAGAGAGAGGACTCAAAAAAAAAAACAAAACAGAAATGAAAGAGGAAAAATAACAACTGATACCAAAGAAATACAATCATAGGAGAATATTATGAAAAATTGTATGCTTACATGTTAGACAGCCTAGAAAAAAATTGATAAATTCCTAGAAACATATAACTTTCCCAAAATGAATCTGGAAGAAATAAAAAATTTGAACATATCAATTACCAGCAATGAAATTGAATCAGTAATTTAAAATTTTTTTTCAACGTTTATTTATTTTTGGGACAGAGAGAGACAGAGCATGAACGGGCGAGGGGCAGAGAGAGAGGGAGACACAGAATCGGAAACAGGCTCCAGGCTCCGAGCCATCAGCCCAGAGCCCGACACGGGGCTCGAACTCACGGACCGCGAGATCGTGACCTGGCTGAAGTCGGATGCTTAACCGACTGCGCCACCCAGGCGCCCCTGAATCAGTAATTTAAAAACTCCCAACAAACAAAAGTCCAGGACATGACAGCTACAGAGGTGAATTCTACCAAACATTCAAAGAAGAGTTAATACATATTCTTCTCAAAATACACCAAAAAATAGAAAATAAAGCTTCCTAATTCATTCTATGGAGTCAGCATTACCCAGATACCAAAAACAGATAAAAACTCTACAAAAAAGAGAACTACCAACATCTCTGATGAGCATAGATGCAAACATCCTCAACAAAATATTATCAAACTGCATACAACAAGACATTTAAAAAACCATTCACCACAATGGGGCTTATTCCTCGGATACAAGGGAGATTCAGTATTCACAAATCAATGTGATACATCACATCAATAAGAGAAAGGATAAAAACTATATGATCATTTCAATACATGCAGAAAAGCCATTTGAAAAAATACAACATTCACTCATGATAACACTCAAGACAGTGGAGTTAGAGAAAATTTACCTTGACATAATAAGGGCCATATATGGAAAGCCCATAGTTAATATTAAACTCAATGGTGAAAAACTGAGAACGTTCCCCCTACGATCAGGAACAAGACAAGGATGTTCACTCTCACCACTTTTATTCAACACGGTACTCAAAGTCCTGGCCACAGCAATCAGACAAGAAAAGGAAATAGCATCCAAATCCAAAAAAGCATCAAAATCGGCAAGGAAGAAGTAAAAATCTCACTGTTTGCAGATTACACATCTACTATATGTAGAAAATCCTAAAGACTCCATCAAAACCTACCAGAATAAATGAAGTCAGTCAAGTTGCAGGATACAAAAATCAGTATACATTCCATTGCATTTCTTTACACTAATAAAGAGCAGAAAAAGAATTAAGAAAACACCACCATTCATAATTGCACCTAAAAGAATAAAATATTTAGGAAGAAATTAAGCAAAGAAGTGAAAGACCTGTACTCTGAAAACTACAAAACACTGATGAAGGAAATTGAAGACAGCACAGAAAAATGGAAAAACATTCCATACTCATGAATTGGATGAATTAATATTGTTAAAATGTCCATAATAGCCAAGGCAACCTATATATTCAATGCAATTCCTTTCAAATTACCAAGAGCATTTTTCACAGAACTAGAAAAAACCTTAAAATTTGTATGCAATCACAAAGGACACCAAATAATCAATTTCCAGTTGAGAAAACTGGACAGCTACATGCAAAAGAATGAAACTGGACCACTTTCTTACACCAGACACAAAAGTAAATTCAAAATGGATTCTGGACCAAAACATGAGACCTGAAACCATAAAAATCCTAGAAGAAAACACAGGCAGTAATTTCTCTGACATAGGCCATAACAATATTCTTCTAGATAGGTCTCCTAGGGAAAGGGAAACAAAAGCAAAAATAAACTATTGGGACTGCATCAGAATAAAAACCTTTTGCTTAGCAAAAGAAACCATCAACAAAACCTAAAGGCAATCTATTGAAGGGAGAAGTTATTTGCAAATGATATATCGGATAAGGGGTTAACATTCATAATATATAAAGAACTTCTACAAGTCACTATCAGAAAAACAATCCAATTAAAAATAGTCAGAAGACATGAACATACGTTTCTCCAAAGCAGACATCCAGATGGCCAAAACACATGAAAAGATGCTCAACATCATTCCTCATCAGAGAAATGCAAATCAAAACCATAGTTAGGTATCACCTCACACCTGTCAGAATGGCTAAAATTAAAATGACAAGAAACAATGAGGATGTTGCTGAGGATATGGAGAAAAAGGAACTCTCATTCACTTTTAGTGGGAATGCAAGCTGACGCAGCCACTGTGGGAAACAGCATGGAGGTTCCTCAAAAAATTAAAAAAATGGAATCACCCTATGATCCAGTAATACCACTACTAGGTACTTACCCAAAGAAAATGGAAACTCTAATTCAAAAAGATATAAGCCACCCTGTTTACTGCAACATTATTTACAACAGCCAAGCGATGGCAACAACCTAAATGTCCATCAAGAGACAAATGGATAAGGAAGATATGGTGTGTCGGGGGCGAGGGGGTTATATTACTCAACCACACAAAATGATATTTGTGCCATTTGCAACAACATGAATGGACCTACAGAATATTATGCTAAGTGAAATAAGTGAGACCAAGAAAGACAAATACCAAAGGATTTCACTCATATGTGGAATCTTAAAAAAATGAATAATCAAACAAAAAGCAGAGTTATACCTATTAATACAGAGAACAAATTGATGGTTGCCACAGGGAGGTACGTCAGGTGATCAACAAAATGGGTGAAGGGGAGTTGGAAGGACAGGACTGCAGTTATGGAAGGAATAAGTCACAAGGATGAAAAGCACAGCACAGGGACTATGGTCAGTGGTATTGCGATACTGTTATATGGTGACCAACGGTACTTACACTTGGGATGCGCACAGCATAAAGTACAGACATGTTAAATCACTGTATTATACACCTTGAAACTAATGTACCATTGTATGTCAACTGTACTCCAATAAAAAAAATAAATTTTCCAGAAGTCCTAGACATCCAAAGCCGATTAAATACTCTCAAAAATGTCAAATGACATTTATATTCCACCTATATAGATGTCCTTTTTATTTTCCACATTAAAAGACCCTATTAATAATAAACTATTTTTGTTATGGAACACATCCACGTCTGTACTTAAAAAACCAAACAGAAATGTTTATACCCACTTGGGCATCTGGTATATCAGTGCAGGACTAGACATTTCATTTGCATGAGGGCTTTCAGTCATTTGGGAGAAATTATTCCAGTGGCTTCCACTGCTGCTCAGTGAGATTTTGACTGCAGTTCATCGAGTTTCTATTTCTATCCCTAGAATTCCCTGCTCCATCAAAGCCAGCATTGGCCTTTCTGCTTGTTTGGGCCATTGAAAGGTGAGTCTGTCACTTCAAGCAGGAAGGTTAAGAGCCAAGTCTTGCTTTAAGACACCTTTTCCCTCGACGGCTATGGTGGGCAGTTTTCACCAGTGGCTGCCCTGTCAGCTTCAGAAGCAGAATGAAGGGCTGCTAAGCGGATTGGGCCCCCTGGCCAACACACCAAGGCTCCACAGTGGAGTATACAGTTGTGGGGAACCACCAAGGTTTGGGGTTGCGTGTTTTAGCAGCATAACCTTGCCCATTCTGACTGATACAGCTAGCATGCACAGAAGCAAGCTAAGTCCAGCCCTAGCTTCTGCATGGGATTCTGACAACATAAATAACTCACTCTCAGGGAGAAGGTAACAGGATGTCTTCAGACTCTTAATGAGGAACAGTAACACTGCAGTAAAGACCTGATAAATTCACTCAAATGTCTAGGTGTGTGTGTGTGTGTGTGTGTGTGTGTGTGTGTGTGTGTGTGTGTGTTTGTAAACTACCATAAGCCCAACATAGCAAAGATCCATTTTAAGCTGCTAATGGGAGTAAATGTGTTCAGGATCCAGACTATCTAAAATTGGTACATTAAGTTACTTGGGCCACTTGAGTGAAGACTTTCAGATTTAGAGGCACTAGGGTTAGAGGCATGAGACACAAAGGAGACCAAGTGAAAATAATATTAATCATAGGATTGGGGGATTAACAATTCCTAGGGAGAGCATGATTCTTCAAGATTAGTGGAAAGAGAGGAGAAGCTCAGAGTTTTAACAATAAAAACAGGTTGAAATAGAACCAAATTACTGGGGCGCCTGGGTGGCTCTGTGAGCTAAGCGACCATCTCTTGATTTTGGCGCAGGTCATGATCTCACAATCATGAGATCGAGCCCTGGGTCAGGTTCCACACTGGGTGCGGAGAGTCCTTAAGATTCTTTTTTCTCTTTCTTGCTTTCTCTCTCTCTCTCTCTCCCCCCTCTCTCTCTCTCCCTCCCCATCCCTGTTTCTGCTCTCTCAAAAAAAAGTATCATCTTAACTATAATTATAATAATCATATGTGTATCCCTTTGCCAGGTGCCTCAAATTGCATGAATTTCTAGGGCCTTGATTTCTGTCTCTACAAGGGGCTTATTAAGGTCCCTTTTAAAAACAAAATTCTGCAATTCTAAATTACTTTTCCGAGCTTCCCTTTCCTTATTTTTCAAAAGCAAGGGTAGGCAAACTATAACCCATGGGCTGTATTCAGCCCACACCCTGTTTTTGTAAATAACTAGAACGACACCAACCTCCACTGTCTACAGTTGCTTTCACACTACAGCAGCACATTAGCTGAGGAGGGAGAAAGAAACTGAATGGCAGTGAAACCCTAAGCCCTTTCCAGAAGAGTTTCAACACCTGTTGAAAAGGAAGGGCTTACAATGAGTCACTAATATTCAAGTCGGGTTTTCCACAGAACCTCAGGATACAGAAAGATGCCTCTTAGTGCATCAGGATGAAATTGGGAGAGAAATGGTGGGGGGAGACAACATAGATGATAAAGAAAGAGGACAGGCAGTGAACAAGCTCGATCAGCTCCAAATTTCTGATTCAATCCGAGAAGATCTAAGAGTATCTGCTCCACATATTGCAGACGTATGTGACATTTCATTTAAAGAAAACGATCCTACTGGGAGGCGCCTGGGGGACTCAGTCAGTTGAGTGTCCGACTTCGGCTCAGGTCACGATCTCACAGTTCGTGAGTTCGAGCCCCACATCGGGCTCTGTGCCGACAACTCAGAGCCTGGAGTCTGCTTTGGATTCCTGTCTCCCTCTCTCTCCCCCCTCCCCCACTCACATTCTTTTTCTCTCTCTCAAAAATAAATAAACATTAAAAAAAAAAAACCTATCCTACTGTTCCTTTTTAATGTTTGAAAACCATCAGGCCAGGTTCTATTTGAAGTTCTTTTCATGGGCAAGTTTCCTGATATGTGGTAGCTCATTTCTTAGGAGAAAAAAATGGAAAATATTCATAGGGGTAGAAGTGGAGACAGTGGTTACATTTGGAGAGAACAGTAGTGACCAAGAGGGAACAAGAGGGGCTCTTCTGGGGTGCCAGGTGTTTAATTTCTTTGTGGACACTCATCAGATTGCATGTTGGTATCATTTACCTCAATTTACTTTATTTATTTATTTATTTTTTTTTTTTTTTAATTTTTTTTTTCCAATGTTTATTTATTTTTGGGACAGAGAGAGACAGAGCATGAACGGGGGAGGGGCAGAGAGAGAGGGAGACACAGAATCGGAAACAGGCTCCAGGCTCCGAGCCATCAGCCCAGTGCCCGACGCGGGGCTCGAACTCACGGACCGCGAGATCGTGACCTGGCTGAAGTCGGACGCTTAACCGACTGCGCCACCCAGGCGCCCCTACCTCAATTTACTTTAAAAAGAGGTGCAGCACACAACAACTGAATATATATATATATATAAAATATACCAAGAGTTACAGTTAATATTCAATATACAATATAATATACCAAGAGTTACACATTTTGTACTGCTTCCTGGTCTGTGCCTCTGAGTTCAAGGGAGCATGACTATGTCCTTTTTCCTCACATGTAAAATTAATTTTATCAGGTACAAAAATAAATTTAATTTAAAGCATTTAAAAAAAAAAAATCTCCATTCCTCCAACCCTCATCCCCCTCCAATCTATTCTCCTTATTTGGGTCCAATTCAGCATTCAAAAAACTGCCAGTTTTATCTCATAATTCTTCACTCCCTTGAATGGCTCCTAGATGACCTAGGATGCAGTCAAACCCCTTAATAAAGTTGGCTCCCAAGTTCTTTTCTTTTTTTTTTTTTTTAAGTTTGTTTAAGAGAGAGATTGCCCGTGTGCACACGCCTGTGAGTGGAGCAAAGGCAAGGAGAGTGGGAGAGAATACCGAGCAGGCTCCATGATGTCCGTGCAGAACCCAAAACGGGGCTCAAACTCATGAACTGCGAGACTGTGACCTGAGCCAAAACCAAGAGTTGGACACTTAACCAACTGAGCCACTCAAGTGCCCCAGCTTCCAGCTTCCTTAAAATCAGTGCTAGGTCTCCAACCACCGGTTTGGGGTCCAGCTTCTCACAACCACTGCTGGTCATACACAGAACTGTGTTCTGTCTCCCCGTTCTTCGATGACTGGCTCAGGTTCTCCTGATCTCGGCATGGGCATGACCACCTTCTGAGAGCCCTCTCTGGGAGCTTGGAAAGACGCAGAGTAAGAGGATCCTGTACTCACCTCCCACGGACACACCGAGGCTGCACCTAAATACAGTGCAGCCCACTCTGAAGGTGCGACCAGCAGAACGATCTCCCTCATCTAAAGCTATAAAGAAAACGCCATGCTGAGGAGGGTAGGAGGGGCAGAGTGACCGAGAACCAAATCCCCTTCTGAGGCATATCACAGGCACGCTGTCCTTCCTGAAAAGCGAGGCGGTCAAGCCCCACGTCAGACACCCCTGCCCGGGGGGGTCCGCATCAGGAAGACATTATGCGTAGCTTTGGAAATCAGTGAGGTTCACCCCCAAGAGAAGTGGAAGACTTCAGAAAACTGAGGTCCCCTTCTTCAAAGGGCCAGCACACAGTATTACTCACTCTGAGAGCATAGAGGCAGCGGCTAAAAAGCCCCTGGCTTATACATGAAGGAGATGAACTGATTTTAGAGAGTAGGCACAGCAGAGGGGCAGCGATTTGGAGGAACCTTCTCTGGGAACAGAAGTGCTAACAGACGCCTTTTTTTTTTTAGAGCTTCCTCAGCCTAGCTTGCATGACACTGATAGGAGCCAGTTCTGACTCTCTCCTTCTGCTTTTGCCAGCCCTGCTTGTCCCACCTCAACATTCCCTTGTGGACCACCCTGCCCAAACCACCTGCCCTGGCACATTCCCCTCCGAAGCGGCTTCCACCCCGCCACACTGGCAAGCGGCCTCAGTCCAGACCAGCAACCTCCCAAAGCAACTACCTCCCTGCCGCCTCCAGCAGGCAGTCCCAGACAAGACTGTTGCCCCTCCAAGGTGATTACTGCCCCGGCTAGGGGGGGATCCCCACCCACCAACACACCCCAGATGGATGCAGCCAGGTCTCTCGGCCACATACAGCAGGGGTTGACTCCACCTACCAGAATGTTCACAGGAAGTGTAGCCAGACCTCTCACCCAGCCATGCCAGGGGCCAGCCCACCAATGTGCACACGGTAGGTGCAGCTGGTCACTGATGACCGCTGGGCCAAGATCCAGCCCTGCTCAATGGTGCAGCTGAGTCACAACGGGAGAATGCATGTAGCATGCACAGGTAACACCTCTGGAGCACCTGGATCTGGTGACTAGAGGGGATTGAGCTACTGCACCCCACAGGACACTTTCTTTTAAATTTTTTTTAATGTTTATTTTTTTTTGAGAGAGACAGAGACAGAATGCGAGTGGGTTAGGGGCACAGAGAGAGGGAGACACAGAATCGGAAGCAGTCTCCAGGCTCTGAGCCATCAGCACAGAGCCCAATGCGGGGCTCGAACTCACAGAGTTGTGAGATCATGACCCGAGCCAAAGTCAGACACTCAACCGACTGAGCCACTCAGGCGCCCCCCCCCCCCCCGCCCCCACAGGACACTTTCTACATAAGCCTATTATGTTAAAGACCGGAGGCATCACTGACCTACCTAATACATAGAAATAAACACAGAGCGTTGGACAAAATGAGGAGAGGGAGGAGTATGTTCCAAACAAAAGAATAAGACAACCTCCCATCACCGCCACAAAAGAACTACACAAAACAAGATAAGCAATCGACCTGATAAAGATTTCAAAGTAATGCTCATAAAGATGCTCAGTGCACTTGAGAGAAGACAACCAATCAAAGCTGAAGAATATAGCAACTCAAATGAAAACCACGCTTGACAGAATCAAGCAGATTAGAGGATGCAGAACAATAGATCAGCAATCTGACAGACAGGGTGCTGGAAACCATCCAAGCTGAGTGGCCAAAGAAAAAAGATTTTTAAAAATGAGGATAGGTTAAGAGGTCTTTAGGACAACCTAAGTGTACTAACATTCACATTATACGAGTCCCAAAAGGAGAAGAGAAAAAAGGTCAGAAAAACTTCTTTGAAGATATAATAGCTGAGAACTTTCCTCATCTGGGGGAGGGAACAGACATCCAGGTCCAAGAAGCACAAAAACCCTAAGTAAATTGAGTCCAAGGATATCCACATCAAGACACATACTAATTAAAGTGACAAAACTAAAAGAGGGTTCTTAAAATCAGCAAAAGGAATTTGTTACATACAAGAAAAAAAAAAACGTAAGGCTGATAGCAGATATTTCAACAGAAACTTTGCAATCCCAAAGGGACTGACATGATATATTCAAAGTGCTGGAAGGAAAAACTAGAACCAAGAATATTCTACCCAGCAAGGTTATCATTCAGAATTTTGGAAAAATACGTTCCCAAACAAAAGTTAAAGAAATTTATCACCACTAAGTCAACCTGACAAAAAATGGTAAGGGATTTTTTTTTTTTGGTAAGAGGATTCTTTAAGCAAAAAAAGAAAAAGCCATGACTGAAATAAGAATATAATGAAAGGAAAAAAATCATTAGTAAAAGCAAACATATACTAATGGTAATAGATCAATCACTATTAAAGCTAGTATGAAGGTTAGAAGACAAAAGTAGTTTATTAATATCTATGATAATTAGTGATACACAAAATTATAAAGAGAAAGGAATCTAAGCATAACATTAGAGAAAGTCATCAGTCACAAGGGAAGAGAGCAAGAGAAGAAAGGAACAAAGAAGAACTACAAAAGCAACCAGAAAACAATTAACAAAATGGCAATCAGTGTATACCTATCAATAATTCCTTTAAATGCAAACAGACTCTGAGCTCCAATGAAAGGCATAAGGTGAAAGAATGAATAAAAACAAAAGACTTGGGCACCTAGGTGGCTCAGTTGGTTAAAGGTCCGACTTCAGCTCAGTCATGATCTCACAGTTTGTGAGTTTGGGCCCTGTGTCGGGCTCTGTGCTGACAGCTCAGAGCCTAAAGCCTACTTTTGATTCTGTGTCTCCCCCTCTCTCTGCCCCTCTCACCCACCCCACCCTCCCTCTCTCCCTCTGTCTCTCTCTCTCTAAGATAAATAAACATTAAAAGAAATCTTTGAGGCATAGCAAAAGCTATTCTAAAAGGGAGTTTATAGCAAGACAAGTTTATCTCAAGAGACAAGCAAAATCTCAAATAAAAAACCTAACATGTAAAGGAACAAAAACAAAACAAAACAATTTAAAAGGTCAATGAAAGTAAGAGCTGGTTCTTTGAAAACATTAACAAAATTGATAAACGTTTAGCCAGATTCAGAGAGGACTCAAAAAATAAAATCAGATGAAGAAGCAAAAATAAAAACCAACACAAATACAAATGATTAGAAGAAAATCGTATGAAAAATTATATGGCAACAAATTGAACAACCTAAAAGAAATGGATAAATTTTTATAAACATATAACCTCCCAAAACTGATTCAGAAAGAAAGAGAACTTTTGACCAGACTGATAACCAGAAATAAAACTGAATCAGTATTCAAAAAACCCTCAGCAAACAAAAGTCCAGGACTAGGTGACGTCACAGGTGAATTCTACCAAACATTTAAAGAAGAGCTAATACATATGAACATAGGGGAAGGAAAACAAAAATAATACAAAAACAGAGAGGGAGACAAAGCATAAGAGACTTAAATACAGAGAACAAACAGGGTTGCTGGTGGAGTGTTGGGTGGGTGGGGGATGGGCTAAGTGGGTGATGGGCATTAAGGAGGACACTTGGTGGGATGAGTGCTGGGTGTTCTATGTAAGTGATGAATCACTGAATTCTACTCCTGAAATAATTATTAGGCTATGTGTTAACTAACTTGGATTTAAGTTAAAAAAAAAAAAAAACACTTTTATCAACATTAAAAAATAATAATAAAAATTTTTTTCTCTTTAAAAATAAAAAATAGGGGCGCCTGGGTGGCGCAGTCGGTTAAGCGTCCGACCTCAGCCAGGTCACGATCTCGCGGTCCGTGAGTTCGAGCCCCGCGTCGGGCTCTGGGCTGATGGCTCAGAGCCTGGAGCCTGTTTCCGAATCTGTGTCTCCCTCTCTCTCTGCCCCTCCCCCGTTCATGCTCTGTCTCTCTCTGTCCCAAAAATAAATAAAACGTTGAAAATAAAAAATAAAAAATAAAAATACAGAAGAGTTAATACAGAGGGCACCTGGGTGGCTCAGTCAGTTAAGCACCCGACTTCAGCTTGGGTCATGATCTCATGGTTCATGAGTTCAAGTCCTACATTGGACTCTGTGCTCATAGCTCAGAGCCTAGAGCCTGCTTCAGGTTTTGAGTCTCCCTCTCTCTCTGCCCCTCCCCTGCTCATGCTCAGTCTCTCTCTCTCTTCCAAAAATAAATAAATATTAAAAATAGTAATAATAAAAATGAAGAGTTAATACCTATTTCTTTCATACTTAAGAAAAAATAGAAGATGAAGGGAAACTTGCACATTTATTCTATGAGGCCAGCTCCAAAGGCACTACAAAAAGAGAGAGAGGGAGAGGGAGGGAGAGAGAGAAACTACAGACCAATATCTCCAATGAACATAGGTGCAAAAATCCTCAACAAAATATTAACAAACCACATACAACATTTATTTTAAAAGCATTCACCATAATCAAGTAGAATTTATTCCAGACATGCAAAAATGATTCAATATTTAGAAATCACTGTGATACACCACATTAATCAACAAAGGATAAAACCATATGATCGTCTCAATAGGAAAAGCATTTACAATGTCCATTCGTGATAAAAACACTCAACAAAGTGGGTTTCGAAAGAACATACTTCAACATAATAAAGGTCATATACGAAAAACCGGCAGCTAACATCATAATCAATGGTGAAAAACAGAGTTTTTCCCCTAAGATCAGGAAGAAGACAAGGATATCCACTCTCACTTTTATTCAACACAGTACTGGAAGTCCTAGCTGTAGCAACGAGACAAGAAATAAAAGGCATCTAAATTGGTAAAGAAGTAAAGCTGTTGTTATTGTCAGATGACATGATAATATACACAGAAAACCCTAAAGACTCCACCAAAAAACTCTTGGATTTGTTACATAAATTCAGTAGAGTTTCAAGATACAAAATTAATATACAGAAAACAGTTACATTTCTATGCATTAACAAAGTTGCAAAAACAGAAATTAAGACAATAACCCTATTTACAATTATACCAAAAAGAAAAAAAATACTTAGAAATAAATTTAACTAAGAGAGTGAAAGACCCGTAGTCTGACAGGTCTATAAGGAATTCATTAAAGAGATTGAAGAAGACACAAACAAATGGGAAGACATTCCATTCTCACAGACGGGGAAAACCAACACTGTTAAAATGTCCACACTACACAAAGCAATCAATAGATTTAATGCCATCCTATCAAAATACCAAAGGCATTTTCTGTAGAACTATAACACATAATCCTAAAATGTGTGTGGAACCACAAAACACCCCAGATAGCCAAAGCACTCTGGAGTAAAAACAAAGCTGGTGGCATCACAATCCCAGATTTCAAACTATACCACAAAGCTATAGTAATCAAACAGTATGGTACTGGCACAAAAATACGCACAAAGATCGACAGAGCAGAACAGAAAGCCCAGAAATAAACTAGCACTTATATGGTCAATTAATCTACAACAAAGGGGGCAAGATTATACAATGAAGAAAGGGAGGTCTTTTAAATAAATGTGTTGAGAAAAATGGGTAATTACACGCAAAAGAATGAAACGAGACTGCTTTCTTACACCATGTACAAAAATGTTCTCAGAATGGGTTAAACACCTAAATGTGAGACCTGAAATTATAAAACTGCTAAAATAAAACATAGATAATAATCTCTCAGACATTGGTGTTAGCAAAATTTTTGTAGATCTTTTTTCTTAGGCAAGGGAAACAAAATAAAAAATAAACTATAAGCACTACACCAAAATAAAAAGCTTTTTCACTGCAAAGGAAACCATCAACAAAGCAAAAAGGCAAACTACTGAAGGGAAAAGATATGTCCAAATGGTATATATCATAAGGAGTTAATACCCAGAATATATAAAGACCTGATGGAAATCAATAATGGAAAAACAAACAATCCAATTAATAAAATGGGCAGATAACCTGAAAACATTTTTTCCCAAAGAAGACATACAAATGGTCAACAGACAAGTATAAAGATGTTCAACCACTAATCATCAGGGATATACAAATTAAAACCTCAATGAGACATCACCTTACATCTGTCAGAATGTCTATTATCAAAAAGACAAGAAAAAGTTCTGATGAGGACACTGAGAAAAGGGAAACTTAATACACTGTTTGGTGTGAATTTAAAATGGTACAACCCTCATGGAAAACAATATAGAGGTTCCACAAAAAATCAAAATTAGAAATACCATGTGATCTTCTACAATTCCAATGCTGAATGTTTTCTGAAAGAAAACAAAAATCAAATTTTGAAAAAATATGTGCACTCCACTGTTTATTGCAGCATTATTTACAATAGTCAAGAGATGCAAACTACTTAGCTGTTCATCCACAGATGAATAAAGATATGGCATATACACAGTGGAATGTTACTGAGCCATTAAATATAATGAGATCTTGCCATTCACAACAACATGGATGGACCGAGAGAGTAGAATGCTAAGTGAATTAAGTCAGACAAGGAGGGACAAATACCATATGATTTTACTTATAAGTGGAATCTAAAAGAACAAAACCAATGAACCAAGGAACACACACACACACACACACACACACAAACAGATGTTTAAACACAAAGAATGAATTGGTGGTTGCCAGAGGGGAGGTGGGTAGGGAAATGCATGTAGTAGATAAAGTGGATTAGGAGCTACGAACTTCCAGTTATAAAAATAAACAAGTCACGGAGATGAAGAGTACAGCATAGAAAATACAGTCCATAATATCGTAATAATGTTGTAATGGTGACAGAGGGTGACAATACTTCCATGGTGAACACTGAGTAACTGACGGAATTGTGGAATCACTAAGTTGTACACTTTAATATAATATTTTAATTATACTTTAATAAAAATAAATCATTTCCCATAAAAAAGAATACTGAAAAGTAATAATACAATGAAAAATAAATTAATATTTTATTGTTATGATCAGTTAGGTATGTTGTAATTATCTTCTCTTCACCTTCTTTGTAATGACTTCCTAAAGAAGTTTTCCCTTTTTGTGGTCAAATTAGCAATATGTTCCTACATAAATTATAATTTGTGTCTCACCTAATAGGAATTCCCTGTGAAGTCACAAGCTCTTATCTACTAAGGAAAATTCTAAAATTTGCCTTTTACATTAGGTCTTTAATCTCACTGGAATAAATTTTTTAATGGGTGGGACTATGTTTTACTTCTATTTTTCATATAGAAGTACAACTTTTCTACATTCTTACCCTCTCAATTTTATTCCATTGGTCTATTTGTCTCTCAGCAGTATTACTGTCTTAACCTAGGTTTATAAAAATTCTTTACATCTTATAAGGGCATTCCCCCACCTTTATTAACTGCTTTTAAAATTGCCTTAGGTAGCTATAGTCATTTTTTTCCATGTAAATATTAGAATCAGATTTTCAAGTTTTAAGAAAACCCCTTTTAGGATTTTGATTAGAATTTCTTTGAATTTATAATTTGGGAGAGAAATTATGAATTTAAACTAATTTTTCTACCCATAGACATAGACATCCCTTTATTGTTTGCATTTACCAAATGTTCAAAAATATTGTATAATGGAATTCACGCACATCTTTTGTTGCTCTTTATTTTTTTATTTTTATTTATTTATTTATTTTTTCAACATTTTTTATTTATTTTTGGGACAGAGAGAGACAGAGCATGAACGGGGGAGGGGCAGAGAGAGAGGGAGACACAGCATCGGAAACAGGCTCCAGGCTCCAAGCCATCAGCCCAGAGCCTGACGCGGGGCTGGAACTCACGACCGCGAGATCGTGACCTGGCTGAAGTCGGACGCTTAACCGACTGCGCCACCCAGGCGCCCCTTTTGTTGCTATTTAAAGGACATCTTTGAAAATATAAATATTTGTTGGGGCACCTGGATGGCTCCATCGGTTGAGCGTCTGACTTCAGCTCAGGTCATGATCTCACAGTTTGTGAGTTCAAGTCCTGCATCGGGCTCTGTGCTGAAAGCTTAGAGCCTGGAGCCTGCTTCAGAGCCTGGAGCCTGCTTCAGATTCTGTGTCTCCCTCTCTCTCTGCCCCTCCCCTGCTTGTACTCTGTCTCTCTCTCAAAAATAAATAAAGGTTAAAAAAATTAAAAATAAAAAAAATATATATATAATATTGTTGTTAACTAACTGGAATTTAAATAAAATTTGTAAAGAAAAAAAAGTAAAATAAAATAATATTTGTAAACTCTTGAACTCTTTAATTGGCATAGAAAAATTAAATTGATTTTTTGGTATATCGCTTTTATGTCCAGCATGCTTGATGAAATCTTACTAATTCATTTGTCTTCTCTTGACTTATTTCTAAGGACAAATCTACCATCTCTGGGGATTATTCTAGAAGATGGTGGCATAGGAGGACAATGAGCTCACCGTGTCTTGCTGGTCGCTTTGATTCCACCCACACCTGCCTAAATAACCCAGAAAACTGCCAGAAGGCTAGCAGACCAGACTCTCCAGAGCCAAGCATAGACAAGAGGCCCACAGAAGAGGGTAGGAAGGGCGGAGAGGCAGTTGCACGCTACATGGACTGGCAGGAGGGAGCCGGGGTGGTGGAGGGGTGGCCCGACCGGCAAGGCGGAGCCCCCGAGTCTGGCTTGCAAAAGCAGAGGGGCCGGACGGAGTGAGTTCTGACAGCCAGCAGGACTTAACATCTGGAATATTATAAGTCAACAACTCTGCTCCTAGAGCAGGAGGGCAAAAGGACACTGGGAGGGAGAGGTGTTGAGTCCCGGAAGACAGAGCTCGGCTTGGCGGGGAACAAAGGCACTGGCCAGTGCCATCTCCCTTGCCCATCCCCCAGCCGAAACACCAAAGGGAACCAGTCCCCATCACAGAACTTGCTTGCACTGCACAAACACCCAACGCTGTGCTTCTGAAGATCCATCCCTCCAACAGGTCTGCCTCCCTGCTGGTGCCGCAGGGCCCCTCCCTAAGCGGACCACCGAAGGCAAAGTGAACTGAGCCTACCCCTCCCGCCCCTGTGCACCTTGTGGATCCACCTTGGCTAATACACCAGATCCCATCAAAGCAGCACCACAAGCCTGGCAGTGTGCATGCAGCCCAGACAGGGTGAGTCCTGCCCCTGGGACAGGGGAAGATAAGGTACACACCAGTCTGACTGTGGTCCCAGCGGTGGGCTGGGGACAGACATCGGGTCTGACTGCGACCCTGTCCACCAACACAAGTTACTCTGCACAGCACAGGGGAAGTGCCCCGCAGTTCTGTGCCACCCCAGGGACTGTCCAAAATGACGAAATGGAAGAACTCTCCTCAAAAGAAACTCCAGGAAGTAGCAAAAGCTAACAAATTGATCAAAAATGATTTAAGCAATATAACAGAACAAGAATTTAGAATAATGGTCATAAAATTAATCGCTGGGCTTGAAAAAAGCATAGAGGACAGCAGAGAATCTATTGCTACAGAGATGAAGGGACTAAGAAATAGTCATGAGGAGCTAAACAATGCTATAAATGAGGTGCAAAATAAAATGGAGGCGACCACAGCTCAGACTGAAGAGGCAGAGGAGAGAATAGGTGAATTAGAAGATAAAACTATGGAAAAAGAGGAAGCTGAGAAAAAGAGAGATAAAAAAATCCAGGAGTATGAGGGGAGAATTAGAGAACTAAGTGATGCAGTCAAACGGAACAATATCCATATCATAGGAATTCCAGAAGTGGAAGAGAGAGAGAGAAAGGGGCTGAAGGCGCACTTGAACAAATCATAGCTGAGAACTCCCTGATCTGGGGAAGGAAAAAGGCATTGAAATCCAAGAGGCACAGAGAACTCCCTTCAGACATAACTTGAATCGATCTTCTGCATGACATATCATAGTGAAACTGGCAAAATACAAGGATGAAGAGAGAATTCTGAAAGCAGCAAGGGATAAACACACTCTAACTTACAAAGGGAGACCCATAAGACTAGTGGCAGACCTATCTACTGAAACTTGGCAGGCCAGAAAGGAAAGGCAGGATATCTTCAATGTGATGAACAGAAAAAATATGCAGCCAAGAATCCTTTATCCAGCAAGTTTGCCATTCAGAATAGAAGGAGAAATAAAGGTCTTCCCAAACAAACAAAAACTGAAGGAATTCATCACCTCTAAACCAGCCCTACAAGAGATCCTAAGGGAAATGTTGCAAGGACCAGAGACATCACTACAAGCATGAAACCTACAGACATCACAATGACTCTAAATCCATCTTTCTATAATAACACTGAATGTAAATGCTCCAACAAAAAGACACAGGGTATCAGAATGGATTAAAAAAAAAACAAAAAAAAAACAAGACTCATCTATTTGCTGTCTATAAGAGACTCATTTTAGACCTGAGGACACCTTCAGATTGAAAGTGAGGGGATGGAGATCTATCATGCTACTGGAAGTCAAAAGAAAGCTGGAGTACCCATACTTATATCAGACAAACTAGACATTAAATGAAAGTCTGTAACAAGAGATGAAAAAGGGCATTATATAACAATTACAGGGTCTATCCATCAGGAAGAGCTAACAATTGTAAATGTCTACGCGCCAAATACAGGAGGCCACAAATATATAAAACAGTTAATTGCAAACATAAGCAACCTTATTGGTAAGAATGTGGTAACTGCCGGGGACTTGAATACCCCACTTACGACAATGGATAGATCATCTAGACACAGGATCAATAAAGAAACAAGGGCCCTGAGTGATACATTGGATCAGATGGACTTGACAGATATATTTAGAACTCTGCATCCCAAAGCAACAGAATACACTTTCTTCTCGAGTGCACATGGAACATTCTCCAACATAGATTACATACTGGGTCACAAAACAGCCCTTCAGAAGTATACAAGAATTGAAATTATACCATGCATACTTTCAGACCACAATGCTATGAAGCTTGAAATCAACCACAGGAAAAAGTCTGGAAAACCTCCAAAAGCATGGAAGCTGAAGAACACCCTACTAAAGAATGAATGGGTCAACCAGGCAATTAGAGAAGAAATTTAAAAATATATGGAAACAAATGACAATGAAAAGACAACAATCCAAAAGCTTTGGGATGCAGCGAAGGCAGTCCTGAGAGGAAAATACATTGCAATCCAGGTCTATCTCAAGAAACAAGAAAAATCCCCAATACAAAATCTAACAGCACACCTAAAGGAAATAGAAGCAGGGCAGCAAAGACACCCCAAACCCAGCAGAAGAAGAGAAATAATAAAGATCCTAGCAGAAATAAACAATATAGAATCTAAAAATAACTGTAGAGCAGATCAATGAAATCAAGAGGTGGTTTTTTGAAAAAATAAACAAAATTGATAAACCTCTAGCCAGGCTTCTCAAAAAGAAAAGGGAGATGACTCAAATAGATAAAAATCATGAATGAAAATGGAATTATTACAACCAATCCCTCAGACATACAAGCAATTATCAAGGAACACTATGAAAAATTATATGCCAACAAACTGGACAACCTGGAAGAAATGAACAAATTCCTAAGTACCCACACACTTCCAAAACACCAACAGGAAGAAATAGAAAACTGGAACAGACCCATAACCAGAGAAGAAATTGAATCAGTTATCAAAAATCTCCCAACAAATAAGAGTCCAGAACCAGATGGCTTCCCTGGGGAATTCTCCCAGACATTTAAAGCAGAGATAATACCTATCCTTCTCAAGCTGTTCCAGAAAATAGACAGGGAAGGAAAACTTCTAGACTCATTCTATGAAGCCAGCATTACTCTGATTCCCAAACCAGAGACCCAAAAAGAAAAGAAAACTACAGGCCAATATCCCTGATGAATATGGATGCAAAAATTCTCAATAAGATACTAGCAAATTGAATTCAACAGCATATAAAAAGAATTATTCACCATGATCAAGTGGGATTCATTCCTGGACTGCAGGGGTGGTTCCACATTTGCAAATCAATCAATGGGATACCTCACATTAATAAAAGAAAAGAACCATATGATCCTGTCAATCAATGCAGAAAAAGCATTTGACAGGGGCGCCTGGGTGGCTCAGTCGGTTAAGCGTCCGACTTCGGCTCAGGTCACGATCTCACAGTCCATGAGTTTGAGCCCCGCGTCAGGCTCTGGGCTGATGGCTCAGAGCCTGGAGCCTGCTTCCGATTCTGTGTCTCCCTCTCTCTCTGCCCCTCCCCCGTTCATGCTCTGTCTCTCTCTGTCTCAAAAAAAAAAAAAAAAAGGTTAAAAAAAAAAAGAAAAAGCATTTGACAAAATTCAGCATCCTTTCTTAGTAAAAACCCTTGAGAAAGTCGGGATAGAAGGAACATATTTAAACATCATAAAAGCCATTTATGAAAAGCCCACAGCTAATATCATGGGGAAAAACTGAGAGCTTTCTGCTTGAGGTCAGGAACATGACAGGAATGTCCACTCTCATCGCTGTTGTTTAACATAGTGTGGGAAGTTCTAGCATTAGCTATGAGACAACAAAAGGAAATCAAATGAATCAAAATTGACAACAATGAAGTCAAGCTTTCACTTTTTGCAGATGACATGATGCTATACATGGAAAACCCAATAGACGCCACCAAAAGTCTGCTAGAACTGATACACGAATTCAGCAAAGTCGCAGGATACAAAATCAATGTACAGAAATCAGTTGCATTCTTATACACCAATAATGAAGCAACAGAAATTGAAATAAAAAAACTGATCCCATTCACAATTGCACCAAGAATCATAAAATACCTAGGAATAAACCTATCCAAAGATGTAAAAGATCTGTATGCTGAAAACTATAGAAAGCTTATGAAGGAAATTGAAGATACAAAGCAATGGAAAAACATTCCATGCTCATGGATTGGGAGAATACATATTGTCAAAACGTCAATACTACCCAAAGCTATCTACACATCCAATGCAATCCCAATCAAAATTGCACCAGCATTCTTGCACCAGCTAGAACAAGAAATCCTAAAATGTGTATGGAACCACAAAAGACCCCAAATAGCCAAAGTAATTTTGAAGAAGAAGACCAAAGCAGGAGGCATCACAATCCCAGAATTTAGCCTCTACTACAAAGCTGTAATCATCAAGAGCATGGTATTGGAACAAAAACAGACACACAGACAAATGGAATAGAATAGAAACCCCAGAACTGGACCCACAAAAGTATGGTCAACTAATCTTTGACAAAGCAGGAAAGAATATCCAATGGAAAAAAGACAGTCTCTTTAACAAATGATGCTGGGAGAACTGGACAGCAACATGCAGAAGAATGAAACTAGACCATTTTCTTAAACCATTCACCAAATTAAACTCAAAATGGATAAAGGACGTGAATGTGAGACAGGAAACCATCAAAACCCTAGAGGAGAGAGCAGGAAAAAAGCCTCTCTGACCTCAGCTGCAGCAATTTCTTACTTGACACATCTCCAAAGGCAAGGGAATTAAAAGGAACAATTAACTATTGGGACCTCATGAAGATAAAAAGCTTCTGCACTGCAAAGGAAACAATCAACAAAACTAAAAGACAACCAATGGAATGGGAAAAGATATTTGCAAATTACATATAGGACAAAGAGCTAGTATCCAAAATCTATAAAGAACTCACCAAACTCCACACCTGAAAAACAAATCCAGTGTGAAGAAATGGGCAGAAAACATGAATAGACACTTCTCTAAAGAAGACATCCAGATGGCCAACAGGCACATGAAAAGATGCTCAATGTCACTCCTTATCAGGGAAATATAAATCAAAACCACACTCAGTTATCACCTCATGCCAGTCAGAGTGGCTAAAATGAACAAATCAGGAGACTCTAGATGCTGGTGAGAATGTGGAGAAATGAGAACCCTCTTGCACTGCTGGTGGGAATGCAAACTGGTGCAGCCACTCTGGAAAACAGTGTGGAGGTTCCTCAAAAAATTAAAAATAGATCTATCCTATGACCCAGCAATAGCACTGCTAGGAATTTACCCAAGGGATACAGGAGTGCTGATGCATAGGGGCACTTGTACCCCAGTATTTATAACAGCACTTTCAACAATAGCCAAATTATGGAAAGAACCTAAATGTCCATCAACTGATGAAGGGATAAAGAAATTGTGGTTTATATACACAATGGAATACTACATGGCAATGAGAAAGAATGAAATATGGCCTTTTGTAGCAACGTGGATGGAACTGGAGAGTGTTATGCTAAGTGAAATAAGTCATACAGAGAAAGACAGATTCCATATGTTTTCACTCTTATGTGGATCCTGAGAAACTTAACAGAAGACCATGGGGGAGGAGAGGGAGCCGAAACATAAGAGACTCTTAAAAACTGAGAATAAACTGAGGGTTGTTGGGGGGTGGGAGGGCGGGGAGGGTGGGTGATGGGCATTGAGGAGGGCACCTGTTGGGATGAGCACTGGGTGTTGTATGGAAACCAATCTGACAATAAATTATGTATTAAAAAAATACTATCCTCTCTGAATAAAATGGCTTATTTCATTCTCCCTAGTTCCAACAATTAATTTATTTTCTTGAACTAATGGGCTGGAAAAAAACCTGGGTAAATAGAAAATGATGAAATCACAGTTGGCATCCTTGCCTTTTCTAGATTAAAATTTTACCATTAGATTTTTGATACAGATTTTATATATTTCTGATACTAAACCACCTCCGGAGTTAGCTGGGAAGACAGTGGAGCATGAGGACTCAGCTTGCATCATCCCATGGAAACAACTAGACAACACTTGTAGCAGCATAAATAACCTAGAAAATGCCTGATAACTGGCAGAACAAGTTCCACAACTAAAGGTAGAGAAGAGGCCACCCTGAAGAAGGTAGGAAGGGCGAAGATGTGGTCCGTGTACAAAACACACTGTGGTACTCCATGATGAGGAGGGAGCCAGTGGTTCAGAGAAGGGTGGAAAACCAGACTTTTGCATCAGGGAGCCCATGAAGGGGGAGGACAGTCTCCTGTAACATTTGCCTCTGAAAGGGGGAGAGGGTGAATTTCTTGAGTTCTTACAACCATAGATCTAACCTATGACAGGTTGGAGATTTTCTGGGGCCAAAGCCTCGGATTTTAAAAATTAGTGGGCTGGGCTCTGGGAGAGCCTTGAGGGTGTTAGGAAGAGGAACACCCCCCTTCTTAAACAGACAACACAACAAACGGTCCTTGTAGATAGAACTTAAAGCCAGCAGCGGGGGCAGATGGGGGTTAGAGCAATGTGCTGATCTCACCATGAGCCCAGAAAGACAAGAATCACAGGAATTACCCTCCAGGAACAAAGCAATGGGCAGACAGCATAAACAATGGTCACCTGTTGGAACCAGCGTGGTGCCACCACTTGTCACCTAACTTGCTTGCACCAAACTCCCTCCCCGCCAAAAAAAAAAGACTAGCGAACACCCTACCAACAACACATCTGACATGTGCATTTTGAGGGACCTCAGTGGTGGCAGGAGCAGGTCTCATTTTATAATAGACCACTGCACACCTTGTTAAAATGTGCCCCACCTGACCAGGGATCACTGTCCGTAACAGGACAATAGACCCTCTGCAGACAACTGGACTGAAGGAAAAAGACCAAGAGCCAGCAGCTGAGCAGACACAAGAGACATAGGAGACACTTCCTGATGCTCCACGTCCTAAGGAACAGGGGACACTGAACTGCAGGGCATGATAGGACTTCTTCTTCATAAGGCTATTACCAATAAGAGAAGGAAAAGCAGTTGACTTTCCTAATACACAGAAAAGCAGACATAGTTTAGACAAAATGAGGAGAAAGAGTCATATCTCTCAAATGAAAAAACAGTAAACCATAGTAAGAGACCAGAGAGAAATGGATATAAGTAATATGCCGGTTAGAGAATTTAAAGCAATGATCATAAAATCACTCACTGGACTTGAGAAAAGAGTGGAGGATACCAGCCAGACCTTTAACAGGGAGATTAACAAGAACCAATCAAAGATCAAAAACACAATAAATTAAATTAAAAATACACTAGATGGAATAAATAGGCAAGGTGAAGCAAAGGCACAAATTAACAATCTGGCCAAGTAATGGAAAGTAAACTAGCTGAACAAAGGAGAGGAAAGTAAGTTAGGCAAATAGAGAATAACCTTAGGGAACTCAGTGACTCCATCAAACGTAATAACATTCACAACACAGGGACGTCAGAAGAAGAAGAGAGAGAAAAGGGAGCAAAAATTTATCTGAAAAAATAATAGCTGATAACTTCTCGAATCTGGGAAAAGAAACAGATATCCAGATGAGGAAGCACAGAGATCACCCCAAAAGTTCAACTCAATGAGTCCACACCAAGACACATAATTAAAATGGCAAAAAAGTAGTAAGAAAAAAATAATTTGAAGCAGCAAGAGAAAAGAAAACAGTTACAATCAAGAGAAACCCCATAAGGCTCCCAGCAGATTTTTCAGCAGAAAATTTGCAAACCAGATGAGAGTGGCAGGATATATTCAAAGTGTTGAAAGGGAAAAATCTGCAGCCATGAATACTCTATCCAGCAAAGGTATCATTCAGAATAGAAGGAGAGATAAAGAGTTTCTAGAATACACAAAAACTAAAACAGATCATGACCACTAAACCACCACTACAAGAAATACTAAAGGGGACTCTTTGAGTGGAAAGAAAAGACCATAAGACAAAGTATGAAAAGTAAAAAACAGAGAGATAGTACAATAAATACTTCTGTAACTATCAGTCAAGGGTTTCATAAAATAAAAAGATATAAAATATGACACCACAACCTAAGATGTTGTGGGGGGAGAAGAGTAAAGGATGGGTTTAAACTTAAGCAACCATCAACTTAATATAGACTGCTATATGCAGTAGATGTTACATACAAACCTAACCGTAACCACAAATCAAAAATCGGGAACAGACATGCAAAAAATGAGGAGAAAAGAATCCAAGCATATCACTAAAGAAAGCCAACAGACTGTGAGAGAAGACAGCGAGTGAAGGAACAGAGAAGAACTACAAAAACAACCACAAGAGAAGTAACAAAACGGTAATACATACACACCTCTCAATAATTACTTTGAATGTAAATGGACTAAACATTCCAATCAAAAGACAGGATGACAGAATAGATTTAAAAAAATGAGAACCACCTATATGCCACCTACAAGAGATTCATTTTGGACCTAACATCTCCTGTGGATTGAAAGTGAGGGGATGGAGAACCACCTATCATGTAAATGGATGTCAAAAGAAAGCCAGGGTAACAATACATATATTGGACAAAATAGACTGTAAAACAAAGACGGTAACAAAAGGCAAAGAAGTACAGTATATAATAGTAAAGAGGACAATACAGCAAGAAGATATAACAACTGTAAATATTTATACACCCAACATGGAAGAACCCAAATATATAAAAGAGTTAATAACAAACATGAAGGTAATAAATGACAGTAATACAATAACGGTAAGAAACTTTAACACCCCATTTATATCTTTGGACAGATCATCCAAACAGAAAATCAACAAGGAAACGGTGGCTTTAAATGACATGGTGGGCCAGACAGATTTAACAGACATTCAGAACATTCCATCCTAAAATGGCAGAATACCTTCTTTGCCAGTGCACACAGAACATGTTCCTGAAGAGATCCCTTATTAGGCCAGAAAACAAGTTTTACAAATTCAAAAAGACCAAAGTCATACCAAGCATCTTTTCTGATCACAGTGCAATAAAGCTAGAAATCAACCACAAGAAAAAAACCTGGAAAGAACACAAATACACGGAGGTTAAACAACATGCTACTAAACAATGAATGGGTAAACCAAGAAATCAAAGAAGAAATCAACAAGTTCATGGAAACAAATGGAAGTCAAAACACAAAGCCCAAAATCTTTGGAATGCAATAAAAGTGGTCCTAAGAGATAGTTTATAACAATACGGGCCTACCTCAAGAAGCCAGAAGAATAAACAAATAAACAGCCTAACTTTACACCTAAAGGAGCTAGAAAAAGAAAAACAAACAAAACCCAAACCCAGGAGAAGGAAGGAAATAACAAAAATTAGAACAGAAATAAATACATAGAAATTGGGAAAAAAAAATGAAACCAGGAGCTGCTTCTTTGAAAAGATCAACAAAGTTAATAAACATCTAGCGACTAATCTAGAGAGAGAGAGAGAGAGAGAGAGAGAACACAAATACACAAAATTACATGAAAGTGCAGGAATAACAATAAAGACCACAGATAATCTGACAATTATAGCAGATTATGAATACCTATATGCCTACAAATTAGACAACCTAGAAGCAATAGATAAATTCCTAGAAACAACGTTAGACATTCATTAAACAGTTGGAGAAGTGTGTAAATACATGAAGGCTTACATTATATTTGCAAAGGTAATAATTATAGTATTCTAATGATCACCTGTAGATTATGCACATAGCCATTTGTCCCTAAAAGAGGTGAACTGTTCAGTTATCAAGTTGGCAAAAATTGTACTTAAGGTAAAAGAAAATGACCTATTTAGCAACATTTTACTATTTCGTTTTGAGGGATATTGAGCTTTGTATATAATGTTCACCTTAGCAAGTAGCGATTATGTAAATGTCTATTGTATATGTCTGTCACTCTTATTCTAAACAGAAATTACCGATAAAAGGAAAGCAGGCAAAAAAAAAAAATCCTAGAAACATACAACCTCCAAAAACTAAAGCAGGAAGAAATAGAAACTTTGAACATACCATTTCTTAGCACCAATGTAATTGAATCAGTAATCAAAAAACTCCCAACAAACATAAGTCCAGGACCAGACAACTTAAGATGAATTCTACCTGTTCTTCTCAAACTATTTCAAGAAAATAGGAGAGGAAGGAAAACTTCAAATTCAATCTATGAGGCCAGCGTTACCCTGATACCAAAACCAGATGAAGACACCACAAAAAAAAGAGAACCACAGGCCAATATCTCTCATGAATACAGATGCAAAATTCCTCAACAAAATATTAGCAAACCATATCTAACAATATATTTAAAAAATCATAAACCATGATCAAGTGGGATTTATTCCCAGGATGTAAAGGTGGTTCAATATTTGCAAAATAATCAGTGTGATATGTCACATCCCTAAGAGAAAGGATAAGAACCATAGGACCATTCCAAAAATGCAAAAAAGGATTTCACGAAGTACAACATCTATTCATAATAACCCTCTGCAAACTAGGTCTAGAGGGAATATACCTCGAAATAGTAAGGCCATATATGAAAAACCCACAGCAAAGGTCATCCTAAATAGGGAAAAACTGAGAGCTTTTCCCCTAAGGTCAGGAATAAGACAAGGATGTCCCCCCTCACCACTTTTATTCAACACAGTGCTCGAATTAGACAACATAAAGAAATAAAAGGCATCCAAACTGGTAAGTAGTAAAGCTCTCACTATTTGCAGATGACACGATATTACATATAGAAAATCCTCAATGCTCCACTGAAAAAACTACTATAATAGATGAATTCAGTAAAGCTTCAGGATACAAAATCAATATACAGAAATCTGTTGCATCCTTATACAACGCAAATGAAGCAGCAGAAAGTGAAATTAAGAAAACAGTCCTATGATTCGCTGATGGATGGATAAAGAAGTTGTGGTTTATATACACAATGGAATACTACTTGGCAATGAGAAAGAATGAAATCTGGCCTTTTGTAGCAACGTGGATGGAACTGGAGAGTGTGATGCTAAGTGAAATAAGCCATACAGAGAAAGACAGATACTGTATGTTTTCACTCTTATGTGGATCCTGAGAAACTTAACAGAAGACCATGGGGGAGGGGAAGAAACAAAAAAAAAAAAAGAGAGAGAGAGAGAGAGGGAGGGAGGGAGTCTAACCATAAGAGACTCTTAATACCTGAGAATAAACTGAGGGTTGATGGGGGGTGGGAGGCAGGGGAAAGTGGGTGATGGGCATTGAGGAGAGCACCTGTTGGGATGAGCACTGGGTGTTGTATGGAAACCAATTTGACAATAAATTTCATATTAAAATAATAAAATAAAATAAAAATAAATCCAAAACAAAACAAAAAGAAAACAGTCCTTTTACAATTGCACCAAAAACAAGAAAATATCTAGAAATAAACCTAACTAAAGAGGTCAAAGACTTGCACTCTGAAAACTACACAACAAGACAACACACACAAAAAATGGCAAGGAATTCCATGCTCCTGGGTTGAAAGAACAAATATTATTAAAATGTCTATCTCACCCAAAGCAGTCTACAGATACACTGCAAGCCCTCTCAAAATACAGCAGTTTTCACAGAGCTACAACGATCCTTAAATTTGTATGAACCACAAAGGACCCTGAAAAGCCAAAGGAGTCTCGAAAAAGGAAAAGAGCCAGAGATATCAAACTTCCCGATTTTCAGTTATATTACAAAGTGGTAGTAAGTAAAACAGTATGGTACTGGCATAAAAAAAAGACACATAGATCAATGGAATAGAATAGAAAACCTGGAAATAAACCCACATTATTAAGTCAATTAATCTTTGACAAAGGAGGAATGAATATACAAAGGGAAAAAAGTCTCTTCAACAAATGGTGCTGGGCAAACTGGACAGCAATATGCAGAAAAATGAAACTGGACCACTTTTTCACACCATCCACAAAAATAAACTCAAAATGGATTAAGATGTGAGACCTAAAACCATAAAACTCCTAGAAGAAAGCATAGGCAGTAATGTCTGACATAGGCCATAGTCAGATCTTTCTAGATACGACTCCTAAGGCAAGGGAAATAAAAGCAAAAACAAACTATTGAGACTACGTCAAGATAAGAAGCTTCCGCACCATGAAGGAAACAATCCACAAAACTAAAATGCAACTTACTGAATGGGAGAAGGTACTTGGCAATGACATATCTGATAAAGGGTTATTATCCAAAATATGTAAAGAATTTATAAAACTCAACACCCAAAAAGCCACAATGAGATGTCACCCCACACCTTTCAGAATGGCTAAAATCAAAAACACAAGAAACAACAGGTGTTGGCCAGAATGTGGGGCAAAAGAATCCCTCATGCATTATTAGTGGGATGCAGTCAGTGGAAAACAATATGGAGGTTCTTTGAAAAAAAATTAAATTAAAAAGTTGAATTACTATATGATCCAGTAGCCACACTACTGGTTATTTACCCCCAAAATACAAAAACACTGATTTGAAGTAATACATGCATCCCTATGTTTATAGCAGCATTGCCATTAGCCAAACTATGGAAGCAGCCTAAGTGTCCATTGATAGATGAATAAACATGTGAGATATATATGATATATATACACGTATATATGATATATGTGATATATATACACAGACACATGTGTATACACACACAGTGGAATGTCATTCAACCATAAAAAAGAACAAAATCTTGCCATTTGCAACAACACGAATAGAGCTAGCAAGTATTCTGCTGAGCGAAATAAGTCAGAGAAAGACAAATACCATATGATTTCACTGGTGTGTGGAATTTAAGAAACAAAACAAGTGAGCAAGAGAGAGAAACAAGGAAACAGACTCTTAAGGAGAGAGAACAAACTGATTGCTACCAGAGGGTGGGTGGAGATGGGTGAAGTAGGTGATGGGGATTAAAGAGTACATTTACCATGAAAAAACAAGCAATAAACACCTGTGTATCTTTGCCATGACATGCATTTCGAATACCTAGGTTAGTTTTGATTTACCAATGTTATATTTCAGATATTTGCTCCTATAACCTCAAGAGTAGCCTGTAATTTCTTTGTGTCATTTGTTGCACCGCCTAAGAAGTTTGGTCAAGTCATGGGGCGCCTGGGTGGCTCAGTGGGTTAAGTGTCTGACTCTTGATCTCAGCTCAGGTCATGATCTCCTGATTCGTGGGATCGAGCCCTGCATTGGGCTCTGTGCTGACAGTGTGGGGCCTGCTTGGGATTTTCTCTCCCTCCCTCTCTCTCTGCCCCTCCCCCTGCTCACTCTCTTTCTCAAAACAAATAAACTTAAAAAAATTTTTTTCAAATAAATACGAAGTTTGGTCAAGTCTCTTCCAGAGAATAAAAATACATGCATATATATCTGAGTTCATTAATAATCAGTCACTAGAAGTTTAAGAATGAAAAGCACCCATCTGCACCCATCAATCTGCAAATTAAAATTATAAAATAATAAATGTTAAAATGTAGAGCAATGTAAAATTCTTACATAGTGCTCGTACAAATGTGAATTATTACAGCAACTCTGAAGAACAGTTGTGTGATATTTAATAAAGTTGAAAATGTTCATATTGTACAACTCAATACTTGATATATTTTTTTAGAAAAATACTCCACACATGCTCATACAGAGATCCATGTAAGGATACCCACATAAGCATTTTGAAATAGCAAAAAATTTAGAAATTGAAATATTCATCATGTGGGTAATGAACTATTAAATCCGATAAACAGTGGAATATTATACTGACGTGAACAATAAATGCATTGGCTAAATTTAATATAGATGAATCTCGCAAACAATGCTTCATGAAAAAGTTGCATAAGAACACAGTCTGAAAACATTTGTATATTTTTTTTTCTTTCTTAAAGTTAAATAATTTTCATTTCTGGGGAAATAAGAAGTTAGGTTATTTGGACTGACCCTCTTAGCAACAACAAAAAATGTTATGCTCAATAAATTATATGTATTATATATGTATATATATATGTATTATAATACATAAAATTATATGCATTATATATACATATACATATAATTTTGTTCTTAAATGTCTCAAAAAGTTGACAACAGACTAAGAAAAAACTAAGTCAAAATCTAAGACAAGCAGGAAACATGAGAAGTGAATGGATTACTGAAGGTGTGTTGGCCTTGAGAAAACAGTCTGGTGAAGGTGAACTTTGGTTTAAAGACCACCTGGGACCAGGGATAGAGAAGTCACTTGATTCAGTATGGTGGAAATACTCCATAATGTGAGCTTGCTTCCCACCTGCTTGTTTCACGGACTCACATTTTTCCCTTGAACTTAACCTCAGTGGGAGTATTTACAGATATCAGCAGACAGGAAAAATCAGGGCTGGGTTTAAACTGAAGCTGAAAGCCGTTTTTGTTTAATGAATACAATTTGTACAAGGGCAAGAGTAGTTTAAGAGTAGGTCATATATCAGGTTTAATGACAGATTGACTAGTAAAAACCTAGTAGACCGTGATGCAACTCCATTTGTTAAATCGTGGCTGAATTAACACCCGTACGTTTGCTACGGATACAAGAGTTAAGCAAAAAAAACAGTTAAGCAACTGTAAGAATCAATTGGCTAGAGGATATTTATAATAATGAATATGCTCTAGTATTTGCACATTGCGTGCTGTGTATCCTTTATATCAGTAAAGTTTTGCAATGTACATAAATTATACGTATAATGTATATGCATGTGCATATATGTTTATGCAGTTTTATGCATTTTTTTAAGTGCTGGTTCTTGCCATTTACCAGCATCCCACGTAGGCAGGCAATTTTACAAACATTCCTGGTGACTTTTTTTGTTGTTTAATTTTGTTTAAAATATTTATTTATTTTTAGGAGAGTGCAAGGGAGGGAGGGGCAGAGAGAGGAGGACAGAGGATCCAAAGCAGGCCCGATGTGGGGCTCGAACTCACAAACCACAAGATCATGACCTGAGCCGAAATCAGACGCTCAGGTGCCCTTCCTGGTGACCTTTTGATCAGTAAGCCCGGGCAAGGGCAATCTTCCCCAAACCTGGTCCTGCACCAAAATCATGTAGAACATTAAAAAATAATAATAAATATTCCTGGGCCCCGCAACAAATACACAAAATGAGAACCAGGACCACGGCTCTGCGAAGATGTGTACCTATGTGTAATGTTGTTGCCAAGGGTGGGGAAATGTAAGCCTAACGTTCCAAAGTTCGGGAAAACACTATATTTGGAATTAACTTTTAACCAGGGGCAGAAAGTAAGGAGTTTGGAGTTTGGGAGGTGACGGAGCAGGTTGGTGGGGACTGATGAGTTAGTGGTGGAATTTTTCAAAGTGTAGCCTAAGGGTGACCTGGCTTACACTCAACCAATGGAGAGTGTTAACACTGGGAGCCCCCCAACCACCCCCCCAAGCCTATGCGATCAATCAAAAGAGTTAGGAGGGAGGTCTGGGAATCTGCATTGTAACATGCATCCTTAGGGGGGTTTTCTTCTGTTTATTCTTAAACAACAGTTTAAGAATCCCAGAACTGCAGAGTTCTTAATAGTCTTTTTCAGGAAAATAAACACTTTTTATTGACTGATACTTGCCTTGCCTACAAAAACAGCAAAGAATTCTATTATTTTCTCTCTCTTTTCTTACACACTTGCCAGTAAAAGGTCCATTTATTTACTTATTTACTTACTTGTTTTTCTAGCCTCCATGCATCAATGAAACCATCGCAAGGTTATTTTCCTAACAAATTTAGGACTTTGCCTAGAATCAAGAACTGTAACAACGAAGCAGTCTGAAAGCTTTAGACCCTTAGACACCACAGCTGTAACAGTCCCTTTCTAAAATTACTAGTAAATTATAATAGTAAATCATAGTAACAGAAGGGGGTAGGGGATGAACTGGATAGAAAGTTAATTAGCCCTTAGATTCTCTTCCTGACACTCTCATACCTTCTAAGTGTGTAGCTTAGTGGAATTTACAAAGCTATTGGTATTTGCAAAATGCACTGTTAAACACAGAGCTCACTTTACTATGTCTCTTGTAAATAGAATCAGCCGGACAGAAGTAATATTGTGAAAAGAAAATAGAAATACTGGTGGAGAATACAGCTCCATCAAAAAAGGTGGACAGGGTCCAATCAAAACAATTTTGAAAAACTTTGAGGTTCATTTGTTTCTTTAAAGTCATTCTGATAAATTTTACATCACAATACTGAAATCACCATATGTAATTTTACACTTAGCATCTAACTTATCGATAAGAATTTAGTATATAAAAATATTTATTAAATTGAATGTTCAGAAATAGTATTCTCACACATCTTCCAGAAATCTTTATTTTTTAACAGAAATACTAATTACAGATAAATTTTTTTTGGGTTTTTTTATACCCCCTGCCAGGACATCTCTTTAAGAAAAATTAGCTGTAAGAGAAACCTTGGGAGTAGTTTAGAATGATTAACTGTAAAATAATAACAATGCATAGCTACTAACGATAATTATAACAGATACATATATTATCTCTACTTGCATATGTTATTTTCTTTTTTTTAACCTGTGCATTATATCAGCTCTAAAGAAATACAAGTATTAAATAGTGTGTTATAACTATGATTTTACATACGACTACAGGTTTTATGTCCTTTATGAACAGGGAAACATGAAATGATAAATATTTTCTCAAATAGATGAATAATATTCTCTTATATTTTTACTCTCTGTGAATACTTACACATGTAGGGTCTTGTCTAAGATGTGATTGGCCTAGAATTTCCCAGTAATATATTTCTAACAACCTGGTGACTTTCAACTTCGATGGGGGGAGAACTACATACACATAAAGGGAGGACCTACATCCTGGGTCCCAGTTCTCATTTTAATTGTAATTTATGAAGAAATAAATTCTTCTGTGAGCAAGGCATTGTGTAGAAGGCTAAGCAGAACAAGAGAATTTTCACCCTGGACGAGGCTGTAACGTAGCGAGCCGCAGAGGTGCACAACACAAGACAACTGAGCCTGGAGAACGAAGCTTCTGGAGAGAACACTACGGGGTGCTACTCCTCGGGCGTCTTCCCCAGGACGCACTTCCGCGGGAGCGCCACCAGGGGGCAGCAGAAGAGCGGGATTGGCCCGCCGGCGCCCGCGGTCCCCCGGGCTCTCCGCGTCCCCGCCGTGGCCTTCCCCCTCACCTCGCTGACGGAGCCCCAGGGGCCCTGCCCCTAACTGCGCGGGAACCACACAGCGAACCCACGCAGCCATCCAGTGTGAGGCTCTGCGCCCCCGCGAGTCGCCGCGGCCGCGCCAGCGTGCTGAGCACGAGAGATGCTCCAAGCCCCGCAAAGGGCTGCGTGGGAAAAGCCGTCCGGGCTCAAGTCCGATTAGGACGGGGGTCCCCGGGCCCTTTGATCTGCGCTCTTCAAGGCGAGTCCCTAAACAGGCTTCGTTCCCCAGCACGGCGCTGGCGTGAGCAGCCTGCGGGCACCCAGGCACGTGCGGGGGACTCGGGGCTCCCTCTGAGCTCCCTCCGAGCTGGGCCTCCCGCTGGGTGCCCTGGGAGCCGGGGCGCCCTCGGAGCGGAGGCCCCACTGCTAGGGCTCCCGCTGGCCTTGCACGTGGCACACGGGGAGCTCCAGGGTCCCTCTGGTTTTGTGACCCAAGGATGGTGGAGAGCCCTGCACGCATCACGCGTCCCTTCTCTCGCCAGCCAGGAGTGCGGGGTTCTGCTGCTGGCCTGCATCCCGGGTCCCTCCCGCCCACGCTGAGACGGGGTCTTGGGACACATTGTGCTTTCCAGGCCCCGCTTCCTATATTCCACCTGAGGGTCCCCTCGACGCTCCCCAAGCGTGAGATTCGGTGACGGGTGGGGAAATGCATTCGGCTCCCAAACAGGACAGTGTTGTGAAGGGAAAGAACTTTCTCAAGCTCTATGGCTTGCTCTCCGTGTAGGTGTGTGTGAGGGTCGTACTCAAGGTTAACCGGGGTGAACTGCTCCTGTCATTCACGTTCGTCGTTTGGACTGTTCCGTATTCGCGGCATTTTCTCCATGAACGTCGGACAAAATTTAGAAATGTATGTGTAGATCACCATCTTTAAAAGAAAAAAAAAAAATCCCCTGGTTCAGGTATTCACCTATCTTCAGAGACGTCAAACTCTGAAAAAAAACTTACATGTTTTCTTCAAAATCAAAATACAGCATTGATGTCCTTGATGAGGCCTCTTACAGGATATTCTTATTTAATCAGAATGCAAAAGGCCTCGTCCTAGCAATGATTTTTCTTTTTTTTTTAAGCGAGAGACGGGCTTGCCTAGTCAGAAGGGGCCTCTCCACCGCCCCCCTCATGTCATTTTATAACTGAAAGACCACCACCAACGCTAGAATTAAATGGTTTGACCGAGCCCCCGGGATTGACCAGGCAGCTGCAGGCGTCACAGAAGCCCCCAGTGCACAGCGCCGGACTCCTGACACCCCAACGAGATACCTTTCTTGCGTTCTGTACGCGGTGATCCTTGGAGAGGATAGGAACTCAGACATGAAGGAAAATGGTATTTCTCTAGATCCGGAGTCTGTTTTCAAAAGGATCCTGTATCCTGCTTTCTGCTGCCATTGGCCAGTCTTCATGGTTGTGAATGTCAAATCCTTTAGCAGGATGCTAGGGTGGCCGTTTTGCAATCTCTGTAACCACACCACAGACCTTTTTCAGTGTCAGGACGTCAGGAAAGATCTTCTCTGGTTTTCCGTTAAAAGTTTCTGGGTTCTGGGCTCTATTGTCAGCCAGGTTGTTTATGTCTTGCTCCTGTAAAGCACATCTTCTGAGCTGGGATGGAAAGCGACCTGGGGGACTGATTTTTCTGGGTGGGCCATCTCCACTGACCACATCAACATAACTGTTGTCAAATCTCACCTTCTCTTTGCACTGAGGAGTGCAGAAAAGCCTAATCCAGCCTCTGGGGAGTGGGGGTGGGGGGGTCCGAACCTGGGCCTGGTCTAAAACCCCTTTAACGTCATGAATAGCATTAACACCAAAATCTTTTAAAGGCCGATAAGAAAGTCATAACTTTTTTCCCCCTAAACTCGGGAATGAGGAATTCCTTCTAAATTTAGGATCGGTACCAACAAAAGAGTTGACAACATTCGCCACAAGCAATGACATTTATTTAATGTTTTCCTAGTAAAGTAAAATTTAATGGTAAGAATGGAAGAAAGAGAAGGGAAGGAGGGAAGGAGACAGGGAGTGAATTCAATGCGCAGCAATCACAGAAGCAGCTCACAGAAAGATGGAAAACTCATCTGCCAATAGCATGGTGTTTTTGCAGTGTATCTGTCTGTCCTTCTGGCTCAGATGATGAGGTAAAAATGCCGCACTTGTAACGTGAGGGATCGCACGTACCATCTTGCCATTGGTGACTTCGGAGGTTTAATTCCACATTGGTAAACACATTCTACCTATTCAAAAAATCTTGGGCCACCTGGGCGGCTCAGTCAGTTGAGTCTCCCAACTTCGACTCAGGTCATGATCTCGCGGTCTATGAGTTCATGGCCGCATCGGGCTCTGTGCTGACAGCTCGGAGCCTGGAGCCTGCTTTGGATTGTGTCTCCCTCTCTCTCTGCCCCTCCCCCACTCATGCTCTCTCTCTCTCCCCCTCCCCCCCTCTCAAAAATAAACATTAAAAAAATTTTTTTTAAATCTTGCACAAAAGGTTAAACCTATTGCATTAATTATGGAAATATTGAAAAGATGAAATAGGAGGCAGGGATCCCTAAAGAATGAAATGACCTTTTTCTGTCTTCCCGATGACCTTGTAGGTGACCAAACAGAACCTGTTCTGGAAAAACCTTTACCCCCATTCCCATATAATCATTTTTGTTTCTCCAACTACTCCCAGACTGAAGGCTTCCGAGGACAAGGAGAGTGCCTTTAATAGTTTGGGGGTGTATTCTCCAAGGTAGTAGGATAGCATTTTGCATACAGTGGGCATTCACTGAATGTTAATTGGCTGCTGATGGAACCATGAACCTCGCTTTACCCCCTTACCCATCCTGTTCTTTTGTGGCCAGGGAACAAACTCAATCACGGAAGGGGTTTTCAGATGGAAACTCCATTGAAAAAAGTAAATTTTCCCATTGGGAATGAAGAGTTGGCTTTACACATCCTGGGTTCTCTCTAAATTTACTTGAAAAAAAAAAAAAGTAAATGATGCCATTGGGAAGGAAGAGTAGGCTTGCCACGTACTGGGTTTCTCTTCTGTGTAACTTGTGAGCTTACCACCCCTCCCCCGACTCAATTACTTGAAGATAGAGAACTTGAGCACTCAACTTTGATTGAGCAGCACCAAGTACCCGGCTTAGCACATGGTAGAAACTCACATATTCACCAACTTATTAGCTTTCGGATCAGGAGGACAGGAGCAGCATGGTAAGTAAGGAAGGAGACAGACCCCTCCCCCCACCTTAAAAATCCCCTAGCTCAACACAGTAGATTCTGTCCAAGCTCCATCGATACTAAACCGCAACAGACATACATATCCAGGGATTGAGATTGAATTTATAAACACGCCTTTTTGTTAAGGGTTCTCTTTTGTTAATTTAACTGGTGCTCTTGTTTCTGAGCCAGACAATAGTTTCATTTGTGAATCCAAGCTCTTAATGAACTAAATTTGTGAAATGCGTACCACGTCTTTCAAAGAGAGGAAGAGAGATTGGTCAGAAGTGTGGCACAGCACATTTTTAGAAATATTTAAGTAGGACAACAGGACTAAGAAGTATTTTCACCCTCCCCAAGGTCAGGGGATTCTTTCTCCACATCTCAGCATCGTAAGAAGTTAGCAGAGTAGAGATTTTCTACTACACCAAGGTGCTGGACACCTCAATTACTGACATTAGTATCAATATTTTGCAAGTGACAATATGGCGCCTAAAGTCCCCCACAGCCTTACCCTGTTATTTTATAATACCTCTCCATCCATATCAACTTCATGTCAACTGAAGATACGGCCCTTTCTGCCTAAGAGAGACCTGGCTTACTGCTTATTCTCCATAAAAGGTATATAGACTCGATTCTTAGGCTCATTAAAAAAAAAAAAAAGAAAAATACAACGAATATAAACAGCTTCCCCTTTGTTTCCAAATTCCAGTTTGTGCCAAAAACTTCTAAAGTTGTAGCCAAGCCTAGATCATTGTACGTGTCCATAACAAGATCTTTTTAAAAATATGTGGGATTTGGTCCATATTAGAATTTCAAGAAGCAATTACCAGTAAACCAGAGGAAATTTCACGGGATAGATGGAATTTGGGATGGGAGGGATATCGGTTTAATTAGAGGCATTAGTAAAGGGTTGTTTGGAAGATGCTCTTAATATGACCTCTGAAACCCAAGCAATGAGAACACAGACCATTACAGACTTTTTTTTTTAACCCCTCCCCCTCTTAACTTTGGGATTACACCTACTTCAAGGCTCTCACCGGCTGTACTTGGTGGAGATGGGGGGGGGGGTCATGAATACAGGTCAGTGTGTGTGGAGTAAGAAATACCTTAGAGGTTAGGGTGCACAAAATTAGGATGTCCTAATCTTGCTCGTTCAACAGCGATTATTCAATCATCTCTTCCTTTTATTAACTTGCATAACAGGTGTCTATTTTCTGACACTGATAACATCAACCTACTATAAAAATAGTGGGGGGCACTTTATTTTTTATTACTACTCTGATGATAATAGTCTCCTGAATGTTTATATCATTGCATCCGCACCCCCCAAAGAGCAATAACCCGGAGGGTACCCCAATGCCAGCGCACCAAGCTTCCAACAGGTTTTTGTTTAATAAGTGGTTTTCGAATGCGTAAGCAGCACAATCTTCTTCACCCTGGCGGCTCTTCGTTTTTTTTGAACCCTGATCCACACGACGGCCGACTCACGTTCAGGTTCACTTTTCCCCTTCCCGCAGCTCGTCTTATCTCCCTTGGCGGGGTACCCGTCTGGTCCCGGCTTGTCCGACCTGGGAGCAGACCCGGGCCTTCCCGGGCTCCGCGACCCGGAGTACTAATGAGGAAGTCGGGCGCTGAGCCCCGAGGCTGTCTTATCTGCCCGGGTCAACCACCACCGAGAAGGGCGGGCAGCGAAGGACCACCGAGCCAGCCCCCGGGCTCTGACCGTTGGCGCTCTGACCACTTTGATGTCCCGCGCCTGCCTAATCAAGTTCATCTCCTGGCCGCGGCCGCTCGCATCCAGAGAGAAGCATTCAACAGTCTGATTATCGGACACATCCCTCCACCCCGATCTCATTTCCAAACGCGTCTCTCGCCTCCCTCTCTAAACTTCCCATCAAAAGAGAATTAGTCCCTCTTCCTCCTTACCCGCGTTTGATGTGCAAATTTCCTGCTCTTTGCACATTTTTCTCGCGGTGGCGGCGGGAGGAGGGGAGGGGAGGGGAGGGGAGGGGAGGGGAGGGGAGGGGAGGGGAGGGCTGGGGTGGGGGACTGGGGTGGAAGGAAGGGGTCGAAGCGAACCAACTTAAACCGAGGGACTCACTGGCAATGAGTAAAGCGGGGCTCTGGAAGGTTAATCAGCAGCCGGCGGCGGCTACCTGGCCCTGTCGCGGGGCCCTTTGGGTAGAGCCCCCGGGTCACCGGAGGGGCTGAGTTCAACACCGAACGTGTTTAAGGCGCACGAAGTGGTCTGGGGGAGCACCACCGTGGCGCTCTCTGAAGCGCTTCCGATCCCCACAGCACCACCCCGGCTGCCAGGGGAGGGCGCGGGGGGCCCCGGGTCCCTCCCTCCGCCCGCGTCCGCTCCAGTCGTCTGCGCCCCGAAGCGAGCTGAGCCAGGGGACCGGCCGCGCCGGGGAGGGCGGGGTGGGGACTGCCGAGCCACCCCCCGCCCCCCCCCCCCCCCGCCGTGTACACACACACCCTCCGGCCCCTCCCAGCGCTTTGAAATCCCATCCCCGCTTTGTCGTCTCCCCCGAGGGGCCGGGATGCTCAAGCCCGCGGTATAAAGGCAGCCGCGGCGGCGGTGGCGGCGCAGACCTGCACCCGCAGTGGGGACTCGGGGACCGCGGCAGGCTCTCGGGGCGCTGACCGCAGCCGTGCGCCGCGGCCTCCAGGCCCCCACCCCCTGCACAGTGCCACCGGTTCCCGCCGTCCCTGCCTGCCCTCCCCGGAGCCCCTCCGCGATGCCGGCCCTGGGCGCAGCGGGAGTCACGCGGGTCTTGGTCGCCCTGGCAGCGGCGGCCCTTTGCGGTCACCTCCAGCTGGGAGTGAGCGCCACCTTGAACTCGGTCCTCGTCAACTCCAACGCTATCAAGAACCTGCCCCCGGCGCTGGGCGGCGCTGCCGGGCACCCGGGCTCGGCGGTCAGCGCGGCGCCGGGGATCCCGTACGAGGGCGGGAACAAGTACCAGACGGTTGACAACTACCAGGTGAGCGGGGGCTCGGGGAGCGGGCACGCTGCGACCCCGCAGGGGCTGGGGTGGGTGGGGTGGGGTGAGGTGAGGTGGGGTGGGGGGGGGTCCCGGGTGGGGCGGTGCGCGGCTCGGGGCGCCCCGGGGACGGCGCGCACCGCGGCTTTGGAGAGGCGCGCGCGCGGCGGCACGGGTCCTCGGACGCGCAGGTGCCTCACCCCTGCCCCCCCCCCCCGCCCCCGCAGCCGTACCCCTGCTCTGAGGACGAGGAGTGCGGCACCGAGGAGTACTGCGCCAGTCCCCCCCGCGGGTCCGGCGCCGGCGCGCAGATCTGTCTCGCCTGCAGGAAGCGCAGAAAGCGTTGCATGCGTCACGCTATGTGCTGCCCGGGAAACTACTGCAAAAACGGTGAGTCCCCAAGTCCCTCCTGGACCAGCGTCTCGAAGCGGGCCGCCTGCGGAAGGGAGGCAAACGCTCCCGGCTTGGCTAACGCGACGGCGCCACCTGCGAGTGCGTTTGCCTGGAGGTGGCCCTGACGAGCTGCGAGGGCGTAATGGGGGGGGGGGGGGGAGAGCGGAGGTCTCGGGGCGCCTCATCTTCACCCGCACCCCTCGCCCGTTTAGCACGACTCCTCACCTCCGAGGGAACCCTTCCGTGAAAACGTGTCTAGAGAGCGCCCTGACGTCCCCGGGGACAGAAGATGGGGCCCCCTGGACACACTCACCGTGCCCTGGGGGACCGGCCTGGGCATTCAGCACCCTGTCCATTTTCTTACAGGGTCTCTCACGGCTCTGCCACACTGGCTTCCCTCTGGCGACCCCGTTAACACTGGTATCAGGCCGGAGAAAGGGGTTTCCCTGGGCTGCCCCCCCCCCTTAAGGGGGATCTTGGTACCCAACCACCCCGGGCGCTGCCCCCCCACGCCTGCCTCCACCTCCTGCTACCTTAAAATCAGTCCTCCTCGCCCCAGCACAGATGCACTGAAACTTAATGTCTGAAAGGGGTAGGCTCCGATACTCAAAGAAGTCTCCAGAAATAAACCTAAGGGTGGCAACCCTCTGCAGGACCCAGTAATACTCAGGGATGAACTAAGCGAGTCTCTGTAATAGAGAAGTTATACAGGGAAATAACTAGTGGGTGAGATTGTCATCTTCCAGGCAGCTAGTGTTGCCTTAGTGTAACCTGGTCCTATATGGGTCCGGCCAGCCTCAGGGCAGAGAAGTTATTTTTAAGGACAAGTTTGTAAGTGACTAATTTTATTTTCTACCCCAAGGGTGATATTAAAATGGGCAGAAATCTCCCTGCCACCACCACAGTTGGTAGAAAAGTATTTCAGGCAGCTGTATCGGGGCTGTTGCTTTCGAGTGCATAAGGAGGGAGCGTGGCTTGTGTTTCAAGGCATGTCACCGCAACGAGGCATCCCAAGCTGGTGCAGGCGGAACGGGCTCTCAGAGCTGTGGCTGATTAACTCCCGGCTGTGATGTGTTACTGTCGTCTCCTGCTCCCGTAGGGATATGTATGCCTTCTGATCACAGTCCTTTCCACCGAGGAGAAATCGAGGAAACCATTATCGAAAGCATTGGTAACGATCACAGCACCCTGGATGGGTATTCTCGAAGAACTACGCTGCCCTCGAAACTGTATCATACCAAAGGTAAAGCCAGTTCACCTTCCTTCTTTGTCAGCACCTCCCAGGCGTCCTCAGGATTTCCTCCGTGAGATGACGCAGGCTTAGTAGTGACCATGTCCTTTTCTACTGTCTCCCGCTTTCCAGGACAAGAAGGTTCCGTCTGTCTCCGATCGTCAGACTGTGCCACGGGGCTGTGTTGTGCCCGACACTTCTGGTCCAAGATCTGTAAACCTGTCCTCAAAGAGGGTCAAGTGTGCACAAAGCACAGGAGAAAGGGCTCCCACGGGCTGGAGATATTCCAGCGCTGTTACTGTGGAGACGGCCTGTCTTGCCGGATGCAGAAAGATCACCATCAAGCCAGTAACTCTTCAAGACTCCACACCTGTCAGAGACACTGAGCCAGCCGTCCAAACACCGCGGACTCCTTTTATATAATATATGCGATGAAAACCTTTCGTGACTTTGGTCAGCTCAGTCCTAAAGGATGTACAAATCCTGTGGTTATGATCAAGCATTCCAATAATACCTTCTGAAAACCTGGAGTGTAAGAGCTTTGTTTCTTTATGGAACTCGCCTGTCGTTGATTGCAGTAAATTACTGTGTTGTAAATGCTCAGGGTGGCACTTACCTGTAAATGCGACAAGACTTAATTATTTTTCTAAAGGTGCTGCATTGTCCATTGTTTCTCCTGTTATGTAAATTTTTGTACACATTGATTATCTTGACTGATGTTCTATATTGAATTGAAATAAATAATTTCAGCTTCTACTTGCTAAATGTATAACCCTTTCCCTTTTAATTCTAGACTCCAGAATGCAAGAAGCTTTCGGAATGACCAACAATAGGCATCTAAACTTAATCATGGACATACTCGCTTATTTTCTGAAATGTACTATCTCAGTGCTTAGATTATGTTTCTCTCTAGGCTGTGATAGTGCTTGAAATAAAATTTGACATTTAATACCGTGAAATGTTACAAGTACAAATACATTTTGGCATTGTGATTTTTAAAAGGGTGTGTGTGGGCAGGTGCACTACGGGGACAGAAAGGTAACATGTCGAAGGATGATCAGAGGAAGAGATTGTCTAAATGTCCTACAGTAATGGTCAATTCTAGATTAAAGAAACATGTTCTCCATTGACAAATTCAAATCATCAGGCTATAATCATGAAAATGAATCTTATGTTACTACTTTCAAGAATAGTTTCTGGGGCGCCTTGATGGCTCAGTCAATTAAGCGTCTCTTGATCTCAGCTCAGGTCATTATCTCATGGTTCGCGAGTTCGAGTCCCACATCAGGCTCTGTGCTGACAGCTCAGAGCCTTGAGCCTGCTCAGGATTCTGGGTCTTTCTCTCTCTGCCCCTCCCCTACTCATGTGCTTTCTCTCGCTCTCAAATATAAACACTAAAAAATGGTTTCCAAATAGTTAATTACTACTGAGGAGTAAAAGGAAATCTCCCACAAAATACCAAAGAAAGTACTTGATGGTTGGCAGGAATGGTGTGCATGTAAATGCAGTTGATACATATTTGCAAATTTTGTACGAAATTAGTAAATTTGAAGCATCTTAACTACTACTTCATGCCAGGAGGACTTGTCATAATTAGTAAAAACTGAGAATCCTCTCTTATGCCCTGATTTCCTGGTCTTACTAGGTGGGGTAAATATTTCCATTTTTACGCCCCTGAAATCGGCTCTAAGAGGATATAGAGATCGATTGTTGAGAAGAAAAGTCACAGAAATGAGATCTAAACTGGCTTTGCATTTCTCCTCGCCAACTTTGGTACCGGCCACTCTGATCCAGGGGGAGGGGAGAGGAGCCTGTCCCCACTTAGACTTGTTCTGCAATATTCTCATCTATACCTAGACCACCAGATGCTGGGGTGAAGGCACTCCCAAGGACAATCATTGATCAATTGTCCCAAAAGTTTCTTACCTAACACAGACCTCCTAGGAGGCTGGTTGCTTTTGTATTCCTAGGAGTGGTTCAATTTCAAGGGGCTCCGCCAAGGAGACCTGAGGTTGGGTTCCCTCTTCGGGGACAAGCCAACTGGCAGGATGTCTGTTACAACCCTTTTGTCTCCAGATTCCAGCCTCCTCACCCTGGAGAGACATTGTCTATACGTGCTGTTTGCTCAAGCGCCAGGAAGGCCAGTTCTGAGGCCCAGGGTCTCCAATGGAGGAGCCTCAACAGGAAACACTTTCCTCAAAAACAAAGAAGGGTCTGTTCCAAGAGGGGAAAGGAGCAAGCATTTAAAGGGCCTTGTTAGGACACCCCTTCCTCTCTCCAGGAGCCCAGGTAGATGTCTGTCCATCTCAGCTCATCAATGTTCCCTCTGCCCCTTGCTCCCATTTGGGATGGGGGGCGGGGGGTGGAGGGGAGATCAGGAGAACCCAACCCAGCAGGGATGCCCCCTCTTTCTATCTGAGAGGGAGAGGCTGGGAGAGGATTTCCATCAAAAAGAAGTTCTGCGTATTTGTAAAGGTGCAAAAAACATCAAGGAAACTGTAGATCCTTCATTAGCTACTAATGGCGGCTGGGACATGGAACCCAGACACCACAAAGTCAGAAGCAGATCATTCAAAGAATAGTCAACATTTTAGACAGCGATTGCCACTATTTATGATTTTACTTCCAAACAAGTTTTTCAAGTGTTTATTTTGAGGGAGGGGAAGGCAGCCAGAGGAAAGAGAGTCCCAAGCAGACTCTGCGTTGTCAGTGCAGAGCCCGACTCCGGGCTGGACCTCACCAACCATGACCCAAGCCGAGATGAAGAGTCAGAGGCTTAACCGACTGAGCCGCCCAGGCGCCCCTCATTTCTTCGAATGGAAAACACAAAGGTCTGGGAATGCGTTCACAGGGCTCTTTAATGGGAGCATCCTCTACACATGGCCCTGTGTTTTGCTCTTTTTACTTTATGCGTCTTGAAGATCATTCTAGGCTTCTCTCCACATGCTCATCGTTCCCATTGCAGTAACCGTGTAATACGTTGGGACGGCTATACCGTAATTTATCTAGTCATCATGGAGACCTTTTCATTCTTTTCCCGGTGGTTCTGCTGTAGCTAATATGCTGCAAGCACACAATTTGTGTGTGTGTTCTTGTGCTGGTACGGTCATAGGATAAAGCAAGTTGTAGGATAAGTTCTGAGTTGTAGGATAAAATTTTTGAAGCGAAATCTGAAATCAAGCTTGTTTTCTATAGCTGAGGGGAGGCATGGGCATGTCAAGATGCCTGCTTATCACTGATCGAGTGAGGATTAAACTCTTGCTAAATTGTACCCAAGGAGGAAGAGGGAAATACAGGCTTATCCCAACAATTTCACAGTAATCTCTGGCATTCAGTGAAAGGTAGACTTGCTCTAATTCCTTTCATTTTAAAGTAATTATTAAATAAAATCCCAAGCAAGTCTTTTCTTCATCCCTTTTTTTCTTGTTTTACTTTACGAGCTTAATTTTCACATTTTGTTTAACCCAAAAATCTACTGATAGAGCAAGAAGAGGGATGTATGGTTTAGGGGAAATGCCACACATCTGCAGCCCAAATAGGGATTATTCAGAATTCAGCACATCACAACACCGTATGGATTTTTCCCATGGCAAATCAAAGCGTGCTAACCAAGTCCTGGGATGAGTAACTTAATTATACAATTTCGTTTTATTAGTTTCAGTATTTCCAATTGCACAAACTAATACTCATTGCCACTTATGAAAATTTCTAGTGAAATCATTACATTTTCCTTCATTGTTGAACTTTATCATGCTACCAACTTTTTAAAATGGTTTTAATGAGAAATGGACAGTGTTACCAGTAGGCTTATAAAAGGTGTCCTACGGAGTTCTGGATTGCCATTTTCCTAACTTTCAAAGAACTAACCTGAGGGGCTCCTGGGTGGCTCAGTGGGTTAAGCATCCAACTTGGGCACAGGCCGTGATTTCCCAGTTCGTGAGTTGGGCTCCATGCTGAGCACAGAGAGAAGGTTTTGCTCTCTTCCTCTGTCTCTCTGTCCCTACCCCAGTCTCTTTCTCCCTCTCAAAAGTCAATAAACATTAAAAAAAGAAACAGTATCTGGAGTCAGACAGAGCTGGATGGAATGAGGACTTCCTTGTTCCTAACTGCATGGTGTTGGACAAAGTTGGATCACCTCATGGATCATGTGGAGACAACTCCAACTTAGAGTATAGGTAGGAGGATAATGCATGCATTATCAATACTTAGCATTATATCTAGCTCAAAGTACTCCATTTTAGGTCTTCGTTATTAGATGATAAAACCTATATATTATAGGACACTACTATAGAGAGTATATACAGTAATACCTGATATATATTCATACAGATGGAAAAGTTAGCCTGTAGGTCCTCATAAAATGCTTTCAGGACAGTGATATAGGAACCACCTTCAAGGTCTTTTTATTTCAAGGAAGAGAAACCATTGAAACCAGAAAAAGTAACAGGAGGCGCGGGTTGGAGTGATCCCTCTCCCAAAAACAAAAACAAAAAATAAACAAATCAGCATAGAAGCCATTCTGCAGACTGGCTTCGTTCACTTGCTAACGATTTCTGCTCTACTGTAATTTGCACAGGCCTGTGGCCCCTCATCCTGGCATGCACTCTGTCCTCATTATAAGTGGTTTTTCAGCTCAGGTCAGCTTAGCAAACTGCTTTGTCTCTCAGACTTAGACCCTGATTCCTCCCCTACGGTTCTGACTGGCTCAGCTTTGATTAGCGGTCCACCTCTGGTCCAGTTGGCTAGCTTGCCCACCCTGATCCTAAAAATCTAACCCTGCCAACCATATCCAGTCCACCACTGACAAGAACTTTGATAGTTCTACAAGAAGGAGTGTAGGAACAGGTACCACAGGTCATGTTCACCACATACTAATTCTGAAGGGTGAGAAGGAATTCACAAAGAGAAGAAGAAAGATATTGAAGACAGAGGAAGCGATGTGAGTCAAATTATAAAGCTATGAAAATAAAAATACACACTGTAAAGGGGCACTAATTCACTCTGGTTAGAGTGTTGTTATCTGGGAGGAAGACCGTTCCGATGTTTGTGATCTAAGAAAAAAAACCCAAAACAATAAAAACTCCATTTTCAGCAACAGCTACCATGTTGGGTAGTCATGGAAGTTGCAGACGATCTGTTTGAGACACAATTGGTCTCAAAAGACTACTAGTTTGTCCTCGAAAGACAGGTTTGTTTTGTTTTGCCAAAAGTTATAAAGTAAGGACAACATTACTTCATTTCCGTTAAGAGTGGTCATATTAGGTGGAGTTGGGAGTTTGAAAAATTATGTTTCCTAGGATTCTGTTTTTGACTGATGTAATTAATGAACAGCTTTCACAAATCCTAGGTTTTTGCCCAAGGTATAATTAAAATAATGGGACCAAAAGTAAGATAAACTAAAATAACGTGACACGATCTGTAAATAGTAATAAGTATAAACTTGCATTGGAAAGCCAGGAGCAACCAACCCCTGCCGTTAGAAACTATTAAATAAATTCTGCAGTAAAAAGTAAAGTCAGCTGAAGGCATGAAACACGGCAAGGCATGATTTCTCCGCAATGCATTTCACAATATTTCATACTAACTTTATCCTCATGAGCAGAAATGACTTTTACGAAGAGTTCTATTATTGAAGTATTTCATAATCTGGGACACTCTGAAGTTTAAATTAAAAGCAGGCAATGATACTTAGTCTTGACTACACCAAATAAAAGGTTTTCACACAACAAAGGAAACCAACAAAGCAAAAAGGAAATCTACCGAATGGGAGAAGTTATTAGCAGAGGATATACCCAGCAAGGGGTTAATATCCGAAACGTATGAAGAATTTTTACGACTCAACACCAAAAAACCCCAAATAATCCAGTTAAAAATGGATAGAAGCCTGAATAAATATTTCTCCCAAGAGGGCATAGGTGGCCAACAGACAGGTGAAGAGATAATATCACTCATCATTAGGGAAATGCAAATAAAAGCACCTCACACCTGTCAGAATGCTAGTCTAAAAAAAATGGGGTGCCTCGGTGGCACAGTCGGGTAAGCGTCGGACACTCGATTTCCGCTCAGGTCATGTTCTCGTGGTTCGTAGGATCAAGGCCTGCGTCAGGCAGTGTTGATGCAAATGCAGAGAAAAAGGAACCCTCCCACACTGTTGGCAGGAATGTCCATTGGTGCAGCCACAGTGGAAGAAGGTATGGAAGTTCCTCAAGAAGTTCAACATAGAAATACAAGCCAGTAATTCAGGTGCTAGATATTTACCCCAAGAAAATGAAAACACATTCAAAAAGGCCCATGTACACCTGTGTGTAATGCAGCATCGTTTACAATAGCCAAATAGGGAAGGAACTGAAGGGTCCAAGAGAGAAATGGATAAAGAAGGAGCGTATACATGTACGTACGTGTATACGCGCACACACACACACACGCGCACACACACACACACACACACAGGAATATTACTCAGCCATAATAAAAGGAGATCTTGCCATTTGCAACAACACGGATGGACCTCGAGTGTTATGCTAAGTCAGAGAAAGACAAAATACTGCATGCTTTCACTTACACGTGGAGTCTAGAAAAACACATGAACAAACAAAAACCAGACTCAAATACAGAACAAATTGGTGGTTGCCAGAGGGAAGGAGGGGGGTGGAGATTGTGACATAGGCGGAGATTCAGAAGGACAAACTTCTAGCTACGGCAAAAAGGAGTCATGGAGATGGAAAGTATGGCACAGGGAATACAGTCAGGGAGATTGTAATGATGTTGTATGGGGGCCACACTTATGGCGAGCGTCGGGTAACCAATAGAATTGTCGAGTCACTCTGCTGTACCCCTGGAACAACTGTACCACTGGGTCAGCTATAATAATAAATTTGCAAGAAAATACTTAGTCTCAGCATAGGTGCAGAAAACCAGACACTCTCACACGCACTGCTAGGAGGAACCACAGTTAGAGCTACCTTCCTGAAAGGAAATCTGGCAGGGGTTTCAAAACCATGAGAACTCTGATCCAGCAACTTCTAGAAATTTACTCTCAGAATCACGGATGCCTACAGAAGTCTGTCTGCGGTGACATTAGATTGGCAAAACTTAAAAATGAACTAGAGGTCCTGTAAGAGAATGGTTTACATAGTTTGTAACAGGTCCTTAAAATATTCTGCAATCATTAAAGTGATCCAGAGAAATAATCCTTATGTTCCCATGTTAACACATTTGAAAAAAGCAAAAAGCAGATTACAGAACATACGCAGTAGGATCGGAGTTATCTGGAATAACACCAAATAGTTAAGTCTAGAGGACCATATCTGGAAGGTGCCATTATAGGAACTATTGAGTCTCTTTTCATTATTTTCCATTTTCCTGGAGCAATCAGGCAAGGTAGGACTGAAGCTGACATTTCCTTGTGAGGTTTTCTACACGTGAAAGTAAGGACCTTGATATAGCTCATTCTGAGGAGCAAAATTACGAGCAGCACAGTTATTCCTTCATTTCCCACAAACTATAGAAAAGCCAAACATCCCTCCTCTGCTGACCAAACCGGTTTTCCATTCAAGCAATACGGACTGGGAGAACGAAATCTGGTACAGGGAGGCCCCACGACAATTGTTTGTTGAATGAAGAAATAAAAGGAAAAATAGGAATACTTGTGAAAATTTCAGTAAGATTACAAATGTACTTAAAAAAATACTTTATCCAGAAGGAAGAATAGGAAGTAGGCAAAAGAAATCATCACTGCCCATTATAATTGATCAACTCCCCCCACCCCTTTATTCTGTACTGGGAGATCTTTGATAGGGTACAAAAGTCATGCACATACGTAAACCCATAGCAGGACATGGTACGGAGACAGCTTTGTTCCTGAGAAAAAGCTCCCCCTCCTTGTGAGTAGACGCTCAGACAGGGTCGCTTCTGGTCTTAGGGGCAGGGGGACTGAGTTTTATAGCTAACTTAAAGGGGAAGCTAGAGACAAGGAAGAGGATGGACGTTCTTTATTCAGGGAGCTCGGCACATTTCGGAGTTTTATCACCAGTCTCGATTATCTTCCTCATCAAGCAGCTCCAAGCGCTGCTAGGTTCAAACACTCAAGTGGCTATTGCAGAAAATGTTTGAGGACAGAAAGTGAGAACTTCCCCGTCTCTAAGACGGGGCTCCCTTTCCAGCAAAATTCAGAAGCTGGCCAGTAATTTTCTTAGATCAACACTTCACTTGACAACTTTCTCCTTGTTCACACCACCTCTCCCCCTTCAAGGAACCCTATTCCTACTTTCCTGGTTTCTTCCTTCCCTTACTCTTTCCATAAAGTTCGCACTGTTTTTCTTTTTTTAATTCTAGGGGCACCTGGGTGGCGGAGTTGATTAAGCGTCCCCCTGTTGATTTCAGTTCAGTTTTGATCTCACGGGTCCTGGATCGAGCCCCAAGTAGGGCTCCATGCTGAACCTAGAGGCTACGTGGCATTCTCTCTCCTTTCTCTCAAAATAAAAAAAAATAATAAATTCTGATTTTCTAAAAGTTTGCAGCTGTAGTCTCCCACCCTGTCCATTTCAACCTCAAGGGTGAAACGGTGAGCTATTCACCAAACCAGGTTTCCCTCCCTCCTAAGAATGTTCCCAGCCTCCCTTGCAGTCAGGTGCAGCCACATAACTGGTTTTTGTGCAGCTGAAGAGGACACTGGCCGTTTCTTCTCACCCCTAAATCCAATGCGAGTGCATGTGGATATTGGAGCTGATGGCAGAGCCATAGGAGACGCAGACGTGGAACTTGTGTCACACGAAGATGCTGTAGCTGCCACGTCTGAAGAAAAGAACCACACGCACATCGGTACATTGAACTCTTCTTGAATTCTACTCCTGGAGGCGGCTCTGGAATGGGAGGTTCTGGAGTAGGAGGCTATGGCAGAGTTGGAGTGGGTCATCGGGGAGGTCGTGGGTCTGTTGGAACAACGGGAATGGGTAACACTTACAGTGGAGGACATGGCACCTTGATGGCTTGGGTGGCTATGGCCGCGGAGGCGGAGGCAGTGGAGGATACTCTGGGCAAGGTGGCTTGAGTGGAGGGGGATGGCGTGGGGTGGATGAAAGCAGAACCACCAACACACAAGTCCTGATGACAGCATCTGGTCTACTGGGCTTCCTTACAGATTTAACTTCTGTTGTATTTTAACCATTTTATTATGACTGAGGGAAGGTGTTTTGAAAACATCGGGTAAAGCAACAGATTGCGATGGGAAAATCTGTACGCTGTAGGTTTTCGTTGTTGCACACTTGGACTTAAAAGTTTTTATATTCAAACCACACACACACACACCCCCTCTGCACTAGCTTCTCCGGGACAACAAGGACAGCCTTGTAGGTTGAGCCTCTTCCAGCCGGGTTTCTAAGTGGTAACATCAGATTCCCCCTGCCCCCTCCCGCCTCTTCTCAGAGCCAGAAATAAACTTTAATTGTGATAAGCCCCGGGGATTTAGGGGGTTTTGTTTTACTTTAACTAACGCACACCTCAAGCTTTATCTTCCTCCTTCCTTGCCTTTGTTCTCTTCCCAGATCCTCCCTTTTCCCCTACCCTTGATCGGGTAAACACTATGGGCACAGAGCTGTGGGGTACGAGTCAATCCACACGGTTAGCATTTGTATGAAAACGTCAGAGCATGCACCACTGTGTTGGACTAGCTGGAGGGATTCAAGAAGGTTTTACTTTCCATACCTGGGACCGTCACAAGTGACACCTGTTCCCACATAAGCAATACAACTGGCAAGAAGGGACCAGGACAGCAGCAATTGCTCAGAACACCTTTCAGGTACCAGGGACTCTTTCAGGTGAAGCCACATAGGCTTCTTCACTCCAGTCTCACCTCTCCCCGAGGTAGGGGTGTTTATTACTCCCGCGTTATAGTTGAGGAAACAGAGGCAAAAAAAGCTCAAGGTGTTCATTGGAGGTCGTGGCATGACAAAGCGACGGAGCCAGGATCTGAAACCAGGAAATCTGCTCCAACGTCCAGGCTCTTCGCCACCACTAATAGGGCTGGTTATTCGATCATCTGAAACCTCTGTAGCTCTCTCAAGTCGTTTCACAGTTACATTAAGAATAGGCCAGGGGCACGTGGGTGGCTCAGTCGGGTAAGCATCCGACTCCTGATTTTGGCTCATGGTTCGTGAGTTCGAGCCCGGCACGGGGCTCTATGCTGACCGTGCAGAGCCTGCTTGGGATTCTCTCTCTCTCCCTGTGTCTCTCTCTGCCCCATGCCCACTCATTCTTGGTCTCTCAAAATAACTTTAAAAAAATAGGCCAAAGGTTTATCTGGTGACTTGGGAAAATGCAGTATCCAGTTTCTGCATTGAGACAGTTTTTATGAAATTCCATTAAACATATATTGGAAATGTAATGCTCTGGTGTTGAACACAAGGAGGTAAATACTAGATAAAACTGAAAGTAAACCCTTTTAAAGTGAAAAATAGTGTAAGCTCTTTCTTGGCTAGGGAGTTTTAAGGAATTAAAAAGTTTAAAGTTTAAAGTCACGGTCAGATTCGTATGCTATTTCCCTCCTACAAGAGAATGCTTTCTGCACCATAATATATTAAACTATGCTAGGATAAAATCCTCACATTTAAGGCCAGTTGCCAAATCACCTATACACAATGTGTACTGGGTTTCCAATGTTTTTGCATTCTGATTATAGTCGCCTTTAAGCCCAGCCTTCAAAACCTTAAACCCTGTGTAGTGATAACTATACAAATAGCTACCATTTACTATTTATTTACAATTGAGGCCGGAGTTGTTTCAGCTTCTTGAAGAAAACTATCTAGTGTAATTATAATCATGGATTCATCCTAAGAGCTAGAAATAGCTCAGACACACATAAGATACTGAAACTCGGGATTTAAGGGACGGTTTTCCTTAGAGCACAAAATGGATGATAGACTCACAACTCTGAGGTAGAACTTGGAGTCAAGGTTGAATCCGCACATGGTTTTAGGTCTCAGGATAGTGCCGGGCACAAAGTAAGGACTAGCCTACTAAGTGGTCATCCTGCCACATCTTTGCATAGACTCCAGTGTGGAGGGGTTTTCAGTGCGTCCTTGTGTGAAGAGAATTTCAGACCTCTTGTTCATTCAGGATGCTGTCGTCACATTACAATGGTGTCAGGTCTTCTGCCATCATGAAGGCTTTTCCGTGTCAATTTTTGTTCGAGAGGTCAAGGTGTTCAGTTTTAGTCCTACAGATACTCCTGAGTACATTTCAAAAGGGATGAGAATTTTAGAACTTTCTTAGGTAAGCCGTCCTCAACTCAGCTCACCTTCTCTAACACCTGAGGGAACTTTCAACTTTCAAGATGTCCTCAGTCAAAAGCTCTTAGGACTGGCCTACCCATCTGTCTCTCTTAAAGGTCTTCCACTGATACTGGAATGGATTCTAATTTTGGAACCTGCTGCTCTACATCCCCTTAATCAAAATGCTTCACTCCCAGAAGAGCTAGATAGAGGGTACGTGGAAAGAAACCAACCACTGGTTGAATATTCCTACACCAATACTTGAGCCTTGAGTGAATAGGTAATTCCAGGTGATTCTGTCAATGACCCCAGCAGTACATGGAAATGTCCACTGTATCCACACAACAGGGAGACAAGGAGATGCTGAGAGGCGAAAGAGGGTCCTTAAGCTCTTACAGCTGCAAGGTGGCAGAGAAGGGTGGAGATCAGGGGGCCTGTGGCCCCAAAGCCCACTTGATGTCAATGGTGACAAAAATGGTAACTTATTTTTCTTTTCAGGCCTGTGAGTAAACTTTATACTTTTGCAGATACTCCTTGGTGAAAACTCGTTTTACTGAATTTTCAACTCAGACGAACTCCAGCATTTCACAGGAGACCTCCCCATTCTCCTGATGAGGATTTTGTGTCCGTCTCAGCTTCTAAAGGGAGGCCTTCCCAGACCTGTCACTTATTGGGAGTTAGACGGCTCATGTGCTCTCTCAAGTTCTTTTTCGTAGCTCTTATTCCAGTGCTAATGAGCTATCTTGGTCTTTATTAAATGGCGGTCTTTCCCACTCAACTGTAAGCTTCAGGAGTACAAAAGTCTTCTTCCTCTTCCTAGCCACAGAACTCCATCCTAGGCTTGCTGTGTAAGATGTGCTCATTAAGGACTTGCTACACCCATCAGTAAACTCCCCTGCTGTTTTCCCTTGAATGGATATGCCTTTATATTATTCACAATATACCTAAGTATACCACAATGTTCAGTAACTACATTACTCCCCCCGCCCCCCCCCCCCCACACACAGGACTATTTAAGTGCATTAAAAAAAGATTTTTTTAATTACCTAATTACAAAGAATTAGGTAATAAAATTAACTCAATTAAAATTCAGACAAAAATTACTTCCTGATTTACATAGGTTATTGTTGATTTAGTTACATAAATACAATTTTAAATCAAAAAAGGAATAATCACAAAGCATTAAAAATATGTCTTCATGTCCTCTGTTGTAGAATAATCCTATGCATTTTACTATTTCTTCTCTATCATGATTAGATGGTTTTAAGACCTTGATGGATGGCTGGACTTTTCCAAACTTTTGTAAAAAGAAATTTTACTTTAAGTTGTAGTTCACATTGAGACAAAATAGCCACAGAGAACTCTAGTCTTACATGTTTCATAGGTTGACCATAAAACAGCTACTGTCATTATTAGAATATCCCTTTCCTGAAGGGATATGGAATGAGATTTTCAGCACCTGGATTGAAATCCAGGCAATACCCCAACTAACTAAAGTTCTGTGGATGCCATTAATCAGTGGTTCCAAATTTTGCTTTCACAGTGGGATCCCCTGGGGAGCTTCAAACACTACCAACACCTGTGACCCATCCCAAGGGATTATGATGGCTCAGTCTAGGGTGTGGTATCAGCTTTAGAATCACCTGTCAAATTCCAATGGGAACAAGTCTGGAAACCATTAATTTCTGTCTACTTCAGGCAAAGTAGCAGTATTGATGTTTCCACCTCAGTCTTGAGATGGAATATGGAAGGCCATATTGACTCTGAAACTCTAATTTAGACCTTAACTTTCCTGGGCTTGCCTGCAAAGGATTGCAGCTTGGGGAATGCTTAGGGCATTTCTTAAGTTGGTAATCTTTCATGACCTATGTGTCAAGACCCAAGACTGAGACTAATTCCAGTAGAAGTTTGGGTAGTAAGTTTACCACTGAATGGCAAAGTCCAAAAAAAAGAATATACGGATATTTTTAATCTCTCCCATCTCTAACCCCCCAAATGCATAGCTGAATTGAGCAGGATGAATTATGACCATTAGTTGAAAGTCAGGGTTTAAAAGGAGTTTAACATGATGCGATTCATCAACTGAAGAGAACAGTCCTAGGAGGCTCTGGTGAAGTACCAGTTAAAGGATTTTGTAATCGAGAAATTGATGGTCTGAGAGGAAATGCACACACTATTAGCATGATTAGTATTTCTGTGCAAACTTCACAACATTTTCTTCCCAGAGCATAGAATGTAATTCACCACTCAGTGGGCTAGAGACCATAGAGACTTAATAGGAAAAAAAAAAAAAAAAAAAAAAAAAAAAAAAAAGAAAAATCAGTGACACGAAGAGCTGTTTTTTTAAAAGGTAAACAAAATTGACAAACCTTTCATCTCCCCAAAGACAACTCGAACAAGATCAGAAATGAAAGAGGCGAGGTCACAACTGATACCACAGAAATACAAAGGATCACAAGAGAGGAGGACAGAAAAGGTGGCAACAATCAATTATCAGGGAAATGCAATTCAAAACCATAATGAGATACCATCTCATACCTGTCAGAATGGCCATTATCAACAGACAAGAAATAACAAGGGTTGATAAGAACCCAGAGAAAAGGGAACCCTCGTGCACAGTCGGTGGGAATGCAAACAGGTGCAGCCACTGTGGAAAACACTACAGAGATTTCTCAAAGAAATTAAAAATAGAGCTACCCTATGATCCAGCAATTCCCCTTAAGGGGATTTATCTGAAGAAAAGTGAACACGCTAACCCACAAGAGTATACGCACCCCATGTTTGTAGCACATGTATGATGGCCAAGCTATGGAAGTTAAGTGTCCATCAGTAGTTCAGGGGATAAAGAAAATGCACATAGTGGAATATAATTCAGCCATAAAAAAGAATGAAACCTTGCCATTTGTGGAAATTTGAACGAACCTTGAGGACGTTATGTCAAGTGAAGTAAGACCAATACCATAGGACCTCACTTATATGTGGAGTCTTAAGTACAACAACAGAAGACAAACCAAAAAAAGAGCTTATGGATCCAGAGAGCGGATTAGTGGGGGGCGGGGGGGAAGGTGTGTGTGTGACTATTGTCAATAATGCTGACTGTGTATCTGAAAGTTGCTAAGAAAGTGGTTCTTAGAAATTTTCATCACTTGGACAAAAACTTAACTGTCTATGGTAACCATCTACAGTGATGGATGTTAACCAGACCTGTGTTTGATCATCTTGGAATATATACAAATATAGAATCATTATGTTGGACACCTGAAACTCATGGTATGTCAATTACACCTCAATTAAAAAAAGAAAATAGGAAAGGACCAGGTGGGAAAGAAAGAAGACTTTCATCAGCTTAACTCGAGGCTTCATAATTGTAATTATGGTGGCCACTGATTGATTCTATTAAAATGTTTCTTGGATGATGACAGGCTGCTTTTTTCAGCTAGATTAATCTGGATTAACCTCATAAGAGATCTGAACACAGATAACGAGAATAAGTATGTGTTCTCACAGTTTCTTAAACCAAACCAAAGTAACTATAGTCTATGTTTGACCCCTAACAGCAAGGACACCAAATGTAGATTAAAGACTTTTTTAAAAACAAACAAGCTTCAAAACTAGACCTCATTTTCAGCAGGATTTTAAAACAAGGAGTCCAAACTCCTCTGTGTCCCACTTGAGGAGAGAGGTCTCAACCCCCAACAAAGGGCCCTTAACCCACACAAAGTATTCCCGACGCCCAACTTTTTATAGTGACTCCAGAAAATTGGTACTGAGATCTCTACGCGAACACATTGTCCCAGTGCCAGGATACCAAGCCCAGGGGGGGAGACGGAGAAAAGGAGAAACAAGTGGACACTTTCACTCAGGGTCAGTGGGATGCAGAAGTAGGAAGCTGGGACCTAGACCTGTTCGCTAACGCTCTTTGCCACCCCCAGGCTGAATTGTTGCAAGGAGCTGGTTGAGAAAACCCAGCCACAGAAGGAAACAAGCTCCCACCAGGAAGCACCAAGCGCCCTGGCCATGTTCCACTCCTCCAGACCAAACCCCAGCCAGGCGGTTAAAGGAGCCGAGTTCATGTGGCCAGACCCAAGGTGACAGATGGGGAGGACAGCCCGAGGATGGCAGGAGACTTACCCATGTCCCTGCAGTGAGGAGGTTGTACATCTAGGGGGCCCGAGGCTGGTCTCCGGATTCCAGGTCAGAACACGGAAGGCCAGGGGAGGAAGAGGAAGAGGGAGTGGAAAAGCCACGCCAAGCGTGGCCAACCCTCTTGCTTCCCAAGCCACAGGCCTTTCCACTCCCGGATTTTATCCCCACACCATTTAAATGCATCTTGGTGACTCCTTAAGCCAGGTCAGGTGGTTGCCTATTAGAGTGAAAAGTGAGAACATACAGTTGTGTTGGCCATTCTCCGGGCCTCTGAAGCGAGGCGGCCCCCTCCACTTCTCGGAAAGGCAGGGGTGACCCCGTCTGGACAAAAAGCAGCTCCCTCCATGCGATTCAGGTGAGCTCACCTTCCTAGGCTGATCCCCAGTCCCTTACTCCCCTCTGCAACAACTCCGCAATAAAACAAACAGAAACCGAACAAAACACCAAACCCAGCTGAAGGGACACTTAAAAGCCATCGAACTTTAGAAAAGCTTGCGGTCTGAATAAAAATGGCTGGAATCTGTTCTAGTGGCGTGAATTTCAACTTCTCCTGTGGCCCTAAGCCTTTCTAAGTCTATTTCTTTTTTTTAATTTTTTTTTAACGTATATTCATTTTAGAGACAGAGAGAGACAGAGCATGAACTGGGGAGGGGCAGAGAGAGAGGGAGACACAGAATCGGAAACAGGCTCCAGGCTCCGAGCCATCAGCCCAGAGCCCGACGCGGGGCTCGAACTCACGGACCGCGAGATCGTGACCTGGCTGAAGTCGGACGCTTAACCGACTGCGCCACCCAGGCGCCCCTCTAAGTCTATTTCTTAAAAGAAGAAGAAGGAGCAGCAGCAAGGACGTCTGTTCCTTGACCGTGAAAACCTTGCTCCACGGCTGCCGGGGACACAGCTGCTGTAGAAGGCACAGAGAGCGTGTAGAAAGTTGTGCAAGTACCAAAGAAAACCAACAAACCTGCTTAGACTGCTCTCCAGTGCCTTCAGATTCTTTGGACTCTAGTCCCTAAATAATTGAACCTTGATCTCATTTGAGGCGAGGAAAACACACACAGGTGTTCTAACTTCTAATTATTTCATTCCCAGGGAAAGACACAGGTGTCAAAATCTTAAGAGTGTGGTTCTTCATTTAGTACACTAAATCTTGGGTGGTTCCCCGCCCCCCCCCCCCCCCCCCCCCATTAAACAAAACACCAACTGCCCTGTTAATCCAAAGTGATGTCTATGGTACCTTCTCTGGCTGTTCTGATTCGAAAGCCTTTAATGTTCTTTGGAGTCTGGTTCTCTTAGTTGCCAATCGGATCCCCTGGGTGGCTCTAAAAAATGACCGACGTGCAGGTCCCACACACGGAGATTCTGATGTAATTGGTATGGGGTGAATCCCGGGCATTGGGAGTTTTTACATCTCCCCAGGTGATTGCGATATGCTGCAAAGTTCACGACTGTTCTAGGAATTTGATACTGGTTCCTTTTTCCGATGCTGACCCTTCCCATCGCTGACCTAGCACGCATGAACATTGGTTGATTCCGCTTTTCAGTGAGAGCACACGGTAGGAGGGAATTGCCAACCTAGTCAGCCAGGGGAATGTGTTCTATCAATGTATTGCATTTACTTTTTTTGCAGACCAGCCTTGGGGCGTACACAATGGAAATATGGCGGGATCTGTATTTACCGTAGAGCACAGAAGATGCCAGAATAGTAGGTGGCAGCTGCTGGTGAAAACCGATTCTCAAAAATGGAATGTTGGGGCGCCTGGGTGGCACAGTTGGTTAAGCATCTGACTTCGGCTCAGGTCATGATCTCACAGTCTGTGAGTTCCAGCCCTGTAGCCCCTGGAGCCTGCTTCAGATTCTGTCTCCCTCTCTTTCTGCCCCCAGCTTGCTCTCTCTCTCTCTCTCTTTTTCAAAATAAATAAATAAACTTAAAAGAAAATAAAGTATGGTGCATAGTGTCGTGTAACTATATTAATTCAGGTTTTACTGATTCGCACTGTAATTCTGAATGATCTAGATAGATATTTCTTACGGCATTTATGGTTTGTGGGATCTTTCTTTCTGTCTTTTCTTTCTTTTTAAGATTTTGAGTATTCTCTATACCCAACGTGGAGCTCAAACCTACAACCCCGAGATCAAGAGTCCCACGCTGCCTTGACCCAGCAGCCAGGAGCCTCTAGTTTGCGGGATTTCTTAAAGCAAGAACAATTCAGATTAAAATCCCTTTTTTCAAATGGTTTTAAGGCAATGAGAGTTCTGGGCCGAGCTATGTTTTTAGGGTAGTTATTGGATAAACACCATTTCGCAATAAAAACTGAAATGAACGAAAGAAAATTTAACAGGCAGTGATAATATTCCCACGAAACGTAGTGTCTTCAGAGTTTCAGGCTTTGTTACGTTCCGCATATCTACCACAGACATTTCACCAATTGTTGCTGTAGGCAAAATTTCTCTTTCTGATGATACATTTTTGTATAGAACTGGCTTTTCCATGGATTAAGCTTTTTATTGATACACTTCATTCTATTTATTAATACTTACATCTTAGTTTATAGGAGACTACTGTTGAAAAATCAAGAGGAGGGGCACATGGGTGGCTCAGTCGGTTGGGCGTCTGACTTCAGCTCAGGTCATGATCTCGCGGTCTGTGAGTTCGAGCCCCGTGTCGGGCTCTGTGCTGACAGCTCAGAGCCTGGAGCCTGCTTTGGATTCTGTGTACCCCCTCTCTCCCTGCCCTCCCCTGCTCACACTCTTTCTCTCCTTCAAAAATAAATGAACATTAAAAAAAAAAGAAAAAAGAAAAATCAAGAGGAAAACACAGTTGTTAAAAATGTCCTATAAGCAGACCCCTCCCCCAGTTCCTAAACTTAGTGAGGCTTTGCTGTATTTTAAAATCTGCTTACTTTTGGAATCTGTTGCTTATTTTTTCCATCTCCTTTTCTTTTTAATTCAGAGGAGAGATGGGAATATGACTTTGCTGTAAAAAAAAAAAAATGAAACACAAATAGATTAAAAATCGTTTTTGGGGTGCCTGGGTGGCTCAGTCGGTTAAGCGGCCGACTTCAGCTCAGGTCATGATCTTGCAGTCCGTGGGTTCGAGCCCCGCGTCGGGCTCTGTGCTCACAGCTCAGAGCCTGGAGCCTGTTTCAGATTCTGTGTCTCCCTCTCTCTGACCCTCCCCCGTTCATGCTCTGTCTCTCTGTCTCAAAAATAAATAAACGTTAAAAAAAAAATCGTCTTTCATGATTTCCTTCCCGTCTCCTAAACTCCTTCTCTTGCCCAGCTGGAACTATTGAATGTTTCTGTCCTTGTATGAATGAGACAGTCCTATCCTAATTGGCTTTGGTGTCTTTTTTTGTCCACTAAATGTGTCTGGGAGCATATTCAAAATGAAATGTATGGATGTTTGCCACATTCTTCTATGAAGGTTTCGTACTATTCTATAGCACGTATGTTGCTAGGTTGTTAGTCATTTTCTTCTTGATCGACATAGGCTTCCAATACTGCATTCTTGCAAACACTGAACAATTTGTTCAGCATTTGGTAGATATCGCTACTTGCCTCCCTATAGGTTCTACCATATTCTATCCCTATATCAATGTTTGCATGCCGACTCAACTAACTCCTTGAATCTTTCCTAGTGGTAGACACTACCACGTTCTAATTCTTAACAAACAAATGGGTAAAAATAGCTCACATGTTGTTTTCATTTGCTCACTGTTTATTAATAAAGCTAACTTTATTTGGAATATTTATTACCCACTCATATTCCTTTGTTGTCTTTGTTATCAAACTGAGCTCTCTAATCTCTTTTATGGCTAATGGTCACCACACTAGTTTTCTGATTAAGACCAGTTTCCTTGGCAGAAGTTTCAAATTTCTACCGGGAACCAAGGCATGGCCACTTACTAGAGCATCAAATTATCTGACAATATTCATATTGACCTCACAGCCCTACCAATGACGTGAGTTTTCCCCCAAGAGGGCAACCTGCGTCCGGATTACCCCGATCCTTACTTAAAATGTAAACTTGGAGAACATGAAATCTGCATTTTCAATAACTCTTCTGGAAAATTCTTATGAACAGTAAATTCATAAGGAATTGATTAGATATGCTTTGGATTTTTACTCATTTTTTTTAAAGTGGAGAATATGTTGCATTAAAGAAGCCATAAATCCCTAAATTTCCATGAGAAAAAGAAGACACAGATATTAAATCCACTGACATTTGCAAGATCTCTCCAAGTGGCAAACAAGTTAGACACAAAAATTTGCTTTTCAAAATGTTCTAATAACTTGCTTGCTGTGAGAGCTGATCAACTCTGTGTTCCCAAAATAAATAGAAACATTCTAATCTCACAGACAATCTTAAAAAAAAGAAAGAAAGAAAAGAAAAAGAAAAAATTGTCTGCGGCATGCTAATTGCTAGCAGAATTCACATCTCTGGAGAGAGGTCCTGGGAATGTAGGAAGGGGCACTGAGACCTGATTCCAAGCCTGTGACAGGGAAGGGAGGGCTGGGGACATCTGCCCAGGAGGCATGTCAGTGAGGAACAGGAGCCAGAGGGAGAGGATGGGGAGGGACCAACAACCATCATTCAAAACTAAAGAAAACCAAACAAAAGCCGGGGGGCGGGGGCAGAAGTGGTAAGGAAAACCCACTCGGAACAAATCGAGCAGAACACGTCTTGTAATTCATGGTAAATGGACAGTTTCCAGGTAAACACTGTCTAATTTGAGCCTTTCATTGAAATTGATTATTGTGATTTTCTTTTATTAACGTCTTAGTAACTTCTGACATTAATTTGCATTTCTGTGCCATTTCTTGCCTCATAGTTTTGTATTAACCATTGACAATTGTGAGTCCTATAATTACAGATTTTTTCACTTGATTAATTATCCTAGAAATTAAACTCAGGAAATTGGAAGCGGGGGACAAGATTTTGAAACAGTGTTAGCTTCTGATCAGTGATTTATTGTCACTGGTGTCATAATCTCACGGTCCTCATCATTTCTTAGCCCTTAGACTTTATTGTTTTGTTATTATTATTTTTTTTAATTTTAGAGAGAGATGGTGTGAGTGGGAGCAGAGGAGGGGCAGAGGGAGAGAGAGAGAGAAGAAAGAGAATCTTAAGCAGGCTCCACACTCAGCGAGAATCGGATGCAGGGTGTGAGGTTACAACCCTGGGATCATGACCTGAGCCGAGATCAAGAGTCAGCGGCTCAACCCACTGAACCACCCAGGCGTCCATTAATAGCCCTTAACTTTAATACGGATTTTGCCCTGACCTGGTACAAGGTGATAAAGGCCCTGAATGTATTAGATAGAAAACATATGCCACCTGATCATATTGGATGAAGTATCAAGTCACCAACTTCAAGGCATTATGTAGACTCATAAGGAGGCTTTCATTGCTATGATTGTTTTTTTTTAATAACTGATACTGATATTGTTATACAAATGTGCTGATACTTGTATCTATTGTATCTTTAAGCCTGCCTGGGCTCTTCCCACAGGAGGAAACAACACCTCCCGGGTCAGGAGATAGAATGCAAAAAACAGGTGATACAATGTTGCTGTGAACACTACTGGAGAAAAAAACAAAAACAAAAAAGAGTTTAGAATATCTCCAGCTTGTTTGAAGAAACCCACAATGAAACTCTCATGCTGCTCCGTGAAGAGGTCTCGTGGGAGAGGCCACAAGGTGCGCAGAAACTGAAGCCAGCGCCTCGAGGCACCTTCATGCATTTACTGCCTCACAGCTAAAGGAGGATCGCCAGAACATTTATTGATTCTGTTGCCATAGGTGTGAATCTCAATGATGTAAGTATGTTTAGCGATAACCTTGAACTTCTAATTATAGACTCTAATCTTGATTGTTATTTGGCCTTCGCTATTAAGTTTATAAAATAAATGCTGCCAAATTGCCTTCCAATGCTTCTGAGTTAAAAGCATTTTAATGGGTGCTGCGTACTCTTGGATTTAAAGGCTAAGCCAGAACTAGCGCTCCTAAAAATTGTTAATTACCACGATAATTTATACTTTATAAAATCTGCTGCTAACTCCTAGATTGTTGTGAGAGATCATTCTCTTGATCTAAAACCAAAGAGAGGGTTTATGGATAACCTTTTGTTCTGTAATAAAGGAAAGCAGATACGAAGTGTAACCGTAATGCACTCTTTTGGGTCTACTCCATTTCACTAAAGGAGAATAAAAATCAGAACTTCGAGAAACACGCTACAGTGCTAAGGTGCTTGGAGAATCCTATGTGGTGTAGCAGAAAGGACATGGCCTTCGTTATTACAGACCCGGGTTCGACTCTTGGCTCTAAGTGTGGTTCCTGTCGCCTCCTTTCAGTAGGAGGGGAGAAACCCACCTTGCAAGACTTGTGTGGAGTATGTGGAGATGAGATAGAGAACATGAGAGCAGCGAGCATGGTCCTTGCTAGTGGCTAATGTTTATCAGGCCTTAACGCTAGGTGCCGTACTAGGGGTTTTCAGGGGAATTAGCTCTTCCATACTAAGCTGCCAAAGCGCGTATTATGATTGTTGTGTTCATTTTGGGTAAGTTGCCCAAGATCAGATAACTAGTCAGGGGCCGACAGAAGCAGCTAGAGTTTGAGACTCCAGGCTTTTCTCATTGGATCAAGTATTTGATGGGGGCCGTTTCAGGCTCTGGACGGGAATCGGAATCCAGCTGTAACACAGACTAGTTCCAGACCTTAAGCAAGTTACACAAGTTCCCTGTCATTTCCCTCATCCTTACATCAGGAATAATAGTACCTACCACACAAGAATGTTACAGAGTTTAGCTCATCTGTGATAACCCTGCATAGGAAGTAAGAACATAGTAAGGACTCAATAAATGTTCTCTGGATGTAATATGTGATTTTTAAAATGTTAATCTAAAAAAAGGCATTGATCACTTTTCTTATAGCTCTGTGGGATTTTATATATATATAGATAAATATATATACATATATTTATGTTATATAATATATATTATATATATAATATATATTTAATAATATATATTTTCTGGAATCAGCTCCAAAATGTTGCTAATGTTCCAAGTCAACAAATACATACAAATTTCCCCTATTTGAAAACATTCGCCTCGAGTCTCTGTACTTTCCTTCCAACTTTTTTATTTTGGAAAGGTTGAGAGAATGCCACCACGAATATCTTTAACCTAGATTCATAACTGTAAACATTCTACCATTTGATTTCTCTCCGTCCTATTGTATATGTAGCGGAAGTATTTCAAGGTAAATTGCAAGATATTGTGGCATTTTGGCCCCTAAATACTTCAGCAGGTATTTCCCCAGAATGAGAACATGCTCCTTCTGACATAGGCTCCAGAATAGCAAAGCCAATACATTTAACCTAGGTAAAAAGTATGACCTGATATGCAGTCTGTAGTCAGATTTTCTTAGCTGCCCTCCCCCCCACCAAATGCCCTTTATCGCTTTTACTTTTAACCCTAGGTCTGATAAAAAAAAAAAAAAATATATATATATATATATATGTATTTCACTTGGTTATCATGTCTCTGTCATCTCCCTCTTTTTAAAAATTTTTTTTATGTTTTTATTTTATTTTTGAGAGAGAGACAGAATGCAAGTGGGGGGAGGGGCAGAGAGAGAGGGAGACAGCAGAATCCAAAGCAGGCTCCAGGCTCCGAGCCATCAGCACAGAGCCCGACCTGGGGCTCGAACCCACGAACCGTGAGATCATGGCCTGAGTCAAAATCCACAGTTAGAAACTCAACCAACTAAGCCACCCAAGTGCCCCTGTTATTTTGTTTTTAGTAATAGGAAGGGAACCTGCCTAAAAGTCTCAGTCTGGCCACAATATGTAATGTGATTGTAAGAAATAAGACAGCTTATACATACATGATTGTGACGGCATTATTCCTATGAGACCAAAGGTGGAAACAACCCCTCTCTCTCTACCCCTCCCCTGCTCATGCTGTCTCTGTATCTCTCAAAAATAAATAAATAAATAGATAAATAAATAAACTTTAAAAAAATCTAAAAAAAAAAAAAGGCAGTAGTTCTCAAACTTCAGCATGCAGAAGAATAACTCGGGGAGCATGTGGGGACTTTGGATTCTCAGAGACCATTCCCAGAGATTCTGATGCGGTAGGCATGGGGTAGAGCCCAGAAATCTGCGTTTGTTTTCTAAGCACCCTAAACATTGCTGATGCCGGGGAAGCCAGGCTTATCATAGCTTCACTGTGTTGTAGGACGTTAGTGATGGAGAAACTGTCTTGCCTGTGAAAGCTCACAGGGATGAGAGAAAGTTGATAGCAGAAAAACTTAAAACAACATTTGTATATAAGAAAAAGTGTGTGGTCGGGGCGCCTGGGTGGCTCAGTCGTCAAGCTGCCGACTTCGGCTCAGGTCACGATCTCGCGGTCCGGGAGTTCGAGCCCCGCGTCGGGCTCTGGGCTAATGGCTCAGAGCCTGGAGCCTGCTTCCGATTCTGTGTCTCCCTCTCTCTCTGCCCTTCCCCCATTCATGCTCTGGCTCTCTCTGTCCCAAAAATAAATAAACGTTAAAAAAAAAAAAAAAAGAAAAAGTGTGTGGGCACCTGGGTGGCTCAGTCAGTTAAGCGTCCGGCTTTGGCTCAGGTCAAGATCTCAGGGTTCGTGGGTTCGAGCCCCACGTCGAGCTCTGTGCTGACAGCTCAGAGCCTGGAGCCTGCTTCTGATTCTCTGTCTCCCTCTCTCTCTGCCGCTCCCCCCTCATGCTCTGTCCCGCTCTGTCTCAGAAATAAATAAACATTAAAAAATTTTTTAAAATAATTTGAGAAGTGGCTTAGAGTGTAAAATTACAATTATTATTGACAGCTACATTCAAAACATCTCTCTGGCAGTGAATAACTAGCATATGTTAGCCACTTTTAAAACCCAGTTTATTTATTAATTAAAACAATAGTTGTAACATGACCCAACACATAGCGTTGTTCTGACGTTTAAAAAAGAAAATCCACAGGAGGGGTAGAAGTCAGGGGCCGGAACACAGCAGACAAGGAAGGAATATTTGTTAATATTCCATGATGATGATGGTGTTATCCGGAGATCTTCCTTCTGAAAAGATGGACGCTTCTCCTAGCTTATGGTCATTACTCTCTGGAAAGTACTAGGGCAGAGAATCTTCACTCGTATTGGTTCTACTTGTATTTTTGGGGAAACAGACTTTCAGACATGGAATGTCTAAATTTCCCTAGAATGGCTTGCAAACTAAAACTTAGCACCTGCAGAATGTCTTGGGCACTAAGTTCCCGCAAGTTAACAAGCTTCGATAACTTCTTAAGATAGATGCCCACGCTCCTGACACTATCCAAAGGAATCCCATTCAGATGTGGAGTCCCAGAACTCCAGCTGGATTATCTGTAGGGTAAACAGAAGGAAGTCGTAACTTGAAAAGGTTACTACACAAGCAGCCCCTGCCCGTAGTTCCTTCTGTTCAGTACAGCCGTGCTGGTAGGTTTTTATTTTCTCACCGAGGACTGCACTACTCTTAAATAAACATGATTATAGCCTAGAAGAGCTGCAGACTGCTTCAGATGCTAAAAATAAAATAGTTAAAACAGAGACTTCAATTAGATGCGGGCTGCTCGACAATTTAACTTCCAATTGTCTTGTGGTTATTCCACAACTAGGAATTGACCATATTCCGTTTAAAGGAGATTGAAGGGCTCAGGAAAAAATAAGAAATGAAGTGCAATTTTTTTCTTCCCAAATCCCGATCTCTAAGAAAAATGCAGTCTTAAGTCACGTCTTACGGTTTTCTCTTTGCAAAATGGCTTCCCCTTCTGCCAGTCATGGCGATGAAAGCAAACTCATTATGCTCATTATTAATGGCATCTCAACCAAAACATTCGCCTTCCCATTGAGAATGACAGAGGGAAACGGTTGTTAGCAAAATAAAATAAAATGCTGTTCTTTTTCTCAGTTCCGACTTCATCTGTGAAAAATTCTCAGTGCCATACGCATTAATCTGATAATTTTCTAACTTCTTTTATAACTTTTGAGGCATGCTGTTACTTTATAAAGTAAAACAAACTCTGACTATTTGTGTTTCTTTTGGCTTGTGGTATTGAATCGAAAAGAAGCAATGAGTCATGTGATAATTTAGTGTGAAGGCAAGTAGGTCATTTTTCACATTATGGTGGCAAAAAGCTATTTGAAAAGCATTTGTGTGAACGGTATAGAATAAACATACATGTGTAAGAAAAATGTAATATATGTTTATAGTCTTGCTACCCCCAGACCTAAATCCATACTTATGTAAACTTATACAACATTTAAATATTGTTAGCAGCCCAACCCCAAGTACACCGAATAAAGTCTAGATTATTGGGTGAAGTTGATTAAACTCGGATTAAAGGGTGAAGTGAGCTTTAAACAAGTAAAGGGACCAGGCCAGTTCTCACCATGGCTTCCGTGACATATTTAAAGACTGGGTCTTCTCAATTTATTTGTATGGATGTTCCCCTCTCCCCACCCCTTATTTATCTGCTACCTTTGGGTAGTTTCATATTTGCACTTTGTTTGAACCACCAACTACCCACTGATGATGCCAATATCTGTGTGTGTGTGTGTGCACGCGCGTGTGTGCAGAGAGAGAGAGAACCCCAATGTTACCCTAACCTATGGAATCTGTTCATCTGGCTGCTGACCGGACACCTCTCTCCACCTCAAGACCCATCCAAACTGACCCTGAAACGTAATTGTCCAAACTCCTCTTCTTCCTATTTTGCTTTTCCGATGGTGGCATCCCATTGAGTCACAAATCAAAACCTTGGGATTTAATCAGTACTCTTTTAAAAGCCTTCCTTCTACATCCCTCCCATCCATTCCCTACCGAATTTAACACTGAAACTATAATCTTTATTTCCACTGCGGTAGTTCAGGCCTTTGTCATCTTTCTATGGATTATTAAAATAACCACCTAACCATTTCCTGTAAAATGTAGATTTAGGTCTGGTATAAAAAGATTAACATACAAGATCTTTTCTTTTTTTTTAATGTTTATTTATTTTAGAGAGAGAGAGAGAGAAAGAGAGAGACAGAGACAGAGAGAGAATGAGCAGGGGAGGGGCAGAGAGAGAGGGAGACAGAATCCGAAGCAGGCTCCAGGCTCTGAGCTGTTAGCACAGAGCCCCATGTGGGGCTAAACCCACAAACCGTGAGATCATGACTTGAGCCGAAGTCAGACGCTTAACTGCCTGAGCCACCCAGGTGCTCTTTTCTTTGTTGGTCCATCATTCTCCAGCCTAATCTTCAACCCCACTCATTCCTCTGTTGCATTTTATTCTCCAAAATACTGGAAAGTTCTACTGCACTAAACTCTTTCAAGTTCCTCTGTCTTCTCTCATATTGTTTTGTCAACCTGGAGTGCATTTTCTCCATTGGTTGCCTAGGTAATTCTCCTGTTTGCCTTTTAAAACCATACTCAGATTTCACACCATTTGAGGAGTCTTTTCTGAGTCAGACAGAATTAATCAGTTTCTTTGTTCCAATTATATATTGCCATGTAACAAACACCCCCCCCCAAAACATAGTGCCTTAAAATGATGACCATTTTATTACATTTCATGATTTTGTGGGTCAGGAATTTGGGCAGGGCTCAACTGGCTGGTTCTTCACACGACACATAGTTACTTGGTGATATTCAGCTGGTGGCTGGGCAGGCTCGAGGATCCAACATGATTGCACACACAAGTCGGGCAGCTTATTAGGGATGGCGGAAAGGCGGGGCTCAGACGGACCCCTTTTTCCCTGTGTGGTCTCAACAGCTGTCCATGCGAAGTCTCCAGCATGGCAACAGAGGCTCTTACATGGCACCATAGAGTTCCCAGAGACCAAGGCAGAAAGCCGTCAGTATTCTTCAAACTAGGCTCAGAACAATATAAGGAGACTGGTATTCCTCAAACTAGGCTCGGAACAATATAAGGAGACTTCCTTTGTACTCAAAGTGGTCACAGTCCAGCCCCGATTTAAGGGAAGGGGTCAGTTCGATGGGAGGAGTGTCAAAGAATTTATGACCAATTTAAATCATGTCCTAAACTTTACATAGATACTGTGCAAGTGTTTCTGTTAATACTGTATGGAAATCTCTTAGTTTACACGTCAGCTCGTTGAAGGACAGAGCTCTACCTTACTCATGCCTGTATTCCCAGCACCCATAAATGTGCACGGTCTTGCTGCATTAACCATGTCGCTGTTCCTCTCTCAGTTGGGTTATCAGGCTGCCTCAGGAGGCTCCAGGACAATAGTGGGGCTGGGCCGTCTTTGTTAAACCCCTGGGCCCGCTTTTTCCAATGCTGCACACCAAAGAGGGCTCTTTTATTCCTTCTTTTGCGAATTGTTCTCCTCGAAATGTCTCTGTTAAGGACCATAACCAGTGATGTTTTTCCCATTCACTTCTGCTCGGCGAGTCCAGAGAGAGATACTGAAAACAAACAAGATGAGAGATCTAGCGATTCTCTGACTTTTGTTACTGACAAGCAAAACGGAGTCGAGAATCCGCAGAGAGTGGGCTTGGGGTGAAGTGTCTAAAGAAGAACGGGTGAGTGAGTAGTTAGCTTTAAAAGAAAACACATTTTATAACTATTTCAGTTATTTCAGAATAGTTTTGGGGGACACATTCGCTGATCCATCGTCATGGATGGTGCGTTGGTGTGAATGTGCTTGGTGGCGTTAAGTATGGCTTAGATGGATGTTCCTTTACTTTGCATGTTTACTCCTATCGCTGCTCGGATCACTTGCCCTCTGCTTCTCATCCATGAAACGAGGAGGTTAAATATATTCTCTTCCAAGGGGTGACTGTAGATTTTACATTTCTATGGACAATTGTAGACAATACTCTCAAGTCTTAGGAGACGTTTCTAAAATAATCAAGGATGCTTTTAATTATGGATCAAACGATGCTCTTATCTGATTCATTGGAGCACAAAGATACGTTTTAGTCCTGAAAACTGGAGAGTCCTTCTTACCAGGCCTGGTTTCTAATTTCCCAAACTCGATTGATCATAAATTTTACCTTTCGTTAAAATATAAATTCACAAGGAAATCTTCAGAGAGAGGGACCCAAGAATCACCTTAGGGTGATTGTTATACCAGGCAATTTTGGGAAACACTTCATATACCCATGACCCCTAAGTTGATCTAAAAGAGAATTTCTAAATTTTTAGATAAAGAATTGCCCTTGAAATACTTCTCACAAGGAGAGGGGTGCCTGGGTGGCTCAGCTGGTTGAGCGTCCAACTTCGGCTCACGTCACGGTCTCACCGTTTGTGCATTCGAGTCCCACATCCGGTTCTGTGCTGACAGCTCAGAGCCTGGAGCCTGCTTCAGATTCTGTGTCTCCCCCTCTCTCTCTCTCTGCCGCTCCCCTGCTCACACCTGTCTCTCTCTGTCTCTCAAAAATAAATAAAAGTTAAAAAAAAATTCTCACAAGGAGAATCGGGCTGAGTTGAAGAATTCATCAAATGTGTATTTCTCTTGTGAGGATCCAAAACATATTGACAGGGGCAGAAGGAGTCATCTCTACCCCCCACTGCACAGATCAGTTAAGCTTAGGCCCCATTTTTTGTTTTCATTGTTTTTAGCTGAGGCTCCATAAGACGACTGACCTATAAGGGGGAACCATCACGAACCCATCATGTCCTTCTATATTCTACATAGATGTCTTATATCTACTTATGCGATTGCTACGTGCTGACTTCTGCATAGGTCTCAATTGCTCTAGAATTCAGACTCAGCACATGTTGAGAAACACCGACAATCTGGGAGAAAAGTTGTGCTGATCACAGTGAGGAGGAGTCCTAAGTTTGGTTTTGTTACTTCGGTTGGACTTAAGAAGGCGATTGAATGTATATGATTCAATTAAACATAGTTTTGAAAAGCTGTGCATCCTTTTTCATTAAATAAATGAATTTTATTTATTAATGAAAGCTTCCAGAGCATATCCACATAGATCACACTTTCAGTGCCTATTTATTTTAATAATGCATCAAAGCATTATTAAAAAGCATTTTTTTTAATTCTCTTTTATATCCTATAAGAAGCATCTTGGTATAATTCAAGACAGAATCCTTTTTGAAAAACAAAAGGAAGGCTGCTCACTTCTCTTTTCCCGTCACATCAGAAGTCAGTAAGTGCAAATCATTTTCTTCTAGACAATAAAATCGGTGTGTGTTGCCCTCAGAAAAATGTGTTACGGAGTGAGATGGCCAACAATAAAATGTCAGTTAAAAAAAAGAATCCCAAAGAGCGGTGAGCATTATATAGCTTACTTGCTATGAGCTATGGAACAGGTTTTGGGCTCAGACACCTGGATTCAAAGCCTGCTCCAATTCACCTGCTACGAGAAACTAGTCAGGTTACCTCATTTCTGTACCTCAGCTTCCATGTCTATAAAATGGGCCAGATAAAACCTCTATCCATCTCAGGAGAATTAAGGGAGTCATTGCCCACACAACATTGGAATATCATAAGTAGCCAAGAGTTGTCCATGGTTATGATTATTGACAAAGCAGATACAGCCGAAACCATTGCATTCACATTGCTATTTTTACCCTTTCTACCATAAAGATTCATCTGAACCTGGAGATCTCATCTTCAAAACACTGTTAATGTATTTGCTTCTAACATAAGAGGTCAGTCTCACACAGAACGCGAATGGAACATTCCTGGAAATTTCTTGGCAATTGGCAGTATGTGGTTCCCTAAAGGGTCCTGTTGTCATGCTCTATATCATGCCCACACCCAATTTAGGAATTGATGTTATATAACCTTTTTAAGATGATTTTTCCAAGGATGGTGACAAGGATTGGCAAAAAAGCGGAACCGAGATGAGCACAAGGGTGCACGTTGGGAGACCCGAACACGGGGGCTGTGGTTAAGCCACTCATCCGTCCTGTGAATGCAGCATGCCCACTTTGGACTGCACTAATTCTGGTATTAATGCTATAATTCCCTCCCACTCCAGTCTGTGTCTCATCAAATGCCAAATGACGATGTTTTCATTTTCAAAAATCCATCCCACACATACCTACTTGCTTATTTCATGTTGGTCTCATCAGGGCCCCATTTTCTCTGTGGGGTTCAAGGAGCTTTTGGGTTGGTGAACAGGAACACATCCACATGCTGGGAGAGTGGTAGCTCACGAAGTCTCCGAGTACAGCAGATCCTGGGGCACGTGGGTGGTTCAGTCAGTTAAGCCTCCAACTTCAGCTCAGGTCATGATGTGATGGTTCATGAGTTCAAGCCCCGCGTCGTGCTCTGTGCTGACAGCTCAGAGCCTGGAGCCTGCTTCGGATTCTGTGTTGCCCTCTCTCTTTGTCCCTCCCCTGCTCATGCTCTGTCTCTCTCTCTCTCTCTCTCTCTCTCAATTTCTCAAAAATAAATAAACAAGTTCAGAAGACTCTGTGCATGGGACTCCTCCAGACCTCCCCCTATGCACCTCTTCCTTGGATTGTAAATTTGTGTTCTTTAATGTCCTTTGTAATAAACTGGTAATCTGGAAAGTAAACTGTTTTCCTGAGTTCTGTGAGCTCCTCTAGTAAATTAATCCAACCCAAGGGAGCAGTTGTGAGAACCTCTGGTTTATAGCCAGTGAGTCAGAGGCACAGGTAACAACCTAGATTTTTGATTGGTGACTCGAATGGTGTCAGGTCCTGTGGGACCTGATACTAATTCCAGCTAGATTGTGTCAGACCCAAACAACCATAAGACACTCAGCTGGTGTTACAGAATTGCTAAGTGTGGGAAAACCAAAACACCAAAAGACTCACACGTCTGGAGTACAGAGGATTCTGTGAATAGCAAGTAAAGGAAAATGAGAGTGTTTTTATTCCTCTCTGGTAGAGGGTTTGATGGCAAAAAAGATTCATTACCGTTTGAACTATTTCGAGTCTCTTCCTCCCCTCTCTGCCTCATTCCACACCTGTTACCGGTTCGGTCTCCGTGAAGCAGGGGTACAAGGCTTCAGTTTGACTTTACAGTCGTATACCTAATTTTCCCCAGCGGACAGCTCACCATTGTAGTCCAACTAGTCTGACTGCTCACCGTTCTCCAAAAAGACGTTGAGTTCTTCTCATCCATTACCCTTGCTCTAGCTCTTTGCGTGGATCTCTGATGCATGCCTCACCTCATTTTGTGTTCATAAGATACCACAAATGTTCATCTTCTGGTATTCAAAGCCCGCCTGAGTTCCCATATCCCAAGGATCTCTCCTCACTTGAGCCGACATAACACTTTGTTCACAGTCCTGCCCTCCCTGTATCGTTTCTTTAACGTGAAAGAACACAGGTTTTAGGGCGGGATAAACCTCAATCCACTTACCAAGCTGCCATAGGCCAGTACCCTAACTTCACAGAATCATAGACTCACCTGTAAAATGGGGGGGGGGGGGAAGGTAAGATGCATACTCTCCTTGTAGGATAATCGTGAGGATGAAACGTACCCAAGTTATAAACAGACCGATCCTGAGCCAGCACAAGGATGAATGATGGCTATTACTACTGCTCACATGGTGTGAAATAAAATATAGACAGCAATTACATAAAAGGCAGGCCTTCCATTGGTAAATAATTGTGGACTTGGGTTCCAAGACGAGGAAAATCATCACTTGGAATCTGTTCTTCTGTCAGTAGGTAGGCCACCTGCCACTGCACTAAGAATGACCACATTGTGCCGTCTTCGAGGTTCCTCCGCACCAATAACCAAGGAGATGTCTGTTCCTACCAACCTACCACAGTAACAAATTTAAAAGTAGCTGAAAAATCAGAGCAGGAAATAAGTACCCTAAGCTTGCCAACTGTCAGCAAAATGCTAACCTGCTTGAATATTTTCTTGGCTTCTGTTTTAAAAACATGAGGGCTGAGGTACTAAAATGTGTGATCCCGAACTAAACATAGTAAGACACAAATAACAGTGTAAATGTTTGGGTTATGTAACCCAACCCACTTTGGTTGATGGAACTCGGGGAAACAGACGGTGATGTCCGTGACTGTTTGATCGTCGACACATCCTGTATTACGAACGTGTAATGGGGCCGTATAAAGGGTGCTCTCGTTAGGAAAGTTTGAGCTGTGTGCTACTTGTGGCTCAGAAACGGATACTCACGTGATAAGTGACACGGAGCTCAGGAGAGACCATATTCTTCAGCTTGAGCTCATTACCAGCAAAACTCATGCTTAAACCATTGTTTCCACAGGGCTTACCATGAACAATTCAAACCCTAGACAGTCAACAAACAGAAGAGAGAATTTGGGGATGAAAGAGCAAATAGGAAGAGGCGTCCATTTGAGTTCACAATGGTGCTGAACCCGAAAAGAACTGGAAAAATTCCACCAGATATTTACCTAGTAATTCTTGCCTCCCACGTCAGAAACGCTTCCATCTTTAATTTCTGAGTGGAAATGTTTCCTCTAGAACCTTCTATGCTACCACCTCTCTTTCTTCGCGGCCTCCAAGTTCAGGAGGAAGACTGTGCTCTACCTAGGTCAAGCATTCGGCATTGGTCATTCTCAATAGCTGAGGCGGGTTTGGGTTGCGATATATTTCAGGAAATAATTCATTATGGTACGTTCGGTGTATTGTGATTAGCAATCTTTTGTGGAAACTATATCTAGGCGCCACAGAATGAAAGTCGACTCTTCCTTCTTCTCCCTTGCTTAAAATTTTTTTTTCTCTCATTTATAAAATGGGGATGATAACAGCAAACTGCTTTGAGAATTTTTGAGGGGATTAAATGGGAAAATTCACACACAGTTCCTGGTACCTAGTAAGCACCCTAGAAAGTAGAGTAATCATTTTAAGGTAGTGCCTCCTTAATTATGCTATTCAGCAAGTATTTCTTAAACCTCTGTTTTGCACAAGGCCTAGACACGAAAAGGCCGTCATTGTTGCCCTCAAGATGCTCTCATGCTGGAAAGTGTAATGTGATTTCTTACAAAACAAGACCCAAATCAGTAGACCCTGGGAGAGCTTTGAGGAGATGACCTCATTCAATGTCTCGGGAGAGGGTGTCAGGAAAGGCTGTGCAGAGGAGGCAACCAGTCTTAAAGCGTTTGGTTATTAAGAAAGAAGGTAGAAGGAAAGCATTGAAAGGGCCCAGAGATCAGAGAAAGGCTAGCGTGTCTGAGAAATTGGAGGGGACGCTGCAAAACAGTTTCGAATTTGCGGACCCAAGGAGACAGAAGACGGCAAGAGACAAGGCTGGCCATGTGCCGGGGCCAAGAGCTTTGCGTGCCAGGGTTACAAGGTTGAATTTCATCCTGAAGGAAATTGGTAGGCACAGAACATTTTAAGGGAGGGCTGGGGAATGACAGGATTAAGTCCACATTTTTAAAAGCTTACTGGCAGAAGCCAGGATGGATTAGAGAAGATTATACAAAAGAAAGGGAGCCCCTTGCAGCAGGCCACAGTGAGCGAGGTAAGCTTGGCGGGGAGAGTGGAAAGGAAGGTTCAGAATGAGTGTTTTGTGCTAATCCTTTGTTTTTCACCCCACCGAAATGCTCTTATTTAGGTTTGATTTTTCTCTATTTAGAATCTTTAAAAGGTTGACCAAGATTACACATTTCTGAAATTCGCTTTTATTTGCGAATAAATGCTTTGTCTTCTTGGTGAGAACCTGCAAAACCGTGTCGGTGACTTTGAAGAGCTGTCTGAGTAGTTGGGTTAAAAACAAAAACAAAACAAGCAAACAAACAAAAACCAAAAAACAAAACGTGAACCAACAAAAATGATCAGGGTAAGTGACTACAATGTATTTTCTGCACGCTTTATACCATTCATATTGACCAGCAGATTCAGTGCCTCAGGAGCAGCAAAAGCAAAACCTGCCAGTGACTGCCAACAAACCAAGCAGCCTCTGCACAGCGAAGGAAACGGTCAACAGAAGGAAAAGGCAGCCAACGGAGCGGGAGGGAATATTTGCAAGCCACATAGCTGAAAGACGTTGATATCCAAAATATATAAAGAACTTATACAATTTAATAGCAAAAAAAAAAATAGCACATTTAAAAAATGGGTGAAGGAACTGAAGAGGCATTTTTCCAAGAAGGCATGCAATTAGCCTACATGAAAAGTGCTCCCCATCCGTCATCATCAGAAAAATGCAAACCAAAACCACAAGGAGCTATCGCCCCACACCTGTTAGGATGGCTCTTATCAAAAATAGAAGAAATAACAAATGTTGGCAAGGATGTGGAGAAAAGGGAACCCTTGTGTACTGTTGGTGGGAAGGTAAATTGGTGTCGCCGTTATGAAAAATAGTCGGGAGATTCCTCATAAAGTTAAAAAAATACCAGAATGACCACAGCAGTTCCACAGCTGGGTATATATCTGAAGGAAATGAGAACATTTTCTCAGGGCACCTGGGTGGCTCAGTTGGTTAAGCATCCAACTTCGGCTCAGGTCATGATCTCACGGTTTGTGAATTCAAGCCCCGCGTTGGGCTCTGTGCCGACAGCTCAGAGTCTGGAGCCTGCTTCGGATTCTGTGTCTCCCTCTGTCTCTGCCCCTCCTTGTGCTGTCTCTCTCTCTCAAAAATTGAATAAACGTTAATAATAATAAAATAATAATAATAATAAAAAGAACAATTTCTCAAAGAGAGATCTGCACCCCCACATTCACTGCAGTTATAGTCACAATACTCAAGCCATGGAAACAACCTCAGTGTCTGTTAACAGATGAGTGGATAAAGAACATGTGATGCATATACATGGAATCTTATTCATCCATAAAACAGAGGATAGTCCTGCCCATTGGGACAACATGGCATGAAACTTGAGGGCATTATGCTAAGTGAAATAAGTCAGCGAAGTGAAATGAGTCAGCGAAAGACACATCCTGCATGACCTCACTTATATGTGGAATCTAAAAAAGACGAGCTCAGACACAGATTGGAATGGTGGTTGCCCAAGGCTGAGGGACGGAAAAGACCCGGAGATGTTTCTCAAAGGGTACAAACATTCAATGATGAGATGAGTAAGTTCTGGGGATGAAATAATGTACAGCATGGTAACTAGAGTTGAAAATACCATATTGTATACTTGAAATTTGCTAGAAGAGTAATACAAATTGTAGCTATGTGACATGGGGGGAGTGTGAACTTATTTGATTGTGGTAACCGTTTCACCAGATATACGTATATCAAACCATTACCTTATACCTCTTGAATTTGTGCCATTTTTATTGTCAATGGTGCTTCCATAAAGCTGGGGGGGGGGGTGCGGGATAAAATCGGTACATGACTCAAGACAAGTACTAAAAGACGGGTAGTAACCATTTTTGCCTAGAAAATTACGCTCCTGAGAAAGGTCTAAAATTTGCCCAAGGCCACCCAGCTAATAAAGGTAGAGTTGGGCCACTCTAGGGTTTTGAGAGATCTCAAGAGTTTTTTGAGATCAAGATTACATTAGTAGGAATCTGGGCATTTGCCTTGTGGGAAGGATTGGTTCGATTTTCCCCGGAAAAGGTGTGAGCGGTAATTAACTTCCGGTGTGGGGACATCATGCAGAATATCTCTGAACCCTGGAAACTTGTGACACACGCACACTTACCCTTCGTGTTGGTGGGGGAGAAAACTCTTCTAGATAAAGTAGAGAGATAAAGGAAATGGAGTTTATTTCCCACCACAAGTAGGGTGCAAACTTTCTCAGACTTTCAGGAACACTTCCCCTAAATCACTCACGGGCATCCTGTTCGAGGTCTGCAATCTCTGCATTCTCTTCTAAGAAAAATGAACGGAATCACCGGCAGAATACAAGGAACGGGGCCAATGAGTCCTTTGATACTGGGTTTTAACCGCAGGAGAAAGCCAAAATGAGATCGTAGCAGCAGACCACACCAAGAAAAAATGGGACGATAAGATAAGGAAAGTAGTTGGATCGAAACATAAAAAGAACAGCCATAAAATCCATATGAGACCAGGATTTATCTTGGGCTTTTCCAAGGGAAGGCTGTTAACACTATTTCTTGCCTCTTTCTATTCAATGTATTTTCCAAGTACACTGAACTCGGCCTGATTAAGGAGTTAAACGTTCTGCTTTGAATCTTTGGTATGCTCCTGATAACCGTTACAAGCTGGTTAGATAATGCATTTAGTGCCTGACGTTTCTGGTCTGTGACCCTTGTCTTGCTGATGTACTCTGTCTTCTTTTTCTCTTACTTAACAAAGGAGACTAGCAATATAGGAGGCATTTATTTACTTATAATTAGTTGTTAGTGGATTAAGATAATATTTTTATCCCATCGAGGCCAGGAGTAGTGACATCACCCTAGACTTTCAAGCAATTCTTCAAAGTTGACACATTTTATCTAATGCTTTTTCTTTAATCAGCACTGTAGAGACGTAAGGACAGGTTTCATCAAGACGAGAAAACACAAACAAAGATAAGTCAGATAACTTGCCAGTCGATAGGTACAGTACTGTGTTCTTTTGAACGGCACACCAAGACTATGCAGGCCACAAAATTCAGAAGAACTAATTATTAAATGTGGGCATGCGGAGGAGAGGAGAAGGTAGCAAAATCAAATACTTTGCAACTGTATAAGTGAAACAGTTTAGCAAAATTTTAACGTTTACAGGCTGGCAAATAGTGAGATTTCATTGATTTCTACATTACCTTTCATAAAGATTGGAGACTTTGCATAAACATGGGATCCAATGCAGGATTAGATCCTGGCCGACTCTCTAATCAGGCACAGTGCATTTCCCATTGCAGTGTTCTTGCTATTTAAATAAGAAAAAAATTCAGTAAGCAGGTATGATATCTTAACCATCTGTAAATTCACTATTGTTTTATAGGAATGAATCAAAAAAGTTTTGATTTCAATCAAAAAAGGGTTTTCCTGGCTAGTCAGAGTGAATACATTTCTACTGAGCATGTTTTCTTTGGTTCTTCTTCACTGTTGTAAAATGACTTAACCCTCAGCTGAATTGAGATTATGTAGGATTTTAACACATAAAACAACACAGACTCAAGACCAAGCAAGCATGGAACTCTGGAAATCAGTCCTTGCCTTCATTTGCCACAAATTCCTGCCACCTGCCACATCCCTGGCTTCTCCAAGACAGCATTAACAATTGCTGAAGAGCTATAAGAAGTATTATCTGTAAAAAAAGAAAAAAAAAAAAAAGGGGGGGTGGTGCGCCTGGGTGGGTAGGCTCAGTCGGTTGAGCGTCCGACTTCGGCTCATGTCACGATTTTACAGTCTGTGGGTTCGAGGCCCGTGTAGAGCTCTGTGCTGACAGCTCGGAGCCTGGAGCCTGCTTCGGATTCTGTGTCTCCCTCTCTCTCTCTGCCCCTCCCCTCTCTGCACTCTGTCTCTGTCTCTGTCTCTGTCTCTCCTTCTCAAAATAAATAAATATTAAAAAAAAAATTTTTAAAGAAGAAGTTACAGTTAGCATACTGTGCTATGCTATTAATCCATTATTCAAATCAAGCTTTATATGAGTACTATTAATAAGGCTAAGTCTGAATACTTTGCTTTAATTCTTTCCGCAGATGACATGCAAATAATTAATTGTTCTCCTGTCCCCAGTATCCCCTAAAATGTGTGCTCCCCTCTCTGAGCGGTGTCGAGATACATGGAACAGTACAGGTAGCTTGCTGTGGATCAAACTTACTTTCATTCTAAAGAAGGCATTACTTTCTGGGCTCCTCTGCCACAACTGGGGACTTTGTTATCACCCGTTATCTCTTAAACACACAGCATCCCTTTCTTCCTCCTTATCCGGGCTGTCACCAAATGCTTTTACTTCTTGCCCCACAGTCTCTTAAACCCTATCTCCCCTTTGGTCTCTTTCTTGCCGAAGCCCGTCCATTGATTAGGTCTTCTCTTAATGCTTTCTTTTGCTTGTTTTGAATTTCTTCATTCCCCTTTCCCTGCTTGCCTTGTCCCTGCTAGAATCATCTCTGGTTTCTGGGATTTCCATTAAGCATTACAAACTTTTTCCCTTCTGAGCAAAGTTAAAAATATGTCTGACAAGTGCCTTACTGCTCCCAGGAGGTAGGACTAGAAATGATATGTTTGACTTACCACGTGTTTATTTTCTTATTAACTTCCAGGAAGGTTGTGTATTTTTTAAAAATGTATGTTAGTATCGAAAACCTTTCACGTTACTTATGTGTTTTGATTGCCGACCACATCCAAGTCGCTTTATGTAAGTCATCATGTGTGGCTCTAACAATTGGTCAGGGAATAAGCACCTCCCCCCTTTTTCCAGAGAAGAAACTGAACACGGATCATTTAAGTCACGTGCACTTTGCTGCACATCACACTGTCTCAAATTAACAGCCACTTGTCTTTTATCTCAACCTTCCTTACTTCTTCCTTCTGTTAATACTGGAATAAACTCCTTTCTACCAGCTCCAGTTTCTCCCCCACGATTTCCGCAGGGAACTGAGTTGACCTGAAACACATTTCTGAGCCCAGTGATCTCTTAGGCCCCCTGCAGCAAAGCTCTGGGGTTGAACTATAGGGAAGTGAGCACCGTCTTCTGCTCAGCCAGACATAAAAGGCGGGTTTTTGTCTACTTTCCATCAGTACAGATTAATTGTTCCCTTAAATTTAGAGGTGGCAGGGAGGACGGGGGGACTTAAGGAAGTTTTTGAAAGAAGGCAGAGAAGGGGCGCCTGGGTGGCGCAGTCGGTTAAGCGTCCGACTTCAGCCAGGTCACGATCTCGCGGTCCGTGAGTTCGAGCCCCGCGTCAGGCTCTGGACTGATGGCTCGGAGCCTGTTTCCGATTCTGTGTCTCCCTCTCTCTCTGCCCCTCCCCCGTTCATGCTCTGTCTCTCTCTGTCCCAAAAATAAATAAAAAACGTTGAAAAAAAATTTTTTAAAAAAAAATAAAAAAAAAAAAAAAAAGAAAGAAGGCAGAGAAGAATTTGGACATATCTGAAAACATAGGTTAAGGAGAGCATCTAAGACAACAAGGGAATCGACTGGGTCTCCTGTAAATGGCAGAAATTCAACAACAGCAAAGCCTTAACTGCTCATGGCTTAGGAAGAGCTGAAAGCTCTCCCCACTTCTCAAGATCTCCTGTAAAATGGAATCCTTTTCATTCCCATTTACTAATTTGATCGTTTACTGGCCCAGTGGTAGACATTCACTTTCCAATTAATCTTTACAATAATTGAATGACTTTGGTTCTACTTCCATTTTTTAATATATGTAGTAACTAGGTTATGTGATTTGCCTGAAATCACTTCTTAGTAATTCGTAAGAGAGGGAGAACTTGAACCCAAATCACTCTGACCTTGAAAGTATAGGGTTCCTGGGGCACTTGGCTGACTAAGGCAGTGGACCATGTGACTCTTGACCTTGGAATTGTGGTTCAAGTCTTATGTTAGGTGTAGAGATTACGTAAAAATAAAATCTTAAAAAAAAAAAAAGCTAGGGTTCTTAACCATTACCTTAAGCTGCCTTTCCTAAAATTTTCTATATGTCTACTTTGTGCCATTGAGGATAAGAGATGAATTACAGGTTATCCCTCACCTTAAAAAAAAAAAAAAAAAAAAAAAAAAAAAAAAAAAACAACTCTGTAGCCCAAGAAAGGAGGTTGACAAGAGAAATAAAATGATGTTATGTTGTAGAGAATTATTGGAGAGAAATGAGCCCACTCCATCTGGTGATGGGAAACACTTTATTTTCCTGTACTCTCCTCCCTCCCCAACCCCATAACCCAAAGCTTTGGCCAAAGCTTCTAAAGAAGAATATTCTTCTAAAGAAGAATAACTTAGAATAAGTCACATAAAAACGTAAGCAGTAGGTGAGAGCAAAGGTCAATGCTGGAAGGGAAATAGAGAAAGAGGAGGAATTGTGTTACATGCTCCTGTGGCTTAAGAAATAAATTAAACAAGGATTGTGAATAAATTCATACTATCATAAGCTTAAGAGAGCAAGATGTAGAATAATGTGTTTTGAACTATTCTCTTTTTCCAGAAAAAACAAGCAAAAAACCTCTCCCTAAGCCCTGTATGTGGGTTTCTGTGTCTCTGAGGAGGAAGACAGGACACATACCACGGGTGACCACAGGGGCTATAATTGGAAGGAGGGGGTGTGCCGGAGATTGGTGCTGGGTTTGTGCGTCTCTACCTCGTGTAGTTTCACTCTGCATTATGCACGGGCTTCTTTGTGATCTATAGGCAGGAACATGGAAATTATTTTAAAAAGGCAAATAAGCCCCACTACATCAGGTTGCAAGAACATGGTTTAGGAATCAAAGATAGAGCCCTAAGGAATGACACATACGAATGCTTATTTATAGGCACAATTTGAAATATAATTACATTTATTTTGGAAAATTCAGGAAATGTTTATCATCAGATGCTCCCCTCTTTCTCTTTGTTGTTGTTGTTTGCCTTCTTCTCCTTCTTCTTCTCTCCTTCTCCTTTAAAAAAAAAGTTTATTTATTTTTGAGAGAGAGAGAGAGAGAGAGTGTGAGAGAGCAAAACAGGGGCCTAGAGAGGGGGGGGGAGAGAGAGAATCTCAAGTAGGATCCAAGCTCAGAGCAGAGCCCAACACAGGGCTCTATCCCATGAACCGTGAGATCATGACCTTAACCAAAACTAAGCGTCTGACGCCTAACTGACCGAGCTACCCAGGTGCCCCTTTCTTCTTCTTTAATTACCCAAAGGGAAAAAAAAAAAAAACAAGGAAGAGAGAAGAAATAATATTTATTGGGGATACCTGGCTAAGTGTCAGGCCGTTTGTTCAGAACTTGGTAAAATGATCTCATGCACTGGATATAGCCAACACCCCCAAAAGGCAGGAGTTACTATTCCCAGCTCACAGATAAGAAAAGAGAAGTGTGCAGATGCCTGTATCTTGCCCCGAGTCACACAATTAGCGTCGGTCAGCAGTCCATCCTAGGTCTTTTGGACACCAAGGTTCGTGTTTTTTCTTTGCCCCAAAATAGCTGGAGCTTTACCAGAGGCATTTATTCAGTTAAAACATGGAAATCACAAAGCTTTGAGGAAAAGATGTACACGTGCATTTTCCCTTGAGGAGGCGTGTACCCACGATCTGTAGTCCTTCCCTTCGCAGTGGGACCATGACTGGGTTACACTGGGGGCTCGAATTGCCACTTCAACCGGGACTTTTATTTGTCTTCTGCCGGAAGAAGGTGGATGGAGTCTAGAAAAATACAGATAAGAAGGGGAGAAATAGCTCTAATGTGGTTCCTCATCTTGGTCAGGAGTTTGGTTTTGGTTTTATGTCAGCAAATCACATGACTTCAACAGTATTGATTCAAGAATATACCTCAGGGTCTGATTTAGCTGTTTTTGTTTTTTTAATTATGTAAGCTCTGTGCCCAACATGGGGCTTGAATTCATGACCCCAAAATAAAGAGACACATGCTCTACGGCTGATCCAGTGGGCCACTCCCGGTTTAGATCTTTAGCCCAGAAGAGAACTATACTAACAGCTGATATGCGTTACGCATTTCCTAGGAGTTGTGCCTGTCAACCAACCACAGTGTGCACAACAGTTCAGCAGAACATGTGTTTTCACCTCTCAGTTTACTGAAGAGTAAAACAGAGGCCCTGGGAATGAATATATTTTCCACGAGTGGTGGATCCGAGACTCCAACACCACGAGCATGTATGAATTCAGAACCTGGCCTAAAGGACCGTGGGGGAAAAGAAAGAATCAGAGCTTTTGAGACCTTCAGAAGTGACCAGGGCAACAGATTGGATTTTCACCCGCAGAGAGGGGACTATGACTTTCCAATAATGATGACAGAACCTTCCTTCCAAACAGTTCTACGAACAAGTAGTTGTGACTGGGCTCTTCCATAGAAGGAGATATTTCTGCCCTAATTATGAGAAAAAGGTACATTACTCAATAAAGATTGCAAAAATACTTAAGAATTTTGTTAGTGTGTCCACATCATCCTTTTCCACTAGTAGTTCAATATAAAATAATTAAAAATCATTTTTAGCTACAAAAGTAATCCACATTTGTTGAAAATAAATTAGATAGAGACATGATAGAGGGATCCCACCCTCACCCCTCTGCAGTAACTTCTTCTGTCTTCCACAGAATAATAATCTGATGTGTATCATACTCCAGAAAATTTTATTTGGAAGGAAAAGCAGATGAGGAAAATATAAAGCAGGCTAGATACAAATAATTGGGTTATTACTAAGCTAGCATTCTTTCATGGAGAATGGGATGCCTGTAAGGCAGTAATAACATTGAACGATATAGTTTTTTTCTGCTTCTTCCCGGTCCAAGCAATGGATTATTCCAAATTATCCAGTCTTAAAATTATGCAGACATCTTTGGTCACTCTCCATCTTGGACCCTACCCATCCAATTGTTTGTGATGTCTTCTCTGTTCTATCTCCTTAGACAATCTCCTATCCCATTCCTCCTTTTTTCTTTTTTTATGTTTATTTATTTTGAGAGAGAGAGAGAGAGAGAGAGAGAGAGAAGAGAGAGAGAGAGAGAGAAAGGGTGCAAGCAGGGGAGGGGCAGAGAGACAGGGAGAAAGAGAATCTCAAGCAGGTCCCATGCTGTCCATGCAGAGTCCGACATGGGGCTCGATCTTATGAACTGTGAAATCATGACCTGAATGGAATCAAGAGTCGGACATTTAACCGACTGAGACACCTAGGTGTCCCCATCTCTGTTTTTGTTTTCACTGCTCCTCTCCTAGTTCAGATCTCCATCCTCTTACCTGAACAATTGGGAGATCTTTCCTACAGATTTCTACGTCCTGGGCTTTCCCCACTACCACTGATGCTCCATATTTACTCCCAGAGTATTTCCCGGTGTGCTTTTCTGTGATCTATTTCTCTCAGAAACTTTTTAGAGCAGGTTTATTGAAGTATAATTGACAAACCACAAAATTAAAAGTTTTAAGTGTACAATTTGGTAATTTTTAATAATTTATGAATTGTGCAGCAATCATCAAATTCTGTTTTAGACTGTGCTTTCAGTTCCAAAAGATATGTCTGCGTGTTTGTATTCAATCCCCACTCACTCTGCCAGGCCTTCCAGCAAATGCTAATGTGTATTCTGCTTCTACAGATTTGCCTTTTCTGGGCATTTCATGTAAATGGAATCATACACTAGGTGGCCATTCCAGTCTGCCTTCTTTTACTTAGCATAATATTTTTAACATTTAGTCATGTCGTCAAATTTATCAACAGCTAATAGTGTTATGCTGTGTGGCTCTATCCCTTTTTGTCTATCCAGAAGCAGATGGACATTCACGCCGTTTTCAGATTGGGGCTCTTATGAATAATGCTGCTATGAAAATACATTTACAAGTGTTTGTGTAGGCGTATGTTTTCATTTCTCTTGAATATCTAGTTAGAAGTGGAATTGCTGCTGGATCACTTGGTAACTCTATGCTTAATCAGTCGAGGAACTGCCAGACTGTCTTCCAGGGTGGCTGTGTCATTTTGCATCCCTACAGCCATGTATGAGACTTCTAGTTTCTCTTCATCATCACCCATGCTTGTGACCGTCTTTTGATGGTAGCCACTGTGGCAGGTGTGAAGTCATGTCTCACTGCGGTTTTCATTTCCTTTTCTCTAATGGCTAATGAGGCTAAGCATCTTTTCTTGTATTGTTAGCCATTTGTGTATCTTCTTCAGGGAAACGTCTATTCAAACCCTTTGCATTTTTTTTTTAAGTGAGTTGTCTTCTTATTACTGGGTTGTAAAAGCACATTATTTATACCAGATACAAGTCCTTTATTGGGTTGATGGCTTGCAAACATGTTCTCCAAATCTCTGTCTTGTCTTTACATTTCCCTGCTGGTGTTTTTAACTTTAAATGACAAAGTTTGAATTTTGATTATGTTCAGCTTGTTGATATCTTTCATTTAGGTACCCTACCTTTTGCATCCTACCTAAGAACACTTAGACCTAAAGTTATGAATTTTTTTCTCCTGTTTTCTTCCAAAAGCTTTACAGTTTTAGCCCTTAAATAAAGCTCTGTGATCCATTTTGTGCTGAGTTTTGTGAGGTCGAGATGTAAATTCATCTTTTTGCACATATATATCCAATTGTCCCTGGTATGTTTGTTGAAAAGACTATCCTTTCCCATTTGTTGAAGATTACTGTACTCTTGTAATAAGGTTTTGATGGTTCCATCTGCCTCCTCCCCCAGTTCATTCTTTCTTGCCTGCCATTAAAGCTCTCCCATCCTCAAATCAGGGGTTCATCCCAATTTACTCACACCCAGTGTGATCTGTCACTATCTCCTTTCCATTATTCTATATGTCTATTAACCTAAATTACTTCATTTTTAGCATGTGTTGTGTTGTCCCATTCAAGCTGGCTACTTAGTCTTACAGTATTACTCTCCCTACATATTCCTAAATCCTGCCCATTCATTCAAAATCCAGTTTCAGGGGCACCTGGCTGGCTCAGATGGAAGGGTATGAAACTCTTGATGTGGGGGTCATGAGTTCGAGTCCCACGTTGGGTGCAGAGATTACTTAAAAAGAAAGAGTAATAAACTTCAAAATCAAGCTTCAGGGCACCACCCCTGAGAAACCTTCTCTAGTGCTTCTTTGTACGCCCACGAGCTCCGATTCGGTCCCCTCGGTGGCATCTGTGCTGCTTTCTACTTTGCGTTCCTGATAATGCTTTATCCCCATTAATTATGGGGTTAGACGTCCTTTGAAGAGAGGGTTTGATTTACTTTTAATTGATCCTCAATCAGCATTTTTTGAATGAATGGGTGACTGAATAATATCACATATAAATGCCCTTACAGGCTTCGTGGTGAGCAGTTTGCTGATTGCCAAACAGACTGCACTATCTGGATCCAAATCCCAGGGACTTCACTAATTCTTCAGGAGGACAGTTCAACCACCTTTATCAAGAAAGACAGTTACAGAATCTGATTAAAATGTGTTTCCTTTTATCAGAAAGGTAAGACTCTTATCTGCTGTGTTTTCCGAGGCTTTGGTGACTGTTTTTGAACGCAAAGATCAAAGAGTTTTGCCAACACCACCCCCCCCCCCACACCGGTTGTAAGATATATCAGAAAGTTAAATGTGAGGAATATTGTATTCTAATGTGAATTATTTGAATGTGAATCCTGAACATTATTCACAGTTACTCATTTGACATTTTGAAACAGGGCCAAGACAAATGTCTTGGATTTACAGATAGTTGTGAATGTTTCCACCGGCCAGACAATATATTTCTCTTTTCGTAACAACATTTGGAAGGTAGGCACTCTTGACTCACACCTTTTCATTAGAATCTTGTTTAAGAAGCTTTTTTTTTTTTTTTTCCCTCTCTAGAAACCTACTAGCAAACTTTCCAAGGATCTGAACTCTTGAAAACACTGGATGGCTAAGAGATGCCTGACAAGGAAAGCCATTACTTTCTTACTGCAGGAATGTGCCAGCACAGGGGGGTCTTTTCAAAAGTGAGGTGGAAATTCAGGATAAAACCTGGAGATTTAAAGTAGGGTGATCTGGAGAATGACAAAAAGATCAGAGAGGGGTGGGGAGGATTATGGAAGAAAGGAGAAAAGATGAGCTGAGCTGGAGGAGAGGGTAAAGTCTTTCCATAGATTTAAATAAGCTTTGGGCAATTATCTGAACTTCCAAGGGAATTATCTGAACCACGCATCTAAATTTGTTGAGATTCCTTCATTGTAGCTAGTATCTGGTTAAGGTTTGCAAGGTAAACTCGCTTTCTTGTGCCATGAGTGGCTTACAAGTCAAAAAAGATTCAGTGAAATCTTCAAAGTAAAGCTGTGCTCGCCAAAGCAATTTGCAGGCCTGTTTACAGCTGTCCCATCTGTCTCCTAGGCTGGCTCCACGGATGCGAACTTTGGACACCACATCTGTTGTTTGAACGCGGATCTCATCTTGTCAAAGGAACAAGGGGGCCCTCTGGCCCACGATTTTAGTCAATACCTTAGCAAGGACTTCAGAAGCTTCCCTACAAGAGAGAAGTTCGCCAAGCAACTTGTGGACAGTGAAATAATTAAAGCGATCCGCAAGCATAACGCTTGCCAGAAACATCATTAGAAGCATCATTTGGAATTCCGTATTATAACGTGGCTCAGCACGTTAAACACACCCAGACACAAATAAATTTGAAGCACTCGGATAATCGGCTTGTAAATTGAAACAGATAATGAGAAGGGAGAATTTGGCAAAGAACTCGGAGTCAGGAGAAGAGGCAAATTCCCCAGGGCTCTCCCAAAGGCTCCCATTATGGATGTTTGAATTTGGGCCTTACTCCGCATAGTAGATGGCAGCATAAGTAAGTTCTTTCTCGAACTGGTTTTTCTCCCTCCATTCCACAGTCAGATAGTTTTAGAGTCCACGGTGGGGGGGGGGGGGGCGGGTGGAGAAAGAAATTCACTGGAAGGAAACGACTTTGTAGTTACCTGATGAAGCAATAGGAATCATAGGACTTTCATTGAGCTGCTGGGGGTAAAGTGGATTGCGGCCTTTTATCTTTTATCTCCGAAATGGGTCCCCTGGCAGTGAGTTTGTTAAATCTGACACATTTTGAATTTGGCTTTTTAAAATGCAAATTTAGCAGCCAATGGTTTTATCTTCCTGGGTACCTACGTTTTCACATTTTGAAGGGACTGCTTTTCAAGGGTGTATTGTTTAATGCTCTTTTAATAATGTGGTGTTCAGCATTCAGTCTTCTTTTTGTAACAGGTTCAGTTGGACACAGAAGGTGCGCTTACGAAACGGACAGAAATGAAATCTGAGAGAAATACGCGGGCCTTTTGTGATGTGTGGAGATATATTTCGAAAAGAGCACTGGGAACAAGGAAAGGAAGTTTATGGGAAACATTTAAAAGGAGCAAAATCACCTGGGCCCAGCTACCATTACTTTTCTTTCCTTACTAATTTTATGAAGTGTTTTGACTGAGAAACAAACCCTCGTACACACAACACACACATCTGTTGTCTGAAGGGCCCCCTCACAGCCCTCCTGATGCAGATTGTTTCATACGAGGTTGACGGGACAACTGTTTGAATTTCCGGTTTCACATTTTTCGTTGTTTTATTTCAGACGGTACATTGTCAGATCCCATCATCTTTAGCAATCGGTTGTTTTTCGCAGAAGCGAATTTAACTTTCATGTATTGGTTGCATTTCCTTCCTCAGTTACTAATTACCGAAGATTAATGTTTTCAAACGAGGCCTTCTCTCCATGTAATCCGTCTCTCCTTCCTGCTTCCATCCAGCAGGAAGCCTGCGGAAAGAGGTCATAATCCTTTGGTTTGCAACGCTATCGTCTCTGACACCGGGGATGTTTCGTGTGCAGTGACTGCAGTCAGAATCTTTGTGAGCAACTGGAAAGTGGAGATGGTGGGGGAAAAAAAAATTAAAGTAGGTTTTCTTCGGTGGGTGAATGAACTGGGCTGGATTCTTGGCTCAGCGCGGGAAGGACCTGCCTTTCAAAGGACGGCCTTGACGCTCACTGATGCTCAGTGTGCCACACCGTGCGGTACCCTGTTAACTCTACCCAAGCGCCAGTTTCTTTACTATCCACTTCCTGTCTCTCAGTCACGCTGACTCTATGAATTATAACCCAGACAGTAGTGCTCTTCCTGGGCTTGGCCCTCCTGGAAATTTCTCCTGTCTTGCGGACGTGCAGGTATGGATCAGTTGTTGTCTATGTCCATGCAATTATCCTTTTTGATATATGCACTCCTATTACTTTTATAACTTTTTGGGCAACTTTTATAATTTTATAACAATTAGCAGGTTCCCTTTCAAAATCCTTTTAGTGGGTCACCTCGGTGGCTCAGTCGGTTGAGCGTCTGACTTGGGCTCAGGTCATGATCTCACGGTTCAGTTCCTGAGTTTGAGCTCGGCTTCAGGCTCTTTGCTGAGAGCGTGGAGTCCCTTCAGATCCTCTCTTCTCCTTTATCTGCCCCTCCCTTTTTGGTGCTCTCTCTCAAAAATAAACACTTAAAAAATGAAATTCCTTATAGTGATTCACTTCTAGTTGTCTGCAAATTATTTATTTTCATTTTTTTTTTCCTCTAGGGGAAACCTCCAGTGAGAAGTTCTTCTTTTTTCTTTTTCTTTTGTGCAACTGACGCCTGACAATGCCTGGTTCGTAGCCTGATTCAAGGTGTCATGACTATTTATCGTCAGGCTACATGGTTGGGTGTTAACCCAGCAAGTATGTTTCCAGAAAGTTGCCTGTAAATTATGTATCTAAAGCCCCGATTCAACACTCTGATTTGGTAACATTTAAATCTAACATGTGCAAATGTTTAGAAGACACCATAAGTACACTATTTGGAAGGGAGATATTTTATGTTTTTCCCAAAGAACGTAAAGTCGTTTTAAAAACAAAGATGGTCCAGAGTTCATTAGCCATCATGTAACTGAAATGGTGATTTGCACAAAGTCTTTAAGGTAAATAATATGATGTGCTTTATTCCTTAGAACTACTCTGTTGATTCTTATGAAGAAATAAAACAACTTCTGTATTCATGTTTATAGGCTAAAAGCTCATATATTTTTATTTTTTGAAATATAATTGACATGAAACATTTTAGTTTTCAGAAGTACAATGGTCTCACACCTCTATATACTATGAAATGATCACCACAATGTCTAGTTAACATCCACCACCGTACATAGTTATGAGGATTTTTTCTTGTGAAGAGAACTTCTAAGATTTATTCTTAGTAACTTCCAAATGTACAATACATTATCATGTATTTTTAATTCAAATAATTAAAATTTTGGAACAATGCGATAGATAATTTTTGACTCAGACACATGTAAACATTTATTTTTATTTGCATATATGGAGAGCTTTACAAAAATTATTAAAGCAAATAGAAATATTCATTTTCAGAAAAAGGGTTTTGAATGCCCCTACACTCTTGGGAGACTAAAAGGCATTTCTTTATTTCTATGTCTTGTGACCAGTCAAAAGGAAATCAGTCCTCAATTTTAAGAAATTTGTTCCTAACTTAGGACCTAAAAGTTGTTTGCCCTGAGGCATTTATATGAATTTAAACCCTTTTCCTCATGGATCTTACATCTTTTTTAGAGGCTCTAATTAGTTATATGGAAATACTGCGAACACATGGAAAGTTCTGCAAATGTACAATGTGATTATCATTACTTATTTAAGGTTAAAGAAAAATATACGGAACACTTGCCATTAAGAGTAAACAAAGACAGGGGCCCCTGGGTGGCTCAGTCGGTTGAGCGTCCGACTTTGACTCAGGTCATGATCTCGCAGTTTGTGAGTTCAAGCCCCACATCGGGCTTTCTGCCGATAGCTCGGAGCCTGGAGCCTGCTTCGGATTCTGTGTCTCCCCTTCTCTCTCTGCCTCTCCCATGTTCATGCTCTGTCTCTCTCTGTTTCTCAATAATAAATAAACATTAAAAAAGAATTAAAAAAAAAAAAGAATAAACAAAGACGGGATACCTGGCTGGCTCAATTTAAAAAGTGAGTGACTCTTTTTTTTTTTTTAATTTTTTTTTTCAACATTTATTTATTTTTGGGACAGAGAGAGAGACAGAGCATGAACGGGGGAGGGGCAGAGAGAGAGGGAGACACAGAATCGGAAACAGGCTCCAGGCTCTGAGCCATCAGCCCAGAGCCCCACGCGGGGCTCGAACTCACGGACCGCGAGATCGTGACCTGGCTGAAGTCGGACGCTCAACCGACTGCGCCACCCAGGCGCCCCAAAAGTGAGTGACTCTTGATCGCAGGGTTGTGAGTTTGAGCCCCAGGTTGCGTATAGAGATTATTAAAGACGATAAGAAGTTATAACTCAGGCCACCTGGGTGGCTCAGTCGGTTAAGCGTCCAACTCTGTATTCTCAGGGCATGATCTCGTGGTTCCTGAGTTCCAGCAACACGTCAGGCTCAAACAGAGACTTCCTGGGGTTCTTTCTTTCTCTCTGCCCCTCACCTGCTCTTTTTGTCTCTCTCAAAATAAATAAATAAACATTTGAAAAAAAAGGACTTATAACTCATTGGAAAATAATGGAAATTCCTAGGTCTATAAATAAATAGCTCGATAGATAATTAGAAAAATAGGGAGGGGCACCTGGGTGGTTCAGTCAGTTAAGTGTCAGACTTCAGCTCAGGTCGTGATCTTGAGGTCTGTGAGTTCAAGGCCTGTGTCGGGCTCTGTGCTGATAGCTCGGAGCCTGGAGCCTGCTTTGGATTCTGTGTCTCCCTCTCTCTCTGCTCCTCCCCTGCTCACACTCTATCTCCCAAAAATGAATAAACATTAAAAAAAAGTAAAAAAAGAAAAACAGGGGGAAGACAAGCTTTTAGTTTTTTGTAAAACATTAACCAATTTGTCGAAGGTGTAGTGGTTAAAAACTGCCATTTTCCTTTAAGTGTAGGTTCTCTTAGGCACGAATCATCAATGGATATTAAATCTACAGAGAAAAAGATTGATGAGAAGCAGGACATATACTATGGTCACCACATTTCCCCCTGCAGAGACTAATGAGTAGTTGCAAAGGGGGAAATTAATAACTACACAGTGGAGAAACAGAACCACACTGTAACTAGGTGACAGAAATGAATACCACCATCCAGGAGGTGATGGGCCTCGTACCCTCCAACTGTGGTAACCGGGGAATTGTCACCTATGATTTGTCCTGCAGGGATACATAAACTGAATCTTATCGGGAGAAAACATCAGAAACACCCCAAGGGAAGGAAATATAAAATGACTGGTCTGTGTTCTTCAAAAATGCCAATGTCATAAATTAAAAAAAAGGGGGGGTGGGGAAGAAGAAATAAAGCGGAGCAACCCCATCTGATTAAAGGAAACAAGAGGTCAGGACAACTAAACGTCACATACAAGCCTCAGCTGGAGCGTAGGGCGAGGCTCCTGTAGGGCGTGATCTCCCGTGGTCTGCAGTTCCGCTTCCGCCCTGTCAGTTACCTTGGCTCCTCGGACCGGAAGCAGATGATCCTCCCCGGCCCGCGGGTCAGAGGCGGTGCGAGCCTGAGCTAGGGCTGCACGCCCGCGCCTGCGCAGTCCACACTTCCGGCACCCAGGCGCGCATTTTCTGCTCTCCCGCGGCTGTAGCGAGAAGGGTGAGCGGGCACCTTCCCATACGCTCATTACGTTCTGTCGTTCCAGGTAGTCTGTCTTATCATGGGCTGTTGCTGTTACTCTTGTAGGGTGCCTCATTTATAAATCGAACTTCATCCTGGGCGCGTATGCACAGGAGAGAACCGGGTATGCGGGGGTGGGCGCCGTTCCAGGTTTCAGGCCTCCCCTGGGGTCTTGGAACGTGCCCCCCCCCCCATAAGAGGGGGTTACTGTGCATTGGAAAAACTGACAAAACTGGGCAATGTATGAACGGTTCGATTTTAAAAGTTACTGCATTCATGCAGTAACTTGCTTTGGAGTTAATAGCTGGGCACTCATTACAAATAAGATCATTTTCTTAGAGAATACACACGGAAGTATTAGGAAATGAGGAAACATACAACATATTATGAATCAAAAAAATCATATACATGCGTTATATAGCTCTATATACTACAGAGATACAACTATTTCTATATAATTTAAATAGATATATAACATGTAACATATGCATAGTGGCCTGTATAGGATATAAATTAGAATATAGAATACATATATTTTACACTATATGTAATGTATATATAATGTGCATGTATGGAGAGAAAGAATACGTACAGCAAAAATATTAAAAATGTTAAAGATTTGTGAATCTGAGTAAAGTGCATTTGGGAATCCTCTACATTCTTCTCTGGGTCTGAAATTATGTCGCAAAAATTGTTTTTAAAATGTGATACAGTTTTGGCAGCTATACTCCTATGTAATACATAAGAAAATATGTATGCCTGCGTGTGTATATATTTTTCGGTGGGATGTTTCTGCTGGAATCATGGTCTGGAGAAGTATTTCTCCTCTGGTTGGTAAGGTAATCTGAGGTCTTTCTGGCTTCTGGTAGATGCCCATTAACTATTTGAGTGCATAAATGAGTTAGTGTCCAGCTGGTCTCCCTTACCTGTTCTTCCCTCGTTACTGCAGAGGTTTCTAGTCACCCTGACAGGTGTTCTCTCGTGGACATTTTGCAGCATTCCAGCCTGAGAGAGCATTTTGAACTCTGTTCTCAGGTGCCGTTACTCATTCCGTGCCTACGACCTGTGCCATCTGCATGTGGAAAAAGCCTTGATTGCTCATTTTCATCCACGTTCAGAAAGGGGCGAGTGCTAAAGTTTCCTCCAGGTTGGTAGTCACCCTCTCCAGGGGCATCTCTTCTAACAGCTTTGAAAACTGTCGATCTTTGAGAATCCTGTGTCTTTGGTTTATCCCTGAGAAGGATGGGATGGGATTGGCCAGAGAGGAAGGAGGATGTGCGGGAACCTACCAGTAACAAATCATCAGTGGAGGGAGTGAGGCCTAGATACGGCAGAGCAAAGTAGGAATTCTGGCAAAACAGATTCAGGTACAACAGGAGGGAGTCACCACTCAGGCTTGGCCAGATTGCGTCGCAGCAAGGGCTGGGGACGGAGGAGGCCAGTGTCTTGTCCCGGTGGTGGGGTCCTGGTGGAGCCACATATCGGGAGACTCCAGACTCCGTGTTAAGGGCCAGCAGGTGGGTTGGCAGGTGTGTCCACAGGTGAGCCGGTGCTGGGTTGTCTAGTAATGCGGGATCTCCCGGATGTAATCTGTGACAGGCACTGTCCAGGAGCGTGGGTTTAATCTACTGAATTACAAGCTCTCTTAAGCCTTGAAATCTGTGTTTTTAATGAGTAACCCAGATGACTCTTATCAGGCAAGTAATAAAACTCAGCTGAAAACAGAGGTGCCAGAATGCTTTAAAACGGGTTTAAGGGTGCTGTGAGCAAATTGGAAAGAGAGTAGATGTTTTTTTTTTTTTTTTTAAATCCTGTTTCGATTTTGAGTAAAATTGTAAACAGAGAGCCATGTAGTTTCACTGTCTCTTTCTCTACGTTTCCAAAGTTCACAGAGTTCATCTGAAAATACGGAAACCGTGAAAACATCTGGCCCCAAGGTTTTTGGATAAGAGACCCAAATAACTATGGTCCCAGAACTCTGCCAAGAGGAAGGGTTAGCGTTTATTGAACTGAACCATGGACCCGGGCGTTGTAGGAAGAGCCTCCAGGACAACCCCAGGGGCGTGTTTGGCAGTATAAACATTCCTCATTTTACAGATAAAGGAAAGTGAAGCTGCAGGAATTTAACCTAAACGTTACAGTTCACACTTCTTGTTAAATGACAGAGGAGGGATTCAGTCCTAGGCTGTCTGACTCCATAGTGCACATGTTCCTTATGCCATTATTCAGAACAAAAGAGAACACAAAAAACCAGGGACAAAATATAAAAATTTCACCCTTCTGCATACCCAGTGATTTGGAGAGCGACAGTAAATATGGCTCGCTTTTCGTACCACGCTTGAGAGAGTGGACTGCACCAGAGGGCTCCTTGTCCTGCCCTCCCTGTAAGTGACAGAGAACCAGAGTCTTCTGTGTCTGCAGGGCACTTTTCAAGCATCCACAGCAGCACAGAAGAGGAGAACTGGCTTAGAAATAGGTCCTGGGGCGCCTGGGTGGCTGTCATTGAGCATCCGACTTTGGTTCGGCTCATGATCTCACGGTTTGTGAGTTCAAGCCCCACATTGGGCTTGCTGCTGTCAGTGCAGAGCCTGCTTCGAATTCTCTCTCTCTGTCTGCCCCTCCCCTACGCATGCTTGCTCTGTCTTTCAAAAATAAATAAATAAATAGATAAAAATAAACCTGGAGGAAAAAAGAAAAGAAAGGAAATAGCAGGTTCTGGTCTGTGGCCCTCCAGAGTAGGAATCACGTCTGAGACTAATGATGTAGCTAGCTCGGGGCCTGGGGTAGCTTGTGAACCTCCGGAGGAGGGTTTGAGAGCAGACCATCCTTGGAAAATTGAGTGTGGATAACTGAACAGTCAGCTCCATAGTTTACCAATGTGATTTCCCGTTTGGGAAGTCCCTGTGGACTGGCTGGGAACGTATTCCGAGAAAAGCATCCGTTACGCCACCTGAACGCTCACCTCACCCGTACGTTCTCACTTGGGTGTTTGTGCGCCTGTGCACGCGCGCACACGCACACAGAAAGGGTCACAGTTAAAAAAAAAAAACAACCTTCCTTTTTCTGAGAAAGAACAAGGATTACCCTCTTCCTGCCATTAGGATCTAAATCAGTAGTCTTCAGAGTAGAATGTGGGAAGAAAATACTAGAACTTACATTTATATTTCTTCTCTCATTGTTTTAAAATTTTGGTGTTTTATACAGTGCATCATATCATTTCTACTTCTAAATAAATATACACGTATTAAAAAGGGTCAGAAATGAAGCCAGGAGTCCACTGAGCCAAAGAAATGAATGTTTTTTCATTTAGAAAATAGCTGGAAGGACTGCGGTAGATAGAGGGTATCTGGCATTCCGTCTCCGGGGCTTTCGGACCCAAGGTTCACACCAGGGCTCGGCTTCCGGTTGTGTACATTGGGCTCCACACACCTCTAGGGGGCGCCCTTTCCGTCATGGTCGTTATAGATTTGCACGGTTGTCCTGTGTCCCGGCAGATGGCAGTGAAATGTCTGGAGGAAAGGGCGGCTCTTCTTTGAGTGAGCCTGCACCCCTGGCTCCCGCACATGGTACCTCCTCCTGCACCTGTGCGCCTACCCAGAGACTGTGAGCGTGGGGCCACGAAACTATGTACTCGGCTCCCTCAGTCCTGAGAGGTCTTCAGCATTCCAGAGAAACGATGTTAGACTTGGACTACCGTGTTGCTGAAACAAGGCTCACCAGATTGACACCATTTCCTGAATTTACCGATCTATTGATAGTCATGAATGCTACTATTGAAAAAACACTGCCCTCTATAACGTGTTTTTTATAAACCTGTGCCTGCTCCTAGTGAGCCCCTACAAACCATCAGCTTAAATAGCTGTTTCAGGTTTTTTTCTTTTCCTGAGAATTGTGTAAATCCATTATTGTGCAGTTTCTGGAACATACCGCGTCTTAAAAATGTGACATCTACCCTGGTCTTCTACACTTCTCCAAGTTTGCCTTGTTTCTAAAATCTCCCAGCATCTTCATGTGATCCATCCGAATCCATAAAATGAAGCTCACTTTCTGGGGCTTTATGCTTTCTTCGCATCTCAGCTTTCAATTTCCTCCTCCTCCTTTTCACTTTAACGGCTCACCTTTGGAATGGAGGAGAGAGAAAAAAATGAAAATGAGGAAGTTATGTCTTTTCTGCCATTATATTACATATCTTAATGCAATCTCTGCCAGCAAATGGGAGCATTTCTTTGGCTGGTGTTTTAGTGACACCCTCTGTAAGATAGGTTTCCTCAGCTGGTTAACTGACATCTTTTAGACACAGAGCCTGACATTTTTAAGCTTGTCCGATACATCTTTCAGATCATGGACATCTCTGTTGTAGTTTTTTAAAATTGACAAATAATTGGCATACAATATCCTATTCGTTGCAGGTATATAATATAGTGACTCCATATTTATATATCTTATGAAATGGTTACCACAATGAGTCTAGTTACCATCTGTCACCATACAACGTTAACGTTATTACTGATTATATTCCCTATGCTGTATGTTACATCCCCGTGTCTTATTGATTTGATAGCCGGAAGATTATACCTCTTAATCCCCTTCACCTGCTTCCCCTGACCCTCTACCCCCTTCCTGTCTGGTAACCCATCAGTTTGTTTTTTGTATTTATGAGTCTGATTTTGCTTTGTTCTGTGTGTTCATATGTTTTGTTTTTTAGATTCTACATGTAAATAATATGGTATCTGTCTTTGATGTATTTTGTGTAACCTGATACCTCCTAGGTCCACCCATGTTGTCACAGATAATAAGATCTCATTCTTCTTTATAGCTAAGCAATATTCTATTATATATATTATATATGCCACGTCTTCTTTCTTCCTTCATCTAGTGATGGACAGTTAATTTCTTGCTGTATCTTAGCTATCGTAAAGCAGTGAACATAGGGACATATACGTCTTTTCGAATTAGTGTCTTTGTTCTCTTCGCATAAATACCTAGAAGTAGAATTGTGGGACTGTATGGCAGTTCTGTTTTTAACTTTCTGTGGACCCTTCATATTGTTTGCCATAGTGGCTGTACCAGTGTGCATTCCCACTAACAGTGCTTGAGAGTTCCCTTTTCTCTGAGTTGTGGACATTTCTAGGGAGTAAATACTGTATTTTCTCTCCACTCTAATTTCTTAGAAGATGGCCATTATTATGAGATGCAAAATAGTATACATCTGGTCAATATAAAGCTCAATGTTTCAAAATCCTATGGAATTTTACTTTGAAGAAAGAAATGTAAACATTTAAATAACTAACAATGGAGTTCCCACTAAATGAGCAAGTATACTTAGTCACAGTATCACATTCAGCAAGACATATTTACCGTGTACCCACAGAGATTTATTTGGAAAGGTAAGGATACGAAGATTTCATTATGAACATGCCCAGAGGAAGAGTCTTTAGTTTGTACATTTGGTTTACTTTTTAATTTATGTTCTCATCCAAGGAAATTCTGTGCAGAGAAAATACCTGTAATCAAGTCCGAGCTCTGCCATGTACCAGCCATGCGAACTTGAGTAAATTACTTGTCTACTCAGAGCCTCAGTTTTCTCATCTATAATTTGGGAAACATAACATCTCTCTCAAAAAGTAGACGTGAGGATTAAGTCCTGTAACTTACAAAGGGACCGCCTGCATTTCTTGAAACCCACTGCATGAATGGAGAATTTACACACGTGTGTGTATTGGCGTGTAGGTCCTTTTCTCTGTGCCACCTCGGTAGGGGACTTTGTTCTGTCCCACTGAACATTCCTCCTTTCTCTGGCTCTAAGAAATTTCAAGGAAATCCTGTGCTCAGCCTTCCAATCATCTTTCTCCTGAGACTGGTTTGTTTCAGTTTTGTTTTAGAAAGAGCAGAGATCGCGAGGATGGATGGAGCACAATCCCGGATCTCATGTTTCCTGAACTATGAAAATATTCTAGGACTGTGCTTGCTGTTTTCTCAGGCATAGCGCCTTGCTTCATTTAAGGGGCAAAAAATTAGAATTAATCCCAGCTAAACAGGAACTCCTTAATAAGCTCCCATTAGGGGGTGCCATGTGGCTCACAGGACTGTTATTAAGCATTTATATAGCACTTTGTATTGACAAAGTAGTTTATAATTACTTTTATAAGTAATTTATAATTCACAGAGACTCTCTGAGCTAAATTGGTATTGTTAGGCGATACAGAGGTAGTTACCTAAGTCATAGAATTTGCCTAAGGCTTCAAAGAGGAACCTCAGAGCCCTCTCCCTTCCAGAAACACATACGGGCTCACCCTCTTTCTCCTAAGGAAAAACAAAAAAAGAGGTAAAACGGAATAGCAGTGCCTTACTTATCAGTCACATTACAGGGTCACTTTAATTTGTGTGCATGTCTTTAGAGTGACTATCTACTGTTCGAACTCTGCTTTTTGGACTAGATGCTTAAAGCCTTTGTCTGGCTCCTCGGCCCGCATCAGAAACATCTTTCACAAGAACCTAAGTGAAATAAGGAAGTTTCTTTCCAAAAACAAACCTTTTCATCATGCATCCCAACCCTTACCACTCTGCAATTAGTAGTGCATTCCCTGTAGGCAGTAGTTTAAGGGGTGCGGTAAGAAGCGAGATTCTTCCTGTGGAAGTCTGGAAGCCCTCACACTGGGCTACAAGTGGGACGCCCCTCCCCCACCTCTCACAAATAAGTCCTTCTTCCCTGCGTCAAGAAGTCTAATGCATAAAAGGGCATTTTCTTTCTTTGCAAGTCAACTCAGTTACCCGTGAAGAGGTTCCCTCCTGTGAACTAGCTCCATGCCCTTCCTCGTGCTTATCCACACTGGGTCCCAGCACCTGACTACTGTGTGCCCGGGGCTGGTCAGAACCCAGCATGCAACCTGCTTTCAAATGGTTTAGCAAAAAATAAGTAAACACATTTCAGAAAATAACACATTTGCATAATCTGCATGATGATGTTTTGTATGTGTTTGCATTGTATATTTACTGATATATTTGTGCAGACAGATGGTCTGGTTAAAAAAACTATATATTTAGATATTCATACGTTATATATAATATAAATATATATCTAAGGTAATAACATGTATACTATACATAAATATATATATACTATATAATATATGTATTGATTTACATATGACAAACATTTTAGTACATATATTTTATACTAATATTGATGTGGAAACTTCTATATAGATAATGTATAAATGTTATACCTATGATATCTATAACACATGTTTACACATTATATATAAATACATAACAAGCATTTTTTCCTGAACCATATATGGTTTATGTAAATATGCTAGTTTTAGATTAAAAGGATAAATTTATTTACTGTTGTTGAAACCACTTGAGAGCAAATTTCAGGCATCATGACACTCGAGATACTTCACCTTTACACATGGCACGTGTCCCTGAGGAACAAGGGCATTTTGTCTATCGCTGTGTTACGATGATCATACCTGAAAAACATAACAATGATTCCTGATGTGATCTAACACCCAGCGTGTACTAAAATCTCCCCAGTTGTGTCAAGAATCTCTCCGACAGCTGTTTTGACTCTGGAGTCAGATTGGGTTCAGCTCCTACATTTGATTTCAAGCTTATTTGACCGCCAAACCCTCTCGTCCTCCGACAAGCATTCCTTGCAGGGACTGCTTGTTGGAACACACCCAGAGAGTCACGAATGCAGAGCACAGTAAACGTTCTTGAAGAACACAGATCCGGCACAGGACAGGCACAGAGCGTGGCTGGAATAACAAGTTAGGGAAGGAGCCGTGAAGTGGGAGAGCTGAAGCCAGACCAGCCGAGGAGGCTTGGGCAAGGCATTCATTGCTTATCGGGCAGATGCAGCGGCCGGAGCTAAAAATAAGTGCAACAAGACGAAATGGCGGCCCCAGGCACACGTGTTTCTTTCTGTACAAGTTATTTCTCTGGATTTGTGTGTGTGCTAACCACGAATACCTATCCGGACAATCCCGTCAACCCAAAGAGATGTCCACAGGCACGCACACACCCACGCACGCACTTACGTGGGGAGGGAGAGAGAGAGAAGGAAAGAAAGAATGGAAGGAAGGGTGGAGGGAAGATACTGCCATTAATGGATTGGTCATCTCAGGAGAAAATCTGCAAGATACGGAAAGGGAGAAAGAAGAAAAAACAGTGGGTAGATGAATTGTTGACTTGTGATGAATATTCTGTCTCGAGGATAACTTAAGGTGAAAGTTCATTCTTGGAGACTTTGGAACTCAGGGCAGGGAAAGCCAGGAAGAGGGAAGAGGAAGCGAATATGACAGCAATTCCAGGAGATAAGTGGCCTATGTAGGAATGAGAGCTTTGCCGTTGCGTGTTGTTCTTTACTCGAAATACTCTTGCTATTCAAGATCTGGGCCTTGCTTGGACATAATCTGTCACTCTTGCCAAATATGTGTGGTATTTTGGGGATGTGGACAAATCTCCACAGGAACTTGGCTGAGAGCTGCAGGTCTATTTTTACCTCCAAAGGCAAACAACAGGGCATTAACTTGTTCTGCCACTTAGCACTTAACATGTGAACCACAGCGCACCAGTCTGGTGTGGTCCTTTACGAACAGAAGTTAGACTGACGCCATCTGTTTCATAGGCTTTGGTCTTTCTAAGGTTTACAAAGAAGGAGACCATAGGTTGTAAGGCTGGATAAACCCTCAGGGATACAACTCCTTTGTTTAATAAATGAGGAAGACTTGATTCAGAGGAAAGAGCACAGGGTGGTAAGCCCGGGAATTAATTAGCTATGGAGTTGTGGGCAAATCACATCACCTAGTCTGCAGATTGATGCAGTTGACTGTGTGAAGTTCCAAGGGTCATCTTGAATTCCTCTTCCGAGATCCAACAACGTATGATTTTGTTTGTATGAAATGGGACAATTTAAGTAGTTTTTGCTATTATTCTTCATATGGAATTGTGGAGTTTGGAATTTTTTCTTTCTTTTTTCTTTGGTAAAGGGTGTCAGGCCACCTTGGAAGTGGCTATGCTAAATCAAGGGGAAAGGTCCGATAATCTGCCCTCTGTCATGTCTGATTTGATGAGCCATTGGTACAGGTAATATGGAAAACAGGATATTGCATGTATAATTCAATACGGCTGCTCTCCGTGCTCCTTTTCTTCAAAAATTGAAGGATGCGGGATGGGGGGTGATGGTAGCAACAGATATATCACCTTCAAGCAAGGATTGATTCCTCACATGTCGATAGAGAGTAGGAATGGTCTAAAAGTATCTGCATGTATCGGAGATATTCCCTTGACAATTGTCTGGGCCGCTGCTATTGAAATCACTGAGTTCATGAAAGCAAGGAAAGGAAAGAGAGAGAGAGGAAGGGAGGACACGTGTTCTTTTATTTACTACATAGAATTTGGGGAGGTGTGTGATAACCATTCCATCCTTAGAGATAAAGTTGCAGTTCCCAGTGGGTAGAGGGACTTGCTTATTTTTCCACGACTAGTTTAAAATGAGGGTTCAGGGCCCAAACGGGTCCTGCCTACCTGTGTGGATGATTCACTTTCCAGGAGCACCTGCTCGGCAGTTGGCACCAGTCATTTCCCAACTCCTGGCTTGCTCTGGTCAACCGGGCCCGAGACCTGCCCTTAGGCACTTTCAGCTCTGAAACTCTGCACACAGTTCCCAGTGTCTGGAACCTGTCCCACCCGACGAAACCTACTTCCCGTGAGGCGTCTTCTCCTGACGACCCGGCCCCTCAAGGGCTCTCTTCCCTTTCTACACTCCGATGGTCCTTTCCGGTGCGCCTGCGTTCGACACTAGTATTTAGTGGTTTCGGTTGTTCGTCCCTCCTCTCCTCTCCCCTTCCTTCCTTCCTTCCTTCCTTCCTTCCTTCCTTCCTTCCTTCCTTCCTTCCTTCCTCTTTCTTTCTTTTTTTCTTTCTCTCTCTGTCTCTTTCTTTCTTTTGTATCTTCTTTGTTTTCTTCTCAGTGGTAGGCTTCTTACCTGCCCGAGGACAACTGCCTCTCGAGAGGGGACACATTCGTGTTTATAAGAGGTATCATGTGTCATAGTTTCGTCACCAGACCTGCTGCAGACCCATCCCTCACCATGCTCACCTGAGATTCCAGGGACTTGTGCTCTGGTTTATACAGGTTTGGGGTGGGGTAGCTGGGTCTGCTTCTTCCATTGCGCCGTCCTCCTATACTCTCTGGAAAGTGACCCACATTTTCAAAGAGGAAGAAGGGCGCACCGTTTCTGCACTCCTGGCTAACGCTGACTTCACCAAGAACCTAGCTGAAAATTGGAAGGCCTTTTTCTTCCTTCTGTCTTTTGAAGACGTACACACCAAATGGGTGAAGACACAAGTCATGCATATTCACCTATTCTAGTCAATGATTTAAATATAAACAGTGAACAAAGAAGTAAAAATGAGGGGAAGCATTGATTAGTCAACCTTGTACATCCTGTTCAGAGATCAAAGGGGCCAGTGAGCAGGGATCAAAGTGCTGGGAAATACAGAATGTAGCACCCTTGTGAAGCGACGTTTCTCACAATATGGTATGACTTAATCAGAACCACTCTGTTCAACAGCTGCAGAGAAGGGAAAAAACAACCCTGAAAATTATGACTTAGGCAAAGCCTATGCTCCGTGTGCCTTTCATGACAGAGAGTCTGTGTGACTTGTGTCAGCTCTCAGTGCAGAGGTGTTTTTGGAGAAGGCTAACTTGGGTTGCAGCTAGGTTCCTTTTAGAAATGAGCACAAGAGTACATTGTTGTAGCAGCCATACGACCACACCTAGCCTGACTCAGGTCTGCGGAACTCCAGCGTTAAGTGTGTGGGGCTTGTTCACATCACAGGAACGTGTTACTCAGCTGCTCATCTGTGAAAGGCACATACACACACACTCAGAAAACCCCTCAGAGCAGTAGATGTTCAACTCAGAAAGTTACATCTGGATAGCGCTTTACGGTTTGCAGAATATTTTCACACACACCCTTTCTCTTGTTCCTCACAACCTTAAGCGAAGCTAAGAGATTTGCCATCAGACCACAGAGCCGGTAATTAAGCAGAATCGGGACTTTCATCCTGGTCTGCTGAGTGCAGTGACGCTTCTACATATGTCGGGTCATAAAATACATTTCAGAGAGAGTTCGTTGGGTTTTGAACACAAACAGTAAGGAGCTCGGAAGAGAGCCATAAATGAATGAAGGAGGTAGAATGATTGGATCTGAGCAAGGTATGGTGACAGGACTGTATTGCAAACCACTTGGTATCTAAGGTCATAAGTTTTAGGTTCTTGGCTGACCGGTCACCACTTTCTATTGATGCACTCAGTTCTCCAGATGCGTAGAATCAGTTAGGTTTAAGCTTCTGTTATGTGAGATTGCATTCCGGACATGCGTTCCTGAAGGGCACACAAGTCAGCAATTTCGTGTACAGATTGTCAATTAGAGTGAGCTCTTCCTGCAAGTGGCTTATCTCATTCATTATTCTACCTTTCTTTTAGTTTTATTCTTAATTTCAGGTTTGGATAACATCTTGCCATTAACTCCCGTGGTCCATGGCTTCTGTGACTCTGTTATGAAAGCCGTGAGAATTTTCTTAAATTTATCTTTGTTTTTGCTTTTATTTTCTTTCTGAGCTTACTATTATTTTCAAGATTCTGTTTTCCTTCTCTTTCTTTCTCTTACGGATAATTTTATCTTTGTGTTATAAAGAGTCCACCTGACTCTTTATAGGTCAGGTAGAGACCTATAAAGAGAAAAAAATTCTCCCTGAGTTGCCTTTCATTTTAGAATCTCAAGGCAGAGAATTCTGTTTATTTTTAACCAAAGGTTTTATTTACTTATTTTTTTTTTTTTTAAATTTTTTTTTTTTCAACGTTTATTTATTTTTGGGACGGAGAGAGACAGAGCATGAACGGGGGAGGGGCAGAGAGAGAGGGAGACACAGAATCGGAAACAGGCTCCAGGCTCTGAGCCATCAGCCCAGGGCCCGACGCGGGGCTCGAACTCACGGACCGTGAGATCGTGACCTGGCTGAAGTCGGACGCTTAACCGACTGCGCCACCCAGGCGCCCCTATTTACTTATTTTTAATCCAAAGAAACTGAACAGTCAACACTGCCCACTTCTGCCCTATTCCTGTGCTACTGTGGCCACTCAGTCTCATTCGGCTTTAACACAAACTCTGACTTGTGCAGCAGTGTTTTGTATCCTTCTTACTTCTCGTACTTCCCTCACGAATGAAGTGCAGACAAAAAGAACGTGTCTGAGACCCTGGTTTTAGCTGACTGCCTTGAGTTGGATTCCTCCGTGGCTGCTGGATCTTTCCTCCATGCCGGGTTTGGTGTTCTATAGAAATACAGATTCGTTTCCTTCACGTGGTCAGATTGTATCACTCCCGTTCCCATTTTTCGACGATGACCTCCAGTATGCTTCCACTTCCCTGATCTTAAATTTCTACATGGTGTGTATTAGTTTTCTTAGGGATCCAAGAGCCTGGAGACATTTCCTGAGGACGTGCTATTATGACTGTGGTGACAATGACTGTGGTGGGCTCGGGGTCCTGGTGTGCATCAGTATAAGCACTGGCCCCTCTGCAGTGGTTCCTACAGTGATGAAATTACCAGAGATACAGTGGATGAGATGGGAGATTCTCTGCTCCAACATAAAGGTGAAGGGCATACGGATAGCACATGCCTCGCTCCCCCTTTGTTCCCTGCCCTGGAAGAATGCTCACCAGCTGCCTTGGCTGGAAACTATTAATCCAGGAAGTCTGACTGTCCCCAGAAATTCCCTGTGGACCCCTATGGCTTTTCTGTGGCTCTGTTTCTCCCTTTCCTTTTTAAAATTCTTCATTTCAATTATCCTCTATTTTTGCTCTTTATTTTCATTTGGATGATTTAGTGTATCTCAAGATCATATCTCATATGGTCCCTGTTTTCTCTCTAATATCCAATGACATTGGCTTTCAATACTTTGTCACTTTTTTGTCAGAAATGTTCTCTCATTTATGTTTGAACTTTTGAAATGAGCATTTTTAAATTTTCATTCATCTTGGTGTATTTTTCTCTAGCTGGCTTTTTGTATTTGTTGAAAAAAATCCCTTTTGTCTTATTGATTTTTTTCTCTTTTCTCGTTTATCCATTTAGCAGATATGTATTAATCACCTACAGTGTGTCAGATTATTTATCCCTATACATCTTATCAGGAATAAGAAGATATATTTTAGACATGTAGCACCAATCTGTCCCTCCCCCCCATATCTATTCCTGTTCAATAATGCCCACATTTTTATCTTATATAAATTTTAAGTTTTATCTTAAAGACTTAGGAGTCAGTATTTCTTACCTTGTATTGTAATCCTAAATTCACTTTATTTTTCCATGCTCTGTCCATTAATCTATGGAGATCTGAGTTCATAAGCATCTGTATTGTTTTTGGTCCCCTTCTAAATTCATTATTTCTTATGTGTATTACTGGGTACGTTTTTGTTTTGTTTTGTTTTGTTTTCGCTTAAATCCAAGTCAGTTAACATACAGTGTAGTATTGGTTTCAGGAGTAGAATTTAGTGATTCATCTCTTACATACAACACCCAGTGCTCATCCCAAGTGCCCTCCTTAATGCCCATCACCCGTTTAGCCCACCCCCATCAACCCTCAGTTTGTTCTCTGTATTTAAGAGTCTCTTATGGTTTGCCTCCCACTGGATACTTTTAAATATTTCTTAGATGTTCTTCCTGACCTCTTCGGGTGGTCGTGTTGATTCTCAGTGCAGTCTGGAGTGGACAGTGGTCGCTGCGAGCTGCTGTTTCGTGGGTATTTGCTTCAGGAAAGTAGCACGCTTCAGCAATGGTCCTTTAGTCCACAACACCATCAGTCACCCTCCATATACCTATTCTTCTCAGATAAATCACATTTTCCAGAATTTAGGAGTGGTTCCTCCTTATTAACCTGGCGTTTACTCATGCAACATACGGGACTTCAGTGTGTAGATTCCGTAGGAGAGAGCCCTTCTCTTAAATATCAGATTTATTTCTTAGAGATGTGCTCTGTAGTGCCTCTTCAGTGGGGCCGCTTCCTTATTCTCTCTGCCTCTTGTCTGCACACTTAGAGAGGGGCTACAGGAAAACGGGCTTTTTATTTCTCTTTGTATTTTATACTGTGTCCTTTTACTCGGTGATCTTTGTAATAATGGGTCTGCATCTTCACTCTGTAATCAGAATCATGGTTTCCTGATTTCCTTTCTGAATTATTATTACCTCCATTCTACTTAGGAACTCCTCCTTTCTGATAAACCAGAATGTCAGGAGGCCTGTCTATTCAAGCAATGTGGTTACCTAGCTGGTACTTGCCACAGAAGGAAGACAAATGTAACACATTCCCTTAAACTCTTTGGAAATAGGCCCCTCGGTTTCTATATTTTTTTTCTTGGTTAGTGTTGAATCTCAAATGGAATTAGCAAGCTTTGTAACGCCCCTTGATAACTCTCCCTTAGATGACCCTCTAAGTGAACAATTCTCACCTATTTGGTTCAGGCTTTGATCTTCTGGAGTTATAAGAGTTTGCTTTATATATAAGCCACTCCCTTCTCCCACTATCTTGAACTGTTTTCCTCCACAAGGCAATGCACAGTTGGTTGGCAACTGCCAGCAAATGACACCAATTGCCACCAAATTTCTAGCTCCTCAGAGCAGCTACCAGATTGCAAGAAAATTGTTCACATTTTCCAACCGTGTAGCTTCTGCTGCAAGCACGATCTTCACTGGTTCATGACCAGGCTCACTACTTTAAAATGGCAGCCTGTGGGGCACCTGGGTGGCTCAGTCAGTTAAGCGTCCCACTTCAGCTCAGGTCGTGATCTCATGGTTCGTGTGTTCAAGCCCCGGGTCGGGCTCTGTGCTGACAGCTCAGAGCCTGGAGCCTGCTTCAGATTGTGTGTCTCCCTCGCTTTCTGCCCCTCCCCCGCTGGTGCTCTGTCACCCCTCTCTCTCAAATATAAATAAAAAATTAAAAATAAAAAAAAATAAAATGGCAGCCTGTAGAATGAAGGGAGTTGATCCTAGGCTCTGGATGATTTGAGATCAGGTGATGTCAGCAGTGGAGGTAGATCTCCATCTAGGGTTTCAGGAAAATAAGGAAAATGGCTGACACCTGACTAGTTCATCATCAACCTTTTAAAGTTTTATCTGGGGAATGTATTTTCTTTTTTTTAAATAAAACATTGCCTTATGTTTAATTTTTTTTTTTTTATGATTTTCTGTATTTTTGAGACAGAGAGAGACAGAGCATGAGCAGGGGAGGGGCAGAGAGAGACACACAAAATCCCAAGCAGGCTCCAGGCTCTGAGCTGTCAGCACAGAGCCCGACACAGGGCTCGAACTGTGAGATCATAACCTGAGCCGAAGTCGGACGCTTAACCGACTGAGCCACCCAGGCGCCCCAAAACATTGCCTTATGTTTAAATGGACATATGACTTGTTTTATAGAAACATTTTGCATTTAGTAAGAACCAAATAACAACTTGTTGAAGGTTTGTTTAGATGAACACTCAACATGCAATATTTTTGAGGGATTTTGTCAAAATATAGTAAATTTAAACACAGTTTTAGAAATTCAAGTGCAGTAGAATCATCAAGAGACACTGCTAACTAATGTACATAGGTGTCTTTGTCCACTCAGTGATTATTATTGACAATACCTGAAATAATAAGATTTTAATTATGGTGCTAATTATACTTTCTGGCTTACTGTTTTATTAGCATCAATCTGGATGTCAATATTAAAGACGTGTTTCATTTAAGTTCATAATGTCAGATTATTATGGGTTGTCTCAAAGTTAAAAACATTTCACCTATGATAGTATTTCCTTAGTAATTATTTTAAGAAGATATTTGTTTTTACTTTTGGGGAGTGAGAGAGCAGTTATTCATGTATACCGATCCTGTTGGGTAGTTTGTGGAAAAGAGTTATGTGGACAAGTAAGTTTGGGGGTGTATGCATCTTTATTTTGGAAATACATGTGGTTTAATTTAGCATATCAGTCACAGAACTAAGTCTTAAAACATGTATCAGGTAGTTTCCCTGAATTATTCTCCCCAGTTTTTAAGATATTTATCCTCCCCTGTCCTCCAGGAACTCCATGTTTTAGGTATATTTTAAGGATAGAATCCAATCTCGTTCATCTTTTTCTTTTAATTAGTACCTGGTAGAAGGACCTAGTAAAAATTCCTGTGCATAAATCCTGTTTTGTAAATTAATATCTATTTAGCATCTTTATGAAAACATCTCTTCTTTGTTACAATCTAATTTGCTCTCAGGTATACATTTAATCCAATGAATACTGAATCATTTAGATGTTAGTTCACTAGAAATGATTTGAAATATCTAGTGGTAAAATTAAGAACTAATATAATTAGAGAGGGTGGAAAATGCCGGATCAGGAATCAGGATCTGGGTCCCAGCTCCCTGGGTTACTCACTTGGGGTAAGTGGCTTAACTTTCCAAAACAGCAATTTCTTCATTCTGCCTCTAAGAATATATGCATCGGGTTTGAATTTTAATATACAATATGGGTGTAAGGAATGTCACATTCTTTTGTTTCACTAAATAAAATTTAATTTGTTCCAAGAGCCCTTCCCACAAGACAAGCAGGGAATTAAACCACCACCATTACAGGGGGATCCCCACCTCCCAGTCCTCCAAGTTGTACAAAAGGCTGGAGTTCTTATGCAATCCATAAGATTAGCAGGGAGAAGCCTCCATCTGTGCCCACTGTGGTCAGTGATGAAATGGTCATTGTCCAAGCTGGCTAATCCTTTGAAGGCTTGTTTGTGGTAGGAGTAGAGCATAGGAGTTTTTGCCCTGGCTGGACACCCTCCTACTTCAGGTCTGGCTTCCCTCAAGGCACAGCACCGCCTTGTCCCCTGAGAATGTGCCATATCCGGGAGCTTGGCAATCAGAGAGTTGAAGGGATACAATTGCCCTGAGCTGTTCGTGTCACACAGACCACAGTGGGCTATACTGATGGAGGCTAGGCGTGGATGTCGGGAAGGATGTAGATGGTTCCCCGCTCCCTGCTTTCCGCGCCCCACACAACCAGAGGGAGGGAGAGGAGATGTAAGCATTATTGGTTGGGCGCTGGGTAGCTTCCATGTGCCTCCCGATGCCCTTTTCCATTCCCTGGTGGCCTGGAGCATAAGGTCAGGGAGCAAAGTAGATTTTAAGGGAGGCTCGGTCTCTGTTGGCATTCTCTGCCTTCAATGTGACATTTACTTGTTTTGCTGTACTTGAAAGTAGCCCTGACTGTCAGACTCAGGCCAAGTAAAACCGCAGGCAAACACACTCCCACCTGGTATTTGTAAAAGGGACTAGAGTCTTTTGAAGAGAAAGTTGGGCATGTGTTGAATATTCAGTATTGACACGTCAAGGTCCTGCAGCGTCCTGAGAAGTACTCGTGGTCTCTTCGTTCCTCTGACATGCCTTCAGGAAGTTCCCCGGGGACACACAGCCTTAGGTTTGGGACGGCCCTCGCCTCTCCTCGCAGAAGCCGGGGGAGGAGCCCTCCAATGGTTTACTGGACATTTGCTCTTGGGCTTTTAGGTCTGAAAGTTAGGCTTGTTATATTCACCACTTCGTTAAAAATGATTGTAATTTCCTGTCAGTTTGCATTTACTTATTCTTCACCTAGTGTCAAATTATCTTCCATGTCTTTAATGTTATTCATTTAAATACCCTTTAGAAGGCATGGTTGAGTGACAGGGACATATGATTTAATTTCATATCCCACTGTTAAAAAAAAAAATCAACGATGTTACCATATACACACGTTTTATTCAAATGTCACCTTTTTACTGTGATAGTTTATGATATGAGACACTTTCCTTGAATGTGAAGGACCATCGTGGTAAGAATTTATATAATTGTGTATAGGGGTATATATCTTGCATACATGCTCATATTTCATACTTTCACAGTTCTTTCCTTAAAAATAAAAAAATATATATTTATAATTATATGAATATAAGTTATATTATATGAATGTAAATTAAATTAAATTTTATTTTAGGGGTACCTGGGTGGGTCAGTCAAGCACCTGACTCTTGATTTAGACTCAGGTCATGTTCTCATGGTTCATGAGTTTGAGCCCTGGGTTGGCGTTGCCCTCTGCTCTGAGAGCACAGAGCCTGCTTGGGATTCTCTCTCTCTCCTCTCTGTCCCACCCCTGCTCACTCTCTCTCCCTCTCCCTCTCTCTCTCTCTCTCAAAATAAATAAACTTCAAATATACGTATGTATATTAAAGTTATATTTCATAATTTTACAGTTCTTAAAAATGTATTTCCGATTATGTAAATATAAGTTATGTAAACTTTTTCATCTGTAGAAAGAACTGTGTAGTCTGACAGCTCCCAGCATGATCCCCGCCTCTTGGTATTCATGGTCTAGAGTGATCCCCTCCAAATGAGTGTGGACTGGACCTACTGACTTGCCCCTGAATGAAAAGAATAAGGCAAAAGTGAGATGTTCCTTCTATACTTCAGTCATAAAAGACAGTGGCTTCTATTTTGCTGGTAGATTCTCTTCCTTGCTAGCTTGGATGAAGCAAGCTGGCACGTTCAAGAGGCCCATCTAAGGGCAACCTCCATCCAACAGCCTACAAGGAACTGGATCCTGTCGACGACCGATAGAAGAGCTTGCAAGCAGGTCCTTTCTCTGTTGACCCCTGAGTCGACTGTGAACTTACACCAAACACTTGACCGCAGCCTTGTGAAAGCTGCTGAGCTGGAGAACGAGTCCAGACTCCTAGAAACTGTGAGATACTAAGGCTGTGCTGTTTTATGCTGCTAAACTTTAGCATGATTTGTTACACACCGGTTGATAACTGATACAGACTATATCTTCACCATCTGCTTACTCAGTTATCGTTTGCTTTGGACTTCCTGGAAGTGGTGGGACTAAGAGATACAATCCTCCCAAACCCGGAGTCTTAACCCACAGACAGGGGCGTATGTCACGTGGGGGTATACTCGTACCGTCTTCACACTGATGTTCATAATGATAACACTGAATTATAGAAGTAAATACCGAAATCAGTGATGAGTGTAATTGAGAAGTAAGATCCATTTGAACTGCTTGAAATTCTGCTTAAAGGAGCAACATCTTATTTTTTTAATTTTAATTATTGTTTATGTAGATGCCAACAGAAAAATACTGTATTAATGAAATTCAAAAATTATCTTTGTCTTAAACTTTCTTAAATACATCTTTGTCTTTACTATCACCCTTATTAGAGTTTTTTGTTTGTTTTTAAGTTGTTAGTTAAATTCCAGCACAGTTAACACAACAGTGTCATATTATATTCTGGTGTATAGTATAGTGATTCAGCACTTCCATACGTCACCTGGTGCTCATCTCGACAAGAACACTTCTTAATCCCCATCACCTGTTTCCCCCATCTCCCGCCCCCCCACCTCCCCTCTGGTGACCATCGGTGTGTTCTCTATAGTTAAGAATGTGTTTCTTAGTTTGCCTCTCTCTCTCCCCCCCCCGCCCCCACTTCCCCTCTCCCCCAACCCTTCTGCTCATTTGTTTTATTTCACAAATTCTACCTATGAGTGAAATCACATGGATTTGTCTGTCTTTGACGGACTCATTTCCCTTAGCATAATACGCTCTAGCCCCATCCACAGTTCTGTTTTGCAAATGGCGAGATTTCATTCTTTTTCGTGGCTGAGTAATATTCCATTGTATATATCCACCGCATCTTCTTTATCCATTCATCAGTCGGTGGACACTTGGGCTGCTTCCATACACTGGCTATTGTATGCAATGCTGCGGTAAACATCAGGGTACGTGTATACCTTCAGATCAGTAGTTTTCAATCCTTTGGGTAAATGCCTAGTAGTGTGATTACTGGATCATAGGGTAGTTATATTTTTAACTTTTTGAGGAACCTCCGTACTGTTTTCCAGAGTGGCTGCACCAGTTGGCAAAAGGGGGAGCATTTTAGTCAATTATATATTCACATAAGTGGAATATTTTCCACTTATATATTTTTTTAATTTTATAATTAAATATAATTAAATATATTATAATAATATATATATATTTCCAATTATATATTTCACATAAGTGGAATATTTTATATCCTGCCAGGTCTCGCTGATATATTTTGTTTTTCATAATTAGTCCTTAAATGAGAAATTCCTGAGAATATTCTTGCCAGTAGCAATATCGTGAGACGATACCAGAGGCGGTGAGAATGACATTCTTTTGTGACATGTCTAGTTATTTCTGGAAATCATTCAGTATTTGTGGCCTCATAAACCTTAAATTATGATACTTGGCAACTCCAGTGTGATCTTAACCTATTAGCCCATGATATTTGGTTAAACTGAATTAAATAACTGCCAGGTATGGAGAATGTCTGACAAAACTGAACATGAATACGTAGGCACAAGAATATATAGGTCCGAAGAAAGAGTTACTTGCAGTGTCTCTTTACCTTTTAGAACAGATGTAAAGTTAACCTTGCATTTGGTGAAAAAAAAATGCAGTAAGAGTAAAGTGTTACAGAGAAGGCAAGGTTATTTACAAGAGACGAAAACTAATTAGCAAGGAATAAAAATACATTAGGGTCATGGGGGATCAATTCAGAAGCAAATCTACCATTTGTGTGAATGTCTCTTTGGTGGCCAGCATTCCATAAATGCCGCACATAAACACATTCATTTTTAATGTTAAACAGTTCCAGAGTTATTTTAAAAAGATACTTTCTCAACACATGAAGAAGTTTCAAGTTACAGCGCTATGAAAATATCCCTTGGTAGATTCATGTGTTTATCATTTACTTTAAGGATGTTTGTGCCTACAGTTCTGTCTTTGTGAGCAGTATTTAGGTGGTCCAGACTGAGCATTCCATATCTATGGGAAATTCTCATGTGCTGAGGAAAATTCTCAAAAACGTTGACGTTAACCCAATCTTGGCATTTCTCCTTTCCGTGTAATTGAGCTGTTTTAGGGAATGAGTAGTCAGAATATCTTCTAAGAATATCTTCTACTATAATAAATGACATATCGTACGATTATAGCTGTAAATGGCAAGTAACATTAATAAAACTGCCTTCTTTTTCTCTGAAAAGATTTGAGTTTATAGCAGTTCAGATTTTCTGTTTTCACACCACCCTCCTTTTCCTATTCTCTTACCATGTATGTTAGAAGTAACTTCTGTAATTTTTTGTTTAATTTGAATAATTTCAATTTACCCGAAAGTTCTAAGAATTTTAAAAAAATTAAAATTTTTTTTAACGTTTGCTTTTCGAGAGAGAAAGAGAGACAGAGACAGCTCATGAGTGGGGGAGGGGCAGAGAGAGAGAGAGAGAGAGACACACAGAATCCGAAGCAGGCTCCAGGCTGCAAGCTGTCAGCACAGAGCCGGGTGGCGGGCTCAATCCCACGAACTGTGAGATCATGACCTGAGCTGAAGTTGGACGCTTAACTGACTGAGCCACCTAAGCACCCCCGAAGAATTGAAAAAGTTCTTTTAATTGAAGTACAATGAACATACAGTGTTAAATTAGTTTCTGTGGATGGTATAGTAATTCACAATTCTGTACATTTCTCAGAGCTCATCAAGTTACAAGAATTTTGAGAGCAAATTGTAGCTATGATACCAAATCACATCTGAAAACTTCAGTGTTTTCGCTGAATCATTTCACTAAATCAACGACACTCTTCAACATAGCACAGCGTCACTATCCAAATCGAGATCAATGCTGATCCAGTATCATTGTCTAATCCACAGACCTCATTCAAATTTTTCCAACTATACCAACGATCTCTCCTTTCTGTTTTGCTGTATAATCTAGTTCAGGGACTCGCTGTGCATTTAATTGTCATATCGCTTTAGTACCCTTCAGTCTGGAACGATTTCTCTCTTTCCCTGTTTTTCATGACCTGGCAGTTTTAAAGAGTGCAGGCCTTTCATTCTGGAGGAGCGTCTTCAGAGTGGCCCAGCCAGTGTTTCTTTCATACCGGACTTGAGCTGTCCTGTTTTGGCAGTAAAACAGCATTAGTTACTTCTGCTCGTTAGTGGCTTGTATCAGGGGGCACACACTGGTAACCCTTCACTCCACTAGTCGTCATTAACCTTGATTCACTGGTCAAGTTGGTGTTAGCCATGTTTCCCCACCCAAGGTCATCATTCAGTTCCTTTGTAACTAGTAAGTATTTTGTAAGGATATGCTCTGAAATGATAATAATATCCATTGTCACCAATGTGCTGCATCAAAATCTGCCCACCAGCCTTGGCATCCATGGATGAGACCTGCCTGAATTAGCCACAATTTTATAGGTTCCAAATGGGCACCTTTCTATTTCTACTGTTCCTTCCACGTTAATTACTTGGCATTCTACTCTAAGGAAGAACTTTCTTTTCTTTCCCACTTTTTTTTTTTTCCTCATTTGCTTATATTTGATGCTCAGATAATCTCAGATCTCTTTAGTGGAAATCTCTGCAAGCTGATTCTTGGGTTCTCTTGACCTATTCCCATCCTTCTTTGAGCATTAAAAAAAAAAAATCTGGGTGAAGATATCCCAGGATCATCCTTTACGTTCCCTACTCCAGCTTTGGGATCAGCCATTTCTCCAAGGTGTTTAGAAATAAAGGTCTGGGGGAAAAAATGTGCTCACTGCTACTGAGATATTCTTGCTTTTAATATTCTCAGTGGAGAGAGTGAAGGTATGAATGTGTACACACACACAAACACACACACTCATATTTCTACTATGTCATAGATATTGGAAAAAAACACAAGCTCACATGGATACCTTCAGTTGCATTTGAGAACCTTGGGGTTCTTTCTAGTCTTATCCTCTTCCATATTTATGAACCCTGTGTCCAACAGTAAGAAAGGTGATTGCCCCACATAGCTGTTTATGTGCTCACTTGCTTTCACAGTAACCAGTCTCCCTAATCTGCCAGTCACTGCTTCCTAGTCTGTCATCCCTGGGCTCTCGTGGTTTGTCCTCGATGACATCACCATGTCTGCGGCCACCACAGCTCTATAGCTTTCTAACTGATATGATTTAATGTGTATTATTTAAAAATAGAGTGTTGGGGCACCTGGGTGGCTCAGTTAAGAGTCCAACTCTTGATTTTGACTCAAGTCATGATCTCACAGTTTGTGGGTTCAAGACCCTCATCGGGTTCCATGCTGTCAGTGCAGATTTTCTCTCTCCCTCTCTGTGTCTCTGCACCTCCCGTGCTCTCTCGCATGTACTCTCTCAAAATAAATAAATACACTTTAAAAAAAAAAAGAGAGTATTGGAAAATCACTGTAGATTTCCAAAGAATGATAAAACTGTCTTGGTTGGATGCCTGGCTAAATACCAAAAAAGCATTTGATGATAGTGTATTCAACATCAACTTTCATAATCTCCCTAACAGATTTACTCTTATGAGCCAGAAAATATTCTACCTCGCTAATCAGATATTCTGTCATTCCCCCCCCCCCATTTTTCTGTTTTGGGCTCTCAGGAGATAGATAGATAGGTAGATAGATAGATAGATAGATAGAGATAGAGATAGAGATATAAATGTGCTTAGAGTACTTCTATCAGTCCTTCGAAGTTCTTAAGGCTCCAAGACACCTTTGACTTCCATTCTTTATGTCAAATGAATCCTAATTTCTACCATGTTTCCTCATGGGAGGTATTTATACCATTCATGTTGTTTGAAGGACTGTAAAACCCAAAAGAAAACCTAGAAATCAATTGGTCCAAACTATTAATGTATATAATACATAAATGATATATATAAACTACCAACTCCAGACACTTCATAGTTACTGGAAATATAGTGATGAGGAAAAGATAAAATCATTCTGAAGCCTGAATGTTTGGCCCCATGTTTCATAACAGGGTATGTCCAGTGGCCCTGGATTTTCCAGTTCACTCAGTTCTCCCTCTGTCCACTGTACCATCTGCTTTTATGCTTTTCTTGGATTCTCTCTGGTTTCTTAACCAGAGGTCATAAGCGAGTAGCCTGTGGCCATGTCAGGGCAGTAGACTTGTTTTGTTTGGTCTACACGTGCTCAGAATTGTGCTTTGAATCATTTGCCAAAATCCGTAGATTTTACATGAAACTCAGAATGCGAGCTCCCCAAAATCAGATCAAGCAACGCTGGTCCTCCATCGGTGCATGACCACACCCAGCTGGAATCAGTAACTGCTCACCACCTTCAGGTAGGTGGTAAAGTCTGCGTTTAATTGCAGGCCCCACCACCACCTACAGCTTTATAGCCTCTGCTTTACTAACCTGGTGCCCCCTGCCCAGCCTTCTCTGGGGGGCATCCGTTTGCAACCTCTGCTTTATACTCTTAAATCATCGTGTTCCACACATTAGCTGCCAAACGGACTGCCAATACTTATGCGCTGTACAGCTTATGAGAAATCTGTGAACTAATGTGTAACAACTTTTTACATGTTAATCTTCCATAATAATCTGTATAGTGATGGCAAAAATTGGATGGCAGTACTTGTAATAGTAAATTAAGTTATTAGTAGCAAGGCAGGTGTGATTCGTAATTAGCTTTGGTCCCTGGGAATTCCGTGTTTTGACAATGCATGCTTTTCTCCCGTGTTTTCATGGGATTTGATTTTGCCACTCAAACTGTGTAATATTTGTGCATTTTGATTCCATCCGTGTTCTCAGTCACGTTTTCTGCTGGCCATTGGACTTCCTTTTGTATTAACATTTTGCACAGCGTGTGAGATTCTCTGCTCAAACAAACCTAGTCAGAGTGCTTCAGTACGCTCCAAAGTGGTCTTTGTCTTTAAGGAGCTTTGAGTCCACTAGTTAACATTCAGTCCATCATTGCATTTTTTTTTTTTTTTTTTTTTTTTTTTTTTTTTTTTGGATAAGGGTCTCAAGGCTTCCTCTTGAAAGTAGGTTGTTTTCCAGACATCACAGGTAAATAGGTTTTAAGAGGGGCTCTCAGGTGATCTCTAGGATAACCTTAAATTAATGGTGCATAGCCCAGATATTTTGTTACCTGCATTTATGTATGAATGAGCATGATACTCTGGAAGTTCACTTAAAATGAATCATGATATGAGCTGTTATTGAAGATTCTATCTGGAAGAACTGAGTATATAGCTCTCATCTACATTATCCATTTTCTCCTAAGCACAAGGGATTTTGGTAGATAAACCTCCACTGGACGGAATTTATTTGCGTGTCTGCAGACAAGAATTAATTTTGTATTGCATCCAGTTTGCTACAATATGTAGAGTTGTAAAATAGCTCCCATGGATAATGCATAGCTTTCCAGGGAATCACAAAATTTTCATTACCGTACTTACATTAACAAAGTACTATCTGCATTTTTCCCAGTCTGTCCCTTTGCTTTCTTTCTAGGGATATTCAGAAAGTAACATTAACTTAATCAGTATCCTTTCCAAACTTTTACTAAAAATGTGACTTTTCGAATGATAAGAACACATGTGGAGATAGAGACATTTCAGTTTTGAAATGTGGTGTTTCACTTGGTTTTACTTCATGAGGTTTTATCTAAACTCAAAACAAGATTTTTTTAAAAAGTGTTTATGAGTGATTTCTTATTATTTGGGTACGGATAATGCCAATGAAGGAAAAAAGAGCAAGATACATTTGCTTATTAGAGATCTAATTAAAAAAGAATTAACCACCTCTTACAAAGTTGAAACAATATGGAAATCCCCTTCTGCCAAAATATACTTGGCTCTTGCTAGTGGGGAATGCCTAAATATTTGAGTTTAAATATTTAAATTCCCTTTGGGCTTTGTCTTATGATAAAATCATATTGTCTGTTCATTGTGTTTCTCTATCTGTTGGTTTCTTCTCCTTCCAAACCCAAAGGGCATGTCTGTAAGGGTCTTGCCTCGTCCCTGAATGAATAACACATTTGTAATAAAAGGTTCTTTGTTAGAGGGTGGAGTCATTTCACAATGAAGGCATTGACATTAAGTTGGTAAAATTTGTGAGCTTTTACATGAATAGAGACTTGCAGTGATTTTTAAAATCTCTGTAAAAATCTCTATAAAGTCCATGTAAATGCATTAGGGAATTTGACCAGGACAGTCTTATTGAAATGGTGATACCCGCTGAAATTACCTGGGAAACTTTCTAGTTTTGAGGCTTTCCTCCCTTAAAGCATTCGTTTTATTTACAGCCTCGTCCAAGGGCCAACTGTATTTGAGCTCTGTTACTAGAATTTCATACTCCAGGGCCTGTTTTGTTGGGGTGCGAGCCCTCCGCTTTCCGTTATCTCCAAGCGCGTACCCTCTCCTTCATTATTCCACCCCATTACACACAGTAATTTGTCGCGTCTACGTTTTACCTCTTCAGAGTCAGATTCTTCCACTCTGGACCTTCAGTGGCATCGACTAGGTAAATCTTCCTTGCTTTTGTTTCTGCTAAGATCAGTAATTGTATTCTCTAGCTTAAATAGGCTGTTTGTTTTGTGGCATTCTGTCTGTGCTGCTTATATTTCTGTCCTGCCTTATTTTGCAAATCCCTAAAAATAAGAGAAACTAACTGGTAACCACATCATGTTAATATACTAAGACTAGAGGATTGCTTTTCTTTCATAAGTGGATAAAATATATATATTATAGAAATAAATATACATGTATCTTAAAGTCTGTATATCCATCCATCCATCTAGTACATACATGTGAGTGTGTGTATACAAGTATTCATACATATAGTCATTTTACATGCCCTTTTGGAGGTCACATCTTTGGCTATTTCCTTTTTCTAAAAATTGCTTTTTCTTACTATTACAATTCTGGAATCGACATTCTTGCAGGTATACATTTACTAACATCATTAAACTAGTTCTTTGTTACAAGATTATCTCATGGGCTCTGATTAAAGTCAATAATTTTATAGCTGCTGTGAATGATTAAAAATGATGCTGCTTTGTAGTTGTAATTTGTAAGCATCAATGACAGTCGTATTCCGTAGCTCCTTTCCCAGAAAGAATTGATGAAGCACCTCTTTTGTCCTTTGCATCATGCTAGCATTGAGGTTTTCAGAGCGCTCTTTAAATTGTGATCTAAATAATCCATAGGCTCTGAAAAGACTTTTGTTGGCTTTCACCACTGCCCTGAGCCTTAGATGGCCCCCATGACCACTGTATAACTCAGCGATGAATCGTGAGAAAAGACAAGAAATCACAAAGTGTGATTTTAAGAGGAATCACCTTAAATTTCAACCTTAAACCTGAGCAGCCAGTGGATGGTGTTGGCTGCTTTCTTGTTCCTCAAATGTGCGTGGAACACTTGTGCCTCAGGGCCTTTGCACTTTCTTCTCTTTCTCATATCTCATTTCCTCATGTTGTTCAGTCTTCAGCAAAATGTCAGAGTTTCCGTAGAGCCTTTCCTTGAACAATGGGTTTAAAATTACGTTCGCTCCTAATCACCTCTTATCGCCATCCAACATGTACTTTTTTTATTGGTTGGTCCTGTTTGTTTTCTGGCTCCCCTACTTGACTATATGCTTCACAAGGCCAAGGACTGTTTGTATTTGGTTCATTTCTGGTTCTTCAGAGTCCAGAACAGAGCGTGGCATATAGTAAGCACTCAATAAATACTTGTTAAGTAAATGAATCCTTCTTGAACTTTGTAGCTGTCAATCTGCACCAAAAATCACACCCAACTAAAAAGGACTAGACCAATTCTTATGCCCATTTGGGGAATCTTTCTTCCTTCCATAAGAGAAACAAACCCCAGTTCAACCTCAGGTTCTCAGTGGTGATCAAGAGAGTGAACTCTTCCCGGTGTTTCAAAAACCTGGTAGGAAATAGTTTGTAAACCATTGCAAAGATTAAATCTTCCCTCTTGCCCTACAGATCAGTATGAGTTTGAGGGGGAAGGTGTGGAATGGGATGTTGCAGGAAAGGTTTGTCAGACATAAATAGCTTTGGTTAATTAAAAATGGGAAAACAAATTGTATAACAGATGCCATTTATTTGACTTGAAATCACGTCTTTCAAACATTTGTCTGTGGCAAACACATTAAAAGCGTTTTTAGTGGTAAATATCTGAGAACTCTCATTTTATCTGTTCAATTCAAAATTTACATAGCAAGTATCTAACATGCCCCTCATGCAGTCTTAAAGTGCCATGGATCAATGATTCATTGATTGGTTCTAGATTTCAAGTGGTTTACGATCTATTTAGAACAATAGAAGATATATAATGATAACATATGATAAATACAAATACTACATCATAATTTCTTAAGTTTATTTATTTATCGTGAGAGAGAGTGAGTGGGGGAGGGACAGGGGGAGAGGGAGAGAGAATCCCAAGCAAGCTCTGTACTGTCAGCACAAAGCCTGACATGGGGCTCGATCTCACAAACCAGGAGATCATGACCTGAGCCGAGGTCAAGAGTCAGACGCTTAACTGATTGAACTACCCAGGTGCCCCACTACCTCATAAATTTTACTTATTTTTTTATGTTGCATAAATATACATGTATTTCATGTTGAGGTCATATATAAATATGTTAATTGTATATGTAATAAAATGCATCTCTGAACTATGATAGTAAATAAAACCATGCACAGCAAATAGGGATGGATGAACAAGCATTTGGTTAATTTAAGTTTCTACCAGAGCATTCATCAACCAAACCAGTTTTCAAAGACTTTGCATATAATTTATTCTCTCTTTTGATCGTTCGGAATAGCCTCAGAACATTTTGACGCGCAGATTTGTATTTGTGAAGCTAAACATCTAGTACGGTGAGCAAAGACCATTCTAGCGATTCTCACCTTGTGGTGACTTCAGTTCTGATAAGTAGAAGAGCACTGTAGAAACGCACTGCTAATCCTTCAGGTGAACCCCCTTTCTCCAAGTCAGCCAGGAATGTGTATCATCATGAGCAGATCTCTCAAAATCAGGCTCCCTGCCAAATTCCTACTCAGATAATTACATTTTATCTGTCTAAATCCCCTATGTTACTGCATTGGGATAAAGGCTTAATTTCCCATCCATTAATTTTCTTTGATTTTGTCTAAGAGGTGTTTGCATTTTTGTCATTCAGAAAACAATTCCAAGGAGTCCTTCTGAACTTCCGGTGTGATCTTACAGACGGAAGCTTATGCAGATGGACATCTGTTCCCCTCAGGCCTTCCAGCATCCATAGCCCCCTTTCCTGGTGATGGCCCGAGAGCCCTAGAGAAACCTGCCATCCCCTCTCTCAGCCTGTGCTCTCAGGGGAGCCCGACCTGGGTGGTCATATGCACTGCTCGGCATTTTCCATCCCCCTGGCCTCAGTGATCGGCTCGGGGAACACAAGTGGCCTGATTCGGCTGGGTCTGACCTCAGCCATTCATTCAATCCACCTTGAGCAATGGTGTGACAGTCACACAGGCTCTGGGGATGCAGTGGTGAACACAGAGTTGTCGCCCTCGTGGATCTCACAGCCTAGTGGGAAACGTTTTCTTTGGTGCAAAAGGTATTTCTCTGGGGTGAGAGGCGTTCTTTCCTTCTGCCTGACTTGGGGTGTGGGAAGCCAAGTCTGGAGTGGCTGGGACCAAACAGAGGGCAGCACAAGGCAGAGGGGACAGAGAGACTTGAGTTCTGGACGCGTCACGTCCCCACGTCTGTTGTCATCTTTTGGGCCCTTGGAAGCCACAAGCCAGCTAACGCCTGGATTTTCAGTGAGAGGATCTACTCAGTCCTCCTTTTTTTTTTTTTTTTTTTTAAATTTTTTTCAACATTTATTTATTTGTGGGACAGAGAGAGACAGAGCATGAACGGGGGAGGGGCAGAGAGAGAGGGAGACACAGAATCGGAAACAGGCTCCAGGCTCTGAGCCATCAGCCCAGAGCCCGACATGGGGCTCGAACTCACGCGAGATACGCGAGATCACGCGAGATCGTGACCTGGCTGAAGTCGGACGCTTAACCGACTGCGCCACCCAGGCGCCCCAGTCCTCCTTTGAGGTTAACTAGGTTGTGACAGAATTTCTGCCCCTTGTAGCTGAAAACGTGCTCCTTGGCCACCTTCCAGTAATGTGATCAGGTACCCAGTTGTGGCAAGTGCGGCTCCCTGGGTCTCCGTGTGACAACAGTGAGGCAGACGCGAAAAGTCCATTCGTGGTTCCCAAACGGACTCTTGATGAGCGTGCCTGGCCTGAAAAAGAAAAGTTCCAGAGGACTTGTTTTAGGGTTGGCACCAGTTAATTTTGCTAGAATGAGTCAGGGACGCTCTGGGGTAGGTTACAACCCTTTACGACAGTTTTTGTTTGCCTATTTTGTTTTAAATTTCAAGCTACTTTTATTTTGGAGTTTTTGTTATGAGGCAATAGATAATCAATACATATCTAGATAGGATTCATGTAAACTGCAATCTATATGTTCAACATTTTTTTTAACGTTTATTCAGTTTTGAGAGACAGAGAACTAGTGGGGGAGGGGCAGAGAGAGAGGGAGACACAGAAACGGAAGCAGGCTCCAGGCTCTGAGCCGTCAGCACAGAGCCCGACGCCGGGCTCGAACTCACGAACCGTGAGAGCATGACCTGAGCCGAAGTGGGACAGTCAACCGACTGAGCCACCGAGGCACCCCCCTCAACATTTTGAAACGGGTTGGCTCATGAAATCCAAATAAAACCTGAAGATACACTGCTACAGATGAAAAAGGCAAGTTGCAGTTGCAGAACAATTAAGTAGACAGAGGTGGGTTTCAGTATTTTTTAAATAATTCATGACCAGTTTGAGCGTCTGACCAAAGCTGCAGCTGTCTGGTATTTAAACACCAATGCTGTCACGTGTTTCTATAAATTTGTTTTTTTTTTTTTTTTAATTTTTTTTTCAACGTTTATTTATTTTTGGGACAGAGAGAGACAGAGCATGAACGGGGGAGGGGCAGAGAGAGGGAGACACAGAATCGGAAACAGGCTCCAGGCTCTGAGCCATCAGCCCAGAGCCTGACGCGGGGCTCGAACTCACAGACCGCGAGATCGTGACCTGGCTGAAGTCGGATGCTTAACCGACTGCGCCACCCAGGCGCCCCTCTATAAATTTGTAAGAATTTCAAAGTCTTCTCAAAGCGGTCCCGGCAGAGGGGGGAGAGAGACTGAGTTCTGGATGCCTCAGTAGCTGTAGGTGTTGTTCTGGTATCCTCTGTCTTTCCGTGTAGTTTTCTGTTCTGAACCGTGTCCACCATTCATTCAACGTCCAGATACTTTGAAGAGACGGCACAGCTTTCCTGTACCTGCCGCCGTCTCTCACATCTTCACTCTCACTGCCCTTCACATCTGTGCCGTCCTGCGCTTCCCGTCTCTTGCTCGCGTCCATACTGCTTCTGTCTCGTGTCAAACAGTAGCTAATAAGCGAGCTGTAGGACCATCTCCTTCCATCGTCCCAGCAGCCCTAACAGGCACGTGGTGCTGTTGCCCCCGTTTGACATCTAAGGAAACTGACCCTCAGGCGTCAGGTTACCCGTCAAAGCTCGGTTAATTAGGAAGCAGAAAAACGGAGTCTGGAATCCAGATCAGTCTGTCAGTGTACTTAACGTTTCTGCCCACTCCCGGGGTTTATCCTTACATGGTTTTTGGATTCCAGCTTGGGCACTTTTCCTCCATTCCGTCCGTGGGCTTCTCAGTTCCCCGCTGGTGTCTGCTTCCATCCCCACTCGGACTCTTGGCCGTCGTGTCACCCTGCTTTTGAGCGTGCCCCCTGTGTCGTCGGCCTCCCCGGGAGAGGCTGCACCGCACCACGGTCAGTTATGCGACTGATTGTTGACTTGTGCCGCTTGACCGTGGAAAACACTCCTGCCCACGGGAAGCTGCTGTGAAGGTCAGAGAGCACTGCCTTCCTGGGAGTGTCCAGGAGAAGAACATGCTGATGAGGAATGAAATCAGCTTTCCTGTCGTAAGGCTTTCTGTTCTCTAATGGGGCCACAAATACAGCAAAATGGGCAGATTTTAAAGAGTGGCAGGGAGTGCTACCACTTTTTGAAGCTCTTTTCCCCTGCTGACTGCGGCTCACACATAAGTGGTTGCACTGGTTATCAGCAGACTGGCCGCCACTTGAAAAGAATTACTGCAAGGTCATAGAATTTTGAAGTTCAAAAATATGTTACAGATCAGCGATTCACTACTCAATGAGCACTCTTAACGACCGTGACTGGCTCTTTTGCATTAAACAGCCCACCATTTGAGTATTCAGAATATTCTATTACCGTAAAGGAAAGAAGGACAACACTGTTACTAGGTCGTCAACTCTTCCTTCAATGCAGAACGATTCACAAAACTGCAGGATCTTAGGGGCAGTTTCTTCCCCGGGTCCCTGGGCTCGTAATCCATGTGCTCACACCATGGCCACGGTTAGGCCTAAAAGTAGGTATGAAGTGAGGTATCTCCTAAAGTCTTATGTCCTCTCAAACACCTCCCTCTCCAGTGGTTAGTTAGACCCGGTCTCCTTTCAGTCTCGCCCCAAATTAACTGCATTGTTCTTTTCTGTCCTAAATCCTGGCTTTAGTCCTTTCTCATTAATAAAGGATCAATACCTTCCTCAAATAAAAGTAGATAAGTTGTGGAGAGAGTGGGGAACATGATGAATGGGGTGTTAGGGATTATGGAACACCTGTGCATCAAAGAAAGGTACCAAGTACCCAAAAAAGAAGAAGTCAAACGCAAAATTCTCCTACCTTTCAGTATGGCTTACTGTCCAGTCCTGGGCTTTTACTACACAGAGGAGGTGGTGGCCCATGCTGTCTCATTTGGCAAACCCTAATTACTCTTTTTCTAGAGCTACGCTGTCCAATATGGTAGCCACTTGCCCTGTGCGGCTATTTATACGTAATCAATATAAAACATTAATTCCCTCTGTTGCACTAGCCATGTTCAAGTGCTCAGTAGCCACACATGATTAGTGGCTACCGTATTGGACAGCATGAGTCTGGGATATTACCAGCATCTCCGAAATTTCCATTCTACAATGCTGTTCCAGTGTTTCTTTAGACCAGTGCTTCCCAGCTTTTAACATGCATAAAAATCACTTGGGGATCTTGTGAAAAGGAAGATTCCAGTTCAGTGGGTGTGCAGCATGGTTTGAGATTTTTTATTTCTGACGAGGTCCCCATGTTATAATGCTTTCGGTTCAGAGATCATAATTTGAGGAGCAGCTTTTTACATTACACTGTAAGATCATCGTTCTTACACTCCTGCACGTTGAAATCACCAGAAGCTTTAAAATCCTAATGGTCAGGGGCTCCTGGGTGGCTCAGTCAGTTATGTGTCTGACTTTGGCTCAGGTCATGATCTCGTGGTTCACGAGTTCAAGCCCTACATCAGGCTGTGTGCTGACAGCTCGGAACCTGGAGCCTGGTTCAGATTCTGTGTCTGCCTCTCTCTCTGCCCCTCCCCCACGAGCACTGTGTCCCTCTCTCTCAAAAACAAATAAACATTTAAAAATTAAAAAAAAAATCATAATGATCAGGCAGCATCTGAGATGAGTTAAATCAATCCCTGTGGGTGGGAACCAGGCATCTGCACTTTTGATGAGAACTCCCCAGATGAATCTGATGTGCAGCCCAGATTGAGAAGCAGGGTACTCAGCCTGCATCAGAATTACTGGAAGGGCTTGTTGAAACAAAGTTCCTACTTCCTGTCCCAAGTCCCTTTCAGTAGGTCCAGGAGGGAGCCAGATAATTTGCATTTCTAATAAATGCCCAGGTGATACATGTGCCGCTGGTCTGGGGCCACTCTGGAGCCACAGCCTTGGTAACCGCAGCGTGGGCATTTCCTGGGAAGTCCTCAGAGGCACCAGATCTGGAGTCCCACCCCAGACCTATTCAAGTAGAATCTGCATTTCAGCCAAATTCTCCGGGTGATCTGAACGCACGTTACTATTTGGGAGGCGCCGCTGTGAGGCACTAGGGAATGTCTTTAATTGCTAACTCAACTGATCAAGGTGTTTTGTACTTGTGGTAGAAGTCCTCAGCGAAGAGGCTGGATATAACGTAGTTCACCTGGCACGAGGCTACCTTGTGTGGTAGTTCCTAAAGTGCGCAGCGTCGCATGCCCGAGGTGCTTGGGAGAAACGTAAATCCTCAGGCCTCGTCACAGACAGTCTGGATCGGATCCACTGGGGCTGTGTGTCTTCCGAGCCCTCCAGATGTTTCTTACGTATCCTCGAGGATAAGGACCCCTGGTGTAGCCACAGGGGTGGGCTTTGGAGCCAGATGGCCCTGGTTCAGATCCCAGAACCACTGCTGAAAAGTGGTGCCCTCGGATATGTTAATTATCTCCGGTTTCTCTTATGAATGAGGATGAGGATAATACGAGTACATCCCTTGCAAGGTTATTCTATGCATTAAATGAGAAAATACATGAAAAGCTCCCTCTAGTGACTAGAAAACGTTAGCAGTTGTGGTGGCACATGACTGGCAGTACGTATGTTTACGAGAGCCCCCAGACTGCCTTCAGAGGGAGGTGTTTGCGATTTTGATGCTGGCTCATGCCTGGAATGGTCATCAGCAACTACGACCTTAGCTCAGGAGAACGAAGCCAACCTGACGGCTGTTGACATTTTCTGGGCTCTACTGCAAGGATGTGACATGGCTGTGAAGACAAAATCTTGCAGGACCCGGGACCTGCACACTGCCCTTCTCCACCTGCAGGACCAGCCCCCCACCTCAGGCTGGCTTAGCTCTGCGTCATGGGCGGAGCTGTGTTGGGCTCCCAGGACATGCCTCTTAGGTGCAGGGGTTGGGTTGTCCTCGCCTAACCTGAAGAACCAATGCTCTCTTTCCTCTAAGCCCACCCACCCAGGCAGTCTTGAAGTCGTGTACCATGAGCCGGCATTGGAGGACTGGTGTGTGTGTGTGTGTGTGTGTGTGTGTGTGTGTGTGTGATTCCTCCTCTTCCCACAACCGCCTTCTGTAAGGACAGGAAATACATTTGAGCTGAAAGAACGTCTCCCTTCCTTTACCTGTCTTCCTCTTCCAGCTGTTCACTAAAGATGTTCAGTTTTTCCGGCTAGCTGCATAGCTGACTGAAAGCCTCCTGACAAAACTATTAAAATAATCCGCTCCTCTCTTTAGAGCATTTCTGTGGCCTGTTGCTCACTCCAGTTTTGGCTAAAAACCTTAAACTTGAGTGAACTAAGTACACTGTCTTCTATTGTTTCTAGCTACTCAGTTTGACAGAAATATGTCCTCCCCGCTGCCCCCCCCCCCCCAATAAAAGAACCATGGTAATATGCTTTTCTTTTCAGGCTATTAAGCAAGTAAATCAAATGACCTCTACTCTTCTGAGTCTTTGTCAGTTGCATAACCTTCCCCATCTTTGATGTTATGTTTCTTTCTGTAGGGGTTTGAGTGATATTGTCCATTCGAGCATTCGAGCAGTGTCTCAAGAGCTCAAGAATGCATCTCATAAACTAAGTTAAACACTCCCAAGAAAGACTCACCACCACATGATAGATTAGAATTATGGAATTAAAAAAAAAAAGAATTATGGAATTTAGTTGGAATGTCAGAGCTTGGGATCCCAGGAAACCTTGTAAAATTGTCCAGTTCGTTAGTTCTCAAACTTTGGTGTGAGTCACCTAGGAGGTTTGTAAAAACACATGTTGCTAGATCACACTTCGGAATTCTTGATTTGGTAGGTCTGAGCTGATGGTTGAGAATTTGCGTTTCTACCAGATTCCCAGGGCTGCTGCTGGTGGTTCTGGGACCCCGCTTCATGAACACTGACCTAGTTCAGTCTTCTTTCTTTAAGGAAAATACTTCTAGCCCCATTTTGCATATAAGACTGTGGAAGTAGAGAAAACGCTACATACGCAATTTAACCAGAATGTAAAAGAAAAGGGGAATTTTTAGGTCTTGATTATCTCTTTGGGTTAGCTAGACAAACATCTGTAATGTCAGGGTCCTAGATTAAGTGTCTGGGGAAAATGAACCACTGTGAAAATTTCGACTTAACCTCAGCTGTGACTTAACCACTGGGAGGCATGCATTTGTTACTGAATTTCCTGAAAAAAACTCATTTGATGGTTTTGCTTTAAGTTGTCTCCAAAATGCTTTCGTTGATACTATTTTTTGTTAGATGGCACTAAAATCCTGTTCACAGGACCTGTATAAGGAAACCAACGATCAGAGATGTTAAGTGATACTCTCCTAAACCACACAGTATGTAACGTCCTGAGGCAGAAAGAATACACAGGCTTCTTGACTGCGTTAAACAGCACTATTCAAGATATATCTTGTAAACCAAATATGTCATTTTAAATTTCTAGGAGTGACTTTAAAAAGTAAAAAGAGGGGTGCCTGGGTGGCGCAGTCGGTTAAGCGTCCGACTTCAGCCAGGTCACGATCTCGCAGTCCGTGAGTTCGAGCCCCGCATCAGGCTCTGGGCTGATGGCTCAGAGCCTGGAGCCTGTTTCCGATTCTGTGTCTCCCTCTTTCTCTGCTCCTCCCCCGTTCATGCTCTGTCTCTCTGTCCCAAAAATAAATAAACGTTGAAAAAAAATTAAAAAAAAAAAAAAAAAAGAAACAAGTGAAACGAATTTAGCAGTATATCTTATTTTAACCTGACATATGCAAAATATGATACCCCAAGTACGTAGCTCTATATGTGATTAGTAGGTCCTGTATCATACAGAATAGCTTGAGCAGGCTTGTTGGGAGACTCAGGTCAGGGAGGTTATTGCTCAAGGTCAAGATTGTAAGGGTCAGCGGCAGGTCTCGTTTCTTTAAAAATGTCTGTGACTATTATGGTCTGTGGAGTATGTTTCTAACTCCCTTGTCAGATGGCCTGTGGTACGTGCGACAGCTTGAAATCAAGTTAACTAAAATTAAATAAAATTAAAAATGCGTGTCTTCGGGGCGCCTGGGTGGCTCATTCAGTTAGTGTTCAACTTCAGCTCAGGTCATGATCTCACAGTTTGTGAGTTCAAGCCCCGCGTCGGGCTCTGTGCTGACAGCTCGGAGCCTGGAGCCTGCTTCTGATTCTGTGTCTCCCTCTCTGTCTGCCCCTCCCTTGCTCATACTCTGTATGTCTCTCTCTGTCTTGCAAAAATAAATAAAATGTTAATTTCTTTTTAAGGAAGTGTTTCTTCAATCACAGTAGCCACTTTGCATGAGCTGCATAGCTCCGCATAGCTAGGGCCTACACACTGGACAGCCCAACTGTGGACTTCGTCTCACTGTTCTCTTTGAACATTCAAACAATTTGGAGATACATGGTTTTTCTTCCACTGACAGTCTCCATTTACAGCCCCGGTTCAGTCTTCCATCTACTTTCTATAGAGAAGCCCTGTCAACAATTTGATATATATTCTTCCAGTTTTTGTCTATGTACTTTGTACATATGAATATTCATACATACTACTCTCTGGCTGTTTATATGGATGGCATCATTCTTTTGTATTTAGAAATTTGCTCTTATTCACGTGATATTTCCTGAGAGATTTCATCTTTATACATATATGCCTCTACCTGTTATTTTAATTGTACGGTTATTTAATTCACGGTACTCTGTTATGCTTACAGTATACCTATTTTTAAGACATCTCCCTTTGTGCGTATAGTCTGTTGTGGGTATTCTGCTGTTGCAAACAAGGAAACAACGAATCACATTTTGCATATCTTTTTTGTGCATTTGTATAAATTTTCTTTTGAACAATTTTCTACAGGTACATTCATTTCATCCAAGTATATCTGTCTTTTAAATTCTTGTAGATATGTCCAGTCTGCCTTTCCAACACCCCCCCCCCCCACCATTTGAAATGCCACCTTTATCTCAAACTACATTTCCAATATAAAGGATGAGTTTCTTATGTGTTTTTCAATGGTCAATTTTTCTGTGCCTGCGTAAATATTTTCTTGGTTACCAAGCATCGTGGTATGTTTTAATACCTGCTAGAGAAGTCTGATTATATTTTTCATTCGTTCATCCAATGGCTTTGTTACTCCTGAATGTTCTCTCTTTCATATGAACTTCAGGATCAGTAACTTCGTCAGCCGAGACTCCAAGGCCAAGTCCACCTGAAATACGATAATATATTTAGAAGCATTTGGATATACTTCTTTTGAATTTGTCATAACTCAAAAGTACAATCTGCATTGGGCAGTACATGTATTTACTAGATATAACAAACCTGTTTCACCTAGAAATGACAAGTTATTACCCAGTAATACACTTGCATATTTTAGGCAGTTGTAAAGTCTTTATTGAATGTATAAGATCAGATCTTACTGTTAGCTTTTAAATCATGTAAGGACAGGGGCGCCTGGGTGGCGCAGTTGGTTAAGCGTCCGACTTCAGCCAGGTCACGATCTCGCGGTCCGTGAGTTCGAGCCCCGCGTCGGGCTCTGGGCTGATGGCTCAGAGCCTGGAGCCTGTTTCCGATTCTGTGTCTCCCTCTCTCTCTGCCCCTCCCCCATTCATGCTCTGTCTCTCTCTGTCCCAAAAATAAATAAACGTTGAGAAAAAAAAATTTTAAATCATGTAAGGACAAATGGCCTCCTGGCAATTAGCAGTAGCATTAGAATTTTGATTTATTATGTTTCTGTGCTGATTCACCTGCAAAATCATTTGATGCCAAAGTTCTTTAACACAACTAAATTAGGAGTTCCTTTCTGAAATAAGGGAAAGTGCATATTTTAATCATCTTTTTATGTCGTGCTTGCCTTCCGCTCAGAATTCATGTAAAAATGACAATTCTATTTAAAAACCTCTAGGAATGTAAGTGTCATGAAATGTTTATGAAAATCAGCTTGTGTTACATATCTGTTCATTTCAAATTAAGGGAGAAAGGGGATGAAAAAAAGCTTTCAAACCTTCTAGCTGTTTCCCTAATAACACCTTTTAAGTTTGAAACATTTTGAGGAAAACTTTTGCAGTTCTAAGAAAAAGCTGTGAAATGCAGCCTTCCAAATGAAAATCCAAAGTAAGAGAAAGAAAAGCTTCTTTCTTTTTTAATAAATCATATTCAAGGGAGGTGCTTTTTTTTCCCCCCTAAATTCCCTTCTGTTTACTGTGTGCCTAGAGAAAATTTGGCAGGTAGAGAAGTGTTGGTAAGCACACGTCAGGGCTATTTGAAACTAAAACCAAAATGGGGAAAAAGTCCTAGGCATTGATGCGGACTGCCAAAGTAGACATGTCTCCCCATGTGCAGTTTTACAGATTTAAAGATATTTCTTGAAGTTCTATAAAAAGCAAATAAATGAGAAAATTACATGAGGGTGAATAAATGTCTAAGCTGATGTAGCAATATGTATTTCATTTAATCCTCTGTATTTTTAGGGTATTTTTGTGACGTTGTGCTGAAGAACATTTTTGCAATTCAGTCGTTTGTGTGATGAATTCAAAATTACAAATTCTTGCAATTGGAACGTGCTGTGTAAATTTGTTTCAGTTTCACACCACGGAGATACAGGATGTGACACTTCTAGACAAGTCAAAATAGCAACAGAAACCCAGAGAATGTGAAAGTCTGCTGAGGAGTTTCATATTCTAGAACAATCAGATGTGTTTGATTTCGTTTGTTTCCATTCCCTACCAAAAACCAAGCACTTGTAGAACAGTTTGAGAACTGGAATAATTTCGTTTGTGCTAAATGTATGTTTCATAAAAATCCTGTTGTTTATGAAAACAGCAGGTCCCAGTGGTAACGCAGAGAGTATTTCCAAAGGCCTTGCCGTGAACCATGAAGCCCCCGTCAGTCACGGCTTCCCGCTGTGTGACCTTCGTGGTGGTCACAGATGTGGATCTCCACAAGTGGAAATGGTGGAGCCTTCATGCAGGTGACTTGTTCAACCGTCACTTGACAAGTGGAAATCGCACGTGAAAGGACGGCACTTCTTGCGTGATCGGAGTCTGGTTCTCCCCAAGCCACGGAGTTAGCTCAGAGAAACCTGTGGATCCTTCAGAAGCAGGAAGGGAGTAGAAAAAAGTGATTCAAAATCTGGTGAATTCAATCACATTTCCAAGGAAATACAATCAAGTTGAAGGTTGTGCTGCGGAAGGGGAGGGGGAGGGGATGGTTGGCCACTGTCTTGCTCTCTCTGTCTTGTTAATGTACTCCAAGTACATGTCTTAACTTCACTGGCGATATGTCTGGACCAGAGTTTCTGAACGTTGGCACTACTGATGTGTGGAGCTGGTCATTCTTCCTGTGCAGAGCTGTCTGTGTGTTGTAGGGTGTTTAGCACATCCCTGGCCTCTACCCACTAGATGCCAAGATAGCACTGCCCACCCCACACACGTTCGCACACCGTTGTGCCAACCCAACATGTCTCCAGTCCTTGCCACATGTCCCCGGGATGCAAAATGTCCTAGCCTGTGTCTTTGCTTGTTTTCCAAGTGAAAGATACTTTGCTGATGAGTTTTGTTAAATTGTTGGTTAAATTAAATGAGTTAAGTTGTTTTGGTTGAGGGAAGTCATAAAACTCTTTTCCCTTATGAAATCAGAAGGATATAATGCCATCAACACACCATCAAGTAGGGTAAATAGATATTTTTGTGGAGAGAGAAAGTGTTTGACAGGTTCAGCTGGGGTAAAATGATTGCATCGGTAAGTGCCTTGAGCCAGCAAATAAATGTTACCATGATTTGAAGGTGTATAGGCAAAGAATGGTGTCGGTATTCCTACAGAAATACTAGAATTCCATAGAATTGTTGTTTCTTTTGGATGGCCTTACATAGGGGAGAATGGGAGGGGGAGAGAAAGCTGTCTGCATTAATAGCTGATAAATAGAGCTGACGTTTGTGGTGTGCACGTCGCGTGCCAGACGCAGTACTCTGCGCTTAGCATATGTGACTCTACCCATTAGGAAGGTACCACTACTATTCTCATTATACGAAAGCAGAAAGTGATGTTTAATGAGAGTAAATGGTGCCCCCAGTTCCACATCCGGAAGGAACTGTGACTGGGTTGGAACCAGACTCACTCAGCTCCTAGACTGTGGCAACATGATGGACTATTTTGGCTTACTTTAAGTTACTGCATTGTGAAAATGTTTATCTCCCAGACCTTTTAAAGATACTCATTGACCCCTCAATGTCATCAGTGTATATTCAAGTAAATAGAAAGTTATTTTATTACTAATGAATCCAAACATCTTTATTTTTTTTTAACGTTTATTCATTTTTGAGAGAGAGAGAGACAGACAGACAGACAGAACATGAGTTGGGGAGGGGCGTAGAGAGAGGGAGACACAGAATCTGAAGCAGGCTCCATGCTCTGAGCTATCAGCACTGAGCCCAGTGCGGGCTCACGAAGCATGAGATCATGACATGATGACCTGAGCTGAAGTTGGATGCTTAACTGACTTAGCTACCCAGGTGCCCCCAAACATCTTTTGATCAGTTACTATGACATCTGAGTGTCCATGTAAGGGGGAAAATAACATAATGCATTCCAAAGCAAAATACAAATATTTCCTTTAATGACCACTGAGATCTTTTTGTGTTATAATTGCCATTGCTGTGTAAAAGTAAATCTTCAGGGACCAACAGCTACAGAACCCCCCGGGGCGTTTTGTGTTGCGTAACATAAAGCAAGTACATCTCATTTTGTCAATTAGATGCATGCCTAGGGGTTTCCGGCCCGTCACATTTACAGAGGTTGTAAGCGGTGGTGACTAAGACCATAGGTGTTCGTGTTGGAAATCCTTAAGTTCAAATTCCATTTTCACTGCATACTCTCTGTAACGTTAAGCTTCAGCTTTTTTTTTTTTTTTTAATCAAAGGAACAAAAATAGTACTCCTAAGTTTGTGTGCATATTAGATGGTCATATAGGTAGAATGTCCATAAAGCAAGAGCACCTTCCCCTTTACAGTAAATTCTAACTAAATGGGAGTGTATCTCTATCCCTGTTATGTGTGTGCTTAGGTCCAGTGACTTTTTGTGAGGAGAGCATGAAGTCCAGTCATATTTCTAGGGGTAGGTTATGCTCCTGTTGCTGGTTGCCTTACGCGGAGTCCCTTGAGAACTCTTTCTCTTATGGCCATAACCCAATCATTGGCAACGCCAGGAAAGCTGTGGCCGTGTGTGTGACCCTGGAGGCTCATGGAACTTCTAAAGACGGTGCCGGTGACAGTTACAAGGGGACAAGTGGTTAGTGGGGGCGAGTGGCCCTGTAGCAGGGAAGGAAGAGACTGGCTTCATATCCTCAATCATAGACGCCTCTTCCCTTGCAGTCAACACCCCTGTTGGGCAGGGTCTCTAGGGACCCCCCTCTCTCCAGCCACCCTCTGCATGGCTTCCTGCTGTGAAGACATTACTATTGCCTGTCCAGCGCCCATCTTCCCCCCTTTGGATGACACAACCCTGATTTCTTCGGGAAGCCACCTCTGTATCCTCAGCCATTTGTTTTGGTTTCCCAAACCCAAGGGCTGGGCCCTGATCAGCCTAAAGCAATTAAAATACCAGAACTACTGGTCCAAATTATTGGTTTGGGATTGGGCACTGAAGGCAGTCCAGGGGATGGAAGGAGATCCTGCTGGAGGGGTCCGTGAAACAGAATCTTCTTCTTTTCTAGATTGTGGGGTAAGTACGTGTGAGCTGTGGAACATTTATAGCCACGTTGCTACTGTAAGGCAGGATCATGGGGATTCGGGGTAGCCACTGGGGGAAAACATTTCGGTTGTTGGAAGAAGCCTGGCTTACAACTAGATCTGCATCTGAACTCTGTGGTTAAGGAAGTCAGTAAATACTCCTTTCCCTCTCTCCTCCTCTTCCTCCTCCTTCCTCTTTGTGTGAGTCCGTTTTCATTTATAACTAAAGATCTTCTGATTCACCGACATTTTATTTTCATAACATTTTCATATTTTCTTATAGAACGTATACTATGCTGTGCATTGTGGGTATTTATGGACACATGCCTGTGTCTTGCACGATGCTCAGGGTAGGGTCTGGTGGGAAGGATAATCTAGGTGACTTTCTTCTTTCTCTCCCCTTGGGACATGGTGATATTTTTGCATGCAGTCAGTCCTCAAGAGGGATAATTGTTGAATGAATGATAATAGCTGTAATAATTACGTATTTCTCAGGCTTGGCAAGGTGATATTATTTGCAATTTACTTTCTAAATCCCAACAACTAATGAGTTAGTTATTATTTAAGTGATTTCTATTTTTTTAAAAAAAAAGGCAGGTAAAGCAAAGATAAATGGTTCTGAACCATTGCTCTGATCCGGGGTAACAATTGTGTGGACTCAGGCTGGAGACTGGAAACCAGCCCATCCATTACTTAGAATCCTTTTTTCTTCCTAAGAAAGTAGTGTGTGATGAAGTAATAAGTGTCTGTGGATAGTGGCCTCATTTTTAGATACACTGGTAACAGGTGCCCTCATCTGGTGAATTCACTGGAAAGGCAAGAATGACAGTCCACGGGGCGCCTGGGTGGCTCAGTCGGTTGCGCGTCTGACTTTGGCTCAGGTCATGATCTCGCAATTTGTGAGTTCGAGCCCCGCGTTGGGCTCTGTGCTGACAGCTTGGAGCCTGGAGCCTGCTTCGGATTCTGTGTCTCCTTCTCTCTCTGCCCCTCCCCACTTGTGCTCTGTCTCTATCAAACATAAATAAAATAAAATAAATTAAAAAAAAAAAAAGAATGACAGTCTAGCAGCCACGGATCCACAGGTGGATGTCTCCAAGGGTGTGGGGGTAGTGAATTCTGAGCCAGCCTGCAGAAGGTATTCGTCCTCCATGGTTTGTTTGTTTTTAATTTTTATTTATTTTTTAATTTTAATTCTTTTAAAAAATTTACATCCAAGTTAGCATATGGTGACAGGGATTTCAGGAGTAGAGGCCTTAGTGCCCCTTACCCATTTATCCCATCCCCCCCCCACAACCCCTCCCGTAACCCTCAGTTTGTTCTCCGTGTTTATGAGTCTCTTCTGTTTTTTCCCCCTCCCTGTTTTTATATTATTTTTGTTTCCCTTCCTTATGTTCATCTGTTTTGTCTCTTAAAGTCCTCATAGGAGTGAAGTGATATGATTTTTGTCTTTCTCTGACTAACTTCACTTCGCATAATACCCTCCAGTTCCATCGCCATACTTGCAAATGGCAAGATTTCATTCTTTTTGATTGCCGAGTAATACTCCACTTTATATACATACCACATCTTCTGTATCCATTCATCCATCGATGGACATTTGGGCTCTTTCCATACTTTGGCTATTGTTGATAGTGCTGCTTTAAACATGGGGGTGCATGTGTCCCTTCAAAACAGCACACCTGTATCCCATGGATAAATGCCTAGTCGTGCAATTGCTGGGTCGTAGGGTCGTTCTATTTTTTCGTTTTTTGAGGAACCTCCATACTGCTTTCCAGAGTGGCTGCACCAGCTTGCATTCCCATCCACGGTTTTTATTTCTTTCAGTTTCTCCGTGTCCCGATTCCTTCCCTGGAAATGAGACAAAAACAGCACCTCCTTCACTAGGTCAGACAGATTAAGCGATGGGCCGGGACACGCGTAGCCTGGCACTGTCCTGGCACGCGGGAGGAGCACAGAACATGCTCACACTGTGCGCTCGCCGCACCGAATCCGTAAAGACAGGAGGACAGAAAGCAGGATACGTCAGAGCTCAGGTTTATGGGTGGAAGTTCCTTTGAGGTGAAATTGAATTTCTGCCTCACGTATCGACCACCTAGGACTCTCACTGCTGCTGTCAAGATAAAAACCACCACCAAGCCCCCCTCGTGAAGTGTTGGGCCGGTGGGTGGGCACACACACAGGTCCGCCGTGAAGTAGTAAGAACAGAAGTTGCTGGGACGCCCACATCCTCACTTGAGCCCTTTGCAGGCAGTGGAGCTCTTTGTGATCCAGGGGAGCCTCACAGGGGGCTGTTTTATTCTCGCCGAACCTTTCTCTGTTGCTTTTCGTATAAACAAGGGAAACTTTTTTTTTTTTTAATTAAAAAAATCTGAGGTCAGTTAGGAATGTCCTTGTGACTGTTGTGTGGTGTAAAATAGACCCTCTGGGGAAATGAATCATGCTAGTATCTGCTTCGCTGCTCATGCTGGGAACCATCCAGTAACATCCCGACTTTCAAGTGCTCCCCCACACCCTCCTCGAGCTCCTTCCCTCTCCTCCCCACCAGGCTGCCAGAGCCTGTAGTCGCTTGCTCCCCCACTCTCGGTCCTCCCTGCCAAGCGACCAGTTCCAGGAGGACAGGGATGGTCTCCCTTCCCTCCGCATTGTACCCTCAGAGACTAGTATGGTTCCTGACTCGTAGTACTCTACCGAGGAGATATTTGGTAAATTAGTAAACGGATATCCAAATGCTAGCTAGAAAAATAAAGCCTGTTGAATACCAGCATCAGCTGACTTGGAAGTGTGGCTCAGCCATTGCCAGAGAGTGACGCAAACACGCTCCCTGAGGAACCTATTGGTGAACCTTTGTGGCTTGTTTAAATGTGTGTTGATCAATGAATGACAGTTAATAAGCGGTATTTTGTGGTAGCAAATTACATCTCTTTTAAATTAGAATTTATATAGGGGCGCCTGGGTGGCTCAGTCAGGTAAGTGTCCAACTTCAGCTCAGGTCATGATCTCGCTGTCCATGAGTTCGAGCCCCACGTCAGTCTCTGTGCTGACAGCTCGGAGCCTGGAGCCTGCTTTGGATTTTGTGTCTCCCTCTCTCTCTGCCCCTCCCTTGCTCACACTCTCTCTCTCTCTCTCAAAAATAAACATTAAAAAAATTTAAATGAGAGCTTATACAGATGTAACGGATAACTTCAGTTTGCTTCTTATTATGCATGTAATAATACCCACTGATTGTGAAATGCTAATAAATGCAAATACTTTCCTCCCAAAGGGGAAGACGTACTTTCCATTTATTTTCAACCAGAGATAACTCAGACTAACCACTGATTAACAATTGAGAAAATATCCTATTTTAAATGTATATAAATTTGCTAAATTTATTTTATTGAAATTAACATTACTTTTTCTATCTTCTCTTTATTTTTTCAGTTTTTTCCCTTTAAATTTTTTTTTTATGTTTATTTAGAGAGACAGAGAGCGAGAGAGAGTGAGTGTACAAGCAGGGGAGGGGCATAAAGAGAGATTCCTAAGCAGGGTCCACACTGTCAGTGTGGAGCTCGATGTGGGACTCGAACCCACAAACTGTGAGACCATGACCGGAGCTGAAGTCAAGAGTCAGACGCTTAACCAACTGAGCCACCCAGGTGCCCCTCCTTTTTTTAATTTTTAATTTAAATTTTATTTAAAAAATAATTTTTTTTTAACGTTTATTTATTTTTGAGACAGAGAGAGACAGAGCATGAATGGGGGAGGGTCAGAGAGAGGGAGACACAGAATCTGAAATAGGCTCCAGGCTCTGAGCTGTCAGCACAGAGCCTGACACGGGGCCCAAACCCATGGACCGCGAGATCATGACCTGAGCTGAGGTTGGATGCTTAACCAACTGAGCCACCCAGGCGCCCCTACTATCTTCTCTTTATTGTAAAAACAAATACTGCATTGAACATCACACCATATGAAATACTAAGAAAATGAAAGTTTCATGTAATCTCATACCCCAGAGCCATTCTACTCAAGATGTGAATGTGGTCTCTAGCCTGCAGTGTTCTGCCTCAGACTGTTACTGGTCTGCTAGGAAGGAAGCAAGGAAAATACACAGTTAAAAAACTTGAACAGGAATTTCAGTATTAATTATATGATATAAAACTTGTTTCCCAAAGGATTAGAAAAAAATAACAGTAGCAAGTTTTCAAAATCTGGTTCTTAACTACTATAGACTGAGAAGCAGTGGATTAGAGTTTGCCTTATGTTAGCTCATCGTTTTCAGGACCCATGATACTCTGTGTCTCTTTGTATGTATAGCTACCTGTCAATGTATGCAGACATGCCCACCCGTACATGTATTTATTCACCAGGTCTGTGTGTAGAGATAAACGCCCATACAAAGACGCACAGACATATATAACAAAACTGAAATTTTAACAAATACGAAATTCCAGGAATAGAATACAAATAAGTTTTCCTGTTTAATCTTTAAAATGGCAACAGGAATTTGCTACCAGGATTGTCCCTGCTTCCCAAAGAGATGTCTGTTCTGTACCCTCAGTAGTAAATTTTCAGCAGAAGTAAGCTGCTCAACGAAGTGTCGTCTTTTAATGTTTATTGGAGAGGGAGAGAGAGAGAACGCAGGGGCAGAGAGAGAACACAGGGGCAGAGAGAGAAGGAAAGAGAGAATCCCAAGCAGGCTCTGCACTGTCAGCACAGAGCCCAACACGGGGTTCTATCTCACAAACCATGAGATCATGACCTGAGCTGAAATCAAGAGTTGGAAGCTTAACAAACTGAGACACTCAGGTGCCCTAGGGAAATTTCAAACTGATGTATGCATCTGGAACTTTTGAAAAGACAACAAAAAAACCCCCACAGTGTTTTGAAATAACTCAGAATTAGAGCCAAGCATCCAGAGAATGAACTCAACCAACAAAATCTGGCTACTGTATTTGGCAGGTGAGATCTATGGTAAGTAATGACGTTATGTTGTCATTGTAGGACATGCTTACGTGTCGATGTCGACGTTGTTCGGTCCGTGACTAGATCCCAAGTCTCTGGGGTCCTCTAGTCTACCGGCTGATGGTGGAGCGTCTCTTAACTGCGTGTGTTGCCGCCTCGCCCCTCCTTCTGCGACAGTAGGCGTTGGTTGGCAGATGGACGTCGGGGATGGAGTCAAGGGTAGGTCGTCCTTAGAGGCCATCACGAGCCATCCTCTGCGCCGACTGGTCTGCTTGGGCAGGTGCACGCAGCAAAAAGTCCCAGGAAATTCTCAGGAAACCTGGGCAAAGTCACATGGCCAAATAAGATAACACAAGCATGGGAGAACATCTTGCCAGTACTTTATTTGGCCCTTCCTTTAGCTCTGTGTAAACACATTTTAATTTCTGCATTCGAGCAAAGATCTGGGTCACTCTGGGCTTATTTTGTAGAGGAAGAAAGCTTTACCTCATAAAAAGCCCGCTTGCAAGCTTCTCTCTCTCCGTTTTTTTCCTAGGTGTAGGTTCATGACAGTTTATCCTTTTTTCTCTCTTTCCCCTTTCCTCTGAAAGAAAACCTAACATCTACTTTATATATAATTGATGACAGTTCTGGTACAGGAGTTTGACCTATGTTCCTACTGAAAGGGTCATGGCTTTACTTTATTCTCGATCTGCAATAAGCACTCAAATCGTTAGTCAAGGATTTGTTTTTGTTTTTGTTTTTCTCTATGAGGCAGTGAGTCCTAAGGATGAGACCGAGCCAGTTTGTTTCCGTTCTGAGGGGCTTCTAGCATCATCCTGTCTGAAATACTTCACATTAAGTCTGACTGTAGTAGGGTCAGCTATCTGATATACATAATTAATCTCAGAGTTCAAAAGGAGTGAGAATTTCGGTGGGAAGTTTTCACATCTGGCATTCTCCTTGCTGATTGTTGCAATCCAAATCCTGATAGTTGATTGCCAAACCTCTATCATCATAAACTGGGCCCAGCACAAGGAAAATAAAGGTTTTATTAGGGGGTGGGTGGATCACTTTGTCACAGGATAGATAGTACTGATTATATTTCCTTAAAAAAAGCAACATATAGCTATTCATATAAAAAGTCAGAAGGATATATAAACTAAGTGACAAAAGGGAATTATTTATGAAAGAGAAGATTATGGTTTTTATTTTCTTTTTTTGGTTTGGTTTTTATAATTTTTTTCTGCAATACCTATTACTGTTTAATTAAAAGTAAGTTTTTAAAAGTAGAGTGTTATACATAATTTCAGTTAGTTAAAGGTAGACATTTTAATGAGAAGATTATTTTCATTTAAGGAGAAAATTATTGTGCTTGATTATCGTTAAGCATGTGTTAATTACAATAAGGAAGGAATGAAATGCACTTGACCTTCGTGTCCAACAAACCTGAGTTTCAAAGCCTGGAGGTATGTCACTGATGGCGACTGCCAGAAAAAATACAGCGCATCAAGTGAAATTTGAACTTCCGATCCCAGTGGATTTTTTTTTAATATAAATATGTTCCAGATATCTTATGGAACACATAAAAAAATCATTGGTTATCCATCTGAAATTCAGAGTTAATTTGAAATTTTTTATGTTTATTTACAGAAACTAGAAACCCCAATAACTGGGTAGGTTAATCTCTGTCTGGGTCTTAGTGTCCTCATATGTCACATGAATGGAGTCACCTACATCATTGGCTCTGCTCTGAGGATTACAGGGAAGAAAACATCAGGGAGAGATTTTCTGTGACGTTAATGAAGCTTAGGCTCCGCCTTACTGGAGCTGACTGTGTGCACGATCCTGTGCCTGATTTTATATTCATAATTTTCTTAAAGCCCCCTCCCCCACCCCAATTATATAAGCTGTGGGGCGCTGTGCGTTTTCATCTTCCCTTGGCGAAATATTCATGTCTACGCAGCAGCTTGCACAGAGTGGGCATTCAGTGAGAGGCAGTCTCTGTTCGTCATGACAGGCAGGCTATAAAGCGGAGTCCTCTGTTGTAAATAGGACAGGTGACCGCCAACGACTGAGCTCAAATTGCCCTTCTGTGCCTCTGAGTTGCAAAGGGCCATCCTCTGGAAGTCAAGGACAAACCTCCTCGTCTCCCCACATCCCTGACCCCTTCTCATATCGCTCCGAATGAGGAAGCCTGGAAGTTTCCAGAAATCCAGGAACTCGGGGCTCCTATTGGCCGGCAGCTCTGGAGGGCTTGTGGACAGTAAGCGGTGAGCCGACTGGTTGGTGCAGGCGGGATTCATCTGAAGGGTGTGCGGCCCGTGTGGGCCGGGGCCCCTGGCGGAAAACGCTACTCCGTGCCGCGCACGGACCGCCGGTCTCCATCCAGCTCGCCGGACCCGAGCGCACGCACTCGGAGCTGGCACCTCAGGGTCGCGAATCACCGCAAGCGCACGTCAAATACCATAAAGACATCTCCACCCCCCCCACCCCCCCGCCTTCAACGCTGTCATTCGTCTCACCTGCTCAGAAGTCCCCATCCCCACTCGCAGACCACCAAGCACTCGGTGTCCGCGTGGCTCGTCCCGTGCCCTCCGTGGCCCGTCCCGTGCCCTCCGTGGCCCGAGTGTGCTTTTGAGCTGTGCTTGCCCGGATTATAAGGATGATCTGTTTGCGACTTGCTACCCACACGTGGCATGTCTGGGAAGACCCCAGGACCAGCATCGTGGGCACCAGCCTCACCTCACCTGACTGTTCCTTCCCCGGCTTATCTGTCTCTCCCCTTGCTTGAGTTTCCACAGATTGGTCTGTTTTTCTTCCGTTGATATGTATTATAGCTCCGGAAACCACCTCAAGTTCTGTCTTCAAAGGAGAAGTGTTACATAAATGCATCACTAAACAAACATTTATTTAGTGGCACTGAGGGAACATTCTGGTTAAACCTTTGGTCGGGACTTATGTGAATCAAGACCGTTAAAGGCCTGACTTTCTTAATGTTTTTTATTCCCTCCTATTCTGCGGGGTCGCAGATGGTCAGTGACCTATTTGCACGAACTCTCCTATAAGAAGACTATGGTTTGCAGCTGTGTAGGAGGTAAACAAGAAGGTAAAATTTGGCCGGATTCAGTTTGGCACTCGTGAACAAGATGGAATTTGAGTGTTATTTGAAGGGGTGAATTTTGGTTTATGAGGTATGAAGGAGGTAAAGAAAATGTTTTCTTTTCGGCTCCCGGCACCCGCAGGCGCAGGCCAGCCCCGAAGTGGGGTGTGCAGGGACACAGCGGACGGCTCCCCGCGCGTGCCCACGGGGGGAGAATTATATGGATTCCGGGAGCCTCGTGACCCTCCTCGGTTGGCAGCCGGCTACGTCAACAGAGACTCCGGGGAGAGCGCGCTCCTGGTTTGGGCAAGAGCTTAGACCAAGAAATGAACCACAGTGAGGAGAGCCCGGAGAGGGACTTCTTTGCCCCGCCCTCCCCCAAAAGAAGGAGGTTTCAGTGCCGCTGGAAAACCATGGGGTCCTCTGGGCCCACATGCGCGTTTGCTCCTCCCTTCCTCAGCTATTCTGGAGACCTCTCACAGAAGAACACTCAAACGCACAATTGCTGCAAATTTTATTTAATAATGACCCCTCAAGGGGTGCGTGGGTGGCTCAGTCGGTTGAGCGTCTGACTCCTGATTTCGGCACAGGTCGTGGCCCCAGGGTGGTGGGATCGAGCCCCGCCGTGGGCTCTGCGCCACGCATGGAGCCTGCATGAGATCTTCTCCCTCTACTGCTTGCTTGCTCTCTCTCCAAAAAAAAAAAAAAAAAAAAGATCTCTCAATACTTAACCAAAATTGACCAAAACCAAAATTTCCTACTATTTTTACCGTAAAATAAATTTTAAGCCTTATAAAGTTTTAAAAAAAGGTGCATTTTGGAATTATTTTTTCAACACAGTTAAGGAACAACGCAAATTATGACACTGTTCATATTATGTTGACAGTTATCTAAAGTTGCAGTAGAGGGACAGAGTGGATCATCATTAGCCTCGAGGCAGTTAGCTGAAAAGAAGTCTTGCCGGAAAAAAAAGAAATGGGCATCTTTGAACCTGAGCATGTAACCACTCAGTATTGTATCATTTTTCTCATGAAAAGGATTATTTTTAATGGATTAGTTTTTGAAACTACATTGAGAGGAAAGGAAATTCACAGGAAAACATTCTTAAAAGTAAGCCAGGAGACTATTGATGTGTGAAGGATATTTGCTCAAGAGGGTGACAAAAATCAACATGAGTTTTGTAGCCCGGACCTGTTTCCAGCTTTCCACAACAGGTGCCTCGAGGGTCCCAGCAGAGGCCGAGCCGCAGACCCAGGCCGACGGCCCTGCGTTCAGGTGCTGGTGTAGGTGACCCGTTCGTGCGGGAGCGGCCCAGCCCGTTCAGTCGTGAACTGCCATCCCAGGTTGTACCTTCCTCCTTTTCCACTGTCACTTGCAAGTAGACGTGGACGTCGCCATATGCCTGGCCAGAATTTATGTGCTAACCATGTTTTGTGTTGCAGAGACCGAACAGAGACATAATAGGAAAGTGCAGGATCTTACTGTACTTTCCTAGCAGTCTTGAGAAGCATAGGACGGTGGAGACTCTGTTGTTGCTAAGTCGAGGCTGAAGGTCAAGGTCCCGGAAGTGCCATCAGACTGCCTGAAGTCTGAATAGCAGGGTGATGTTGCAGATTAACATCTGTGACTCACCACAGTCTCTGCCCTGGGACGCTCATCGGTGCTTTCAGTGCATGTCTCCGCGGACGCCCTTCTCCAGTTTCCAAGCCACAACTTGAGAATTTCTGGCGCATAGCACAATCTCGGTTTTGGGGCAAGTGAGAACGAGCGCCCATGTGAAAGAAAAACCTCCCTTCCGGTGCCAAAACTGTGTTCCTTAATATATGGGTCCATACAGCATGCTTCCTTCTTTTTTTTTTTTTTTTTTTTTTTTTTTTTTTTACGTAGGCTTCAGGTCTAGCACTGAGACCGACACAGGGTTTGAACTCAGACCCACCCTGAGATTAAGACCCGGCACTTAACCAACTGGGCCACCCAGGTGCCTCAAGCGTGCTTCTTGTTTTGATTGTTCAGACCCATTAGTGTAATTCCGCTGCTAACAGGAGGTCTCGAGGCTCTGGTGACATCACATAGCCACATCTCCCAAGACAGAGTAGATTTATCGGCAGAGAGCTGTCTAAGAATCTGTTTCGCTGCGGTAGATCCTCACAACCTCTCTGTAACGTCGAATGATGGCCTGAAGCGACAGGTTACATCAGATGGCGGCACTGTGAGTCTCTGATCATTTCCATGACTTGCGTGGGTCACGCGCCCTGCTGGGCGCTCCGCCTTCAAACACCGCGCACCTTCATGTGTACCAGGAAACCTCGTCTTCCTTCAAAGACAGGAGAGTCCAAGTGGTTGATAGCTAGTTGCTTTGGTTTTGCCAATTCTGCATTTTGGCCACAAGTTCATGTTTCTCGAGTAACGAAACCGAAGTTTGAGCGCTATCTGTTAAAAGTGTTCGTGCTGATACATATCCTCGGAGAGGTCACTTAGCCATCTGATTACCCTGAGCTACTTTAACTTTTCTACCTTTGCCTCATGTTGTGCTTCAACATCAGGAGCTCACAGGGATATCAAGAGGGCAAATCTAATCAAATATTAAAGCATGTTTCAAGGGCTACTGAAGAAGTCTTCTTGTTTTATGACAATTGTCCGAGTTCTCCTGGAGTCTCAGTGGTGGTCCCATGGCCAGTGTTTGTGAGTCGGAGTCAGCTGCGTTCCTGAAATACGGCGACTCGAGCATCCTGGGAGGTCTGGGGGGAGGGGTTCTTATTCTAACTTTGGCTGCTCCCAAGGACGCTGGATTGTTTTCCTAAGGATAGTGGCTTTAGGAAAATGAGACAAAGCATATTAAAAATTTCCCTTAGTGCACGGTCATTTTCACAAACCCCTTGGCATTAGGAGTGTATTTAATGCTCCTTTGAAAATCTTGGATGCTATGAATAAGTGACGGAAAATACATGTCTGAAAAAAAGATGCCCAAGTTTATGATTCTAGGGAAAATAGTCTGTCTTTTTTTGTTTTTGTTTTTATTTCTTTATTTTAGAGAGAGAGCGAGCAGGAGTGGGGGAATGGGGCCGAGGGAGAGGTAGAGACAGAATCCCAAGTAGGCTCCACGCTGGGCACGGAGCTCAATCCCATGACCCTGGGATCATGACCTGAGCCGAAGCTCAACCAACTGAGCCCCCCCACCCAGGCGCCCGAGAATCGTCCATTTTTATTTCTTTAAACCGTTCTTCGGTAGGACTCAAGACTTTGACTAAGATTGGTCCTCGTACCCTTAGAATTTGAAAGCATATTTTCTTCATTTACATAAAAGATAAAGCCTGCCACCAAGAATCTTGTCTTTTTTTATAAATAAGCTAGTCTTTTGCTAAACCATACAGTTTGTCCATTTGATTTCTTGTTTTGGGGTTGTATGGCTTATATGAAAGACGCGATTCCTGAGCAGTATAAAGTCAGTGATGTTCTGTACATAATTTCTATTCTCTCATCTCTCAGGGTCTCCAAAAAACATCTTTTGGACACAGGCTAATAGAATATGTGTCAAGGCAAGGAAATTTACTTAATGAACAAATGGAATGATGCATTTAAAAAAAAATTTTATTTAGAGAGACTTAATGGTGCACGTGTCTATTTAAGACATACCAAGAATGAAATTAGATTTGTAGTCTAAATTTTCAATCCTTCAGAAAATACTAATTTTCCCACTTGGGAAGATGCGTTTTGCTCGAAGCTGTAGGTACTACGGTGTCATTTAAATTTAAAATCCTTTTTACCTTTGTGATTTAAACTTTAATATGATCTCAGGACTGGTTGTTAAGGACCAACATAGCTCCATCCACTGGTTTTTGACGTGAGAGTTGTAATGGGGAAAGGATAGCTGTCAGTAACATAAAAAAAAATGAAACTGCAGGATCCCCTTGCTCTGCTGTGGCACAATAAAGTAAAAGTCTCTTATTCTCAACCACCCCCTTCTGAAAAAAAGTGTATAATTCTACCATTTGTTCTCAAAAGAAAGGTTTGTGCTGGAGAGAGACAGCTTGAACAGTCTCATTTGCTTGCTCAGCTTCTCCAGCAGGTAATTGCAGAGAGAAAAGACAATTCTTTGATCTCAGTGAGGTGCTAATTTGTAAGATTTTGGAGCTGTTTGGGCCTTAGGAAGCAGGGATCAGTGCGTAAACAATGGCATTTATCTGGCAGCCTATTACTGACACATTACTATCTCAGTGCTTATTCATTTACACTGGTGTTTGAAGACAGGACCATGTGTCAATAAAGGAATTAGAGCAGACACCTCTGTCCATCAGCTTTATCTCAGTTTGCCGACAGGAACAGTAGGTGACGGTAAGCAGCAGAAAACACTTCAAAGTTTCCTCGACTTGGGTTTGCAGCTAAGACCAGCAACATTTACTGCCTTAGCAGCAGCAAACAATGGGCGTAAGACAGCAGAGGAACATGAAAGTGTGGGCCAGGCCATCAAACGCAGAGCCTGCCCACACCCCACGCCTAGTCCTTCCCTCAACTTCATTAGGGAGATTTTCCAGAAGAGATTTCTCCGATAAGTGGACCTCCCAAAAGGAAACCCTCTTGAGAAGGACGCTGGGAAAAGAGTGGATGAGAACGTTCTACTTGACCATTCACCAGCTACTCTTCACTCAAGAGTTCAACATTAGCTCGCTCAGTCAGTAAACAACCACAGCGCCTTCCCTGTGCTGGGACTCGTGTGAAGACAGTGCCATTGCTATTACAGATGCCCGGAACTTTGAAAAATAGCACAGGGCCCTCGTACAGCACGGTTCTTAGGTGGATGGAAGGCCGTACTGGAGGGCATGCGCAAGTGCGGTCTTCCACATGATGAACCATGCCTTGGATGGGTGGAGAAACGTTTCTATTTTTAGCACCATTGCAATTGAAAATAACTTGAAAAACTCCATCATACTATCGCATGAAAGTGTATCCCAGCTTTCTTCCTCTGTACTTCTAGGTTGGGATTGCTTATCAGAGTATTGTATCCCAATTTTGTTAATCTCCTGAAATATAGATGAATTAGTTTATTTAGCAACTTTTTATTGAGCACCTGCATCAGTCCATGTTCTAGTCTGGGATAAAACAGAACAAGACAGGGGTGCCTGCGTGGCTTATTGGTTGAGCGTCCGACTCTTGATTTTGGCTCAGGTCATGATCATGGGGTCGTAGGATGGAGTCCCATGTCGGGGTCCATACTTAGCACGGAGCCTGTTTAAGATCCTCCCTCCCTCCCCCCCCTCTCTCTCCCTCTCTCTCCCTCTCTTTCTCCCTCTCTCTCCCTCTCTTTCTCCCTCTCTCTCCCTCTCTTTCTCCCTCTCTTTATCCCTCTCTCTCTCCCTCTCTCTTTATCCCTCTCTCTCTCCCTCTCTCTCTCTCCCCCCTCTCTCCCCATCCCTCTCCCCATCCCGACTCGTACATGCTTGCTCTCTCTCTCTCTTGAAAATTAAAAAAATTAAAAAGAAACCACAAGGCAGACTAGATCTTTGCTCTCATGTGAGGAAATCAATAAAAAGCTGGTAATTTTGGAGTGTCAAAAAATCCTATACTGTGAGGGGAATAAAGTAGTGAGATACAGAGTAAATGGGGGGATCTGGAGAGAATATTGGCAATGTTGGGATCTTAGAGTGCATGGTCATGAAAACAGACTGTATTGATAAAAAGTAATAAAGAGGAGAAAGCATTCTGTGCAGGGAACCCAGTGTCGAGGTGCTGCGGCCACAGAGAGCAGAGCAGCTGGGGCTGAGGGAGAGTGCTAGAGGGTGAGACGGGCGAGCAGAACCGGGCAGGTGGACGGGGGCTCCGTCCTACTGAAGGAGGGATGGTCCCAGATGAAGTCAGAGTTGATGGCGATCATGCCGTGTGGGTGCGTTCCCGTCTTGGGAAGACCTTCCAAGTCTACTCGACCCCCATGCAGCATTTGGCCCAGTTAATTGGTCCTTCCTCATGGAAGCCTGTCTCCCCTCAGCTTCTCTGACAGGACACCCTCCTGCTTTACCTCCACCTCTGCTGACCACTCCTCCCGAGCCAGCTGGTCCTGTTCTGTGCAAGAATGGCCAACAAACATGTATCTCTTGCCTCTTCCTCTCTGCCCACCCAGCTGCCTGCTTCACATCGCTGATGGGATGTCTTCTGTGCATCTCAGAGGCATCCCGAGCAAAACCAAGCTCCTAATAAGTACCCCAAATCCCTCTTCCCCGCAGACTTCCCATCCTGGGTGATGGTAGCTCTGATCTTCAGTTGATCAGACTGAAAACTAGGCAGTCACTCTGGGTTCTTCGCTGTCCCGCCTCACAGAAGCCGAGCATCTTTTGGCTCAATCCTAACATCGCCCCACAAATACTGCGGTAGAGTTCTCACTGGTCCCACGGGGGCCCTTGCTCCCCTGCAGAAGGTCCCCATCACCCACGGCAGCCCCTGTCCTCTCCAGCCTAAGAGCACTGGTCTTTCCTGCCACGCACCTCGTCCAGGGTCTGCAAGGGTGCCATAACCCTGCCTGTCATCTCTCTGACCCCTCTGATTTCTCTCTCCCTCCCTCACGGTTTCCTCTCTGCTCCTTGGCACCTGATCTTTCCTCTCCCTGCAAGGCTGTTCCCAGCAGACTCCACCTGCTTGCTGCCTCCTCTCTTTCAGGTCCTTACTCAAAGGGCACCTTCACAGTGGGGACCTATCCCTGACCATCCTATTTAAAGTTGCAACTCTTTCTTCCAAACTCCTTTACACCTCTGTGATTTATTTTTTTTTCCAGAGCATTTCTCGTTTATCATAACATGCTACATAATTTCCTTTTCTTCCCCCTGCTTTGCTTATTATCGATTTCCCCTCTTTAGAATGTGGCTTACGTTTGGCAGGGCTTTTTGTCCATCTAGGTTGCTGCCAAGTTCCCAGCAATGTGAACAGTACCAGAAACATGATGAGCAGATCATAAGAGGTGCCGAATTAATAGGTGGGAAGCTATGTAAAAGCTTAAGCAAGGAATGACAGAACCTAGTTTGTGTTTCAGATGATCATTTTCCCTCTGGAGAGAGTGGGTTGGAGGGGTGGAGCTAGGGTTGAAACACCAGCTAGGAAGCAAGAGTAGTTCAGGTAAGACACGGGCGTGGCTTGGACCAAGGTGACAGTGATGGAGGTGGAAGGAGGTGGCTGTGTTCAAGATCTGTTTGGGTGGGCTCCTTTGTAACACTTACAATCGCTTGTATAACGAGAACGCTTTTGATTACTTCTGTGTCTAATACAGCTCTAAAGATTCTCAGCCTCCTTGAATGCTCTCTTATTTGCTATACGAGAGGTATTCAAACTGATGCTGATGGCTTGATGGTGTGGAGGAGGCTTACGGGAATGATGTAGGATAGCTCCTAGATTTCTGGCTTGAATGCATGGTTGAGTGAAGGTGTCATTTACTGAGAAGATGACGATCAGGATGGGTGACAATTTTAGGAATTGTTTCATTGGAGGTACCTCTTAGACATCAAAGGGTAAATGATGAGGACAAAGCTGAGGTAGATACAAAAATATATCTGAGAGCGGAGAGAAAAAGTTGGAAGTTATCATGTGTGTGTGTAGATGGTTTTTAAAACCATTCGGCTAGATAAGCTGATGCTTAAATTGAGCAGAGGAATTGACTTCCAGCAAAAGAGATTAGAAGGTACATTCCAGAAGCATGACACTTACGGTGGGTAAAAAAGACTTTTGGGATTCCTAGATCCTAGAACATTGCTGCAGCCAGTGCAGAAAAGCTGCCCTCTTGCTGGTATTAGTATTGCCCATGAGCTAAAAATGGTTTTCACAAAAGATATCTGCAGTTGAATTGATAAGGAACACTGACTTTGAACTCCAGGAAAGCAAAATGTTTTCCCAAAAAGGGGATTCCCTTCTTCTCATTAGTAAGCCTGTGTTACCAATTTATATATATTTATAGATATGCAATTATTTTATTATATTTTGCATTTGGTCACTTAAAAAACATTTGTGGAAATTTGTTTCCTCTTGCTTTTACCTTTTGTTCCACAAAGGGTAAGAACCTAAAATATTTACTCTTTGGCCCTTCTTGAAAAAATGTGCCCTATTTTCGATGAATTCTTTCATAGTGAGGAAAGATAGGCTGGGACCTGGATATTTTAGGTTATTCTTCAGGGTTACCCTGAGGAAGAGCAGGACTCCCACCCACCTGAACTTCTGGTTGCATTTCTGTCCCAAAGTACCGTACTGCTCCTCTGTGTAGGCTAGCAGATGTTTACATCACAGAATAGGAAGGAAACTCGATCATGTCACCGACATGTTTTGTCACTTAAAAAATGAAATCAATGCAACCAATTACCAATAGCTGAATACATCCAACTAGAAGGACTTTACTGTGTTAATTCAAAGGAAATCATTGTACCTGTTGAAATGAAACCTATGTGAGAGAAAGCTATTTAGGTGATGGACTTTTCCATTCTTTAAGATAGTGTGAAGGGTTATGGCAATTACCCAAATAATTTGTGTTAAATAATGGTATGAAATGCCAGATGTTTCTGTAAGCATTTTTCTTGCTTGTTTCCCTGAACAGAGATGTAAGAACACGTGCTTAGATGAGGTTCTTCCCCTCGTCCTCATTTTGGGCTTGGGTTGGTACCACTGTTTTCTGTTAGTCTGTATTCTTCAAACATCTTTCACTTCTCACACACTGAAATCTTAGAAATTTAGCAGAACTGCATTTCTCATACATCTACCACTGCTTTTTAAAAAGCGTGGTAAGACACACATAATACGACGTTTACCGTCTTAACCATCTCTAAATGCACAGTTCAGTGGTGTTATGTATGTTCACATGGTTGTGCAGCTAATCCCCAGAATTTTTCATCTTGTAAAACTCAAGCTCTACACCCCTTAACAACTCCCTGTTTTCCTGCCCCCGCAGCCCCTCGCGGCAACACTCTGCTTTCTATTTCTATGAATGTGACTACTCTCATTACTCACAGAAAGGCAATCAGTATTTGTCTTCTTATGACTGGTTTACGTCATGTGCACCACGTCGTCAGGGCTTACCTGTGATGAAGCCCGCGTCAAAACCCCCTTCCTTACCAGCGTATGTATAATCCACAGTTTGTTTATCTGTTCATCTGTTGATGGATGGTTGGATTACTTCCACTCCTTTGCTATTGTGAATAATCCTGTTAGGAACATGGGTGTTCAACCATTGCTTTTATAACCCAAGTAGCATGTCCAAACTCCCAACTGCTTTTCTCCTCATGCAGGGACTATTTTTTATGAGATGGGTGACACATGACAGGGATCTTGGAACAGATGAAGAGAAGATATCTCTTCCTGAGCAAGTGTAGGAAACCCTCCCGGAAAATGTCTTCTCTCCCCTTTTTGATTCAGATTGGGTGTCCATCCGTAGACCAAGCATCCTGACCATATGATATTATTGGAAAAAAGATGGGCGAAGAGAAAGGGTCTGGGGTCAGGAGACCAGTGTTTAAGCTAATTGGGCAGATTTACATCCAGGCTCCCAGGAGAGGACCCCTGAGGAGCCTCTGATAAATATTCCCTGTGTAGGGTGGTTAGCCAGAGGAAGGCACCGTCCTGAGCCCATGGCAGGGTGTCAAAAGTTGGACTCAAGTACACAGAGAAGAACAAAACTTTAAACCTTTATTTATTTTTGTTAATGTTTATTTTTGAGAGAGAAGGAAAGACAGAGCATGAGCAGGGGAAGGGCAGAGAGTGTGAGACACAGAATCCCAACCAGGCTCCAGGATCTGAGCTTTCAGCACAGAGCCCGACCCGGGGTTTGAACCCACAAACTGTGAGATCATGACCTGAGCTAAAGTCGGACGCTTAACTGATCTGAGCCACCCAGGCGCCCCGGGACACTCTTCTTTTTCACATGGGACCACAAAAATTATCAATGGGAAGAAACTTCGGTATTTTAGCAAAAATTGAAGTGTTTATAACTTAACATACATGTATGTGGAACCCATATATTTGACAAAATGTGTCCACTGTGGATGTCCTTTCCTAAGAAACTTGAGATGCTAAACATAGGTACTCCCTAAAAAATACACATATTCCAGGTTGATGAGTAATTCAGTATTTATAAAGCTGGTGTTTAGACATGAGTGCCATTTGGAGAAATCGTAGGTTTCATTCTGTCTGTGCCTGGATTAATGTTACACATCAGAGTCTAAGAATCCCCTAAATAAATACCATATGTCTCTGAATGTTGACTTTTTGATTCTGTAGCCAGTCCTTTTAATACATTTCAATGCACAACCTAGAGTCAGCATCCTCCTCCCTTAAAGGCACATAGTCAAGTGGTGGACAGAGAGGTGCCCCAAAGTGTTGAGTGTCATCGGTTGGCACATATACACTCTAATATTTCCTCCGTTCATTAATCCCTCATCTCTCCTGCTCAAGAATGCAGATCACTCAAAAAGCATTTTCATTTTTTTGAGACAGAGAAAGAAAGAGAAGAGATTGCAAGTGGGGGAGAGAGAGAGAGAGAATGAGAATGAGAGAGAGTATCTTAAGGAGACTGCACACTCAGTGCAGAGAGCAACACAGGGCTGGATCGATCCCACAACCTTGAGATCATGACCTGAGCGGAAATCAAGAGTTGGGCACTTAACTGATGGAGCCCCCCCCCCCGTCACCCCAGAGTATGATTAAAATAATTGTAAATACAAGGGTACCTGGGCGGCTCAGTCGGTTGAGTGGCCGACTCTTGATCTCAGCTCAGATCGTGATCTCACAGTTTGTGAGTTTGAGCCCCACATCAAGCTCTTCACTGATGGCATAGAACCTGCTTGGGATTCTGTCTCTGCTTCTCTCTGCCGCTCCCCTGCTTGTGTGCGCTCGCTCGCTCTCTCTCTCTCTCCCCCCCTTCCCCCAAAATAAATAAATTTAAAAAAATAAAAAGAAGATTAAATACAGCCATGAGATGAGGTTCCCTGGACCCACTGCCCATGTCTCCCCCACTGTGTTTCCTGCCACCAAAGCTCTAATGTGAGGAGACACAGAATGAGCACGAGTAACCACTCCCATTCTCATCAAGAGCGGAGGTATTCTTTCTCTTCTAAATTTTTAAATGTTTTTATTTATTTTTGAGACAGAGACAGAGCACGAGCGGGGGAGGGGCAGAGAGAGAGGGAGACACAGAACCCGAAGCGGGCTCCGGGCTCCGAGCGGTCGGCACAGAGCCCGACGCGGGGCTCGAACTCGTGGACCGTGAGATCGTGACCTGAGCCGAAGTCGGACGCTTAACCGACTGAGTCCCCCAGGCGCCCCAAGAGCAGAGGTATTCTTGTAGGGGACACTGTGTTACACACTTCAGGTCCCATCAGTCTTTCCATCCACATTGTGAAGCAAGGTGGGGAAGGTGCTGAGATCATCAGTAAATGATGGTCTTTCACAGCATTCTGCAAAGATGCTGGAAAGTGCACGGGGGGACTTATCCCCCCCCCCATCACAGGGTTTACTCCACACAGATGTGTCCACCGTATGCATGTGTTCCCCACTGCGCTGAGACGTTGAGAGTCCCTTCCTGAGGCCCCGCCGCACTAGGGAGGGGAAGGTGTGCGCAATACAGGCCTCCTCTCACCCTGAGCACTTACGTGTATTCACCCATCTGCTTCCCAGAAACCTTGTGGGGTTGCTACTGCCCGTCCTCCCTTCCCCATAATACCGGGACACCAAAGATTAGTCCCTGCTCCACGTCACATAAATAGCCCAGAGTCAAGTCTCAGGAAGTTTGACCCTGAGAACATAGTTTTCTATACAGACACACACACTCCCTCACACATGCATTGAGGTACAAGGTGATGGGCGTCAGGACACGAGCAGATGTAGTGCAGTGCGGGTTCAGGAAAGGCTTCGGGACAGCCAGCGTCCACGCAGAGCTCCGAGAATCGGATAGGGTTTGGATGTGAGAGGAGGAACGCAGGGCACCTGAGGAAGACCGGTGATCGGGGTCTGCGCTGATCTGTTCTGCATGTGCGATTGTTGGTGGCCCGGGGCAAATCAACACAAGATGACATTATCATCACTTTATGTGGCAGCCAATAAGCAGCCCGTGAAAAGTTCTAAGCAGAAAAAGGACGTGCTCCTAACAGTTCCGTAGGACGTTGAGCAGTAGGTGTTCTCAGAGGGATGGGTGGGCACTGAGCGAAGGAGGGATAAGTTTGTGTGCTATTGCTACGGTCTGTGCGGCATCCCGGGGTGTCTCTGAAGGGCAGTAAAGGCTCAGGTGGCACATCGTCAGGGGAGACAGAAAAGACGTGGGTTTGAGAAAAGGTGGACGTGGAATCAACAGGAGGGAGCAAGGGGTAGATTTCCGAGGAAGGAGACAGCGGTTCTGAAACGAGCCTGGGAAGGCACATGGAGTGTTTGTGAGGTAGGACAGAGAGAGGAAACGTTCTGAGTGGGGACTTGATGTCTGCTTCTGCCACGTCAATCTTGACCCGCCCGAAAGATAGCCGGATAGATGGTGTGTGACCATGAAATTCTTGAGGATTTTCACACGAAGGGAAGACACGGGAATGATTGGAGATGATACATGCCTGTCTCCTCCCTCACTGGGAATGGCTTCCAAGGCTGAATCGATGTTTTTATCCTACATTTTCTTTCTTTCTTTTTTGTTTATTAAAATCAGGAAAGTCTTTCAGAATGACTACTGATTCAGGAACTTGAAGGCATTAAAAAATGTTGCGTTTTCTCTCCTGCTAACACCATTCTACTGTTTGAAGTTAAAATAAGTCATGTAATTGTGGATAATATTTATCCTACACAGATTGCCGTTATGAAAGCATCTTTGTATACACAAAAATGCTCGTAATTGGGAAAACACACGGTAGCCAACCTGGTCAGAGTCCAGAATGTGTATGCATATAAAAACTATTTTATGTATTTTACTTTTTTTTTTTATAGCATCTATTACTTGTGGTTAGTGATCTTCCATTGCCTTTAATTTGTGGACACTTTCTAACCACCCCCTTGTGGGTCCTCAGGGAGCAAACTCCTTCACAGAAACATTTATTTGCTACCACAAAGGCCGTGAGGATGGAGAGACAATTCAATATTTATTCTGTGTTTAACAGCATCCTTTGAGAGTTGGAGCAAGGCTTTCAAAGTGTAAAACCGAAGAAAAAAATAATCCCCCAATCCAGCCACCCCCCTGGAGTTCTGTGGAGCTGTTTCTAGTAGAGCTGTTTCTAGTCCATGTAGTCTGGGAGGTACTTCACAGTATATTTGGCCAAATAACGGCACGGGAAAAGTGTAACACAAGGAAAATGGAGCAGAGCTCCAAAGTGCACTGTAAAGACCATTGCGGCCTTTGCTTCTGTGATCTAGAGTTGTTCCCTCGTCTTTCGGTGGCTCCTCAGTGCAAAGCCACGGACGAGCTGGCAGAGCTGGCTCTTTGATGTGTTCAGTGCAGAACACAGGCAGCCCCTCCACTTTTCTGATTCTGGTCCTCGCGTTTGTAAATTGAAGAAAATGACACCTGACTGACTCACGTATGTCGGAGGGTGCGGCGAAGGTCGGAACCAAAAAATGATTTATGCGGAAGTGTTTATAAACTGATACGTATTATGCGTTGTTATCTTCAGAGACGGGATTCCCCTTCCTTTTCTACTTGGATAGGATGTTGTAGAGAGAAATAACGTAATCAAGCAGTGAGGGCTTGGAAAGAAATATATGTAAATAAAGGGTAGTATTATCTTATATTTAATTATATGAACTTAAAATTTTTTTATGTTTATTTTTGACAGAGAGACAGTGCAAGCAAGGGAGAGGCAGAGAGAGAGAGAGAGAGAGAGAGAGAGAGAGAGAGAGAGAGAGAGAAACACAGAATCTGAAGCAGGGTGCAGGCTCTGAGCTGTCAGCACAGAGCCTGATATGGGGCTTGAACCCACGAGCTGTGAGATCATGACCAGAGCTGAAGTCGGGTGCTTAACTGACTGAGCCACGTAAGTGCCCCTAATTATATGAAGTTTTAATGATAACCTAGAAAACACATGTGTTTTGGCTCTGAATCTGGGGGGGGGGGTGGGATACAAAAATAAGAGTACTGGATTGATTTTCTTTTGACTCAAATAGTTGGCTAAAATAAAAAAAAATACCTTAGCAAGTTGAGGGTCAACCTGAATTATTGCCGGGATGTATGTACAAAAAGGGGTGTTTATTCGTATATTCTTTGGGTATCTTTCTGACTTAAAAAATCTGAAGACATCTGAAGAAAATCTTCTTCAAATGGAAAGCCAGAAATTAGACTTTCCTTCCTGAACTTGTTAAAGACAGGCTTCTGCTAACTGTAGTGCTTTGATGAATATGAAGAATATTCAGATATTTAATAATGAAGGCAGAGTTTGTTCGTATGATCTGCGCTTTAAAATTCTGCCCTACTTCCTGAAGAAACAGGTTCAGTGCCAAGTAAGAGATTCAGACAGAGCAAAGCAATTTTAAATCCGAGGAGGGGGGAAATAATTACGTTTTTCATATTTTTAGTTATTCTCATATTAAAAGAAATTAGCTGGATTGGATGCTGTCAAATTTGGCAGCTCCTCAAATTTTCAGACCAAGGCAAAGCTCCGTGTTTCAGGCAGAAATATTGTCTGTTTTTCCTTTACCTTCTCAGTTGAGCTAACTCAAAAAAAAAAAAAAAAAATGGCATCATGTAGGTGTTCAAAGGCTCCTGGGATTCCTAAGGGATATAAAATGGGCTCAAAACACAGATAATGCACTGTCTCTAACATATAGGGGCAACGCAAACCATTCTGTTGACCCACTCTTTATCAGACTATCAGAAGAGACAGAGGAAGTTAATTGCACACATATTTTTGAGTTATAAAAGAGTGTCACTAAAACATTTTGGCCAAAGAAAGCACTGTTACTGAATCTTTGGCCAAAGAAAGCACTGTTACCCTCTCTAATTTTTTAAAATATTAAGCGTGTAATAATAAAACATTGGCTGTTGGATTGTGATGAGATATCGCTAAGTCTTCCCCAATACCATAAATTAATAATAATTATTAATTATTATTATACCCCTCCCCCCCAAATCAAGGCAGATGCTAGTTTCCCGGAAACTCACGAAAGAATTCAGGTAAAACACAATCAAATTCCAACCTTGAATCTAAGGCCTAGCCATGGCTGTAAGACAAAAGACTGAAAAGAAGGCCAGAGAGCCTGGGGGGGACTCTGTTGCCACTAGGAAGAAGGGCCCAGTTGCCCCCCAGAGGTCCCTGCACGTAGGCTTGAGGTCAAAGTAGTAGAATGATTCCACGAGGCCAAGAGCAACAAGGAATGTGAAGTGTCTTAGAGGCAGCCTCAGCTCCGAGAGAAGGAGAAGTAGCAGAAAACCCAGTACCACTGAGACCTGGTGGACTCGAATAGGTCTTTGTATTCAGAACAGGGTAGGGCACCCCCCACCCCCCTCTCAGAATCCTTCCGTGCTGAGCTGGCCTTCCAGCTCTGAGTGCACCTGCCGAGTGGGGTAGGGATCGAGGGAGATCGCCTGGAAGGGTAGAGGCTTGCAGTGCTGTGGAAACTAGAGTTTGTGGAGCTGGTCCTCACTCCAGATGTACACAGAAAATTGGATTTCTCAGAGTGACTAGAGAATGTGTAAGCCCAATGCCTTTCTGGAACCACTCCTCAGGCCTCCTTTGTAAGTCTGTGTTCTCCTTGGATTGGGTTCTCTGCCAGATCGCCCTCCCTTTTCTGCCATCGGAAGTCTGTGTAGCTCAAGCGAGGGCATCTCCAGTACCGACCCCTTTCCCCCTCGTGCTGGCTTCCGTTCTAGCTTCCCTTTGGCCCCACCCACTCAGGAACAACTTGCACTGTTGTTTAATAGTCCATTGCTTTTTCCAAGGCACCGTATTACCTTTATCGCATGGAGGAATCCGATCCGTGGATGGAGACTGTCATCATATGTCAGCATATTTAAATACTTTGTGCTCTCTGCCCTCCGCCCTTTCTCTACGTTGGTTAGCTGGGTTCGTGCCCAACCGTGTCAAGTGGCCCTCCACACTCCAGCGTGTCTCGAAGGGACATGTTTCCTTGCCTCTTCCTCCTTGCTCGACCCACAAACCCGAGCCTGTTACCGCCCACCCAGCCTGGCAACACGCCAGCACTTCAGCTTGCCTTCTGCGGAAATGAGCCTTCCTTATTCAGCTTCTGTGTGAGAAGACCTTAGGTCTCTTTGTTGATCAACACAATGTTGATTTTTGTTAACTGTTCATCGCAGCTGTCCCGCTTGGAAGAATCCTCTTGGAAAAGGTCTTATGGCAAAAATAAAGCCTCAGTCCCATAGGATGAGAGCTACAGTGTTCCCTTGAGCCCCCGGATCGTGCCCGTTAACCAAAAGTGTCCTCTCCGGCGTTTAAGTGGTCAGTTTAAACCACACCCTGTGAAAGGGAGCGCGCTGTGAAGCTTGACTCAACTTCGAGAGCGGCGTCTATAATTAGAACGCTGTACTGACACAGCTTGCTGGCATCTTGTCATGTGTGCATACTGAATACATTCCCGTAAAATCGTTCCAGTTAATCCTCCTTTGGGGTCCGTCGTGGGGGGTCCACAAGTCATTGCTCCTTGCGTTTCTTCCTAGCACGGGGCCTCTGTGAGCACAAGCGTGTGACTGTGCTCTTAGGAGATACTGAGCAGTCTGCCCAAGCTTTTCCCCCTTTGTGTGCGGAGGAGATATCCAAAAAAGCAAGAAGGAAATCTAAACGTTATTTTAAGTATTAGAGCTGAGCTCCAGACACAGGTCTTCCTCGGTGTGGTAGGATTTACAGCCAAGGATGGTGGAGCATTTAAAAAGGCAGCTCGGGGTGGCGGGTGGGGCGCGGGGGGAAGCACGTCCTCATTTTTAAAGTTTTCCACTCGTCACTTCACATTTGCCCCAGCCCTTGGCGACCCTGGCCACTGCTTCAGCACAGGGGTTGAAAAACTGCCTAGAAGCAGTACACAGTTCAGGCTTTGCAGGCCTCACGGCCTCTCCTCCGGCTGCTCGACTGTGCGTTTGCGGCCTAAAACCAGCCAGGGGCCACATGTAAGCGGATGGGTGTGGCCGGGTTCCAATAAAACTTTATTCATGGGCATTGAAGTTGGAATTTCGTATCATATTCGTGGGTCACAAAATATTTTGGTCTTTTTTTTTTTTTCCTCAACTGTTTAAAAATAGAGAAAAACCCTCCTGAGCTTGCGGGGTGCACAGAACTGGGTGGCAGCCAGGCCGGGCTCACGGGTCCTAATGTACGCACCTGTTTTATCACCATCCAGATAGAGTCGCTTCCTGAGCTCCGGGCCAGAAAACGACTGTTTGTTGTAGAACTTCAACTTGACTACGCCTCCTTCTGGCCGCAGCCAAACTGTCATGTAGGAGCAGGAGTTTCCATTCAGTCCCTCCAGTGTTTCCGCTTGTGAAGCCGCCAGCTTCTATGCACAGCAGGGAAAGTATGAAGCTCCTTACAGGCCACACATGTGTCTCTGGGGTGTCCCAGACGCCAGATCCGATCGCCGCCACACGCTGCAATGTCACACGTGCCGGCCAGTTCGCTGTGGCCATCTAAAGAAAGCCTCCTGCGCCTGTCGCTGTGGCTAAGTTCAGTAGCAGAAACAGGCAGGCCTTTGCTCCCGGGAAACGAGCCCAGAGGGCACTTTGGCCACCGGCTCTTGCTCAGGGTGCCAAGCCACAGCCGCGGGAGGGGTCCCGGCTGTCAGCCCCGGAGACAGCCCAGCTGGAGAAGGAGGTCAGGACACGAGGCGGCTTCGGAGCCGCCCTGGCCTCCGAGAAGCAAACGTGAGTGGTCGGCCGTTCTTCCCACTTGCAGCGTCACCCAAGATGCCGTGGTTCCGCAGCCTCCCCCAAGCCCACTTTCCTTCCTCGGGGGGCCGTTGCACCGTTCGCCCTCCTAGCATCCTCCAGTTCCCCCAGGGAAATGTGGGGCGCCAGGCCACAGCGCTCTCCCCCTCGTGGTCCTGGAGAAGGGAGCGCTCGTCCTGTGAGACGAGAAGGGTCTTGAATCTGACATGCTGCGAGCATCGGCAGCCTTCCACATCACTTCACCCCAGAAACCTTCTCCTCCTGCTTCCCTCTCCCTGCACCCGCGGGCGCTGTATCTCTTCAGCCTTTGCATTCAAAGACTATGGGGCGAGAACAGTGATCAATAATCCTTGTATCATATAGTTCCCCGCACACGGCGAGTCCACCGTTAACACACGTTGTCGATTAAATGTGGAGGGAAGCATCTTAGAAGGTGCCTGTGCCGGGCGGCCATGGCTTTCACTCACGTCCTCTTTCGTCTTGTACCTTTCCTGATGCAGTGCCGTTCATTGCCGGAAGGCTGGGCCCTGGCTACGCCCATCAACCCACGGATCTCCAGGCATCCATTTAATGGATGTGGCTGCATTGTGCCTTTTTCATTCACCCACTGTCTCTATCTACAATGCATTAGACACACGCACCTACAGACACATAGGGACATGCATGCTCTATTCATGTAAATCTCCAATTCCCGTTATAGAACCATAACAAGTAAAATTGTCCATAATTGCACCACAAGAAATGATCACTGCTAACATTCTGTCACCAAATTCTTTATCCTGAGGCAGCCATTATTTTTATTTTTTTTCCTTCAAGGTATTTATTACTGTGCTTTTTTGGAAGAGATTAATAGATTCACATTCAGATAGGAAGTCAGCTACTCCAGAATTCCTACTGGTGATACGTGAAATGATTTTAGGTGGAACACGGGTGGATTTGTCTTCTTGTCAGTGCTTTTATTTTACTTATAGCAAGGAATACTGGCTTTCCATCTATATTAGTGCTATAAAATTTCCTTACTAAAGATATTAACTTGGGGCACCTGGGTGGCTCAGTCGGTTGAGCATGTGACTCTTGATTTCTGCTCAGGTCATGATCTCGTGGTTCATGGGTTTGAGCCCCACATCAGGCTCTGTGTTGACAGCGCAGAGCCTGCTTGGGATTCTCTGTCTCCCTCTCTCTCTCTCTTTCTCTCTCTCTCTCTCTTTCTCTCTCACTTTCTTAAATAAACATCGAGAAAAAAGATACTAACGTAAGTAAAAGAAGGGTGTTGAGACGTCCATGGACTTTTGGGTCTGTAACTGACTTTTGGGTCTGTAACTGACTCTGACGAGTGTCAAAGCTGAGAGGGCGCGGACCCACCTAGTAAAGCGCTCATGAAATTCCTCAGTAAGATGTTGGAGAACAGGGGCACACTGTGCCTTCTGTGGGATCATGTTTCCTCTCTGCCACGAAACAGCAGGACGTGAGCCAGACGTCACAACAGTAATCAGCGTAGCGTAAAGGTAGTAAGTGGGCCAGGTCTCTGAGGCTGGTCTTGTGGGCCGACGAAACAGCTTACGTGCGGTTCCTGAGCGATTCCGTCTGCCATTCGGAGGACGCCGTTCTGGCGGGGGGTGGTAGTGGTCCAGACGCTGCGCTTCCCTAAGACCTGTGGTGTCCGTGATGGTGTGGCTCACCCATGCTGGGGAGGCGGGGAGGCCCGGGACTGGGTTGGGTTGAGGGGACAGATGACAGAGACGGCCATCACGTGAGGAACAGCCTCCAGCCCCTACGGGGTGCTTGGCCTTTGTGAGGAAGTGGCGGAAAGGTAGAGAAATGAAACTTGTTAGCTGGCTTTAAAAGCCATTTCCTGGAAAATGCTGCAGCCTCGACAGAAAACAGTATGGTGTTTTTCTCTAAAAACCAAAACCAAACAAGTCCAGTCCGACGGAGCAGTGGCACGTCTGGGTGGACCCCCTGGCTGCCGGGGAGAGCGGCTTGAACACGCAGCGGGACGTCCGCGTGCAGGGCAGGGGACGCAGGGCCGCTAACAGTAGCCGCGACCCAGGCGCCACCTAGCCCCGAAGGATCCTGGCCCTCGCCTGCTGACATAATCTGCGAGGGTATGTTGGCTCACTGCTCAACGTGGTGGCGAGGCACACACACTCTGAAGCCAGTCTGCCCGTGTCCCAGTGTTTCCACTGTGAGGCTTTGGGCCAAGTGACGCGACCTCTTATCAGTCAACTGGGATGATGCTAATGGTGTTTATTTCATAAGCTTGCTGCAGAATGAATGAGTTAGTGTTTGCAAAACACACAGAGGGGATTTGGTGTCTAGTCTGGACTAGATGAATATTCACTGACTTAGGGTACAATGGCATCCCCTGTAGGGCCGGCCAGTCATACAGGAAGCTCCCTCTGTCAGTCTCTTGATGTCATCATGAACTTGTAAGGGCTGTAATGTTTTTACTGTGACTATTATTAAAGCTCTGTCTTCTCTCCCTTGACCTCTGAATCTGAATTAAGGCAGGAAGAAATCTTTCCATTAAAAAGTAATGGTTATTTTATTTTTTAATCAATTAAAAAACATTTTTAACATTTTTTCATTTTTGAGAGGCAGAGACAGAGTGTGGGTGGGGGAGGGGTGTAGGGAGAGGGAGACACAGAATCTGAAGGAGCCTCCACGCCCTGAGCTGTCAGCACAGAGCCCGACGCGGGGCTCGAACTCACAGACTGTGAGATCATGACCTGAGCTGAAGTCGGACGCTTAACTGACTGAGCCGCCCAGTCACCCCAATAGTGGCTATTTTAAATGATAAAAGTGGTATATGTTTAATGTAGAAAATATGAGACATAAAATTATTTTAAGATTCATCGTTGTATCTACCCCCTTAGAGAAAGCCACTACTAACAGTATACTCTTTCTTAGTTACTATCAAATATCTTAATGCTTACAGTTTCTCTGTCGCTTTTTTTCTCTTTTCCTGGGCAAGATCCCAGCTGGGAAGACCTATGCATTGAAAAAATTAAATAACCTTCAGGCTTTTATGCTTGATTTTGTATAAGAAAACTGAACTTTCTAAATGTTTAGATTTTATTGCCACGTGAAAGAATTATAATTTGGCTATGTTTACAAGGTCATTTGAAAAGAACATTCAAATAGGCATATTTCCTAATATGCCACAGTATTAAAAATGGCTTTCATTCGATGTATTACGGTAAATTAGATTCACTACTGCTGTGTAAAAGAGGGCAAGGTGGATAACAAATTATAAATTCCAAAAGTGTTTCAATGAATGACACTCACAACTGTAGATAGCACGGGAGTTTTGCTAACAGAGAGGGTATTTCTGTACACGAAAGCAGTCGGTCACAGTCAGTTTTTAGTTCTGAGGAAGTGATGTGCTCATGTGAGGAGTGGGTTTGGGTGGCGACTGTGCGTGGGACACCCTCAGGGCCCAGGGCTCAGCCTCAGCCCCGTGGGCGAGAAGGCCTTCCGGAAAGCAGAAAGGCTGGAAGGTGCCAGGTGACGACTTCTCCCGTTCACATGTTGTCTCTTCTTGGAAACCTTGGTGATTGACGCCTGCTGCCTTTGGTTGTCCCTCAGCCCTTCAACCCTCTTTCCGTCCGTCGTCTCTTCCCTCATCCCGTCCCCCATTTGCCGGAAGCCATGAAAGGAGTTTCATGCATTGTGGTTCTCCTCAGTAGAGAGAAGTAGTAAGCACGTTTATGAAAGAGCCATTAATCTCTGGTGTTCTTTTTATCGGCAATTAAAAGCATTCCCGACAGTGGGAAATGAGGACGTGGTTCCAAGTAAGCGGTGAGTTACGTGGCCTTCCCTGTCTTCTGCAGAATGGCCTGACTGATGGCGGTTAAGTGAAACGTCTCGTTGGCCTGTCCAGCGGTAGTGTTCCTTTACTGAGCTGCAGCGGTGGGGAAGGGAGAGGCAGGCAGGCCACCCATGGGCCTCACGGGATGCACTTACCCCGAACACCTCCCTCCTCTGGCCAGCAGTAATCCAAGGGCTGTGAAAGGAGGGCTCTGCTGACATAAATGCTACACGTTTCATGGAGGCAGTGGGTTGACCCGACATAGGTCTCCGAGAACCTTCCCAGCAGCGAACAAACAAAGAGACCTGCTTTGCCCGTCCCCAACCATCCATCTCCTGGAAACCCTCGCTCAGTTCAGCTGGAGCACTCGGGTCAAACAAACACAAGTAAGAAAACATTCAAAGAAATGGGAGGAGGCAGGGCAGTTGGAAGGACTGGAAAGGAGCTCGGTATTTGCTTTATTTCCTCTGAGCTCCTTACTTGCTCCGAGCAGGTTAGCCAGGAAGGGAAGGTAAACACTGTCTGGTTAACCATTCCCGTAAGAGCCCCACGGAACGTCTTTTCTGATTTGCCATCGTGTGGTTGGAGAAAGCACAGCGTCCTCATTGCGTGTGTTCCCCCCCCGATCAGGTTGGAAGTCCTGGGCGAACTCGGCGTGTGGGTGAACAGTGACCGCTTGTGTTTTCACATCTTTCTCAGCTTAAGGATGTGAAATGTGTGCGAGACACATTTGGGAAAAGAGAATATTACCTGGGCCTCATCTCTTAATGAAATTTTGGATCAGATGGAAATGTTTCCTGACTCAGTATTTGCAGCCTCACCCTGATTTTCTTATTTCCAGCTCAGGCAGTTAAAAAGCAGGAAGGAAGGTGTCTATATTTTTTGGTACCACGGTGCCCTCGATTGACCTTCGTGATTCATTCACCAGCTTTGGTTCCTACCAGACGAATAAAATCTCTCTAAGAGCTGGTTGAATGCAGGACTCGGACTGGCAGATGCTCCTCCTGTGGCTGAGCAGTGTGGCGTCCTTTGTTTATGTGCCTAGATGCAGACCTTCTGATTGAATTATTCTTAAAACATATATGCGGCCATGGAGGTGGGTGAGGAGGGGAGGGACAGGGGAAAAAGAAGGGAGATCGAGGAAGAAGATACTGGTAGGGTTTTCATTTAAAATTAATAAACGAAAATTTAAAGTAACTGTCCCAGGGGAATAAACAGTAAACCATAAGTCACGAGTCTAAAGTAAGTTTTATGCAGCGTGGAGGTTCCTCAAAAAATTAAAAATAGATCTACCCTATGGCCCAGCAATAGCACTGCTAGGAATTGACCCAAGGGATACAGGAGTGCTGATGCATAGGGGCACTTGTACCCCAATGTCTATAGCGGCACTTTCAACAATAGCCAAATTATGGAAAGAGCCGAAATGTCCATCAACTGATGAATGGATAAAGAAGTTGTGGTTTATATACACAATGGAACACTACTTGGCAGTGAGAAAGAATGAAATCTGGCCTTTTGTAGCAACATGGATGGAACTGGAGAGTGTTATGCTGAGTGAAATAAGTCAGAGAAGGACAGATATCATATGTTTTCACTCATTTGTGGATCTTGAGAAACTTAACAGGAGTCCATGGGGGAGGGGAAGGGGAAAAAAATAGTTACAAACAGAGAGGGAGGGAGGCAAACCATAAGAGCCTCTTCAATACAGAGAACAAACTGAGGGTTGATGGGGGGGTGGGAGGGAGGGGAGGGTGGGTGATGGGCATTGAGGAGGGCACCTATTGGGATCAGCACTGGGTGTTTTATGTAAGCCGGTTTGACAATAAATTATGTTAAAAAATAATAAATAAGGAAATAAAGTGAGTTTTATGTTATATCACAAAGACGGAATTACCGTGCACATTGTCTGTGAGGTGTTATAAAAGGCACACTGAAAGCTGTCTGTCCGAGACATCTGGACCCCCCTGCTCGGGTCCCCACGTTGACCATACGCATGGGTAGAACGGATGGTAAAGCTCAAAGGTAATAAAGTGAAATTATCTCTATGTGGAAGTGTCCTATCCATATGAAGCCTATTTCTGTGTGAGCACAATTGAAAATAAGTGAAATTTTAAAATATGGGCCTCGGCCTAAGAATTCTATTGTCTAAGTTACTGCTGGTGAGTGACTAATGGATGTACTGTCTCCACAATAGGACAAAGTCACCAGTGATTGTAGTCGACTCTAAGGAAATGTTTATGTGTCAGTACGATTTTGTCGTGAGTGCCTGTTTTACCAATTAGAGGGCCGGTATTAAAACCCTGTTCCTTTGGAAAGTATTGAACTTTGGGATATCAGACGAAAGTATACAGAAGTTGGAAAGAAACATGGCATTTCTTGTTGATTTTTTCCCCCCAGTTCACTGTACCTCTCAAGTGCGCAACATGGTTAATGGGGCAGCCCTGTGGCAAATATTACACTGGAGGAACAAGAGTTCCCCAAAGAGTGGGGAAGATTAGGGGAAGTGAGAATCAACCGTTTTGCTGTTATTTCAGGCATAAAATAAAGTTTTACAGAAAGGTTTGTTTACGTTAATAGGAAGTGTCATGGTGCCATGTTTCTGCCTAATGGCTTACTGGTAGGGTTTTCATTTAAACTCAGATCCCAAAAAGCTAACAAAGAAGCAAAACTCATTTAAAAACACACGGAATGCTTATGTTAGGGAGCAGTTATAGCATAAAGGAAATGTAAGTTATTCTTGGAAGGCCAGTTACCAGCAGGTGCACCTGGGAGACATTGTTGCCAAAGCTTTGGTGCTTAAGAAGAACCTGAAGCTGTCGTAAATGTTTCGGCAACATCCTGTAAACGGTCTTGTGAACATCTGCAAATAATAGTAGGGGTCCTGATGCACTGAGGTGAAATGCACCAGCCAGCCTGTGAGGGCAGTCACGCGGACACAGGAAAAGCGAGAAGGGAGCTGCAGAAAAAAAACTTTTCTTAAATATTTTTTTTAATGTTTATTTATTTTTGGGAGAGAGAAAGGGTGAAAAAGGAGCACAGAACATCCGAAGCAGGCTCCACGTTGACAGCAGGTAGCCCGACGCGGGGTTCGAACTCACGAACTGTGAAATCATGACCTGAGCTGAAGTCGGACACTCAACTGACTGAGCCACCCAGGTGCCCCAGACACCTGCCTTTTCATCACATCTGAGTAGTCTGTAAATTTTCTTGCAAAGATAAAGTTCAAAACTCATATCAACACCTAATACATATTATAATTTGCTATACACAGACATTAGGTAATTGCACAATAATTAGGTGAATAGCACACCCTTGATGCTCATGTGGAATCTGTGCCCAAACCTTCAAGAATATCCACATTTTTAAGTAGAAAAATATCTGTAGAAGCTCCTGGCTTCTACAGAAGCCAAAATTATGTGACATTGTATTAAAGAATTATGTGACATTGTATTAAAGAATTATGTGACATTGTATCCTATGCAAATTATAGTTTCCGTTTTCAGTGTACTTGTAGCGTTCATTTTGTCACACCGTGGGATTTTTGTGAATGGACCAATAGGTAATAAACCACAAAACCAATTTGAAGAGTAGGTGTTGGGACCCTTGACTGAGTCTCACGTTCGTTCTTTGCAGGGTGTGCTGTTCAGATCATACCCCAGCAAAATCAGATGGCCACGTCATGAAAACTCACGCTGCTAGTCGTAAATGATTTCAGGGTTCAATTCCAAAATGCCAGAGACTCCCGGTGCTTTGGAGATGACAGTGTGAGGGCAGTCCTCAGAAAATCATTGTTGTCTTTATAATGTTCTACTTTGAAGAATGTGGATTTTTTTTTTTTAACGTTTATTTACTTTTGAGACAGAGACAGAGCATGAACGGGGGAGGGGTAGAGAGAGAGGGAGACACAGAATCGGAAGCTGGCTCCAGGCTCTGGGCCATCAGCCCAGAGCCCGACGCGGGGCTCGAACTCACGGACCGCGAGATCATGACCGGAGCTGAAGTCGGACGCTTAACCGACTGAGCCACCCAGGCGCCCCAAGAATGTGGATTTTAAAAAGAAAAACAAAAAAGAATGAATGTAGATGTCATTGCCTCTAGATGGCAATTTGGCAATAATCTCCAAACTCTAAGATTTTTCGTATCATGGAACCTGAGAATTTATCCTCATGGATATAGTCAATATTTAACTCTAAGTATGCTTATAATATTGTTAAAAGTCATACAGAAAAATCAGAGGGCAACAAATACCTGTCTCACATGGTCATGGGATCATGCTAACGTTTGTTAATGGAATAGATGGTCTTCCATATGTGAATTTTTAAATAAAACTTAACAGACTGGAAAATGTTCATGAATGATACGGTTATCTTTGAGCGTTGGGTTTATTGGAGATAATTACTTATTGCCTACGTGATTTTCCACACGATCCATGATAAACATGTATCAGTGTGCAGGTAAAAGATGAAAGAGACTAACAGAAATTCTAGTTTTGCCGAATGTGCAGACCAGCAGAGACAGAATCTGTCTCCACAGGGCATCATCTCCTCTGCGTGTAACAAGCGCTGCTCACGCATCCCGTGGTGTGGAATACAGATTCCCAGGCGCCCCGAATCAGCACCTCCAGAGGCAGGGCCTGGGCCCCAGAGCGTTAGCGCTCGCCGACCAGTCGAATCAGCTCAGGCAAAGAGCTCATGCAATGCAACACAGGCTCGGTGACACTGGGATTGCTGTATGAGGAAGGTCGTGTGTGAAGTAAATTACGAGGAATTTGAAAAGAAAGATGAAGGAAGCTTCTAAGAGACCAGCATGTAAGCAAAACTGGGCGATCATCTGCCCTCCGTTTCTTTCCACGTTCTGTGCGTTCTTTCAAATCCCAGCATCACGGAATCCTTCTCTGCTGTGTTTGTGTCTGATGTCAGCAACTTATAACTTACTGTGAGTGTAATTCTAGCTTTTACTCCTATCAGGAAGATTTGTATGTTAAACCTCCTCCCTACTCAGGAAATGCAAGCATTTTTCTCCTTCTAGAAGACTGCGGGATTGGCTGAGGAGTGGGGGCAGAAGGCTCTATCAGAGAATCATGGCCTACGCGACCTGCCAGCGAGGAAGTCAGCTAGAGAACTTCTAGCTTTCTTTGCGATTCCAGCTTTAAATGGACAGATAACGAGGATCAGTTCAGCGATGGAATGTTTGGGGGCATTCGGGTCTTCAAACACTTGTAGATTTGGCTGTTTTGAAGCTGTCCAGAAGGTCGGTGAGGTGTAGAAATTTGTATCTGTGTGGAGGCACTCATCTGAACATTGAGCTGTAAGACTGTTTCACGGGAGCAGTCCCTTGGGGTAGACTCGCTCGTCAGCCAGAATGCACGTTTCACTGCGACCTTGTATTTTCTTGTCATCCGTAAACATGCAGCACTTCTCAGGAAATTGTGTTCCTTGGGGGAATTGCCACCAACTGGAAGGTTTAAGAAGCATAATTTAAAACTTTGCAGGATATTCCTTTCTGGATTGCCTAAACCACCCCCGCACCCCCCGCTCTGAACTGAGTTCCCTCTACTATTTCCTAACAGAGAATTTCTGTTTCGTGAACGTTTATGTAGCACTCACTGTGTGTCACTCCCTGTCCTCAAAAGTTCGCCAACAGTCACGTGCATAATCCTCACGACAGTGCTCTGCGTTAAGTGTGGGATCGTCCCGTGGGACACCGAGGCAGAGATGTTGGGCACATTTTCCAAGGCAGGTTTTCTAGTAAATGGGAGAGATGGGCTTTGAGTTCATGCAATCTGGCTGCAGAGGCTTTGCTGTATTATTATTATTATTGTTCTCTATTTTTATCATTATATTATTATTACGGGGCCACTCACACCATTACATGTTTATTTATTTATTTTTATGTGAAAGCGAAGTCACTGAATCATCAGCGTAAGGCAGAATGTGCTGTGGTAACTAGTGACCGCACGAATCTCGGTGGCTTCCAACCTCACAAGTGACTTCAGTCTCTTGTTCCTCTGACACTGCAGGGTGACAGCAAGTGAGCTCCACGCCTTCTCCACCTTGGGGGCTAGGCTGACACAGCGACTTTTTCTCTCTAGGAAATAAAGTGTGGGTCGTTGTGGCAGAAAGGAAAGACACAAAGCAAACCACGTTGCTGGTGCTTAGAGTTCTTCTGGGACATAATTTACGCTGCTGTCTCCCACAGTTGGCTGGCCGTGATGTCCCAGGACAAAACTGACCATTAATGGGACTGGGAGTGAAGTCTTCTTCCTAAGGAAGGGTATCAACATTTGTGAGAAATTTGGCACAGTGTCAATTACTTACGATAATTTTCGTAATCTATTTATTGTTACGCCCGAATTCTGGTTTAAGCCCCACAACGTCCTACTCAGTGCCCTCATGTAGTATTTGGCACCTGCGAGGGCCCCACGTGTGTGTTCGCTGGATGAATAAATGCACATCCTTACTGATAACCAGGACTGAGGTTGGCAAAAGTCAAACTTCGGTATCGAACAGTGCACTCCAGTCCCCGTTGTGCCCTTAAATTAGTGTGGAATCTGGCAAATCCGCCTTAATGTACCTCAGCCTTCTCATCTTTAAAACAGGGGCAATAGAGTACTTATATTCTAGGGCTATCTCAAGGAGTAAGTGAGATAATGTTTGCCAACAGCGACCAAGGTAACCGCTCTTTGCATATTACCTCATCTAATACTCCATCAAATACCAGGTGTGCTAGTATTTTGTGGACCACAAAGAAGAGAGTGCCAATTAAAAATGTACATAACACCGTTAAGGTGGACTCAATTTTGGAGATGCTAACACGCCCCCAAATGTGCATTTTTAGAATTAGTGACGTTTTTGTGTCAGAAATTAAGAAGCTTACACCAATATTTTGTTTCAATGAAGTTGATGATTCATGAAATGTCCAGATTATACTAGCGATAGGGATTTTTCTCTCCCTCTGATGCGTCAGACCCTGTGAGTTTCTTACGCAATAGCCATGCCCCTACCCTCAACACCACCCCCCCTTTCCGGAATAATCCTGATTATGTTTTGGGGTTTACACTTCACCCAGGGAAAGAGATAAACTCTAGCCTCAGGGAGTTAATCATAAATTTCATTCAATTATGGTCTCATTCCCTTTATTAGTGGTCGGTTTCAAAACAGTTTTGCGACCTAATTCTAGCAAATCGGACCTCAGAGAAAGTCTCCCTTACACCCTCTGGGAACATTTTTCTTTCTAATTAAAGACGCTCGTCTGAGGAAAGACCTACTTGCTTTTCCGGCACAACCACATGCATCAGTGGTGTCAGCAACCACGGCAGCCGTGTGGCCACCCGGACCTACAGGTCAAAGCTTCCAACTCAAAATCATCCCTCCCCTCGTGTTTGCCCATCAGTGTATAACATTCTTACTGTTCCTTGTCCGAATCATTACCCTCGTGGTTGCCAAATGGCGATTTTCTACTGTCATCATTTCTTCTGCGTTTATTATTAGTTGGCCTTCTATGAGAAGGAAGAGCTTCCTCATTTATCCATTTATTCGTTTGTGTATCGGTCTGTTTCTTTACTTACATACGTCCCTGTGGACTCAGGTTCCTATTATTATTCAGTGCGTTATAATTTACTACTATCGTGATTTATTTTGATGATCACAATTATCCTGCATGTGACCAGTTAGATCCCCTTCAAGCTAGTTGTCTCTTCTTTTCAGAAGTCTCCCATCATTCTTTGAGTGTTTCCTTACCTTCTGGCGCAAGACAAAGTTCTGGGCTCGTTCTATTCATTTCCTAACTCGGCCTCAGAATCACTCATTTCTCTAAGGAGCCCTGGTTCTTTACCACGGAGAACGCTGTGTAGACACCGACATCTGGACAGTAGATGTGCTCATTGCTACTGTGACGTTGCTTTCCCGGGCTCCTTCAGGGCACTGAGCTGGGAAATCTACCCATACACGTATACGCACTGAGTGTTTGGGCTGTTATGGCAAAATACCGTGGACTGGGTGGCTTATAAACAGAATATTCTTCCTCACAGGCTGGAGGCTGGAAGTCTGAGACCAGGGTGCCAGCGTGGCCACGTGAGGGCCCTCGTCCCGATCACAGACCCTCATCGTGTCCTCACCTGGTGGAGGGGCGAGGGAGCTCTGTGGGTTCTCTTATATAACGGCAAGAATCCCGTTGGTGGGGGCTCTACCCTTATGAGCTAATCACCTCCCAAAGGCCCACCTCCTAACACCGTCACGTTGGGGATTAGGTTTCAGTGTATGAAACCTGTGTATATAGGAATACGTCCGTATATGTGCGTATGTCTCCATCTGTGGGTACCGCGTTCAGAAGGCTGAGCGTCTGCTGGTACTTCAGCTCCGTCGGAGTGCCACGCGGTTCTTCTGGCTTCCCCGCTTGCACATTTGCACCTCCCTCCTCCGCCAGTGGGGGACCCAGCCACTTTCCTGCTGCCACCCGCCTGCCACTCCCTGTGCACACTGGCTCCAACCGTCCTGAGGCTGACAGCTCCGGGCCACCCACTCTATTTGGGCTTTTCTAGGAAAGAGAAAAGGCAATAAATCTGTATCTGAAGAAGTTAAGAGAAAGGGAGGAAAGGGGGTGGGGAAGACGAGTTCAGGAGAAATCTTTTTTTTTTTTTTTTTTTTTTTTTTAATTTATTTTTGGGACAGAGAGAGAGAGAGAGCATGAACGGGGGAGGGGCAGAGAGAGAGGGAGACACAGAATCAGAAACAGGCTCCAGGCTCCGAGCCATCAGCCCAGAGCCTGACGCGGGGCTCGAACTCACGGACCGCGAGATCGTGACCTGGCTGAAGTCGGACGCTTAACCCACTGCGCCACCCAGGCGCCCCGAGGAGAAATCTTGACATACATGATGCCATGTAAGCCTTCCTGTAGTCTTACGAGAAAAGCACAGTTATTATCTCCCATTTCATGGAGGTCGAGATCTTGATCGGGTCCCGCAGCTAGTAATTGATGAATCTGGGATTAAGCCCAGGGAGTTGACCCCTGGTCTGCAGAGCCCAACACAATAGTCTGCAGCCTTTTATCTGCCTGTCCCTGCCATTATCTGCATCCTGCATTCAATGCGTTTATTAGTCTATGTGCCTCCCCTGGTTGAAATCGCTTAGCACCTAACACAAGAAGAGTTTGCTCCAAGTGCTAGAACTAATGTAAACAGGGCATTACATGATTACAGCTACATGTGGCGCTATAATTACATCAGAATGCAGGTCAGTCACTGGCGCGTCCCATGCGCCACACTGTCGCCATATGCACAGATGTTCAGGCTTACTTTTATTAAGCATGACAATGCCCAGCAGGATCCATTTTGTCTGATTATCCTCAAATGGAGAAGAATATTAAAAGGCAGGATAATTAAAAATATATGCCCAAACAAAGGATGTGTCTACAATTCCTTTCCTAGCGCTTTGAAATAGTTCACATTTCTCAGCTGGCTCTCGTGCACAGAACGCTAAAAGGATGTCTTAAATTTAGACATATGTCTTCATTCTGTTTAATGTGCCAGAACAAAAACATAGCTGGAGACCACCATGAATCGATGTGTAAGTGCTGGAACACTAGGACACTCATATTTCCACAGGGCTAATGTCATCGTAGAGTTTGTGATTGCACTTTCCCCTGTGAGAACACAGCCTTCTATTTTTAAGACTGGCTTCTTACAATTCTCTGCCCGTATTCTTCCTTGAGTCCACATAATGGTTTTCTTTTATTTGATGCAACTTCAGAGAATTCAAATCATACTCCCATTAGTGGTGATGCTTTTACTGAGGGCAAGGAAAAACTCCCAACACTTCCATACAAGGCAGTGGTCCTAGTAGACATGTTTAAAGGATGAAAAAGTTAGGTGAATTTACTAGAATGTTTTCCGGTTTCTGTGTACTTAGGAAGCCTTTAAAGAAAGTGAGCACATGAGTTTGTATTGGACAAATATGTGGTTTTCTACATATGGCACGCTAAATTGTTCTAGTGGATTGGTGGTTAGTATAGTGATGAAATCGTGTGGTGGCAAGAATATTAGTGAGGAAATCCCACGGCTCAGTCTTAGCAGCTTGAGGTGATACTAATCACCAGGTCCCTGCTGGACTATGAGATTCTCAAAACTTAGGAAGGTTTCTTTTGGGGGTGGAGTCAGACTGGAATGTCTTCAGGGGAGAAGAAACTTGGAATTATGTGATATGCTGAAGTAGTTAAGTGGATGTACCTATTTTAAAATAGAAGAAAAAATATGGGGACTTGATATTTATCTTAACATATTTGAAAGAATGTCATGTAACCAAAAGATTAAATGTTGGGCTGACCCAAGCAGGTCTAAGTAGGAACTTGGACCCACAAGTTAAGTTCACAGAGACATAAAATTAATTTCAGTGTAATGGAGACATAAAATTAAATTTCAGTATAAGGAAGGTCTTTTTTTTTAATGTTTACTTATTTTGAGAGGGGGGGAGGGGCAGAGAGAGGGGCAGACACAGAATCTGAAGCAGGCTCCAGTCTCTGAGCTGTCAGCACAGAGCTCGACGCAGGGCTCGAACCCATGAACTGTGAGTTCATGAGCCAAAGTCAGATAGTTAACTGATTGAGCCACCTAGGTGCCCTGGAAGGTCTTTTTTATGATGGGAGCCACCCCAAAATAAAATAATCACTAAAGGTATTCAAGAAGATATTCCCATTATGAGTGACATCATAGTGTAGTGCTTCTCAAAAGGTAATGTGCATATACATCACCTCCGGTTTTATTAACATGTGGATTCTGCTTCTGTAGGAAGCAGCCAGGGCCTGGATTCTTCTCCCAGGTGATGCATACACCACTGAATCACAGTTCTCTGGGTAGCCAGGTCGTAGAGGAAATTAAAAGAAAGAAAAATTTATTCCGAACATGCCATGGATCTAAGGCTTAGCACATCACCATAGAATGGTTGTAAACTTGACCTGATAGGAATAGGAGGGAAATTAAAAGAAAAAGAAGAAAATCTAGAAATCATCAAGTTGCTACAGTTGAGAGTTCCAGAATAAACCTGGGCAACAATGAAAAGAAATCTTCCTAGGACTGAAACACACTAAAGCCAGGTGGAAGCCATCCCAAAGCAGGAGATGTTTGGCGAGAGCAAGGGAACCGTGCACCACAGAGAGCCATGCACGATTTAGGGAGAGCTGATGGACTAGTCCGTGCACTCGTTCATGTGCCAGAAAGGCGGCTGAGACGGTCCAATGGAGTGGATGCTAAAATCAGGGGGTGAGGTTCAAAAGCGGGTTTCTCCAGGGAGCGTTCTGTCCTCCATGAGGATGAATGGACATAATGTGGAGTTCTGAAAACCCCGGCATGAGGCTGCAGAAATCCTGGCCACATCATCACTCGGCCACTTGGTGGCATTCGGTGCTGGTCCAAGAGGCATAGGTGCAAAGTATCCACCCCGAGAACAAGTGCAGATTGCCGGGGAACCTTACAGCGGTGCTGCGTTAGAACCGAGAAGCCTTAGGAACGCACATGCCTTTGATTAGCCGGAGAATCCTCAGTTGCTCATAATTAGTGAGTCTACTAAAAATCCAATTCGGACATTTATAGATGATGATCATGTAGCAGGTGCTTTCCAGAAGCTAATGCTCTTTCCAGAACTCAGCTTTTATCCAAACTGGGGATTCCTGTGTTTGTGTATATGCTCTTCTGTATTTATTTTTCCAATTTCACATTTCAGTATGAGCTTCCACAAAAATGTGTGTTAACTTTAAAAGGATGACTGAGTAACTCATTACATTAGGGGTTTTCACAGATCCCCAGTGCCTCATTGAGGTTGAACTTGGCCATCTGTTCTGTCCACAGCGGAGCCTCAATCTCTTGGCATTAACACAAACCTCCTTCCTTTCTTTCTCTTTTCCTTTAAAGCGGTGTTTGAAATTTACAAGTTCAAAACAAAATCATCAGGCTTTTCATTACAAATAAGTGATAATAAAAAGTAGAGGAAAATTATGTAGCTTCCTTACACCATCATCTTTTCAGAGAAGCAACATATTGATAGATTTGATGTAATTCTTTTTTTTTTTTTTTTTTTTTTTTTTTTTTAAGATTTCCTTTAAAGTAATCTCCACACCAGCCTGGGGCTCAAACTCACAACCTGGAGATCCAGAGTGTTGTGCCCCACCCGCCGAGCCAGCCAGGTGCCCGGTGCCACCCCTGACGACTAGACTAAAGTCAACAGCAATGGTGGCTATTTTCTCTCAAACAGCGGACTTGTTACAGAGATGTCAACTCATACTGGATTATGTTTCAAAAGTATAGTCAAGAGGTGTGGACAGGTGTGTGTTAAGTTTGGAGAGGGTTCAAAAAATAGTAGTGACGATGAATAAGGTTGGACACTGAGTCTGATAAGAAAGACTTGAGGTTGAGGGGCGCCTGGCTGGCTCGGTCCGTGGAGTGCCCAGGTCTTCCTCTCTGGGTTGTAGGTTCGAGCCCCACATTGGGTGTAGAGGTTACTTAAAAAATAAAATCTCAAAAAAAAAAAAAATAGGGCAGAATCAACTTGCAGAAAAAGCATGAGAACAATTTAAAATATTTAAGATATTTTCTATAATGCTATATGACTACTGTAGAAAATTTGAAAGATCCTGAAAAGTATAAATGTAAAAAATTCTACTCACAAGCCAACTAAATCAAGGAAATCAAGGAAGTTTTTTAAAGGAGCTGGTGTGTGTGTGTGTGTGTGTGTGTGTGTGTATAATGCTGTGAAAGAACAAAATGGTGTGAGCTGACTACTCAGCAGGGTGATACAGGTTAGTTACAAGAAAAATATCTCCTATGATAAATATCTTTGGTTGTTTGATTGTTGTTTGACATTGAGGTGTATGAAGTGTAAGTAAAGTGTGGCTAAAGTGTATGAAGTTATTCTTTTATTTTTTAATGTTTATTCTTGAGAGAGAGAGAGACAGAGCACGATCAGGGGAGGGGCAGAGAGAGAGGGAGACACAGAATCTGAAGCAGGCTCCAGGCTCTGAGCTGTCAGCACAGAGCCCAATGCGGGGCTCAAACTCACAGACCGTGAGATCATGACCCGAGCTGAAGTCAGATGCTTAACTGGCTGAGCCACCCAGGGGCCCCTGAATGAAATTATCTTTAAAAGAAGATAATAAGTAGGATGATGTTTTACCTGAAACCTACAGAGACCTGATTAATTAAAATTTATATATATATATAATATATATATATTATATATATACACACACACACATATATACATATATATGTACATATTTGGGAATCCCCATTATCAGCGATCTGGTCCTAGTTCAGTTACCAGTATATCTATAGAAAGACCATGTGCCTGAGTTAGTTTGGCTTTTTTCCACCAAATCTTGCTATTTCAATCTGCTTTGGGGTGGGGAGGGGTGATAAAGTTACAATTCTTTATTTTTTTGAGGTGTGATCCCAAAGTTCCCCGGCTTACTTGCTTCTGGCAAAGTTTGAAAGGACTTTACAGAGGTTTTCCCTCTCTATGCTCTGCAACTGTGTCGACTTTAGCAAGTGACTCTAATAAACAGAATGCAGTGTTCTGGCACTCAGCAGATCTGACGCCAAGGGAAGAGGGCAAGAATGTGTTAATAATTAAGCTGGCAAATGCATGCATTTTCTAGCAAGCCTGTTGTAAAAATACTCACTTTCAGAGGTGACAGTTTATACCGAAGTTCAAAAAAGGTGATATGCTTCGTGTGCGTAATCCATCCCCCTGTAGGATGGATGTTTTTGAATTGTGTATGTTATCTATAGTTCCAGAATATATGTCAGTTTTAGACATTTTTATTAGCTACAGCATTCGTCTGAAATGAGGAGGATAGCACGGATTCACACATTAAACTTAAACCTCAGGCGTGTTTGGGTAATGTGTAGATGTGTACCAATGTATGCTAGTCACTTCTTTGAGAAATGATTTTAGAGTCAACTGGCAGGAATAAAAATACAAAATGTTCAGTGGTTCAGTTAAAACTGAGCTAATTATGGTGACCTGATGTCTAAAAAAATATGTTTTTATTTGTACAAGGTTAAAGTATGTATAGATCATCATTTCCAATAGCTTTCTTGGACAATTTTTTTTCACCTGAATTCAGTTTAGAGTCCTGTAATAGTCCTATAAGAGACTGACAGATCGTGGGGCTTCAAGGGCCTTATAATATAATCAGGGAGGCAGAACAGCCAAAGGAAACGTAATTAATACTGTCAACCAGTGGATAGGGAGTGATGGAATGGAGATGGGATCGGTACGTTCTAAGGACTGACTATTTGGGGCACCAAGTTATGTTTTAAGAGGACAATGAGCAGGGAAAAATAGACCTTTGCAGAGGCAGAAGGATGATACTGATGGTTTTTTTGTTTTTTTTTTTAATTTTTTTTTTTTTTAAGACAGAGAGAGACAGAGCATGAGCAGGGGAGGGGCAGAGAGAGGGGAGACACATAATCTGAAGCAGGCTTTAGGCTCTGAGCTGTCAGCACAGAGCCCGACGCGGGGCTTGAACCCACGGAGTGTGAGATCATGACCTGAGCTGAAGTCGGACGCTTAACCGACTGAGCCACCCAGGTGCCCCGATACTGATGTTTTGAGAAGAAACTAATTCTATGTAACTTAGGAAAACAGAAGCATAGAAAGACTGAAGTAAATATAGGTAGGATTTCTTCCCAGCAGGGCCTCCTTACCTGGGAAATTATTATGTCCAGTTTTTTCCTGAAGGATAGTCAGTTAGGGGTATATGTTTCTATCATGGGATGCCCACTCTGCAAACTATAGCTGATTGGATGATGGGTCAGCAGCTTGGAAGCTCTCAGGTTAGGAACAAAGTGTGTTCCCCAGACTTAGGTGCAGGTTACTCATTTCCAAGAGCTAGGATCCAATTTGCTGTCTCCTGGATCTTGCGTGGCTTTGCTGCTAAGCAGACCTGGGGGCTGGTGTGCCTGGCGAGCCCTATGCCCCCAGGTCCCATGTCCCAGCCCTATGCCCCAGCTACTCTAGCATTTCCTACCTTCTCCCCGTAATTAGAACAGAGATTCTGTTTGCTTCCAGTTTCCCAGGCTGTTTGATCTTCTACAGAAACGTTAGTATGCATCAGAAAAACCCAGAGGGCTTGTTTAAAACACGAGTTCCTGGGCTCCAGCTTCAGTTCTCATTCAGCGGGTCTGCAGTGGGGCTGGAAAGTTTGGGGCTCCCAGTGGGGCCGACGCTGCCGACGCAGGGAATACACTTCGAAACCATGGTCATCTGTCCGAACTATCTTCTACAATTCTCCCGCTGGCCCTGTGAGAGAGGAATAATTACATTCTCCATTTTCTAGATGAGGAAACAGGTACTCAGATGTTGAAAGAAATGCGCTTCAAAACGCATGGGTTGGAGGGGGCAGAGCTGAGGTCAGTTCACAGTAATCTGATTCCAGAAACAGTTTCCTGACACAGCAGAGAACCTGCCTCGCAGCCCGGCCCACGCTCTCGGAACCCTCCAGAATGAGGCAGCACCGTGCACCAATAGACTTTTGGATCTTGCCTGGCTCTTTGTAACCAGGTTTTGCGACTCCTATCATAAATCCTCGTTTTCGGTTCTGGTACCTGAGCCATGTTTAATTCTGCTGCAGTTCGTGAGACGCTTTGCTAGGCGCCTTCCAGCTGCCTTCACCAAGCGTCGTCCACGTTTTCCTGGCCCTGCGTTTGCTCTGCCTGCTGCGTAGTTGCTGAGGTACTGACAACCCCGAGGTGTCCCGATTGCACGTCATGCATTGTGTTGGTTTGATTTGTTTGGAAAATGGGACAAACCCCTTCATCATCTGCAGCCTGTCACAGATGGGTCTGTGATTATGAAATGAAAACAACGAGTGAGAGCCCAGAAATATTAGTGTTCTTTGGCCGTATCCAGGAAGAGGGGGCTTGACTGATGGACAGAGCTATTTCGGTCTATAAAACCAACCCTTTTAACAAAGACAGATGCCTCAGACCACCATACATAGGTTGGCACCATTGTCCCTGAAGATTATTTATTTATTGTCCTTCCTTGGGTTTCTAGATGCAACAAATTACCTGAGTTTAGATCTGGATTTGGTTTTCTCAGTGTTTTTGTTGCTTCTGAGTTGTGAATGACTGAATGGCTATCTACTTTGGGAAGGTCTGTTTGGCTAATAGAATTAGCCCGGATGGTGGCCCATATAGGACTTTCTTTCCTCAAAGTAAGTTACTGTATTGACTTTCTATTTTAATTTTTTTTTTTGATATTTATTTACTTTTGAGAGAGAGAGAGAGAAAGAGAGTATGAGCAGGGGAGGGGCAGAGAGAAGGGGGACACAGAACCCAAAGCAGGCTCCAGGCTCTGAGCTGTCAGCAGAGAGCCATGCGGGGCTCAAACTCACAAAGTGTGAGATCATGACCTGAGCCGAAGCCAGACACTCAACTGGCTGAACCCCCCAGGTGCCCCTTGACTTTCTACTTTCTAAGTGCTAATCTTATGACTGTGTCATCATAAATCAGCTCTCTAGAACCTGGTTTCTTACTGCAAACCTACTACATTGAGAACCAGATGCAATTCTCAGTGATAACCCCACCCAGAAATCTGCAACCCCCGTTAAGAAACACCTCTCTGTCTCTGGCTGCACGCCTCAACCCTGCTTGTACGTGAGAGTTCTCTGGGAACTTGGTTTGTTGTTTTTGTTTAAATATGGATGCCTCGGCCTCAGCCTAGGAAATTGTGGGGTGCGATCTGGACATTGCTAAAGCTCTCAAGGTTTCTAATGTGTAGACAGGGTTGGAGAAACACGCATGTAGAAGATCACGACTGCCTTGTCTGAAAATGGTAGTGGTGCTTAGTAATGGTTCTGGTAAAATTTTGGTTAGAAAACTTGTAAGCACATTTTTTATGTTTACTGTTTCTTTTTTTTTTTTTTTTCCTGGAGAGGGCCTTGATTGATGCATTTGCGTGTGTGTGTGTGTGTGAGAGAGAGAGAGAGAGAGAGAGAACAACTCAATAGTTTTGTGATACTGTAGTTTAAAAAAATGTACTTTTAGTTTGAACCCTAGGTCCTACAAAAATGGGCAGCACTCATGACTCTCTATCGCCACCTGGTGTCAGAAACTAATAGTCTACAGAAAATAAAGTAATAGGAACGGACGATTTTAAATCTCAACAAAGTAGCAATGTGGGCCACAGAGCTGACAAGTGTTTACACGTGTCCTGTCTGGCTGGGGTTAACAGAAATCCACAAGCCAGGCCGAGTATTGGTCATCCCCTTTTCTGATGTTGTTCCAAGACTAATTTTTATTTTACTTTTGAGCTTAAAGCTGTCAACTCGGTAAAATAGGAAATGGTCTTCTCTTCCCATTGTAAGTTTTCCTTTCTGCACGAAGCATTTTTGAAGTTTGGCTAAAGTCAGTTGGCAATGATCTGGAGGGATTTGGATTAGGTAAGAGTAACTGTCCTTTTCAGTTATTAAAAAGTGATTGCAATAACCAGATGCTAAGACATGCATTAAATATTATTAACTTCAAAATTATCTGTTTCCAGTGATCGCTTACCTGTTACCAGTTACCAGGTTACATAACAGTAATGATACCACCAGTCGTGGTTACTTAATAATTATCCACCAGGGGAGACAGTATTGGAAAGGCAGAAATGGCCATATTTGAATGCTTATATATTCAGTTCACAGGCTGTGTGACTTTAATTGAATCATTTAAACATCCTGAGTTGCTCTGAATGTCAAATGGGGAGACTGCTTATATGAACTACATAGCCAATGCCTAGCCCGTGGTAAATGCTGAATGAATCCATTACTACTGATATAAGTAATGGAAGTTGCCCACATTTGGGATGTGAATTTGACAGGCAACCTGAGCATCTAAACAATTTATATTTTGCTTGGGTTATATTGTTATATATGATTACCTAAGAGCATAGGCTTTGAAGCTAGGCCGCTGTGTCCAGATCCCGGCTGCTCTGTGCCTCAGTGGTTTTTTATTTCATCTGTAAAATGGGTATACTAATTATACTTGCCTCACTGTGTAATTATGGCTATTAAATGAGCTATTATACATCAAATTGCTTAAACGGGGCCTAATACATGGAACATTTTCAGTACGTGTTAGCTGTTGTGGTCGTTTTTCCTACAGTTCTGATTACTTACAAGGTAGTGTGTTAGGTTCCAAGACACTGACATTGTTTCAACTTGTAAATAGCTTAGTAATAAAGTACAGAGGGAACATACTGAAAACATTAAATTGAATTTAAGTGTACGAACAAAAATAAGCAAGACAATTTAACTGCATTCCAATTTAACTTTATTTTGATGAGAGTTTGGGCAGTCTTGCATTAGTTTATGGTGCCCTGCTTTTAGATATGACACATGGGGGTGGGTGCCTGGGTGGCTCAATATGTTAAGCGTCTGACTTGGGCTCAGGTCATGATCTCGTGGTTCATCAGTTCAAGCCCCACATCGGGCTCTGTGCTGACAGCTCAGAGCCTGGAGCCTGCTTTGGGTTCTGTGTCTCCGTCTCTCTCTCTGCCCCTCCCCGACTTGAGCTCGCTTGTGCGTTCTCTGTCTGTCTCTCGACACAGGGGTCTCACACTGAGGCCACTTTTTGGGGGTCTGCCTCTGCCACCATTTCTTTCTGTCGCTCCCTGTCCCACATTATCTGCTGATGAATGGTTTTACGCATAGTGGAGGGAGAATAAGACTGATAGCTAGAAAGGGATATTTAGGCCATGAGAGACTCATAATTATGCATCAGTAGTCTCCTTCTCATGGTTGACATTTAATACACAGTGACTAACAATCTAGAAAACCATTTAATATTTAATTAATCTCTATTAGTTTTCAAATTCTCTTAAGATCAATCTCAATCATTGTTGCATGTTGTTGATACACTCAGAAAACATTTCCTTGCCTAATGGGACCTCCTTCAAATATGTGACCTTTAAATTTGTATATTCACCTAATTAAAACAAAGCATGCATAAAATTGTCTGCTTACAGGTTCCAATTTAAAAATCTGTGCTAAGTGAATAAAGGCAGGAATTTCACTTAAGATCGTGGGCACAATGTTTTGTAATAATCTTCACATGTTCTCGAACACAGGAACGCCATAATCAAAGAACTGGTAAGTGGAAAGGAAATGTTCTTGTTGAATGCATTCCACTACCTTTGATCAAAACAGCACTCATGGTTTCCAGAGTCCGCTCACTGTCTTCAGGGAGGATTTTCGTGGATCATCCCAGAAGCGTGGTCAGTTCAGGGCCTTGAGGATTCAGTCACCAAATAAGAATTTGTGCTTTTTGAAAAAAAAATTTTTTTTAACCTTTATTTATTTTTGAGACAGAGAGAGACGGAGCATGAACGGGGGAGGGTCAGAGAGAGAGGGAGACACAGAATCCGAAGCAGGCTCCAGGCTCTGAGCGGTCAGCACAGAGCCCGACGCGGGGCTCGAACTCACGGACCGTGAGAACATGACCTGAGCTGAAGTCGGATGCTCAACTGACTGAGCCACCCAGGCGCCCCAGAGTTTGTGCTTATTAACTCTTCCTCTTCTTGGCATCCAGTAGGTCATTGTCACTATGCCTAGTCCGAGGGAAGACACACGTAGAGGTTCATGAATGCAGAAAATAACCTTTTCTTTCCTTGCCTTGGACACAAAAATATTAAAATATGAAAAGCTACATCCTCCCATCATGAGCTAAAGGCTGGAACTCATATTTTTTACATGACTGAAATAGATGAAAAAGGAAACTGGGTATTATATTCTAACGGTAAAATAGCTGCTATTATTTTCAAAGTACCTTCATATCTCTATGACTTCATCCTCCTAAGCGTATGTTAGCAAAGAGCTCTTTAATTTTTTTTTAATGTTTAGCTACTTCTTGAGAGAGACAGAGACAGAATGCGAGTGGGTTAGGGGCAGAGACAGAGGGAGACACAGATCCCGAGTAGCATCCAGGCTCCGAGCTGACAGCACAGAGCCCAACGTGGGGCTTGAACTCATGAGCCGTGAGATCATGACCTGAGCTGAAGTTGGACGCCTAACCAACTGAACCACTCAGGTGCCCCAGCAAAGAGCTCTTTAAACCCCAATGCTATATTTTTGTCCTATAAAGCAGTCAAAGAACGTTGTGACAGTTATTCATGCGTGCACTGTAAGAAATAGTAACGTAGACAATGCATTAGTTAAAAGTTCATTGTTAATGATATTTTAAAGGTGATAGTGTATTATGTTGTACAAATGTCTCGTGCAAAATGACCCAGGGGTAGGTTGCTTACTTCTTACCACTTGACTAATGGGTATATATTTTTTATATCAGATGTTATGCTTCTTATTTCATCCAGATAAGTAGATGTTCAGAGCTAAATATAACGCTCACAGTGCTTACGTTAGCCTAGAGATTTGCTTCCGGTTGATTTAAGAACATGTTAAGTTTTGGAACACCTGGGTGGTTCAGTCGGTTAAACGTCTGCCTCTTGATTTCAGCTCAGGTCATGACCCCAGGGTCGTGGGATCGAGCCCCGCATCTCACTCTTGCCCCGACAGTGTGGGGTCAGCTTGGGATTCTCTCTCTTTCTCTCTCTCTGACCCTCCCCCCACTCTCTCAAGATAAGTAAACATTTTAAGTTTTGATTTCTATTTTAGCAGTTCTACTCTCTGGGTTTTAGAAAGTGGAGGAGGGGAGGAGGAGGGGACAAACCATCACCTCGAATTCTCCTGGAAGCAGAGGTAAATAGTAGAATGGAACTATTGCTTAGAACGGCCGCAGTGGTCCTGTGTGTAGGACAGCAAACATGTTGGGGAGGTTTATGTAATGCAAGCTGACACACACAATAACTTCTTGCCAAGAGACTGAATTATATTAGAAAAACATGTGTTTTCACCCATCTTTCCCACTCCACCCAGGAAAATAAATTAATTTGTGACCAATCAAAAGAGCTGAAATAAATAGTGGTTCTCAATTCTCATTTTTCCATTGGTCTCCAGACCGACTGGCATATAGTGTGAGACCTTAATTATCTTCCCTTTGAAGTGAATCATTTATAATGAGCATAAGAATCAATTGTCCTGTGAAGAAATAATCTAAAAAGTGGGTTAGATCTTCAGCACATTCCACAGAGTCTCGCCCTTCTTGACTCTGCTGTATTAAGTAGATATTCACTAATTATAGAAATATTCAAATATATCGATACATATTCAAATATATTCGTTATCACGAATTCTGGATTCTTAGGTTTTAGAAATGGAAAATATTTTAGCAATATTGTTGTCTGGCAGATACTTAGAAAAACGAGGAGACTTACCTGTCGTTCTTCACGTTTGTGACTCAGACCCTCTTGAGCTTCTAGTCCAGCACCCTGGGATAGCACAGTGGTTGAATGTGGGCTCCAGGGCAAACCGTGTCCTGTCCTCGAGCTTTGGTTTCCTCATCTGTGAAATGGAGGCATCATATCTACGTTACGGGGCTATAATGAGATAATGTATGGAAACTGCTTTGGACATAACTGGCATAGGGTAAGCACAAAATAAGTTTCTTAATATTTAAAAAAAACCACATTTCTGATATCTTGTCCTAAAGTCAGAAATTACAGCAGGCTGTTCGCTCTCTGCGGTCAGATGTGCGCAGGTCCCTGGAGCACAGATTTCTTGTTCTGGATTAAGAATTTGATACCTTGAAGGCAACAAGGACAGGTGCTTCCGTGTTATTTATGAACTATTTTGAGAAAAGCAAAGATGAAATACGTCCACTGTGCTACCTTGATTTCTCACACTCCAGGTGGATAAGCCAAAACAGGTTCAAGATCCACCCCGATATTTTGACACGAAAAATAAATAATTATTACGACTGTCCCGGATACTGTTTTACCTGGCAGGTGTAATGCTGCTGGGTGTCCCGTCTCTTCAGCTATAAAACAAAGAAGTTGGTCAGCCAAGGTCCTCCTGTTCAGCTCTCAGACCGAGGTGTTCTAGTCACATGGTTGGGTGAGAATGATTTCTCCCAGGAATCTGGCCTCACACCTCCTGGCATGCTCCCATCTACTGTTTCAAGTCAATAGCGATAATACCTTTTACAACTCAGCAGTGGCCTGGGACACGCTTTCCACGTCACGCAGCCGGGGTAGGATTTGAACTTCAGCCCTAAGGAGAGAGTGAGACAGTCGCTGCATTGCACACTCAGTGTGCAAGAGGTATCAGGGGACTCACGAGAGCCGGGAACAGCTGTAGTCGTTGGGATTCTTGACACTTGCCTGACTATTGGGGTGAAGAAGCCAATCACCCCCCTCTGTCTCTCTTTTCCTGTCTCTCCTCTGCCCAGCCTCCAGCCTATAAGCCTGGTCAGATAGTCCACACTTCTAGGACACCAGCCCCTTGTATACCAGAACTACATAGAGCGTAGTTACCCTAAGAGTTACGTTTACCGAGGACATGTTGTGTCGCAGATGCTCTGTGAACACTTTACACACATTATAGGGCAGTCTCATGTTCCCTGCGGTAAATGAGCATGTGACCCAGCTTGTCACAGGCACCTCTGTTTAACCCTGCTGTCCTAAAATCATCAATGATTGTGCCCCCCCTTTATTCTCCAAAATGATCCAGTTAGAATAACAGTGTTATGGCCAGTGTGCATATATATTGTATCGGTTTCCTAGGCGTGTCCTAACAGACGAGCACAGACCTGGGACTTAAACCAGCAGACGCCTTTTCTCTCATGGTTCTGGAAGCCGGAAGTCTGAAATCAAGGTGTCAGGGTGAAGCGGGACCATGCTTTCCCAGACGCAGAGGGAAGGACTGTTCCTCACCTCTTCCAGCTTCTGGCGGTGCCTGGATTTGTGGTAGCGTCACTCTGTCTTCACACGGTCTTCGTCTCTGTGTCTCTGCCCTTGTCTTTGTCTCTTATAAGGACACTTGCCTTGGACTTAGGGCCCACCCGAGTCCAAAATGATCTTATTTCAAGATCCTTACCTTAATTATATTGCAAAGACCCTTATTCCAAATTAAGTCACCTTCTGAGGTTTTGGGTGGACATATCTTTTGCGGACTAAAATTCAACCCTCTACATAGACACACACAATATATATACATATATATATATATATATATATGTGTATATATATATATATATACGTCTGTACATATGTATGTATGCGTATAGATGTACATATGTATATGTATATATATGTATATATACATATAGAATTATAATGACATCATATAAACATATATGATAAATATATATTGTATCATAATATGTATTTTATAAGCGAATTAAAAACCTGTTACATACCTATACATTCATAATAGATTTTTAGTTAGCATATAAAAAGAAAATAATGTCCCTAAATTACCTATAAAGCATAGCCTGCATAATATTATGTGTACATCTCTCTAGTGTAATGTTTAGTCACATTAAGGTTTGAAATTGCCTGGTGAAACTAAAAGAAAGATAATAAAGAAAAGTGTTAGAAACATAGAAAATTTAAATAATTTATTTTGCCTGTAAGGGAATGACCAAATTCGAGGTGCTGAATGGGAGAAGTTTGGAGAATTAAAATGACTCTTTCTTGTCTCCAGGGTATACTGTTATAATAAGCCTTTTTAAGCTTAATACACATTAATAAATTCTTGTTAGGAGAATTAAGTAAAACAGATCATTCTTTCTCAGTTGGGTCTCATTTAATCCTCATTCTGCTTCATCAGCTCTCCTTACGTCACAGAAAAGAAATGTTTGGCTCAGAGATGTTAAGTGTTCAGTCAGAGTCCACATCTAGAAAGCTGCAGACGATCCTGGTCCTCTTGGCAAAACAGATCTTCTGAAATATAATGTCGTGGATAATAATTAATAATTAGATCATCATATTAGATACAATAATTATATATAACACAGATACAATATAGCAATATAGGTATAATGACAGGGTATTATATAGATATAGATACATATAGATATATATCTATATATATATATATAAAATTAGATTAGACTTTCAATAACAAAAGCAGTGACTTTAAAATTAGTTTACATGTTTAAAAAGTAATGTACATTCATGGTTTTGAAAAAGTGGAACTATCTCTAAAGTTGTAAAGGAGAAAGTAATTCTTCTAGGTTCCCAGTTTGTCTAAAAAAAGCACAATGATTCTTACACGTTAGACTTTTTCTGTGCATATATAAACACATAATGTAAAATACAAATACCCTTTTAATTTTACACAAATGAGATCAAACTTGGCATAATGTTCTGTAATTGATTGTACTTGATAATGACATGGCCTGCCTGATCTCCCTTATTCTTAGCAGCTGTCACCTACCATGCCTGTGTATGGATTTCTGAAAGTAACGGATTTTGATGGCTTTTATAAACAGGCTTCAGACTGTGTATTGGTGCACATGTCTTTGAAAATGTGTGTCGGGCGCCTGGGTGGCACAGTCTGTTGAGCGACCGACTTCAGCTCAGGTCATGATTTCACACTCTGTGAGTTCGAGCCCCACATCAGGCTCTGTGCTGACAGCTCAGAGCCTGGAGCCTGCTTTGGATTCTGTGTCTCCCTCTCTCTCTGCCCCTCCCCCTGTCATGCTCTGTCTCTCTCTGTCTCAGAAATAAACAAACATTAAAAAAATTTTTTTTAAAGAAATCCTTTGTGAAGGATTTTGTGAAAGGCATGCTTATTTTGAACACTGAAATATTGAAAGACTGTCAAAGGATATGATATAATTTTGAAACAAAAAAAAATCAATTGTTGAGTATTTACAATTGTTATAAATTCTTTCTCATATCGGGCCTGAATCAGTGCTATTGTAAATTCCAACTACTGGTCCTGTTTATGCCCTTTGGAAGAGCAAAACATAAGCATTTTCCTTCATCAATGTAACATACGTTCAAATAGTTTTTAAAAGCTCCATCTAAATATTTTCCTTTGCATGTAAAACATTTTCAGTTATTATAGCTAGTCGTCTTTGAAATAGTTTCCAGAACCTTTCCCTTCCTGCCCATAATCCTCTTCAGTTTATTATTGTCTTTGCTTTAACTTTTTTTTTTTTTTTACTTTAACTTTTATACTAAACCTTGCCTTTCTTTTAAGTGTGAGGCTTTCTCCAAGTACAGTCTTGTGGAAAACAACTAGAGACCCCACTTAGGATTCATGTGGTACAAGAAACGGCCCCCCTGTGTCCTCACCTCATCTGTCAACAAGATGCTGTTTCATTTGATGGATTTGTTATTTGTTGAATTGGAATGAATTGAAGATACTTTCTGTCATGGCCCAGACATATCTTTGTCTTACTTAGTATGAGATGAAACTGAGATAATTTTAGACAGAAATTGTTAATGAGTATATGCTACATTTTAATAACATTTTTTCTAAAATGGTCACAGACCCCATTTAGCAGTTGGTTCCAGTATTTCTGGGGTAAAAACATTGTTCTTGTTTCTCCATAGTTTCCCTTTTCAGAAGATTAGAAAATTTTCCTCCATTTTTCTCCACTGTTTCTCAAAGATTTCTCCCAAGATTACCAAGATCTCCAAGACCGTATCAAGCAAGTACCCTGAGATGAACTAATTTGGACTCTACCCTCAATGTTTTGGGGTGACTAGGCATTCTATCATTTTTTCTGCTAACGTGGCTTTCAGTAACCTCTGAATGATGTTTTCTAAACCGTTTTGGATTTGAGGATCCTTCTCTTGAGTAATCAGAAAGTTCTGTCATTCACTACCCCCCACCCCCCCCACCCCCCAGCCTCTCTTGTATACTAATATATACCACCTTCTGGAGGGGAGTTGGCTCCTATGGTTACAGTATGAGTTTATTTGAATTTTTTAAATTCTGCTTTTATAAAATCTAGGACTTCATAGAATCATGGTAGTGTTCCCATCAAGAAGGTTACACATTCTTCATATGAAACATCTGACTAAAATCAGAAATTCCTGATGAATTCCTATGTTCCTGGTTATTCAGCTGGATCAGGAGGACTCATTATGGCCTCCACAGTGTCAGCTGAGTATTTCAAGAGTTTCCTCACATTTGACCTGTGATTCTTTAGGGAAAAAAATATTGGGGACAAAAATATAGGTATCTCTCCCCATGTCCAAAGATTGTACAGCTCTTGTAGCATGAGGGAGATTCCCTCTGCTTACTCCGTGGATTATAAATGACTAGCACTCCTAAATAGCAATAGGCAAGATGTCCATGATGTGAGAAGATGCACTGGTTGAACTAAAACCACAGGAAACAGGGAGGCAGTGGTATGTTAGAGGTGTTGGGGACTTTCTACATCTGTTGTGTGACCTTGTGAACCCCTTGGAAGCACTGTTTCAGACTTTACCACCAGACTCTGCAAACTTCAGAGAAGAGTGAAAATAACCAGATTCTGGGGTATCTGAAGGGGTTAGCTAGACCTAGCCCCCTGTAAGCGTTCAATTTTGACATCTCGTTTTCATCTTGAGAAAGGGATGCAGTTTTACTTTATATATTATGGTATTTTTGTTGTTTTCATATTTTTAAAAAGTCTAATCAAGCCCTTGCGTTTCCCTTTTGAGCCTCTTGATAAAAGTCATACTCCTTGGGGTGCCTGGGTGGCTCAGTCGGTTTAAGTGTCTGACTTTGGCTCAGGTCATGATTTCGCATCAGGCTCTGTGCTGATGCCTCGGAGCCTGGAGCCTGCTTCAGATTCTGTGTCTCCCCCTCTCTCTGCCCCTCCCCTGCTCATGCTCTGCCTCTCTCTCTTTCTAAAAAATAAATAAGTGTTAAAAAAAAAAATTTAAAAGTCATACTCCGGGAAGCTGTTCCATGCTTTTAGAACAGATTTGTTAATGTATAATCAACAGAAAACTGCACCCATTTTAAGTGTAGAGTTTGATGGTTTGACTTACGTACGTATTTGCGAAACCATCCTCACAATCGATATAGTCGATATGTCCATCACTCAGGAATGTCCATGTGCCCTTCGTAATCCCTCCCTTCCGCCCTTGGGCACCTCTCCCCACAAGCAACCACTGTTCCACTTTCCGTCACCTTGGATTAGTCAGTATTTCTAGAGTCGTATATAAGTAAAAGCAAATGGTATGTGCTCTTTTCTTCTTTTTCACCCTACATGATGATTTTGAGATTCACCCATGTTACAGCATGAATAGTTCATTCCTTTTTGTTTCTGAGTATTATTCCATTGTATGGATATACCATATAGTAGAGTGATACACATTCTAAGGATAGACATTTGGGTTGCGATTTGGGGATATTATAAATAAAGCTTCTGTGAACACGCATGTGCAAGTCTTTATATGAACATGTTTCATATTTATACTGTGAGTTTGTAGCAACCAGCATACACATGCCCTTGATGAGAATCATGGCCTTAAGATACTCCCTAGGATGTACTTCCTACAGGGTGGGCTTTGCACATGGGCTGTGCTCAGTCATATATTTTTAAATGGATAAATAAATGAATGAGGACTTTGGGAAAAAACAGAAATGTGCATCATGCAGTGAAAAGGACCCTTGATGAAGTCAGGACATTTTAACGCTAACTTCGATCTCACCATGTAATGGTAAGCTAGTTACTCAATGTCTTACACCTTAGCTCACTCACCTGTAGAAACGAGATAACATGATCCTTTTGGCACAATACTAAAGTCCTCAAATCTCTGAAAAGTAAAAGGTTTTTGATACTCATTTGGTGGTGGAACTTGACCAAATCTGTACTGATTTATGTGCAAAATCAGTCATGAAGTGATGAGAACCTATTATAGTTTTATTTGTCCCATTCAGCATAAGTGTTCTGATATGTTGCTGAAAACATATGAATGAAGTTGATTATGGGAACCTGTGTCGGGTGCCATTGGTGTGTCACATAATGTACATCTTCTTCATTGTATTTTTCCTGTGTAGGGATTGTGAACTCTCCACCCATCTGTATTGGAATTATATTTGGTTTCGGTTGACAGAAAACACACACGAAAATGGCTCAAATGAGAAGTTTATGTCTCTCTCCTGCAAAAGGCCAGAAAGTAAGCAGTTCTGACCTTTTATGGTGGCTGCATGATGTCAGGAGTCAGGGCTGCTTCTATCTCATGACTCTGTCTTACATGATGTATTTTTAATTTTTTTTGATGTTTATTTATTTTTGAGAGAGACAGAGACAGAATGCGAGTGGGTTAGGGGTAGAGAGAGAGGGAGACACAGAATCCAAAGCAGGCTCCAGGCTCCGAGCTATCAGCGCAGAGCCCAACACGGGGCTCAAACTCACGAGCTGTGAGATCATGATCTGAGCCCAAGTCGGTCGCTCAACCCAGCCTGAGCCACCCAGCCGCCCCTGTCTTATGAAATTTCTGATCCCAAGGTCATGATGGATCAAAGATAAGATGGCTGCTTGAGCACTAGCCATTCCATTTGCTGTTCAGTCAGCAAGAAGAAAGGGGAGGAGATGACTAGATCGTGGCATTCAAGGACACTTCCCAGAAAGCGTACACACTACACTGGTCAGGCCTTAGGTGCCTGGGCATATCTGACTCAAAGGAGTACAGGAAATGGGGTCTTCATTTTAGACTGCAGTGAGTCCAGCTAAAAATGGAAGGTCCTGTTATGACAGGAGAAGAGAATAAATATGGCGGATAGGGTAGTCTTTGCACCACTGCCCTTCTACCTTGTTGGGCAGCTATGGTCATAGTGAGAGATAATAGACATGAAAACACCTTGAATCAAAAACTCTGCAAAACTATAGGTTTGATAACAAGGATCTTAAATAGGGGATTTTTAAATTCTTAGAGGATTGGGGCGCCTGGGTGCCTCAGTCGGTTAAGCATCTGACTTCGGCTCAGGTCATGATCTCGCGGTCCGTGAGTTTGAGTCCCGCGTCGGGCTCTGTGCTGACAGCTCGGAGCCTGGAGCCTGCTTCCGATTCTGTGTCTCCCTCTCTCTCTCTGCCCCTCCCCCACTCATGCCCTGTCTCTCTCTGTCTCAAAAATAAATAAATGTTATAAAAATTTTTTTTAAATTCTTACAGGGTTTTGATATGCCACTTTGGTGGCTTCTCAGCATATTATTGGAAATATGTTGTAAATGATGGGTGAATGCCAATTTCTACTATTACTCAAAGACTTTCTCAATTATTATTTCCATCTACCAGGAAATCTAGTAGTTTCCTTTTTTTTTTTTTTTAATGACACTTGAACTTTTAGCCTGTTTCCAGAAAGCTATAACACAAAGTTGAAACAGCTGTAACTTCAAACATAGTTTCGTTCCTTTTTTTTTCCCCCTCTACATTTTTCTGGATCTTTTTTTCGAACTGTGAGCCTGGTTACAACGCTGTGGCTAGTAAATCTCATTCTCGCCTACTTGTGCAGATTCTATTATTATTTTCTAAATATCTCTTATATTTTCACAGGATGACTCTTCAGTTCTTGTGGCTGAATTGAAACAATGAAAGGCACAAGGCAATGTAATCTAGGAAGAATAGAAGAGGAAGAACTAAATCCAGTCTTGGGTAGGTAATCGGTGGGAGGTCCATTTCTGCAAGGTGGATATGATTGTGATAAATGGGTAATCATCCTGGACCCACATTTCCATCCCTGCCCACGCAGTGAGGAGCTGGCCTTCTGCTTCTCTGCCTCTACCTGATTACATGAGTTCAATTTAAGGGGCAGGGATTAAGGTATCTAGCTTGTTGTGTTGCAGCCACATTTTTCAGTTCTATCTTGACTCCAGTAAAGGTGGTGTCACATTTTACTCCCGTTGAGTGCCGTACCTCTTAACAAACTAGCTTAGAAGTTGAAGAGTGGGGATGGGGTGACTTAGGCCCAAATCCCTAGCAGTAAGTCAACAGCAATTATCTGATAAATGGACGAATGAAATTTAAATGTGAACTTGAAATCGGTTGACTGAATAAGTAAACCAGAGTGATAGGAAACGATGGGAAAGTTAAACTGCAGATGTGTGGTGAGTGTTTGTAGGTTCCAAAAAATGATATCTGAGCTGTGTGTCAGAAAAGTAAGGGTATTTCTGCTCCACTGAGGAAAGAGCAGTTGCCTTTGGGTAAATACTGGCATGCAGTGTCCTGATGAGTCTCTTTTAGGAGAGAGTGAGCTGGTGGCTGGTATGTTAGGAGAAGCTCTGTAATTCGATGCACAGGAGTATTCCCAGGACTTGAGCATCTCTAGGATAGCACACACTTAGCAGCCTTCTAGGCTCCACGATGAATCTGAATCTTCTTTTATAATAATGCTGGTAAGTGTTTATGTTTATCTTGGTTTAAAAAATTTAAGAGATAAATGCAAGCTGGGGTTGATTCCACACAACAAACATGTCATTAGCAGAGCCCCAACGGGGATAAACTCTGGACGGTTCTTAGGAAGCATCATTGCTGCGGGATCGTGTCCAAGGGCTATCAGTGACCGTATGTGTGTTTTCAGCACGATTTACCCCCTCGACGTCACTTTCTTCCACTGAGAGCTCGTCACTCGGGACAAAATGAGCCTTTTGCTAATGGGTTTGGGGAACTCAGCCTTGGTGGCTCCACAATGTCCACACAGCTGCTCTGCTTAGAAAAGAAGAAAGGCTCTGGGCTGGTGCCTTTATTTTATTCTCTATATTACTACTTTCCACCCACTGAAAGGGAAATATAACATTTCAGTTTTCCCTTTGGTTTTCATCATGAACAGACACATTCAGAACTTTTACCAAGGCCAGTCCTTGACAGTGTGGTGCTCCAGCTGGTTTCTATTCTAGCTCCTAGGTGGCCCTGTTGAAATACAAGTTTTCTCTTCAGACGCATAGATATTTGGTCGGAAAGTGGAAGTAAATCGAAGGGCTTCTAGTTTGCCTGAGTAAATCGGTATTAATTTAAAACATTAGAAACTTACAACTCCATCCATCAGACTACAGAAGGAAAATAAGCTTAATGTATTTTCGACCCAGAATTTCCTAAATTTTCTCTTAGAGACTTTAGAGATAATCTAATGAATGTCTTTATCCTCCAGGCAAGGAAACTAGGTTGCAGGGATGTTAAACCATATGCTTAATGTCATAGGGTTCTCTAGCATCAGAACTAAGATTCGAACCCAGCTCTCTGACTGTCCAGCCCAAGACTCCTTCCTTCATGCTGTGCTCTTGTCTTTAAAAACAAATAGTGTGATTGCTCCTTGAAAGTCAACTGGCCGATGCAAATAAGGAAGTCTGTTATGCTAAATGTCACTCCAGGTTGTGCTGTTAGAGGTGAAGGGGCATCTCTCAGATTGTGACTGTTCCTGGGGTCCAGGAAGCAAGCTTTTTCACTCTCTTTCTAAATACCCTTCCTATGCAGTGGGTCCCCAGCTTCTTTCCAGGGAAGCCTCCTTTTCGCCACAGAAGAGATGGTCATAAAGATGTTAGTAAAAATGAATAAGCCAGTCAAGTCGCTGGATGTTTGTGAACCTTGCTTTTATCAGCAACAACAACAGTAAAGTTTGTCTTGTAGAAGGGACCTACCTCATCTTCTCTGATCTCAGAGCTGATACAGGCTCAAGTTGCCCGTGCAAACCTGTGTCCTTTCTTCCAAAGATAATAAGTAACAGACCCTCGCAGTGTCTGCTGGAAGGAGGAGAAAAGCGGCTGTCTGCCTTTGTGTTCCCCGGGGAGGGGGAGTTATTGTGAGTAAGCAGACAGGCTGTGTGCGGCCGCCCCGCTCACAATGGCACATGCTAGTGACAAGAGACACAGCATCGGGGCTGTGGCTCCTGAGTGGCTGCAACTATCGATACAAGTTGTGTTTTTATTAGGACTTCAGTCAGGTCGCCGCATTCCAAATGGTAATGAGTCCCATACAAGCGTGGCCGGCGTGCACCCCTCGCCCCAACTGCACGGGATGTGAGAGCAAGGCACGCGTTGGAAAGCAAGTCCCTGTCCTTTCGATGGCTTCTATGGTCTTCTTTCTTAGGTTAGCCTGACACTGGACTAGAGTCATTGGAAGGAAAAGCAACCTTTAGTCTTAATTGCTGATGGGCAGCGAGCATCGTAACATCCACAGATGAGGTTGATGGGGAGTGTCTTTCATTCCGTGTGCAGAGCTTTGCAGTCTAGTGTGTCTAAATTCTGTGCATGTGTGGGTATGCCTGTGTGTGCGCGGGTGTGTGCACACGTGCGTGTGTGTGCGGGTGTGTGCGTGTGTGCACGTGAGCACACACGTGTGCGCGCGCACACGTGCGTGTGTGTGTCTTCAGGGGTGTGCGTGCACCTGTGTGCGTGTGTGGGCGTGTGTCCATGTGCGTGTGTGTGTGTGTGTGTGCATCTGTGTGCAGGCATGTGTGCATGTGCATGTGTGTGCATGTGTGTACAGGTGTGTGGGTGCATGTGCGGGCATGTGTGGGCATGTGTGTGTGTGTGTATACACTTGCACCTGTACAAAACAGAAAGGCAGTGAGATTAGAGTTTTAAACTAGCAGGAAATTTAAATGCACCCTAACCAACAATTCCATTTTACAGTTATAGAAATTGAGACATCGTATTAAGGGTTCGTGTGTTGGTGTCAGAAAAGAACAAAAGTCCAAATTCTGTTGGTTTTTCATTCCCGTGTGTTGGTCTAGATTTCAAATTACGTGAAAGTTTACGAAACAAAATTTTTAAATGCAATGATAATGGGAAAACTTGTTCATATGCATAAAATAGCTTGAATTATACTCTGAATCATCAAGACATGTATTGGATTTTAATACAGTGTTAATGTGAAATGTATTTTGTGGGATTTAAAATTGTGATCTTTTAAAAATTTCTCTCAACTGATGAGAATTTTAATCAACTAGAATACCTTCAGTGAGTTCGTTGGTTAACAGAAAACTCTGAAATTTAGTTCTGTTTTAACTCCATTTATACAGGGAAACCAGAGTGAGGTACTATGCCATAACCTGCTTAACTTAGTCATTTTTACTCTTCATCTGAGGAAGAAGAAAGCAAGTTTATTTGTTTATCAAACAAATCAGTCCAGATTTTTTGAATGGATAAAATTCTTTAGATGATTCATTTCTCCCTTTACTGGTATGGACATAAATGGTGCTGTTTTCCACGAGCAGGAAAGTTTTTCTGTAACGTTTCTAGCAAATTCTATCTGTAGAAGACTTCGTATTACCAGTGAAGTATTAACCGCAAGCTGGAGACGGACAAACGTAAAGAAGGATGTCTTGCCAGAGGCTAATATGAAAGTGCAGGGTCCGAGGTAGCCGGTGAAAAGCAGAGTCAGGTAAAAGGAAGAGACTTCCTATCAGCCTCCGAGTATTTAAAAGTTTATTATACGGGTGATGACAACTGTTAAGAAGAAGAAGACTTAAATCTTCAGTTCTGCAACTTCAACATGATAATTGGGCACTAGCTTAAAGTAGATTCTTGGGCTCTACCTCAGAGACTCTTGCATTCTGGGTGAAGGACAAAAATCCGCAGTTTTAACGAGGAGCTATGGGATGCTGATACAGGTAATCTGGGGCCACACTCAACAAACTTCAAGTGATAGCATGAGGAATTTAGGTTATTTAGAAGAAAAAAATTGCACTCCAACTTGTACCATAACGAATTCCCATGTGAAAAGTGGAGTTATAAAATTCGAGCAGTATTTTATAATAATCATAATAAGCTGCTTCTCATACAGATGCTGTCCTACACAAATAATCTGAGGAAATCTATAAACTATAATCAAAATTTAGATATCCATGGCATATGTTTAGATATGAGAGGTGCTGCACTGCAAAAGCCTCTCTCGCTCTTTTTTAAGCCGTTTCCTAAACTTAATCACACCATCTGTTTTTGCTTCAGCAGAGCTCTTATTTATATGTCATTGAGTCTATGGTCAGAAACACCACTTAAAGAAACAATAGAGTAATAGAAAAGTTTTAGCTGTTTGGGTTGATGTGCAAGGGCCATTATCAAATGCCCAGAATGCCTACCAAGAAATCCCTTTACCTGTGAAGGAGGATGGCCAGGCCTTTGGGGGATTTCTACTGGGATATTTTACCATTATCATTGCTGTCACTTTGACTATTATTGCTTGAAAAGTCTCCTCCATGACTAGGAAGACCTATTTGTATTTGATTAGTTTATCTCCTCTATGATTACAAGTCCTCTTAATTACAGAAGCTGGTGGAGAGGTATCCAACTTAACTATTTCATGCCTGTTTATATAATTATTTACAATCATTTGATTACCACTTTTGGACAAGGACAAAGTGACGATAGATAGAACAAAGAGTTTTCTGAATAATTCCAAAAGAAATTTAATGTTTTCTCATTATGCTGTGGGGTTCCATTTGCACCGTGGGATGAACAAACCATCTTCTGTCTCCGTATCTGCTTCTGATAAGCAGTTGGCTTCTGCTGGACAAAGTCACAGAAATGGAGATGGTTTCCACCACGAATTCGTGATCGCCAGCCTCAAAAAGCCCTTCGTCATGACCAGCGTATTGTACCGTATTATCTCTTACACACCCACCGATGACCATTGCAAACATCGTCTCCTCCTAACCAACTCCCTCTCTTTCCCCTCACTGAGGTCCGAGCCCCAATGTCATGACTCACTTAATGAAAAAGCAGAAGCCATGTATTAGAAACTTAACAAAGCATAGAAATATTCCTACATCTGCCCCCATACTGTCATGTTCCTTTTTATTACAATATAAAGGCTTTCCTTCTTCCTCTAAAGGCTAATCCTTCCACATACACACTGAATTCCTTCCTATCCCAGCTCTACACAGTCATGCCTTACTCTCTTTATTTTGTATCTACTGCGAACAAGACAATATTTTAGGTTCTAGAGATAGATCTGTAGGCAGATTAGACAAAGATCCCTGCCTTTTAAAAAGTCCTATTCTAGTGAAATATTTTTGTTTACATTATAGATAATCCCTTCTTTTATTTATGCATGCACCCTCTCCTCTTATGTGGATTTGCCATATTGTTTTTTCTCATTAAGGAAAGCAAAACCAGGGGCGCCTGGGTGGCTCAGTCGGTTGAGCGTCCAACTTCAGCTGAGGTCTTGATCTCATGGTTCCTGAGTTCGAGCCCCATGTCGGGCTCTGTGCTGACAGCTCAGAGCCTGGAGCCTGCTTTGGATTCTGTGTCTCCTTCTCTCTCTGCCCCTCCCCCACTCGTGTGCATGCTCTCTTTCCAAAATAAACATTAAAAAAAAAAAAAAGAGAAAACCCAAACCAAATAAAAATCTCACCTCTGCAGATACGGCCCTGCCTCACTTCTCCTTCCACAGCCACATTTCCTGAATGAACTGCTTCTACCCTCTTTCATTGACTCGTCCACCTTCTATTTGCTCCCTATTCACTAAACTCCCATTTCTGCCCCCATCATTTCACATGACCGGGTTTTTTTTTTTTAATTTATTCATGTATTTTGACAGGGGGGGGTGAAGGAGAGGGAGAGAGAATCCCAAGCAGGCTCCGTGCTCTCAGCACAGAGGCCAATGCAGGGCTCCGTGTCATCAACCGTGAGGTCATGACCCAAGCTGAAATCAAGAGTCGGATGCTCAACCACCTGGCCCCCCACCAGGGCCCGCATGAGTGGTTTTTCTTGAAGGCAGTAATGGCTCTAATGTTGTTGGGTTCCACGGACACCTTCCAGTCTTCGTTTTCCTTACTTTTCAGTAGCACTTGCCTCTGTCAGCTACTCCCTGAAACACTCATTATCCATTGGCTTCTTTGATCATCGTCTCCGGGTTTCCTTTCTAGGCACTTACGTTCTTTCTCTTTTTTGGGGCGCATGTCCTTCTGCCCGGTCGTTATGTTGGAATCCTTTGTGGTTCACTTTGGCCTCAGGGCTCTTCTCCTTTGACTTTATCACCGCTTCTAGGAGTCTCATTCAGATCATTAGTTTGAAACGCCACCTTTACACCGGTTCCTTGCACACTTCTGTCTAGTTCCTTCTGAGCTCTGTCTATATTTATATATCTCTATCAACCCATCCACGTATAGATATTGATAGGTATATATGTATGTCTTCTCCAACTGAACATGTCTCAGTCTGAAACTCATAACTCTTAGGATGCCCTTAATCATGTTTTTCCTCCATTGTTCTCTGCCTTCCCCAAGTCAGCACACTGGCATCACCCAGCACACCTCCCTCTGCCTCACCCCCACATGGAATGCGTTGCCAGGCCCTATTATTTGACCTCCTAAATATTTCTAGATGCATCTACCTGGCCTCTTCTCCACCATCGCCCCAGTCAAGGTGTCCTTTCTCACCCGGGACTTTATAATAGCCTTCGGAATGGATCACCAGTCTCTCCCCTCGTCTCCCTCCACTCTGTTCTCGCTCCGAAGCAAGAATGCTCCTTTGAAAGGAAAAGCTGGTCGCACCACCTTCTTATTGAAAATCATCCGTTACTTCCGTTGTTCTTAGGACAAGAGTAAAATGAAACCCTCTCCTGGTCTGCAAGGCTGCCCCTCGGCCTTGGGTGGGCTCCACTCCCTTGTTCTCCCCTCCAGCTGGGTCGCCTCCTTTTCCTCCCTCCGTCCCTCACCAGTTCTTGCTTCTTCCTGCCCCGGGCCTTTGCCGATGCTATTTCCACACCACCTGGAATCCCTGTCTCTCCCCGCTTAGTGTGATGAGCTCCTCTTGGTTTCCCACATATTAGCTCAATGTTCACTTCCTCAGGGAAGCTTTCCGCATGCCTGAGTTAGGTCAGATCCCTTTTTATTGTTGCATGTGTTTTTCTTCTGTGAGTACTTGTCATTGTAGGTCTAGTCACGTGATTGTGGGGTTCATGTCTCTCACTAAGTCATAAGCTCTGTAAAGTCAAGAACTGTGCATGTTTTGCTCGCCAGTTGTCAGCAGTGTCTTGTACACACTTGACACTTTGAATATATATAAAATAATTGTCACGCTCGTGAAGTGTGCAAGATACTTGGCCAGCAAAGTAGGATACCAAAATATGCCCAGTGTTCTAGGAACTCAAAGTTCAGTGGCTTGAACACGTGCCAGAGGATTGCTATGGTTTGTGTTAGGAGGTGACGCAGGACAATCCTGTAACCTCCACATACATCCCCTGCCCGACACAGACCATTTGAAAATTTCTATTTTCCATTCTTCGAATTATAGCCTACATTTAGATACATAAGTGTAATATATAAAAATGTAAAAGTCTATAGCTCTATATGTTTCTAGAAATATAGATTATAGCCTATGTTTATAGTCTATAGTCTAGTATTTTCAAAAACATTGTGCGGTTTACAGGTATCAAATACGTTTTTCAAGATGAATCTTAGTGGGGGCACCTGGGTGGCTCAGTCGGTTGAGCGACCGCCTTCAGCTCATGTCGTGATCTCACGGTTTGTGAGTTCAAGTCCCGTGTCGGGCTCTGTGCTGACAGCTCAGAGCCTGGAGCCTGCTTCGAATTCTGTCTCCCTCTCTCTCTGCCTCTCCCCCACTTATACTCTGTATCTCTCAAAAATAAACTAAAAAATTTAATAAAAACAAAAGATGATTCTTAGGGGAAGTCTATGACATTTCCCAAGGTAAACGTGGAGTTGTTGGAGAAAGTGCCCCCAGGGCTCCGAAGGGTCCAGATATACAATAATTGCTCTACTCAGTTCGTTTCTTTAGATCCTCATCATTTAAAACTTTCCCTCCATATTGTTGGAATGATAAATTCTTCCTGGACGAAAGAGCTGCCTTGATAAGTCTTGCCACACCCCAATATGGTATGTGATATACTTATAAATGTCTGACGTATGTGTATCTATTTAATAATTATGTGGGAGAACTATGTGATAGGGTCTGGTAAATGCCTGAGGCTAACCAGGAAGTAGGGAACCCTGAGCTACAATTTCTAGCTGAAATTTCAATACTGTCTTTGCTTTTGGGGATAAGAACAGCATGTACGAGACATTCTTACTATTTTGTAGAGTTAAGCGTGTATACATAGTAATCACAAAACAAGCCACTTGCCATAGCAGAGGCGCTGTGTGCCTTGGGGGCCTGGGTTAGAGAGTGATCACAGCTACCTATCAAAGATCCAGTAAAAGCAGAGGAATTGATTTTAATATTGAATATTTTCCATGATTTGTAAAAAAGTAGAACTTTTTTTCTGTCACTGAACCAACATAAACTCCTTGCAGGCAAAAACAAATACGCATGTGCACTTCTACTAGATCAAAGTAACCAATGATGACATTTTTGTATATTTCTTTACCAAAAGGGGTAATAGAGAATATATTGTTTTATTACTTGAAAGCATAGAGTGAAATATTGTCCAGGTCAATTCTTCTAGAATACGCTCTTCAGTGGCTTTATCCCTTTGGCAGATGAGCCGTGTGTTATTTAAATAATCATATAACTATGGGCACTGGGTGCTATTGTCAATGATAACTGATAAACTACGAGGTCAAAAATTTGGGGGACCACGGCAGGGGGGAAAGGCAGGGATGTTCACAATGTTTGCGCCGTGCTGCAAAGCACGAGCTGAGCTGGGAAACATAGGTAACTATATCTTGGCCCACTTTGCAAAGGAAAATGAAACACCATGGCGCAGAGCAAAAGCCAGGTGAGTCAGACTGGATTCAATATGGGTTGAATACTGTGTGTCAGCAGATGCCCCAGCTACAAGGAGGCTGTGCAGGAGAAGTAATTAACAACGGTAGTTGTACATTCAGACTCTGCGGATATAACCTCTAACTTTGTCACTTTGTCACTTGATCCAGGGCAAATCATTTCATTCTTGTGAGTGTCAGCTTCCTCGGATACAAAATGGGAATAATTAGACCTGTAGCTAGGAAGGTTGTTGTAAACATGGGGATGCTGTCTCTTAGCACGATGCGTCGAACATAGTAAATGCTCAGCAAATACTGTCTCTTGGTATTGTAATTTTGAGAACCTTTGAAAAACCAAAGTTTCGAAGTGCAAATGCAAAAATCCTGGTAAACGTGGGTCTGTACAGACTTCCAGGAAGAGGGTAGCTTTTGTATGTTTGGACACTTAAGATGACTATTTTTTTTTTCCCATTTACTGTGGCTCCTTTCCTCCAAGGGCTGTTAAAGTCCTCTCTACTGTCTTTGCTTATCCACACACTCAGAGGCTGTGAATTGTTAGGCAGCGCCCACTCCACCCTCCACAAGCATTTAATGAAAATCGAAAACACATAGCACTTGGCTGGCCATCCTGTATTTCTTTCAAGGACAAACAAATGAAGAGAGATTTGGCCAAATGGCAACACTTAAAAAAAAAAAAAAATTATCCATTTTTTTTTTGAGATTTTTTTCCCCCTCATGAGAAAGGTATATATGCTTTGTAAATATATGAATATATGTTGAACATTTGTGTGTGTGTATGATTGAGAGATAATTGACATTGTGCATTAGTTTTAGGTGCACAGCATTTGACTTGACAAATGTATGTATTGCAAAATGATCACCATAATAAGTCTAGTTAACATCCATCACCACACATAATTACAGGTTTTTTCTTGTGACGAAAACTTTTAGGATCTGCCCTCTCAGCAACTTTCAAATATGCAGTTCAGTACTATCACCTATAGTCACCATGCTGTACATTACGTCTCCAGGACTTAGTCATATATAATTGGAAGTGTCACCAAAAGGTGCAAAAGGCAATGTGTGTACTTGACCCCAAATCTGTCTTTGGAAATACCTGCACTTCAATTAAAAACGTACTTTTACTCTTCTAAAGTTAACACCATAAGGGATAAGTCTACATGAAGAGCAGAACAATGAAATGTTCAAAGTCCTGCTGTATTTTCTTTAGTTTTTTTTTTTTTAAATCTTTCTTTATTTTTGAGAGAGACAGGAAGAGAGAGAGCAGGAGCCGGGGAAGGGCAGAGAGAGAGGGAGGCACAGAATCCAAAATAGGTTCTAGGCTCTGAGCTGTCAGCACAGAGCCCAGCACAGGGCTGAAACTCACGAATTGCAAGATCATGACCCAAGCCGAGGTCGGATGCTTAACCAACTGAGTCACCCAGGCACCCTCAAAGTCCTGCTGTATTGAAGGCATATTCAATCTAGTGAAAGATACACACACACACACACACACACACACATGCCTTATTATTGCATAAGGAATTTCTACAAGAACTTACAGTTCAGAGGCGACTCAAGGTATAAATCACGGTGTGTGTTAGCATAGCCCTACCTCTGACCTAATACAAATTCCTGCTAAGGAATATTGACAATGTAATTGGAAATAGAAGCAGACCCTTTTAGTGCAAAAAGCACTGGCTGTTTCTGTCCCTAGTAGCTTGGATATTCCTTAGCGTCTCTGAACTTCAACGTTCTCATCTGTAGAAAGGAAATAATATAAGTAGATTTCGAGGTTTTGTTTTGTTTGAGAATTAAACAATGTGAATGGAACCCCTGGAAAGGTTCCCTACATACTACTAATACTACATTCTTATCCATTTCTGCTTAATCACACCATCAAGGCTAATCCTAGTGCTAGTATTTATAGCAGTAATTTGCCTGCCTTGCCCCTTTTGGGGCCCTTGGCTTCAGGTGAGCCCATGAGACCAATGCGTAATTGGAACACAGACACTCTCCGGTGTCTCGTGTGGGGCCCTTCACCTGGGGGAGCACAGATCATGCAGGGTGAGGTTACACCATGTTCAAGTACAGGAAGTTGGCCTGGGGAAGGGAAAGAAGGAAGGGTTGTCCCGGGAGAAGCTGAGATGAGGAGAAACCATGAGGCTCTTGACAGCCTGAGGAGCAGACAGGTTCCTCAAGTTACCGTTCATGCCATGGCCGCTGGTGAACTTGAGCTCTGTGCTTACGGGGTGTTGCTGGTGTTTCCATGCAGGTGTTACTGTATCACCCCCACTCAGCAAAGAGTGATGAATAAGGCAGATGTGGTCCTCATGGAACCTACGGAGATAACCTGTGTCTTATTTTAGTAACATCTCTTTCATGATGACATCTTACATGTTTCTTAAACCAAAAAGCTTATTTTATTTTTGAGAGAGAGAGAGAGAGAGAGAGAGAGAGCTTGCCCACGCAGGGGAGGAGCAGAGAGAGAGAGAATCTGAAGCAGGGTCCATGCCCAGTGCAGAGCCCACTGTGGGGCTTGATCCCAAGACCCTATCATGACTGGAGCCAAAATCAAGAATTAGAAGCTTAACTGACTGAGCCACTGACTCCTTAAACAAAAATGATTAAAACCCAGGTTAACTTTACAAAGTAGGTGATATCTGTCTCATCCTCATAGAAGTTCATACTGAGGGCCTCATCATTTAGCATCTAAATGTGGACTTCTCAGTGTTTCTTTTCAGTTACTCACCTCTAGGAAATCTTTCTGGGTCTTTCTGGACACTGGCATTTCCTGTCCTTGGTGGTCCCTTACGTTTCCCTACCAGCTCTCCCCCTGACCCCTCATAATCCTTTGTGGTACATTCATGGGTTAGAGTCGAGATAGAAGTCGTATAAAAATACATACATTACTTCTCTGGTCAGCCTTATAAGTCACTATGAATATTCCCTGTGGTTCAAAGAGGGAATGAAAAGGCCGGAGAGTTCAAGAAAAGCATTGGGATCTAGAGTTTGTTGTCTGATATTACAGCCAGTGGCCACGGATGGCTGTTCAATATTAAATTTAATTAAAAGTAAATACAGTTATGGGGCCCCTGGGTGGCTCACTAGGTTATCTTGATTTTGGCTCAGGCCATGATCTCACAGTTCATGAGATCGAGCCCCACATCAGGCTCTTTGCTGGTGGCGTGGAGCCTGCTTGGGATTCTCTCTCTCCCTATCTCTCTGCCCCTCCCTCACTCGAACTTTCTTTCTCTCTAAAAAATAAATAAACATTAAAAAAAAAGTAAATATAGTCAGCAAATAATTTCTTCAGTCACACCAATTGCACTTTATGTGCTTAGTACCACATATGGCCAACAGCTACCATATAGGACAGTGTAGAGTAGAGAACATTTCTCTCACTATAGCATATTCTATCAGAGAGTGCTGCTACGGAGCAAATATTATAAACACACCCTTCTTTTGCACTTGTGTTCTGATTCATTTGAAGAATATTACAACACTGTCAGAAAATGGAGTATCAAAATATCATTATAATTACAGATAAAGGTGGAACTGGAGGACATGGGTTAGGTCCATGGTTAAGCACGCTCATCTATCCAGAGTTATCCATACAAATATGGCTGAGCCAGACTGAGGTGGCCTTCCCTGTGTGGTGGAGAGATCCTACCATGGAAGAACAGCTGAGACCTGACAAAAGGCAAATCCAATAAGGAAGAAAGGTCAGTGGAACTCATCGATGGCTAGTTCACTCCCCTTCGCTAGAGTAGTTTAGTCTTTGGCCTTCTTTTTGTGGAAGACAATAGGTATATAGAGATTATTTCCCTTAAGTAGAAAATAAAAATAATGTCTCTAGCCTTTCCTAATCTACTATGAAGTGTAAGGTTCCATGGGGTGCCTGGGTGGCTCAGTCGGTTGAGCGTCCAACTTCAGCTCAGGTCGTGATCTCACGGTTCGTGGGTTCGAGCCTTGCATCGGGCTCTGTGCTGACAGCTCAGAGCCTGGAGCCTGCTTCGGATTCTGTCTCTCTCTCTCTCTCTCTCTCAGCCCCTCCCTTGCTCATGCTGTGTCTCTCTCTGTCTTTCAAAAATAAATAAGTGTAAAAAAAAAAAAAAACTGAATTGTAAGGTCCCTGGGTCTCTAGGACCAGAGTTTCCCATGCTGTGTGTCTTGAGATCATTATCCCCTTAGTTCTCAGAGTAGAACATGAAGAATCCATGCCTCCTTGCTGATTGTTAATTGCTATCTCTATGTAAGCTCTCTCTCTCTCTCTCTCTCTCTCTCTCTCTCTCTCTGTCTCTTTCTCTCCCCATCCATCCATCCATCCATCCATCCATCCATCCATCCTATCCTAAAATAGGTTCTTTCCCTAAAAGGGATTCTGCCTTTCTCCTAAAACAACTGGCTCAAATTTGCTTCCTTTCAAGAACAATTTCTCTCACTTTTCTACATTATCATTGTTATTAACTGAATGCTACTAATGTACTAAATATTTAATTACTCTATGAGATAGGTGCCCATTTTACTGATGAAAAAAAATAATTTCTCTCCCCCAAATCCAATCATTTTTTTTTTTTTAATTTTTTTTTCCAAACGTTTATTTATTTTTGGGACAGAGAGAGACAGAGCATGAACGGGGGAGGGGCAGAGAGAGAGGGAGACACAGAATCGGAAACAGGCTCCAGGCTCTGAGCCATCAGCCCAGACCAGAGCCTGACGTGGGGCTCGAACTCACGGACCGCGAGATCGTGACCTGGCTGAAGTCGGACGCTTAACCGACTGCGCCACCCAGGCGCCCCTAAATCCAATCATTTTTAACTACGGGGTCCCCCAAGATCATGTAGCTAGTTAGGGGCAGTGTTTACTATGTGAAAATCTGTGCTCTTGACTACTTAGGTGTATGCTCTACCATGAGACTCTATACTAGGGGGAAGCAAACTGTATTGTGTTTATTTGAATCTCTGTTATCCTACATAGGATTTGGGACATAGTAACTGCTCTGTAAATATTTGTTGCTAAGTTATGAAAAACTCCTAGCATTGTAAACATGTCTGTAATGTATTGAAAACAAGTGATAAAAATGAAGAAATAACTCTACTAATCAGTAAGACACAATGCTTTAGTCAGATAAGAAGAAGTTAAACACATGTCACACAGATATGTGAAATCTATTCATGGTTTCTTATTTTCCAAGTCATTTTACAGGCGGAGTGACTTTGGGAAAAGAACATTCAAATTGAAATGGTCCACTTAGTTGTAGTTTACATTATGGAAAATGAATCAGATGAAATCAGCAATTGTCTGTTTTCACTGAGTAATAAGAAAGAGCAGTCCTTCTTCTTTTTAAAAAAAAATTTTTTTTTCAACGTTTATTTATTTTTGGGACAGAGAGAGTCAGAGCATGAACGGGCGAGGGGCAGAGAGAGAGGGAGACACAGAATCGGAAACAGGCTCCAGGCTCCGAGCCATCAGCCCAGAGCCCGACGCGGGGCTCGAACCCACGGACCGTGAGATCGTGACCTGGTTGAAGTCGGACGCTTAACCGACTGCGCCACCCAGGCGCCCCGAGCAGTCCTTCTTCTAAGTCGTAAACAATGAAAAGTTGCTAATTAAAAGTGTTAAAAAATCCCCAACTCTCCTCATTTAGCAGTTGGACATGTTTTCTACACCTTTTTTCATTACGTGGCACGCCGCAGCATTATGTCCTTAGGGCCAGTATGTCAAGATGCCTCTGACTGAGATGCCAGCTGCCCTTATAACACTGTCCCTAGTGTGTTCATTCATTTGAAAGCTCAGACATATTGTTCTAGCAGAGATAAGGAATGAAAGAAAAAGAAAGAAAGAAAAAAGAAAATCATTAGCACGTTATGATAAAGACAAACTCAAGACTAAAAACAATATATTTTTTTAAACTTGACCATAAAACACATTTTTCCAAGGAGGAAAAATCTCCAACTAAGGGGATAAATGTTTTAAAAGTCATTTCTTTTAGATGAGAATTCAGGGAGATTGTTATAATTGTTTTTGTGTATTTTTCTCCTGTTTTCATTCTTAGTGTTTTTTAAAAAAATGCTGATCTCTGTATGTATTCATCCATTTATTCAACCAAGAGTGATCGAATATCTTCTGTATATCCATCACTGACTATGAAAAAGGAAAAGGTGCAGCATTAAACAAGGAAGACAAAGCTTCTTCCTAAGGGAGCTCACATCTGATGGGGTGAAGTAGACAGTAATAATAGAAATACATTACATATCTAGGTAGGTAGGTAGGTAGGTAGGTAGATAGATAGAATGATAGATGTGTAAGAAGAGCCAGGAAAAAGATCAAACAGAATTTTGAGTTAGAAATGCTTTAGATAGAACGGTCACAAACTTCGCTCTCAAATGGTGAAACTTGGGTTGAGATGTAAAGTATAAGAAGGGCCCAGTCTTACAAGAGCTGGCAGAAGAACACCGTAGGCAGAGGGAGTAGCGAGTTCAAAGGACTTGATGTAGGAAAGACCTGGGTGTGTGGGGAATGGATAAGGCCCGTGTGTGGTTAAGGAGAAAGTTCAGGGTTCATATCAAGTGGGAGCCAGATCTTGCAGGATTTTATAGGCTATGGTGAAGTGTTTTGATTTAAGAGTTTTGAGAAGCCTTGGGGGTTTTCAGTAGAGGAGTGACACGACAGACTATACATTCTTTAAAAAAAAAGACAAAAGCATGATATCAATTCGGTAGCAGTAGAGAGAACAGGTTTTTCGGGGAGACTATGTCATCGTCCAGGCCACCAGTGATGATGGCGTGGACCAGTGAGGAGGGTGGCAAAGCCAGTGAGTGGATTCAAGAAAATCTTACAAGAACTGGCCGTGTTTGCCAATGGACTGGACACGGTCCCGGGAGAGAGCTGCACGGGGGAAGGGACTGGGGCTGGCATGGCATTTACCCGGATGGGGGAGCCGGAGGAGGTGCCTCTCCTTTCACAGGTGTTTGAGCAACCCCTACTGTTTTCTTTCATGACAGATGAGGTCACAGGTCTTGGCTTTGTCTTCATTCTGCTTCTGAAGAAACTCTGACTTTGGAAAAACAATTTATTTGATTCCTGGTGTCCCTACCTGTAAATTATAATACGTGGCCAGAGTGATTATTAACAGCCTACATTTAATAATTTCATTGTTTTGCCTTAAACTGCTCCTTGCCTCCACTGTACAGGCATGGCTTCTTCCTGTGTCTTCCTCACCTCCATAACCTCTGGATCTTTCTTGTATTTCTAGCTTCACGTTCTCACCCTCTCTGCCTCCTGACAGCGAGACTTCTTCCAGCCCCTCGTTCTCACCAACCTCCTTCTGCTGGGTGCGTGCACCTGCTGCTTTTCCTTCTCAGAAAGCTGAGCTTGCCCTCCTTGGACTCGTGGACTTGCATCCAATTTCAGACTGTGGATTAAATGGTCACCTCCTCAGGGAAACACTGTTGCCTTGCCTAGATCAAACGGGCCTTTTTTCTGTTCTCGTAGCCCTGTGTGTACTTCCACCCCAGCGTTACAAACTTCACGTTTGTTTGTATGATTGTTTTACTAACTCGGTTTCCTGCATGAGGACAGGAGTTCTGCCTTTCTTCCTCAGTATTATATCCTCTGCACTTAGGTAGGTCCCAACCTTGTGATAATGTTATTAGGTGAACGAATTGTTGAATGAAAAGTTGAGTGAGGGGGCTATATCACATTACCGTTCACGGTGTTCTGAGCACTGGAAACATTTACTTCCAAGCAACAAAGCGATTCTTTTAAATGCATGTGATTTGTGTCGCTGTGCCATTTTTCAGATGCAGTTCCTCTGACCTGGATGCTCTGTGCTGGTAAAAGTTCTCTCCCTGGCTTCTTTAAAGTGGGCATCTTCACCACTAGCAGCGTTCAGAGCCTTTTTCAGGGATTTGAATGACGTCCTTTTTCTGGGATGAATTGTGTTTCCCCAGAAAATCATGTGTTGAAGTCCTAACTCTGGTATCTGTGAATGTGGCCTTATTAGGAAATAAATTCGTACAGATTTTTTTATTAACTTGTTTTATTTTTTATTTTTTTAAATTCATATCCAAATTAGTTAGCATCTAGTGCAACAATGATTTCAGGAGGAGATTCCTTGGTGCCCCTTCCCCATTTAGCCCATCCCCCCTCCCACAAGCCCTCCTGTAACCCTCAGTTTGTTCTCCATATTTATGAGTCTCTTCTGTTTTGTCCTCCTCCCTGTTTTTATATTATTTTTGTTTCCCTTCCCTTATGTTCCTCTGTTTTGTCTCTTAAAGTCCTCATATGAGTGAAGTCATATGATTTTTGTCTTTCTCTGACTAATTTCACTTAGCATAATACCCTCCAGTTCCATCCACGTAGTTGCAAATGGCAAGATTTCATTCTTTTTGATTGCCAAGTGATACTCCATTGTATATATGTATACCACATCTTCTTTATCCATTCATCCATCAAGGGACATTTGGGCTCTTTCCATACTTTGGCTATTGTTGATAGTGCTGCTATAAACATGGGGGTGCATGTGTCCCTTCAAAACAACACACCTGTATCCCGTGGATAAATGCCTAGTAGTGCAATTTCTGGGTCGTAGGGTAGTTCTGTTTTTAGTTTTTTGAGGAACCTCCATACTGTTTTCCAGAGTGGCTGCACCAGTTTGTATTCCAATAAATTCTTACAGATTTGATCAAGCTAAGATGAGATCATCAGATTGGCTTTAATCCAATATGACTGGTACCTTTGTAAAATGAGAGAGATTTGGACACCGACAAAGACATGTGAAGATGGAAGCAGAGACTGGGGTAGCGTAATCATCTTCAGGAAGGGCCAGCCCGCCCCCTGAAGTTAGGGAGGGAGGCCCGGAACAGAGCCTCCTTTGGAGTGTTCAGAAGGAACCAACTCTGATCTTGGACTTTGAACATACATTTGCATTGTTTTGAGCTACTTTGTGGTGCTTTTTTACAGCATCCTAGGAGACAAATGAAGTCATCATGCAATTGCTGTTGGTCTCTGCTTGCATATCTTCTATCCCCAGCGAAAGTCTTCATCCACTCTGTGTCATACTTAACGCAGTGTACGTACCTATACGATACTGACATACATGATTTGCTCTGTATTGGATGTTCATTATAATGAGCGAGGCTTATATTTTCTTAAGGCTTAAAAAAGTCTCTACTTTGGTTAATCCCTTTTCTCCAACCTGGTAAGATGTGATTTCTTCATTTAAACAGAGTAATTGAAGTTTTGTTTATTGTGGAATCTGGCATGAATTTGAGGTATTTAAAGAGTAAATTAATAAAATGACTCAAGAAGTTAGCAAAACATCAGCAATTGTATTCTGCTGAGATATTTAAAGAGGTCTTATTTAAATACGTAAGAATTGGTCTGAGGTAACAACTGTGTGAGTGATGGTGACAGTTGGAATCTGCTCAGTTTTTGGTCTAATGGTCCAAAATTCTCTCTTAAATGTTTTCTGTAGAATTTTCAAATATATATATTATATTGTCACATATTATGCAACTGGCTTTTTTCAATAAATATTTTTTGAGGTCTAATCACTTTGAGATAGAGAAATCTAGTTCACTTCTATAATCATAATGTGCTATTACTTAGAAAGTTTTATTTACGCTCTTCCCCTACTGATGATATTTAGGTTATTTCCAGTATTTTATTATTAAAAACATTGCTGCAGTAAATGCTTTCCATAGGTTACAAACTAAGAAGCAGAACTTCTGGCCCAGAGGGAATATATATTTCCGGTCATACTAGATTCTAATTGTCCACATTTTTCTAACAAATTGCATTCCCACCCACCTAAGTCCCCTTCGCCCATATTCTCCTCTACCTTTGCTATTAATCAGACTTACTAATTGTAATAGTCTTATGAGTGTGTGAAGTGATATCTCACTGTGCGTGTGTATGAGTACATGCTTTAAGCATATTTTGGGAATTCATCTTTGTCTTGTGCATATCTGGTAAATGTGGGCTCCTGACCAAGAGCTTACCTCTTACACTTTATCTTTAAATGTGTCTTTCAAGTTAAATGAACATGAAATTATGTACCTTTTCTTAAAGGTTGGGAGTTTCGCATCTTGTTTCAGAAATTCTTTCTCATTTAAGGTTATAAGGTTATTTTCTATGTTTTCCCCTATCTTCCTGGAGTTAACATTCTTGTCATTGAAGAAAGAGTAGCCATAAACATAGGATTTTTTTTTTTCTTACTAAGTCTTAGCCCATTTTTTACATTTCTTCTCAAAATTTTGTCTACAATCTAAATCTTATAAATACACTTAATTTGTTTCAGTCAAAAAATGGATAAATGTTGAGGAGAGAGGAAGATGGTGGACCCTAGCCTCATCTTGTCCCATTAACACAAGTAGATAACTATCAAATTATCCTAAATACCCCGGAAATTGACCCCAAAAGTGGCAGAACAAACTCCACAAGTAAAGGGAGAGAAGAGGTGACATTGGAGAATGTAGGAAATGTGGAGACATGATTCAGGGGAGCAAGGATCACAGGTGTTGCAGAGGGGAGAGAGAAGGGCATGAGGGAGAGAGGAGCACACAGGGGGATGTACACGGAGTATACTTCCCCATAGCCATTGGCTTGGAAAGCAGGAGGGGATGAATTTCATGAGTTCTTGCAACCGGTGGAGAGGAAAGCCTGGAGTTATATTATTTTTTAATTATTATTTTTTTAAAGCCTGGAGTTTTAAAGGTCAGTGGGCTTGGCTGGTGTAACACCCAGAGGGCAGTGCACTGCTCCTGGAGAGAAGGCAGGCAAACAACCTGGGGAACACAGTGGAAACAGAAATCTGAAGAAAACCTAGGGCACACTGGGGAGAGAGGATTCTCTCTTCTCAGAAGGCATCCCTGTGAGGCAGTATTCATGGAGACATCTCTCCAGAACAAAGGAGCTGGCTAGCAGCATTTCCCTCCCCCACTCCTCAGCATAAACACAGGGCCACCTATAGGAAGCAGCGCAGTGCCAACACTGGTGGCCTAACTTGCTTACACCAAGCCCTAGCCCCCTGTGCTCTGGTGGAACTGCACTTCTCAATTAAACTTGCCTCAGGTCTAGTGCCACAGGCCCTCCCCAGGAAGACTAGCACAAACCCCTGCCCACACCATGTCCCTCAAACAGAGAGTTCTGCAGGGCCTCAGTTCTGGTGGAGGTGGTGTCAGGTCTCATTTCATGAGCAGACTAGAGCACACCTAGTTAAAACTTGCCACATTCAGGCCAGGGACCAAACACTGCCCACAGCAGGCAAGGAGAGCTTCTGCAGACCACCTGCCTGGAGGACAGAGCAGCCAAAACACAAGAGCAGAGTTCTTGTGGCACACACTGGAGAGCACCAGTCCTGGGGACTACATCACCTTTTTTTTCATAAGGCCATTATTTTTAGGATCAGGAGACATACTGGCTTTTCTAACACACAGAAGGCAGAGACTTAGACAATGAAGAAACAGAGAAATTTATCCCAAATAAAAGAACAGGATAAGGCCATGACCAGAGGTCTAAGTGAAACAGATACAAGTAACATGCCTGATGGAGACTTTAAAGCAACAATCATAAAGATACTCACTGAGCATTGGAAAAGAATGGAAGACATCAGGGAGACCCTTACCACAAAGATAAAGGGTTAAAAAATAATCAGAGATGAAGAATGCAATAAACAACTTTGGAAATGGGCTTGATGCAATGAACAGTGGACTGGAAGAAGCAGAGGTATGAATTAGTGACCTAGAAGACAAAACAATGGAAAATAATAATGCTAAACAAAAGAGAGAAAGAATTATGCAGCACAAGAATAGACTTAGGGAACTCAGTGACTCCATCAAATGGAAAACATTTGTATTATAGGAGTCCAAGAAGAAGAAGAAGAAAGAGAAGGAGGAGGAGGAGAAGGGGGGGAGGAGGAGGAAGAAAAAGGGGCCGAAAATTTATTTGAAGAAATAACAGCCAAAAACTAACCTAATCTGAGAAAAGAAACAGACATCCAGATCCAGGAGGCACAGAGAGCTCCCATAAAAATCAACGAAAGCAGGCCAACACCAAGACATATTGTAATTAAATTTGCAAATTAAAGTGATAAAGAAAACATTTTTTAAGTAAACAAGACAAAAGAAGTCATTAACTTTCAAGGGAAAACCCATAAGGCTAGCTGGAGATTTTTCATGAGAAACTTGGCAAGCCAGAAGGGATTGGCAGGATATATTCAATGTGTTGAATGGGAAAAATCTGCCACCAAGAATATTCTGTCCAGCAAGGCTGTCATTCAGAATAGGAGAGATGAAGAGCTTCCCAGACAAGCAAAAACCAAACAAATTCATGACCACTAAACCAGCCCTGCAGGAAAGATTAAAGGGGACACGTTAAGTGGAAAGGAGAGACCAATAATGACAGAAAAGGCAGGAAACACAAAAGCAGTAACAATGAATATGTCTGCAAAAATCAGTCAAGGAATTCACACAGAAAAAAGGATATGAAATATAAAAGCATATACCGAAAACATGGGGAGGAGAGGAGAAAACAATGGGTTCAAATTTGAATGATGATCAACTTAAATAGACTATTTGCAGAAGATGTTATATACAAACGTATTGGTAACCATATATTGAAAAAAAACATTAATAAACATGCAAAGAATAAAGGGAAAGAAACCCAAATATGTCACTAAAGCAAATCAGCAAAACATGAAAGACAAGAAAGGATCAGAGACAATCTCCAGAAACAATGACGAAACAAGTAATAAAGTGGCAATAAATACATATCTAATTATTTTGAATTTAAATGGATTAAGCACTCCAATCAAAAGACACAGGGTGTCAGAAAACAAGGCCTACTTATGCTACCTTCAAGAGACTCATTTTAGACCTGAAGACACCTGCAGATTGAAAGTGAGGGGATGGAGAACATCTATCATGCAAATGGATTTCAGAAGAAAGCCAGTGTAGCAATACTTGTATTAGAAAATAGACTTTAATGAAGATTGCAACAAGAGACAAAGAAGGGAACTATATAATAATAAAGGGGACAATCCAACAAGAAGATATAACAATTATAAATATTTATGTACCCCAAATGGGGGCATCAAAATAAATAAAAAGTTAATAACAAACATAAAGAAACTCATTGATAATAACACAATAAGTAGAGGACTTTAACACCCAATTTACATCAATGGAAAGATCATCTAAACAGAAAAGCAACAAGGAAACGATGACTGTGGATGACACACTGGACCAGATGGACTTTACAGATATATTCAGAACATTCCATCCTAAAACAGAAAAATACACATTCCTCTCAAGTGGACATGGAACATTCTCTAGTATAGATCACACATTAGGTCACAAAACAGGCTTCAACAAATATAAAAACACTGAAGTCATATCATGAACCTTTTCTGACTGCAACACTATGAAACTAAAAGGCAAACACATTAAAAAGTCTAGAAAGACCACACATACTTGGAGGTTAAACAACATGCTACTAAATGATGAATGGATCAACCATGAAACCAAAGAAGAAATTTTAAAAAGTGCATGGAAACAAATGAAAATGAAAACACAAAAGTCCAAAGCCTTTGGGATGCAGCAAAAGTGGTCCTAAGAGGAAAGTATACAGCAATACAGGTGTACCTCAAGAAGCAAGAAAAATCTCAAATAACCTAACCTTACACCTAAAGGAGCTAGAAAAAGAACAAATAAAACCCCAAACCAACAGAAGGAGTGAAAGATAAAAGCAGAAATAAATGATATAGAAACCAAAATAATAATAGAACAGATCAATGAAACCGGGAGCTGGTTCTTTGAAAAAAATTAATAAAATTCACTTACCTAGGCCAGACTTACCAAAAAGAGAAAGGACTCAAATAAATAAAATCATAAATGAGAGAAGAAAAATAACAAGCAACATAACAGGAATACAAAGAATTATAAGAGATTATTATGAAAACCTATATAGCAACTCACTGGACAACCAGGTAAAAATGGATAAATTCTTAGAAACACATAAACTGCCAACATTGAAACAGGAAGAAATAGAAAACTTGAACAGACCAAAAACCAGCAATGAAGTAGAATCAGTAATCAAAAAACTTCCAAAAAACAAAAGTCCAGGACCAGACTGCTTAACAGGTGAATTCTATACAACATTTATTTTATTTTTTTAAGTTTATTAATTTTTAGAGAGAGAGAGAAGGTGAGAGTGCACGAGGGGCAGAAAGAGAGGAGAGCAAGAATCCCAAGCAAGCTGCACACTGCCAGTGAAGAGCCTGGTGCAGGGCTTGAACTCACAAGCTGTGAGATCATGACTTGAGCTGAAATCAGATGTTTAACTCACTGAGTCACTCAGGCGCCCCTACCCAACATTTAAAGAAGAGTTAATACCTATTCTTGTCAAACTATTCCAAAAAATAGAAAAGGAAGGAAAGTTTCCAAATTTATTCTGTGAGGCCAGCATTACCCTGATAGCAAAACCAGATAAAGACTCCACTAAAAAAGAGAACTACAGGCCAATATCCCTGATAAACACTGATGAAAAAATCCCCAATGAAATATTAGCAAAACAAATCCAACAATACATTAAAAAAATAATTCACCATGATCAAGTGGGATTTATGCCTGGGTTGAAATATGATTCAGTATTCACAAATAGGTCAATGTGATACACCATATTAATAAAAGAAAGGATAAGAACCATATGATCATTTCAAGAGATGGAGAAAATGCCTTCGACAAAGCACAACATCCATTCATGATAAACACCCTCAAAAAAGAAGGTTTAGATGGAACATACCTCAACATAATAAAGGCCATATGTGAAAAATACACAGCTAATATCATTCTCAATGAGGAAAAACTGACAGCTTCTCCACAATCAGGAATGAGACAGCGATGTCCCCTCTCACCACTTTTAGTCAACACAGTACTGGAAGTCCTAGCCACAGCAGTTAGACAACAAAAGAAATAAAAGGGGTCCAAATCAGCAAGAAAGAAGTAAAATGATCACTATTTGCAGATGGCATGATACTTATGTACAGAAAGCCCTAAAGAATCCCCCCAAAACCTGCTAGAACTGATCAACGAATTCAGTAAAGTCACAGGATACAAAAATCAATGTAGAGAAATCTGTTGCATTGTAATACACCAGTAATGAAGCAGCAGAAAGAGGAATTAAGGAATCAATCCCATTTACAACACCAAAAACACTAAGATACCTAGGAATAAACCCAACCAAAGAGGTGAAAACCTGTATGCTGAAAACTATAAAACACTGATGAAAGAAATTGAAGACGCTAACAAATGGAAACTCATTCCATGCTCATGGAATGGAAGAACAAATATTGCCGAAATATCTACACTACCCAAAGCAATCTACGGATTCGATGCAATCCCTATCAAAATACCAACAGCATTTTTTTCACAGAGCTAGAGTAAACAATCCTAAAATTCATATGGAACCACAAAAGACCCTGAATAGTCAAAGTAGTCTTGAAGAAGAAAAGCAAAGCTGGAGGCACTGCAGTTCCAGACTTCATACTGCAAAGCTGTAATCATCAAAACAGTACGGTGCTGGCACAAAACAGACACATAGATCAACGGAACAGAACAGAAAACCCGGAAATGAACCCACAAATATGTGGCCAATTAATCTTCAACTAAGCAGTACAGAATATCTAATGAGGAAAAGAATGTCCCCTCAACAAAGGGTGTTGGAAAAACTGGACAGCAATATGCAAAAAAAAAAAATGAAACTGGACCGCTTTCTTACACCATACACAAAAAATAAATTCAAAATGGATTAAAGACCTAAACGTGAGACCTGAAACCATAAAAATCCTAGAAGAGAACACAGGCAGTAACTTCTTTAACATTAGCTATAGCAACTTCTTCTAGCTACATCTCCTGAGGCAAGGGAAACAAAAGCAAAAGTGAACTATTGGGACTTCATCAAAATGAAAAGCTTTTGCACACTGAAGGAACCAACAAAACTAAAAGGCAATGTAAGTAATGGGAGAAGGTATTTACAAATGACATATCTGATGAAGGGTTAGCGTCCAAAATGTTTAAAGAACTTATGCAACTCAATACCCAAAAAATGAATAGTCCAATTAAAAAGTGGGCAGAAGACAAACAGACATTTTTCCAAAGGAGACATACCGATGGCTAACGGACACGTGAAAATATGGTCAACATCACTTATCATCAGGGAAAACAAAGAAAAATCTACAATGAGATATCATCTCACACCTGTCAGAATGGCTAAAATCAACAACACAAGAAACAACAGGTGTTGGCGAGGTTGAGGAGAAAGGAGAACCCTTGTGCACTGTTGGTGGGAATGCAAACTGGAAAACAGTATGGAGGCTCCTCAAAAAGTTAAAAATAGAACTACAGTATGGTCCATCAATTGCCCTAATAGGTATTTACCCAAAGAAAACAAAAAATACTAATGGAAAGGGATACATGCACCCTGATGTTTAAAGCAGCATTATCTACAATAGCCAAATTATGGAAACTGACCGTGTTCATCGAGTCATGAATGGATAGAGAAGATGTGGTATATATGAAATGGAATATTACTCAGCAATCATAAACAGAATGAAATCTTGCCATTTGCAACAACACGGATGGAGCTAGAGAGTATTATGCTAAGCAAAATAAGTCAGAGAAAGACAAATATGATTTCACTCATGTGGGATTTAAGAAATAAACAGGGCACCTGGGTGGTTCAGTCGGTTAAGCGTCCGACTTCGGCTCAGGTCATGATCTCACAGTTTGTGAGTTCGAGCCCTGCCTCGGGCTCTGTGCTGACAGCCTGCTTTGGCTTCTCTCTCTCTCTCTCTCTTTCTCTCTCTCTCTCTTTCTCTCTCTGTCCCTCCCCACTTGTGTGCGTGTGCACTCTCTCTTTCTCTCTCAATAAATATTTAAAAAAAAACAAGCAGTGGGGAAAAAAGAGAGAGAGGCAAACAATAAACAGACTCTTAACTATAGAGAACAAACTTCTGGTCACCAGAGGGGAGGTGGGGGGGGGGGTGGGGATGGGTGAAATAGGTGATGGGGATGAAGGAGGGCACTCATTGTGATGAGCACCATGTGATGCATGGAAGTGTTGAATCATTCTTTTGTACAGCTGAAACTAATATTACACAGTATGTTAACTAACTGGAATTTAAATCAAAAACTTTTTTTTTTTTTTAAATTTTTTTTTTCAACGTTTATTTATTTTTGGGACAGAGAGAGACAGAGCATGAACGGGGGAGGGGCAGAGAGAGAGGGAGACACAGAATCGGAAACAGGCTCCAGGCTCCGAGCCATCAGCCCAGAGCCCGACGCGGGGCTCGAACTCACGGACCGCGAGATCGTGACCTGGCTGAAGTCGGACGCTTAACCGACTGCGCCACCCAGGCGCCCCTAAATCAAAAACTTTTAAAAATGGTTGTTTGTTCCCACTTGAAAATGGTAGGAGAAATTTCTAAACAGTGTCCTAAGTCTGCTTTTCCTACTACATCTTGTGACTGTTTCAAAAAGCCTGAGAGAGAGGATATTTCGTCTTTTTCTTTTATTGTGTTAGAATTTTAAGTGGCTCAGTACGACTCTACACACAGCAGGCTGCCTCACCTCGCACCCTGTGCCCCGCTCTCTCCTCTGCTGTGGGGTAGCACACGCCTACTTCTTCACAGCTGCGGATGCGCGTGCCTCCAAGCCAGAATACCTTCCCTTGGCTGATTTGTCCCATGGTTTCTCAGGCTGCAGTGATACAGCGGACAGTTGTTTGATGGAGTCATGAGTCAGAGTGGCCAACACCAGGAGCTAGGCTTACCTTTAAGAAGCAAAAGGCATTAGGCGGCCCCTGGGGGGGCTCAGTCGGTTAAGCGCCTCTTTGTTTCAGCTCAGGTCATGGTCTCAGTGTTCGTGGGTTCGAGCCCCGGGTCGGGCTCTGCACCGACATCGCAGAGCCTGTTTGGGATGGTCTCTCTCTTCCTCTCTTTCTGCCCTTCCCCTGCTTGTGCTGTCTCTCTCTCAAAATAAAGAAACTTTAAACAAAAAAGAAGCAAAAGGCACTAGGTGTCCATCTACCTTGATGAGGGCTCTACAGATTTCGGGAGTCACACATTTCTCTTGGCTGACCTTGCCATTTTGATTCTCTAAAACACTTCATATTTCTATGACAGCTTTTTCTTTCTTCTCTCCAATATTGTACATACCTTCCTCCATTTCGCATATGGTACCCTTCTCTTCAAAGGCATTTGAAATACTTTCATAATGATTATAAATGTGGGTCCTCAACCTTAAGTATACAGTCTGTCTTTCTATATCACAACCCAACTCTGATACCAAAACTCTACAGGAATGCTAAGAAGTTGTTTGGAGGCTTATGTGGCACCCGGATATTGTGGCGATCGGGCCCTGGGGTCCTCTACCTCAGCGGGGATGCTCAGAGACCTCCCGTGCCCTATTTAGTCCCTGCCATTCGGCCATAAAGATCCCTCCTGAGATAACCCGCGTTCCTGTCCTCAAGGCCCCCTCAAGTCTGTTGGCATCCACTTCCACGCCACAGCCAAACTGGAGACATGGGCGTCATCCCATGGCTTCCGTCCCATGATGTGGCAGTGGAAACTCTCCGTGTCCAGAGCTCTGTCTGGCTGGATCCATTTCACAGATGTCCCTTACTTTCACTGGTCGTTTGCCGCCCTCCCCGAGCCCACTCTGAGCATCATGTTCCGGCATCAGGGCACAGGACCCCTCTCGCAGAGACTCTACGGTTTCTCTTCCTTATTATTTCCTTACTGTCTCATCTCTTCTCTTCTCCCCCCAGCAGATTGTTTTTCCAGTCTGAGTGGGAGTTGGCACGAAACACTCCTCTTTTCCCTTTGCTTTTCCCTTTGCTTTTCCCATACATTTCATTCTAAATCCTTACAGTTCTCCCAAGGAATTTAATCTTTGGGAGTACAAAAGACAGAGACCGAGCGGCTCCTTCTGCTTTGTGCCTGGTCGCATCCCTTTGCTGAAGTGATGAATGCAGACCAGTATTTGCCCACATGGGCATCAAATAGGGAAAATGCCTGAAAAAAAATTTTTTTGAAGGAAAACAGTAGTTAACTTCGTTAAAACATTATCCTGCTATGCTTCCACTTTATAACGTTAGTTTAGTTTTGATTTCTGTGCTTTTCAATTACTATTGTAATTTGGTGTATGTACGATTGCCTCCGGTGATCCCTTTCAGGAGAGGTAATGCTGTGATTCCTCAGTTCTTTTCAGTCTGTCTGAGTGCTTGCTGTCTGCTGGCTGCCAGACCCGTGCCTATTAAAATCCACATTTATTAATGCTCACGGTTCACGGTTCGCTTTGAGCCCTTCTAATCACACTGTCCTTCCTGTCTTAGTTTTCTTTTAAATCACTTTAAATCATGTCTCCATTTCCTACTATCAATTATTGGTTAAGCCTTGATTTGTTAAAACCTCCATCGAAAGCGTTACGTCGGCAGAATGATTGGACCTCAGGTCCGTGTCTCCTGTCATTAGCTGGATTTCTGCATCTGATCCCCCCGGTGATCCTAGTGAAGAATTGTCTTCCTTGAGCTGTCGTGGGGAAGGTCGTTGTGACAGAAGAGTCTCGCCTGATTTATGTAGTGAGGCACGCTCACTAATTCTGGCGTCAGAGCTCTGAGCACTTACCAATTGATTCCTATCAGTGTTGTGTGAGATGATAAATTCTAATCAGAGCTTTTTGGTCTGTGTTAGTCTGGCTTTCTTTTTTATAATGGATTTCTCTCATTCATGCTTTCCCTAGTCTGCATTTTTATGACTGTGATGTGCTTTGATTTACTTCATTCAGAGCACCAGGCTCTGGCTTCAATTACTCCATTTAACTTTAAATACACATTGTAGGAGCCTCACTGATACAAAGAACATCTGGTGTCAATAAAGTGCAGCGGGAGGTGCTGTGTGGGAAGGAACCCAAGAACTGAACACATCTCTGGGCACATCCGTCAGGACATGAGTCCTGACGTACGTATCGTGGCGCCCCGCCACTTAAATGCTCTCTGAGTGGAGCTCACTCTGGGTGTTCAAGTCAGGAGGGCACCATTTTGATCTGCCTTGTGGCAACGCTTGACTCACTGACCTAAATAAAGTTCCAGACACAAAACATTCCGTTCAGTTGATAACATCTTTGAGGATGACTTTTGCCAAACAGGAAAGGCACAGACAGCGAGGGGACAGTTTTTTCTAGGTCGTGTACAGAGTGTTTGATGAAGGACGTTGTAAAGAAGTCAGAGTAAGGAACTTTGTTCTTCACACCCCTCCCCAGCAAGCACACCAGAACACAAAGTCCGGAAGTTTTCACGGGGAGGTACAGTTCCTCAGTGCTACTGAGGTGATCCCAACGGGAAATTTTAACAATTTCCTAAGACCAAATCCAGATAGTAGGATGTCAAATGATTAAATAAAGAGAAGCTTTTGCCTGCTCTTAGGCCCCGAAAGAAATAAACTATCTTCAACTGCCAAAGTAAGGACCAAACCGAAATAATTTACCAGATAAAACATTCACATTCAGATTTTATTCCGTGCTCAAAATCGCTGAATCACTCGGGCACTGACAGTCTGACCCTTGTGAACAGGATGTTCCGAATCATAGGTTTTATTTAAACGTTCTCAAATAAAATTATTTATGGGTTACGTACCGGGAAGCATACTTCTGCTTCTCCCAGTATCAAAGTATCCTGAGACTCCGGTCCTCACGCCTGAGGATCGGGAACCTCTCCCCACCTCGCCAGACTCTCTTCGTCTCCACTGCGTGTTTTCCTCTGCGGCACAGGCCGTCTTTCTGTGCCAGACAAGCAGGTGAGCAGGACCGACAGACACCGTGCCCTCCCGGCTTAACAGAAGGAGAGTGTGGCTTCTCCCCGTGGTCCCAGGAAGACCCTCGCCGGCCCTGTTTTGTGATGTGCTCGCGCTCAGTTCCATCACAGCTTCCGGGAAGGAAGAAGACAGGACGTGCCAAGAACTGAATCTGTGGGGAGAACAGGTTGTGCTCCCAGAAGGAAGGTGAGGAAACTCATGGTGCAAAAAAAACCAAACCAAAAAGGCAAAGCAAATTGACAGTAGTGACTACCCTCCGTGTCGCTTCACAGTCCAACTCTGGTCGGGGGTTTGGAGGATGAGTGTGGGGACGCGTGCATTTCAGATTCCGACAGGAGGCGCTTTCTGTTTCCTGTCCACCCAGAGCCGAAAGGGCCTCCTAAGACGACTCGCCACCAGGTGGGAACACACAGACGCCTTGTCTACATTTTGGAAGAATAGTAGTAAAGAGAGAACGTTCTCTGTGGTGCAGCTGTCGGAGAAGGGTTAAATTAGTTCAGCACTCCTCCCAGCGTGACCTCATGGGATGGTTAAAGATGGGATGTGTCAAGTGAGCAGACAGGAGGAGATTCGGGAGCCAAGTCGGAACGCTTTCTTTATTGAAACATTTCACGAAAACCATAGCATTCCAGAATACTTTGGAGAACTTGGGGCTGCTATGGCATGCAGAATTTCCAAAACAAATTTATTCAGAGAAATCTATTTTTATTCATTAGGGAAGGTCAAAGGTAAGGTGATTTCTTAATAACTCGCTTATCCTGATGTTCTCCCAATTTTATTATTTTAAGAGAGCAATGTAACACCGGGATTCCAAATCCAGACCTTCTGTTAAGACATTGGATGTCTCTGGGGTCAGAAAGCCCATTCACAAGTTCAGGAAACTTTCTGTGCCCTGTGCTAGTCTTCATGCGATCACCGCCAGATCCCATAAGGAGGGTCATTGGAGTCATGTCACCTGTCTAAATCCAATATGGTGCAACCAGCCTGATGAAATAGGAAGAAAGCCCTACCACGAAAAATATTGCAGCATCTGCTGTGTAACAAAACATCCCTTAATAAGTCGTTAAACTTTGGGGTTCAAATTCTAGTACATAAAACATCTATGTCGCTTCTCAGGAGCAGATTCTTATCATCTGTACTAGATGTTATCTGACATAGAAGCTGAAGGAAACGAGAACTAGATACCTGCTTCACTCGTTTCTGCATTCCCTGATTCTGCCACAGCTCCATCTCGTGCCAGAATTTCTTGGAGTCTTCTACACCGATTCCAAAGAAATGGTGTACGTAGCGAAGCTCTGTAGGTTAAGGGAAAGAATTGCTCAGAACAGATGAAGATCTACCTTTCTATACCAGCGTTTCTGTGCAGAAACCAGCCATTTGACTCTCACAGACTAATGAATATCACCTCATTTTAAATCCTAAGACATTACCTGGGCAGAGTATTTTTTCAGTATTTTTGTTTACTTAGTTCTGTGATTTTTAAAGCAACTGTGTCTGTAATGTTGGTTAGTTGACGAGATGGGAGAATTTGGGAGAAGACATGTTTGGTGAGGCACGTTGAGGGAGGACAACACATGCCCCCTTCAAAAGCTGAGGTCAAGTGCAGTGGGTGTTTTAATAGCCAGGGAAAGGCAGAGAGGCCCCCTGTTAGAATTTTGCATCCCCTCACCGATCAGATTTCATAGACGCAACACCTAAGTTTTATCTCCTCTGGGATGACAATTAAGCAGCTTTTGTAGAATGAACATGCTTTCAGTTTTGGGTTGCCACAACTTCGGTAACGTGCCGTTGCTCCTATGTGTATGTCCTTGCATCCTAGTTCATTTCTGATTTCACCGATAACTTTGCAGCAATCAGTGCACATTTTCACATTCGCCACCTGTGCCCTGAAGGCTCTCGTTGTCGCAGTGCGATTACTTTAGAGCTTGCATCTCACCCGCGTGAAAAGAGTATATATCATTTATAATGGGAAGATCTAGAATCAAACTCCTGTTACCATTTTTTAATCTGTCTCTTTGCAGGCTACTTATTTCGCCTCCCTGGGTCTCAGGCTCCTCGTTTGCAAACCGAGGCACCAATGGTCACATTTATTCTGCCTGTTGGTAAAAACGTTGTGATCAAGTGCGTACTGTCCGTTTTGAAATCTGTCGGGAAGTTTTGGGCTGGGGACTAAGGCTGCAATGATGAGTGGGTGACCCCTGAGCACAGGGTCCTTGCGGATGAGCAAGTACAGCATTTTAGGGGACGTGCATCTGAGAGAGCCCCAGAGACCCCCCCCCCGGGGCGGGGGGAGGTGACAACTGGACCAGTTGAATGACAACCAGGTAAATGAAGAGGCGAGATTTTTCGGATGGAGAATATGCACAGATCAGGAAAAAAAAGAGCTTGGCATATTTTGTAAATAAAAATGAGTTCACTTCTGTTTTGGAGAACAAATTTGGGGAACTGGGCCAGAGAATGAAAATATAAGGAGAGAAGTAAGTGGAGGCCAGATGATTTTAAACCACATGCAGGAGTCTGGACTTTCACATGGCTGCAGCGGACAGTCCAAATAAATAGTATTTGAAAAGCTTTATACAGGGGATGGCATAAGCCATTTTGCAAATATTAGTTATTATTGGCTTTTTGTTAATTATTTTAGTAATATGCAGACAGCAACTCTTACCTAGCTTAATCTGCGAACATTTGAGGTAACACTTTGAGATCGTGTCTTAAGAATGCTACTTAGCAATCCACATGGCCTCTGCCCCTTTAGATGGGTCTGGTCTTTCTTATTTAAGCATGAAAACACATTTCTTTTTTTAATATTTATTTATATTGAGAGAGAGAGAGAACCAGGGAGGGGCAGAGAGAGGGGGAGAGAAAGAATCCCAGGCAGGCTCCATACTCAGCAAGGAGCCCAGTGTAGGGCTTGGTCTCACTAACCACGAGATCATGACCCGAGCTGAGATCAAGAGTCGGAGGCTCAACCGACTGACTGAGCCACCCAGGCCCCCGTGAACACACATTTCTGATAGACTTAGTCATTAAAGAAAGTTGGAAAAATAATGGCAAAGCGGAAAATAATTTGGAAATATAGAAGAAATACGGGCATTTCTAGAATTTCAGTTGAACTGTTTGGCAATGGTAACATTTCCCCTGAAAGGTTAGTTCTCTTGACATTAATGAGTGTATAATACATCACAATTAGCGTGAATTGTAAACCAACTGAAGCGCCATCAGACAAAGACAAATCATTCTCCCAGACATGACCGTCCAGCTGATTGATTTTAAACTTCACAACCTAACTGAGGGATCCAGGACTAGAACTATATCATCTACCTTGTTTTCGTTTTGTGTGCCCTTGGCCTGCATGAACTTACAGCGTTGCCTTCAGGACGTTGCTTGCCTTGCTGCTGGAACTCTCCTCACTTGTAGTTCTTCAGACCGAAGAAGTTGTCCCTATCAACTTGAGGAAAGAGCCTGTCCCCGTTAGCATCGCTCTCTGAGCACAGATGGAAACGCTTCTCCGGCAGACCGCCCCCATTGCCCCTTTGTGATCTTGCAGCACTCAGCTGTGCGAGGTGATTCCATTCGTGATGTCGTGACATAAAGCGAGGGCCAGGACCCGGTGTTCTGAAATAGATGTCCTCGTTAGGCTCTCCTTTTGAGACAGAGACACCATTTATCCATAATTCGCGTTCCCTATTAGCTTTAACCAACTCACTTAAATCCACACAAAGGTGAAATGGACATACTTGCATCCAATATATGTGGCTATCTAACTGGGGAGAGACGTCGTTCGTGAGATTTCTGAGCAAACACCCCCGTCGAAATGGAAAGGGTGGGGGGAATAAGGGAATGTTTGTATGTTAATGAAATGATCCAGGAAAGGGTGAGGAGGAAAGAGAGAGAGAGAGAGAGAGAGAGAGAGAGAGAGAATTACTGATGCCGGAGAGAAGGCGGTGGATTGGCGTCTGTAGGACAGGAGACGGGGTCTCATGCACGACTGGTGATGTCGGCAGTTGAGGTGACTAGGGCCAGTTCTGTGGGGGAGTAACAGGCGAGAAGGCAGAGTACGTGTGTCCTAATGCCGGCAGACAGGTAGCTGCAGGTGTGGGGATTTGTAGAAATCTCTTTCTGAATGCTTCTACTTTTTTTTTTTTTCAAATGTGTATTAAAAGAGAGCAAGCAGGGGAGGGCAGAGAGAGAGGGAGAGAGGAAATCCCAGGCAGGTTCCTCACTGTCAGCTCAGAGCCCGATGCGGGGCTCGAACACACCAACTGTGAGATCGTGACCTGAGCCGAAATCGAGAGTCAGACACTCATTCAACTGAGTCAGCCAGGCGCCCCCTGAATGCTTCTACTTTATGAGGAAGATGAGTCACGAGCTGAGATTGAGCGTGGGAGAGAAGGTGTTGCAGGTTGGAGGAGACAGCAGGCTCTCGTTACCGAGGAGTCTGGCAGGGCAAATGGGACCGGGAAATAAAACATGGCTGCCGGTGTTATTAAAAGCTCTCCTGGGATTTGCAGTCATTGAAATTCAAGTGTTTGGCAAGTCAGTGTTTTTCTACAGCTGGGCAGAGTAGTGAGGTCATTGGATTGAGCTACAGACTGGGTTTTGGCAAATGAATCTTTAAGAGATGGAGAAGGAGTTAGGCTGTGTGCAAAGAAGCGGTAAGAATGATCCACCATGAAATTTAATGGATGGATGTGGTATCAGTAGGTTTTAGGGGCCAGTGTGGCAAAAGGGTCATTGGACTTTGGGTGCCAAGTAAAGGCAGTACGCTGGACGGGTAGAAAGTGGTGGTCGGAGAATAAGACACTCGAAATTGAGATTGTGGAGAATTTGTAGTGATTGATAAAGACAGGGCAGGGGGTGGCCATGAGGCATCACTGGAGGAGAGGCAGTAAAGAAGCTCATGGACCAGGTCTCCGGTCATCTAAGTATACATGGAAGTCGGCCAGTATTAATGATAGTAATGTCTGGGGGAGACACCAGTAAGGAGCTAAGGTCTTCGAGGCATTAGGGGTGTTTCCCAGAAGTCAGTAAAAAGTCGGATCCTAATGAGGGGGGGGAATAACAAACAAGGTTCATTTGCCATTTCCAAGTACGTGTGGGTGCCTTAAGAAAAACTATTGTGATTTTTTGTTTTTAATTTTGTCAGGGAGTTGTTATGAGGTGCTACAGTGTAGGCAGAAGAAATGAAAATGTGTAGAAAGCTATGTTTCTGAATAGTGATTTGATAAGGATTTTTTTTTATGGGGGGGACTGAAAATCATTGTCTCAAAAGCACTGAAAATATTGTGTTATGAACAGGCTCATCTTTCATCACTAAAAAATGAAAACTGTGGGTTATCTAGTCAAGTGTACTTTTCATAGTGTCTGGTATATATCTTGTTTTGTTTCCAAGTGTTCCCCATTGTCATTTATGCATTTAGTAGAATATGGCAGAATTGAACTTACCGATTAGAGGTTTTTGCAAAAAAAACTTTTTTAATGTTCATTTATTTTTGAAAGAAAGAAAGAGATAGTTGGGGAGGAGCAGAGAGAGAGAGGGAGAGGGAGGCTCTGCACTGTCAGCATGGAGCCCTGATGCAGGGCTCAAACCCATGAACCGTGAGATCATGACCTGAGCCGAAATCAAGAGTTGGACGCTCAACTGACTGAGCCACCCGGGCGCCCCTACACTTGCAAAAAATTTCAAATCTCACAGGTTCTTATTTCTTTCACATTTGAGATCTCTTCAATTCAAAAGCGAAATTCAAGCTAACATACAGAAATTAAACATTTATATTAAATTCTGTTTTCTGTTTCAGGTAAGTCTGTGCTCTTGATTTATTAGTTGAATAATTTCCTCATTGCAGTATTTTATTAACTGATATGTACAGATAAGCCTTCTCCATTTTATATTTTGTTCTAAATGGACCACTTTTACTAACAAGAGAGCTAAAGGAAATACATGTTCTGTTCAATTGATAATCTGTTGATTATTAAATAATCAGCATTTTCTAAATGTCTTCAGAAAATCATGGCAAATTGAATTATTAGTGTTAAATATTCAGCAGAAACTTTATGAAAAGAAAAATAAATCCAGCATGCTATTGAAAGCTAAAGTAAAAAAAAAAAAAAAAAAAAAAAACAAGCAGTCTTTTTAAAAACAACGAGTTTACTGTGAAGAGGGACATTTACTCATTATGATATCCAGAGAGAGGCTGACGAGTACGGTGTTGACGAGTCCGGTCCTGGAATCAGGAATCCTGGCTTTGAGTCCTGGCCCCGGGCCTTGTTGGATTTATCCTGGGCATGTGGCTCCAAGTCTCTAGGCCTAAGCTTCTGCTGCAACACAGCAGTCATAAAATAACCATTTTGCAGAGGCTTCGGTTACAATTAAATCACCTATACCAAGCACTTAGGACAATTCCGGGCATTAATAATTGTATTTTATCTTACCCTCTGCCAACTTTAAGACTTCTCTCAAGCCATATCCCACACCTAGGACATACTTTTCCCTACTCTGTATACCAAACCACTCTCTAACTCAGAAGGAGCTCCCAGAAAGATTAAATTAGCCTATTCGAAACAGAGTGATTCCCCTAGCGATTATAGAAAGTATACGTTCGTGTCCATTTAATCCCCTGTCCCTCTTTCGGTGCACAGCCACCAGGGAAAAGCCTTATGAGGACAACCAGGCAGGGGGCCCTCACCGAGGAGCCGACCGTGCCGGCACAGGATTCCCAGCCTTCAGAGAAATAAATGTTTGTTGTTTAAGCCACCCGGTCTGTGGAGGTTCGTGATAGCAGCCCACACTCCACACTAAGATAGTCACTCAGTGGTATTCTGTACACCCAGTGACTGTGTTGACACACCCATTTCGATGGCGATGTCAGAAATCAGTATGGTGCTAGGTCCCCTTAAAGATGCCTGAATTCCTACACGAGACGAGTATTCACACTTAAGACAGGCCACGTGCGCCTCAGATGTTCATTGCCGAAGTGTTTGCAATGGGAAGTGTAAGTTCGGCATGAGAGTAGGGGACGTCTGGTCATCCAGGAGACCATGACTTAGAAGGCTTCGGGAGTAAGCGTTCTCTAGAAGTTTTTACCCAGTGGAAGCTGCCGTTTACTAGAAGGTTAAAAGTTGTGATCTCTTAGAAGAAGAGAGAGTTATTGATATTGCAGCCAAGTCTGACTAGTTAATAACTGCTTAATGACACATGGTGCCATTTACACACACCTGTATTCAATCTGAGACAGTACGGCTGCTGGAAAGGACAGTGGCCCGGGAGTGCGACCCGGGCGGGTGGCCCCTTCCCTCGGCTCCTGGATGCGTGCTCCGCGGTCTCCCCCACCCCCGCCCTCCCGGGCGCATTGGCTCATCTGCCAAATGAAGCGGTGGGAGCCCTGGAACCCTTCCTGCCTCAGTGGTGGGTGATTCTCCTTTGGTAACCGTGGACTTTGAAGCTTCTGCGGCATTTGTTTTTCTCCGATTGCCTGTTCTTCGGCTGAGGGAGGTATTTGAGTATCTCGTGGGTTTTGTGGCCCAAACTGCTCGACCTGGTGCGGGGCCTTTGAGCATCTGCATCAGATTTGCAGTCAAATTGTATTCAGTTTACCCCTCCCGCAAATTTCATTTCCCACCTCTTTCCATGACTTCTTAGTCTGTCCTAGTTTTACGAGTGTTAAACACACAGACACACACACACACACACACACACACACACACACACACACACATACACACACACACACACACACACAAACACGCACTGTGGAGGATTTGAAGGAAATGATGAGATCGTCAGTTGCTGGGCAACTGCTCTTTAACTGTGATTCAGTGTTTAGTAAGATTGTTTTATCTGGTTCCAGGGTCTTCCCAGAATTTCGCTGTTGCTGATTTTGTGTTCTTTTAGGGAAAAGGGGGAAAAAAAACCCAGTAAGCTTAGAAGTGTTTTTTTTTTTCTCTGATGTTTCCAAAATTTGTACTTTTGATTTTAAATTGGTACTTTTTTTTATCAAAGAATATCACAGCCTAATCGGGTCCTGCCCTCTGTTCTCTCGATAGAAAGGTGTTTTCAAGACAAACACTTCAAATAATATATATTCGTTCTCTCAGAGCAGTTCCAAAAACCAAATGTAAATAAAAAATAACGGACTCCCTAGAGTCTATTTAAATAGGTTTCAAAGCTCAGAAACAAACCTTTTAACGCAGCCGCACCATTCCTCAATTCTTGATTCATAGATTGTTTCTTAAGTGGCTAGAATTTATTGTTGAGCAGTGTTTCAAGAGGAACCATGAGTGCTGTGTTTCCCGAGTTCTTTGAGTTTTATGAGTACCTGCCTGCTGCGTTTATAATAATGTGGTGGCTGGATGTAATCCTTGGGGCACAACCTCTTTACCTTGAAAATCCTGTGACAATTGCTCAGTTTTCTTCTCTGTTAAAATTTGCTCTGGACAAGGCTGAAACCAGACTGAGTTTTTCCCTCTGGTAGAAAAAAATCTTTCTGCTGCCTCAATGCCTGTGAAAATTGTCTATAGCTTTAGATTAGACAAGGGAATATCTTGGTGTTAATTGACGTGTATGAAATATTCTGCTAGATGGCATTATATAGCCATCTCAAGATGCAGAATTTATCAATCTTAACAATTTCCTGAATCATATCAATGAATACTTTTGGGGTATCTATTGAGTTTTTCATATTTTAGTGGTTCTAATGATCTCTGCCCTCTTGCTCACTCATATTAAGTTTGTCCTATTTCTAGGGGTGCCTAGGGGAGCTTAAGTGTCCGACTTAAGCTCAGGTCATGATCTCACAGTTCAGGAGTTCGAGCCCCACGTCAGGCTCTGTGCTGACAGCTCAGAGCCTGGGGCCTGCTTCGGATTCTGTATCTCCCTCTCTCTGCCCCTCCCAACTCATGCTCTGGCTCTCTCAAAAATAAACAAACATTAAAAAAAAAAAAGGTTGTCCTATTTACAGAAGGGCTGAAGACAAGTCCTAAGCACTGAAATTAAATGGTGCTCCCTCAATCTCCTGTCCTCTGATGTGATCCCAGTACCCTCATTTCCACTGCAAGGGTCAGAGGGCGCCCAACCTTCACGTCACCCTCACCTCCCAACTGTCGTGACTGTGAATCCACCAGGGCAAATACCATAGCTTTTTATCCCTGTCTATGAAGCCATCAGAACGCAGTCTCCCAGGTATTCCTGTGTCTACCTCATTTTGACTTCACTAAGGTTCCACACGAGCCCGTTTCTGCCCTACGTCTCACCTGCTCCCATCTACTGGATAATTGCATGGTGCTTCCCTCAAATTCATCATCAGCAAAACCTCTTCCAACCTCAAACTCGCCTCTGAACATCTGCTTCACGTTAACGCGCTCACGTAAACCTGGCTTTCCCTTGATGATCTTTCTCCTACCGCAGCTCTCTCAAGTGGTGAGTTTTTATTTATTTGTCTGTTTGCTCATAGCCTCTGAACCACAAATTTACTTAAATCATTCTTTTGGGGATATGTGTTCCGAGTGGATCCAGTGCCATTCCTAACTCCTTGTGGGTGGAACTCTCTCTTTTTTGGCATTAGCTGACACCTTTAAAGATTTACATTTTTGTTGTCCCGTGGGTGGCCCATGCTTGCTGTTTACAGGTTTGTGCACTCTGTTCCCTCTGGGCCAACATTGGGCATTGCAGACACTGAAGCCATACCTCTCTGGGGGGCTTTGTACGTAAGTGGGCAGGACCCCAAGGCCCTCACACTCTTACGTCCATCAAAAATAGAAGCATATATGTTTTTCCAGTCTTGGGAAAGCCACGCAGTATCGCTGTAATGTTTTGAGTTTTGCCTTTTGCCCCTCTGTTCCATGTTCTTCAAGGTCCATATCCTCTCCCAACAATCCCATTATAGAGCCATTTTTAGCCTAGGTCAGGGAGCAAACTCAAGTGCGTGAAGAGTCTAGACAGGTGAAGTCCACAGTGGATGTCGTCCAGGTGTGAACTTGAAGCCAGAATACATAGCACTAATGTGTTTCTCAGACACCTAACATTCCGTGTGTTTTCAGGCAGCCCTGGGCTGGAAGTGTTCTTTACAGCAGCACACACGGATCCTCTAAAGGAGCACCTGTCTGTCCCAACCAACAAAGGGTCCATGCACATAAAGTCACAAGAAATATGGGCTCACGTTTTTAAATCCCCAAACTTCTAAAGAAGCAATCTCATATGAGTAGGACATACAAAACAGCATAAGCAGTCCCTGGGGGGACGGGAGATACTGGATGTGAATTTTTAAAGAAGTGTATTTAATGACTACCAAGCAATAAAAGTAGGAAAAATTCTGACTACGTAAGAGCGTATAACAAAATCTAACAGACAGGTTTGTGAAAGAGCCAAATATGATTTCCAGATACAAGATGTATCACTGAAATTAGAATTCAATACAAGATAAAAGAGTAAATTTAAAGATTCATCTGATAAACAGTTACCTTATGAAGCATGGAGAAAGTGATAGAAAATATCAAAGAGCTTATAAAAGATACATAGAATGAATCTAATGATGATTTCAGAAGGAGAACACAGAGACAGGAAAAAATTGAAGAGATATTCCAACAAAACTGGTATAAATATATAATATCAGGCAAAATAGATTTGAAAGCAAAAAAGCATTAACGTAAACATTGTTAATACATACTGATAAAAAGTTTTATTTACCAGAAAGATTTAGTCATTCCAAATTTGGTTGAACATGCTTCAAATATCTCCTGATAAAAGTGTAAGAAGGAATCAAGAAGGCCATCATTGTAATGGGAGATTTTTATACACCTCCGTCAGTCATTAATAGATAAATCAGATTAAAAAACAAACAATAATCCCTAAGATTCAAACAACAAAACTCACAAGAGTAACCTAATGATACTGTTAATACTACACCCAATAGAGTAACACATGGGAAACATTATTTCACAACACAGAGCAAACATTTAAAAAATGATATTTGAAATAAAACTTTTACATGGCAAATAGAAAAAGCAAAGACCTTGTTAAAAGATTTTTTGAAGTTTTTTACAAAGTGTCAGAAGACATTTTACATTCTATGTAAGTAAACAAAGGGGTAATGTCTATTTAAAGTGCTCGTAGGGGCACCTGGGTGGCTCAGTTGGTTGAGCATCTGACTCTTGATTTCGGCTCAGGTCATGAGTTCCAGCCCCACATCGGGCTCTGCTCTGACAGCAAGGAACCTGCTTGCGATTCTCTGTCTGCCTCTCTCTCTGCCCCTTCCCTGCTAACATATGCACGCCCTCTCTCAAAAAACAGAAAGTAGAGGAAAACGCTGCCATTTCCCTGGAGTGCTGTGGGAAAAGACAAAGCCTGCCTGTGTCCGCCACCCCGGGGGCTCGCAGCAAGGGCAGTGGCCAGTCCGCAGTAGGAGAAGGCGGTCCTCCCCGAAGTGCAAGGGCACAGACAAAGCCAGCCGGGACCACACATCTCCACACTGAGAGGCGATTCCCCAGCGCCTGAGTGCACGGAGTGGGACTTTGAATCCTAGCCAAGTGCAGGGTCAGGGGAGTTGGTGGAGCGAGAAGGACCACCCTGTCTGCGCCCGGGGCACAGTGAGGACGACTCCAACTGAGTCTACCTTTCTGGATCCGTGGAGAAGAGACTGAGGGATCACCATCCCCTGCCCCCCCCCCCCCAACACCACCAAGGCAGGACCTCAGGGATCGCTCCTGGGGCCCACAGTGGAGGTGGGTCCAGATTACCCCAAAGCTCACCCGTTGCACTGGGTAACTGCGTATGCACTGGATCGGCACAGACCCTACAAACAGCTACTCCCAACCGGCAATGCATCATTGCCTGGATTAACTCTAGGTCAACTCTGGATATATAGGTATATTCTCTCCCAACCCCCGTTTCTCCTCCTTATCTCTTCCCGCCCCTAGGCTGGTTACTCTGGTTATTGGTCTGTCTAAACAGATGTATTTAATCCACTGTCTTGACACATGTTCTACACTTCCTTTACACTCTTTTCTGACCCTCTGGAATAATCAAGCCATACAGTTTCTCTGTCTGGGTAACTGTACCTTCGTTTCATTTTCCCCGCCTCCTTCTTCATTTTCCGTTCTCTCTGGATTAAGCCTTTTAGTCTCTCTGCCTAGTCAGTGTTTATTTTTTCTCCCCGCCCCCCGCCCCACCCCCGCTCCTGTCATTCTCTTTTTGTTTGTGCTTTTCCTTCACCACCACCTCCACCCTCTTCCTTACGTAGTTGGTGTTTTGGGTATTTTTGTTTTTAGTTTTTAGTTTTTTGCTTTTGTTTGTTTCTTTGTTGTGTTATTTGTGTGTTTGTGTGTTTTTGTCTCCTGTTTGTCTATCTGCTTTCCTTTCCAGGGCTACTCCAAGGAACAAATCAAAGCACACCTGGGGGAGGGTCCAAAGTACCACTAGGAGTAGGGTAATAAAGTAACCAAAGTCACAACCACAGAGAGCAACTAACAATCAACGAAAGAACACTTCCTGAAGGGCCAGGCCCTGGACAATGTATGACCCCTCTTCAATATAGCAGTGCTCGCAGGTCAGAGCACACAACAAGCTTTTAAAATGCATAAGGGACAGAAAACTAGCCAAAATGATGAAACAGAAGAATTCTCCTCAAAAGAAATTCCAGGAAGTAGCAACAGCTAATGAATTGATCAAAACCGATTTAAGCAACATAATGGAACAAGAATTTAGAATAATAGTCATAAAATTAATCGCTGGGCTTGAGAAAGCATAGAGGACAGCATAGAATCTATTGCTACAGAGATCAAGGGACTAAGACATGAGGAGCTAAAAAGTGCTCTAAATGAGGTGCAAAATAAAATGGAGGTGACCACAGCTTGGACTGTAGAGGCAGAGGAAAGAATAGGTGACTTAGAAGATAAAATTATGGAAAAAGAGGAAGCTGAGAAAAAGAGACACAAAAAAATCCAGGGGTATGAGGGGAGAATTAGAGAACTAAGTGATGCAATCAAACAGAAAAATATCTGTATCATAGGAGTTCTAGAAGAAAGAGAGAGAGAGAAAGGGGGTGAAGGTGTACTTGAACAAACCATAGATCAGAACTTCCCCGATCTGGGGAAGGAAACAGGCATTGCAATCAAAGAGGCACAGAGAACTCCCTTCAGATGTAATTTGAATTGATCTTCTGCACGACATATCATAGTAAAACTGGCAAAATACAAGGATAAAGAGAGAATTCTGAAAGTAGCTAGGGATAAACAGGCCTTAACATACAAAGGTAGACACATATGAGTAGTAGCAGACCTATCTACTGAAACTTAGCAGGCCAGAAAGGAATGGCAGGAAATCTTCAATGTGATGGACAGGAAAAATATGCAGCCAAGAATCCTTTACCCAGCAAGTCTTTCATTCAGAATAGAAGGAGAGATAAAGGTTTTCCCAAACAAACAAAAACTGAAGGAATTCATCACCACTAAACCAGCCCTACAAGAGATCCTAAGGGGAATTCTGTGAGTGAAATGTTGCAAGGACCACAAAGGACCAGAGACTTCACTACAAGCATGAAACCTAGAGACATCACAATGACTCTAAAGCCATATCTTTCAATAATAACACTGAATGTAAATGGACTAAATGCTTCAACAAGACATAGGGTATCAGAATGGATTTAAAAAAAAAAAAAACAAAAAAACAAGACCCATACATTTGCTACCTACAAGACACTCATTTTAGACCTGAGGACACCTTCAGATTGAAAGTGAGGGGATGGTTGGGGCGCCTGGGTGGCGCAGTCGGTTAAGCGTCCGACTTCAGCCAGGTCACGATCTCGCAGTCCGGGAGTTTGAGCCCTGCGTCAGGCCCTGGGCTGATGGCTCAGAGCCTGGAGCCTGTTTCCGATTCTGTGTCTCCCTCTCTGTCTGCCCCTCCCCCGTTCATGCTCTGTCTCTCTCTGTCCTAAAAATAAATAAACGTTGGGAAAAAAAAAAAATTAAAAAAAAAAAAAAAGTGAGGGGATGGAGAACTATCTATCATGCTACTGGAAGTCAAAAGAAAGCTGGAGTAGCCATACTTTTATCAGACAAACTAGACTTTAAATGAAAGGCTGTAACAAGAGATGAAGAAAGGCATTATATAATAATTACAGGGTCTATCCATCAGGAAGAGCTAACAATTATAATTGTGTGCCAAATATGGGAGACCACAAATACATAAAACAATCACAAACATAAGCAACCTTATTGATAAGAACGTGGTAATTGCAGGGGACTTGAATATCCTACTTACAACAATGGATAGATCATCTAGACACAGGATCAATAAAGAAACAAGGGCCCTGAGTGATACATTGGATCAGATGGACTTGACAGATCTATTTAGAACTCTGCATCCCAAAGTAACAGAATATGCTTTCTTCTTGAGTGCACATGGAACATTCTCCAACATAGATCACATACTGGGTCACAAAACAGCCCTTCATAAGTATAAAAGAAATGAGATCATACCAGGCACACTTTCAGATCACAATGCTATGAAACTTGAAATCAACCACAGGAAAAAGTCTGGAAAACCTCCAAAAGCATGGAGGTTAAAGAACACCCTAGTAAAGAATGAATGGGTCTGGGGCCCCTGGGTGACTCGGTTGGGCCAATGACTTCGGCTCAGGTCATGATCTTGCAGTTTGTGAGTTCGAGCCCCGCATGGTGCTGTGTGCTGACAGCTCGGACCCTGGAGCCTACTTTGGATTCTATGTCTCCCCCTCTCTCTACCCCTACCCTGCTCACACTCTGTGTCTCTTTGTCTCTCAATGATAAATAAATGTTTAAAAAAAATTAAAAAAAAAAGAATGAATGGGTCAAGCAGGCAATTAGAGAAGAAATTTAAAAATATATGGAAACAAATGAAAATGAAAAGACAACAATCCAAAAGCTTTGGGATGCAGCAAAGGCAGTCCTGAGAGGAAAATACATTGCAATCCAGGCCTATCTCAAGAAACAAGAAAAATCCTAAATACAAAATCTAACAGCACATCTAAAGGAAATAGAAGCAGAATAGCAAAGGCACCCCAAACCCAGCAGAAGAAGAGAAATAATAAAGATCAGAGCAGAAATAAACAGTATAGAATCTAAAAAAAACAGTAGAGCAGATCAATGAAACCAAGAGTTAGGTTTTTGAAAAAATAAACAAAATTGATAAACCTCTAGCCAGACTTCTCAAAAAGAAAGGGATATGACCCAAATAGATAAAATCACAAATGGAAATGGAATTATTATAACCAATCCATCAGAAATATAAGCAATCATCAGGGAATACTATGAAAAATTATATGCCAACAAACTGGACAACCTGGAAGAAATGGACATATTCCTAAGCACCCACACACTTCCAAAACTCCAGCAGGAAGAAATAGAAAATCTGAACATACCTATAACCAGTGAAGAAATTGAATCAGTTATCAAAAATCTCCCAACAAATAAGAGTCCAGGACCAGATGGCTTCCCTGGGAATTCTACCAGACAGTTAAAGCAGAGATAATACCTATCCTTCTCAAGCTGTTCCAAAAAATAGAAAGGGAAGGAAAACTTCCAGACTCATTCTATGAAGCCAGCATTACTCTGATTCCCAAACCAGACAGAGACCCAGCAAAAAAAGAGAACTACAGGCCAATATCCCTGATGAATATGGATGCAAAAATTCTCAACAAGATACTAGTAAATCGAATTCAACAGCATATAAAAAGAATTATTCACCATGATCAAGTGGGATTCATTCCTGGGCTGCAGGGCTGGTTCAGCATCCACAAATCAATCAATGTGATACATCACATTAAAAAAAGAAAAGAACCATATGATCCTGTCAATAGGTGAGAAAAAGCATTTGACAAAATTCAGCATCCTTTCTTAAAAACCCTCAAGAAAGTTGTAATAGAAGGAACATACTTAAACATCATAAGAGCCATTCATGAAAAGCCCACAGCTAATATCATCCTCAACGGGGAAAAACTGAGAGCTTTCCACTCTTACTGCTGTCCACTCTTACTGCTGTTGTTTAACATAGTGTTGGAGGTGCTAGCATCAGCAATCAGACAACAAAAGGAAACCAAAGGCATCAAAATTGGCAAAGATGAAGTCAAGCTTTCACATTTTGCAAAGATGACATGATACTTTACATGGAAAATCCCATAGACTCCACCAAAAGTCTGCTAGAAATGATCCATGAATTCAGGAAAGTTCAAGGGTACAAAATTAATGTACAGAAATCAGTTGCATTATTATACACCAATAATGAAGCAACAGAAAGAGAAATAAACTGATCCCATTTATAATTGCACCAAGAATCAAAATACCTAGAAATAAACCTAACCAAAGATGTAAAAGATCTGTATGCTGAAAACTATAGAAAGCTTATGAAGGAAATTGAAGAAATTACAAAGAAATGGAAAAACATTCTATGCTCATGGATCAAAAGAATACATACTGTTAAAATGTCAATACTACCCAAAGCTATCTACACATTCAATGCAATCCCAATCAAAATTGCACCAGCATTCTTCTCAAAGCTAGAACATGCAGTCCTAAAATCTGTATGGAACCACAAAAGACCCCGAATAGCCAAAGCAATTTTGAAGAAGAAGACCAAAGCGGGAGGCATCACAATCCCAGCCTCTACTACAAAGCTGTAATCATCAAGACAGCATGGTATTGGCACAAAAACAGATACATAGACCAATGGAATAGAATAGAGACTCCAGAATTGGACCCACAAAAGTATGGCCAACTAAACTCTGGCAAAGCAGAAAAGAATATCCAGTGGAAAAAAAGACAGTCTCTTTACCAAATGGTTCTGGGAGAACTGGACAGCAACGTGCAGAAGAATGAAACTAGACCACTTTCTTACAGCATTCACCAAAGTAAACTCAAAATGGATGAAGGACCTGAATGTGAGACAGGAAACCATCAAAACCCTAAAGGAGAAAGCAGGAAAAAACCTCTCTGAACACAGCCGCAGAAATTTCTTACTCAACACATCTCCAAACGCAAGGGAATTAAAAGCAAAAATTAACTATTGGGACCTCATCAACATAAAAACCTTCTGCACTGTGAAGGAAACCATCAACAAAACTAAAAGGCAACTGAAGGAATGGGAAAAGATATTTGCAAATGACATATCAGACAAAGGGCTAGTATCCAAAATCTATAAAGAACTGACCAAACTCCACACCCAAAAAACAATCCAGTGAAGAAATGGGCAGAAAACATGAATAGACACTTCTCTACAGAAGACATCCAGATGGCCAACAGGCACATGAAAAGATGCACAGCATCACTTCTCATCAGGGAAATTCAAATCAAAACCACACTGAGATATCACCTCATGCCAGTCAGAGTGGCTAAAATGAACAAATCAGGAGACTATAGATGCTGGCGAGGATGTGGAGAAACGGGAACCCTCTTGCACTGTTGGTGGAATGCAAACTGGTGCAGCCGCTCTGGAAATCAGTGTGGAGGTTCATCAAACAATTAAAAATAGAACTACCCTATGACCCAGCAATATCACTGCTAGGAATTTACCCAAGGGATACAGGAGTGCTGATGCATAGGGGCACTTGTACCCCAATGATTATAGCTGCACTTTCAGCAATAGCCAAATTATGGAAAGAGCCTAAATGTCCATCAACTGATGAATGGATAAAGAAGATGTGGTTCATATATACAATGGAATACTACTTGGTAATGAGAAAGAATGAAATCTGGCCATTTGTAGCAATGTGGTTGGAACTGGAGAGTATTATGCTAAGTGAAATAAGTCAGGCAGGCAGAGAAAGATACCATATGTTTTCACTCTTTTGTGGATCCTGAGAAACTTAACAGAAGACCAGGGGGGAGGGGAAAGGGGGGAAGTTACAGAGAGGGAAGGAGGCAAACCATAAGAGACTCTTAAATACTGAGAACAAACTGAGGGTGGATGGGGGGTGGGGCAGAGGGGAAAGTGGGTGATGGGCATAGAGGAGGGCACCTCTTAGGATGAGCACTAGGAGTTGTATGGAAACCAATTTGACAATAAATTATATATATATATATATATATATATATATATATATATATATATATATATATATAAACAAAGTGAAATGCTTTTATATATTAATAAAAAGAACCCAACAGAAAGTGGGCAAAGACTATGAGCATGTAAATGACAAGAGATAAACACCAGTGACCAATAAACATAGGGAAAGATGCTCAGCCTAACTGGCAATAAGGAAAATACAAACCCAAAGAAGGAGGTACTCTGTCATATCCATCCCATCATCCATCACATCCGAACACATTAGTGCGTCTAGTAATGGCAAGTGGAGAGAACATGGAGAAGAGGTGGGACAGAACTGGTGGGAGTGTAAACTGGGGGATTCGCTTAAGGGAACAACTTGATAACTAATAAAACTTAAGACACACATGCTCTTTGAGTTAGAGATTCTACTCCTCAGGTTCTACCCTGGAGAAATTCTTATACACAGAGACATGTACAAAGATTATGATTTCAGGACTGTGTGTTGTTGCAAAAAAAGAGGGAAAAAACGAATTTTCACACGTAGAAAAATGAATAAATCTTGATGTATACAGAGGATACAAGGAATAGAGTTCAGTTACATGTATAAACGTGGCTAATTTTAAAACCCATAATATCATTAAAAAGCATGTTGCATGGGGCGCCTGGGTGGCGCAGTCGGTTAAGCGTCCGACTTCGGCCAGGTCACGATCTCACGGTCCGTGAGTTCGAGCCCCGCGTCGGGCTCTGGGCTGATGGCTCGGAGCCTGGAGCCTGTTTCCGATTCTGTGTCTCCCTCTCTCTCTGCCCCTCCCCCGTTCATGCTCTGTCTCTCTCTGTCCCAAAAATAAATAAAAAAAAACGAAAAAAAAAAAAAAAAGCATGTTGCAGAAAGAGGTGCAGAATTTGGTAAGATATATGCAAATATTAAGACATAGTGTATATTGTTTATGAATACACATGCAGTTAATGTACAAAACTATGCATGGAAATGATGCACACCTTCCTTTGGGGAAGTGAGCGAGGGGGAAGAGCTCCTGGTTAGGGCTCTGGCTGTTTGTGAATCATTTTCTTCTTATTCTGGTGGAAAAGTGAATTTTGAGTTTAATATGACAAAATGTTAACATCTGTTTTAGTGCTGAGTCCATGAGAGATCTGTTATATTATTTTCTATCTCTGTTAAGTATGTTGCATAATATAAAATTTTCAAAATGAAAGGAGACTGAGAAAATGTCTTTAAAAACTTGCCATTTTCTGGAAATCAAATGAGGGCAAAGTTGTTAGAACAGGCTCATTTTAAAAACGAGGACTGGGAAAAGTATTAGATTTTGTAATAACTTTCAAGAGAGCGCTTCATTAAATGTTGAGTTGGAAGGGAGGTAGCCAGAGGCTCTTCAGAAAGTTGGAAGAAGGTAAAAAGTGGATGGATGGCATACACAAAGCATCAGAGAGCCAACAAAAGAAGCTTTAGAATAAGAGATCGTTGAATATTTACCAATATGACATTATGGGAGAAAGAGTAGGTAAATACCTAAATTACATAAGATGGGGTGATTAAGCACTGTGAGATCAATTTTAGAGGCTTTCCATTTATAGGAAATTGATCGTTGTCTCTGAGAATTCCTTAACATTACCGAAATATGTAAAGATAGATACATATGCAAACAGATTTAGTAATTGGTAGACATACTGAGTATTTATGAAGCAGTTTTAAAGAATAGTTTCCATTTCTTATATTAAGGATGGCATCCAAAATATTCATCTCATCATGCACAAATGCATTGAATTATTAATTGGAAATGCATTTCCTCTTTAGCCTAAAGAAAAGAACTAAATTAAGATCATGTGTGAAAACTTGTGGGCCCACTATTGCTAAACTTAATGCTCATTTCTTGGCAACATCAAAACAACATTTTCTGAGTATTTTTTAAAAAATCATACATATATGACATACGTGTTTTTGAAGCAATAACTACTTAATTTTTAAACTTATGCTTGTGATTTTTAAGATAGTACCATAAAGAGGGGTGACTCTTAAAAGCAGGTGAAATTTATAAAAAAAAATTAATGTTCATTTATTTTTGAGAGAGAGAGAGAGAGAGAGCATGAGTGGAGTAAGAGCAGAGAGGGAGACACAATCTGAAGCAGGCTCCAGGCTCTGGGCTGTTAGCACAGATCCCTACGTGGGGCTCGAACAGTGAGATCTCAGGAACAGTGAAATCACGACCTGAGATGAAGTCGGATGCTTAACTGACTGAGCCACCCAGGTGCCCCAGAGGCAGATGTATTGTTATCTAATAATCAATGATAATTGAGAAATAAGTATTACAACTACTTGCTAGCTTCATATACATGACCTACACTTAGGACTCTGTGCGGTATAGGCTAGAGTTTGACACTGTGACTTTTGTCCGTAGGACAGGTGAGTATGTTGGAGACACTCAGTGGCAGTTCTCCTCCTAACAGACAGAGTCAGGTGCCACACTGCCCTCCTCAATCCCAGGGCACAGAAGCGTGGAGGGAAAGGTAAACTGCATTGCGGAGATGGTTCAAGTGCATGCCATGAGAACTCTTTGAAATCTCAGCATCCTATTTCTTCCAATCTTTACCAAACCAAACAACAACAACAACAAAACCCACAACTTTCAATAGTCTAAGTAACAAAAATATACTTTTGATAGATCATTAAGATACTTCGAGTTTATTCCAACAGCAGTTCAGCCCTCTTGCTGGAGGGATTCTTGATGATCCCCTTCGAAACTAGTACTTTACTCCCGATTGTAACCTCTCTTAATTTTCTACCCTCCGTTACATTCTTACATCCTTGCCTTTCACTTCCTAACCTCAGTGTCCACCATGTCAGTCCCTTTGGAGTGTGTTCTACGAAGGACGTCCCAAGCATTGAGAGCATAGAATTACCGGGCTGTTTGTTAGGAATTCAGATTCTGGAGCACCGTCCTAAAAGATTCTGATTTGGAACACACTTTAGTATAGGATTTTCCGTCAATTTGGACTCCCTTTTGTTCTTCAGCCCCACCATCAGCGGTTCCCCAAACTGGTTATTTCCATGATCTCCTTTCTCTTTTCCCTTAGCTGAGCCCGCATGTTGCCACTACAAATATATGTGGTTAAGCCTATGTGTTTTATAGTCAGAGACATAGGCTGATCCTGTTACATGTTCGGTATGTATTGGAGAAATCAGCAAACTACCTTCAGTTATAATATCCTTATCTGTAACATAGGAATTCATGTATCATTCACTCACCCATGAATTTAGTTTATTGACTTATATTAATTTGTGTTTATATTTATAATACTTGTTGAGTAGATGCCGTTCTAAGTACTGGAGATATAATGAACAATATCTAAAGGTTCCACAGACCTTACAGTTTCATTAAATATTAGCATTTAAAGCGTATAATTGAGAAGATTTAATGAAAGCATTATAGTAGCTAATGCACATACCAGTGTTTAAGTGACAGACAAGGTTTTAAGCTCTCTATGTAACACACTTATTTATTCCTTATAAGAATAGTATGTGACAGGTACTATTATTATTATTGTTTATATATGATGAAATCGGGCCACAGAAAGTTTAAGTATTTATTTCAAAGTCACTTAGCTAATAAATGGTAATGCTGGGATTTTTAACCCAGGTCAGTGGGGTCTGGAACCCATCCTCTTAATCTCTGATGTGACACTACCTCTGTTTGAGACATTTAACCTATCAAAATCTTGACGTACGTATCAGATTTCGGAAGAAGTCAACCTAAACTACAGAATGTCTTCAAGACCAAGTCTGTAACTTGATCGGACACTGAGGTTTTTCAAGAAAGAGTGTGTCAACAAGCAGGAACAGTCTCGATGAGTATTGGGAAAAGAGCGCCTTCCCAACAGCAAAAGTTGGCAAGGTCTGTGAAGCATTTACGGAGAAGAAAACTAATGTGACGACAGATATTGAATACTTAGCACTTCGTCATTGTGCGAATTGCTTTTCACAGATTACCCTGATTCGTCTTGATGATCATTTACGAAGCATGTGATACATCTATTTTACAAGATGAAGAACTGATGTTAGTACAAGTTGAATCACTAGTCCAGGGTCTTGCAGTCAGCAAGCATCTCCAATTCGATGGTTTGATCCCAGAACACGCCTTCCTCATGGCTTCCAAGTGTCATTTTTTATATATTTTTTTTCAACGTTTTTTATTTTATTTTTTGGGACAGAGAAAGACAGAGCATGAACGGGGGAGGGGCAGAGAGAGAGGGAGACACAGAATCGGAAACCGGCTCCAGGCTCTGAGCCATCAGCCCAGAGCCTGACGCGGGGCTCGAACTCACGGACCGTGAGATCGTGACCTGGCTGAAGTCGGACGCTTAACCGACTGCGCCACCCAGGCGCCCCCAAGTGTCATTTTTTAAAATACCGGCTGTCACATTCAATCTGCAGGATACAAAACTTCTGGCACTTAGACTCTTATTTTTCTCCCAAGTAGCATCAGGGCTGGGAGAGTGTACTTTGAGACCATGTAGCAAAAGGTGAGTTACAATGTGATTTTCTCAGAGGTGCTTCCACTGGCCACACCAGCTGAATCAATTCCTCTATTGTTTTGCAGAATTCCATTTTTATAATTATTGTTTTAATGTTACTGTCCTCTGCTAGGCTCTAAGATATGAAGTTTACAGTGTACCTCCTTCATTTTTCAGTGCGTGTCCAGTGCTTGGTGTAGTTCCTGGTATGTGAAGGCTTGCTTCTGTGTTCACTTAATGTACATTTTTTTTATATAAGTTGATTTATTCACTTAGGGAGAGAGAGCAAGCACAAGTGGGGGAGGGGCAGAAAGAGAGAGGGAGGGAGAGAGAATCCCAAGCAGGAGCCCAGTGCAGGGCTAGAATTTATAAGCCGTGAGATCATGACCTGAGCGGAAACCAAGAGTCAGATGCTTAACCGGCTGAACCACTCAGGTGCCCCTATGTACATTTCTAATCCTGTGCCTGGTTTCTGAGGTTCTCTGATAAAGGCAAAAATGCAGACAGATGACTATTAAGCCCTGGAAAAGGATATCCCTCGTGTGAATTAAACAGCACAGGGAGAAGGTGGGCTAGAAATTAGAATATCGGGGTTGTTTGTAACATTCTCACTTCATTAATGCATTTGCTTTTTCACTTACATTAACAGAATCTTGGGAGCCTGTTTACTCCGATTCATCCCCGGGAGACTGAGCAAACAACCCATCGCTGTGTGCATTCACTGAGGTGATGCCGTCCCACACGCATGGCCTGAGCAAGCCGCCAGCAACAGACTGGATGTGAATTTCGGGCACAAGCAGAACAGAAACACTGAACGTCATTTCTTTTTAAAGCAAGGCAACAAAAGTTGTTCTTAAGGGAGTATCAGGACTTCATTGAACTTCATTACAAGTAATTTTTTTTTGTAAATTTTTTTAATGTTTTTATTTATTTTTAAGAGAGAGCAGGACAAAGCGTGAGCAGGGGAGGGGCAGAGAGAGAGGGAGACACAGAATCCGGAGCAGACTCTAGGCTCTGAGCCGTCAGCACAGAGCCCAATGCGGGGCTCAAACCTACGAACTGTGAGATCATGACCTGAGCCACCCTCAGGCTCTCAACCGACTGAGCCACCCAGGCGCCCCTCAGGTAATTTGTTTTTAATATTATTTTGATTTTGACTGACGCCTAGGGGTGGGGTGGAGGGCATAATCGATTCAGTGTTCGGTGTTGCCCAAGTTCTCCCACCCTGATCTCCTGGAGCACAACGGCCATCCTCGTACATCACATGGCACTGCCTGCCTTCTCGCACATTATTAATATTAGCGTATTTCGTTTGGGTCATTTGTATTTTGTGTCTGAGAGAGAGGTAGCCAAGCTCTTTGACAAGGTGAACCCTTCCTCCTGGATGCTGCCTTCCGTACTTGGATGATTTTGATTCGCCGCTGTTGTGCATTTGAATTCCAGTCACAGATTCTCTCTACTCTGCTTCCTCCTCCATCTCCTGGTTTTATTTCCAGACTTCCCGACAGGCCGTGCTTACTTCCTCCTCTGCGCTTAGTGGAACTCTGGCTCTTGCAGCCAAGCTTTCAAGCAGCCCCAGCATCCCTTTTTGTTGTGTGTGGGCTCAGCCTTGCTTAAAGCCTCTGTCTTATGTGTGTTTTTTCTTCTATTAATTCAGTCATCAGCTTACTCATCTTCCCAGTCACCGTTTAAACAGCTAACATTGTTTTCCATGCTTAGGAGGTGCTGTTCGTATTCAGTGAGTGGAATTGAATCATTTCACCAATTTTTACGTTTCGGATGGTGTGAATTACTATATGACATTTCAAAGTGTCTTATTGGAAGTTGTTTTAAAGTACCTTAAAATGAGAATGCTTATGCCCAAAACCTATTTGATTAAATGAAAAGATTGAAAAAAAACCCTCATATCCAAGTTTTGAGGATTGAAGAATTACTGTGTCCTTCAGTTTTTAAAGTTGTATCTCTATATTTTGTATATTCCAAGTTTATTGTATTTTCATGTCTTAAAGGATATATATATATTTACCAACTTTTGAGTATAATGACAATCATATAATCCAGAAATTCCTCAGAGTGATTTTGGTGAGTTTTAATTGCCTCCTGCCTTTTTTTCCCTATACCAAGAGGTTCAGGAAATAATTAAAAAAAATTTTTTTTACATTTATTTATTTTTGAGAGACAGAGACAGAACGTGAGTGGGGGAGGGGCAGAGAGAGAGAGAGAGAGAGAGAGAGAGAGGGAGACACAGAATCCAAAGCAGGCTCTAGGCTCTGAGCCATCAGCACAGAGCCCATTGCGGGGCTCGAGCCCACAAACCATGAAGTCATGACCTGAGCCGAAGTTGGACGCTTAATTGACTGAGCCACTCAGGTGCCCCAGGAAATAATTTCTTAAAAGAATAAACTTTTACATTTTATTTTATTTTCATTTTCACACCCCCATTTACTGTTACTAATAGTAAAATCCACCTTTCTAAATGTACACTTTTATGAATATTGACAAATTTATATAGTCATGTAGCTGCCATCATCAATCTAGACAATATTTTCATCAGCCAAAAAAGCTCCTTTATACCCCATTTGTTCCTGACTTTCTTCTCCCACCAGCCAGCCGCAGCCCTGGTGGGAAAATATGAATGCCTTTTTCTTCCTGAAGTACATTTGGGAATATTTTCACTTAAGATATAAGTATCCCTGGTAAATCAGGTGTTGAGTTGACATAATTTTAATACCCTTAAAATGTACTTGCTAGCCTTCTGCTGTGATAAACATACTTTGGGGAATAGTTTAAATAAGTAATAGAAAATACAGTTGCCTCTGTAATTATGTAATATAACATTCAGTCTGTGGATGAGAAAGTGCCTTTTTTATGGCATCAAGCTTTGTGACTCACAGGATAGGGAAGGAAAAAATCTTTTTAATGCCTGGATTTTTTCTCTCCTTCTCCTTCTCTTCCTCCTTCTTGTTTTGGGCAGGGCTGGGGTACAATCAGTTGGTTTAAGATCAGATTTTTTTTTTTAAATCTAAATAAAGTTTTTACTTGGTTTGAAGTGATATAGTGGCTATTATATATTATACATATCAATAAATTAATGTGTCTGACCAGTGAAAATCATAGGACAGCCAAATTATACCAAAGATTGAAGAGCCATCTCTAAGTTGAACGTAAACTGAAATCCGACTAAGGCATCGTTTGTTCTTTTGGGGATGGGTATGTGATAAAGGGGCTGTCAGCTGGAGTGGTCAGAGGATCAAATTAATTGCTGGAGAAGACTCACTTTGGGGTGCCATGCGTCCTCCATGCTTCCCTCCTTGGAAAGTGTCTGACATAGGCCACGTGGACGAGAAGAGATCACTGTGTTTATAGTATAAGGTCTGTCTCATTCTTGCCCGGGCTAACAGCATTGGAGGCAGACATAAGCCAGTTTTATCAGTGACAAATCCATTCTGTGTTACCAAAATTAGTACTAGGAGACATCAAGGCTGCAGTCAGACAATGGTAAGAGCTAGTAAATCAGAGTTCATATCATACTTGATTCAACTATAGTAGATACCTTTGAATATGCTCCTTTTTAAATAGTTTCCTATTGATTTATGTGGACAGATTTGTGTCCTCCGTCTCTACGTGACAGGGCTCAGTCACCCCTCTTTGCTGCATATCTCACTCTTGTACCTATATTTTGCCTTCCTTCTTTCTCTGTAGTCTTGCCTTAGCTTAGACAACTTTTTATATTCCAATTTCTACATAAATAAGTCTGCATCTCCTGCCAGCTCGTTAAATAATTCTAGATCTTCTCTCATTTACCTTCTTAATTTCTACATGTAGATCTTTGCAAGTACTTCTAACTCAACATCCTCCTCAAAAATCTTCTACTGTCACACCCATTAGGTACTTAGTGCACAAATGTTTAATTGAATTGAACTGTCATTGTTCATGGCAAGAAGAAAAACAGAGTGTAGGTTTTGAATTGGGGCTTGGGGAGAAATTAAAAAGGAAAAGATCATCCACATATCGAGATCACCACGAAGTACAAAACCAGGTTTAAACATTTCTATTCCTTGGGGGTGAGACTAGCCTGTCTCCTAGAAAGATCTTAGTAGGAAATAAAGTTGAGGAGTAAGGGGTGAGACAAAACTGTGGCCAAATTTGAAAGCAGAGAAATTGGAATTTGAGAATTTCATTCTGGGTACCTGTTGACCTCTCCTTGATAGATTCCGTATGTTTCAACAGAAGAGAATTCACCCTTAGCTTCGAGGGTGAGGATGTGGCCTGAATATCTCCAATCAGAATGAATCTCAGGAATCTCGTTCGGAAACATTCCCTTGTGGTGAGTAGAACCGCCGTGATGTAACTGTGCGGGGAACTGGCTGGGAAACAAAGCTCAGACGAGCTAGAATGATCTTCATGTCGCAGCTAGAGAAAATTTCTGAAATTTGTGAAGGTCTCCTAAAAACTGAAAGAAAAGTTTTGGAAAATACGAATGTAAAAAATCACTTACATTAGTGATTAGTAATGTAAATCACTTTGTGTTGGAGAAACACAAGAATATAGATGCATTATGTCATATTTGGAGGAAATACAAAAGTACTACTAGGTATGATGATGTGTTCAGAAAATTGATATATTGACTCATCAACGAATTCAATTGTTTTCAATGCTGTTATAACTATTAGTACTAATGGAACTAAAAGGAATAAAGTTTAACTGCATTTCTATTTTCGTGCATTTGGCACTGAACTTTTTAAAGACCCTCTTTTGTCGGGGGTGGGGAGTTTGAGGTTCATAACAAAATTAAGAGGAAGGTGCAGGAATTTCCTGTGGACACCCTGCTCCCACTCATGCATGGCATTCCCCATTTTCAGCATTGCTTAGCAGAATAGTACATTTGTTACCAAGAATGAACCTACATGACTCATGAGAATCACCCAAACTCAGTAGTTTACCTTAGAGCTCATGCTTGATAGTGTATCTTCTACAGGTTTGGACAAATATATAATGACATATATTCATCATTAAAATACCACACAGAGTGATTGCACTACCCTAAAAACTCTCAGTGTTCCACTTATTCATCCTTGCATCCCATTTGGACCCCTAGTAATCACTGATCTTTTTACTGTCTCCATAGTCTTGTCTTTCCCAGCATATCATGTAGTTGGAATCATATGGTACATAGCTTTTTCAGATTGGGGTTATTTTACTTAGAAATATGTGTTCAAGTTTCCTCCTTTTTTCCAAGGCTTAAGCTCTTTTCTTCTTCTTCTTTTTTTTTTTTTTTTTTTTTTTAGCACTGAATAATACGCCATCATCCAGATGGACCACAGTTTATTTATCCATCACCTACTGAGGGGTATCTTGGCTGCTTCCACGTTTTGGCAATTATGAATAAAGTTGCCATAACATCCACAAGCAGGCATTCGTGGACATAAGTTTTTCAACTTTCTGGGTCAATATCAAGAAGTGCAATTCCTGGAACATAGGGTCAGAGTATATTTAGTTTTAGAAGAAACTCCCAGATTGTCTTCCACAATAGCTGCACCATTTTGCATTCCCACCAGCAGTGTATGAGAGTTCCTGTCACTCCACATCCTCACAAACATTTGGTGATGTCATTGTTCCAGATTTGGGCCATTCTGATGGATGTGTAGTGTTGTCTCATTGTTGTTTTAATTTGCATTTCCCTGATGACATATGGTGTGGGGCATCTTCTCATATGCTTATTTACCAACTGTAGATCTTTGGTGAGGGTCTTTTAGGGTCTTTGGCTCATTTTTTTTAAATCACATTATTTGTTTTCTTGTTGAGTTTTATAAATTCTTTGTATATTTTGGTTAGTCCTTTATCAGCTGTGTCTTGCAAATATTTTCTCTCAGTCTGTGGTTGTTCTTTCATTTTCTTCATGTTGTCTTTTACAGAGTTTTTAATTTTAATGAAATCCAGCTTATCAATTGTTTCTTCATGGATCATGTATATTTGGTATTCTATCTAAAAATTCGTCACTACACCCAACATCATCTAGATTTTCTTGGGGCACCTGGGTGGCCCAGTAGGTTAAGCGTCCGACTTCCGCTCGGGTCGTGATCTTGTGGTTCACGAGTTCAAGCCCCGCGTCGGGCTCTGTGCTGACAGCTCAGAGCCTGGAGCCTGCTTCAGATTCTGTGTCTCCCTCTCGCTCTGCCCCTCCCCCTTCATATTCTGTCTCTCTGTCTCAAAAATAAAACATTAAAAGATTAGATTTTCTCCTATGTTATCTTCTATATCTTCTAGGAATTTTATAGTTTTATGCTTTACATTTAGGTGCACCATCCACGTTGAGTTAAATCTTGTCAAGTGTGTAAAGTTGTGTCTTTTTTTTTTCCTTTTTTTTTTTTTTTTTTTTTTTTGCATGTGGATGTCTATTTCTAGCACCACTTGTTGAAAACCTATCTTGGCTCCACTGTATTGCCTTTTCTCCTTTGTTAAAGACAAACTGACTATATTTTGAAGGTCTGTTCTTGGCCCCTTCCTTATGCTATTCCATTGTTCTATTTGAGTGTTCTTTTCCCAATCTCATCCTGCTCTGATTACTGCAGCTTTATAGTAAGTCTTAAAGTCAAGTAGCATTAGTCTTTCAATTTAATAGTCTTGTCCTTTAATAGTCTGTCAGCTATAGTGGGTATTTTTGCCTCTCCAAATAAACTTTAGAATCAATTTGTTGATATCCTAAAAAAAAAAAAAACTTTTTGGGATTTTTGTTGAGATTAAATGGAATTTATAGATCAAAATGAGAAACACTGACACCTTGACAATATATTGTTTTCCTACCCTTGAACATGGAATATCTTAATTTATTTAGGTCTTTAATTTTATTCATCACAGTTTTATAGGTTTCCTTATATAGATAATGTACATACTTTGTTAGATTTATACTTAAGTATTTAATATTTCGGGGTGCTGATATAAATGATGTTGCATTTTTAATTTCAAATTCTATTTGTTCATTGTTGGTCTATAGAAAAGCAGTTAACTTTTGTATATTCACCTTATGTCCTGCAACTTTTCCATAATCACTTATAGTTTTAGAAGTTTTTTGTCATTGTTGTTGTTGATGCTTTTGGATTTTCTGCATAGACTATCATACCATCTGCAAACAAAGACAGGTTTTTGTCTTCCTTCCAAATCTGTGTACCTTTCACTTTGTTTTCTTGCCTTATTACATCAGCAAGGACTTCCAGTACAATGTTAAAAACCACTGGTAAGATGGGGCACCTGGGTGGCTCAGTTTGTTGGGTGACCAACTTCGGCTCAGGTCATGATCTCACAGTTTGTGAGTTCAAGCCCCGCGTTGGGTTCTCTGCTGACAGCTCAGAGCCTGGAGCCTATGTTGGATTCTGTGTCTCGCCCTCTCTCTACCCCTCCCCTGCTCACGCTCTGTGTCTCTCTGTCTCTCAATAATAAATAAACGTTAAAAAAATTTATTTATTTTTTTTAAATTTTTTTTTTCACCGTTTATTTATTTTTGGTACAGAGAGAGACAGAGCATGAACGGGGGAGGGGCAGAGAGAGAGGAAGACACAGAATCGGAAACAGGCTCCAGGCTCTGAGCCATCAGCCCAGAGCCTGACGCGGGGCTCGAACTCACGGACCGCGAGATCGTGACCTGGCTGAAGTCGGACGCTTAACCGACTGCGCCACCCAAGCACCCCTAAACGTTAAAAAAATTTAAAAAAAAGCAACCAATGGTAAGAGGGGACATCCTAAGCTTGTACCGAAAGTTTCAGAGGTTTATACCATGTAGTATGATGTTAACTATGAGGCCTTGTAATTTGTTTAAAGAGAAAGAGCGAAAGCTGGTAGAGGGGCAGAGGGAGCAAGAGAAAGAGTCTCAAGCAGGCTCCACGCTCAGTGCAGAGTGTGATCTTGTGATCTCACAACCCTGGGATCATGACCTGAGCTGAAGTCAAGAGTCAGATGTTCAGCCTACTTAACCGCCCCGGGCACCCAGGCTTCTTAAAAAAAAGATAGCATTTATCAAGTTGAGAAAGTTCCCTTTGAATCCTAGTTTCCTGAAAATTTTCATCGTGAATGGGTGTCGGGTTTTATCAACTGCATCTATTGATATGATCATGTAGCTTTTCTTTTTTAGTCTGTTGACGTGATGGATTGCATTAGGTTTTCGAATGTTGAACCAGACTTGCTAGGGTAAGTCCCACTTGGTCATGGTCTGTAAAACGGAGTACAAGCTTCATAAACCTAATGGGAGAAATGACACCAGTCTCTTATCCTGAGATATGAGATAAATGTTAATTCTTATAATAATACACGTGATACTGTCCTATGAAAATCACATAGATTTCTCTTTTTCTCTTTTTTCTCTTTTTTGGATTTAAAACTTTATAATAAGCTGATGTTTACACGCACACAGATACACTTTTTTCTCCCTCTAGGGGATGGATTGTTAAGCATTCAGCAGCACACCACTAGCTGCAACTTTCTCCTGTACTTCTTACTTGATTCAGTGAAGGCTTATTTAGAAAGAACATAATTTTCAACAAAGTTCAGATGTTAAGTCAGAATGAGAAGTTAAGCATACAAGCTTAGAGGGCTTTGGGTCACTCTCCTGAATGAAAATGCTCAACTATTTTCTCTTTTTTTTAGAGCCTCAACTATTCTCCTTGACTTATAGGAGCAGTAAGAAATTGCTATCATGGAGCGCTGTATGAGATCAATCTTTCTACTGAGCAGCAGCTAGGAGAAATTGCCTTTGGTGGTAAAGGCTAGGCTATGGCGGGCTAAATATTTCATGAAGAATTTTTGTTAATCTTAGCAATTGGTAATGTATTTTCCAACTTGGAAAAAGTCCAAAAGATACAAACTTTCTTTTACTTTTCTGCTTTATTTTGTTTTTTGTTTCCTCATACTTTATACCATCTGTTTCCTCCGGGGTAATTCTGCCACCTGCAGGAAATGAGTAGATGACAAGTTCCCACTATGAATTCAAGCTATTAAATATTGTATGAAAAAAAGTCATGTATTTATTTTTTTTAAAGAGACACAAGTTCTTAGTAGTGCCCTGAGGTCAATGTGATTTTCATAGAACAGTATCACGTGTATTATTATAAGAATTAACATTTATCTCATATCTCAGGATAAGAGATTGCTGTCATTTCTCCCATTAGGTTTATGAAGCTTGTACTCCGTTTTTCCCCCAGCAAACTAATACAATGCCGTGCACATTTTAGTGCTTATATGTGCTACAAAAGGAAAGCTCTTGATTGTACTTCCTTTCCATTTCCAAACATCTCTATTTTTTTTTATTTTAGAGGGTGGGGGAGAAGGGTAGAGAGAGAGAAATACAGATAGGAAGAAAGAGAGAGAGAGAGAGAGAGAGAGAGAGAGAGAGAATCTCAAGCAGGCTCTATGCTCAGAATAGAGCCTGACATGGAACTCAATGTGGGGCTAGATCCCACAACCCTGGGATCATGACCTGAGCTGAAATCAAGAGTTGGACATTCAATTGACTGAGCTCCCAGGTGCCGCCTAAACATTTCTACTTTCTAGATAAAGGCTTTGAATTATTTCATTAAATAAGTGTCCTGCATCTGTTCTTGTAGAAAAATATAGCGTGAAAATCTCCCCCTTTTAATCATTCATTCTTCCATTCTGTTTCAGTTTGGATGAATCGATCCAGTCTATGTATATCAATTTTGTTCCAAATGCTCCTGTGGCAGTACTTAGAAAACGTGGTGCAGGGGCGCCTGGGCGGCACAGTCAGCTAAGCGTCTGACTCTTGGTCTCGGCTCACTTCATGATCTCATGGTTTGTGAGTTTGAGCCCCACATCGGGCTCTATGCTGACGGTGTGGAGCCTGCTTGGGATTCTGTCTCTCCTTCTCTCTGCCCCACCCCAGCTTGTACTCTCTCCTCTTTCTCTCTCAAATAAACTTAAAGTTTTTTTAAAAAGTGAAATGAAATCGAATCCATTTTCACTTTGGTGCCTGCTCTGGCAGCAAAAGGTCATTGGAAGAGGATTTCACGGAACCCACGGATGCAGGGCCTTCAGTTGGGCGCTGGTCTCTGCTCTCCTCTCCGGGGCGGAGATGGAAAACAGCTGGTCCCCAGCTTCCCTGCTCTGCTTACTAGCTTGACAGAGCAGGACGTCAGACACCATTCGTTGGTTTTCATGGTAGAGGCAAGGTGATTAGAACAAGATAAACATGCCAGAAGAAGAAAGAAGGAAAATACCTCAGAATAATTTGGGTGTGAACAAAAACTCCCCTTTGAACTTCCGAAAGAAAGACCCAGGGGACTGTGTATAATGGCGATGAGTATATGTGGTTAATATTAGGAAGAAGGTCATGTTACAAGGGAGGAAATATAAGGAGAACACGCGTCTCTGAGGAATTATAAAAGAATATGGAGAATTTCATCTTTACGCAAAATTACAGCACGTTGTTTTTCACATTCATTGTGTTCCAGAGAATTTTTGTTTTTTTGCCATGGCTTGTATGCCTTGTTTATTTTCTTAGCTAACTTCTGCTTAATTAGAAAATTCTCTTCCTCTCGCCACTGATTTTCCCTGTTAAATGTAAAGATGTCATTCTTTATCCAAAGTGAATAGATCACAAGCCTATTTAATAATAGATGTCTCAAGAATATTTCTTTTAGCTTTTTATTTTTAATGAGTTTTACACTGAAATAAATGTTCAAAGATAACACAGAGTTCCTGGATACCAATTCCCCAGCTTTGCCTTTGTTAATATCTTTAAAAAATTTTTTTAAATGTTTATTTATTTATTAAAAAAATTTTTTTTTAACCTTTATTTATTTTTGAGACAGAGAGAGACAGAGCATGAACGGGGAGGGTCAGAGAGAGGGAGACACAGGATCTGAAACAGGCTCCAGGCTCTGAGCTGTCAGCACAGGGCCCAATGCAGGGCTCTAACTCATGGACCGCGAGATCACGACCTGAGCTGAAGTCAGGCGCTTAACTGACTGAGCCACCCAGGCGCCCCATGATGTTTATTTATTTTTGAGAGAGAGAGAGAGAGAGAGCGAGAGCGCAAGCAGGGGAGGAGCAGAGAGACAGGGAGGGAGACACAGATTCCGAAGCAGGCTCCAGGCTCTGAGCTGTAAGGACAGAGCCCGACACAGGGCTCGGACTCACGAACCGTGAGATCATGACCTGAGCCGAAGTCGGATGCCCAACCGACCGAGCCACCCAGGTGCCCCTGCCTTTGTTAATATCTTATGTCCCATAGTACATTTGCCAGACTAAGAGACTGACACTGATATATTATTTTTAACTAAACTTCAGACATTATTGGGGTTTCATCAGCCTCTCCACTAACATCCTCTTTCTGCTCCAGGATCTAATGTAGGCTACTGTATTCCATTTAGTCCCTTCTAGTCTGTGACAGTTTCTCAGTCGTTTTGTGGTTTTCTTGTGGAGTACTGACCGGGTGTCCTGAAGAATGCCCTCGTTCCTGTTTAATCTGAAGCTGAACCTAATCTCATGGTTAGGCTGGGGTTAAAGAATCTATAGAAGACCATCGCAGGCGGTATGCCTTCTCCTCACATCATGTCAGGGGTAGATGATCTTCACACGACATCAGTGGGGATGTTTGACTTCGTCATTTGGTCACGCCAGTGTTTGCCAGATTTCCCCACTATTTTTTTTCTCCTTTCCATGCTCTGTTTTTGGAAAGGGAGTCACCGAGTCTAGCCTATCCTCAAGTGAGACGGGAGAGGAGGAAGCTCTACCTCTTGGAGGGGTAAAGAGTCTTACTTGCTCTATGACTGTATTCGAAGTCAATAAAATAGACACCATCAGACGAGTTTCATCGACAGGTTGGGCAGTTCAACGAGTTCTGTGTTCACATTCACACATTTCAAAAGTATAAAGATTTGCATCAACTTTTCTAAAACTGTTGAAATGCAGTTTCTTGGCTCTGTCTAAAATCAGTTCCCTGGTGGGATGGTGAAGGATTCCAGGGCAGTTTCACGTGGTAAGCCCACGGTGTAGTCTAAAGAAGTGAGTCATGTGTCAGATGATGACAGTTGGAAGGCATGTTCCCAACTATTCAAGTTTTCCCACATTGTTCCCTCCAGATTTTAAGCTCAGATATGACCAGTTTCACTCTCTAATAGTACAGGCCTCCCTAAATTTCCGTACGAGCTAATTCCAGCGTGTGGTGCGAGAAGCCGCCTTGGGCATAGGGTTCACCTCCACGCTGGAGTGTCGGCAGACATCTGTGCCTTCAATCTGTCTGTGCCAAATTTGCTACAAGTAAAAAAGAACGGTGTTTTTTTAAAAGGCATTTTGACTGTTGTTTCTGATTGCTTCAAAATATGGGTGATCTGAAATGGTAATTGAAGTTTGTAGTCACAGATTCAGTCATGTATAAACCAGTGAGACTGGGTCACTATCTACTATTTATCGAGCACTCTGGCAAGAGCTAAGAATTTTTTTTCGACCATGAGGATCCTTCTGATTTTCCTCTCATTCCTCCCAGATAATTATGACTGATGAACACTGTGACGCATCAGATACACCTAACCCATCAGGTGTTCCCTTCTCCTTTCCCTGTTATCAAGCTAGACAAATGTTACGCGTCTTTGTAACACCATGTGATATGCATTTTTGAGTCAGCCTCATTCCTAACTTTATTGAATATGCCAGCACTCTTGTTTTTCTTCTTTTTTACACACTTCTGATTTCTATTAATTTTAAGGATTTTACGTATCACTATAAATCCTTTGGAAAGAAGATGGAGCAAAAATACACACGTAACATTAAAGTGTTGGGGGGTACTCAAGAGAGGACCAGGTATTCACATGGAGCTTGTGGGGTACTTAGAGATCTGTTATTCATAACCCGACACGCTCGGGCCCATAAGCTCACAGCTTCTTGGTCCCTTTTTGCTGGAAGCCTGATACTACACAGAGTAGAGGTCAACGGCTGACTTAGACCAGAAGTCCCAAGCTGGGAGGGCTTTTCTTTTCTTTTCTTTAAGTGAATGTCTTCCATACAGCATTGTCCTACCTGTCCGTGCAGAGCTAGAACACAAACAAGCAAAATGCCTATCTCAAGGTTACGTGGTAGAGAGGGACTCGGCGTAATCTGATTCACCGTTTGGCTATGAAGCTCACTGTGTTCGGCTCTCCACCCTGGGACGAGGACAGACTCTTACCCCAGGGCCAGGATGAATCTCGTTCTCTTGAAGGGTCCAGCTTAATCACTTTCCCTTGGTTGGTCAGAGAAGCTGCAGACAGTGCCCGTGGAATCATTCCTCCTCTGTCTCTGGGGATACAGTTTTCTGAGCTGCAGATCCACCAAGGGCATGAAAAGGGGAAGAAAGCCAAAAAAGAAATCGTCTCTGCTAATTCAATTGTGGGTTTCCTTGGATCAAAGACAGACTACTATAGCATACCAAGTTCAAGATTTTACTCCTAGGATGCTGGAGGCCCTCTCCTCATGATTTACATTAAGGCCTGTGTATGGTACACATGTGGCCTCTAGAAGTGTATTTAAAAGATTCTTTTTTATCACTGGCAAACTGAGGAATAACATACAAGGAGGTCCCAATCTGATGATGTTGTTCAAAAACTAGAAGGTTGGAGGAAGTGAGGACTTGAGTAGACAAAAGAAGAAAGATTCATACATTAAACACCAATGAGGACTGAATCCCAAAGGAGCAAATAAAAATTTCTAGCAAACGCAGCCATCCCATTTGAATATATAGCCAAATAATTAAACTGCAGGAAGCTTGATTCCCAGGGCTTCCAGACACAGGGAGAAAATAATAACACACACGCACACGCGTGCACACACATGTGCACACATACATTGGTAGGCTTGGGGATCATTTTTTTTACATAACTATTTTCAACCTCTGTGTTAGAAAACATACTTCACTGGGGAAAAATAAGGGAAAAATAATGGGCATCATTTTCTCAATTTTACCATTGGACACAAGGAATAATTAACAAAGTTTTGCATACAAACATACTGTTCAAGAAACAATTTTCTGTGTATGGTATAACTTTATTTCCATTTCGAGCCGATGTTCCGCCAGTGGAAGAACCTTAATCGTAATCAGTTTTAAATAATCTCATTATAGAGTGTCCTCAGTCCATGGAAGCCAACCCCTCCCCCCATGTCCTCCTCCCCCTCTTTCCTCCTCACTCTTTCTCTTAGGGTTGGTTCCTAGCTCTTTATTCTTTTCTCCTCGTGGTTAGAAAGAGACAAGAAAGGCGAAAAATTCGTCCGTTAAATTTTCTCCTTTAGCAACTGGTGTGCTTTGAAGGAGAATGAACACAAACAAGGTGATTTTCTGGTGTTTTCTATGTAAACTATTGTCTTTGTATGGTTCTGCAGTTTACCAAGATCATTGTGTTGTACATGAGTTCCTGGAGTTAAGGACTTGGTTTCTTTCTCTCTCTCTCTCTCTTTTTTATTTTTGAGAGAGATTCAGAGAGAGAGACAGAATGAATGGGGGAGGGGCAGAGAGAGAGGGGGACACAGATTCTGAAGCGGGCTCCAGGCTCTGAGCTGTCAGCACAGAGCCTGAAGCAGGGCTTGAACCCAGGAACCGTGAGATCATGACGGTCACTGAGCAGAAGTCGGATGCTTAACTGACTGAACCACCCAGGCGCCCCAAGCACTTGGCTTCTTTTGCCTTTTAGAATCTGCAGACAATGTACCACCTTTATAATCACTATTGGAAAATAATTAAGTCTCAAGTTCCCTTTCAGCCAAGTAAGTAGAAATCAGTTAAAAAGTTAAAATAGCAGGATCAGGGCTGTGGATATCTATTGTTTTGACTTGCTGGAATCCTCTTATGTTGGAAATCGCCCTTCCCCCAATCCACTCGTATTACTGTCTTTCTTCCACGAGTTGGTGGCTGACCAGATCTGAGCCAACGCCAGTCCTTTCTCTGGTGACGACTGAGTGGACCAGGGGTAAGCCACTGATCCAAGGTGAGCTTCTCAGTGTCCCTGGGATTTTGAATACGGGACTAAGAATACAGATATGCTGGAGAGGAAGGTCTAAATTTGGGCATTGGTAGTGTTTTCTTCTGTTGTGCAGACAGATGGCAGAAAATACTGCTCAGCAGTAAGGAAATAAAGCAAAAAGCTGAAACAGAATGAGTACCCTAACGGTACATAAGCCCTCGGGTTCAGTTGTCCCTGAGGCTCAGTTTAAAATCTGCGTTTCACGTGCCTGAGGAACACTCTGATCCCTCCGCCTTCCGGCTTATGTTTGAGTTTGTGTTGTTTGCAGCCAAGCACGTTGTAACCACTGCCGTCCAGTGTACGGCAGGCTGATTCAGACGGGCTCTGTTTCCGTACTGCAGGGAGAGTGGATGAGTCGGTGTTCCTCACTGGCCGCATGACCATGTCTCTGTCCACGTGGATTTGTTTAGGAGTTGAGGCACAAGCAAACCACGTGTTTACAACTTCAGAACTCCACATGGAAAAACTCATTCTCTGAGCCTTTCCAATAATCAGATATTACAAATGATACAGGCTCATACTCATTGACTTTAATCTTAGAGTTTGACTAATAAATAGTTTAAGCCATAATGAGATTTTGGGGGGCTCAGTTTAGTTAGGCAAAGTCCACGGAAGGCTTGAGGACGAAAAGTGTGCACTTTCTTTTTTATATAAAGGTTTTCTAGAATATATAGTTTAGGCCCTAAGGAGAAGACAGTGTTTGTCTACAGGTATCGCTTGTTCTGTTTAATTAATTCTCATTTTCTGGAAACAAACAACAACAAAAACTCCAGCTTGGGGGAAAAAAAAACAAGAAGGAAAACCATAAGTCTGTGTAAACTGTTGGATGCTGTAACTTAATCAAGGTTGTTAAGAGTCATTCAAATCCCAACTTGGTTGTGTCACTCGGGTCATTTGCTTAGTCTTTCACTGACTCAGTTTTATTCTCTATAATATCAGGACAACAACTCCTACCTCATTGGACGGTTGTGAGTCGTAAAAGAGGTAATATATCTACATCACGTAGACTACACTTAATGTACGCATAGTAAAGGCTCGATTAATGTTAGCTATTACTTTCTCAGAAATTCTTGAAGATGTTGCAGTTCTCATATAGAGCGTTGGTTGTTTTTGAAATTGGAGTATAATTAGCCCCTAAACAAATGGATCTTTCACAATACTCCGCTTCTGTTGCTCTCAAGGTATTTCAAAACAAAAATAAAATTTTAATTGAAGGGGCAAAAGGTATTCCACGCAACTTTTAGGAAGAGAAGGGGCTGCCACAGAGTCTGACGGCGAGAATGTAGACGTCCTAGCATATTTGAGGATTTATCCATATGGTAATAGACTTATATTGTTTTTCCCTATCCTTTCTTTTCCTTCCTTTTGGTAACAGATCCCCTATTTCATCTGAGTAGCGTTCCGCATTACTCAGTTGGGAGTGAAAGTGAGTCCTTGTCTACCGAGCTACGTGATGGGCATATGACCCAGGCCTCGCTAATCAGAATGTCTGGTCCAAAACTATCAAGAAAGTCACTCTCTGTGGTAGCAGGTTACTACTTGGTTGCTGGCCATCCTCCAACCATGTGAAGAGAGCCGTTGGATAAAGAGATGGTTTACAACCCTGAATCCCAGCCATAGTTGAGGAAATGTCTCCTTGGACTTTTAATGACACGGCACTCAAAGATTCTCAAATGTTTTTTTTTCTTATTTTTTTTTCCTTATGCTGTTTTGAGTATGGTTTTTATCACTTCCAGCTGAAAGGGTTCCAGCGATTACACCTATTTCTGTATTGCCTTTTGGAGGCTGGAGGGATCTGTTCTCTGCTTCCCTGAGAATGGGATCCATTTTGACCCACGTCCCCCCTCAACAGAAAGAAGCGAAGTAAAGCATGTAGGTATGTTCTTACCTAGTCCAATTATTCGACTTAGAGACTGAAGAATTAGGTTAACCAGAAAAGAGCAGAGAATGTCAAGAAACAGATGTTAATTTCAAAAATCTTTAAGAAATCGGTGTCAATTTTAAATTCACTATGTCAATTTTAAATTCACTATCGTCAAAAAATGGGACCATCCTTGAAAGATACACTTAAGAATATGATTTCCAAATTCATATGGCAAGAGATCATGTAGACATTTCCTGCCTGGAGCTCAGATCATAAAGCATTCTCAGGATTAGCTTTTAGGTCAAGCAGGAACACACTGTGATATGTCCTTGAAAAGTGCATTGGAATTTAGCTGTGGCCTTAAAAAATTCTTGAGGATTAAATACAGGAATATGCAAAATAAACAATTTTTAACTGAGCAGGAGTATTGAGAAATAAAGAATATACTTGTCCACTCTTCACCCCACCCCCAACCCCATCCCCATCTGTGTATCTTTAAAATAAGTAATTCTCATCAAGTTGTATGTGTCGGGCATGGCAAAGACAGGAGAATGGGCTTTGTGACTTGAAAGCTCTTTACAGGGGTGCCCGAGTGGCTCACTTGGGTAAGTGTCTAACTCTTGGTTTCAGGTCAGGTCACGATCTCCTTTTTTGTGAGTTTGAGCCCGGCATCCAGCTCCGTGCTGACAGCGTGGAGCCTGCTTGGGATTCTCTCTCTCCCTCTCTCTCTCTGCCCCTTCCCTTCTCATGCTCTCTCTCTCTCTCTCTTTCTATCGAAAATAAATAAATAAAAACTTTTTAAAAAAGGTGCTCTTTACAATGTCAATTGAGACTCTCTTCTGTAGGAATAATTAGAAAGTTTCCCTCTGGCAGACATATCTCGGGATATCTGTCCCCACACTGCGAACCATTGTGTTGTCCACTCATCCATCCTCTACAACTCACTGGTACTAATGTAACCATTATCCTTAAGAAACTGAGGCAGAGATTACTTTAAATGCCTCTCAACCCACAGTGAGATTGTAGCAGAGATGAAATTAATATCCCTATAATGATAGGCATAGAGTGCCTATCATACCACTTCCTATACAACTTCATTGTTTCTCAAACTTTGTGGGCTCAGAGAGTCAAAGGATATGGGAAAATATGGGTACCTGGGAAGACGGAAGTCTGGCTCTGTCTAATGTCACTTCTAGTCAGTCCCCTGTGGCAGGAGCCATGCATGGTATGCAAGGTCTTAGTACCCAAAACTGTACTTCAGACTCGTGTGAAGTCCTGCATTTTCACCCACGGTTCCCAGTTCTCCCAGTTTATGACAGTTTTGCATTCCCCTGAACCACTGGCGGGTTAGATTGTAAATGGTCGTATAGCAGTCTCTATTTGACTGTGTGTGTAAGACTTTGCAACATGGAGAGCTAAGAGGGAGGTATAGGACTGCCTTCTACGTAATTCAGTTTTCCACAGCACATCACAGTTTTCCGAGTTGAACATGGATGTGTGTGGAAGGACTCACCAGTGGTCTCGTATGTACCAGGGAATGGTGGTTCTTCATTTAATACCGGTTAGCTTTGCATAACAGCACAAACACACTATTTACAGTCTCGGAGCCGACTGCACTCTCCTGACTAGCCACATGCCTAATACAGCGAATTAGGAACATAAAGAAAACCGGCACTTAACAAAACCACTTTTGTGGCACAACCATTCCATTGAGATGAGTGGTTATTTGCTAAATTACTCAGGTAACTACCTGGTTCTGAGTCTTGAGAGAGGAGAAAAGGTGAGGGGGTCGAGACGGAGAAAGGAGGTGACAAGTTTCTACAGGAGTTACTTCAAAAGTAAAAGTAAAGTCACAAAAATTTTTTTCGTTGAAAACAGGAAAAGCAAAGCAAAAGGGGAAGATAAAAGGGAAATCACTGATGTGTGTAAAAATACGCATATATTACTTTCCTGTGTGTCCGTGTGCAAACATAAGAAACGTGAGGAAATCTGTTTCTTTTTATGGCTGACTCGTGTGCGTGTGTAGTGGGATTTGCTGGCTACATCTGAGCTGAATATTATGGCAAATAGCAGAACACAGTAGTTACTGCATGGGATTGTCTGTGAACTGGGTGGGCAGGAATTTTTCATTTCAGTTTGCTGCTCTAAGGCCACAATGCTAAGAGACTAAAAAAAGCCCCAGAAAGAAAAACGTGCTTCACTTTTTCTTTTTTCCACCGCTTTCCAGTTTTGATAGATGTGTAGTGCTAATGATTTGTGTGTGTGTGTGTGTGTGTGTGTGTGTGTGTGTGTGTGTGTGTCTGTAAGGACACTTCAAAATATCTTTACTGCTCTTCTTTTAAAGCAAATTATTATGTTTTCTTATTTTATTTTCTTCCTTGCCAGGGACATTTAGCACCAAAACAATGAAGTACACTCTGCTTCCTTCCTCCATGTCTGCTCATTTATAGCACGGTCTCTATCAATGAAATAATGCTATATTATTTTCTTGCTGATTGCTTAATGTTCATAGTTCAAAATTCCAGCCAAGGTCCTGAAGTGGTTTTGCCCTTATTTAAGATTTCCTGCTAAAGACATTCTATTACAGCTTTGCAAATAAGTACCTCCCTGGCCCCAAGTCACTGTAAAGGTAATTTAGTAATTTAAATAAACGCTCTTTGCCAACCTGATTCCTCCCCTCTAGGAGACTGGGTTTCTCCTCATTTTCCTTAAATGGTCCTTCAGCCCTCAACCAAGAGGTAACTTTAGGTAAGTTGTCTGTAATGTGTTGCCAGGCAAACATGGGAAGTACTTGGGACAAAATAAAGCAAGTCAAAAAAAAAAAAAAAGTGTTTTGCTTAACAGCTGGTGTCAGTGACTGTAGTTGTATAATTTCCTTACTGCTGGGATGAGAAATTTAAATCAGCTCTTGAGACTGTGCAGTCAACGTGATAAATTACAGTCCAGGGCTATGGTCTCCCGTGCAGCCGGAGCGACCCAGTCCCCAGTGCCCCCTTCTCTGCCCGCCAGTCCCCAGTTAAAAAGCAGTTCCCTTCGGTTTTTTCCCCCGTATACCAATCCTGTCTTCCCCCCTGCATTTTAGTAAGTCCCTCAGAATCCTTACTAATCTCATACTTAGAATTGGTTGACACAAATTAATGCTCAACTGTCAATGAAAAGAAGGCACCTTTTATACTTAAAACCTTCTCATTTGTCTTGGTAATAACTAAGATGAACAGAATCACAGCTGGATTCTCTTAACAATGCAAACAGCTTCTTATGCTAAGTAAGTTTTTGTTGGTTTTAGTCAATAGGTTTCTGAGTGGATTTTCGTAAAAAATTTTAATTTCTTTAATTTCTTCCAAAACCATGCAAGCCACACTGTATACAGTTAACCTCTGTGACTTGATTTCAAGAAATTATATAAAAACACATTTATTATTACAGGATTGGCTGAGTTTAGTGTGGCTCTTCCTATGTATCTTGATTTAAGGAAAAAGTTTGGAAAGTAAAGCAATGTAAGAACTAGTCCCTAGGTCAGAACTAGGAGTCACAGAAATGGGTGCAAATAAGAAGTTATGTTTCTGAGATACTTGATTTAATTCAATGTAAACGGTTTGTGTAAGTATGGATTTGCATAATTAAAGTGGAAATTCTTGATTTAATTATTACGACTCCAGAGGAGACTGAAGAACGAAGATGAATGTAGTTCATCTGCACTGCAGTCAGTTCTCAGGAGATTGACCTGATGAATTACAAACCAGAAGTGAATGAGGGCTTGGCTTCAGTTAGGCTTACTCAGAATTCCTTCCTAGGATGTTTGAACGTAAACAAGGCAAAGCATCTCTCAGCCTCTCTGCAGCCTCAAGGCTGTGACATGGGGCAGGAGATCTTGTAGTTAGGTAGCAGAAAACCAGACTGACAGAGAAGATGGGGAGCCTCTGTGGGTTGTCTGTTAACGCAGGCTAACCGTCCCCCCTTTACCTAAGCTACTTTGATTTGGATTTCTGTCCCTTCCAAGAAATGGGTTCTAATATAAACAACCATAATGTGTATGTTTGCAGACTTTGTAGGAAGAAAGAAATACATAGTTATGCTTAGCATGTACTTTTTTATCTTTTCCTATTGAATTGGGTTCTGGGTCCTTCTGGAATATGGTCCCATTAACAGGAAATTTAGTCAAAGGAAAATATTTCTTTTCACAAATAATACAACTTATGGGGGGCGTCTTTTCACGTTCTTCTTTTCCTTCCCAACTGCTTCTTTTCTCTTTTATTATTAGACATTATCAGACATGTTTCCAACACCCTTCACACCAAGGCAAGCACAGCACTGTATTTACAGTGGCCTAAAGACAAGCTCTTTTACGAAAAGGACAGAGTAGAGCAGGTTTGAAAAAATGTAAGAGAAGAGGGAGGAGGAGGAAAAAGGCAGAATAGAAGTGATGAGAGAAGGCAGGTAGGAGACAGATATCCCAGAAACTATTTTTTCGTCTGAAGTGCTACAAGGTATAATCAGTCATATGCTGCTCATTTGGGGTTTCCTCTGCTGCCTACCCCGGCTCTGGCCAATTTGTATGTGTACATCTGTGTAAGTGCATCAGGGCACAAGCAGCGGGTTAGGGAGAAGGGTGAAATAGGATAGGAACCCGAGCCCCCAGCTGTACTAATTTAAACGCCGGAGAAAATGCTCTGCAGTTGTTTTGAATGGACGGTGCTCTATAAGGCTTTTCGGCGCCTGGTAACATTGACATTCTCTGCCCTGAGGACACCGGACAAAAGACGCAGAGATCTGCTCCGTAGTATTAGGTGATTTTAAGCCTTGCGAGTTGCATTTTTTCCAGTGTCCGCCCGAGCCGAACGGAATAACAATGAAAGAAAATTGTGCTTTGAGGTATTTTGATTTAATGATAATTCGACTGCAAGTTCTTTGAGATTAAGGAGGACGTAATTGTTAATAAAGATGGTCGTGGGAGTGGTGGTACAGACGGTGGTCACAGTTATACGTGGGAACAGTCGTGGTGGTAACATCGAATGAGCACCTATGTGCTAGGCACCAGGCAAGGGGTCTTAGGTAAGTTATTTCGTGGGAACTCTGAGATAAGGTGTGTCCTATGCCTGTAGTTTACACACGAGGAAACAGACCGAGGGGTTGGTAGCTGTAGCCACCGTGGTTACGGGTGCCCTGCTGGTGGTAGTCACGGCAGCCAACTCTCCCTTGGCAGTCTGTGCTTGACCATAACAGTTGAAGCGTTCTCTCTTAAATCCTTACAAAAGTACAATGAGTTAGGACCATTTTGTCTGTTTCTGTACTCTGAGGATTGTAAACTTCTTCCCTTCCCTCTCATTAAGGAAAATAAGAGTCGTACATTAAATTTAATTATAGAACTCATTCAAGATTTGGAAACATCCAAATGTAAAACTCAATGTATCATCGGGCCAAAGAATAAGGTGCTACCGTTGCCATGTTACAGATGGAGAGACCGAGCCTTCGTGATTTTAAAAACATGTCCAAATTCACACACACTGCACTAGTGGCGAAGCTGGGATTTAACCCCAGGTCTGCCTGTTTGGGAATCCCCCTGCATCTGGATGGGTCTTGAGCAATCAGAAGGAATGTCTCACATTTACACTGGCTCTTTCCAGTGCAAAGCGTCAGCCAAAAAGATGTAAGGGAAAGGGTCAGAGGCTCTATCTTCACAATTTCGTGTATCTGTAAACTTGTGGATCAAATGGATATCCAGGATCAAAATGAACAGTGAATTGTGGGCCACCTCCATGGCCCATCGCTCCGGAATCTTTAAACACAAATCCTCTCAGTAGCAAGATTACTGCCTGAATAATTGACTCAGCTCTCCACTTCCCCTTGCCTTGAAAGTCAACAATTAACTAGATGTCTTGGCTCTCTGCCTAACGGAGCAATGATATTTCTATGACACGATCGTAGAAATTTATTTACGCGTACGTGACGCCACAAACAAAGACGGTTTGGGAAGTTACATAAAAGTGTCTGGCTGAAGTTTTAGTTATGCCATAGCACTTTGTTATATGACCCAATTCGGGCTAACATTTTCTCAGGCAGTTGTTTCCTGTGCATTTCCTGAGGTTTCCACAACTAGCCATTTTTTTTTTTTAAGAGAATGGTAGTTAAAATAATAGAGCTTTTAAGGAATCTGAAGTTTAGTGATTAGGATTGTGGCCAGTGGGTCTATTTCCTGCTATCTGCGAGAATATAGAAGGTAGAATTCCTTCCTAATTATTGCAAACACAAACATCCTTACATTTTTTTTTTTTCCTCTAGCAGATTGATAAGAGAAAGACTCAGCAGAACATAGTGCCCCAGGGACAACTGGATGCCATTTTGCTTTAAGAGAAACAAAATAGGAAACCAACCAACAAAACCAATCTAGATTTCCTCATACAAACCAAGAAAAGGGAGAAACATGTTTGGATAGTGTGATGCAGTCAGAGGTTTCCTATATCACAACAAAGAGGCCTGCATATGATCAAACTTTTGAACATTGTCTTACAAAAGATACTTGGAACTAGTATTATTTATTTTCCTATAGATCTTGAGTGAAAAAGCGGAGACCTTTAGAAGGAGCTGATTCATACGAACGGTTTTGAGCGCACAAAAGATGAAACGGTTCGACATTTCAAACTAACAGAGCTCAAGTTTTGCGCCTGAAAAAGCAATGAGGTTTTATGAAAGTGAACATGAAAACACTGACAAGGTCTTTATGTCTCCGGGAATACTACGACAGCCACTCTTTCCTCAGGGACACCGACTCTTTTTACGTATAAAGAAATGCCAGCTTAATAAGATTTATAGCCAGTTCATTCAAGCTTCATACCACGATGCTGCCCTGAACCTTCTCCAGCTCTATCCCCCCCTTTCAGAATCCTTTGCCGATAACTTCTACCACCTTTATGCCGGGTCCGGGGGACTTGGATGGTCTTTCCTTAAGCATGGGACAGGCACAGTGTAGCACTTCTGAGACAGAGCTTGGATATGCAGAAAGACTTCTGAAGTTTAGGTGGTCGTTAAGAAGTAATAAGCATAGATAATGTCAGCATCATACCTTAGGAAATGTAAAAGCTTGCCCATCATGTACGTTAGGTGGAATCCTGGAGCTGAAAGATTGTGCTGGCGTAGTGGAGACTTTGTTTCCTGGCCACCTGGCTCTCGAGCCCTCTTCTCCTGGTGACCACGTATCCAGTCGCCGCCTGAGGAACCACCTCCTCCTCCATGGGCACAGGTGGTTGGAGTAAGACTTTGACCAGCTGAGAATCAGGGCAGGAGCACATGACTCTGGCCTGCACCAATGTTTTTGTTTATTTGCAGAGTTTCAGTGACTGCCGCTGTGTCCGGCAGCTAAGAGGAATGTGATATTGTTCTGTGGATTTTAGGTAGAGAGGAAGATGCATGTTCTGCTCTGGGAAAATTCTAGTAAAGAAAAAATGTATAAAGGAGAACCACGTGAACTTATTAAGACTAGGTGGGGGAACTGGAATCATAAGGTGCCGTATTCATGCCTGTCTTACACTGAGGCCCTTAAGCGACCCTGTGCCTGTACCTGTGTCTTCCTTCATATCAGGAACCTTTGCTCTGCTTCCTTTGCCACCGTAAGGTGTCCTCCAGCCCTGAAGCGTCCCCTTTCCGGGCTGGATGGCACCTGCTGGCATTGGGCTCCATGGTGCCTTCCTGCAGGTCATTGGGGGCGTACCCCAGGAAAATGCTGTTTCCCGTGATCGATGAAACAAGGGGAGTGCGATCATAAGGAATGTTTCATTGCCCCTTAGTCTCGTAAAACCAACGGAAGTTTTCTACTGTGAATCTTAAATTGACTTGAGGAATGCACGTTCACTGGATGTAGGAATCCCTTCTCTGAACAGGGTCTAGGGGAAATACTACGCAAATCAAATTAATTGTTTATTGAGTGTTTCCTATGGCTATGCTTATTGATTTGGGGACTTAAAAGAAATGTGGCTGTCTTTCCTGCCTTAATATTTTAACCCTTCAACACCAGAACACATGAACCAAAAGCAAGTCAACAGATGATAAAGTATGTTGGTCATCTTTAATATTTATTCATGGGACTGATCGCAGCAACTTAAAAAATTAATTGAACATAAAAGGAATGATGCCTTTTAATTTTTGTTTATCTGTTAGAACTTTTACAAGTAATAGACTTTTGTCTATTATAAACAATGGTTTTATCTTTTATCTGTTATAAATAACTATTTATAAATTATAGCCATTTTATTTATTTGTGACAGTTAAAAATATTTCTGAAATGTGAATGTTATGTTTTTAAAGGAAACTTCATAAAGAAATAAGAGATCATATTTTATCTAATTTCACTGAGTAGTATGTGATCCAAGGTTACAACCACAGAGTGGCAGGAAATAGATGGTTAATCCTGCCATTGCCTGAAATTATTCACGGTGAATCAAAAACATAAGAACTTGAGGGGCGCCTGGGTGGCTCAGTCTGTTAAACGTCTGATTTGGGCTCTGGTCATGATCTCGCGGTTTGTGAGTTTGAGCCCCATGTCGGGCTCTGTGCTGACAGCTCGGAGCCTGGAGCCTGCTTCAGATTCTGTGTCTCCCTCTCTCTCTCTCTCTGCCCCTCCCTGCTCTCTCTCTCTCTCTCTCTCTAAAAATAAATAAAAGAATAGGGGATACTCCTGAGACTGTCTTCACTGACGAATATCTAACTTCACAGGTGTCTTTATATTAGACCTCAGGAAAAGTCATATTTACTTAAAGACTTTTCTTTGATTTTCTCTCTTCAACACACTATATCCCTTCAGTTAGTAAATGCTCTAGGCAAGTTTGGTGTATATCAACAACACCATGAAACAGGGTTGTGGCTACTAAGAAATGGAACCAGAAATGACAGGTGTTTTCAGGGTGGGATCTACATTCTTTTTGAGGAGGATCACACCTAGATGGGGAAATCTAATGAAGTAAAAACCCCTAATATTTATTGGTGCTAATTTCCTGACATATATCATCATATCTAGTTCCCTCAAACATGTTCTGCGATATCCTGTCTCTGTGATTTACTATTTGCATTTCTAAGGCGTGAAATATGAAGCTTAGGGAAATTGGGTGGTTTTCCCCAAGTCCTTGAGTTAGAAAAAAAATGGGCAAGAATAGAATAATTAGTGTTTGGGGGAGCCTGGGTGGCTCAGTCGGTTGAGCATTTGACTTCAGCTCATGATGTCAGAGTTCGTGGGTTCAATCCCCACATCAGGCTCCATGCTGATGGCTCAGAACCTGCTTCGGATTCTGTATTTCCCTCTCTCTCTGCCCCTCCCCTGCTCACTCTCTGTCTCTCTGTCTCTGTCTTTCTCTCTCTCTCAAAAATAAACATTAGAAGAATTAAAAAATAATAATAATTAGTGTTTGTTGGGTGCCAGGCCCTGTTCTTTTCTAACACTGTGATTATGTTTTAGATTGGGAAGAGATTTGCAAATTACATTTATAGTTATTTTATATTGTTCTATGCTTCCTATATAGCTGTAGATCTTGCACAAGTTACATTAGTGACCTTTTAAATCCAGATAGTTTACAGAAATAGATAGGTTAATCCTTATACAAGTTCAAAATAAAGTAGATAAAAATTAATTTGATTTTTAAATTATTTACTCCCTCTACTGGTGGCTTTTTGAAGTGACAGAAGTGCACTAAGTTGAGTGTGTGACTTCCTAGCATACATCAAACTCTCAAAATAGAATGAATACTCAGTTCATTAAAAATCTGTCTTATGGGGCGCCTGGGTGGCGCAGTCGGTTAAGCGTCCGACTTCAGCCAGGTCACGATCTCGCGGTCCGTGAGTTCGAGCCCCGCGTCGGGCTTTGGGCTGATGGCTCAGAGCCTGGAGCCTGTTTCTGATTCTGTGTCTCCCTCTCTCTCTGCCCCTCCCCCGTTCATGCTCTGTCTCTCTCTGTCCCCAAAAAAATAAATAAACATTAAAAAAAAAAAAAAAAAAAAAAATCTGTCTTATGAGTTAGCATACCGTTACCTCACCTCTTTGTGACCGTTGCTACAGAAATTCTTGAGAGATTTGTTGATTTTTTAAGAAAAGCATACTTCTATTTGTCACAAAGTATATTTCTTCCAGAGTATAGTTAGCCACACATGAATTATGTTTGTGAAATTTCAAAGGTTTTGTCTTTTGATACGTGTGTGTGTCAGTTTTTGCTTCCAAATTCTGTACAATAAGTTTCAGATTGAAAAGACCGTGAAATAAAGGTTCAATTAAATGCTATAGGCTCATGAGAGGTTTCGAGGTAGCAATGAGAACTTGGCGTTCCGAGGAGAAGAAGCTAAACCAAGTTTTTAGAAAAGGGACATGAATAGCATCTGGCAACATGGCTGAGACAGAAGCTTTAGGACTTGCCCAAGTTAATAGCTTAATATCCGTCCGCATCAGAGGGACACAGAGGAGACATCATAATGGCAGAAAGAATGTGCAAATCTCCTCAACTGAGTTGACTTCTCAGTGGTGTGGGCGCAGTGACCAGGAACATTTTATAGTTTTACTGTGTGTGTGTGTGTGTGTGTGTATGTGTGAGTGGGGTATATGGTCACGTGTGGTGTGTGTGCATGTGGTGTGTGTGTGGTCTGTATGGTGTGCTGTGGTGTCCGTGTGTGTGTGTGTGTGGTGTGCATGCGTGTGTTGGTGGGAGGAAGAGGAAGGCTCTGTGAAGATAAACGGTGCATTGTCACTTGGTTTTTGTCTCGAATGCCTACAGAGGCTGCGTCGTGACATCTGTGTGTCATTTAGGTGGCTCAACAGACTTCTAGTGGAATGAATTTGGATGTAAAGATTGATCACCCTGTGGGCAACTTGACACCCCAGAAAGTTTACAGAAGCTTTTTCCTGAGGCTTCCTGTGCTCCCAATAGAGGAATAACGTCTGTCTTGGCGCCGTGCTGAATATCCCTCAGCAGCATCGTGGAGGCATTCTGCAAGTGTATTGCCGTCTCGAGCTAATACAAGCTCACGGCCACTGGCTTTCTGATTTTCCCTTTATTGTGGCACATCTGAACCTACGACTTTCATAACTTTTACCTTACCTTCCTTGCTTTGTAAGCACTGTTCACACCAACTACAGGGAGATGGTTAAGTAACTAACACTTGTAGACTTTGCTTTCAGCTGTGACAAACGAGCCTGGAGCAGACTAATCTGGAGGAAACATTAACAAAAAAAATGGAGCGTTACCAAAGCCACATGGATTTGAGAGGCCAGGATATAGGCATGAGAGTAGAGCTACAAACTATTTTCTTCTTACCCACCTTCAAGCATGAATAATGCGAAGTTACAGAAGGAGCTCTACTTTAGTGCCCACCCACTGAAGGGCTCAGTGATCCGAATCTGCTGGTGACTGTGGCTCTCCCCTGGAGTTTCTGGTTTTTATTTAGAAAAGTGCAATTCTATAGTCATATTCAACATTGATGACTTTTTTTCCATTTTCAATGTTGGTTGCAGAAATTAGACTTCTTCATAGTGCATCTTAGTAAATGTTTCAACCAATTCAAGTAGGAAACACAAATAGTCACTATGCATAACGGGAAGTAGCTTTGCATGACTGTTGAAAGCTAAGAATTGATTCAGGAGGACATGGGGTGGAACCCTGGCTGGCCATCCACTTCCTAGTCATGTGCTTTTGATAAGTTAATTAGTTATATATGTTTTATAAGGCTTAAGTGATCTGATGTGTATAAAATGCCCAGACCAGTGATTGGCATAGGAATAGTAATGATCTATTACTATTATCAGTTATTATTAGAGAACAAGATCAACCCCATTCATAAATTAAAGAAATTGAATAAAAAATAACCATGATGTGCAACATTGCACTAGACAAATTAGCAAACGCTTGTAAATGACGATGCTGGCAAGGGTGTGATACGCTGGGGAGCCTCGCATCTGAGACACCTGGTTCTTCTGAAAAGCAACATAACCAAGAAAAATACTCTGCTCCTTGGCCTAACAGCTACCTTTGTTAAAACCAAAGGCAGCCAAGAGTTTGTAAAAAGGAATATTTTCCCAGCATAACGTGTGCTAGGGAAAAACAGGAAACAGACTGAATGTCTAGCAAGGGAAGAATGTTAAATAATATGTTGGCATTAGAGTAAAATGAGATGGCATATGGACATTACAAGGACATTTGGGAACATGCTTTTAATGTGGTAGTAAAAAGTTTACGAAAGTGTCCTCTCGCCCACGCGGCCTGGGTGGGTCTGCACCTGGGCCCTGAATTAAGTCTGTCACAGCAACGTGTTCCCTTATCCTGGTAACAGCTTCAAGGACGTGCACCTTCAAGGACGTTGAAAAGCAGGTCCAATCAGAGTGCACTTGAGCTCTTTGGCTGGAAATGTTGGAACAAAAAGCTTTTCCTAGACCTTAGGAAAAGAGCCTCTGTAGTCGGCTACTGCGGTCAGAGGGTGTAAATTGATGCTGATCGATTTGGTGCTTTTTCGAGGGGAGTTTAGCATGAGGATAAAGCTGACAGAGGAGGCAAGTCTGGGACAAATACAGGCACATGGAACCAGTGTCCCCACCGCACCTCTGGTTTCTGCTCAGGACTTTGCAGTTCGACCGCTGATCATTTCCTGGATTTGTGTCAGCCAGTTGAAGTTGGGCTTGCTGATCCTTGAAACATACTAAATTCTAAATGAGACACGGTGTGCTAGAATACTAAGTGGGGGAAAAGCATGAATCAAAATTATATGGTGCAGTGTGCTCTCAATAATGGAAAATGCATAGTCACAGAAACCACTGGAAAAGATGTAAAATATATCTCTACTTGACACGACCAACTATTTTTACCTTTTCATGCATTTTTCAAGATTTCATAATGGTCATATGTCATATATGATAATATTTAAAACCCTTTTCTTCTGGAGCATTATAATGTATACATTTAGAAGTAAAGAATTCACCTCTGGTCACAAATAAGATGTTTAAGATAATTACTCTGGGAGCTAATCTCCTCTTTCCTTCAAGCTGTTATATAGACGTAGGGTTCTATTGGAAAGAACATGTTATTTAAAATTTGAATGGTGTACATATTTATATGGTATTAGGGAGACAGAAATGCCCCCTTTAAATTGTGCAGTGGGCCCATCAGCCTGCATATCCCAGCGAGCCCCTGTAAGTCCTTACTACGAGCCCGATTCCTGGTCCTGAATCCAAAGTTAGCATTTGGAGAGCATTTCAATATATGTTTTCAAAGATGGTTTTATGACTCATCAGCAGCTGAACATTCTGATATCCTCGAAGCTTCTTTCACATAGGAAAACTGAATCCAAAATTCTAAAAGCAAAAACAAAAACAAATCCCTTTTTACAGGGTTAGATTTTCAAACAATAGCAATAGTATTTTTGTTTGCTAAATTCTTCTTTGCCTGGGTATGATAGGAATTGTTTTTGTGTCTACATATTTTCCCTTTGACCTTACCGGATTCCATGTAAATAATCTTACACTGAAAACCAGCCTTAAAGAAAGACGTTTGGTTGATTAGAAAAGCGTATTACCAAAGGGCAGGAAAACAAGGGAAAGCAGCCTGCAGAAGCAGGGTAGCCCCTAAGTGTTCAATCAGTGTGTGAAGAGCGATTTAAGTGCCCTTTCTGGACGTGACACGACACGGTGGGAAATGCGAATGGACTGGCAGTGCACTGCTCAGGCACACACTGGAAGGGGTCCTAAGCCTTCTAAAGTCTAGGTCAAGCTCCCAAACACGGAAACCACAGAGAGTTAATGATAATTGAGATCATATGTTTCTTATCAAAGCTTCCTCAAGAAAAGCAGCTTAAGGGAAAATTCATAAATACGTGTCTTGACCACAGTCTACCAATCCCCTTCCGCATCGGAGCCTTCAGCTAATTTGTTGACTTAATTACCCAAGGCACAGGAAGGTTAAACAGAGTGATAATCTGATTTTCTCTGATTGCTGATCACTGCAAAAAGTGGCCCATAGGATGCAAAAATAAACCTAGAACCTCAGGCTATGTAGAATGGAGAGGCGAGGCAATTATCTAGATAATTCAGGCTAAGTTGACTGTTTACAGTAATCAGGTTATCTGGATAAGTACTCAGCCTACACCCTGTCTACCGGAACAGCAGTTTTAATCACATCATGGGGTCTGATTAAATGGGTTATTTGTTAGATCTAAATTTAGTGTGAACTATTTATGTTTTAATAGTCAAATTCATAAGGAAAAACCTAATACACTATCCTGTGAAAACATCATCCCGAATGACGGGGATAACATTGTGTCCAAATAAAGAATGAGTACTTGTCTTTAAATAATTGGAAAACATGAGACCACAGAAAGAAAATCACATGTGGGGAAAAGATATTTACTGTGGTTGAGTCTACTACGAAGGGCTACATAAAAAGTGAGGTAAGAAAAGTTAAAGCTGGTATGAGAAATGGGAGATCATCCCACACCGTAGCCATTGGAAATCTATATTCTGATGACCTCTGTTTGTCAAGAGGCATCAAAAAAAAAAAAAAAAATCTTTCAATAGAAGAACGTTAGCTAACTTTTTTTTGTTGTTATAAAATACTTGCTCATCTTAGAAATTGTAGACAATACAGAAAATTATAAGGAAGAAAACCAAAATCATGTCCAGATAACACCACTCTTAATGTTATTGTGCATTTTTTTCTGTACTCCATAATAATATACGTAATAATAATATGCTATGGGGCAATTAAAAAATGGAATTATACTGTACATACTGTTTTGAAGCATGCATTTTTTGCTAGGTGATATTTTAGATGTCTTTCAGTGTCAATAAATATGTAGATACAGCCCAATTTTTTATTATTTTACATGACTGCAACATAAATCCAACCACTATTTTTGGACACTTAGGTTGTTTTTAATTGTCTTATAAACAACCCACTGTTATATAACTTCATCTTCACGTACTTACTTGATTTTTTTTTCCACCGGTAGGTTAAATTCCTTGAAATGGAATTGCCGGGTAAAAGAGCAACGCACATTTTTATGACCTTTGATATATATTGCTCAACTGAATGCCACATGCTTTTGCCTTATTAATGGCACAAGCTGGGTACAAGAGTGCCTGTTTTTCACAGTCTGTTATCTCTAAATAAACATCTTTATTTAAAATGTTTTTAGTTTTTCAATTTGATACATAAAAATTAAAATTTTGGCTATTTATTTTTTTTAATGAATATTATTTCATAATTTAGTTCCCATTTCTATTGCTTCCTTTGTGAATGACCTACTCATATCTTTCCTTTTTTTTTTTTTTCCTTTCAGGGCATTTTCACCTTTTTGATTTATGAGTTCACTATCATAGTTATATCAAAACTTTATGGCTATTTTGCAAATAATTTTTCCAGTTTTTCATTTGCCCTATAATATTTTAATTATGTTTTTCAGCATGGAAGCTTCCCACATTTATGAAATCAAATGAACGAAGTTTTTCTCTGTGGTATCTCCCTTTACTCATTGCTCAGAAAGTCTTTCACTTCTAGATCTATGTATGTATGTATATATGTATCTATCTACCTACCTACCTACCTATCCCTATATTGTATGCCAGCCCATTTTATTGTTATTTTAAAATGTAAATGTTTAACCCATTTGGAAGAAAGAGTTCATCATCAAGAAATAAAACTACAGTTAGGGTAATTATGATTATACCGGTTGTGATTTTCCTATTCTGGCTCTTCCAAAATTGATGATTTGATACGTATAAGCGAGGCATGCCAGTGCACACAGGCACTTCCTGAAGTGACTCTGAGAGTGCTTTGGGATCCCAGAGAATGCTTAGCTGAAAGAATGAAATTCAGAACACCTAGCATAAAAGCAAAATCACAAAAGAGTTCCAACAGCAAACATCAAGTGCTGTGCAAAGAAATGAAAATCAAACTGGTGTGCTTCCATTAATACGGCACGTTAGAAGACAATGAGGCAAAACATCCTGACTTCTGAGGTAAAATAATTTCAACCCAGATTCTTCACTCAAACTAGCCATTCAAGTCTGAGCACAGAATAAAGATTTTTTTTTTTTCATATGAGGAGGGACTCAGATTTTTTTTTTTTTACATTTCATGCACATTTTCTTGGAAAGTTGTGTGAAAATGTTTCAGCAAAATGAGAGCAAAATGTAGAATTAATTTGATCCAAGAGGCAAAGATTTCAACCCAGGAAAGCAGTGATCATAAAATCCAGTTAACAACTAGCAACGGGGCAAGGACAACCAGCTGACTAGAGCACAGGGAGGGAGGTTTTGGGGGAAGGACTGTAAGGAAATCAGTGTATGTGAAAGAGCCGATAGAAAAATAGAAAAAAGATGATAGTATAGAGAATTAGAAAAAAAAAAATAGTCCATGATACAGAAATACTGACATAAATTAGAGGGCATTAGAAATTTCAAGAACAAGAAATTTTTGTTTCAACTGAGCAACAAACTCAAACGATGGACAATTTTAAGTAATTGATGAGACATGAGAGAAAAGTTCATTTGGTACTAATGCTAGGAATAATCTCCTTTGATTTGCCCAATAGTTGTGACAATGAATGTGTAAACACGAAAATTAATTCTAGCATACGACTTGACCCAACTTACCTTGCTGTTTACATAGTAATAATGTAAGTCCTATAATCAATCTCAAACTTTTAGAGCCAACTTATAGGAAAGACATGTAGTAGCCAGGCAGAATGAAATTGCTCACAATTTTGATAGTGTATAAATAAAAAGGTAGTTGATAGAAAAATGGGAAATAAAGGGGGATAAAACAGTGGGGGTGCTCATAATTTTATTGTACAAAGCAGAAATCAAATACTCTGAAAATCAATGGAATAAGAACCACAGGTATAAGGATATCAAAGGTTATAAAGGTAACCAATGAAAGAATAACAATGGGGCACCTGGGTGGCTCAGCCAGTTAAGTGTCTGACTTTGGCTCAGGTCATGATCTCATGGTTTGTGGGTTCGAGCCCCTCTGACAGCTGACAGCTCAGAGCCTGGAGCCTGCTTCAGATTCTGTCTCCCTCTCTCTCCGCCGCTCCCTCTCTTTCTCTCTCAAAAATAAAAAAAAATTTGGGGTGCCTGTGTGGCTCAGTCAGTTGAGTGTCCAACTTTGGCTCAGGTCATGATCTTGCGGTTTGTGGGTTCAAGCCCCGCATCGGGCTCTGTGCTGACAGCTCGGAGCCTGGAGCCTGCTTTGGATTCTGTGTCTCCCTCTCTCTGCCCCTCCCTGGCTCGTGCTTTCTCTCTCTCTCTCTCTCTCTCTCTCTCAAAAATAAACATTAAAAAAAGAGTAAAGTGAAAAAATAGCAATAAAGCAAATATTAAACATTGATATGAGTGAGCAAACGGTGAGTGGGATATAGCAGGTGTGTATAATCTTTATCATCCATGTCAGAGAATTAATAGGTATTGTCTAAAGTAGGTAAAACAGGAAACGGAAGTCCAAACATATATAGATATGAAAGTAACAGTCATGAGCATCAAACACAGAAACAGATTGCAAGCTCTGGGCAGAGGGAGTGGCTGTGGTTTTTTATTATAAACTTTTCTGTAGTATTTGATTTATTATCAAGTACTTACGGTTTTTTGATCAAACTCGAATCTAAAAGACAGACAATGCATTGGGAATGTCTGAGGATATTGTTTGCGTGGTCTGAGAAAGTGTGGCAGTCGCAGCAAGTGTGTCATTAAAAACATGCGAAAACCCTTCTGATTGGAGAGAGACACAAAGTGGCCGTGCAAATACAAGTGAAGGGTTAGTGGGACTTCACTGAGGACTTTGATAGCAGAATGGCAGTGCTATCTCACTTGTAGCACATAATGCCTCCAAATTGTAGCTGAGAGCAAGGATGCCCAGAAGTAAGACCGTTTCCAGCTCCCTTTCAGCTAGTGACGGTCTTGTAACCACGCTCTGGGTAACTGTGAGGGGCAATGATGTGTGCAATACTCAAGATTGAGTCCACGTGGAAGGCATGTGTTTAACCACCTCCCTTCTCCTCCCTCCCAACTGCCAGGAACATGGACTTACAATCAAATTACACAGAAGAAAGGCAAGACTGGAAAGATAAAGTGCCTTGTTCAAGATCATCAGCAGTGGACAGCAGTAAGTATTCGGACCAAATTCTCCATGAAGCACGTAAGTCAAATATTCTATGGCAGTCTCTACTCCTACAATAATCTAGTATTCTAAAACATTAATTTGACAAATGTTTATTGGCCTGTGGATGAATTAGGAATTTACTAAAAAAAAAATTCTTTTATTACTAGAGTGGTTTATAAAGTGAGATGTTCTGGTTATTTCAAACTATTTATTTTATGATAAGATCTTTTTCAAAAATGTTTTTAAAAGCCAGTTGTGTTTCCAGGTTTTCTCAGGCCAAAAATTTCTGTTGTCATTTTGATTATAATAATAATTAAAGACGAACACACATACTTGAGCCAATCTTGAAAGAGAGGATTTACACCTCTCAATTTCAAAACTTCCTGCAAAGCTACAGGAACAAAGACTGTGTGGTATTGGCAAAAGGCAGACACATAGATTGATGGCATAGAACTGAGAGAAATACAGCCATACACGGTCGATTAATTTTTGACCAGGATGCCATGGCCATCCAGTAAGAAAGAATGGTCTTTTCAGCAAATTCTGGTTGGATAATGGGATATTTCCATGCAAAAGAAGTAAGTTGGGTCTTATCTCACGGCATATTCAAAAATTAACTCAAAATCGAAATAAAGACCTACATGTCAAGACTAAAGCTATAAAACCCTTAGAAGAAAACATAAGAGTAAATCCTTGAAATCTAGGAATAGGCAATGTTTTTTTAGATGAGACACCAAAACACCAGCACCTAAAGAAAAAATAAACACTCTTGAGAATGTGAAAAGACAACCCACAGATTGGGAGAAAATATTTGTGAATTATATATCTGATAATGGTAGGTGTCCAGAATATGAAAAAAAAAAAAAACTTTTATAGCTTAACAATAAAGGACAAATGACCCAATTAAAAACTGAACAAAGGACATGGATAGACTTTTTTTTTCAAAGAAAATATACAAATAGCCAACAAACCCAACAAAAGATGCTAATGTCATTAGCCATTAGGGGAAATGCGTAGCAAAACCATGAGATACCAATTCATATCCACGAGGATGACTCTAATCAAAATGATAGGCAGTTACAAGTGTCGATGAGAATGTGTAAAAATTGGATTATAGACTACAGGTGGGGGATGTAAAATGGTGCAGCCAGTTTGGAAAACTGTCTAGAAGTTCCTCAAAAACTAAAACAGTGTCCATATGCACCAACAATTCTGCTCCTAGGTATATGCCAAAGAGAATCAAAAATGTATGTTCACATAAAAATTTGTCTATGAATGCTCATAGCAGCCTTATTCAGAAGAGCCAAAAAGTATCCTCAACCCACATGTCCACCAGGTGATGAATGAATACACAAAATGCAGTCAGTCCATACGCTGAAATACTGTCCAGTCACAGGAAGAATCAAGTGCTCACTGAGGCTACAACATGGATGAACCTTGAAGACAAGCAGAGTGAAAGAAGCTAATCACAGAAGGCCACATACTGTGTGATTCCACTTCTATGAAATGTTCAGATCAGGCAAACTCATAGAGACAGAAAGTAGAACAGGGGGTCCCTGAGATGGTGGGGGAAGGGGTAGATGGGGGGTGACTATTAATGGGTGTGGAGTTTCATGTTGGGGTGATGAAAATGTGGAATTAGGGATCATGACTATACAACCTATGTATGTACTGGAAACCACTCAATTGTCCACTTTAAAAGGTGAATTTTATGGCATGAGAATTATATCTTTAAAAACACACACACTAGCGGCACCTGGGTGGCTCAGTCAGGCATCTGACTTCGGCTCAGGTCATGATCTCATGTTTTGTGGGCTTGAGCCCTGCGTTGGGCTCTGTGCTGACAGCTTGGAGCCTGGAGCCTGCTTTGGATTCTGTGTCTCCCTCTCTTTCTCTGCCCCAACCCTGCTTGCGCTCTGTTTCTGTGTCTCTCAAAAATAAATAAACGTGAAAAAAATTTTAAAGAAAAACACACACACTAAATACACACATACCAGGAAAGAACGCATCTAGTACTTTGGTGGTCATTTTATTCTTCCAGTCGTCTTGAAGAAATTATTACAGGGGATTCAGGTAAATCAAACATTTATACTTACTTTTATCCAGTTCAAACTCATTTTGTTTCTTTCAGTGATTTTTTTCCCTGTTACCATACACTTCACCTTTCTTTCAAAGCTGTAACATTGTTTTCCTTTCTAAACATGAATGTAATTTGAGAATAAAAGGTTCACATTAGCTTTAGCTGCCAGTGGTGTAGACGTGCTGGCACCATGAACAAAAGCACAGGATCCTGACACTCGGGGAAGATGCTCTTATTTCCCTGCTGCACAAAAAGCCAAAAGTAAGCCCTATTATCAGAGCGAGTGAGAGCGGATTCACCATGTGATTAATCAGGAAAATGGAGGCAAAAATTCGGCTGGGATCGCACCTAGTGTGTGGGGCAGAGAGCTCTTCCTGAGCTTGTTAATTCTAGCTTGTAATTTTCTCCGTCTACAATCAACTTCCTTCCAGTGTGTAGTAAAAATATGCAGTTCAGGTGCTGCTTCCTGTGGGAAGTAAGGTGATCATCAAAATATCAGGCCAGTGAAATGGCAAAAATACATGGTTTTATTCTTCAAGGACACCCCGTTCTTCAAATTCCTCAAATGAGATAATGAAGGATAACCCTACATTTTATCCTTTTGATCTTTGCTGTGTTACAATTCTTCTGTCTTCTTCTTTCTTTAGAGACAGAGAGAGAGGGAGGGAGGGAGGGAGGGAGGGAGGGAGGGAGGGAGAAAAGTAATGTGGTATTGCAAGGTCATAGTTTAAAAATATCTTGCCTTTTCTCAAAGTCTAAAAATATCTGTGATCGACTAAGCAACCAATTACTGTACATCCCAAATGCATGTTTTCGCAGTTATTTTTAGGGGCAAGATTTAGTCACTACACATCCTGTCCACTCCAAACAACAGACAGACAGAGAGGGCAGCTAATGAGTAGGTAAGCAAATGACAATGTCTCCTTACTTTCGACTTGGCTTCCAGGACCCAAGAGGCTGCCTGGCCGTCTCCACTCTGGCGTCAAACAGTCCCCCGTGCAGTACGCCGACAATTTAAATTATTACAAGGCAATGTTACAAGTATGAACCCTGGCGCAAAATAAAGTAATTACATTCAATTAGCAGTCCCCAAAGTGATGGCCCAATACCGAGGGCTTTAGATGTTGCCTTTTGTTGACACACAGAAGCCAGGTAATGAGCCGAGCTTCAAAGGGTAAGGGGCTAGCTTTGCTGCTTAATTAGTGGGAACTAGATCAGAAAACATGGCAAAAAGGAAAAAAAAGAAAACATGCTCACAATTTTCTCTTATTGTAGGGATTCAGATAATATGTCACATTTCCCAAACAACAATTGAATAACCGAATACAAAAATGATCTCCTGAGGAGAATTCCACAGGAGTGAGGATGTGATTACATGTGTGGGTTTTTTTTGGGGGGGGGGGGCAGGGAGGATTTATATAATTTGATGTCATGTCTGCACCCCTAGTGATTTATCATCTCCTTTTAATAAAAGCTTTTCTTGTTTGAATTTTTAAAATAATTTAAACAGAATTATATTAAATAAATAGTCTCTAAACCCTACTATCCTTCCCACGAATATCCTTTCACAGAACACACTATGTTTGTTGCTCTGAAGAACATCCCCAAACTCAAACATAGCCAGAAAAGTTCCGAAAAATTAAGAAATATTGGGAAGACTAGCCTGGTTGATTACTAAAACATCGTATTTTGGTTTTATACATGTGAATTTTTTCTTTACGTAATTTATTATATGAAATAAATTCTATGAAACACAGTGGCCTTGCCTTTGTGTTTCTTCAGATGTTAGTCAATAAATGCGTTGAGGAAAACAATTAAAAACGTGGCCAACGCCTCAAAAGAAGAAAAAAATTAGCAAAGGATATAAACAGCAGGAAAGAATAAAGTTCTCAAAATACATGGGATGATTCTCAACCTTATTTATATTTATACAAAATGGAACTTAGATAGTGTTTTTTAAAATCAGATTTGCAGTCAAAAGATTTAAAATGTTTTGTGGCGGGGCACCTGGGTGGCGCAGTCGGTTAAGCGTCCGACTTCAACCAGGTCACGATCTCACGGTCCGTGAGTTCGAGCCCCGCGTCAGGCTCTGGGCTGATGGCTCAGAGCCTGGAGCCTGTTTCCGATTCTGTGTCTCCCTCTCTCTCTGCCCCTCGCCCGTTCAAGCTCTGTCTCTCTCTGTCCCAAAAATAAAATAAACGTTGAAAAAAAAATTAAAAAAAAAAATAAAATGTTTTGTGGCTTGCAGACAACCCATACACGATTAGTGGAACTGGTTCCCTCTCAATAGAGGCTATTTTGCAATACTGTCAAAATGTAAAATTGAGAAAGCCTTTGACATCTAGGGATTTTCCCACAAATGCATAAGACATGTGCAAAGATATTTCTTGCAGAATTATTTATAAAAATAGAAAAACAATGTAGATATATAACAAGAGAATGGTTAAATAGAGTGTATACAGCTTATTTAAAAGCACTATGCTCAATTATTCCAAAAAATGTAAGTGGAAGGACAATTTCCCAGTTTTATGAGGCCAGCATTACCCTGATGCCAAAACCAGATAAAGACACCACAAAACAAACAAACAAAAAAAAACAAAAAAAAAAAGGGAGAGAGAGGGAGAGAACTACAGGCCAGTATCTTTGATGAACATAGATTCAACAAAATACTAGCAAACAGAATCCAACAATATGTGAATTAAAAATTAAAAAATTAAAAAAAAAAAAAAAACATCCACCACGATCAAGTGGGATTTACTCTTGGGCTGCAAGGGTGGTTCAATATTTGCAAATCAACCAATGTGATATATCACATCAATAAAGAGAAAGGATAAAAACCATATGCTCACTTCAGTAGACTCAGAAAAAACATTTGATGGGGCACAACATCCACTCATGATAAAAACCCTCAATAAAGTAGGTTCAGAGGGAATATACCTCAACAGAATAAAGACCATATATGAAAAACCCACAGTTAACATCATACTCAATGAAGAAAAACTGAGAGTTTTCCCTCTAAGGTCAGGAAAATGACAGGGATGTCTACTCTCAGCACTTTTATTCAGCATAGTACTGGAAGTCTTAGCCACAGCAAGCAGACAATAAAAAGAAGTTAAAGCCATCCAAACTGGTAAGGAAGAAATAAAACTCTATTTGCAGATGACATGACACTTTATATAGGAAACTCTAAAGACTCCACCAAAATCTAGAACGGATAAATAAATTCAGTAAAGTTTCAGGATGCCAAACCAATGTGCAGAAATCTCTTGCACTTCTATGCACTAATAATAAAGCAGCAGAAGTGGAAATTCAGAAAACAATCCCATTTACAGTTGCACCAAAACAATAAAATACCTAGGAATAAACCTAACCAAAGAGGTTAAAGACCTGTATTCTGACAACTATAAAACACTGTTGAAAGAAACTGAAGATGACACAAAGAAATGGAAAGACATTCCATGCTCATGGACTGGAAGAACAAATATTGTTAAAATGTCAATACTACCCAAAGCAATCTACACAATTAATGTAATCCCTATCAAAATAGCATTTTTCACAGAGCTGGAACAACCCTCAAATTTGTATGGAACCACAAAAGATTAGCTAAGCAATCTTGAAAAAGAAGATCAAAGCTGGAGTTATCGTAATTCTGGACTTGAAGTTATATTACAAAGCTGTAGTGATCAAGACAGTATGGTACTGGCACCAAAACAGACACATAGATCAATGGAACAGCATAGAAAACCCAGAAATAAACCCATGATTATATGGTCAATTAGTCTTTGACAAAGCAGGAAGAATATCCAATAGGAAAAAGACAGTCTCTTCAACAAAACTGAAAATAAAAAATAGGAAAACTGGTCAACTACCTGCAAAAGAATGAATCTGGATCACTTTATTACATCATATACAAAAATAAATTCAAAATGGATTAAGGACCTAAATGTGAGACCTGAAACCATAAAAATCCCAGAAGAGAGCACAGGCTGTAATGTTTCCACAACTGGCCATAGCAGCGTTTTCCTAGTTCTGTCTCCTGAGGCAAGGGAAATAGAAGCAAAAATAAACTATTGGGACTTCATCCAAATAAAACCTTCAGCACAGGGAAGGAAACAGTCACCAAAACTAAAAGACAACCTACTGAGTGGGAGAAGATACTTGCAAAGGACATACCCAACAAAGGGTTAATATCCAAATGTATAAAGAACTTATACAACCCAACACCCCCCAAAAATGAATAACTCGATTTCAAATGGGCAGAAGACATGAACAGGCATTTTTCCAAAGACGACATCCAGATGGCCAACACACATGAAAAGATGCTCAATATCACTGATGATCGGGGAAGTGCAAATCAAACTACAATGAGATACCACCTCACATCTGTCAGAATAGCTAAAGTCAAAAACAAAAGAAACAACAAGTATTGGTGAGGATGTGTTCAAAAAGGAACCCCTGCACTGTTGGTAGGAAAATGCAAACTGGTATGTGCCGCCATTCTGGAAAACAGTATGGAGTTTCCTCAAAAAATTAAAAATAGAATTGCCTATTGATCTAGTAATTCCACTACTGGGCATTTACCCAAAGAATATGAAAATACTAATTCACACAGGTATATACTTTCTTGTGTTTCTTTGCGCATAATTTACAAAAGCCAAATATGGAAGCAACCCAAGTGTGCATCCATAGATGAATGGATAGAGAAGAGGTATATATACACAGTGGAATATTACTCATCCATAAGAAAGAGTGAAATCTTGCCATTTGCAACTACATGGATGGACCTAGAGGGTATCATGCTAAGTGAAACAAGTCATCAGAGAAAGACAAGTACCACATAATTTCACTCATACGTGAAGTTTAAGAAATAAAACAGATGAGCAAATGAAAGAGAGAGAGAGAGAGAGAGAGAGAGAGAGAGAGAGAGAGGAAAGCCAAAAAACAAACTCTTAACTGTTAAGAACACACTGATGGTCACCAGAAGGGAGGTGAGTGGGGGGATGGGTGAAATAGGTGATGGGGATGAAGGAGTGCACCTGATGTGGTGAGCACCGTGTGATGCATGGAAGTGTTGAATCACTATATTGTCCACCTGAACCCAATATAACACTGTATGTTAACTATACTGGAATTAAAATGTTAAGAGATACTAAGATAAATAAATATAGAGCATATGTACATATAGATTGGAACTGTACTAGAACTCTATGACACAGTCTTAAGGATGAGAAAGCATGATGCTTTCGGCAGTAGACTATCATTTGTGAAAAAAGCAGTAATACATATTCTTGTCTATCTCTGAAAGAACATGTAACGAAAGTGGTGGTTTTGGGAAAGAGGAAATGGTAGAGAGACATTCCACTGTTTATATTTTTAATATCATATCAAGTTTACATAATTCACATGTATATAAGTAGTTGTAAGCACAAAACATTTAATATTTAATATACAGAAATATTCTAGCATAAAATTATCCTTTCAAAGGCATGGGCCAGTTTTAATAACTGCACTGTGTTAGATGTGGAATCAAAAATTAGATACAAAGAGCAGAGAGGTAAGGGGTGGGAATGGGCCACATGGGTGGAGCTGGTCAAGTTATAACCCTCTAGTGATAACACAAATAAGTCCTGGGGATGTAATATATAGCATGGAGACTATAGTTAATAATACTGTATTGTGTTCTTAAGGTGCATTGTCTACACTGCATACTTAAAAGGTATATTTTGTACTTAAAAGACAACAGTTCTTAAAAGCCCTCCTCATCAGGAGAGAAAAATGGTAACTATACGGTGATAAAGGTTAAGTACATTTATTGCAATGATCATTTTGCAATATATAAACATATTAAATCATTATGTTGTACACACAGAACGAATATTATATGTCAATGATACCTCAATTTTTAAAGAAAGGCTACTTAAGATAATAATTGCCCTGTGTGTTTATATTCCCCAAAATCTATAGACTGGAAACTCTGAAGAGTGTGAACTCTGTGAGCAATGAATTAATTGGTGATTGGGTGAACCACTTAAACCCTTTAATTAGAAAATAAGGAAAGAAATTGGTGAGTGTTTATTATAGGTATAACCTCTCTTTCCACTTTCTTCTGCCTGCTTTCTACAAACTTTACTCTGTACTGAAGAGGGAAAAAAAGGGATTAGAGAGAGAGATAAAACCATTTCTTTTAGGGGCACCTGGGTGGTTCTGTTGGTTAAGCATCTGACTTTGGCTCAGGTCATGATCTTGTGGTTTGTGAGTTTAAGCCCTGTGTCGGGCTCTCTGCTGTCAGTGCAGAGCCAGCTTCGGACTCTGTGTCTCCCTCTCTCTCTGCCCCTCCCCTGCTCCCACTCTCTTGCTCTCTCTCAAAAATAAATAAACATTAAAAAATAAAAACCATTTCCTTTATAAAGTGGACATTGCTATAAAATCCAGGACACAGTATTTTTTTTTTTTGCATGAATACTAATAGGACAACAATCTAATATTCAGTTCATGACTTTCTTCCACTCATTTATGTATGGTTATTTGGGTTGACAATGCCAGAATCTTAAAAGAAATTAGTTTTGTGCCTTGAATGAGGCACTATTAAACTTACATCTTCTTATATGTCTCATAATTAAGGAAAACAGTTTTCAAGAGTTTAATCTTTTACATACTTCTTGATTTGTAAAATCACGTTTCTAGATGCTGAAAAAATGCCCATTGTCATTTTATTTTATTTATTTATTTTTATTTTTTTATTTTAGAGAGAGAGTGCAAGTGGGGGAGAGGGGCAGAGGGGAAGACAGAGAATCTTAAGCAGGCTCCACGCTCAACTCAGAGTCCAACACAGGGCTCGATCCCACGACCCTGGGATCATGACCTGAGTCAAAATCGAGTCACATGCTCAACCAACTGAGCCACCCAGGTGCCCCCCAAAAATGTCCTTTATAATTTTAAATAAAATGTGATATGTATCTAATTAATTGAGTAGTTTATATTTCATGTAGATACTGATCAATTGTGTGATTTCTTCAACATGCCAAGGGAGAGAAAAAAACATTCCCAAAATGAAGGGGCTATATCCCTCTTTGGTCCCCATCCACATTCTCTCCCAAAACATCAGGGCAAATTGGGGGTGGCAATTAAAGAGATCCCAAACCTCTTTCCTTCCTCAACTTTACCCTCAAAAGGAAGAAGTATACTAATTTTAGATCACTGCTCCTTCTGGTATGTCTTGGGGGTCTTTATTACATAGCTTCTCCATCTTAAAGGGTTTCCATTACCTATAAGAATAATAATCCTCATATACCCTTTGATCACAGAGCCCCAGATGCAGGAATCTCTTTTATCATAATAAAAGCAACAGTGCAAAGAATATGTAAATAAAATCCTCATTTAAATATTATTAAAAGTGGCAAAATCTGGAAATAACCTATATGACCAAGAACGGGGAAAAAATGGTGGTGCATTTCTATCGTGAAATATTATAGAACTGTGAAAAAGATGTCAGATAGGTATCTACAGACTCAGAGGGTTCTTTCTCCATAATGTATTAAATTATTTTTTGTAATATACGTATAGTAATTCCCTTCTTACAAAAACAAACTGCAACACCAAACCTATCATGTGAAACATGTCAGTGCATGTTTACATGACCATGGAGAATGGTGGAAGGATCCACACCAAACTACCATCCCCTCTCACATAGGTGGAAACACGTAGTTAGGTTGTCTTCAGCTGCAAGTGCTAGAGATCTCAATTCAAATTTATCCTGAACCCGAGAAAAGAGAATGGAATAGAAATCTATTCTAGAAACCTGGTAGTGCTGGGGTGATTTTGGAGGTCAGTATCTCTCCGGCTCTGTTCCCTGATTTCTTTGGCTGCTCTCTTTGAAAGTTTTGGGCACTGCTTTTGTAATTCTTTGTCTCCTGTCCACATGCCTATGTGACTGTCTAACTTCATCACTTAAACAGGGGAAGTTTGGAGAGTGAAAGATGTTGCTATGAATAGTCATTGCCGGACAACAGGATGCTCCCAGGGAGACTGGGGTCTATGGCCAACTTCATATGTCACAACACGCAAGGGAGGAGAGAGTTGGCATTTTCTGCTGACTTTACCTGAAAGGAAAAACCAATTTCTCAGAAGCCCTAAGTGAAGTCCTTCCCGAGATTCACTGGCTTGAGTTGGGTAATGTCGCCATAATGATCCAAATCCTCTGGGAATGCCAAATGCTGATTGTGTTTTTGAGCTCTTCAGTCAGTACATAGATAAATTACCTTAGACCAGCGATTTTCAAAGTGCAGTTAGGGGACCTCTAGGGGCCCCTGAGACCCATTTTTCATAAAAATGAATTATTTTTGTTAACATATAATGGGTTTATCATTGCTCTTTTAAAAGGGTTAACAAATATGTATTTCTTCATTTCTGTTTTAGTTTCTAAAATGGTAATTATCAACAGATATGACCCAGATGAACAAAAACTCTTTGGAAATGCATTAATTTGAGGCATGTACAGAGGATCCTGAGACTGCATGTTTGGAACCCCTTCCATAGACTCCAGGGGCTGGTTTTCTCTTGGGCAGGTAGACTACATGAAGGGGCAGTGTGGAGCCACATAAAATCAGTGTCCCGTCGGAGACAGGTCAGCGGGAATGCACGTGGGGTAGGCAGTCGGCACGGAGAATGGCCGTAAGGCAGAAATGGAGGGTGAAATCAGGGCAGTTTATCAACATTTCCTTTCTTGTTAAATTGTTCCAGAGGATCATGTGCTACTTCTGTAGTTTGGGAAAATGTACTTCATTAAAATAGTTAAAGATAATAATGCTGAGTGATTTTCAGTTGTCACAGCAAAATTAAGTAGAACTTAGTCTTCAACCATGACTAAGACCTCTTCCATAGCAAGGATGAAGCAAAAAAAAAAAAACCCAAAAGAATTAACTGGATTATTATATTGTATTCCAAATCCTTATCCTAGGCATTTCAATATAATTTGGGTCAAAACTACCGTTATTCCTACACAGTAATGATAATATTTACTATAGATTTAAAGTGAATTTTGCTTTCACGTCTAAGTTGGAAAACCCAGAAATTTGGCTAGGTTCTTTCATCAAGATAAATAGTACAGTTTATTTCTAGTATTGTGTAATAGTGCTAGTTGACTATTGCTTATTTAAAATTAACAGAAATAGGGGCGCCTGGGTGGCGCAGTCGGTTAAGCGTCTGACTTCAGCCAGGTCACGATCTCACGGTTCGTGAGTTCGAGCCCCGCGTCGGGCTCTGGGCTGATGGCTCGGAGCCTGGAGCCTGTTTCCGATTCTGTGTCTCCCTCTCTCTCTCTGCCCCTCCCCCGTTCATGCTCTGTCTCTCTCTGTCCCAAAAATAAATAAAAAACGTTGAAAAAAAAATTAAAAAAAAAATAAAATTAACAGAAATATTATTTTATTTTTATCATGTTAAATGAAGGTTTCCATCTGACACTTCCCTATTTCTAGTCTGGTTTTGAGAATAAAGTGTGGCATATGTGCCAGGAAATCTGGAAGAAAAGGTAATTAGAAACTGTTGAATGTTTTTTTCCCCATCGTTTAAGGTTGGAAATCAAGTTTTGTCAAATGCGCCTCTCATCGTTGATTAAGATATTTTTTCTCCTATATTCCATACTATTGAATCATTCTTGCTTTCCCAGTTTGAATCCTACTTCACTATTGTGTAACGTGCCTTAAATACACTGCTAAACTCTTTGTTAATATTTTATCTATGTGATTTTTACACATATTTTCAAAAGTGCAGTTATTCTATAGTTTGATCTTCAGTATGTATTTTTGTCAGATTTAGTTTCAATGTTATACTTTAAAAAAGCATTCAGGAAGTTTACTTTCTCTCTGTTCTCAAATGTATGTGTGTGTGTGTGTGTGTGTGTGTGTGTGTATTCTTTATATATATATATATATACACACACACATTTACACATATTATATTGTATATATTATTCCATATGTACTTATATGGAATAAGAGGGTTTATTTGTTTGCAAACCTATCATATAGAACTTAAACACATGTCAGACACCATTCTGGGCATTATACAAATTCCAGGTCATTTAATACTCATAGCAACATTATGAGGCAGGCTGCTACTATTATTCTTATTTTATAGATGAGAAATGGAGGCACAGGGGTAGTTAAGTGACCTGCCCAAGAGAACACAGTTTATGGCAGCATTAGGCAGGCTTTGACTCCAGACAGTCTGATCCCAGAGTCCAGGCTCTGACATAATTTGAACCTTTGCCTCCTTTTTGTGGTTAGATTTTAAATGTCTCCTATGATCGCCATGATTCCCTTCCCTGGATGGAAAGAATCCATTCGTCTAGCGTGCCAAATGAATGGCTGTGAGTTTCACCAAGCAAGCTGACTGAAGACCGTCAGCAAGTATCTACTGAGCATCTCTGTGGCTCAGACACCAATTTGGATAAGGAAGGTATAGTAGAGAACACTGCAAAAAAAGGGGGGGGGGGGGATCACATCTCTACTTTCAGTAACATTCAAAGGGGGATGTAAACAGTATCATAGGTAAGGTGGTAGCAAGTGCCAAGAAAACATAAAATAGGATAAAGGGACACTGGGTGCTAGGGGAAGGAGGTGGGCTACCTCACATGGGGTGTCCGGGAAAATCAGAAGGAAACAATGGAAACGGCCATGAGGCTGGGTATCTGGGTAGAGTGTTGCACCACCAGCAAGGGAAAGTACTTCAAAGGGAGAGTGCTTGGAGAGTTCTAGAAAGGGTAAAGAAGACAACGTGCTGGCACAGAGTGACAGGGGAGTGCGTGCTGAAGGGTGGGTTTCTGGAGCCGTGTCACACAGGGTCTGGTAAGCCATGGTGGAGACTGCTCCAGTTCATTAAGGCGGAAAGCCAGGGGAAAAATCTGCTGAGCAGCCCACGGTGACTTACATGCACGAAGAGATCATTCTGACTGGACTGCAGCACAAGGAACGATGGGGCAGGGCTGGGGGCAGGGAGACCAGAAACCGTTCTTGCAGTCTGTGAGGAAACCATGGTTCTAACAAATGCAGAAGAGTTGGAAAAGGTGAAGTGTTTCAATTGTGGATATTTTTAGAAGGTCGATGGGACCAGAATTCCTGCAGAGGGGATGTGAGAAGAAGGAAGAACGCAAGGGTGGCTCCAAGATTCACAGCTTCGGCGGCTGGAGGACTGACTGCAGGAGCACTTCCTAAGTGACCGAGGCCAGAAGAGCAGCAGGCGTGAGAGAAAGGTCCCAGATGTGATTTTAGCTTTGTTAATTCTGAGATGCTGCGTTAGTTTTCTATTACTTCTGTAACAGGTTACCACAAACCTAGCAGCTTAACACACACATATGTATTATCTTATAGCTCTGTAGGTCTCACTGGGCTAAAAGCAGGGGTGTGGGCAGGACCACGTTCCTTCTGGGCGCTCCAGAGGAATCTGTTTCCTTGACTTTTCCAGCCTCTAGAGGTTGCCCATGTTCCTTGGCTCGGGGCCCCTTCCTCCCACCCCAGAGCCAGCCAACAGGGGCAAAGTCCTTCTTGTAGGGCACCTCCCTGACTTTTCTGTCTCTTCTGCTTAGAAGGACCCTTGTGATTACATTGGACCCTCTGCCTCCCGACGATCCAGGGGGATCTGCCTAAGTTCGGCTGATTAGCAACTTAGTTCCATATACAATCTTCATTCCCTTTGCCATGTAAGGTAACATGGGCACTTATTCTGGAAATTAGGGTGTGGACATTTGGTGGTGAGCATGATTCTTCCTACCATAGATGCCTATTTGAAAACTGAATGGAGCTACAATACAGTCATAGATGCCTTTTAACATATATCTTTATATTCTAAAAGAAATATTTTAACAAGCAAGATTGGAGTTGACTCTTTTAATAAAAATGCAGAATTACCAAATCAGCTCTTTTTATATAAATTTCAATTGTAAAGCATTTAGAATTAAAACAACTTGCTTAATAACTATTATACTTTTACAGATGTTTACACTAATGGATACAAGTGTATTGGTCATCAGTTTTGGGCTCATTGTTCACTTAATTAAGCTTTTTTAAAAAGGCACTTTTGGGGCGCCTGGGTGGCGCAGTCGGTTAAGCATCCGACTTCAGCCAGGTCACGATCTCGCGGTCCGTGAGTTCGAGCCCCGCGTCGGGCTCTGGGCTGATGGCTCGGAGCCTGGAGCCTGTTTCCGATTCTGTGTCTCCCTCTCTCTCTGCCCCTCCCCCGTTCATGCTCTGTCTCTCTCTGTCCCAAAAATAAAAATACACGTTGAAAAAAAAAATAAAAAAAATAAAAAGGCACTTTTGAGGAAAAAATTATTTTGAAGCCTCTAAATAAAGCCTTTAATTCTTTGGAGTCATAAAATTGAAAGAAGTACCATGTTATTTTTTTTAATTGCTGTTCACCAACAAATATATATAAGTTAATCATGAAAAGGACACCAGAAAATGGCTTTATCCTTATTAAATATCAACTAATAATATTTTGATTGCATTCTTTGTTATATATGTTTGTATATAACATATACAATATGTATATAATATTTATATACATGTATATACAATATGTATATATAACATATACAAACATATAATGTATATAATATATATACACATATATAAAGACATGGATATTTATAAACAGTGACACATTCACATGTATGCATTTACTGAATGTACAGTTTTAAGCCTGCTTGATTAATATATTAAGCACCATTTCATGTCACATTCTTGATGCCATCATTTTTAACGGTATTATAGTAACCACTTCTCATTATTGGATATTTAGATTGCTAATTTTACTTTGAATATCATTGACATAAGCAAACTTGTATTGAAATCATTGCATATATCCATCCTGTGATTGATTCTCGGGATAAACCTCTCAAAGAAAAATTGTCAGGACAAAGGATATTCACATTTTTTAAGGTTTCCAATATGAAATGAAAATCATGTTAGTCTTTGAAACCAGTGCTCTGTCAATTGTTTGTTACCATCAACTTATACAGAAGTTTTGATTAAGGACATAGACTTTGAATCTCACATTGTGAAAATTATTGGTATATCAGGACTTATTATTCGCATTCTAAGGGAGGGTTCGGGGATTCCTTTTCCCTTACTGTCAACAAACGTGAAGCACTATTATCATATTTACATTGAGAAGAAATATTGCCACTTATTTTCCTTTGCTTTTGTTCTAAGTAACAAAAAACAAAATACAGGAAATAGTAATATTAATAAAAATCGTAATTATGTTACTGCGATTACTAGTAGTAGGCAGTGTGCTAAGTGACTGTGTTTATTTAATCCTCACAATAAAGCTATGGTTTACATAGCTTTCATTTTACAAGGCATAGAAAAACCATACCTTAGGCCACCTGATGAGGAAGTAGCAAAGCCAGGATTCAAATTAAGTCTGTGCAATACCAGAGTCCCATCTCCTAAAGCAAAATCCTATACTCCCTTGATCTCCCCCAGCTAGGAGCAAGGGTAGCAGTGGTAGTAATAGTATTATCATCATTCATTCATTCATTCATTCATTCAAAAGATTACTGAGTGCCTAATATGTGCCAGTCTCTGCCAGCTACTTGGAGATTGCAGTGAACGTAGCAAACAGAGCCACTAATCTCGCCCTGCTTACGGTCTGTTAGGGAGGGCAATTATTTAGGTGGTAGTTACCCTACCCTAGAGTACACAGAGTGTTATATTGGGGGGATTCCAGGCTGCCACACAGCTGTGTGTTCTCTGCCCTTCTAGTACTTTCTATTCACCTTTATTGACCTCGATACATTGAAAGGCAAATATTTGTGTATGTGCTGGCTTCGCCCCTTAGACATTGGGCTCCTTGAGAACTGGCATGTTATTTACTTTTATGTCCCTAGAAACGAACGTATTTCCAGAGAACATAGTAGGTGCCTAATAAATGTTTTTTGAATGATTGATTATTATAGCTTGTCTCTAATTAAGGTAAGCAATTTCTGTGTCACTCTTCTGTTACTCTCAATGATATATTATTTTAAAATGAGAATGTTAATTATGTGATTTATGCTAATCAACCTAATTTCTCAGAATTAAGAATAATGTAGTTCATTCACTATCTCATTCAACAAATGCTTTCTTCACTTACCACATACAAAAATATTAGTTTGTATATTGCAGGAAGGACGGAAATAAATTAGGTGCTGAGCTCACATTCAGGATTTTGAATCTAATAGAAAAGGTAAGGTAATGTCATAAACAATACTGCAGTGACCGTTCAGGAACTGTGTGTGTGTGTGTGTGTGTGTGTGTGTGTGTGTGTGTGTGTGTGTGTGTGTGTGTCTGCGTGTTGTTACTGCTGCAAGAAGTTCTACAGCCACCCTTGGAAAGAATGACTTTATTGGAAGGAAAGGGGCAGTGACTCATTCTCCTAGAAGAAGGCTGGGCTGTCTTTCAGTCCTTCCTAATGACCATCGAGCTTTGCAAATGAATCATTGGAGTGTGGAAGGAACCCTCTGTGTCGGATGATCTTTCAGGGCAAGGGAGACATAGTTTGCCGTGTGGGGGTAGGTGTTGGACCCCACTTGAATTCAGAGGCTCTGATGCAGAAAGGCCTCAGAGGAAGATGGCTGTGTGGGTACCCAGATGGACTGACATTAGGGCTCAGGCCTCAGGAATCTGAACAGAAGGTGAGTCATAACCAAGCTGGTAATGGGGCAATGAAGTCATGCTCAAAGCCGCCCTCCTTCCAAAGACCAGGCTGGCCAAGGCAGGGATTCACCGTGAAGCAATAGTGATGGGCAGAGACGGGAAGACCCCAACAGCTCAGCAGTGATGCTGGACCGGCAGCTGGTGTCAGGGGCAGACTATGATGCCAGAGTTCTTCCCAGTCAGGCGTTCAGGGGTCCAGAGCTCTGCAAAGTTTAGGAAACCCCCGCCTACTTCCCCTATATGTAAATCAAAGTCAACACTAAGCTGTAAAATGTAAAACTCTGTGTGTGCTAAAATCAAATACCCTCTTTCTATATTTTCAGATGAAAAAAGAAAGAAAAACATGAACCTTCTTCGTCTTGCTGATGCCCCGGTTTTGCTGGTGGGTGAGCCTTTGCTTACTTACTCTGTGTAAAGGGTAAGCATTCACTCGTCCCCTCTTGAGGAGGGAACACTTGGGACCTATTTTCTGGGCTCATTTTCCTGGATGTTCTAGGTTGGCAAGTAAGCTGCATCAACAATAGGGTTCTGGACTTCTTGCTGGTCTAGACCTGTTCTGTGTTTCTAGAACACAGTTGTCATTTAATGTGAGAAGTGAACAGTATGGTCTTATTCATACCCTGAGCCGTGTGAAACAATCCATATTTTTTACACCAAAAACGTAAGAAAGGGCTAAGAACAATTTGAGAAGTTTAAATAAATTGCTAATGGAAACTTAGAGAATAGAGGTAATACCATTCATTAGGAGCCTGAAAGGATTTCTGGAGGAGGTTGTCTTTAGGCTTTAAGGGTGAAGGCAGGGCAGGAACCACAGGAGGAGGAGGCAGGCAGGAGCTGTGAAGAAGGACCCGCCCTGGAGGGCCCAGACAGGCTGGAAAGACACCCATAGCTGTAGCGGCCGCACCGTTTGGAAAAGCGTGCACTCGGGAGCCCTGTCACACCAATGGCAGGGGAGCCGCCTGCCCGCCTGCCTTCTGGCCTCTTGCTGCTGAGCTGTTCGAGTCAGAGATCCAGCACCGGCCTGGAAAGAGTCTCCCCTTCCTCCTGCAGTGTGCCCCACACTCAGGGGCTCCCCACAGAGCACTGCACCAGCTGGCCAAAGAGGGGGGATTACGGGGCAAAGAAGGGTGGGTTTGGAGAAAAGCAGCAACAGATTGATCACTGGCACAATGGCTGAGGCTGTGTATATATCTCAGAATGATGGGAAAAGTACCTTATGTTCTAGTTCAGGTGGTAAAATATCAGAATAAAAGTTAGCTGAGGAAAATGGAGAATCTGCTTTCCAATGACCTCCTCCAGGTGTAGCCTGTCTGTACCTACAGCCCCTTGTGTGGCAGCCTCTAGGGTTTCCCCATAGGGCTTCCACCATTATAGTGTATGTTACTTAGTTATATTCTAGACTGCTTAGTTGTAGTCTAAGTTATAGCTTATATTGCTTACAGTTATATTGCTTAGCTATATTTTATGTTACTTATATGTTAGTTATATTCTAGATTACTTAGTTATATCTTATATTACTTAGTTATGTCTTATATTACTTATATTCTATATTGCTTAGTTATATTCTATATTGCTTAGTTGTGTTTTATATTGCTTATATTTTATATTACTTGGTTATATTTCATGTTACTTGGTTATATTTCATGTTCCATAGTTATATTTTGTTAGTTATGTTAGTTATATCCTAGATTACTTAGTTATACCTTATATTGCTTATTTAGTTATGTCTTATATTACTTATTTATATCTTATATTACTTAGTTATAGTCTATATTGTTTAGTTATATTCTATATTGCTTAGTTACATTTTGTGTTGCTTGGTTATATTTTATAATGCTTGGTTATATTTCATGTTACTTGGTTGTATTTCATGTTACATAGTTATATTTTATGTTACTTAGTTATATGTTAGTTATATCCTATATTGCCTAGTTATATCTTATATTGCTTAGTTATATTCCATCTTAGTTATATTTTATATTATTGTTATATTTTACTGGCTTGGCAAACTGCCCTTCACTTTTACCAGTTAAACCCTGTTTCCTCAGACGAATATACCGGATACATTGCACCCACCAACCTGCATCTGCCCTGTTCTCACTCGGAAATCCGCACAGTATTTGGCTTATGGTCCTCATGACTTTTTATTTTAAGTGAATTGGATCCAAGTGAAAAGTAGGCGATGAAAACCACAGTCTTTGCCGTCAGACCGGAGGGCAGATGCCAGAGGTGTCACTTAAGTTTGCTGTGACCCTGAGCACATTACTTAATCTTTCTTAGGCACAGCGTTCCGGTCCCTGGAATGAGGATTTAAAAACCAAAGAACCTATCTGGTATGGTTTCTGTGAGGATTAAACGAGACTGCGCAGGAAACATTTAGGTTCGCACCTAGTAATTCCTCAACAAATGGCAGCTCTTATTAATAGAGGGCATTTCAAGTTTCACTGAGTCTTAAAATGAATGGAAAGACAACAGATTTTTGGTGTGGTCTTCAAGCCCTGCTTTCCTAAATAAGATTTCAGAAAATGAAAGAGCAAAAAACACAAGGGTCTCACAGCGAGAACTGAGTTCTTGACGAGTGACTAGTAAAACTAGGAAGTTCATTCCACAGGGGTAATAACAACAGGGAGTTTAAAAAGGAATAATCTGATCGAGTTTGCATTTCATCAGACTGTGTTAGAGGCCGAATCTGTTTTACTGTCTCATTTATGTGACAGATGGTGTGACAACTTATTGAACTGATAAATAGTTTTCAGGTATTTAATCAGAGGGCAATCATCTTACTGTATTTCCCCTCGCCTAATTCAAAACAGATCCAGCCCTTTGTCCGGAATGTTTCCTGTATGCGTCCTGCCAGTCAGCGGGCCGGGCTGTCGCTGGCAGACTGTGTGTCTACAGCAGACTCCTGGAGAAACAGCATGCTTATGTCACGAGCCACGTCTGTCATGGCAGGATCCATGTTTCTCCTCAGGCTAATCATATCTGATGCAGGCACCAGGGCTCCCCCCCCCCCCCCCCCTTAAAAGCAAGGATACCAGCTTGGGAAGAGGTGCCTTAAAGATCAAAACTGGGTCTGCGGCAGTGACATGCGGGTTTGTGAATCGGGAATGGCAGCGTCAAATCTCTCCTGAAGCGAGGAGACAGCCATTGGCCGGCAGAAACGGAGCACGGGGCGTTGCTGGCTCCAATTAGGGAGACACGATTTGCAAAGCGGCCATGTTCACGGGCGGTGTTCCGTGAAGTCCTGTACAGAACACTAGAAAAATCATCGAGGAAGGAACAGGTGACGTGTGAGATGCAAGCAGGTCTGTATCTCACACGAGACGAGAGCAGAAAAGAGTTGCCTCTTCCCACCTTTCACTTTGAGGAGAGATGGTTTTGCTCTGGACGGGCTGGGTGGTTTTTGTTTCTATTAGGGAGAACAAGGGAGCAGGAGCTAAGAACTGAGATTCAAACCTGGTAAGATGATAATGGTGATAATCATCATCATCATCATCATCATCATCATCACTATGTTCATTTAGGGACCTTAAAATAATTATTGTTTAGAGGCTCAAATAATAATAACAAAATAGTAACATATTACTTAACATTTATTGGTACTTATTATGTGCTAGTCAGTCTCTCTTAATCCATTTAATCCTCATTAAAAACCATGCTAGAACTTTTCACTACTTAATTATTCCCTGACATATTGAACGCTTATTTAGCCCACACTCTGTGACACACGGTTCTAGCTATTTCTCACAACACCAAGAGGCAGGTGCAGTCATCCTCTTGCAGACACTCAGAGAGGGTAAGTGGTTTCCCAAAGCCATCCGGCTAGTGGCTGGCAGGAGCTTCGAATTCATATCTAGCTCATAATTTTTCCTTCATCCCGGACTACCTCTCAACCCATGCCCCCCACCCCCCAACCCGATGTTTCAGCGTGTATCAGTACAGGAGCCCTTGGGGAAGTCCCCAAGCTCACTGTCCCCTCATTTGTGTCATTATCCTTTGTGCTGAGAAGTTAAATGGGAGATGACATCAAATTCCTCAGATGACACATAAGTACATTCCAGTTGAATCATGCCTGGTGTGTTTCTCTTTATACTGGAACCTCAATAATATAGTAATCCAGTCATTCGTTTTCATCAGGATTTAAGTAACATATAGTCCACAACTACGTGTGTGGTGAACGTAGTATAGTGTTGTCAAATCAAAATGTTGTACACTTGAAACTAGCGTAACACTGTATGTCTGTACTTCTTTTATAGACATACATATATACATACATCTGTATACACACATACACAGATACACACACACACAGCTAGATATAAAAATAGCACTAAGAGTCATGGCTTTGGATCTGTTCGTGTTTCCCTAAAGCACAAGCTTTCCCTGCCTGTGGTGTCAACAAACATCTTCCTATCTAAGGGCTGAGGAATGGAAGGTTCAGATAACCTAACAGGAACCATACTTAGGGAGTCTTGAACAGCCCCTATGTTACAGTCATTTCCTTTATGTCACTGGGGAAATTCAAAATAGAAGTTCATTGTGATTTCAGATATTCATCACGGATGTGCTTATAGAAAAACCTATCTGGTGTAGTAAAATTAGGATGATACAATCTTTCTGATCATTTCATGCCTGTCACTGAAATGTATTTTGTGGAAAGTCTGATGAAATCAGCCACAACTTTTTAAAGAAACAATCCCATCTACGGTTTGGACTATGTATGTTTAGACATGTGTAACAGTGAAAGTGAATTAGAAAGTACTTGGTAAACTTTGTTTTCTCCCATAACTATGTCTATAAGCAAACTAAATTCAATGACCTCTTTTACTAAACTCTTCCAGAATTCTATTGGTTTCGTATTTACATCCATTCTTCTTTCATTAAATAAATGAATGTATAATCACGATTTATGATTATACTCTGTTTTGCCTTCAGAAGGAAAATGAGGCATGTATACATTCTGATGGGAAGTGAAAAAAGAAAAATAAACCTATGAGGTGATATGTATAATGAAGAGCAAAAATGTGTGAAAAAAATTAAGGTGAAACCAAAATTAAGATTAACATACCAGTCGCATGCCATGAGGTCCTAAGTGGATGATAAAGATGGGCCATAAATTTAGTTTTGAACTTCCTGGTGGCCAAAGCAAAAAAGACATATTATCATTAGTTTATTCATTCAAGGAAAATAAACTAATCTGCTAGTATTTGATAGGTGCCCTTGAGGGCATTATAATCTTCCAAAGATTATAATGCATTATTCAAGAGATGCACATCTTTTCCTAATGTTGAGAGCTAAGGGAAAGTCCTCTTGTGGATCCTTATAAAACAAGTCTAGTTGATTTTTCTATTGTGCAATGACAAATAATTGCAGTCAGTCGATGAAGCGGTGGTAATGATGTATACAAAGTACAGAGGGAATGCAGGAGAAGGACATGTGAGTCAGCCTGAAGAAATGAGAGTCCTGATGACCAGTTAGCATTTAGGTCATTCTTGAGAACTGATGAATTACCCAGCAGAGCTTTCTGGTATTCCAAGCTTGCAAAGAGGACAAGTACACAGGAATGTGTACATGCCAATGAATGTTCAGGGCTTCCTAGTAGTTCAGGTTTGCATTTGTATAAATTTTGAGCAACAGATTATGATGGATGGGGAAGCAGGAAGTCAGATCATTAAGTGCCTTGAGTGTCACCCAAAATAAGTAAAACTTGGTTTGCTGCAAATGAGAGCTATTGAAGAGTGACAATCAGATCTGTAAGTTAGAGAGGATAGAGGGGGAAAAAGTGCTGAGAAAGTTGGGGAAAGATTGCCTCCTGAAAGGAAGAAAAAGGAAGTAGTGTAACAGCCGGGGTCAGAGGCGATTATGTAGGCCTTGGCCTGTGGAGGTCAATCATAGAACAAGAATGATAAGAGTAGATCCAGGAAATATTTAGGAGCTCGGATATTCATGCACGGATTGGACTGAGAAGCCTCCACTCACACTGATGTAAACATGGGACAGTTTCATCTTTCCCAAGCAGCTTCTAATTATCGACTTTCTTTTTCTCCTGAGAAGCAGACTCTGCATGACATCTTAGTATAATTTCATAATATTTTGGTCACTTGGGCTCTTAAAAAAGCTTTTTCTGCTCTTCAGAATTCTCCTCCCTCAGCACAGACAAGACTTGTGGGAAGGGGCTCCTGGCTGGTTCTTTTCATTACCACCCCTGCGTTTTCCCTACCGTCACACCCCTCAAGCCCCGACCTGCCAATGGCAGAGTGTGAGGGAGGAGGGGCACTGGCTTCCCTGAACTGCACAAATTGCTCCTGACAGGCACATCATCCCCCTTCTCTTGGCTACTTCGTCTCAGGGCAAAGCTGTCCGCACACAGACTTCCACCTGTCGGTCCTCTTTTGTGGGTACATTTGTTTTGTGGGTGCATCCCTTGCAGTCCTCTGACCTGGGAGATCTGGCTTGGCCATGAGCCAATTCCTCCTTCCCTAAGGCTCCCATACCTCCCAGACGCCCAGCAGGAGGTCTGTTCACCCCACAGTTTTCCTGCTGAGGAGGACCCCTGAACCACGGAATGCCCCTGGCCCATGGTGGGGTGGGGTGCTGGATCCAGAAGTGTGACGTGAGCCTCTGTCCCCGGTTGAAGAAGGGAAATGTAGAGTCACACATCCTTGCATGGGAACGCGGACTGCATCTTTGGGCTCCCTGTCTTGGCTGCCCCTTTCTTCACACCCAACGCCATTGGAGGTTCTACCATTTTGATGGCTCAACAACTTCCAGACAAGCATTTTTCACCAGTCCCCACTCAGTGTGACATGGAAAGGGAAGGTTTCGACACCTGTCATCTTGTAGGAGAGGGACGGAAAGGGTGAATATTCTTCATAGAGAGAAGTGAGACCTGAATGGGAAGGCTACCATTCTCCAAACTCTGCCTATCCCCAGAAGGTGAGGACCCCTTCCTCCAGGTCATGCTTGTGCCTCTGGCTGATAAAGACCACCAAAGCAGCTTCTCTTGTACTGGGGGAAAACTGAGGGTCTCACCGGCAGAACGCAGACGTGGTCCTCACCGTAATGCCTCGCCCTACTGATTACTTCCAGACACGGGAAGCAATGTCAATCCCTATCTCACACAGCATTTTGTTATATAACTTCTGGAAAGACTGAATGTGAATAGTAAAGAGCCATAGAAACGTCTCCAAAATTTTTTGCCCTGGGAGACTGAAGGGGTAGTGGCATAATCCACCAGGGCAAGTGACACGAAGAGATGAAGTTGAGGGCAGATGACAACGTCCTCCATTTTAGACGTGTTTAGTCTGAGGTGTTTTTGGCAGAACCAGGTGGAGGTGTTCGGACGCAAGTTGGTTCTACGTATTTGTGCCTCCAAAGGGAGAAACTCGGGCTGTAGGTACAGATTAGTAGCTCACTGGCTCGGAGTTGAAGGTACAGATACTGATTTCAAAACCACAAGCTTCTCCTAAACTGGAACGAAAACTCCGTTTCTCTCCCAAATTTGAAAATTTTCATAGGATTGTAGAACTTCACGAGGGAAACACCTCAGATGTCATCTCTCTGGTCCCGCTGATCATCTTTAGGTAAACAGTGCCTATCAACACTACTGTAGTTAAATATTAGCTTGGGCATTTAATTATCTGAACAAACCCCAAACAATGTAATTGTTTTGTATTATGTTTAAAAAAAAAAAAGCCATTCCTCATAGAGATGCATTTGTGTGGCAGTAAAGATTCTATAATGTTTGTTTCGTGTGATCACAGCAGCAATTTTACCCTCTGATCTGAGTATCATTCCTTATGGTTTGGGAACTTAGCAATTAAGACCACAGATTATTTTCTCGGTATCCATCACTTTGATAAATCTTAGGCAGCTACATGAGTTCTTTAAAGGAAATAATAAATCTAACAAATATACCTGAGTGACCATTTCAGACTATATTTATCCCCTGAAATCTAAAGCCTTCATTAGCTTTCTCCAAAGAGTTCTCATAGAGAGTTAGAGCATAACTTCAAATGATATTTTCCAAATTTTTTGAGATCCCTTACTGGGAAAGAGTCACAGACATGTTTTTTTACTGAATGAGATTAAATTACACCAACTCTTAGAAAGAGAATGCTGCATTCCTATCGGATTATTCCCCCCCCCCCCCCCCCCCCCCCCCCGTTATATCTTTAAAACTCCCTGGGCAATTTGTCCAGATTGTTAGAAGCCTGCCCAAGTTAAGTGGAATCAAAATTTCCCCAATTTTGTTATGATCTTAATCCATAGGAAAATATTTGTCACCTAGTTAAAGCAATTCCTTTAAAAATAAAGTTTTCCTTTTTTTCTAGTATCTCTCTCTCTCTCTCTTTTTTTTTTTCTTTCAAGTAGGCTCCACACCCAACATGGGGATTGAACTCACAACCCTGAGATCAGAAGTTGCCTGCTTTACCAACTGAACCAGCCAGGTGCCCCTAAAATTAATTTTCTGTACCAGTTTAAGACAAGAAGCTTTTGGCTCAAATTCATAATTTTTAGTATTTGACGCATTGGTATAGGAACTTTCTGTAGTGCTGTGTTAAAAAATGTGAATGACCCTATAGTCAATTTTATACAACTGATCAGATTAGCGTCATAATAAATTACTGAACAACCTATAGGTTTTAGAAAGGACTAAACTGAGCTGGCTCCCAGTGTAATTGCTAGCTGCCTACCATACGATTGCCAAGCCACCATTTTAGTTACAAAGTAATTGAGTTTGAGGAACTACTTAGACATTGGCTATATTTGTAAGAATGGCCTGATCACCAAATAGCGGTGCCACTGGAAGAGATTATCATAGCCATCCAGGAATTTAAAGATTGATGGATGCTATAGAACATGGGATACCTGTAAAAAGCACAAATCCCAGAATTTTGTGGGAACCATTATGTAACATAAATCAACTTGGGGGAAATTATAATGTCGAGTGCCATACTTTTGACTTTTGATCACAGCATATAAAGAATTCAAATCAGATAACCTATGTTCCAGTTACTTGATATTTCACAGTAGTGCCAGATTTCAACAAGTTGCACCTTCTGCCGTGTTGACATGAAAATATTATGTTCCTAAGACATGTCAGAAACACACTATCGGAGCGCTAGGTAAGCATGTATACAGATAGCCTTTAAATGTACCCCCACGGATGGTGTCTCCACTACATTCAAAATGGCTATGCCGTGCTTCCTTACATAGTTCATTCCTTTTTAAATGCTGAAAGTTTCACTTGAACTTTCCTAGATGCTAGGCTTTCTTCCAGTTTTCATAAATTATACTGACCCTGCCTTCCAAAAACAATGCAGCTACGTGTCATCAGGAAACACTAGTTGAAATAGAAAAAGCCCAGTTTTTCAAAATATCTTCAGCTTCTCTTTCTCTTGACATTTTCTGTCTCTTCCCCTACCTAGTGTTCTCTCCCAGGAAACTCTCATCATCTGATTAACAATGACCCTATATATTTACAGAGTTTAGTTATAGTTCTTATTTATTACTACTGACAAGCCATATCATGGATAAATGCAAAAATAATGTAAAGCAAACTGCATAAACCTAAAAGCATAGTTTTCCACGATAGAGGCTTATGGTGACATATGTGTTTCTGTGTGTGATGTATAGATATTTTCATTACCATGTGTTTGCCCTCATGAATCAAATGAAAATATTACAAACATCAGGAAGTCTTTCATCCACTTAGAAAAATAAATAACATTTTCTCTTTAAAAAATTTTGTCTTTCCCTGTTTTTAGAGAGAGAAACAGCGAGCACAAGTCAGGGAGATGGGCAGAGAGACAGACAAAGGGAGAGAATCGCAAGCAGGCTCCATGCTCGGCATGGAATTTGACACGTGGCTTGATTCCACGACCCCGGGATTGTGACCTAAGCTGAAATCAAGAGTCGATGCTCAACTGACTGAGCCACCCAGGTGCCCCAACAATATTCACTTTTCGAGGTTCTGATATTTTGTTGTGCCTTGAAAAAAAAATGTGGGAGTCACACTGTTTAATACAGTAGCTACTGTATTTAGCACTTGGAACATGGCCAGTGCTAGTTGATGCATATGCTGTAAGTATAAAATACACTCTGGGCTTCAAAGATTTAGCATGAAAAAAAAAGAAAAAGAATGTAAAACATGACCTGAGCTGAAACCAAGAGTCAGACACTTAACTGATTGAGCCATCCAGGCACCCCTATTTGCGAGTTTTAAAAGCCTAAGAGCATAAACAAGATTTGGGAGAATAAGCAGTCCGAGTGATTTTGTCTTATCTCCAAAATCAGATGAAACTTTCCCAGATTAGGGGGTAGGAGGGGGAGAGGAAGAAACGCAAGAGAGTGTAGATAGGATAATATCCCTGAGAAAGGACCTGTGCCCTGCATTTCATCTAGGCCATCAGCCTGGGAGTGGAGACAGGAAGTGAAAGAATTCACACACAGGGGGCCTAAATCTTACACAAATAAGGTGGCAAGAGCCCAGCGTTGTGGCTTTAAGCAGCATGGCCCTGGGCTGTAAGACAGAAATGGTCAGATGGGTCACTGGGGAACATGGCCTCAGTTAGTTCCACTGTATATCCAGAGGCCCCATGGAGTCATGAGACAGAGCACTGTCACGTTTCCTGTGCCCTTGGGAGGAGTGGGGAAATAACTGAAAGACAGCTGGACATGGAAAGGCTTATGGACAAGGGGCAGGGATGCCCAAGTAACACTAATGTGGACAGAGAACCAGGACCAGACAGATGAGGTGCATCTCATCAGAGGATGGATGAGCCAAGGCCAGGGTTTTCTGAGAGCTGACTGCTGTTTCAAGAGTCCCTAAGGAGCACCTGGAGGGCTCAGTAGGTTAAGTGACTGACTTCCTCTCAGGTCATGATCTCCCTATTCGTGGGTTTGAGCCCCACGTCAGGCTCTGTGCTGACAGCTCAGGGCCTGGAGCCTGCTTCTGATTCTGTGTCTCCCTCTCTCTCTGCCCCTCCCCTGCTCACACTGTCTCTCTCTCTCTCTCTCTCAAAAATAAACAAAACATTAAAAAAAAAGTCCTAGAATATATATGCAACGTGGAGAGAAAAAGATGAAAAGGGAAGCAAATAGAAATTAGGCTGTTTGAGCAATAGAAAGGAATGTAGGTTTCTTGTATTCTTGCAATGGAATTTAATCTCATGAGCTTCCTATCCTCTGTATGATCAAAAGAGTAGCAAGGGTCTTGAACCTGCTTACAGTTCTGGATGATTTCAGAAAGTTTTGTTTGGTTGATCTTATAAGCATGTATCTTACCCAGTAACAAAAAAATAAGTCAATACCTGTCACTTTGGTGTGTCTCTAGTGGCCAGTCTAGTGCCTAATGGCCAATCCTAGCGAGACCTGAGTAATTTCTCTCTCTCTCTCTCTCTCTCTCTCTCAACCACTGCCCCTCCATTTGCACCAGTGTCTGCTCTCTTTGCGCCTGTTCCACATCCAGTGCTGGTGCGTTTCTTTTAATAGCCTCAACTTTTTTAAAGAATTTTTTCAAACAATTAAAAAGTTTGAAATGCTAGGACAGTGCACACTGTATTCACAGATTTAACAATTCACATTCTGCTATATTTGTTTTACATCTTTCTCTACATGAACACACTTTTTTTTTTCTGAAATGTTTGAAAATAGACTTCAGACAGCATGATTACTTTCACCCTTAAGTTCTTCAAAATGAAAGCCTTCTGTTACATCAGTGTAATAGCATTAACGTTCCTAAGAATATTAACAAAATCCTGGATATATCTAATATTCAGTCCATATTCCGATTTCCCCACATATGCCAAGGATATATGTTTGAGCTCTTTTTTTCCTCTGAAGAAGAATTCAATCTACGCTCATACATTGTATGTGCTGTTACATCTTTTCAGTTTCTTTTAGAGAACAGTTCCCTCTACACACCCATCTTTTTTTTTATTTTTGTTTTTAGTTTTTATTTTTATTTTTATTTTTTTTAATTTTCTTTTTTCAACGTTTATTTATTTTTGGGACAGAGAGAGACAGAGCATGAACGGGCGAGGGGCAGAGAGAGAGGGAGACACAGAATCAGAAACAGGCTCCAGGCTCTGAGCCATCAGCCCAGAGCCTGACGCGGGGCTCGAACTCAGGGACCGCGAGATCGTGACCTGGCTGAAGTCGGACGCTTAACCGACTGCGCCACCCAGGCGCCCCTGTTTTTAGTTTTTAAAAAGTCCAAACCATTTTATCCATAAAACGTTCCACATTCCAAATCTGCTTAATTGCTTCCTCGTTGTATTGTGTAATATGTTCTTCTACCTCTTGTATTTCCTATGAATTGAAATTTAGGTCTATAGGCTTGATTAGATTCAGGGCAAACCTTGTGGCAAGAATAGGTCATCAGTGACACTGTATATTTCATGTTGTTTCTCATGAGGATTGACACAATGTCACATTGGCCCTCATCTGAGCCCTTGATTGTTAAGGTGGTTACAATCAGATCTCTACTCTACAGACCCGTTTTCCCCTCTGCAGTAAGTCAGTCATCTGGGAGGTTATTTTTCATCTTTCCTAACTCCGTCCTTCTTTCTTTCACTGTTTGGTTCCTAACCTGTTGCTCACCTCAAGGAAGTTATATTATCTCCCTGAAACTTTCCCCCCATCCATTAACTAAACACAAACATAAAGTTATTGTAAGCGTTCAGGGAGGCGCAAAGGGTGTGAAACAGTTTTGTAAACTGCCAAGTATTTTGCAATTGTGAGTTATTCTTATTCCAGTAAAGAAATGGTTTCAGATGGTGCTGTGAGTCGCCCACTCATTCAGGGAAAGCAGTGGTGTTCTGGTATCTGCTCACCAGCCAGCTCTTCAAATAGAAAAGCCCTGATGTTTAAATTTTGCCACTTTCTGCGGTGTTAATACTCCAATCCTGTCCGATTTCAAGCTACCAACTTGATGTCAACCAGGCTGCAAAATTCCAGAATATTGAACAATTGGCTCTTTCGAGCTTGAACAGCCCAGTTCCACACACCACTGAGGGGATGACAGAGGGAGGGTTGCCAGATTCAGAAAATAAAAATACAGCCAATATTTGGGACGTATGTATACTAAACAAGTTTCTGTTGTATCTGAATTCAAATTTCGCCAGGTGTCCTGTATTTTATCCGGCACACCCTATGTGGTGTGTGTGCGTGTTTGTGTATGCGTGTGTGTGTGTGCATATGTGCACACATGTGTGAAGTATAAGTGAGGTACCTTAAAGACAGATTTCCATATTCACCCTCTCCCAACAATCTCAACCACAGAGGCTCTTCATGTATTTGGTTTATTTGCATTTTTTCCTTCCCTTCTCTTCTTCATTTTCTTTGGTTTTGTCAGAGAAATGCTACACCAGAATTTCCCCAATTTATGCTCTGCCTTATTAGTACGGAGTCTTCAGGACAAAAAGGAGGTTTTAAGACGAACAATTAAGAAGTTTCTCTAAGTAATAAAATGAACAATATTTTAAGATTCTAAATCATTTCAAGAAGACTTTACTTGGACCAAACTCAATTCCAACACTTTCCAAAACATAGGTAACTAAACACAAATCAATCATCATTACTAAAAAAAATCTAGAAATTAGAATTTGCTTTAGAGCACGTGTAAGAAAATGGTTAATAAACCTCTGTTAGTTACAACGGCCCCCTTACAGATAATAAGCTTTAGTGGCAATTTAGGTGAAGCAGTTCCTTTCGAGAGTATGCATGTGTAAAATAAGCTGAACACCTGAGTGTGTCTCCACCTGCCACACTGGGGTAGGATATCCTCTGCCCAGATATTTATGTTAAAGAATGTATATGAAATTGGGACACGTGGGTGGCTCAGTTGGTTAAGTGCCTGACTTTATTTAGCTCAGGTCATGATCTCCCGGTCTGTGGGTTCAAGCCCCTCATTGGGCTCTGTGCTGACAGCTCAGAGTCTGTGTCTCCCCCCCCCCCCACTAGTACTCGGTCTCTCTCTCTCTCTCTCAAAAATAAACATTAAAAAACACTAAAAAATATATATGAAATATATATCATATATATAAATATTATTCATCTTCATAGGGGGGAGAATAGGAAGAAAAGGTATGTTTGTTGTTGTTTTGTGGTCTGACTGGGCTCACTCCCCCCAGGAAAACATGCACTTGATCGTATGATTTACTGAGGCATTTGTATCCGTTTACTAGGGCCTCCTTTACAAGATACCGCAGACTGGGGGGCTTAAACGGTGGAGATAAATTTTCTCACAGCTCTGGAGGCTAGACAGCCAGGATGAGGGTGTCAGCAGGTCGGGTTTCTTCTCAGCGTGTGCATGGCCTGTGTCTTGTGTGAGCTCCCGTCTGGTGTCTCTTTGTGTGTCCTGATCTCTTCTTCTTTTTCTCCTTCTCCTCCTTCTTCTCCGTCTCCTCCTCCTCTCCTCCTCCTCCTCCTCCTTTCTTCTTCTTCTTCTTCTCCTCTTCCTCCCCCTCCTCCTCCTCCCCCCCCTCCTCCTCCTCCTCTTCCTCTTCTCCTTCTCCTCCTTCTTTTATTTATTTTTTTAAAAAATTTTTTTTTTCAACGTTTATTTATTTTGGGGACAGAGAGAGACAGAGCATGAACGGGGGAGGGGCAGAGAGAGAGGGAGACACAGAATCGGAAACAGGCTCCAGGCTCCGAGCCATCAGCCCAGAGCCCGACGCGGGGCTCGAACTCCCGGACCGCGAGATCGTGACCTGGCTGAAGTCGGACGCTTAACCGACTTCGCCACCCAGGCGCCCCATCCTCCTTCTTTTAATGATTTACTTTTGAGAGGCAGAGTGAGACAGACCAATGATGGGGGAGGGGCAGAAAGAGCGAGGGAGACAGCACCCGAAGCAGGCTCCAGACTCTGAGCTGTCCGCACAGAGCCCGGCGTGGGGCTCGAACTCACAGACCGTGAGATCATGACCTGAAGTCGGACGCTTAACGGACTGAGCCACCCAGGCGCCCCCCTAATCTCTTCTTCTTACAAGGACACCAGTCATAGTGTATTGGGGCCCACTCTGCTGGCCTCCTTTTAACTTCATCACTTGTGCAGAGGTCCCATCTGCAAATACAGTCACATTCTGAGCTTCTGGGGGTTAGGACTTCAACGTATGAATTTCTGGGGGGGGGGGGTGGAGTGGGCACACAATTCAGTCCATAACAACATGCTTCCCTATAGTCATTCTAAGGAGATTAGAGGTGTATGTTTTTAATTCTTTCTTCCCAGGAAAAGAGTCCACCATTCAACGATTTGAGTCAACACACACACAGCCCAGATGCACAAAGCCCTCCAGCCACTCCCCGCCTTGCTCCACATACAGTCTTCATCACCTCCTCTAAGGCTGCGCTGCACCTGCTCTCCCCAGCCTCCCCTACGCTCCCGTGATCTCCCTGCTCCAGTGCCCGGGCCACGGCACGGGCCTCCCACCTGAGGGTCTGTGCACTCGCACCCCCGCTTTGTGCAGTGCTCCTTCCGCACTCCCTCCCTCCTTCGGTTCTTCCTCCTTGAAACGTCAGCTTCTCCCGAGAAGGTCCCCGACCAACCTTCTCATTGATAGTCCTCTGTCCTGATCTTCCCTAATTTTTTTTTTTTTTCTTTTTCTCTAGCGTGTACCAATATACTTAATATTTTATTGGTTGGTCCTATTTGGAAGAATACAATCAGTGGTCAGGAGCACAGGCCTTGGAGGCAGCGGGCGTTCGTCAGGGACGGCTACGCTACCCTCCCACGGTTGGTCTTGGGCAACGCTCTTAGCCATGTTGAGCCTCAGGCGACCGTGAGAAACTGAAATTCGTTACCTTCTGAAAGGGGTGGCCAGGCGACAGCAGCGGGATTCAGGTTTTGTAGTTCGGGGTTCAAATCCGGGCTGAGACAAGGTGTTGCAACTGACTGACCGGGTCTGCTCTGGAAAGAACGGTGGGGGGCTGTCACACCTGCGGGCGGAGGCCCGGATGCCGTGAGTCGGCCTCTTTAGGGTCCTGGGTCACGTCACGCTTCTCTGTTTCCTTTTCCCCGCCGCGGCGCGCAGATCATCTTTGAAACCAGTTGTCACAGGAAGTGGTCACGACTTAGGTCGCCTCTGCGAATGTCAGCGCTGAAAAGAAAAAAAAAATTGAAAATTAAAAAAATACAACCGGAAGCAATTGAAAAACCAAGAATGAATCGCCGCTGGCTTGAATGCCTATTTGGCCATCTACTTTGTTTTGTAGTTTCACTGTCCGTTTTCGCCCTGCGTTTTCAGAAGCTTCTTAGAAAAGCGTCGGAAGGGGGCGTGAAATGATCTGGCAAAGGGGTGGCCCCTCATCCCCCGGCGACCCGGGCCAAGCCCCCGGGGGTCGCCCGCCCCGCCGACGGTGTACGTTCCCCGACGGCCCACCCGGGACCGAGTCCCGCCGGCAGTGAGGCGCGGCCACCGACTCACCACAGGGACGCCTCACAGAACCGTGAGGACGACAGGCTGTGGTGGAAGCGCCGGCCTCGCCGCCCGGGGCTCACGCCGTCGGTGGCGGCGGGAGACGACACAGCGCCCCCGCGGGGAGACACCCGAGCTGGGCGCGTGCGCATCACGAGGAAGCCAGGGCGGCGCTCACGCCCGACGGGAGGAGAGGCGGGCGGCTGACCTCTGACCCGAGGAGGGTGACGTGACGTGGCGTCGGGACGCCCGATAGGCCGCGTCAACCTCGGACGCGAGGGGGGCTGCCCGCGTTGCGACTCGTGGTAGCTGCGTCGGCGGTGCCCCCTGCCGGATGCCGCTGACCTGAGCCGCGTGACTCAAGGTAGGCTGTGGTGACGGGCGCCCGGGACGTGTGACGTGACGGAGGGAGACCCAGCAGCCCACCCCGGCTGTGGGAGACCTGGGGGGAGGGGGAGGGGGACCCGACGCGCGCCTGGGGGACGGGGCGCCCTTCCGCTCGGAGAGGGAGGCTCGGCGGAGATGATGTCAGAGGGCGGGACGTGCAGCCTTCCGGTCCAGTCCCTCCCGGCCCCCTGCGGCGAGCGTCCCCTGCCTGCTCAGAGGTTGAGGGGCTGTGTCCCTGGCGGTGGTCCCTGTCCCCTGCTGCCCAGCGCCCCCCAGCGCGCCGGGAGTGGGGTCTACACCGCGCTCTGGGAGACCTGGGCGGGGCCACGCCTGAGTTTATAACCCAGCAAACCGCCGCCATCTGACTTGGAGGAGCATGGCTGACCGGGCCCACCCTCTGGGCGCAGGGCGTGCAGACAGCCTCCTCCCGAGGCCGTCACCGCCGCCGTCTGACTTGGAGGAGCACGGCTGAGGCTGACCGGGCCCACCCTCTGGGCGCAGGGCCTGCAGACAGCCTCCTCGCGAGGCCGTCACCGCCGCCATCTGACTTGGAGGAGCACGGCTGACCTCTGGGCGCAGGGCCTGCGGACAGCCTCCTCCCGAGGCCGTCACCGCCGCCATCTGACTTGGAGGAGCATGGCTGAGCTCTGGGCGCAGGGCCTGCAGACAGCCTCCTCCTGAGTCTGTTACCGTTCTGGAGACAGGCTTTCTTCCTCCCGCCTCCTCCCAGCGAGGAAGTGCCTACAATCTCACCTCTTAAATGACCTTTTAAGGCCTCGCAAACCTGAGCAAAGGAAGGGACGGAGTCAGCACTGATTTCCTAAACTGTTACTCCAAGGGGAGTAATTGCAACCTGCCTTATTTTTCTTCTAGAAAGAAGTAGTAAAGGAATCCCATAAATTGGGAAGGAGGAATACCTTCTTTCTCAAAAGGGGTGAGAACTGTAGTAAAACAGTTAAAATAGCACAAATTAAAGTTGAGTGGAATCTCCTGTAAAATCAAACCAAGACAAACGGTAGTAAATATCACTCTGAAGGAAACAACAACAACACCACTGTCTTTCCAGCAATAACACCGATTAATAAAAATTATATCTATCAAGCAACAGTATTTGGGTTGAATTTAGTATGTTTTCTTAACTTGACTCTCAAAAGGAAAACGATATTTTTTTTTTCTAAACACGCTGATGCATCCTGAAAAATATAGTTAAGGTGTTACCTCAAAAGCAGGGTCACCCCAACTTGAGACCACATGAGATAGAAAGTATAGTTATTTCTTAATGTTTTTAGTGTCAGAATGTAAATAGCGTCATATAAATACACAGTGTCATTTCCCAACTTTCCACATGAGACTTCCCTCTGTCCCATTTTTTTTCTCTCAGCTGCTCAGGTTGTGTCTCCTTTCTACATGGTCACTCAGTAGTCAGGAAAAGAAAGTAACTTTGACTTTATCCAAGGACAAGTACCATCTTCAGGCCTCCGTTGCCAAGACGTGCGTCATCCTTACGGCAGATTCCCGCAAGTCTCCTTGTCAGTTGAAAACCTTCAGAGAGTTGAATCTGCACAGGGGATGCTCACAGTGAAATCTTCCATCCAATGACTGCTTTGAGATCGGTTGTTTTGTGAGTATGCAGGGCGGTCTTTCCTCTGCATTTTGTGGGCACTTAGGATTCGATTAAATCTCCATGAAACTTTAATAATCTAATCGTCGCTATAATACGGATGTTGGGAGCATGCTTTGGAATCAGAAGCCTGAATGTGAGCCTTACCTCTGCCACGAATTAGCACCTTAGTCGTTTGCTGTGCATCTCAGTGTGTCCATCTGTCAAATGGGGACGTGTGAAGCATTTGCGTTTGCAGCAGTAGTGAAAAACAATAAAGTGCCAATCAGTGTTTACTGAGACAGTGGTTATGAATACTATTTTTAATATGCCGATAACTGATTTGGAGAAGTCAGAAATATTTTCAGGCCTCAGCACTTTCACCTAACGAGGTGTAGGGGTTGGGCTAAGTTGTCAGTAATGCCCTTTAAAAGCTAATAATTCTATGATTCTAAGGCAGGGGATATAGGGTCTGAAAGGTCTGTTACGTAGTTTCTATTCAGATATTAGGATAGTAAAAGACAGGATAAAATAGGCAGAGAGGGAAAGATTAGGACCTGAGGTCCCTGGGTGGGGAAAGACATATTTTGGAACGGTTCTGGGAGTGTCTGACCACAGCACACTCCCTTGGTTGCAAGGTTCCTCTTAAGAATGTAACAGACCCCACCTACCCACACTCAGGTTCCCGTGAGGAATTTGACAAAAGACCTGACTAAAAATAAGTAGACCGTGAGATGTTGACCCACAGGGAATGGTATGGCCATAGACCACCCCTCATACAATGGAAACGAGCCAATCAGGAATGGACAACCCAACACCTAGAACCATCCAGCCAGTGAGGGTAGGACCTGAGAACGAACCGGGGGAAGGGGAGGGGGTGCTGACCAGAGCCTTGTGAGACAGGGACCCTTGCCTATAGTCACGGGCATTCACTTTCTAATGCCCCCTCTCTATAAAGAGAGCTTTCCTAGTACTCTTACTCTCTGACCTTATACTCTAATAAACTTTCACTTGCTGCTCACTTTGTGTCCACCCCTTTGTTCTTCGAAACGGCAAGACAACGAATCCTGGGTATTGAGGTCAAAAGTCCTGCAACAATATCTACACAGAGTTCCCAACTCCCACTCTGAAAAATAATGCATGATAGAAGTGATGTAAAATAGTGGAACGTGCGTGCAGAGGATTTCGGGAGACACGTGCTTAGCTTACACTCAAGCCAGATAGTGGCCAGCTTTGCCCTTTTGTCAAGTCACACACATGGCGTATGGTCTCCATTACAGGTGCACTGGAGGCTGTGCCAGCTTACCGTCTTGTGCCAGACAAAAAGTGAACAATATGATGATTTTAGCAGCTTTCGCAGACCTGTCACGGAGTTCCAGGACTCCCCGTATGCTCCAGACTTGGATATACGCTCTGACACAGTGAGACTGCAGTCAGCACATCAAATGTTACCCATCAGGCTTAATGTGCAAGACCTAATGCTAATGATCAACTTTACCCCATTCCTCCCAGGAAACCTCTGATTTCCCTCAAACTTAATAAGAGAAAAGAGACGTCCCAGAGAGTCTTTCAGCACTTGGTAGACAAAAATAACAAGGCACAAGTTATGTAACCTTCAGCAAGCTCTTAGGCTAAGTTTACAGCATTTGGTAATCTCTAATTTGCATGTGCTTTCTTTGGATTTTTAAGTCTGTCCGGTTTTGTCTGGTTTTGGAGCATCATCTTTGGAAGGACGGCAAACAATTCTTTTGAAATTTTGACAAGTGTCACCGACCCACTCGGATGGGTTGGAGCCGCACTTTTACACCTACCTTCGTTTTTCAAACAAAATGCCGGAGTGAAACCTGTAGGGATTTATGAGGAGTGAACTAAAGATTTTCTTTGTCTGTTTCCTTTGACCCAGCTTTTGAGAGCACTAAGTGATGTGGTTAGCTGTGAGTGTGGCTTGGCATCCAGAAAAATGTTTTATACTCTAAAGTGGGCAAAGTCTGACTGTGGTATGATAGAACCCTCAGTGAAATGTATTTTGGCAACATTGTTATTTTTGCAGTGTTTAGTATTGTTTATTGTAGCCTGCTTTTTGGTGGATCTTTTATATTTATGTCTCTGTGTCCTGTGATGGCTTAAACATGTATATCTTTCTTCCTTTGAGATGGCCAAGCAGTTGTGCACTGAAGAGGTACTTCCTGGTGATTCATTCATTAATAAAATACAAAATTCTTTTGTAAACCCTTCTTGGACAAATTGATGAAACTTAAAAAACTGTTTTCCTCTGAATAAAACAACTTTTGTTTGTGTTTAGATATATAGTAAAAAAAACCCTCAGTATTTCATTCCATTTTAAACCAGTTTCCTTGTCCTACTCATTTTATGTGGAACAATTGAATACTCAGAGAAGTGAAATAAACTTATAGGCTTTATAGGTCATTTAGTCCATTATAACTTTTTATAAAATCTTAGAATTACTTCGATCATATGAGTTTATCTGGATAAGCATATATCTTTAATAGCTAAAAGTATTCTTAGAGATAGATATCATAAGACTAATTTTTCCAGACCTGTGCGTTGTTCCTTTGAAATCTAAAAGTACGTTGGATGTATTGTCAACAGTATTCACAGCATCAATGTAAGTGCATTCTTGAATAAGATCTTACTTGGTGTCCAGACATCACATGGACCAGTACAAAATAAGAGCAATTTATATCCAAAAGGTCTGCTGCTTTGGGAGTGACAAAATAATATTTTATAAATATATTCCACATATAATTTTTTTAAATAAACACAGATCATCTCAATAAGCTCGATATGTTTTTATTGATTCTTGTCCCATCCAAATGTTTTTGGGGAGCTTCCTGTTTCTCTGTGGGACCTCAGTGTATGGTAGATCTGTCCTGGAGGTTCTGGAAAGTTCATCATCCTCTAGATCCTCGTTTCCATGTGTCAGAACAAAATTAACCTGTCCTCTGTCTTTTTCCCTCAGTCCCTCATCCTGCTAAAGTCATTATGGGTGACATGTTATACTTTTAAATAGCACGTTTTTACATATTTCTGAAGTTAATGCTTTCATGTAAGAATTGGGCAGAAGTCTCAGACTTTTTTCAGGCCAGTTGAAAAGAGAGCTTTGAGCAGGTAAGCTGGTTTATTATTTTTTGAATCATATTCTATTATGCTGCTACTTGCCATTTACTGTGCATTGATCTACTTTGGAGAGAACTGACGTAAGTATGTGTAGAGGGTCAGATAATTTTCCAGGACTTCTTGGCCACTGTACCCAACTAATGGATGTTTGAATAAGAGAAGACACATATCACATGGAGTTTGGACTTGGCCCACATTTGTACAAGGGTGTCTCTGTTTCAGGGAGGAAAAGAATGATGTATACATGGCTGGCACTTTAAAGAAACACCAGCCTGTCTAGCCAGTCATTAGTGAGGTATGCTGTTGACTCAGTGGAGGACTTCCAGGTATGCGCTGGTCTGTCCTTGAGTTAGCGGTGAATTAAGCCCTAACCTAGGCCGGGCAGTGCCCAGATGGCAAGAAGGTACTGAATGTTGTCTCCTCCATAGGGTCTGGTTTGTACCCAAAGTTCTTTAAAAAGAAGTGTGCAGAGGTGATTTCAGTATTTCTGAGATTTTAAGAGGATAAGGGTATATTATTATAATTTTTTAAATTCAACTTAGTTAACATGCAGCATAGTCTTGGCTTTAGGAGTAGAACCCAGTGATTCATCACTTAGGTATAACACCCAGTGCTCATCCCAGCAAGTCCCCTTCTAATGCCCGTTGCCCATTGACCCCACCCCCACCCACCTCCCCTCCAGCAACCCTCAGTTTGTTCTCTATATTTAAGTCTTTTATGCTTGTCTCCCTCTCTGTTTTTATCTTATTTTTCATTCTTTTACCCTATGTTCATCTGTTTTGTTTCTTAAATTCCATGTATGAGTGAAATCATATGATACCTATCTTTTTCTGACTAATTTCGCTTAGCATAATACCTTCCAGTTCTATCCACGTTGTTGCAAATGGCAAGATTTCAAAGATCTCTTTCTTTTTCATCACCAAGTAGTATAGTAGTATTCCGGTGTGTGTGTGTGTGTGTGTGTGTGTGTGTGTGTGTGTGTACCACATCTTCTTTATCCATTCATCAGTTGATGGACATTTGGACTCTTTCCACTAATTGGCTATTGTTGATAATGCGGCTATAAACATGCTTCGATTCAGCGTTTTTGTATCCTTTGGGTAAATACCTAGTAGTGCAATTGCTGGGTCGTAGGGTAGTTCTATTTTTAAACTTTTTGAGGAACCTCCATACTGTTCTCCACAGTGGCTCACAAGTTTGGATTCCCACCAACAGTACAAAAGGGTTCCTCAGGATAAGGGTGTATTCTTTTCAAAAAGCACTGAATTTGGAAACGAGTGAAACATTAAGAATGAAGAAAGCCCTACAAAGTTAGTTATTACAGATCTCACATTCTGTTTTAGGCTCCACCGCTGTGATGGTGCAAATGCATCCATGAATATTCGGGACCCTACTTTGTCTGTAGTTCTCCCCCTCCCGCCTCAGAGGAGCTCTTCCCTCTTCCTGTCCTTTTCAGGCCAGTGTTCTCAGAAAGCTCATGTTCTCTTAAAATAGTTCTCATCTTAGCAGGCTGGTTGTTGAGATAAGTTGACTGTTGTCCCAGGCAAAGACCATCAAAATCTGTAGGAATGATCTCTGATTCCAGGATTGAGTCTCCAGGCCATGAACTCCTTTAAACACAATAGGCTCTCCTTAAAACACAGTTTTAAACACAGTAGGCCCTCCGTAAAAAGGAAAGGCCTTTCTGAAGAGTTTCTCACTTTATATTAAAAATTCAAAAACTACACTGGCAAGTACAAAAAATTAAACACGTTCCACTTTCTGCCTTCATTTTATATAATCCCACACGGCACAGCTTATCACATCATCCCTTCTTCCTTGGCTAGTGGGTCTTCCTGGTTCCTGATGATAAGTCACCTTCTACTTTTGTTCTTAATTTCCTCTGTCCTAAGCCCTTCTTGCTTCATTTAAAGCCCAGCCCAAAGGCCATAAAAGCTTTCTTGACAATCACTGCACTCAAGAAGACTTCGATTTCCAAATGTCTATGCTCCCAGGGTCTAGCCCATGAAGTTCAGTACTTGCCAATGGACATGCTTTGTAATAATGTAATAGTACTTAACAATATGCTTTTTATATTGAAGGCACTGTTTAGGTGCTAAGCAAATGTTGCTTAATCCCCCCAGCAATCATATGAGGCAGACTTTCTCTTTTTTAGAAAAGGAGGGGCAGAGACTGGGACCCTCCCTAGCAGTCAAAGAGCTGCCTGTGGTTTTGACCGCCATGTTCCTCTGTGAAGACTGTCATCTTTCTAAGTATTATATTTTCCATAGTACTCAGCAGAGAGTTGTATGTGTGTGTGTGTGCGTGTGTATTATCACTAAATAGCGACCGATTTAATGTCAAAATTTAAAAGACCAATTATATTATACTTGGATGTACATAGTCTTGCATTATTTTACAATGATGTTGATATCTGGAAGGAAATAGAAAAGAATGACCACAGAAGTGTACTTAAATTCTTTATGTCATAACATTACGTGATATCCAAGAGTTCCAGAAGAGCTGATTGGTGAATGTTTGGATTTTGGGCACTGCTGCTTCAGCTTATGGTGATGATACAACTTTTACATTAATTTAAAATTTTTCCTGTCACCTTGGCAAGATCCCAGAATGGTGCAGAAAGGGAGACAAAAACAGAAATGATGAGAAGATAATTACATGCTCAACCACACCAGAACAATTGCTCTAAGACCTAATATAGTGAGAAGGGTGCCATGAATCATGAATCATGAGGTAAAAGACAGCCTCCACGTTAAGTGGCTAACCACAGAAAGCTGCATGTAAACCAGTTAGCCCTTGAGAGAGACTCAGGATCTACAAATGCACAGCATGCATTTTTTTTAACCACTTACCTGGGAACAAGAGATAGTAATTGCAAAAATGAGATCACGAAAGTACTTACCCCGTGACCACATCGGGAGATGCTGGCCAAGTGCTAACTGTGCCAAGAATAAAAAATAAAAATAAACAAAGTGGGTGATTTCATATCCCAGATGAATGTCCAATTTACTGACTAACCCAAACATAATTTTCTTGACCACTGTAAGTGCAGTGGTATTTTCAGTGCTACATTAGTAGAAAAACAAATTGACACAAAACAATATTTCTTGTTTTCTTTCATCCTTTCCTCTCTCCCACCCTAGTTGTGCTCAACCTTCTGATGCTGGAAGATGTGCCTGTAGTGTAGATGTGGCCCCTTGTACGTGAGAAGGTTTTCTCCAAATCTGTTCTATATAAATAGTTTTCAGGTTGATGGTCAAAGACTTTTGTGAAATGAAAGGGACCCAAACCTTTGACTGTCCTGTATATTTTGAATGCAGTATTGAGTTTATTAGAAAGCTAAAGAATAGTGAAGTACTGATATGTTAATAAGAAAACCCAATTTACTATCATTATTGGCAAACGTAGCAATTGCTACTGTAAAATCTCCTTCCCTGCCTCCATCTTAAAAACCTCGTACAATTTATTTAAAAAAATATTTTAACCTTTATTTATTATTGAGAGGCAGAGACAGAGTATGAGAGGGGCAGAGAGAGGGGGAGACACAGAATCCGAAGCAGGTTCCAGGATCCAGCTGTCAGCAAAGAGCCTGACGTGGGGCTTGAACTCATGAACTGAGAGATCATGACCTGAGCCAAAGTCAGACACTTAACTGACTGAGCCACCCACACACCCCAAAACCTCATACAATTTAAAGGGTCAGTCACTTGATTCATACTTCCCTTTTCTTTAAAAAAATGTTTAAAAGTACAGTTGAATTAAATTTTTTTAATGTTTGTTTATTTGAGAGAGAGAGAGAGAGAGAGAGAGAGAGACAGCATGAGTGGGGGAGGGGCAGAGAACGAGAGGGAGACACAGAATCTGAAGCAGGCTCCAGGCTTCAAGCTATTAGTACAGAGCCCAACATGGGGCTCGAACTCAGAAACCACAAGATCATGACCTGAGCCGAAGTCGGACGCCTAACCTACTGAGCCACCCCGGCACCCCAAATTAAATTTTCTAAAGCCGAATTTTCTAAATTTTTGGTTTGACAAATGTTTACACTTGCAGTAGGCAGTTATATGTCATTTACAAATACTGATTTTAAAGGAAAGTTACGAAGTGTTGGAAAGCTATCAATACTTGTTCTATACATTGTGAATAAAAAAGTGGGAATTATTTCAGGCAAAAGAAAAATGGGTCCATGATAAACACAGTACTGTAGTGGGCTTTATACATAGTGGGCTTTTATATGCCAAAATAAACACAGTATTGTAGTGATTTTTCTAGGTTGTTTAAAACTTAACATAATTTGCCTGTTAGTATTTGTCTATAATAATGAGTTTCTTCAGCTACTTGCTCTGTACATACCACTGAGCGCAGGAAGTAGGAATTAAATATATATTCTAATAAACTGTAATACAGCTTCACTCTTAATTCCACTTTCATTTAGACAAAGCAGTCATTTGATTTCAAATAACTCTGCGTGGGAAAACTCCTTAGATACAATTTACCACAGGGGACAATGACAAAACACCTTATATAAATTTTTGTGTAGAAAGATCAAATTATATTTTAAGGCACTCACAAAATATTTAAAATATGATTGTGTATTTTAAGGGAATTTTTTGGGTTATTTTGGAACCATACCACAAGAGAAGTTGTTGTTGCTGTTTTTGTTTGTTTGTTTTATTTAAATGTTAGTTAGCTAGTATACAGCGCAGTATTGGCTTCAGGAGTAGAATTCAGTGATTCATCACTTACATACGACACCCAATTCTCATCCCAGCAGGTGCCTTTCCACAAGAGAGGTTTTAAAGGCAATTAGTTTTTTGAGGGAATAAGTAAGAATAGCTAGGTTTAAAAAAAATCCATAAATACAGGTCAGCTCTTTATTAGATTATTTTGATAAGGTTCATTTGTAAGTTAATAGTTTGCAAGTTAGTGCACATGTTTAGAGATAGCAAAGTTGAAGGAAATTGCTAAATTTACCACATTAGAACTAAAAAATAGTAAAAAAAAAAAAAAAAAAAGACATTCTTAACCACTAGAGTACTTCCTAATTCATGAACTCCTTATTCTATGTAATAATGCTCCATAAATATTTTCAAATTTATGTCAAGAAGGTTGTTAAGTTAAAAAGTCTAAAAAATAATATCTACACAGTGGTGATATTTGTGTGAAAAACTGGTAAGACAAAACCATATATATATATTTATGTGCATAAATCTAGGTGTGACAGATTAACATGTCAACACATTTCTATTTCTCTTTCTCTCACTTGAACCTTAAGGGCACTCTCAGTCCACAGGGATGCAGAAGTTTAAAGAAACTGGTGACTTAAGTCTAAGATGGGAAGATTTTTGCTTCCTGCTCCCAAATGTCAAGAGACCATGTTTCTGCTCACAAGACTAGGAAAACGGGTCCAGAGAGAAAAGAGCTAGAAGACTAGAGTTTACATTGAAGAGGAGAAAGCCTCTTGATAGGACCAGGGAGTAAGGTAGAGGGGCCTTGGGCAGCACATCTGCTGGCTTAGACAACAGCTCCCTGCCATCCATCCCCTGGGGACATTCGTAAGCCCCCTAGCCCAGGGTTAGCGAATTGTATACGACATGTGGGGATGACCAGCGTGGAAGTGTCCAGAGTCAGTTAGGAATTTTCCAAATATTTGAGGGAGGTGATGAAAAAATGCTTGGCGGGGGGCACCTCGGTGGCTCAGTCGGTTAACTGTCTGACTCTTGATTTGGGCTCAGGTCATGATCTCACGGTTTGTGGGTTAGAGCCCCATGTCAGGCTTTGCACGGACAGTGCGGTGCCTGCTTGGGATTCTCTGTCCTTCTCTCTTTGCCCCTTTCCCACTCGCTGCCTTTCTCTCTCAAAATAAACAAACATTTAAGAAATGCTTGGGAAAGACCTAAAGGAAATACATGAAAGGGATAATCTTTGTGTCTAGGGCCACTTGTAGAATTGGGGTGGATGGAGCCAAGGAGAATTTTTGCTTCCTCTCTGGATTGAAGGTTGTAGAGCAAGAAAGTGTTCATTTAATGTTTCACATACTTCAAATAATTTTAAATCATTGATTTGATTAAAAAGAAAAAGCAACAGGGGTGCTTGGGTGGCTCAGTCAGTTGTGCGTCCAACTTCGGCTCAGGTCATGATCTCATGGCTCATGAGTTTGAGCCCCGGGTCGGGCTCTGTGCTGACCGCTGGGAGCCTGGAGCCTGCTTCAGATTCTGTGTCTCCCGTTCTCTCTGCCCCTCCCCTGCTCATACTCTATCTTTCTCTCTCTCAAAATAAATAAATGTTAAATAAAGTAAAAAAAAAAAAAAAAAAAAAACACCCGACAAATTCTAATAAAATATTTAAAATTTTTGGGGTGCTTGAGTGTCTCAGTTGATTAGCGTCCAATTCTTGGTTTCAGCTCGGGTCATGATCTCACAATTCATCAGATCGAGCCCCACATCGGGCTCTATGCAGACAGTGCGGAGCCTGCTTGGGATTCTCTCTCTTTCTATCTCTCTGCCCATCCTCTCTCTCTCCCTCTCTCTCTCTCAAAAATAAATAAACTTAAAAATATACTTGAAAATTTTTTCTTGATAGATGATGATTTTTAAAAAGAGGAAGTTTAAAAAGTGTTATGGGTTGAATGTCTGTATCCCCCCACCAAATTCATATGTTGAAATCCTAACCCCCACCGTGATTTTACACAGAAGTGGAGCCTTGGGGGATGATGAGGTCATGAGAGTGGGGCCCCCATGAGTGGTATTGGTGCCCCTATAAAGACCCACAGAGCTCTTTCATCCCTGTAACCAGTGAGCGTATTGCAGGAGGAGAGCAGTGCGTGAACCAGGACGTGGGGCTCCCCCTGACACCGGATGTCCCAGCTCCTTGGTCTGGGACTGTGAGAAATAAACTTCTGTTGTTTCTACACCACCAGTTAGTGGTGGTTTGTTACGGTAGCTTGAACAGAGTAGAACAGGAAGCCAATGAGGATTTTACCAGAGACTCTGAATGGGTCTTCACAGTATTGCCAAGAGGTTTGTAAGTTGTGTTAGTTACACCCAACTTCATGTCAAAGTACATTCTTACACGGCAATATCTCTAATTATTTATTATAACAGCATGTCAGATGTGATTTAGGTTGATTTGAGAGAAATGGAAAAAGAGCCAAAGTGAGAAGAAAAAGGGGAAGTACAAAGGGACGAAAAAGGATATGTGTATATAGCATCTGCTATTTATTGGCATTTTAGAGCATTTTCTCTATGCCAGCTCCTAATTTTAGCACTTTACATAAACTGTATAATTAACTCTTCAAAACAACTTCAAGAGATAGGTGTTAATATTACTCCATTTTACAAATGTGGGTATTGAGAGACAAAAACACAGGCAACTTGCCCAAGGCCACAGAGCTGGGGAGGGTGAGGAGGTGAACCTTGAAAGTCTAGCTCTAGAAGTGGACTCCCAGCCACCACATCAGATTCCATTCAGCGTATGTAATAAAAATTAGCATGGAGGACATTCACTGAAGTCAGATATGGAAAGACAGAATTAATACAAGAAAAGGTTACAGGAGGGAATCGCTTCTGGATCAACCCATTTTTTAATTACCACTAGGTGGCAGTGGTGGCTCAGGGCGTCTTAATTATTTTCGGGAGCAAGAGGGTTAAACAATAGGCCTTGGGGTGATTGTGGAATGAGAAACCATACAACCTCAGTCATCAGTATGAGATGATTATAGATCAAATGTGACCCTTCGCGGGACCTTTCTGACTCTGGCTTAAGACAAGCCATGGAATATTATTAATTAACATCTTCATCAGTTCTTTTTATAAACCTCACAATTTGTCAATTTCTCACTACAATTAGTAAAAATCATTGTCTTAATAAAGACATAATCCTGTGCCAAGTATCATGTATATATAAGTTAATAAAGGGACTCCATCTTTTTTCTCCAGGGTCATTATCACAAAGATGACAGTACAACTCAAGGTTAAAGTAAAATGGCAGTTATTAGAAATATGCATGGTGTTGGGCTACAATCAACTGATATTTAGCTAGGAAATCTAGGATTTACTGAGTCTAATCACTCTGACTCCATGAAGTTCCTGAGAAGGAGATACTCACAAGAGACAAACAGATGATAAACTAATTCCCACCCCTTTGTTAGGGTTGACTCCTACTAACTGCCCCCATTTGGAACTTGCTGGAAGACTGGACATTCACAGATGATCTGAACTCAAGCACCAAGTAGACCTTCTGCCTTCTTTTAGGGCCCTCTTGTTACTGCCAAGTGGTTTGCAAAATGGAATAAATGAGTTTATCTATCAGTCTAAATTATTCTTCCTGGGCTAGCTGAGAGCTCAGGATGGCAGGTCTGCATGAAGGGGCCGGATTCTGGGTCACTTTCCCTGTGGAAGCAGGAGAAGAGCAGAAAGTGTAGGGGCAAAGTCCAAGAGAGAGAGCCACACCAACCATGGGGACTCTTGGCAGTGAGCGGTCAAAGATTAGCAGAATTGGTCTAACGAACTGTTCTGGAAGCCTGTCCCATCAACTCCACGCTGAGGGAGGCAGTCAGTAGTAGGTGGGGAGAGAATTGAGAATCACACTCTTCTCCACCATACAAACAAATAAAACAATGTGCACTTTCTCTTTTCCAGGGCCGTGCTACTCACTGAGAGCCATCAGCCATCAGCAGCTAGCGAGCACTTGAAAATGTGACTGAGAAACCGGTAAGACTAAGAATTGGATTTGATTTTAATTCATTTCAACTTCAACACTGAAACAATATAAAGTATTTTTCTGTTAAACACAGCTTTGTAGTTTTGGTAAGACTCATTGCACATTCACCATGGGACTGCATAAGATACGGCTGCATCCTCATGGAGGTGTTGATAGCACATCTTTCCTGGTGCTACGAACACATGGACCGTCAGTTGAATCAGTGTCGATTGACTCAGTTGCGATGATTTTTGGAATGTATTTATGTGAGCTTTTTATTTAGGCAGTGCGACTTACAGTAATACGTATGTAAATCGTAACTGGTAATTAGATTAAAATATTTTAATCAAACTACACTTTATTTTTAGCGCTTTTCAAATTTAAAATAAAGGCATATATCTGATGCAAAGTCCGTTGGAAAGGAAGAACTAGCATTTTGATGGGAACGGTAAACAATATGTGCAGATGTAACAATACGAGGCAATTACATTTTGTTGGGCAAATCCAAAAAACCAATGTTCAGAGATGTTTTTAGCAAATGTATAGTAAGTCTGATAATTAAATGTCTAAAAAACACATTTTAAATGATTTTTAATAGGAGCTGAGCTTGTAACCTTGACAAGTTATAAAATGAATACTTGCACACAAAAAATCATGTTTAGATGGTAAAAGAAGTCATTATTTCTGTTACGGCAATTTTGTTAGATAGTTTTAAGAAAAAGGTTAAAAAATATATTTTATAAAAAAAGATCTTCAATGAAACCGTCAAACAATTAAAACACAAATTCTTAAAAATATTAAAGATCAATTGGTTGAAAATCTGAGAAATGGAAATATTTTCTTTAGGTTTAGATGAGTCATGCAATATGAGATATTACTCACAATACCTTAGTTACAGTTTGTTTCAAAAGGCCTTCCAGGGGCGCCTGGGTGGCGCAGTCGGTTAAGCGTCCGACTTCAGCCAGGTCACGATCTCGCGGTCCGTGAGTTCGAGCCCCGCGTCGGGCTCTGGGCTGATGGCTCAGAGCCTGGAGCCTGTTTCCGACTCTGTGTCTCCCTCTCTCTCTGCCCCTCCCCCGTTCATGCTCTGTCTCTCTCTGTCCCAAAAATAAATAAACGTTGAAAAAAAAAAAAATTAAAAAAAAAAAAAAAAAAAAAAAAAAAAAAGGCCTTCCAGGTTCACACACACACACACACACACACACACACACAAACTATTAGCAACTCATGACCTAGAAAATTAAGCTGTGTTGTACACAGTTTGGATTCTTACTTCTGTCAAGAAGAATTTTAAATAGGTTTCAAAAAATCAATTTCTGTCTTAATAGATTCTAGTTACATTAGGTCAAAAATTTAAATACATTGGAATTTTTAAAGCAGGAGACTGATGTTTTCCTTATAGCTTCATTCGACTGTAAGGTGCACATTGGAGATATTTGCACTCTGTGTTCTGAGGGTCTTAAAAGTGTCATGAATGCAATTGTTGAAGTCACTCAAATGTAAACTTAAAGACCATCGATATACTTATATTCGAAGATCATGAACTATTTTATGGAACTATTGAAAGCAAAGACGATGGATTCATTAAATCTTGTGTTCTTTGCTACTGCTCATTACGTGAGTCATGGGGGAATTTTACAAAGATTTCTCGTATTGTTACCTCCATATAAAGATATTTTGAAACAAGAAGAAAGATGAAAAACAGCAGTGGAACTTATGTTTTCTCACTTCTATCACACTGCAGAAAAATAGGCAAAATTTGAAGTTCTAAGAAAAGGAAGTGTTTGCAACCTAGCTAGGCAGGTACAAGAATTTATGTCAAAACTGAAACTGTTCATAGTATAAATCAATAATAATTACTTTACACCGTTTTAATCTGGATCAGTATACAGGAGAGTTTTCATTGTAACTGCCAACATTATGTAAATTGTCTGCAAGAAGTAGGAGAAAAATTTGAGGAACACTCTTGATATTGATAAAGTTTTAGAATTGCTTTTCAACCTGTGAAATTCTTTGAATTTGATGTTGATAATATTGAGCTGACACAAGAGTTAACCACTTTACTTAATGTGGTAGATGTAGTTAGAAACTGAGCTACTTTTGCTTCAAAGACAGAGTGGTTATTCTAAGGAACGATGAATCAGTCTTGTCAATGTGGATGTGAATATTAACAGAAATGATTTTTTGTTACCTGCCTCAGTTATTGGAAAACATTTAAGGATGTTTGGAAATTATGTATGTGAATCTGTTTTTTCGACTATAAATTTTATGAAATCTAAGTACAGATCATACGTTCCCAGTAAAAATTTAGCTCCCATGGAATACGTGCTGTAGCCTGTAAATTTAATTTGCATACCAGGATTTCAAACACTTAGTACCAGGAAAAGAATGTAAAGTAGCTCATTCATACTCTAAAATATTGGTTATTTGTTGAAGTGATAATATATTTTAGGCATTGGGTTAAAGTATAATACTAAAATTAATCTCTCCTGTTTCTTTTTTCTTGTTCTGTAGTTACTATAAAATCTTAAATTGCCCCCATGGCTCTCATTATCCTTGTATTGAGCCGCGCTGGCCTGGGCTGTGCTCAGAATTTTGGGGGAGCTGGGGTGAGCCCTGAAAAATTTTGTAGCCATAATTTGATCTAACATCCTTACAGTGTTTGATTCCAGAGTACAGTCTCAGAATGAAAGACATCGTGATAGCAGAGGGCTTTCCTGGTTTCTCATACCTCTTAGGCATAAACTCCTGACAGACACCTGGGTGTGTAGTATCCCCATTATTTCCATACCCAGCAGCAATCCCTCAAATCTGGGACTGCCCTTCCGCATTCCCCCCTCCACCACCCCAGTGCTGCGCAGTGTCCTTTGACTTTCTAAACAAAGCCTAGCCCCTGCGTCCCCCTTCACCAGCGGTCTTATCTTTTTTCCAGCCACGTCTCCCGAAAAGCTACTACTGCCTTCTTTTCCTTCCTCTTCCCCACGGCACACACATCTGCTGATGCTAATTGGCTTCCTTTAGGGTCTCTTAGAAGGAATCAGACATTCTAATCAACAGGGAGGTTATCATTTCGCCCATCTGGTTCCAAAAACTTTAAGGAGTTACTATCTACTTAATGAGAGACATGTCTCCTCACCTTCGCGTAAACTTACAAAGAGGAAAGAAAACCCAGTGGGTTCACTCTTCCCGTGCCTCCAATTTATGGCTCAGAAAAAAAAAAATCAGAATTATTATGGAACATGAGTCAAAAAACTAAAGCAAATGGACATATTTATCAGGCAAGGACTGATTTAGAAAGTGTTTTTGAAGATTAGCATGCACAGAGGGACAAAGTCTAATGTTAAAAACATGCTCTGCAAAACTGAAATGTTATGTTATATCAAATTAAGTCTGAAATTGTTTTAATTGGTGTATACATGTGGAAACAATAGAAATCCATCAAGTAGAAAATACACCTATTCAGTTCTGAATGCTCTCAGGAATTTCATGAATTATTTTATATTAGAATTCTAAGCAAGAGAATAATACAGGTCTTTTTCTTTTCTAGTGGAAGTATTTTTGCAACGGTTTTCATGTAAATATTCATATTATGCTATTTAGGGTAATCGCCCCATTTTCTGATTTTTTTTAGGTCAGAATATGTACAGTTCTAAGATTACTGTCCTTTAAAGAGAACATATTTTGCCTCTTGTCTAGGCTGATCACTTAATGCCAAAGAAGATATGCATCTCTCTGAATATTACCTCTAGGTTTTCTTCAAATCGAGATAATAATACGTTATCTCCTGGGGTTATTGGGGGGGTTAATGTGATGGCGTGCCTAGCACAGAGATAAACAAATATTGTTATCTGTTCTCATCTCACACCTGATCACTGATGGCATATTCATACCGCGGATCATTGTCAAATAGCAACATTTATCAGGACCTGTCCTTTCAACCAGTGGAGTCACATCATAATCCCATTTAACCGAGGCAGCTTAAACTCTGCATCCTGTGGAAAAGGGCAGAGAAGTAACAGTTTTCTTGACCCGTGATGTGACTATCACTGACTAGGATTATACAGTTTAAAGATCTTTTTCATACAACATACCTTATTTCCGGAGTAAGACCGGTTATCGGGCTAACCCAAAGATAGTATTTTTTGACAGTTGTTGAGAGTGTAATGTATTTGTGGGTAACTTAAGGAATGTTCAAAGATAACTTTTATAAATGTAGAATTTACCTTAAGTGCTAATTTCAGAACCTGATTCTGACATTACATGGGACTCTACTAGATTGGGCAAAATCCACCTTTTGGCAATTTCTCTTCATTATTGTGAGTCTTTTACCTTAGAATCATTAAGTCTCTTCCTGTCTCACACAGACATGAGAGGGAAGCCTGGAAGGGTTTTGTAAATGCTTTTAGTGCCTTGTACCTTTGTGTGGGTTCAAAAAGCATTGGCAGTTACTGAGAGTTTGTGTGGGTTTTTTAAAAATCTTTATTTATTTATTTTGAGGTGGAGGGAGGGAGCCTGGAGCCTGCTTCAGATTCTGTGTCTCCCTTTCTCTCTGCCCCTCCCCTGCTCATACTCTATCTCTCTCTCTCTCAAAATAAATAAATGTTAAATAAAGTAAAAAAAAAAAAAAAAACAAGCAGCCTTCACACTGTCAGCATAGAGCCCAATTTGGGGTCTTGATCTCATGAACCATGAGATCATGACCTGAGCCAAAACCAAAAGTCAGACACTCAACCAACTGAGCCATCCAGGTGCCCCTGAGAGTCTTTGAACAAGAAATGTAACTGAAATGATATTTTTTTAAAGACATTAAGCTGCTTTTTAAAATATTTTCCCCAAATTTTGTTGCCTTATAACTCTCAAAGCAAGAATCGATCGCTTGTATTGCTTCAATGGGTACAATAGAGAATGAAGCCATGCTCAATTTGGAGTTTCAAATTCAAGGTTTTTTGTTTTGTTTTTGTTTTGGTTCAGAGCAAAACAGTATCTACGAAGTCAAGATTTTGTGAGGGGCAAAAACAGATTCTTAAATCCTAAAACTTCCTTCTTGTATCAAGAATGGAACTTGAGATCAAGGCAGAGAACTTTGCTCTCCAATTCTATGAAAAAAGTATGTTAAAGCACGTTTCTTTTCAGGTAGAGATGGGAGTAGAAAGCTCTTCCACCTCTGAGATTAGGAAATGAGAGGCTGTAAAAACCAAGCGACCTAAGTGAGTGAGGATGAGCCCAGGGGCCCTTGGGGGGAGGGTTGGGAAAAGGGAAAGGCAGCAGGATAGAAACTCTCATTGGGATTCCAGATCGAGCGAGGGGAACCAAGTTTCTGCTCTGCTTCCCTTTGCTTCATGCAACATGACATCAGCGTGTTGGGTCGGTACAGGCAGAGGTAGGGTCTAGATGTGTAGCCTTGGGGCAGCGAGCACCCAACCTGCAGCCCCTACGTGACATGGAAAAGGTCCCCATGTCCCAGAATGACTGTGTGAAGGAAGAAGGTGGCTGAGAATTGAAAGGAAGCAGAACTAAATGAAATTATGCTTAACTGCCAGAAAGTCACCACGGCTCAGGGTGAGAAAACCCGTGCAAAGTCAGAGATCCCCAAGAAAAGGCCACCAACTGTCAGAGAATCTACACAGCCAGAAAGACTCTAAGTGTGGAGCCTAACTAGCACATGGAGTCTGTTGAGCTCCCTGGGCGCAGTCACGCTGTCTACCTTGACAGGCCAGACCTCAGCACCATGATGCATAGACACGCCGGCAAGTGTGTGGGCAAAGGAGAGACCCGTGGATGCCAAGACCCATCGCTTATTCTTCGGTCAGAGCCGGCAGGGCTAGCAGAGTGTGACACGTGGATCCAAGTTCCCTTTCCGTGTCCTCACGAGATTGCATGTCCTTAGATAGGTTAAGGATTTAAGAGACTGAATTAACCCAAGAGCCTTTTTAACCTAACAAGAGACAAAGTTACCATTCATCATCAGATTTCATCATCAAATCTTAGGGTTTTTGATAATAAATAAAATGTGTTTTATTTTTAATCAGAGAAAGAGAGGATCGAAGGCAAAATGAGGCCCATCGTAGAACATAATAAATTACTCTTTTTGCGCATCTAAACTGTAGTGTGCCAATTTTAAACTTGCTCTAGGAGTACCTGAGTACTGTTTAATCCTCCTCTTTCCTGCCTTATGCAAACCCAACATGGTCTGCGTATGTGTAATGTAATCTTTATACCATCTCTGCTGGCAGTAAACATTAGAATGTTAGAAATTCAACGGATGCAGTCAAATATCAAAATGTTACTTCGAATATAGAATGAGACATTGGACATCTTTACATGTGAATCAGATAAGAGTAGAAAAGAAGAGCTATTTGTTCAGAAGAACTGTCATTACTGGATGCTGGTGTATTGACGTGGTTATTTTAACTGCCGTCCTACAGTATGAATGAGGCAAACCCCATAGCTTGTTATAAGGGCAACTTAGCAGTTAGACACGCCCCTGCCCCCGCAAAACAATGCCCCCGCTTGAGAAGGTAATTGACAGCCCCACACGCTGTGATCGTTTATGACCTGGGGGGAGTCTCCTGCAAGTTAGTTTTAGTTATTTGATGACACATGTCTCCTGATCCACAGCATCTTTCTCTTTTCCTCCTCCATTCACATTAGACGGAACCTCAAAATGAATGTTGAATAAATCATTTCATATTCTTGTCTTACAATCTCGTCTACTTTTAAAAAAATCTCCACTCATTTGCTGTTCAGTCATGCCTTTTATTTTAAGAAGCTAAGGAGGCAAATGGTTTTTAATTGCCTTCCAAATATTTACATCCTATACATCCTGTGATTCAGCAATTACACTTATCAGTTTTCCACCCCCTGCTAACGTAACCACAACATTGTCACGAGGAAATCATGGGGGAAAATGCTGTAGCGCACTCACTCAGCTTTGGATGTAGTAGAGGAAGAAATGCCATCCCTCCCTAACTTGCACTGCAAAATTATTTTCCACCCTTAGGGGCAAATGGTCTCTTCCCACCACTGATGGGCCACCACTGTGGCAGGATTGAACGGTTCCCTCGGAAATGCCAAAAAGATTGTTCTCTTACAATGCTGTGTCCAGTAAATACTTGAGTTGTGCCTGTAATTGCCCTAAAATGCACTTCCTGCTGTGTTTGCTTGTGTCCGAGAGCAGTTTAGAAGGTCAGCCTGAGAGCTTTAATAGCCTGGATTACTTGTTATTTGGTAATGGAGTAGCCAGGATGAGAGGCGATAGTTAATATTTGCGCCTCATTTATTGAAGAAATGCTTCTGGAACTCTTTCACAGGATGATGATGTCATTCATTCTGATTCAGGTGTATCTTTAGGGTATTAAGTTATTGGTGTTGTTTTCAGGAAATACACAGCAAGCACAGAATTTCTTGCTCACAAATAGACCTTTCTAGTAATCTGAGTGGAGGGTAAATCTATGTACGTTCCGTGCCTCTGAGGTTTCCTGGCCTTTTCCCTGGACTCTTGCTCCTGAGATGGACTAGATTTGGAATCTGAAAATAGCAACACCAGTGCAGGCTGCCTGAGGAGTGTCATGTGGTTCTGCCTGAGGACGTGATGAACCCTTGCCTGAGGCCCCGGGCCATTCTGAAAATCACCGAGGAAGAGGCACAGCAGTGTTGGGTTTGCTTGGGACAACAGTGACCTCCAGTGCTAATACACTTCACAGGGACAGCCCGGATTGGCGACATCGCATCATTTCTTGGTAAATGAACAGACGTGATGACAAGGGAAATGTGGTTAGGAAGAGTGTCCTTGTGAGTCGCTGCTAACAACAGGGGCAAATGACAGTCCAGGTTAGAGAGAACATTCCCGTGTGGCACCGCCCAGCAGGAAGCACCTGCTTTCCCAGCCTCACTTCCGGGAAACAATGGCAAGGCGCCAGGCTGCCTGCACTCTCTCGGCTTATCTCCTGGGACATGTAAATGGAGATGGTGGTGCCCTCCCGCCAGCTGACGTTGATGCCTCAGGCTGGGCCTTGATGGTTCTGGAGTTCTCTCTTCCCCGGGTGTAGGAGACAGTTTGAGACACCACTAAAGATACAGAAAAGACCGGGGCGCCTGGGTGGCGCAGTCGGTTAAGCGTCCGACTTCAGCCAGGTCACGATCTCGCGGTCCGTGAGTTCGAGCCCCGCGTCGGGCTCTGGGCTGATGGCTCAGAGCCTGGAGCCTGTTTCCGATTCTGTGTCTCCCTCTCTCTCTGCCCCTCCCCCGTTCATGCTCTGTCTCTCTCTGTCCCAAAAATAAATAAACGTTGAAAAAAAAAATTAAAAAAAAAAAAAAAAAAAAAGATACAGAAAAGACCAAGCGGCTTGTAACTAGGATTATTTAAGATTGCATTCATTGCAGGCCGTCTTCTCTCCAGAGAAAGATTCACTGCTTGATGCTCTTTTGGTCCCAGCCAACAAGCATTGAGAAAGCCATGTGCCATCTACCTTGTTCTTCACACCATGTGACAGCATCGTCATTGCCCTGTGTTGGAGAAGGACTACTTTCTGATGCTACATTATGAAGCTTTGTCTGTTGACTTTAATTTAGCAATAACTGCTCCCTCAAAAACTATCCCCAGATCCATCCAGAATGTGTTAGGTGCCGGTTACAAGTAGGCACCGTGGTAGTCCCTGCTCAGACATTATCTTCAATGTTTGCATCATCCACATGACATAGGTTTTGTCTCCATTTTATGGATGAGGAAAATGAAGCTGACGGAGGGCTCAAAAATTTGCCAACAGTGGGAATCGCAGGTTTGAACCCAGACTCTCTGGCACTACCATGCCCTTTCTGTACAAATGGAATGCAGAATCCTCAGCCACACGGGTCACATTTCGAGGACTCGTAAAGGCCATATAGGGGGGCCTCCCTCTTGGGAAGAGTCTGTGGAGGTTAATTTTGTAGGTCAACTTGACTAGGCATTAAGGTCTCCAGACAGTTGATTAAATACTGTTTCTCTGTGTGTGTGTAAGGGTGTTCTGGGAAGAGATTAGCATTTGAGGAGGTAAAGTGTCCCCAGCATAGATGGGCGCCACCCAATTGGTTTGGGGCCTAAAAGCGATTAAAAGGCTGAAGAAGGTTGGTTCTGCTCTCTGCTTGACTGTTGAACTAGGACATGGGTCTTCTCTTGTCCTCAGAGCTGGTTCTCAGGTCTTTACACTTAGACTGGACCTATGCCCCAGCTCTCCTGGATCTCTACCTTGCAGGTTGAGGATCAGGGAACTTCTCAGTCTCCACAATTACATGAACCAATACCTTAAGACAAATCTATTTGTGTGTGTGTGTGTGTGTGTGTGTGTGTGTGTGTGTGTGTATTCTCTTTGTATATGTATATTCTCTGTGTGTGTGTGTGTGTGTGTGTATATATATATTCTCTTTATATATACATATTCTCTTTATACACACACACATACACACAGAGAGAGAGAGAGAGAGAGAGAGAGAGAGAGAGAGAGAGGGAGAGAGTATATATATTCTATTGGTTCTTTTTCTCTAGAGAACCCTGAGTACTAGTTACAGTTTTTATTTAATACTTTTATATCCATAAGACACACAAACTACATGTAAACCTAAGGAAGTTTTAATCTCCTGATCTCCTTTAAATGACTGTAGTTTTACCATCTTTGCTGTGGGGCTGGGCATAGTTTTAGAGACATGTCAGGTCCTTCCTTTATATTTGTCTTAAATGGAAAGATGAACACAAAACTGCCCTGCCCCCGAGTTTTGTTCCCTTTCACTTCCTTTGGAATGCTGTAAGAGGACTGCTGGAATTACATTTTCTAGGAAAGCAGACGCACATGGCGACTTCCCCTGGATTCTACACAAATGGGGTTCTGTGGAAGGTCGGGACCAAGTCTTTCGGATCTTTGGTCACCCCAAATACCTAGTACAACGATCTAGACATAATGAAGGGCCAAAAGAAACTGAATTTGAAGATATATAGGGTTTTCTTCTGTGCCTTTTAGCTAGTAGGAAAGTTCTTTTATTTCCCAACGGCAGAGAGAAGTGTCTTTGCCCTTTATGTCCAGTCCCCTTTTTCTCAGATGAGCAAGGCTTTGCGCTCTGAAGAATCAAGCAATCCCTGTCGTCTCAGAAAGAGAAATTCAGATAGGAGAACACTTACCCTTCACTGTAATGAATGGATCTTGGAAGATTCAAGCACCCAGTAGAGAAAAAGGGACCGTGGATGAGAGCTGATGCAATTGAATACACTTCTAAACACATAATTTCAGCACAGCACACAGCGAGTGACCTGATGTACCAGAGCCCATCTTTTCAGTCTTGGTGGCCTTTTGTGACACAAATCACAGGACATGCAGTTTGGAGCAAGAAAATAAAATTTCTGCTGAACTGTATGTCCTGTGAGAACAGGTGCCACGGCCGTCTTGTTGGCTCCTGGGTTGATAGATCTCAGTACCAAGACTGGCATACGATGCATGCTTGGTAAAATTCATAGAGGCGAATGAATAAGCAAGCAGGTAAATGTTGTGTAGGGACTTTAACCTGGAAGAGCTGGAAAGGTCCAAAGTGGAATCCAGAACAGGAAGCGTCCGCCAGCTCTTCCTGACCACGTGAGTGTTGCACCGTCGGCCACAGCAGCCTCCAGCCGCACATGGCTACGCACATTTCATTAATAAAACCCAAGTGACGGGGACACTCAGTTTCTCAGTCTCACTAGCCACATTTCACACCTGCAGGGACAGAGCAATCTGGTGGTGAGCATAGGTACGGCGCAAATACGGAACGTCTCCGTTAATGTTCAGAGTCGATTGGGCAGTGCTTCCCTAGGCTCAGAGGTTTAAGGAAAGAAAAGCCAAGGATGTCCTTGTGGGTTTTTTTCATTATAGGATCCATCCCAGCTCACAGGTAAGAAGGTGTGCAGGGCCCAGGGCTTTACGAGAGTTCTAGAATGTGATATACATCTGGCTGGGGAACATGACATGCTGTGTTTCACAACAGCAAAATGGCAAACAAAACGTGGGGAAGGAAACGCTGTAAGGTGGGCCGTGGTCTTCAACACATCCCCTGTTCCGTCCTGTCTCTGCTTGTCAGCATTAGGCCTCGGGGACACTGACCTCGTCCTTCTGGGACTCCTAGGACTGGAAACAAATTTTTACATTAAAAAAAAAAGGAAAAGGAAAGAAACTTTTTCTATTATTGCAAAAGTTCACTGACACAAATGTAAAAAATGAAAATAAATAAAGGTGTAAAAATGAAAATCTGTTACCTCTTAGGTTTTACAATATCTTCTTTGTTCTTTTTCTGTGCACTTGTATGTGATAAATGCAACACATTAAGAACCATTTCCATGAGGTTGTTCCTTTAAAATTTTTTTTAAAGTTTCTGTATTTTTGAGAAGGAGGGAGACAGAGTGCAAGTGGGGGAAGGGCAGCAAGAGAGAGGGAGACACAGAATCCGAAGCAGGCTCCAGGCTCTGAGCTGTCAGCACAGAGCCCAACCTGGGGCTTGAACCCAGAGACTGCAAGATCATGACTTGAGCCAAAGTCGGACGCTTAACTGACTGAGCCACCTAGGCACCCCTCCATGACATTGCTCTTAAACTTTCCTCTGCAACATCTTATTAATGAGGGCATTTTATTACATTTGGTGGATATATTATAGATTACTTAACTGTCTCTTGTCATTGGATATTTAATTTCTGATGTCATGATTTTTTTTTTCATGAACACTCATATGATAAACGTCATTGCACAAAATGTATATATCCTTACAATTGTTATGAGAGCTAGGGATTCTGGATAAAATTGTAAGCAAAAATTTAAGTCTTTTTGACAAACATTGCCAAATGTACCTTCTGTATTCAAATTTATACTTGTGTCTGCCCACTGAATTTTTACTAGAAGAATGCTCTTCTCGCAAAACTGTACATAGAAGAGTTGAACTTGACTGTTACTCTTGGGGCTCAACTCGTGGAGCGTGATAAAGGTAGATTTTGTAATGGAACCAACATGAGTCTGCTCCTTGGTAAGACACAGATAGAACAGATGTGGATGTCACACCAAGTAAAATTTATATACAACAAGTAAGGAGATCACGGGGAATGACTTCCAAAGCCCTGGCTCTCTGGGCAGGGAATGGGTTCCTTTGGGGTTAGGAGGGATATTTAGTAGGGGAACCTCGTCATCATCTGTAGACGCAGACATAGGGTCGTGCGTATGTCCTAGGGAAACCTGCCTGCACACACGTTGTGTGTTATGTAATGAAACTTGTGTTCCTCCTTGGGCGGAGATTTTAGTATTGCAATGAGGTAGAGATAGTTGTCAGTCTTTCTGGAGGTCACGCCGTGGTCCATTGGCTCAGGTGTGAGTGAGGGATTGAGCTCAAACTGCTCAGCATGGTCTGGGCTGGTTGGAGGTCTTGTCAGGTTTTGATTTGATGTTGTGTGTTGGAGCAGGTGAGAGGCAGGGTGTTTCTTGCTGTCAACAACTGGGAAACTCCACTCCATCGTTGCCCAGAATGGAGGCAGGGTGTGCTTTTTGTCCAAAATGACATGTTCAGTTACCATCTTTGAGTGTGTGCCGACTCTGGCATACTTGGATTCCTGGGCCAAAGTGGCATCTGTGGAGGAAATACAATCTTACTGCCTTTTCTCCTTCAGGCCCTTATCACTTGATTGACATCTCCAGTTAACTTCGTACATTTACTTCGTGTTTTACTGGTAGGATGATACACTTTTGTCATTCCCCAGGGTGGAATTATTGAAGCCATGTATACTGGGTTCTTGGCCTGCCCTTAACTCCGTGTCTGTACCTTTCCCAAAGACAGTGACTGATACAAGGATTCAGCGTTGCCTTTTTCCTAAGTCCCCCTTCCAGTAATGCTTCTCACTGGTCTTTTCGAGAACACCTTTTTAACATGTATGGAAGAGAAGCTACTTTGAATAGTGAAATGAGCACATGCATAGACTCCGGAGCATTTTTCTGGCTTCATGTCTTTGCTGTGCTCCTGGCTGGTTGTGTGACTTGGGATGCGTTACTTGTTTGGCCCCTCTGTCCTTATCTGTAAACTTGGGACACAAATAGTACCTGCCTGACAAGATCATTAGGGCCCTCTACATGAATATCTGGGAAGTGCTCACAATGGTGCCTGGCCCTCAGTGAGTGTCGGCCGTTGGTCCTTCAGTCTTTCCTCTCACCTGCCAGGACTTTCGGGGCGTGTTTGTGTCTTTTCCTGCCCACCGATTCATATTTTATTGCTTTTGTTCTTTTGTAAGAGATTTCAGATGACCCTTTTAAATCCTATTTCCCCCACTTATAATGGATCAGACATTTAGGGTTCCCTTGTGAGGATGGTCCTTCATTGAGACTGAATAATAACATGCCATAATGTTAATAATTGCTAACACTATTTGAGCACTTAATTACGAACCACAAATGATACTAAGGACTGCACCTGAAGTCTCCTTTAAGCCTCACAAAAGTCCTGTAAAGTAAATACACCTGTCACTCTCATGTTAAAAGGTTTGAAAGATGAAGCCCCTTTCCCAGGCTCTACAAGTAACGACAGAGCCAACCTAGGAGCTGAGTCTGTCTGAAGCTTTTTGAAACCACCCTCCTCCCGCTTTTCACCCTGTTTCATGTTCCCGGTATATCTGAAACTCAGTTTAGCATTTAATTAGTCATCTTCCATCAAGACGCTGCTGCCATTGATGATGACACTGTCGCTAGCAAAGCAATGGTAAACACAGCCGCTCTTGACCGAGCACCTGCTATCGCCAGGTGGCTGCTGGCCCTTACGCCCATCAGACTAGACGCACCAGGAGGCCCTCAGACTGATCGGGCTCTAACCACGGCAGCCCCTGGGCAGACCCCACTCCAAGCCTGTAAATGCTTTAGGCTACAACAGAGAAATACTAAGGACAACCAATCACTAAAAGACAACTAAGCTTTAAGCCCTAGCCAAACAATTTTCTTTCTTTGCTTCTGCACTTTCTCCCTGTACACCTTTTCCCTGCACATCTAGCCCCTGCGGGTCTTGCTTCAATCAACTCTTAAAATTTTCATATGCCCAAGTTTATCTTCTAATAGGTGTGGAAGTAATTTTCCAGGCCTGAGATGGGGCCGCTGTCACCCCGAGTGCCGCGTCAGCAAACCGAAAGAAAACTTAGATGATTTTTGAGTCCCTGTAGAGACCCCACGTTTACCCAGTAAGTCTGTGGTGTAACCAGTCAGTCCCCAAATTCCAGGCCACTTCTGGATCTTCTGACCCAAACACGGTTGGGTATGTGGCCCCGGCCAGCCAGATATTCTCTATTGTCTCTTTCGTGCCTTTATCTTATAAAGGCTTCTTATTTTAGCCTCCTGTTGGTGTTCTCTAGACCCTTGAGAATGGAGACTCCTCACTTCCTGCAGTCTTAAATAAAGTTTGTTTGCATCAACTAAAGTGTCTTCTTTATTCCTTTTTAGCAGTTTTTGGTGATGAAGAAGGAGATCTGATGCTGACTGCTAACAGACTATGGGACAAGGAGACGAACCTGCTAAAACCCTCAAGCTCACTGTTCCTCATTATTGCTAGAGGCCAAGGGTAAGTCACTCTCAGATTTGAGCTCCGCTCCCTTGTGTGCAGCTCTCTGATCCAAACTAACTTTATTTAAAACATCCATGTATATGTGCGTAACTATGACTGTGACTATAACTATGACTATAACTATAAAACTATAACTATAACTATAACTATAACTATAACTATAACTATAACTATAACTATAACTATAACTATAACTATAACTATATATAGAGAGAAAGCTATATATTGTCCCCAGAAAGGTTCTGGGACCCCTTTATGGGGTTTGTTAAAGTTTCCAGAAAGTTTCTAGAGACCCCAGAAAGGTTCTGAGGTGTGTTAAGATTCCCAGAAAATTCTGGGGTCCTGGAAAGGGTCCTGGGTAGTTAATATCAGGGGTCCATGGCAGATAGCAGTGGTTAAAACACTAAAAACCGGGAGGTCCAATCCTGTAATGGGGGGGGACTCGACTCACCCAGTTTCAACTTGGGGACACGGAGAAATAATTAAGACAAGAAATTGGACTGTTTAGACCCTCAAATCAAAATCTAAATCTAATGAGGCATGAATCAGACTATTAAAAGCCATCAGGGAGTCCACTGCTGTAGAGAAATCTTCTCATGAAACAATCATAGGTCTGTCGCTCATGGGAATCTAAGAAGCCCAAGGTACAGAATTGCCGGGTGCATGTAGAGCTGTTAGATGCCTGCTACCTAACTCTCAGAGTCCTGTGCTAGGACACATTGGTCACAGAACAGGTTAGATTGATTTCAGGTCACCTGCCAACCTCAAGAAGATGCCTGTGCAGTGAGGTGCACCATAAAGGACCTCCCAGCCTGAGGCGGGGTCCAGGGAAATGGGCAGGAGCCAGCGAAAGGTGAGAGTTCTTGCCAGAGTCTGCTCTCTCTCACATCTCTGCAGTTCCCTGACAAGAGAGGACGTTGACGCTTCACATTATCCCTTCCTTTCCAAATCCAGACTCCTGTTAAGTTGGTTTTGGGATACCCATAGGTTGTTGATCCTTTTCTCCCAGAGACAGTGAATTCCTTCTTACTTACTCATTTTGTGCTCTGAGAGCTTGGCGTGGCTTTCTGCCTGCCTGGGACATGCAAGTTATCCGTTTTTACACATGCAGGCAGCTCAGCCATCAGATGGGGGAACCCCAAAATATGACCGGACAGATATACATTGCACTCCATTTGTGGCTAAGGTTCTACTGATGCTACCTCTCAGAGGATTGTCTAAGTCTTTCTTTTTTTCCTTCTTTCTTTCTTATGTTTATTTATTTTAGAGAGAGAGTGTGTGTGTGTGCATGAGCAGGGGAGGGGCAGAGAGAGAGAGAGAGATGGAGAGAGAGACAGAGAGACAGAGAGAGAGAATGAATCCCAAGCAGACTCCGTGCTCAATGCAGAACCCACCCTGGGGCTCAATCCCACGAGCCATGAGTTCATGACCTGAGCTGAAATCAAGTCGCATGCTTAACGGACTGAACTACTTAGGCGCCCCTTCCTTTCTTTGGCTGCCTTTGGGGTGGCTCTGGATATTGGGAGGATGATATCTTTTGTACCCTCTTTGAGGATGCCTTTTTCATCCATAGGGTTGTTCAGTACTTGCAGGAATGTTTACTCTTTGTCCTGGCTAAAATCTGACAAGACAGTTGAAAGGACTTTTTAAGTAGCTCTAGAATCAGAAGTTGAACAATTTTGAAGCTGATCTGTTCAGAACCTGTCAGGAACTTTTTTTAAGGCCTTCTCCCCTAAGCTAAAATGAAACTATGTACCCAGAGGCAAAGAGAAACGTTCCAGAGACAAACAGCTTTCAATCTAGACACAGGAAGCTTAGGTTTCCATCTTAGTTGAGGATCTTCTCCATGATATGAGGAAGCAATCTGAAGATAATGTAGTTGGACAGGTGGGTCAGCTCCTGATTTCATGCATGTTGCAACTGAAATTTTTGAGGAATTAAAAACAACCGAATAGGTAAAAAAGATATAGGATATATATACTCAGCCTTAAAAGGTGAAATCCTGCCATTTGCAACGATGTGGATGGAGCTAGAGAGTTTTATGTGAAGTGAAATAAGTCAGACAAAGAAGGACAGATTCTGTATGATTTACTCATATGTAGAATTTAAGAAAGAAAACAGATGAACAAAGAAAAGAGAGACAAAAAAACCAGACTTAAATATAGACAACAAATTGGTGGTTGGCACAGGCGAGGTGGGTGGGGGCATGGGTGAACTAGATAAAAGGCATTAAGAGTACACTTACCACAAGGAGCAGTGAGAAATGTATAGAAATGTTGAATTATACTGTAACGAGTGTTCTGTGACACTGCATGTTAATTATATTTCAATAACGCAAACAAACCACTGTCCTACAAAGTAGGCCAGAATTTCTTACATAGATCTGTCTTCAGGCCGTGCCATGTTACCTCATGTGGGGTTCCTCATTTCCATAGCATTTTGAAAAAATAAATTTTCCTATTGAACGTACCTTATGGACGTATGTTTATATGTCTGGATTTGGAGGGATCCAGAAGACAATGTTCTTGAATGAAGCAGTATATCAGTAGAATGATAAGTCTTGCTAACAAGGGTTATGTGATTGTGCCTTTTCCACTTAAGAGTGTAAAAATCAAAAAGACAAAACATCCAGTGCAGGAGGTCTGCCTTTGTTCTTCCAGTGGGGGCTGGGGAGGTGAAGGACTACAGATCCAGATCTAGTTTATTGTTTTCTTCAAGCATTAATATTCATCCTTTACTGCCAGGAATGCTTGTGAAGCTCTGTCACTTGAATTTAAAAAGGCTTTTGAGGAGGGCTCCACACTGTCTGCTCTGAACCGGGACCTCGCTATTCTTATTTGTAAACTGTCAGCATGAGGCAGGAACTAACCATCAGGAAGATTGGCTTTCACAAAAATATAAAGTGATTAGAAAACTCCAAACATCTATAAGCCTAACTTCTTTCATGCCTTATAGTTTTCTTTTTCTTGTGCTTTATGAAAAGAGCAGAACATCCACTGGGGATTTTCATTCATTGTTTTGTTGACTCTTAATTCACAGATGATTTATGCCATGGCTGCATTTGCAGAATCGGTTCATGAATATAGACTCTAAGAGAGCCAAATAACATTACACAAAGTTTTTCTTTCTCCGCTCTTAAAACTTTCCATGATATTCAAAGTGAGTGCCTTCTGGATTTTACCCCCCTATTTCAATACACCAGAGAGCCAGAAGATGGAATCAATGTTCTATTAAGCAAGGCTCTATCTTACGAATTATTGGTTGTCTCTATTTCATGTGTGTGGTCTCCTCAGTATTTACAAATGCCAGATAACTTTCCCAGTCACACATGCCGCTCTCCCAAAAGTGCTCATTTGGAGACACTGAGCCCTCAGAGTGGGAAAAAAAACACCAAGCAGTGAGTTTTAGAAATGAAAAACGTGGCAGCTCAATCTCAGTAATTACAGGGTACCACTGAAACTTGGGTCCCCCAAGGGTTACCTGATTTTCTTAAGGCTTATCTTGACTTACGTCAAATTTCTATCAGGCCAGAAGTGTGGTGTTTGTAGGGAAACACACGTTTCAGGAAGAGCCTTTAAACTGGCTCTGTGCCCCCTGCTCACACCTTTCTCTGTCACAGAGAAAGAGAGCTCACCAAGAGAGCCCAGAAAGATGGGCATGTACCATTCTTTCCCTATTGGAATCATATACCAACAGCCCCTGGCCAATGACCAACATTTAATGGGATTTCAGTCTTCCATTAGAATTGCTGTTTCCTAGAATAAAAGGTGCACAGTTGCCTGTCGTCCATGATGCCTTTACGATCTTCCCATCATCTTCCGTGTGCTTCGCCACCATAGTATGGTGCATATTCTTCTTGCAGGTCAACCGTCCATTGTCCTAAATTTCCTGGTTTCCTGGTATATTTACCAGCGTGAGCTCTTAGAGACCAGAAATTCTGTCTTTTGTCTAATGGAAGAGCTAGCAAATGCAGGAATTCGGGAAGTGTTTGTTTAATAAATGAATAACCAAGCAATGAATATAAATGAATAGAACCAATGCTTCATTTACTCTTTCAATATACCACTTAACTTGCATAGATAGGCACTAAAAATCATTAAAAAAAATAAGACATTATTTTTTAGGAAGTTCAAGTCCCCAAGTTGAGAAAAAAGTCTATACCACGGCCATACCACCCTGAACGTGCCCGATCTCGTCTGATCCCAAGTTGAGAAAAAAAAAAAAAATAGTTTCTTGCCAAATTTTTGAAGAGGAAAAAGAGGAATGTCTTAGTCAAGAAAAAAGGTGATTGAGACATTCTGAGTTTTGCAAAATTATCTACATTTAATTCACTTTGTATATATTTTCTGATTGACTTTTATCAATTGTTTGTAGTAGAGTTGGGTGTGAGAAGAAATACAAGATGCAGCTCCTTTTTTTGAAGAAAACTTAAGATTTAGTGTATGTAGGGCCATTATGTAGAACCTTTAGAAATACTTTGGGAAGCGTTGTAGGACTCATGAAACCTGAGGGAATCGTAGAGTCTCCACAGAGGGCTCTAGAGCACAGCGCACTGGCTGGGAGCTTGGACTCTGTAAAGGTTTCCTGCTATAACTCTACTGTTTCCAGCTTCGCGTCTTTGTTAGTTAGGAGTCTCTGTTCTCATTGAGAAGACATAATGAGATGAGATGAGATGTCCTCATCTATAAAATGGGGGTTCAGGTGTCATGGCACCCTGCATCCGAGGACTGGAGTGAGAATTGGGTGAGCTGATGTAGGCAGAATGCTTGAAATGCTATCTGGGGGGTAGGAAGCAAGATCGGCGATTCTTTGTGAGCAGAGCAAGTAAATGGTGCAAAGGGAAGGAGAGGGATGAGCCAGAGGCACAGCATTCGCAGGTTCAGGAATTTAAGTCGTGGGGTGATTGAAGAGTTGAAGAATTCAAGGGGGCTGGAGCACGCGAATCCTGTGTCCAGCATGAATGTGGCTGTAACGGGAAGGCAGACAGCTTGTGGGTCCCAGCCTATGAGCCCAGGGCTGTGAAGTTTTCCCCGTGAAGCGACTGCACAGACAACATTTGCTCACTTTTCTTGTAGTATATACTCTCGCTTGACTCGGTAACCTTCTTATTTTACATGGGAGCTGATTTTTAAAACTAATCTACCCTAGCTCTTAGTGTACTATTCAGTTACATTTCCTTTCATTAGTTGTTGTTACTTATTTTAGAACTCTATTTATGATCTTTTAAATGAGGAGAATACAAAGGGTAAAAGAGAGGACTTAGGGGATGTTTGAGCCTAGGGAGGCTATGTGTATCCTTTTCTCCTGGTTGGTTCACAAGGACATCACGACTCTGGAAAAGACCAATAGTCTTTGTGTAGAAACAGGTGAACCGACATTTCTTCTGAAGAGAACAACTTGCCCATTTCTTGGTGGATCTGTCGTAATTTCATGTGTTTCTCAGGCCCCTCTACGAGGAAACCTGTTAAATAAAACCCATGGTCGCCACCTCCCTCAGATCGCGGCAGGAACAGTGACCGTGCTATGCGGACACCCCTGAGTGGGTTTCATTTTAAAGCAGTGATTCCTCACCCCCAGAAAGCACATTGTTTTCTCTGGTTTGGGAAAGTGAGAAAATATGAAAAATGTGGGAAATTTTTCACAAAACTATCTTTTTTTTTTTTTTAGTTTAAAGGATAATAATTTGGTCTGAAGTGATGATATTTCATTTTTTGTTATTAAAATATTCCTTTAATGAATTCATGGTAACAAAAGATGATGATAATCTAACATGTTCTTATGTCTCAAGACACGATGCTGATATTCTTATGATGCTGTCTGTTCTTCAAATCTGTTACTACTTAGTAACTTCTAAATGTCTGGGGTCTTCTGTTCTAGAGAATAACCAATAGTCCTAAAGCAATTATGAGAGTTTTTGAGGAAAGACAATAAAGGGTACCAAAGGAACTACTGGATTATTTTTCTAAGTTCTTCTAGAAGAAGGTGTTTTTTTTTTAAATTGTTTTCATGTTTATTTTTGAGAGGGAGAGAGTGAGAGTGGAGGAAGGGCAAAGAGAACGAGACACAGAATCCCAAGCAGGCTCCAGGCTCTGAGCTGTCAGCACAGAGCCCGATGCGGGGCTCGAACTCACAAACTGCGAGGTCATGACCTGAGCCAAAGTCAGATACTCAACCGACTGAGCCCCCCAGGTGCCCCTAGAAGAAGTTTAATTAAACTGAGCTGTTGAAAGTGATATTCTTAGAATCCTCTGTACACATCTACTACATAAAGCCAGGACACAACCTCTTTGTTCTTTTCCACATGATCTACGTGTTTCTGCCTTCACACTTCTGCTTCCAATCTTCATGGAGGCAGAAATGCCATCCCCCATCTTTGCCCGAGGAAAGCGACATCAACTGTAACGCCCAGCTCAAATGTCTCCTTTCTCATGAAAAAGTCCCTGGTTGTTTCCACCTCTTCTTCCAAAATCTTGGGATGTTTTATGTAAACCTTCCTTATATTTGTTTCTTTTGAAGACAAGTATGATCCTTTTGGCTGATGTATTGATTGCCTGAGGTGGCCATGGCAAAGTACCAAAACCTGGGTGGATTAAGACAACAGAGGTGTGTTGTCTCACTGGTCTTGAGGCTGGAAGTGTGAAATGACAATGTTGGTGGGGCACACTGTCTCTGGAGGCACTGGGGAAGGCACTGCTCCATGCGTCCTTCTCCCCTGCTTCCTGTAACCTCAGGCATTGCCTGATGTGTGGAGGCATCTGTCCAGTACTCCGTCGTCTGGGGACGTTCTCCCCAAGTGTCCTCACACAGTCTGCCCTGTCCACGTTTCCCTGTTTCATGATGACACCAGTCATATGGGATGAGGGCCCACCCTAATGACTTCATTTCACCTTGATTACCTTTGTAAAGACCCAGTTTCCAAATAAGGTCCCATTTTTATGTGCTAGGCATTGGGACTTCAATGTAGCTGTTTAAGGGGACACAGTTCAAACCATAAGTAGTTAAGGTGATTGGTGCTGGGGATTCCGGGGGCCACTGAGAGATGAGGTGGGGGAGAGAAACTGGGAACAGACCATAAAGACACTTTCTACCAAGTTGGGAGTTTCGGGATTTAGGAAATGTATTGCTCGTCTTCACATCCTTGTATCAGTAGCACAAGATCCAAAGTCCCAGAGGACTTGAAGTTTTAAGTGTTATCCCCTGGCTACTTAGGGTAGAGGAGGGACTTAGCCCTTTGGCTTCCCTTTCCCCAAGACTTGTTACTGATGGGTTTCCCAAAAGAAAGTGTGGGTTGCATTTAGAAAGAGAGGCTGCAGGTAAAATAAAAGCAAAAACAGTGAAATTTCTTGACCCAAAATGATTCAAATAGAGTTTCATACTACAATAAAATTCAGTCAACTTGACAAGACTGTATGTGACAATACAACAAGACATGTATTACAGTTATTTCTTCTGCTCACAAAGTATCCACATTCTTTAGCAGCTGTGACATAATAATAAATATATATTTGGTCTCTCTCCTTGATTCCTGACACAGACCTCCTCAAACCCTTGTAATTTCCTGAGTAACGGTTATAATAGAAGTGTCTTATACAGACAGCTCTGTCTGGTGATAGGAGAATCTTTTGTTCTTTTTTTTTAATTAATGTTTATTTATTTTGAGAGAGAAAGTGTATGAGCAGGGGAGGGGCAGAGAGGGAGAGGGAGAATCCCCAGCAGGCTCCATGCTGTTAGCGCAGAGCCCAATGCGAGGCTTGGCCTCATGGACTGTGAGATCATGACCTGAGTCGAAGTCAAGAGTCAGATACTTAAGCAACTGAGCCCTCCAGGCATCCCAGAGCATCTTTTGTTCTAATGAGACAACTCTTGCTGGGGTCCTGGAGGGGGACTGGACCAAGCCATCCACCAGGGAGGTCGAGTTCGTAATGGATCATGCCTACATGACGAACCTTCATTAAAATCCCTAAGCTATGCTGTTCAGAGACCTTCCAGGTTGGTGAACACATCCACCTACCTGGAAGGTGGTGCCCCCCCCCAACCCCAGGGGGACAGAAGCTCCTGCACTCAGGACCCTTCCAGACCTTGCCCATGCACCTCTGCATCTGGCTATTTGTGTGTATTCTTTATAATATCCTTTAAAATAAACTGGTGAATGTAAGTATTTCCTTGAGCTCTGTGAGCCTTTATAGAAAATTAGTGACTCTGAGGAGAAAGTGGTGAGAACCTCCAATTTAAAGCCATTGAGTCAGAAGTGCAGGAGGCCCAGGACTTGTGATTCGCATCTAAAGTGAGAGGCGGTCTTATACCCCTAATCTGTGGGGTCCATGTTAACTCTGGATAGGTAGTGTCAGAATTTAATTGTAGGACACTATGTTGGTGTCTGGAGAGTTGGAGAACTAGTTGGTGTGGTAAAAACAATAAATAAAATACATATTTGGTATCAGAAGTGTTTTGAGTGGAGACAGTTTCCCTTTAGCAGCTTAAGACAACCCCCATTCTATTCTATCTCACAATTGTGGGTCGGGGATTTGGACAGGGCTCAGCTGGATGTTTCTTCTGTTCTGTGTGTTATCAACGAAGGTTCTTGGGGGTACCCAGATGGTACTTAGGCTGGTCTGGCCTTTCCAGAACTTAAGGAGAATTAATGAGAGGTTAGAACCGGCTGGATTGTCGACAAGACATGTACAGTGGTCTGGCCAGCACATGGTCTCAAACTAGCCAGATTTCTTAAATGGTAGCTCAGGGACACAGAGAGACTTTCAAGAAGCCTGAGAATGTCACAGCGCTTCTTGCTGTCAGCCTCAGAGGCCCAGGAGGTAACACCATATCCATTAAGTAAGTTCCCAAGTCCACGCTGCATTCAAGGGGAAGAGAATCAGACCCTACCTTTCAGTGGGAGGAGCAGTGAAGATTGTAGAGCCATCCACCACAGCAAAACTTAACATGAGGATGACTGTTACTCAAAGTCCTGCAGATATTTTGGGAGATGCTGATAAAATCTGCGACTTTATTTACCGTACACTCAAGCAAGTAAACATTTAAAAGTTAACCTAGTGCTTAGCTGTAGCATTATAGTACTGTGTACCCATCCTGGGTATAAATAAAGCTAAATCTACTTCCTGGAAAACATTACAACTAAAAATATTTTAGCAGTTTAGAATTGAGAGTGCTTACTTAGTTAAGCCATCTGCTTAATTTCTAAAACATCCCATATAACCGTTTCTCCCGGTATCAGGTAGACTATTGTACTAGAGTGACTTGAGAGTCATTGAAAGAATGCCATCCGTTTGACGAGTAATTGAAGTTTTAGATATGCACACACAGATTCCTATCAGGATTTCATCGTATTTCTCTTTGGAAATACAGCACAGCTTAAAAAAGAAAATGGCTTTGGGGGTGTTGCCATAATGAGTGGGGACAAAGATTAGCACCACTGGGAGTATTTACAATCCCAACCCTTGGATACTCTGCTGTTTTCTTGGTTTTACACGGTTCCATAAAACACAAATAGCAGCTTTATTGTCTCTCTTCTGTTGTTTTACAAGCTTCATGTTGGCAGCCAGGCTTATGATGCAGTCAGCACTTTCAGACTGGGATGCACAAAAAACATTAGATCCGAGAAGAGAGGCTCGGCCACGCTGATACCCTGTAGTGTTGTTTCGGGAAATGCCATGCTGGTGATTACAAAGGCTGAGGTCATATATTTCTACCACCACATCCTACCATTATGGTAGTTCTAATTGTAGTGAGCTGTGGAATCAATGGATGAGAGAAAAATAACTTTTCTCCAGAAAACTAAGGAACACACAAAATAAGACTTTAAATGTTTGGCGATCTTTTGTTTAATAACATAACATTACAAAGTATGGTACATTGTGATTCTGGAAGAACAAGGAATAGTGTAAGCATATGTTTAATTGAGGATCTTGGTGTATAGAAAGCTATTATTAGTGTTATCAACATCATCATGTTGTATGAAGTTATGGTCTCGAGGACTCACTGACTGAGGTTAAAAGCAACCTCAACAATGAGTTAAGACAACAATTAGTCTGTGACCAATCAGGCTGCCGTTCGCTAATTACAGTACCATTAACTACTTCTCTACCAACATGTACTCTTGTGCTGTGGACAAACTATTATTTTCTGGTTTTTTTCTTACCACCAAAACCACACAATTAGAATTGAAAGGTAAAGCTGTGACCTCTCTGACATACATTCCCACCTAGTAGAGTCAGTATTTGCCCAATGCAAAAGAGTACCTTCCCATGGTAGGATTTTTAATTTTGGTCCATTTTGCAATATTAAGTTTATAAACAAAGAGAAGGGACCTTCTCTCAGGTCCACGATAAAGAGAATGTGTCACATTTGTTCATTCAGCACTGTTTCCGGTCTGGTGGTATATGTAAGGCATTATGTTGATAGAGGGGTTCAAAAGATGGGTGAAAAGTGTCTGTGACACAGGGCTTTACAGTAAAATTGAAGAGAAATATATGTCATACAGATATTATAAGTGGCGATTTTATTCTTCAGATTTTCTCAAGTGAGGCTTTATAAGATTTTTCATCTTAAGTTTTAAGAATGATCACTTGACCTATTCTTTTACTATGTTGTTATAGAATAAATTTAAACTTTGGCTCATCATGTTGGGATTCCCATACATTCTCAATTTCACGTCTCTGAATTTAGTCATAGACTCCCATAGGGTAATTTTCCTTTTCACTTTAAAATTGCATTGTGTAGCCAAACTATGGAAAGAGCCTAAATGTCCATCAACTGATGAATGGATAAAGAAATTGTGGTTTATATACACTATGGAATACTACGTGGCAATGAGAAAAAATGAAATATGGCCTTTTGTAGCAACGTGGATGGAACTGGAGAGTGTGATGCTAAGTGAAATAAGCCATACAGAGAAAGAGAGATACCATATGGTTTCACTCTTATGTGGATCCTGAGAAACTTAACAGGAACCCAATGGGGGAGAGGAAGGAAAAAAAAAAAAAAAAGAGGTTAGAGTGGGAGAGAGCCAAAGCATAAGAGACTGTTGAGAACTGAGAACAAACTAAGGGTTGATGGGGGGTGGGAGGGAGGAGAGGGTGGGTGATGGGTATTGAGGAGGGCACCTTTTGGGATGAGCACTGGGTGTTGTATGGAAACCAATTTGACAATAAATTTCATATATAAATAAAAAAAATAATAAAACATTTGACATCAAAAAAAAATAATAAAATTGCATTGTATCTCTCTCAAGGATAAAAGTATTTGTAATGCAAGTTATAGGGCACCTATGATAAGAATATATATTTATCCATATTGGATTTCAAACCTTATGTTATGCTGGGATTAAACATATAAGCTGTTATAAATAAGGGGAACCTATATGACTAGGAGTTTTAAATGGTTAGATAGTAATACATCTGAAAACCCACCATCCAGAGATGCTTAGTGGTGTCGTGAAGAAAGTTATTAGTGCCACATTGGGAAGAATCTATTTTTGGAACAAATGCAATGTTCCCCCTTGTGACAGCATAGGAGGGGCTCCACATCACGGCACAGACTACAGTCAAATAAAAGAGCTGGGGTGTAGACAGACAGACAAAACCTTTCCTTTGGTAACAAGCATAAACAGCTGTCAGCATTTTGTTCAACCTCCTGCAGCAGAACCTTACAGAATCATTTCCTAATATGGAACATAAAGTGAATTTTGAGAAATTTATTCAGAGGGGGACAATCTTCCTGTGGTCAGGAGGCCCTGATACAAGGACCAAGTTAAGCACAGATTCCCTTAAAGAGAACAGTGTGGATCGTAGAAGATTGGAGGCTGAATGCAGAGAAATGTAGATCTTACTACAATTACATTTTCTTGATCGTAACTTTCATGGTTTCTTTAGTGTGGAGACAATAGAAATTGTCTTCAGACCCTAGGGCAAATAACACAGACTCACACTAACTGCGTTTTATTCAACAGTATTCAGGGGATAAATGCAGTGCATTTCCCAGGAGACTTTCCTTTGGTCCCAGGGTCACATGTTGAGAGGGTTTTGGGGGAGGCACTGGGGCATGACAGCAGAGTCACAAAAATGGGAGAGATACTTTGATTGATGTGATGTTTCTCCTCTCAAGAGAACCAAGCGAATCTTCAGCAGAGTGAATTAACAAGATCCTTCTCTCCAGCAGATGTGTTTTATGGAAATCAGAACAGTGGAAATGAGGCAGCAGATGCAGGAGTGGAAGTGGAAGATTGTAATGGAGACAAACACAGGCATTTAGATAAAGTATGGGGAAGGCTTTGAATTTAAGGGTAGAAGACACATGCATGGATGTTCTGGTCCTGCCATTCCCAGCAAATCCCTAAGTGTCTACTAAATATATGAATTAAAGAACCTAGTAATGGGCACCTGGGTGGCTTAGTCGGTTGGGCGTCTGACTTTGGCTCAGGTCATGATCTCATGGTTCGTGGGTTCGAGCCCCACGTCGGGGTCTATGCTGACAGCTCGGAGCCTGGAGCCTGTTTCAGATTCTGTGTCTCCCTCCCTCCCTCCCTCTCTCTCTCTCTCTGTCTCTCTCAAAAATAAACATTAGGGGCGCCTGGGTGGCGCAGTCGGTTAAGCGTCCGACTTCAGCCAGGTCACGATCTCGCGGTCCGTGAGTTCGAGCCCCACGTCAGGCTCTGGGCTGATGGCTCAGAGCCTGGAGCCTGTTTCTGATTCTGTGTCTCCCTCTCTCTCTGCCCTTCCCCCGTTCATGCTCTGTCTCTCTCTGTCCCAAAAAAAAAAAAAAAAAAAAAAAAAAAAAAAAGTTGAAAAAAAAATAAACATTAAAAAAGTTAAAAAAAAATGAACCTACCAGATTAGGTGGGTTCAACCAATTAGAATTTCAAGATTCTGGTACTCAGAGCAAGTCATATCAACTAAGTAATGACCTCTCCAGTTTTCTCTTTTAAAAATATCTGATTCTGCTACATTTTACATTATCATTTTAAATCGTGAGACACCTACATGCATGCCTGGACTTGCAAAGAATATAATTATGTAGAGAGACTTAGCATTTATTCCAAACCTAGGGGTATTTTACCTTGTACTATTTTGGTTGTATTGCTTTGCAGAGCGGAACTCTGGTTTTGCAGTCTTTTCTCCTCATTCTTGCACCTAAACCTATCTTACAGGATATTTCTACCCAGCTTTCTCTTACTTTCTTGTGCAGAGGTACACAGGAAAAATAGCAGAACTGTGTATGGGTAAATTAAAGAATTGTTTCAGTAAACATGTGTTCATAGCCTGCTAATGGCGGGCACTAAGTGTGTCCAAACACTCGGGGATATTCTTCAGGGCACCAGGGATATTAAACAGTGCCCATCTTCTGCTGCCACGAGTCTTCCAGACCTAGTGTTGCCTGTCATATGAAGGGGGTGCTCGGTACATATGCAGCACGGATTTGTGTTGGATTCTGTGGGACGCTCCCTAATTATTATCTAGAAGGATGACCCATTGTGAGTTTGAAGATGGGTGATTTAACATAAAGACATGACTTCCATATCAATTATTCTGAACACTAAAAGTTCAAGTTCCTTCTCCTGTGTTGGGGCCCATGCTAAACCAGGGTGCACAAGATGGGTGCTCAGGACTTACCGTTGAAAGGGCCTGCTTCATTGAACATGAGAAGCACTCTTCAACATGGAAAACACAAGGGGCGCCTGAGGCTTAGTCAATTAAGCATTTGACTCTTGATTTCAGCTCAGGTCACAATCTCACTGTTTGTGAGTTTGAGCCCCACGTCGTGCTCTGTGCCGATAGCACAGAGCCTGGAGCTGCTTCGGATTCTGTGTTTCCCTCTCTCTCTGCCCTTCCCCGCGCTCTGTCTCTCAAAGATAAATAAAAAATTTTAAAAATGGAAAAAAGAGTTTGTTTCCCATTGTCTGAAATTAATATGGTTTGTAGAAACTGTTGTGCATAAGCATTTCTAGTTTGTTCGTTTTCTTAATAGGAAGTGGTGTTCAGCAAGTATTTTATGTATGAAAACTATTGAACCAGATAGTATCAGGTATTTACCACAAAGAAACAAAATTCTGATGTGTTTTGAAAAAGGCAATAATTTATGCAGATTTCACCGGAACTGGTGAAAAGAGCCTTCCTGACCAATCAGGAAGGTCATCTGGACAGGCACATTGTCATCTGATTCCTTGGGCCCCCACAGCACGTGGTAACCCACGGAGGCAGTAGTTATCGTGGGGTGTCATAAACAGGAGAGTGTGACCCAGCTGTGCTTAGGAACTAATAATAAAATACTTAGATTCTATCCATTACAGAGATGTTTTTGAGTGAAATGGAACCTGCTAATGACCAAAAATTTGAACAAGGCTATAGGAAAGATAAAAGTAAGGAATTTTGGAAGAATGTAACTGCCTTATAACTTTTACCTACTTCCAGAGACACCTCTAGATACTCTGAATTTTGCTTCAGAATATTTGGTTAGAAGTCGAGCCTGTGCATAGTCAGATCCAGAATTGTGCTTTGGAAGATGCCACCCTCGCAGAATGCAGCGTATTTTAGAATTCATAGAATACCACATGGTGCTCTGGTTTGGCAACACAAGGGCTCTGTGCGGATGGTCCTGCCAGAGGCCCTGCCACGTACTAATATAGCAGTGGTGGGTGCTATACGATATACCATTGTTTTTTTGTGCTTGCTTTCAGTGAGAGCTGATAGGATAAGATAAATCTGCGCTGTCCCGTAGAGTAGCCATTGACCACATGTAGCTGTTGAGCACTTGAAATGTGTCTAAGCCAACTAAGATACAGAATTTGAAGATTTCGATGAAACAAAGAATGTAAAATATCTCATTAATAATGTTATTGCATGTGGAAATGATAATATTTTGATTATATTGAGTTAAATAAAATACACCATTAGGATTAATTTCATCTGTGTTTTTTCTTCTACTCTTGGAAAATCGAAAATTGCATATGTGGTTCACATTTGTGGCTCACGTATTTCTATCAGATAGAGCTTCTATAGACAGTTGTGGTAGAATAATGAGAAGATAAAAGTGAGATGGGAGTATAGCACCAATAATTTTGGTTGTCAGACTTTCCATTTTTAAGGGTTAAGGATATTGAAGACATGAGTAAGTACAGGTAATGAGAAAAGTAAACTATAATTGAAAGAGGGCTGGAAGAGTCCAAATTCTACAATATTGATTTATATGTGGCTAACAAAGTGTTGCTATTGTGAATACTTTTTTTTTTTGCTAGACCAGGAGGAAATGTAAGTTTTTAGTAAGAATAAATAAGAACTAAATCAAGGAAAGTAAAACGTATATGATTTAGGTATACACGCAATTCATGTATACCTGAATACATGTCGGAGGAAGTTAAGGTTTGCATTTGTCCCACTTCTGAGACATGTCAGCCTTTTAAAAATATCAGTGATTGATTCACAAAAAACTATGATGTCATTCCTTGGAATAAGTTATCTTCTCTTTGTCAAAAACCAAATTCTGTCCACCAAGTAAAATAAAGCAGAAAGACGAGTTTACTGCAAGAGTTTCAGTCTGTAAGATGAGAAGGTCAAGGCTCCACAAGCAGTGAGTTCTGAGTTGCTCACAAAGTAAGGAGTTTTACGGGGTAAATATGGAAGTCATTTGGCTTTTCTAGCTGATTGGTCGCCCATGAGTCTTCCTTATTTGGATCAGTGTAGATTTGTGAGGGGAAAAAGGAAGTCCAGAGACAGCAAGAACGGGCTTGGTATTTGGGGATCGGCTGGCATTCTCTGATGATCTATGAGAAAAGCTGTAAATTCCTATAGCTAAGGTGACATAAGGTTAAATTTCATTTTCTTTAATGCACCTGCACTGGCCAGTTCCATGATATCCCCAACATATGTGCCTCCATTATGCTTGGTTCTGTCTCTGAAACGACTCTTCTAATTTATAGCTATATAGTGTATTTATGTGGTAGAAAGAATAATATCCCTACCAAAGATGTTCGTGTAACTAATCCTCTGAATCTGTGAATACTTTAAAGGACAAAGGAAACTTGGCAGATGAGGTTAAATTAAGGACCTTGAGATAGTAAAAGAATCCCGGATTATCCAGTTGGTTTCACTGTTTTCCTACGAGAGGAAGGTGGGAGGGTCAAAGAGAAATGTGACAACAGATACAGAATTGAAGTTAATGCACTTGGAAGATGGAGGAAGGGACCACAAGGCAAGGAATGTAAGTGACTTCTAGAAGTTGCAAAAGGCAAGGAAATGGATTCTTTTCTAGAGTCTTTAGAAGGAAGACAGCTCCACTGATAACCTTGATTTTGGCTAGTGACACTTGTTGAATCTCTGACCTCCATAACTTTAAGAAAATAAATGTGTGGTGTTTCAGAGCACTGCATTTGTGGTAATTTGCCACAGTAGCCATGGGAACCAATACAGTAAATTGCTATGGCTACCTGTTTTGAAAATTCTAATTTTTCGACATTTTATATACCTTTGTCAAATTGGGGAAATATTCTGTTTGCTTCACAAAGTTGGTATAAATACCTCATGAGATAAAACACAGGGTATGTTTTTTAAAAGTATATTATACTGCATAAATTCATATTACTATTTTAAATATAGCATTTATCTTTCGCTAAACTATTAATATATATTTTTTATTGTTGGGGTTGTTTAGATCTTATTCTGTTGAATGAGAATACATAAACTCATGTTTTGGTTTGGGTTCCCTGAAACAAGGATTTGAGTGCAAGTAAGTTGATTTGGAATTTGGCCCCAGGAAATGTGCAAGGAGCAGGAAGTGAGACAGGCAATCAAAAGTTGACCTTGTTGTCTAGCAGTTCACTAGGGTGCATAACTAAAGCTTGATCCCTTTGTGCAAATCTGAGAGCCAGGACAGAGCCCCTTTCTCCAAGGCGTACTCCTGTGGGGTGAGGGAGCCCAGGTGTTTGCACCCCTCAGTCTTTGTTCAGGTTGCTCCTGGTGACCATTAATTCTCTGGCCTGTTCTTGGAGAGGTGACAAGCACTCCTTTGACCAAACTTTAGTCAGGCTCCTCTGAACCTTCTTCTCAACTAGGACTTGTTCTTGGTACACTAAGCCCAGTTGTAGCAAGAATCTTTTTGAGGTGATTTAGTGGGATACTCCCTAATCCTTGATAACTAATCAGGCTCCCCTTCCCCACTCTTGATACCTAAGTTCCTCTTAGAAGTTTTCCACCCATTGGCTGCTTCACCCTGTTCGTTGATTGTAAATCCCCAGCTGTCCTTATTGTTGAGTTCAGTCTCTCTCTAATGTGACAGACTTGAATAACTTGTCTATTTAACTTCCTCTGGGGCAACTTTTCTTTGGCATGGACCTAGCCATCTCAGGCTACCGGCAAAAGCCTGCAAGCAAAGTTGCAACTGGAACTGTTGCAAGCGTCAGCAACTGGAAGTTGGGCCATTGTGCTTTAAATTGGTAAGGGTAAGAGGATATGGGCAAGGAGCCCATACACAATCCTTCTCAGAGACTTAATGGCTTTAAACATAGTGATTGTTCTTCCAATATAGCCAATGTCTCTAAATTTCAGTTTCCTTTTCTATAAAATGGGATAATGTCTACATTAAAGGTTGTTGTGAAGACTACATGAGATAACACCCTTGAATTCCAAACATCTGAAAGTATTCTAGAGTTCTTTCTGCCCTTTAGTAGATACAGTCCTAACTTTGGTTTCAATTTGAGTGACAACAGAGTGTTGGAGAGTCAAATTGGGGTCACACCAGTCAGAGATTTTACCAGTATTCTGTTTTACTAATAGTTTCCAGGAAATGTGCAGTTGTGAAACACAAGAGAAAGGGAACAAGTCTGGGACACCTGCGTAACTACTCACATTCTCTTTCACCAGATGCATGCTTTTTGGCCCTGAATAATATAGGAGGTCTGTAAGAAGTCCATGTGTTGCTTGTTTTTTGAGGAGCATATAGATTAGGTGATTTTCTCTTGGGAGCCATGCTTCATACTGTAAGCAATCCTGAACTAGGGACATACTGTCAAGAGTATTCCAAATATGTGGATATTCCTCCTAGCATGAATCATCAGGATGTTGCTCAGACACCTACTTACCATGCTTCCAAGAAGATAAGACTGGGTCACCTGCATTCTTTCTTACTTCGGCAATATTACCATGGCAACCAGGAGAGGAATAGGTCACAGGCCAGCTGCTTTAACTGCTTCTTACTTCAACTGAGAGAGCTCTTCCTTTACAGTGCTTTATCTTGGTATATTTCATTTATGGGTATGGTTATGTATGGTTATAATCGACAATGTTTATTGAGTGCTTACTATATGCTGGGCACCATTCTAAAGCTTGACCTGTTTGTTGTCTTTGTCAGCTTGGGCTACCATTACAAATTACCACAGACAAGTGGCTTAAATAATAGACATGTATTTCTCATAGCTCGGGAGGCTGAGAAGTCCAAGATCAAAGTGCTGGTGGATTTGATTCCTGTTGAAGGCTCTTGTCCTTCCTTGCAGATGACTGGGCCTTTCCTAGGTGCATGCACAGAGTGAGAGTGAGGGAGTGAGACAGAGACCTCTTCCTCTTCTTATTAGCCACTAACACCTCATGACCTTATCTAATTCTAATTACCTTCTAAAGGCCCATCTTCAAATATCATCATATTGAGGGTTAGGGCTTCAACATTCAAATTTGAAGGGTATACAATAATCAGTCCATAACACCTGTATTACTTCTTTTAATCTCCACACAACTCATGAGATAAACATCCTTTTGATTTATTTCACAGATGGGGAAACTCAAGCACAGAGAGGTTATGTAATATATTTAAGGCCATACAACTAATAAGTGGCAGAACCTGAATTCAAATCCAGACAGTTTGGACTTAGAGCCTGTGCTCTTAGCCACTATCTTTTGCCACCTCACTATATTGAGAAGGAATCATGGATAAACCAGCATAATGTGTTCCATAATCCATAATTCTGACGTGTGTCTATCTTCTCAGAAAGATCCCCAGAGTAAACTCATAACCCATAACTTGCTGCATATCCCTCATTCAACCCAAGATGTGGTGAAGAAGCAACATTTTAAACTATAGAAGCAAAAATTAAACTATATTTTTCTCAGTCACCCAAATGTTACAGTATTAATTGGGAACTACATATAGATTAGATGAGAAATGGAGATTCCTCCCATAGTAAAATCTGCAAAAGCCCGATTAAAATTGTTTTTTCCATGTGTCTGACATCTATCCGTCTTTCATTTTGAGACACCTTAGTGCTTTTGGTCTTGCTCTGAGTTCTCTTCTTCTCATTATTCTGGCATTGATGTCATCAGAGTGAAGGATAATTGAGGAAATGAAAATATGGAATGTTGGTTTATATAGTGAAATATGCTGAAGTATTTTTAGTAGTATAAATTATAGAACCTGCATGAGATAAATGTAGAGATTTCCACTTAGAGTGTTTTATATCTCTTAGGAGGAGGTTTGGTACACGACACATCGATGTGGCAAATGTTTCCTGAGCTCTGACTACGTGCTAGGCATTATGTATGTGCCAGAGGTTGCTTAGTGGACACAAAAGTTCATATTTGGTGGAAGTGCGGTAGGTGATCGACACAACACACAAGTCAAGGAGGAAATAGACACGAAAAAGTATGATAGTCCTACGTCCTGCACAAAGAGTTAGGCTAGGTCGTGATAGGGAATTACTGGCGGCTGCCGTAGAGTAGGTGGTTAGGGGACGTCTCTGAAGTAATGACAAGAAGCTAAGATGTGCCTGACCAGCAGGGTCGGTGAGGCAGAGAAGCAGAAACCGTAGAGTATCCTGAGCGGCAGGTGTGAAGGCCCTGAAGAGCCTGCTTGGCACACTCTAGGAGCAGAAAGAAGGCCACCTGTGTTGGTTTCTGGAGGCAGAGAAGAGACAGGTTGGGACGAGCCCAGAGAGGCAGGCAGGAAGCAGTTCACAGTGGACTTCGTAAACAAGCAAAGAGATGGATTTCTGTTCCTGTGCGGTGTGGACACACTGCAGAAGGGGGTGATATGACCCGGTGTGTGCCTCAGCAGAGGTGGGCTGTGTGATGCTGCGCCATTTTACCATCTCTGTGGTCTTTCTCTTCATGGTCGCTATGAACCCCTTTGTCCAATCTCAGCGGAAGGAACAAAGAACTCCAAAGGACAGAAGGGCATCCGCCAGCTGAAGCATGCACTACTTAAGGAGCTTCATTCGGAAACACCACCTAAAAACTTTTTGCAGCTCATTGGCTAATACTGTGTATGTGCCCAATACTACTTACAAAGAAGACGATTTTTGAGTTTTGAGCTAAACACACCACTGCCTCCCTCGAACTTCTGGTCAGTTGCTCATCCCGCCAAGTCCTGTCTTCTTGTCTACAAAATAGTAAGAAGAACAATAAAGGCAGTAATAATAAATAGTCGCTTCCTTATGGTGACCTTAAAGGCTTAAAGGAGAAGACGGAAGTAGAACATTTAACACAACAAACGCATGGAACATAGTTCAGTGAACGCCGTTTATTAGAACTTAAGCTCCATGAAGGTAGGAGTCAAGCGTGTGTCAGGCTGGCGCTCAGTAAATACTTGTTGAATGCTCAATAAATAAATGCAGGTGATAAACTCTCATGGAGTTTAGAGGCTATGACCATGGTTGCACTGCCGTCAGCTGAGTGTATATGTTTGTGTTAAAAATAAATATGTGAGGGAAAAAAACACCCCGCAGAGTGCTTTACAAACATATAATTAACTGAGCCCAGATTAGTCTCTCACTGCATTCTCTGGATTTTTGGAAGAAATTTCATTGCTGGTAATGTTGTCCCCGGAGTATTGCCAAGATTCAAAAATATCAATTTGTTTCAAATGATGTTCAGTGAAGACAGGGTCTGTAAAAGAGGAAGGAATTTAACTGTTAAAATTCAAGGTTTCTTAGTGGGGAAAAAAAAAAAAACCTACGTACAATTTTAGATTTTTTACTCTAGGGGAATAATTTACAATTAACTGAGGGGAAAAAAAGCCTGACTGTTGTCCTTTTTAACCTAAATTATATTGCAAAGAAGTAGATTTATTTTTCCCATTTACTTATTTATTTTTGAGAATATAACTCATTTATAATAAGTATCATTTTGATAAAAATATTCCTGAAGGAAACAAAATATTCCAGCCTAAATCTACGGCTACTCAATTTAAGTAGTAGTTTAAATTTTTTTTGTTTCAAGTTTTTATCTAAATTCTAGTTGGTGAATATACAGTGTAGTATTAGTTTTAGAAGTAGAATTTAGTGATTCATCACTTATATATAACACCCAGTTATTGTCCCAACAAATGCCTTCCTCAGTACCTGTCACCCATTTAGACCATCACTTGCCCACCAAACACGCCTCCAGCAGCCTCCAGTTTGTTCTCTATTGTTAAGAGTCTGTTATATGGTTTGCCTCTCTCTCTTTTTGTTCCCCTCTATTCATCTGTTTTGTTTCTTAAATTCCACATCCGAGTGAAATCATATATTTGTCTTTCTCTGCCTGACTTATTTCGCTTAGCGTAATACACTCTAGTTCCATCCACGTTGTTGCAAATGGCAAGGCTTCATTCTTTTTGTTTGCCATGTAATACTTCATTGTGTGTGTGTGTGTGTGTGTACACACACATATACGTCACATCTTCTTTATCCATTCATCAGTCTATGGACATTTGGGCTCTTTCAATTATTTGACAACTATTGAGAATGCTGTTATAAATGTAGGGGTGCATGTGTCTTTTCAAATCAGTATTTTTGTATCCTTTGGGTAAATACTTAGTAGTGTAATAGAAATAGGGCACTTCTATTTTTCACTTTTTGATGAACCTCCATATTGCTTTCCAGAGTGGCCGCACCAATTTGCTTTCCCACCAAGGCGGTGTAAGAGTGTTCCTCTTCCTCCTCATCCTTGCCAACATCTGTTGTTTCCTGTGTTAATTTTAGCCATTCTGACAGGTGTGAGGTGGTATCTCATCGTAGTTTTGATTTGTATTTCCCTGATGATCAGTGATGCTGAGCATCTTTTCGTGTGTCTGTTTGCCATCTGGATGTCTTCTCTAGAAAAGTGTCTATTCATGTCTTCTTCCCATTTCTTAACTGGATTATTTCCTTTTTGGGTGTTGCGTTTGATAAGTTCTTTATAGATTTTTGGATTCTAACCCTTTATCAGGTATGTCATTTGCAAATATCTTCTCCCATCCTGAAGGTCGCCATTTAGTTTTGTAGATTTTTTTCCTTCACTGTGCAGAAGCTTTTTATTTTGATGAGGTCCCAATAGTTCACTTTTGCTTTTGTTTTCCTTGCCTCCGAAGATGTGTCTAGTAAGAAGGTGTGATAACCAACGTCAGAGAGGTTCCTGCCTGTGTTTTCCTCTAGGATTTTGATGGTTTCCTCTCTCACATTTAAATCTTCCATCCATTTTAAATTTACTTTTGTGTATGGTATAAGAAAGTGGTCCAGTTTTCATTCTTCTGCATGTCGCTGTCCAGTTTTCCCAACACTATTTGTTGAAGAGACTGCCTTTTTTTCCATTGGATACTCTTTCCTGCTTTGTTGAAGATGAGTTGACCATATAGTTGTGGGGTCCATTTCTGGGCTTTTTTTTTCTTTAATTAATAAATATAACAATAGCTCTCTAATTATCAAGCCACTTTTATAAGGCCTTTTTTGTTTTGTTTTTTTCTGTTTTAAGTAACTACACAGAAAGGGCTGCTAGCCATTTGTTACCTTTTTTTCATAAAAGTCGAAATGTAAACATGTAAAGCCCTATTCTTTTCTGTTACCACTTATTTAAATGTTTATTTATTTATTTTGAGAGAGAGAAAGATAGAGAGAGAGGGAGGCTCTGTCAGTGCAGAGCCCAATGCAGGCTTGATTTTACAAACAGTGAAATCATGATCTGAGCCAAAATCAGGAGTTAGGCACTCAAGCCACTGAGCCACCCAGGCGACCCTCACTTTTTTATTTTTTATTTGGTTTCATGATACTATACGTTCGTTTTCAGAAACAAAAATGATAATCCTTGGTCAAGTTTGAAGCCATTCACTTTCTAAGGCCCAGTTAACATATAGGGGTTTTGGATGCAGAGGAGCAAATGTGTACCATCTTTGGGGCAGAAGTCATGACATAAATCAAAGAACTCATGGAGAAGCTTGTGAAGGTCATGCAAATGAATTTAGATTCTCATGGTTGATCACAGGGACCTGTTGAAGGGTTTTGAGCAGAGGTATAATGTTCAAGTGTTTAGTTTATAAATACAATTCAGTCTGCAGGATATTGGGTAATGGCTTGAGGAAGTCACGTGATAATAGAGGTGGAGGCAACGAAACGGGATGTTGAGCTGGTTGAGAATGGTGCAGTTCTGACTTAGTTCCCACTTACAGTGTAGATGCTTGTGAGTGAATCCGTTTAAATTATATTTGATAGTAGAATCAACTGTACTGAATAGAAAATGGACATGCGGAAAATAAGAAAGAGGAGGACACAAGGGAGGGCTCTGGTTTTCTGCAGAGGACAGTTAGGTGGTGCCAGTCACCTACATAGCAAAGAGAGTAGCACATTTGGGGAGAAAGATGACGACGTTTTAGACACACAAAATGCCACTGTAGAGTCTCAAGAAATGGGCAGTGATGCCGAGTGCTCTTAGTGGTCAAGTAAATGAAGAACTAAGAATTTTCTCTCTGATTTAACGAAGACTGATGTCCAATGAGAAGTTGAATACAGTGTTTTAATATTCAGAAGAGAGGTTTGAGCTGTAGATATAAAAGCTACGGGAGCAGATGATTATGGTGCAGAGTAGGCTGAAAAGAGTACAGAAGAACCAGGTTCGTAGATTAGTGGTGCAGGAAGGAGACTTGCCAGTTTACAGAGGAAAGGGAAAGACTTTAGAGAGGGAAATGTAGTATGCCGGCTGTCCCAAAGGGCTCAGGCTTTATCTTGAAATTAATGGGAAACCACGGAAAGGTTGTTAGTGGGGAGTGATGGGGTACCGTCATGCTGGTGGCAGCTCTGAAGGATGGAATGTGGGGGGTCTGGCTGGAAAGCGGGAGACTAGTTAGGAACCTCTTAGAATCACTTGCTGAGAGATAATGAGAGTGTTTAGTAAGATAGCAGCAGTGGGAAAGGATATGGGGACAGGGTGGAGATATATTTGGAATTAGTTGACTATGAGGGCAGAAGGGAGGTCAGCAGTCCAGGGTGATGCCCAGTGTTCTTACTCAGGTGACTGGATGAAAAAATCCTAACGTTAGCAACAGGGAAAGATAATGGAGTAAGGAAGAGAAAAAGAGGGTAAGGTGGGGCCAAATAATCAGGAAGAAATTTGGAAAGAATGTAGTGTGGGGAACAACCAAGACTGTAGAGTTTCAAGAAGTGGGCAGTGGTGCTAAATGTTCTTAGTGGTCAAGTAAATTAAGAACTAAGAATTTTCCCTCTGATTTAACGCCCAGAACAATTTCTGGGTGAGCGCGGTTTTGGTGGGGTGGTGCGGACAGAAACCAGACAGCTGTAGGTGGACAAAAGGAGGAAGGGGTCATAGTCTAGACGCCTTCTTGAAGAAGCTCACAGAATAATAGAAGTGAGAGAGAGAGAGAGAGAGAGACAGAAAATGAGGCCATAGAATAAATCCAGGTTGTTGTTTATTTTTAAATGTTCTTGACTGGGTGATGGGTTATATATATATGTGTCAATCTCTCTTCTGTACCTCAAATTAAATCATTTTATATACAATGTGAACAATTTTGTATAATAAAAAGTGGGGCAAAAAATAATATTAAGTACCATGATTTCATATACAGGGAATACTTCTAAATGATAAAAAGTAGGTTATGAACACAATAATATTAATACCAAACAATAATTCTATTATTGCTTTACTTTTTAGGCTACATCAGTCAAATATTATTTTGTCAAAAAAATTTTTAAGAATAAAATTCTGCTTAAAAAGAGGAAGTCCTCCCCCACTGCTTATATTTTCCATATGTTATTTATTTTTTAGCAATAGGATAATTATTTCCAGATTCCTATTTAACCTCTGAAGGCCTCTGGAATGTTTACTTTACTCGGGCCTTTGTCTTATTGTTGTGGTGCTAAGTATTTCTTTAGAGTGGCATTTTGGATACCGAGGATTAACATTCATGAAACAGAAGAGTTCTCTCATCAAGGAAACCAAATCCCTAACAACTTCATGGCTTAATAAAACAAAAATGTGTTTCCCCCTGTTTAAAAGCAGGGAAAATCAGCTAACGCTAGAATTAATAATGTTTTCACATTTGTGTTCTTAACTGTCTTGCAGATGCCCTGCTTATTCACTCATTCATTCGTCACATAATTCTCATTCTGGATCAACACATTCTCATTTTGGATCGACACATCCTGTGTTCGATATTAAAGGATGCGTCAGCACGACATTTGTAAAAATCCCTTACCTTCGCAGCTTCCGGGATTTCTCGATTACAGATGAGGTCGCGAACTCTGGGTCCTGCACAGATGCCCCCTCTGCCCCTGTGCTCGGATGCCCCACACGTGCTGCCCCTCTTGTGGGTGTCTTCCCATCCCCTCGTCTCCGCTGCTGCACGCTGGACCATGGGTCCCTCTGTACATGGGTGCTGTCAAGTAACAACAGTTTATCGACCCAAGCAGTGGTGAAAGGCTTTATGACTCTGTGCACATCAAGGCAACGCCCAGATGGGAGCACGGCTGGGCTTTCTCAGGAGGGGAGGCAAGGAGAGGTGTCTGTGTGTTTGTGGTCGGGCCCACCTTGAAGTTTTCTTCGTCTTCTCTTCATCTGCTACAAAACTTCTATGGGAAAGAATGGGGATTATTCTGATTTTCATGCCTCTTGCTGGGGATCATTGGTTCCATTCCTTCGTGGCAACGGGCAGAATGGTACTTTCAAAAGATGCTTCTGCATTTCCTGCAGTTTTTCAAGGTTTAGATGGAGGAGGAATTGCAAAAAGTAAACTAAAAATAGGGGAGGGCTGGAGAAAGAGAAGAGAAAAACACCAAGTGAAGCAAAGATTGAAACAGGAGACATGGGGCTCAGTCTTAATCCTTTGACCACACTGAGAGGGTAGCCCTGGTCTGCTCTGACTGCTCCGGGGGGCCATGTCCCCGCGGATGTCCCCTTCACCCAGTCTCCTCCTTCCTTGTCACCCATCCTGCCCAAGATGCACATGGACATTAGGACCAAATTGCTCTGAAGGGGAAGAGAAAGGAAGGCAGGAAAAAAGAAAGGAAGAGAAAGGGGTAAGAAGGAGGAAAAGCAGAAGCCCAACTACTTTTTTATAATTTTTAAAAATTTAATGTTTATTTATTTTGAGAGAGAGACAGAGACAGAGCATGAGCAGGGGATGGGCAGAGAGAGAGAGAGAGAGAGAGAGAGAGAGAGAGAGAGGGAGACACAGAATCAAAAGCAGGCTCCAAGCTGTCAGCACAGAGCTGGATGCGGGGCTTGAACTCACAAACTGCAAGATCATGACCTGAGCCGAAGTCAGATGCTTAACTGACTGAGCCACCCAGGTGCCCCATACTTTTTTAAAAATCTCCTAAAACTTCAATGGTAGGGTGCCTAGGTGGCTTAGTCGGTTAAGTGCCAGACTCTTGATTTCTGCTCAGGTGTTGATCTCAGACTCATGAGCTCGGCTCTGTGTTGGGCTCCATGCTGGGTGTTGGAGCCTACTTGAAAAAAAAATCCTCAATGGTGCCCTTGAAATTTCACAAAATACATTTATTTGTTGAGATCAAAGACTATGCAGTCAGAAAGATCCAGAAATCTAGTTCACTTTTTGCCACTTACAACATTTATGCCCTTGAGGAAGACAGCTTATCTTTCTAGCCTCATCCTCAGTTAAATATTTTTGTAATTGTAATAGTTCAGATTTTTTGGATGAAATTGACAGGAAGACAGATCTAACTGGTTTACTTAGGAAAGATGCATTTATTGGCTTCTAGAACTGGGACACAGGAAAGAAAAGTTAGTGTCAGAAATGACAGGGTCCAAGGATTGGATCCTCCTCAGGTTTTTTGGTTGCTGTGTGTGTGTGTGTGTGTGTGTGTGTGTGTGTCTGTATGTGTATTGACTTCCTTCTCTCCAACTGTGGCTAGTAGGCTTGCAAGCCATCAGCTCCAACACGAGAGGCTCTTTTGCCTATTAGGTACAGTCAGGAAAACGGTGCAGAGGTGAATGCCCTCCCCTGGGCCACTTACTCCTTCCCAAGTTAATTCCCGTGGCCAAGAGTATGCACGTTATTATGTTTACATTGTAAATCCTCTCCTGTGGCCAGAGTGAGATTGCCACTGATGGAGGCTTGCCAGGCAAACTGAGACGATGGTAACTACCTGCCTCAGTTTGTTCCTGTGAGGATTAAGGGCGATTATAAAGGCGCAGCCAGGGAATTTTTAAAAACAGGACTCATCAGAGAGCAATTATGAAGCACCTCTGTTCCTTTTCCCACTGCCCTTGAAATTCCTCTTGGTCTAGTGTTTCTATTTTCTCTGTACATGGATTAAATTTAGGTAGGCTGGACAATTTCTCCAGTTCATTTCAATCATTAGAGAAATCCCACTTTAGTAATTAAAACGCACATTCTAGCATCATGTTGTATGCAAGTCCAAACGTAAGGCAAACCTAAAGCTTCTCTTCACCAATCCCTCAAGATATACAGATGGTTTGTTTTCTCTTTCCCAGATCTCTTCTGCCCTCCTGGCTGTCTTAGTCTGTTCAAAGCTGTTGTAACAAAACTATCATAGTCTGCATGGTGGCTTCAACCACAAACCTTTGTTGCTCGTGGTTCTGAGCACGGTAAATCCGAGACGAAGGTACTGGCAGATTCGGTGTCTGCTTTCTGGTTCACAGACGTTGTTTTCTTGCTGTGTCCTCATGTGTCAGAAGGGACCAGAGAGCCTCCTGGGGTCTCTTTTGAGAGAGGGTGACTCTCATGATCTGATCACTTCCAAGGGCCCCCCCCATCAGCTAGGAGCATCATCACACGGGGGTTAGGATTTCAACATGTGGATTTGCAGGCTCACAGATGTTCAGGTTGCCTGGTTTCTAATCTCTGAATTGTGCCCAAGGGGAGAGAGGAGTGCGTCTGCAAAGGCAAAGGACTGAGGCTGTGTGGCTGGCGCTGTTGTCATGTGGCAGGTCACGTCCCCTGTGCAGGGGACTCTCACCGGCTTGCAAGGTGTCAAAACCCACCTTCTCCTAAGATGTTTCGCACATTCCTTAGACATCGTCTGCAGGAAACTTCCGAGTGCAATATTGTTGATTCGGGGAGTGCCTTCCGTGGCTGGTCACGTTCACGTTTCGTTCGAGGAGCTGCCCTTCTGATGAAACGCCCGACCCCTGCCGCCAGCCGTCTGCAGTGAGGTTCCTTAGGGATGGGATGGTGGAACTGCATTTCCCTCATGGCAGCCTGTGTTTCCCTGTGTTCTGCAGCCTTGGGAAATCTAGCCAGTGTCCATGCCCCGACCTCCAGGGGCACGGGTGCTAAGCGACATATTAGACCTTGTCAAAATGGGGAAAAGCTCCCGTGGGTCCTGAGGGGGCACAGAGCGCCTGAGCAGGCGGAAGTGGCCCGAGCTCCCCTAGGTTGGCCCCTGTGGGAAAGAGGGGGGTGAGTGATCCCGATGGGGTCAAAGCAGCTGTCACCCTCTCTTCCTGTGCACTGAGAACATCTTGCTCCAGTGTGGGGGAGTCCTTGCTCTGTTGTATTGTTCCAACCGTTAGGGCTTCTGGCTAAACGACCTTACATGTGAAGTGCCCAGAGGCCAGCGCCTCCTTAAATCCTGTGCCCATGGCCTCTGGGGCCTCATCCGCTTTCTCCCCTTCTCAGTGAACTACCTGGTGTTTCGTGAATGCTTCATAAATGATCATCCTCCGAATGCTGTCACTGTTACTGTTGTAACATTTTTTAACCTGGCACACAGGGCCACTTGTGGGGGGTTGATCTGCTTTCAGGCTCAGTGATGGTTTTCCACCCATCCTGTCCCAGGCGCGAGGGCCGAACCAGGGCAGTCCTTACACGGGCACGATGATTAGGAGCCATTTGTGGTCAGACAGTTGAATCTGAGTCCAAGCACACAAATTGTCCCTTGGGACCTTAGATGACTCACTCAACCCCTGGGGGTCTCAGTTTCCTTGTACCTAAAATGAGGAGAGGAGAGAACTCTCTCACTGGCTGTTACGAGATTGAAGGAGATACGGGATGTGAAATGCTTGGTATGTAGTACGTGGTCCATAAATGATGGCCTTACTTTTTATGACCGAATCCTTGTGTTCTTTTTTGTACCTTCCTGCTCTGTGGACCCTGCTGCCTCTGATCAAAGTGGTTTACTTGTCTTCTCCATGCATGAGCACTTGAACAGTCTTGCAAGCCCGCCTCCCATATGGTCTCACTGGCCTTTTCTGGACGTCAGTGGGGCTTTTTATGTCCCTCTGTTGTGGCATTTATTTCACATAGTGCAAGTTGTTCTCACATTTGGAAGCTTCCTTAGCAGAGGAACGGACTTCTTTATTTTTTGTACTCTCAGACAATAACACACGGGCATTTAATAAGGTTTGTGGATGAAAGAAAGGCAGGCTATATAATATCTCTCTCTATATATGTGTATATACTTTATGTATATATATATATATACTTTATATATATGTATATATATACTTTATATATATATATATATGTATATATATATAAAGTATTTCTAAATCTCTAAATTTTAAATTATACCTTATATATAAGCGATGGAATGTGCCTTCTTTCCACCCCTGCTCACTGGTAACTCTCACAGCACCATTTTCATGTGTCTTCAGAAACTTTATAGTTGGTCTTTTGTTAATATATTTTTACATATCTTTCTGCTTTTAAATTCTTATACTGTATTTCGAGGGTAGCTTCTCTATTTTATTCATATTTAGCCATTCTTTAATGGACTATAGTATGTCCATAAAAGTCCACAGTATAGATATTCATAAATATCTTTCTAATATAGGTGTGTATAAAATATAGCTTTGCATGCTATTTATTTCCAAGTCTTTTGCAAATTAGTAATGATTCGTAATAGATGCCTTTCACATAATTGTTCCTTTAACATACACATAATGGACATCAGCTTACAAGTTTTCTTTTTTTACAAAACCAGACATATTGGATATGGAAAATTACTCATATACTGTTCTCCCTTGAAAAATGTGCACAATAAGGAGTGAAAAGGTTAACTGAGTTGCTCAAAATAAATTAGCCTGGTCATCAGTACATAGCAAGGAACCCAACTGACTATTTTTTCTCTTAATCAATTTAAGTATAAGGATGAGATTTAAGAATACACCACTTACATTTTTTTGTGTGATGCTTTACAAAATTTACCTCTTTCATCATTTTTATGTCATTCACCTTCACTGATCATTTGTAGCTTATTTTTATGACATGGTTATTTATGAATCAAGATTCAGTTTTGCATCTGTGTAAGTAAATCTCTGTGTCTTAGGTTGTCATCTGTACAAACAAGAGAGTGTTTTCAAATACTCTGGCAGTGTATCCTCTAGAAGTTTAGTTCTTTGGAGGGTTAATATGTGTTTGAAGATGGCAAGTGGCATGGTCCATCCAATAAGTCTGGGAAGCAGTGGGCTAACTCAACGACACATGCCAACATATAAAATCCAGAGGGATAAGAATTAAATGGAAAAAAATAGAATAGTCCAACATATCAAAACAGAATTGATGCCACCCCTCTTTAGGTAATACTGCATAATTAAACACAAGTAATTAATACAATAAATACTGACAAAATGTCTGTTTGCCAGGCATCCTGCTAAGGCATTGTGGGTTTAAGGATGAGCAATGGAGAACCAGTCTCTGCTGAAAGGGATGGACATTAACCCAAAGAGAAATTAATTCAATATTGGCTTTAAGACTATATAACTACTACTCAGTTACTCTGCAGAGTGTTGACCACAATACCTGATGTAGACCACATCCCTGAGGAAGGAATATTGGAGTGAGCTATAAAGATAGGAAGGGGGTGCAGGAGGTAACCAGTTTCGAAGAACAGACAAGGAGATGTGAGGGAAGAACATCTGACAAGGAGACACCATATGCAAGGCCATAAAGGGACTGCACCCAGGCCTGTGGAAAGTTGTGCAAAAAGGCTCATAGGCCACAGTGCATGGTGAGGAGAGTGAGGTAAAATATCTCTGGGGTGAACTTTCTGAGTATATAAATATAGAAGATTTTGAGCATATTAAAATATAAAGTTTCTGCCTGTTAAAATCACTTATGCCAAAGTACAAATAGCAAACTGAAGAAAACATTTGCCACAATGGTCTTATTTATAAATAGTGTGTGTAAATTACCTAAGATATGTACCCAGCTCTCCATATAAATGGACCCAGGAAATGAACACACAGCCGGCCAAAGAGGAAAAACATGAATATAATGAACCTGGAAGATATCTAATCTCACTTTTGTTCAACGGAGGGACACATCAAATTCACAGAAACTTGGTACCGCAAGTATTAATTGGTGTAGTAACAGTGAGCTGGAACGTTTCCTAGTGAGATGAAATCTGTTGTTAGGCAGCATCCCAGCTGCACGCATCATAGTCCGTAGATAACGTGGACATTATTTGACCCTGTGATTCTAATCCATTTATCAATCCATCCGTCTGTCACCCATTCATCAAACTCTACCTGGGCAGCTACTCTGAGTCCAGACACTCCTTTAAGGAGAAAATCTCTCTTACAGGAAGGAATGGAATGATTGGTAGGATTAGACTATGGAAGGGGCCTTTCAACAAATACATTACTTTTCACAAGTTTACACCCAAGTGATCACATGCAGTTTACCTAGAGAGGCTATAAATAAGGTGGACACACACACACTCAAGGGAAATTGGGAAGTTCTTGTGGCAACTTTATCATTCTACTGACTTAGGTCAAAATAACTACTGGTAAAAATACTAGGAAAACGGTCTTCAGTTTCATCTGGTCATGGGCTCTTTTGAAAACAGAATTAAATGGTTTATTTTTTTCTTTTCTCTAAAAAATATTTTGTATGTGAAGGCAAAGTCTAGCCCAGTTACTGAATTAAGGAAGTTTCCCATTGTCTGTAGTCAATTACGTGCTTAAATAGATGCAATGACATTGGGACCAGGCGATTCGTTTCATAGTCCTTCTCACTAGACAATAATACATTTTCATCATCTGGGTTTACGGGGTGAAATGAGAGAAAGCATCAGTCTTGTTCTAAGTACTTCAGTGTAGAACGGTACAAACTTTAAAAGTGGGGGGGCGCCTGGGTGGCGCAGTCGGTTAAGCGTCCGACTTCAACCAGGTCACGATCTCACGGTCCGTGAGTTCGAGCCCCGCGTCGGGCTCTGGGCTGATGGCTCAGAGCCTGGAGCCTGTTTCCGATTCTGTGTCTCCCTCTCTCTCTGCCCCTCGCCCGTTCATGCTCTGTCTCTCTCTGTCCCAAAAATAAATAAACGTTGAAAAAAAATAAAAAAATAAAAATAAAAAAAAAATAAAAGGGGATACGTGTTCTCTGTGGAGAGCTCTAACTGAGGGACCATTTGATTTCTCTCAGTGCACCTACATCGTTGGAACTTCACTTGACAATCTGGAATTAGGGGAAGTCTATAGAATGATCTCTATACAGGAAGAATATGAACGTGGATTATCGTTTGTAATGTTTCTCATGTCTCAGCATCCATTTCTATTTAAGCTGCTGCCCAGACCAGGCGCTTACCATCTCACACTCAGATTATTCTAAAACCTTAGCTGCTCTTTCTCCATTAAATCTCCCTCACGTGATGCCACCAGATTAATTTTGCTGAAACATAATCACTTTTATTATGTCACTCTCCTGCCTAAATGCCCTCTATCATCGGCAGGATAAAACTTTAAAAATTATTTTGAAAGACATTCCTAATTTCCTCCCTTCCCACCTGAACCTAGCTCCCTTGACTTGTCTCCCACTGTTCACCTGCAGAAATCTTGAATCTATATGCTTATTTCATGTCCCACATGAATTTTGACTTTGTGCCTTTGGTATAGTTCTATTTTTTATGGTGTATTTCCTATTGCTGTTGTAATAAATCACGACAAAATTCGTGGCTTAACATAATACAAATTAATTATTTTAACAGTTCTGGAAATTAGAAGTTGACATAAGAGGGGAACCTGGGTGGCTCAGTTAGTTAAGCGTCCGACTTCAGCTCAGGTCATGATCTTGCAGTGCATGAGTTCAGGCCTCCCCCATAGGGCTCTGTGCTGACAGTTCAGAGCCTGGAGCCTGCTTCAGATTCTGTGTCTCCTTCTCTCTCTGCCCCTCTCTCACTCGCTCTCTCTCTCAAATAAATAAACATCAACAAAACTTTTTAAAAAGTTGACATAAGGGGCGCCTGGGTGGCGCAGTCGGTTAAGCGTCCGACTTCAGCCAGGTCACGATCTCGCGGTACGTGAGTTTGAGCCCCGCGTCAGGCTCTGGGCTGATGGCTCGGAGCCTGGAGCCTGTTTCCGATTCTGTGTCTCCCTCTCTCTCTGCCCCTCCCCCGTTCATGCTCTGTCTCTCTCTGTCCCAAAAATAAATAAAAACGTTGAAAAAAAAAATAAAAAAAAAAAGTTGACATAAGAGTCTCACTGGTCTAAAGTCAAGGTCTCAGCAAGACTGCTCTCCTGCTGGATGCTCTAGAGGAAAATTTCTTTCTCACCTTTTCTAGTTTCAGAACCCTGCCTGCCTCTGAAGTCTCCTGGCTCCTTCCATTTTCAAAGCCAGGGATGCCTGATGGAGTCTTTCTCACACTTCATTATTCCGACTGTGACTTTTCTGCCTCCCTCTTCCTCATTTAAGGTTACAAACCACCCCCACCCCGTATAATGCCAGATAATCTCCCTCTTTGAAGGTCAGATGATTAGCAACCTCCATTTCTTCTAGTACATGAATTCCCCTTTTGCCATGGAAGGTAAGATACTCACAAATTCCTACATATGGGCTGTTTTCCTTTGTAATCTGTAGTTATTCAGTTGTTCTTCAGTGCCTGGTCCGTCCCTTCTTTGAAGCCTCCCCAGGTGACAGTCAACCACGGCAATTTTCCCCTTCTCTGAAGGGAGAGACCAGAGGAGACTCCGTGTCTCTTCTTACCTGGATCATCACACATGACACGGGTGAGCCCTTCCGTAACATCCTCTATAGTAAAACGGTGGATTCTTGTGTGCATTTGTGCAGACCTAGTGAATATACTTTTCTGTTGCTTTCTGTTGTTCATCTTCAGACTTCAGTGTTCTCATTTCCATAGGAAAGCCATATGCAGAGTTTGGCATGTTGTGTTTCAGTCTGTTCTACAGATAGAAAATTACAGAAGTTGTGGATAACAGTCTGAGTCTGACCCTGCTAGAATGACCCTTCCATACTATCACAGCTGCTGGATATTCATGTGTCAAGTCCTAACCGTGTTTATCTGAAGGACATAGTAGAGACATGAGTAAAGATTTTTATACAAAGAGGCTTATTGTAGTATCAGCTCAGAAACTATGTAAATAAGAGATAGTTAAATTCTGATAGATAAATGTGATAAAACATTATGTAACTATTAAAATATGTTCTTAAAGATTATATAATAATACAGGCAATGGTTATATATGTATATGATTAAATATAAATATAAATATAAATATAAATATAAATATAAATATAAATATGTATAGTTCAGGGAAAAGGAGTAATATAAAATTCTATGTGTATGTCTATATATACATTTCTTAGGATTTATTTATATGTGTTTATATTTCATTTATATATATTTGAAATCTTAAAGTTTATGTCAATATTAAAAAAGAACTGGAAAGAAAAATACCAAAATACTAAAAGGGGTCATGTCCAAGGATGGGATTATAAATGGCTTTTAAATATTTTTCTTTATACCTTTTCTTATTTTTCAATTTCCTTCCAAATTAAACATAATTTTTAGCTTCTGATAAATTATTTTAATTTATAATTTTATATGTAATCAGATATATCATTCCCTCCAGAGTAAATACATTCAGCTAACACTTGCTGGACATTTACTAGGCTCCAGACACCATGCTGGGTACCACATGTGAGACGCAGTGGGTGCCCTCAAGGAGCTCATCCTCAATGAGACAGACAAGGGAAATAGTCAGGTGGGGGCAGCCGTAACGAAATACCCCAGGCTGGGTGGCTTGAACAACAGAAATTATTTTCTCATGGTTCTGGAGGCTGGACATCCAAGGTCAGGGTTAACAGGGTTGCTTTCCTCCAAGGCCTCTCTCCTTGGCTTGTAGGTGGCTGCCTTCGTGCTTCCCCGCATGGCGGCCCCTCTGTGCACACACGTGTCTGTCTGTGTGTGTGTCTCTTGTGTGTCCAGATTTTCTCTTGTTATAGGACACCAGTTGCTTTGGCTCAGGGCGACCCTAACAGCCTCATTTTAACTTAATCACCTCTTTAAAGGTACTGGAGTTGGGTTTCAACCCATGAATTTGGTGAGGAGGGAAGACACAGTTTAACCCATACTAATAAGTAAATAAGAAATCTTAATATTCTCTAATGATGACAGGACTGATGGTATGTACAGGCACAGTGCTCTTTCAGAGGAGGGAACAATCATTCTTTTTGGAGGTGGTCCAGGTTGGGTTCGTAGAGAAGGTTACATTTGGCAAGAATTTTGAGAAATGAGGCTTTGACAGTTTCTAGTTGATAGGAACATGTATAGGGAGCCTGGGTGGCTCAGTTGGTTAAACATCCAACTCTAGATTTCGGCTCAGGTCATGATCTCATGGTTCTGGGGATTTGAGCTCTGTTTCAGGCTCTGTGTTGACAGTGCTGAGCCTGCTTGGAATTCTCTCTCTCTCTCTCTCTCTCTCTCTTTCTCTTTCTCTCTCTGCCCTCCCCTGCTCATGCTCTCTCTCTCTATCCCTTCCTAAATAAATAAACATTTAAGAAAAAAAAAGAAATGTGTACTATAACTGATTTATACAGCATAAAATATAGGAAAGGTATAATTTTACATGAGATCAGAAAGCATGATTTTATTGTATGACACAGAACTTCTAGATTTCATTTATTTTGATCAGGAACCTGATGTGTTTAGGAGAAATGAATGAAGGAAACCATCTCTCTTGATGGTGATGACAGTGTCTTTCACTTTTTTTTTCTGGATAAAAAATATCTGAGTGATTTAGCTGAAATGAGAAAATAAGAATGTCTCAGAAGTAGCTCCTTCTACAACTTACACGGCCAGGTGTGGGCATCAGACCCCTGAGTAGTGATATGGTGGAGGCTAGGAACCCGTGTTTCTGGAAAGCTTGCAAGAACATTCTGAAGGGTGTCCAGGTTGACAAGGACAGTCAGAGTGAGCCAGCGTGCCATGGGGCTCCCAGCAGACAGCCGCGTGACTGAGGACCCAACTTCCCCGTGACGGTTTCGCCCTGGAGGATATTACGTACATTTGATAAAACCCTAAATATTTAAAGTTTAGTATCTTGAATTTTTTATATCGCTGCTTGATTTACAGGGACTTTCTTGATTAGACTCTAAGCCTCTTGAAGGTGAGAACCGAGTCTTTATGGTTTGTGTCCTACATCCTCTGGAGCCCTTTCCCCTGTGCGGCTCTGTATCCTCTCACCCTCCAGTGGAAATCTGCACCTTGCACGAGAGCACTGTCTCTGACAAAGGCAGCGTTCTTTACAAAGACGTCCATACCAGCATCTGTAATTATCTTTGTATTCCCTCAGATGTTTTTAGAGTTACAGTGCTGATCGATAACCTTTCTTTCTGCCCTGAGTCGATGCTCACACATGTACCAGGCCGGGTTTTCACATGTCTCTGCATCTCACGTTTGCATTTATGCTATCCCTTTTGCTGGTTACAGCTAGTTGCCTCTGTCCCTTATGACCTTTAGGAGATGCTTGCTGTTCCTGACAGATGCTGCTATAACACCGTATATATTTATTGTAGGGAAAAGAAACACACACACACTGATTAAAATTGGGGGCCTCACATGTAGAAGAGTTCATGGACCCCTAGAGTGCTTCTGACAAAATAGTTGAGGAGCAAAGCTAGACGGTCTGATGGGCCAGCACGTGAAAGTTCCTGTCTCCTTAATACCTTTCACCTCAACTAAGACACTTCTGTTTTTGAAGTTTTCAAAGATGGCAAAGAGATACAGCACTAAATACAATACTAATTTATCCATCGTATTTTTATATTAAATCTCCCAAAGCAAGAATTCACTAGTGTGTTTTATCCTAATTTATTTTGAAATCCCAGCTGAGTGTATTTCTGTATGGAGAGACTCATGGGTGGATCCAACAAATGACCCTCCTTTTTTGCCAAGTTTCTAAAAAAGGGAGATCGTGGGAGGTTATATGTTGCTCTGATGAGTAGCTTTACGAATACTTGGAAAGATCCCCAGGAGATATTAATTGGAATAATTTCAAAATGTCAGATGGATTGTATTCGTGTTCTCAGCCATTCTGCTTCCACTTCTCCGTCTAATGAAGCTCAATCTCTCAATCTCTCTGCTCTCTCCTCTCGTTCTTTTTCTCTCTCTCAACTAGAGGATATTTAAACCTTCTCCTCTCTCCTCAAACCTTCTGGCGTCTCTTTCTTGTGCTTTTTCTCAGTCGGTGATCCTATTTCCCCTGAACACCCACCACTGCTGCTAATGCACCTGCATCTACACCATGTATTGTGTCTCCCTTCCTGTGACTATGGATGAATGTTTGTGTTTTGATGTAACTTCTCCCTGCGCGTAAGACCTCAGCTCTCCCTCCTCCTCGAGCGTATCGTGCCAGTATGATCCGCTGTTTCTCTGCACCATCAATGTTTCTCCCTCTACTGGATTATAACCACCAGCTTACAGATTTTCAGTACCTTCTCCCATCTTAGCCAAGCAAACCCTCTCCTTGCTCTAACATTTACTCCAGCTGTCACCACCCTCCCGCCACGTGTCTCTTCTCTGACAGCAGAACTCAAGAATGGGTTGCCTGCATGCACTGTCTTTCTCCACCCTGGCTTCCCAGCCGCATGTTGAAATGCTCGAGTCAAGTTTCAGTCTCCACTTCACCACTGAAGCAGCTCTAACCGATGTCACCACCTGACTTCGCGCCGCTTGGGTGAGGCGCTCGTTCCCGTCACTCTCCTTAGTTGATCTACGAGCAGCTGAGAATCACCTTCCTAATGATTCGCCCCTTCACTTGGTTTCCAGAATGCCAGTATCTGCTGGTTTTCATCCTACCTCAAGGCTGCTCCTTCTCAGCCTCTTTGCTGTTGTCTTACTTTATCTGGCCTCTAAAATTGGATTTCCCCAGGGCCAGTTCTTGGACGACTTCTCCTCTCTGGATTCACTCATTCTTTGGTGAGCTCATGAGTTTCACAGTTATAAACACCAGTATGATGGTGGCTCCCAAATGTACATCCAGCCCACACCTACTTCTGGTATTCCAGTCTTATTTTCAGCCATGAAAATGCACATCAGCTAAGGCCATTTCTCTGCTCAAATTTTTACCCATTTTTACTCGTTGCCCAGAACAAAAGCCGGAGACCGCTCCGGGGTCTGCAAAGGCCCCACCTGGATGATTTTCCCACTGCCTCCCTGCCTTGTCCCCTTCTTCTCCTGGTCACTCCCCCAACCCCACCCTTTCTGCTCTTCCTCCTGTTCTTTAACCTTGGCCAGGCGTTCCAGCCTCGCTGCCTTTGAACTGACTGTCCCTCCAGACGTCTCTAACTCACCCTCCAGCTCTCTGAAGTCTTCGGCTGAATCTCACCTGCTGAGTAATGCCTCCCAGACCACCCTGTTCATCACACCCCCCACACACACGTTATCAAACATTCTGCCTCTTGTATTGTTTTCTTCACGGCATGCCATTTACTACTACCTAACATGCCGTATTTTAATTACGTATTTATTGGATGTCTCCGTCCACTAGAACATACAGTCCCTGAGGTCAGGGATGTTTGCCTGTTTTGCCATTTATTGCTGTCTCCCCAGCACACAGCACTCGGCAAATATTGTATGTTCAATACATCAGCATTTCTTAAAGTGTAGCGCCCAGACCAGCAGCGGTAGAATGACCTGGCAACTTTTTAGAAACATGTTAGAAATGCCAATTCTTAGACCCTACCGTATTCCCCCTGAATCTGAAACTCTGAAGGCAGGCTCCAGTAAGCTGTGCTGTGACTAGCCCTCCCTCCAGGTTAACTCTTATTTCTGCTAATTTTGAGAAGCATTATGATGAATATTTATTGAGTGAGAGGATAAATGAGAAAATGTTTATTCCTGTTACCCTTTGACAAGCAATCACAACTTCGGGTTAAAATGTCATGCAAATAACTGAGTAAACTCACTTCATAGAATATGTTTTTTTCTAATAGGAGTCATAATAAATATAATAAAAAGTTCTAGTTTATAATGTAGAAAAAATAAAAAAACACATACACATTATGTTCAGCCATGAATCAAATATATTGAACAGTGGGATACTTAGATAGTCATAACTGAATCTATAAAATTAACTTATAGTTTTAATTCAGTTTTAGTGAAAACTTGTCTTAAAAATTAGTTCCAAGGACTTTGTCCTATGATTTAAAATTATAACAAAGCTCTTATGAATCAACTTACTTCCCTTGGTCTTTCCTTGTTCTTAGACTTTGATTCTAATTTTCTAAGGTCAAAAACTACCCCATATCTGTATGTTCCCTGTATCCAAATAATCACAGCACATGTGAGCACCTGTTCCACACTTGATGTTTGGGATATACATTCTGCTGTTAATGAGATGGGGACAGAGAATGTATTTAAGTTCGCAAAACCTCACATTTTCTCTGATCGTGAAGCAAGCCGAAACTTCCTCCCTTACTGTCCTGTGCGTGAAGTTGTGATAACCCTTTCTAGGGGAAGCAAGTGTCCCTGTTATTCCAGGAAAATCTGCGTTTATACTCCATATCCTGATGCAGTTATTATCAGCATCCTTCATCTCCAAAAGGGTGCTGGCTTGATGATAAATTATATGGCCACCCTACTTTGTTATATATATAATAAATATATCATCACCTTTAGTTTACATTTTTACACAATGTATAAAGAATATTGGTAACCAGGGTTCTAAAAATCTCTGACATTCACTAGGAACATTAACCTTGGAATGTCACTCAAAATGTCTAGATTAGTCCTTTTAATACTACAGTGAGGAAGGAGTTCTTTCATATAACACGTGTACAAATGAGTATTATATGACACTATTTTACCAAGAATTCCCGCTTTATTAACACGGCATTTTATTTGCCTTAGATTTCATTAAAGTGTCTTCCAATTCTGATCCTGAGTGCCGGTGTCAATTTCCAAACATGTCCTGTTTTCTTAGTATGTGTTCTGAGGATGACACTGTGGTGTTACTACTACAGACAGAAAAGTGAAGGGCGCAGTTACCAAGTTTGCTTTGCCTGATTTCTTTCCTTTAGTGAGTCAGCTGACCTTTCCATTTATCGGACATGGTGAAGCTACCACCGCAGATGCCTCGTCTGTAAAGAGGGCCAGGAGATGTGTGCAGAATTACCACTGCGTGTGATTGGAGTTTTGGGTTAAGTTCTGTGGACTGGTGTTCCACGGGAGCTTTTAGTTGCATCACATGTTCAGGTAAAATGAAAATGTAAATAAGGGGTGCCTAGGTGGCTCAATTGGTTAAGCATCTGACTTCGGCTCAGGTCAGGATCTCGTGGTTCGTGAGTTCAAGCCCTGTGTTGGGCTCTGTGCTGACAGCTCAGAGCCTGGAGCCTGCTTCAGATTCTGTGTCTCCCTCTCTCTCTGTCCCTCTCCCAGCTCGTGCTCTGTCTCTCTATCTCTCTCTCTCGTTCAAAAATAAATACACATTAAAAGAAATTTTAAAAAGATAAATCCACTAATGGGCTTAAATGCTTTCCTTTTAAGAATTCAAATCTCTTATGTAAATTGTACATTGCTGTGAACCATATTTTGCCAGTGTGTGTGCCTACTCCTTTGGAATGATTTTTAAGGTTATCTGGATTTTTAAATGTTCAGTTGGTCTTGCATTCTAATTGATTGAGAATTTACAGTTTATTGATGGATTGATGCTTTACTATCATAGATTTTTTTTAATTTTTTTAATGTTTATTTTTGAGACAGAGAGAGACAGAGTGAGAGTGGGGGAGGGGGAGAGAGAGAGGGAGACACAGACTCCAAAGCAGGCTTCAGGCTCTGAGCCATCAGCACAGAGCCTGATGCAGGGCTTGAACCCATGAACCGTGAGATCATGACCGGAGCTGAGCGGCACACTTAACCAACTGAACCACCCAAGCGCCCCAATCATAGATTGTTTTAATGGAAAAATATATGTCAGCAGACAGGAATGAAGGTCCTGTCCCTAAAACGATGTATCGTGGATGTTCCAATGGTTACTGCAATTTTGCAATCAATTGTATAGTTAGTTCATCCAGACAGCGAGAGTCTTTGTAACATAGATACATGTCGGTTTGCTTGATTCATCCTCCTGTCATCAGCCTGTTTCTGGCTGGCTGTTCTTCACAGTGGTGCCAGCACCTGCTCCAGCTGCCATACCCAGAACAAGCGTGTACAGTTCCACGTGTGTAACAGTAACGGCTGGCACACACACAGCAACCCTGGCATGGCACCCTGAGTGGGCGGTTTGTATACACAATCGTGACCACAGCCCGCTTGGCCTCTTTCAGGTTAGGTAACAAGTGTGGGTTTGGTTCTAGTCTGGGGTTGACCTTAAAATAGCCAATCCAAACACTTTACTGTTTCTGCAATAAATGTTGTACGTTTTTTAGAATACATTATTTATATGGAAAAAACTCGAGGTACCGTCTAGTGCCACTGTCCCCAGTGAGTTTCTTTATAATGGAGACACGCTTATTTCTACCATCTGTTTTGTTCTGGGCTGGAAGATTTGTCAGGTCCGACACGACGGCACGGCTTCATGGCATCATTTTACACTATCACTTGGTGGAGAACATATGGAGACCAAAGTGTGTATGACAGAATAGTATCCACAGTCCACAGGGTTATAAAATATGAGTCTTTGAAAAAATTAAGTCTTGAGAGTCTGTTTTCAGACTAAACACACACTTCAGGAGCAGAAGTTTCTTCTATTTACGGGACTAATTATGGGTATTTTAGTGAAAAAGTTTCAGAGTGGCAAATCTCAATGTCAGGGATTTTCCCATCTGATTTAGCAAGTTAGATGCTTTTGAATGTTGCATTTACTCTAACAGGAAACTGAAAAGTGTTCTGTCACTGCATTGGAGCAAATTGCAATGATCTCTAATCTATTAAAACTAGGCTTAATCAGTAATTTACAAAAATGTGTATCTTTATTACCAGCTATACTGTTTGGCTATTTATTTAGTTCAGTATTTCAAACACAAAAAGCAAAATAAGCAAATAAATCTTTGTCACATCCTTCCCTTTTTGAGGTTCCCTTTTGGACTGTCTTTATGGCGCTTATTTGCTAGGTTGTGCTGTACAGTTTTTTTTTAGTTTTTCCTAGGAAGGGACTGTGTCGCAGACACATAGAAAAGAATTTTTCACAGCTGATGCTAGCTGACATTTTTGAGAATGGGTACATTGTGAAATAGAAGCTTGAGTCCTAATCATTAAGTCTCAGTGGATTTAATTATTCAAAATTGCTTTACTGTGGAATAGATTCAGTCTGTCTGTTTTACTGCCTTACTGTGGAATAGATTCAGTCCTCAGAAAATAAAGCAGGTTTGAGAACTTCAGGTGAGTTTTCACAACTGCCCCATATCTCATGGCTGGTCCCTCAGCAGACCACTCTACTTCATGTATTAGGGAACTTATCGATGTGTTTAAGAGAAACACACATTTGGGGCGCCTGGGTGGCTCAGTCAGTTAAGTGTCCAACTTCGGCTCAGGTCATGATCTCCCAGTTTGTGGGTTCGAGCCCTGCGTCGGGCTCTGTGCTGACCGCTCAGAGCCTGGAGCCTGCTTTGGATTCTGGGTCTCCCTCTCTCTGCCCCTTCCCTGCTCACACTTTGTCTCTCTCTCAAAAGTAAATAAACATTAATTTTTTTTTGGAGAGAGAAGCACACATTTCACTGTCCTTTCTCAAAATATGTAGGCAGTTTTTTTCCTTGGGCTTATAAGCCCCAGCAGATACAGCTTTTTGAAACACTAAACATACCGCTTTTCTAGTATATTATTTCTTAGAGTGAACCTCAGACATGCCCACTTTTGCGTTCTGAGTAAAACAATAGGAACAGAATGTTTTTCTCCCCAAACTACTCCCCCTCTCCAAATAAACCAAAGCATTAGATAAAATTGGTAGCACTGAAACTGAGGATATCTAAAAACAGCAACCTGTAACCTTGGGAAGTTTTGAGAGCTATAAATACAATGGCCAAGAGCATTTTAACCACAGAATTTTTGCCTTAAACTTAGGGACTTGCAAGGTCGTCGAGTTGCTCTCCTGCAGCCCATATTAAAATGCTTATGTTTGGGAACAACGCAGTTCACATTCCCTGACTTTGTTTGTTTGTTTGTTTGTTTGTTTTTTCAAATGCATCCATATTTGTAACCAACTTGTAATGTCTGCTTCGGTTCCCAAGCACACAAGCAAATACACTTTCTGAGCAGTGATAGGAATCGATAACTGTTTGTTTACAAATTGTCTGACAATGAGTCAGAAGCCTGTGATTGTTTTTAATATACAAACCTTCTTAGATTGATTTAGCAATCTGGAAGAATTTCCTGTCTGTCTCTCCATCTTTATAATCTAAGGGGGAAAACAAAATGCCTTTAATGCTTTCAGCCTTTCTGTCTGATACAGAAGTAATATCGTGTATTCCACAGAGAAAATAATGCCTTCTCTATTCCATTAAATTGTACTGACTTATCACACAACCCTGGTTTTGGGTTACATCATCCCTCAGAATGCTGCCTGCGCCTGAGGAAACATGGCTACTCTAATTAGCAGTAAAGGAAAGTTCTCTCTCTCTGATGGAACAGGACTGTGAAGTACATTGTGAGGGGTGAGCAGGAGCACCAGTGACTGGGAGGGCTGGCTGACAAGCCCATGGCGACTACCCCAAAGGAAACCCCACCCACTGAAGGAGAGGCTGGTGGGGGGGGGGGGAGACATTCTCTGTGGTTTTACTGTTGATCTCTGTTTCCTCACACAAAGTTTATTGTAATTGACAATCAGACTCTTACTACACAGGATGCTTTAATCTAAATATTTGAAGGTGCTTTTCTTTCCCCCTCTTTTTGTAATCTAATGAAGTACGATCTTTAAAATTGAATCAACAGAAACATAAGATCATAGTTACCAACAGCAACCAAAAGCATTAAAATAAATAGGGGCAGACTGTGCTCCAACAGAGAAAATGAGAGGTTGAAGCACATTATTCTTTTAAATGCACACATATATTCGGCAAAAAAAGGTATGATAATTACTCCGAGTTACCTGCCTTGTCTGCCTACAGTTGCCAAATGCATGAGTTAAATGGTTCTCCCAACCGATTTTGTTTGGGGAGATAGCCCCCAAATTACAAAATAGATTTTAAAAATACTCCTTTTGCACAGCTCAATCTAGACAAACTGGTTAATTATCAGTCTAAAATTTTAGGGGTGCCGGGGTGGCTCAGTCGGTTAAGTGTCCAACTTCCATACAGGTCAAGATCTCTTGGTTTGTGAGTTCGAGCCCTGTGTTGAGCTCTGTGCTGACAGCTAGGAGCCTGGAACCTGCTTCGGATTCTGTGTCTCCCTCTCTCTCTGTCCCTACCCCACTCATGCTCTATGTCTCTCTCAAAAATAAATATTAAAATTTTTAAATTACAAATTATATACATGCATATTGTGAAATGATTACCACAGTAAGATGAGTAACACACTCATCACATTACATAGTTACCATTTATGTGTGTGATGAGAACATTTAATATCTGCTATCTTAGCAGATTTCAAGTATACAATGCAATATTGTTAGCTGTGGTCACCATGCCGTACATTAGATCCCTCAGAACTTATTCATCTTACAATTGAAAATTTATACACTTTGACCAACATTTCCCCATTTCCCCCACCCACCCAGCTCCTGGCCCCAAAGAAACGAAATCAGTACCTTGAAGAGATATCTACACCGCCACGTTCATTGCAACATTATTCCCAATGGCCAAGCTAAGTCTATTGATGGAGGAATGGATAAAGAAAATGTGATATATGTAACACATGTAATAGAATATTAATCAGCTGTAAGAAGAAGAGGGAAATCCTGCCCCTTGCAACAGCATGGATAAAACCTGAGGGCATGATGCTAAATGACACAAGTCAAACAGGGAAATGTATGGTCTCACTTATAACTGGAATCTATCATGGGCATCAGTATTTTTGAAGTCCCCCAGGGACCGCCAGTCTCCATCCTGCACCTATGTCTTCTGCCTCCCTTCCTTTCACATTCCTGTGCATCCTCTCAGCTCAAGCCACGCTTCCTTCTCTTCCTCAAAGTCCCCCAACTTATTCCAGCCTTAGAGTATGTGCACCTGCTGTCCTCTCTATCTGGAATTCCTCTCCCCGCAGATTTTCATACAGCTGCATTCTTCTTGAGATTTAGAGTTCAGCTCAAGCGTCCAACACTTTGAAAAGAACTCCCCCGAGGTGCCCACCAACTTACGCTGTGTCACATCGTCCCATTTTATTTTCTTCATTTTGGTATTTGTGTGTTCACTTACTATCTCTCTCAACTACTAGAAGTTCCATATTGTAGAACCTTTATTTCTTCACCATTGTCCTAGCCCCTTAAACAGGGTCTAGCAGCATATTGTAGACACATAATAAAGTCGCTCATCTTAAAAGCTATTAACTAGGCACTTACAGTGTTCCAGGCTCTGTTCTAGGAAATAAGGATAAACCGATGAACACAACAAATGAAATATGTAAATAAACAAGGAAAATTATTACAGTACCACTGGACAGTTTCTGGATTAACTCATTTCTTCCAGGGAACTTTCCTTTTTAATACCATTGAATTTCCACAACTAGAAGCAAACAGTCCACAGAGATGTGTTCAGAATTTATAGGCTTGCAGTCTGGCCTACCAGGAGGGATGCCTGACACCACAGAATCTGGATCTCAATTCTGGCTCTACCAATACTGGTAGCTCTGAAATATTAGATGAGACACATGCTGTGCACTTATTAGGAACACAGCTTCAGAGGGAGCTGATTTCAAAGATGGGCATTTAAAATGTATTCATCCTCTCTGGTATTTCGTGTTCTTGTGTGTAACAAGTGAGTAATGATACGCCACTGTCTCAGTGGATCAAATAAGGAAAAGAATGAGAAATTAAGGCTAGAAAATGCACAGAAAAATATGCATGTTAATAATAGCGGAGGTTACATCAACTCTCCTTCTGTTCCTCCCTGCTTTGACTTTTTTCATCGGCGAAACAATGAAGGTAAAGTAACATTTCTGCCGTCTTTTCCCAAACTCACATTTTCAAAATGTTCTTGATGATTATGCTGGGGCCCTTGACATTGAACACTTTCTGCATTCTTAATAAATATATATTCCAGAAAAATGTAATGACTCGTCCTGGACTTCTTGGCTGTTTTATTTTCAGATCCTGTGAAGGATTAAGATGAACAATGGGGTGAAATTACTCTGTGATTTGCTACTCATAGTTGTGACATTTGCTTTTGCCTTGTTTTGCCTTATCAATCTGCTGGTTTTCTGGATACCATGGATTTTTGTTTTGCTTTGTTCTTGCTCTATGCGTACGCAGTTTCCGAGTCTGTTTTTCACAAGAGTTATTATTGTTTTTGAATGGATGATTTTAGCTCAGTGGAATTTGTTAGCCCACCCCTCATTACATTGCTTCGGACTTTGAAAGATGGAGGAAATTGCTCTGGGTGGGTAGCCAGCCAGTCTGACTAGTCCACCGGGCACAGGCTCCCTGGTCACTGGGATCACTAACGCCTAATGCCTCTCTAATTATAGACATGTCTCATTCCTGGCTACTTAACGGCCTCACCGCAGGGAGTGACTCCACTTCCTGACTGGAAGCCTACCTTCATTAGCGTGAACTGTACATCATAACCATCTAGTTTTACAATAACCCAAGGGGCCCTTCCTCCCAGAACTGTGGCCACGTGACAGTCTTAGTATTTGAACGTGGAGACAGATGATAAGAATTTATGACTTCTGACTTTAAAATGCAAAAGGTAAAACTCTGCCTGGTGTGGTTTTAAAAGGAGCCATCTGTGCCACTAACGGAGAAGATGCGGAGGTTCTGTTTTACCCGTCCGTCCGTCTTCAGTGTCCCTTTTCTTCCTAAGTGAAGCAAGGTCTGTAGGAAGACTCTCAGCGTGGCTGAAGTCTGAACAAGGATGGAGACTGAGAGAAACACAGAAGCCTGCAGAGCCTCTTAATACCAGTTCGAGAGTTAATATGTCTCCAAGTAAAAGAATTCTCACTTACCGTGGATCAGAACTTCGGGTCCTGATTCAAACCTTATCCACTTACACACCCCTCTTCCTCATTATCACATTTGCTACCTTTTTATGGCAAATTCTTCGTATGCTGGGCCCTGTACTCAGCACTCTAGGTGTTAGCTTCACAGATATTGCCCTGAACACTGCAAGACAGGTTGTCTCCATTTGTACAGGAAAACACTAAAACTCAGAAAAGCTTAGGAAGTTGCCTAAGCAACTCACGAAGCCTATGGCTGGGCCGAGACATGAACTCTGCTTTACTGGATTCTAAACTTCTCTCAGTCCACTCTGCCTTTCTCACCCAATGAGAATTCGATGAGTAGATATTTAGGAAGGCAATGCTCCTACCTCTGTGCTGTGTTTTGTCTTCAACTTCTATTACAAAACTGATGTAATTTGCATAACAATACTAGCAATAACCAGTTTTAGTGAACCTTTATTACAGGCCACGCACATGGTACTGTCATTCAGTCTTTAAAATAACCCTTCTGTCTCTGGGGTGCCTGAGTGGCACAGTCAGTTAGGTACCTGATTCTTGATTTTGGCTCAGGTCATGATCTCAAGGTTCCTGGGATCAAGCCCCACCTCAGGCTCTGTGCTGACAGCACGGAGCCTGCTTGGGGTTCTCTCTCTACCACTCCTTGGCTCGCATGCACGCTTTCTCTCTCTCTTAAAATAAACAAACATTTAAAAACTAAATAGGGGTGCCTGGGTGGCTCAGTTGGTTAAGTGTCCAACTTCAGTTCAGGTCATGATCTCGTGGTTTGTGGGTTCGAGCCCCACGTCGGGCTCTGTGCTGACAGCTCGGAGCCTGGAGCCTGCTTCGGATTCTGTGTCTCCCTCTTTCCCTTCCTCTCCCCTGCTCACATTCTTTCTGTGTCTCTCTTTTTCTCTCAAAAATAAATAAACATTAAAAATATAAAAATAGAATAATCCTTACATCTTTATTTTGAAGTGAAGATATTGAAGTGTGGAGAGGTTGCGTGGATGGCACGTGGTCACGCCAAGGTGGCAGAGTCCACTCTCATTACATTGTCTCCCATGGTTATAGTAAATTGTCTTAGTCACACGGTCAGACTGAAGAGAAGGGATCACAGCCCAGCATGGTTGCCTCACTGATTAGGACTGTGTCTGGCACGTAAAGAGGATTCAACAGATATTTGCTGAGCGACAGTCAATTGTAGTTACACTTGAGCCAGTCATTAGCTTGTTCCCATAACAGGGAAAACCAGGAGAAGTCTGTAGGCCGTATGACAAAATGAATGCTTCATGCATTTTTCTAGTTACACTAAAACCTTGTTTGTTACTTAGCAGTTAAGTCTTAGTGCTGACCATAGTGTTTCAAAAACATTTAATACTGCAAATGGAGGTCACAAACCAGAAACATCGTAATTTTATGACACGTAATTTTATCACTGTGTAGTGGAAACAGGGCAACCCTGAAGTCTCCCAATGTGGAAAGAAGGCCAGCATTTTCTGTATGTTTCCTCACTTTGCTTCCACGCAGTTCGTGTGTGGCTCTCTGCTGTGCTATACGGGAGGAGTGGGTAATCGGAGTTGCCTGACGGCATCTCCTCTGACTAAAGTGAATTCCGGTTCATTCAAAATAATCATCTGTTTTGTAACTCTGGAAGCTGAAAGGGAATTTAGGAGCCCCTTAGGGAAAACTCTCATTTAACTGATTATGCAAAATAAAGGGTAGAGACGGTAAGTTCATGCAGATAATGAGACAGAGAATAGAAATCGGTTTTGGAGGCCTTGCTCTGCATCTTGCCCACAGCAAAATATAACCATCCGTTTTTTTCACAGAATTCATAATTCTTTCAACTTTCCTATGTCATTATATTTGGTGTGTTTCCTGTAAACAACAACTAGTTAGGTTATTTTTTGTTTTTAAGTTTTTTTTTTAATTTTGAGGTGGGGGGAGGGGAGGAGCAGAGATGGAGGGAGAGAGAGAATCCCAAGCAGGCTCCATGCTGGCAGTGCAGAGCCTGACATGGAGTTCTGTCTCATGAACCATGAGATCATGACCCAAGCCAAAATAGTTAGACACTTAACTGGCTGAGCCATCCAGGCACCTCTAGTTAGGTTACATTTTTAATCCACTTTACCAAACTCTGTCTTTCAACTGGTGTCTTCAAGCCATTTACATTTAGTGTTAGGTTTTAAATCTGACATTTTCTGTTTTCTGTTCTAATTTTCATTTCTCTGTTTTGCTTTTCATGACTTCTCATGAAAAAAATTGAACTGAACATTTTTTAGAATTCCATTTTGACTTCTCTATAGTGTTTCAGGTATTACATTGTATATACATATCTTATCATGGTCTATTGGTATCAACTTTTTACCAATTTAAGTGAAATGCAGGAACCTTACTTTTACTTTCTCTTATTTGTAATCATTTAAAATATTTCCTCTTTATACAGTGAAAACCGCATCAAATATTATCATTTTGCTTTGACCATCAAACATGATTTAGAAAAATCAAGAGAAGGAAACGCATTTTTACTTTTTCTGATCTTCTCTCTTCCCTCCTTTTGTCCTAAGATTTTGATGTTAGTCATTTTCCTTTTGTTTAGGGGACTTCTGAGAGCCGTTCCTTTAGGGTAAGTCTGCTAGTGACAAATTCTTTTATCTTTGCTTCATATGAAACTTGATTTCCCCTTCATTGTTAAAGATTATTTTCACTGGATATAGATTTCAGGGTCAACGGTTGTTTTTTCAGCACTTAAAATACTGTGACACTTCCTTCTGGCCTGCATGGTTTCGGATGAGAAATGTAATACGTGCAAATGTAAGGTATCATTTCTCTTCCACTGCTTTGAGGATTCCTGTGTTGTCTTTTGTGTTCAGAAGTTTGACTGTGATGGCCTTGGTGTGGATTTCTTTGATTTATCTTATTTGGGATTCACTCAGATTCTTTACTCTGTTGGTTTATGTCTTTTGCCGTATTTAAGACACTGTCAGCCATTATTTCTTTGAATATCTTTTCAGTTCCTCTCTTTTGCTTGTGTTCTTTCTGGACTCTGATGGAATAAACATCACATCTTTTGTTCTATTCCTACATGACCTTGAGGTACTGTTCTTTTGGAGGGATCTATTTTGTCTTTGTTGTTTGGATTGGGTAATTTCTATTTTGTATTTATGTTCCCTGATGCTGTCCTCTATCCTCTGCATTCTGTTTCTGAGATCACCCCTTTAGGGCTTCAAAAATTCCTGATTATTGCATTTTTGCATTTAAAAATTTTTCATTTAGTTCTTTTTATATCTTTTTTTTCCTGGGACTTTCTTATTTCTTTGCAAAATTTTCTCTTTTGTAGTTTCAGGCATGTTTGTATTACTCAATGAAACATTTTTTTAGTTGTTTTAAAATCTTTCTTAGCTAATACTAACATGTGGACCATCTTGACATTTCATCCGTTCCCTGTCTTTCTCATTCGTGTTAGAATTTTCCTGGTTCTTGGTGTGGAGTCATAATTGATCACATTCTGGGCATTTGGGGCATTATGTTATGAGGCCTGAAGTTTTATTTCAATGTTCTGTTTTAGCAGAACCACTGAAACCCTCTGGTGAAGGAAGGGTGAACACCACCTTTTATTGCCAAGTGGGGTGGAAGTCCAAGTTCCCTCCTCAGCCTCTGTTTACATCTGCAGGGGTATCTCCTTGTTGCCACCAGGTAGAGCTGGGACTTCTGGCTTCTCAGGAGGCCTCTGCTGATAGCACCTGGCAAGGAGAGTCAGGGGTGTGTCATTACTACTGCCTACGTGTCTTCCACTGACACCATAGGGTCCAGGTGGCTTTGTTCCTGCTGAGCAGTGGGGAAAATTCGACTCTTCATTGGACCCCCCCTGACACCATTCTAGCATGACAGTGGGGAGACCTTTTATGATTGCAAGAGGTGGAGTAGAAGCCCAGGCTCCCTGTGTAGCCTCCACTGACACCTTTGACGTGTGAGCTTGTGACTCCCCCACGGGGATGAACACCCTGGCTCTCTTTGGGTTTTCTGGGATGCCACCCTAACAGGGAGTTTGGGGCATTTCACTGCGGCCTGGAGAGGGTGAGGACCAGACTCCTGCTTGCCCTTGGCTGTTGGGTGGAGCCTCTGTTTCTTCTGTGGCTTTTGGCTAAAGCAGAGTGCTTGTTTGTCCAAAAGCTTTCTGTCTTGCTAGGCTGCCACTCTCCTGATCCTGTATCTCAGAACATCCAGTTTTTCCTGGAGCTTCTTCGTTTGTACCATTTGCATTTCCAGGTGTCCTCTTGTCCAGCACCCTGTCTGGAATATATGAAACTAAAAGAAAACTAGGAAACTTGGTGCTCTGTTCTTTAAATCCTGATGTTCCTTGCCGGTTGGCCTTTAGGAGTCTTTTCTTCCTTTCTTTCTTTCTTTCTCTTTCTTTCTTTCTTTCTTTCTTTCTTTCTTTCTTTCTTTCTTTCTTTCTCTTTTCTTTTCTTTTCTTTTCTTTTCTTTCTTTGTTTTTTGAGAGAGAGGAGAGAAAGCATGGGAGCAGGGAAGGGGCAGACAGACAGAGGGGGAGAGAAGATCAGAAGCAGGCTCTGTGCTGACAGCAGAGAGTACGATGTGGGGCTCAAACTCACAAACCGTGAGATCATGCCCTGGGCCGAAGCCAGACACTTAATCGACTAAGCCATCCAGGCGCTCCTAGTGTCTTTTTATGTTTCTTTTATGTATAACGTCCATGGTTGTTAGCTGTACTTAGCAAAAGGAATTTGAGAAAAGTACTTCTATTCCATCTTTCTTGATTTAGAAGTCTCTTAAAATTCATTTTTTAGTGGTTCAACCTTGATTTTTTAAAAGCCATCAGATTATTAAAAGAGATATGACATTTATAGAATTGACCTTTGAGAAATTCTGTTAAAGTGTTTCACATACTATACCAGCAGTATATTTTAAAAGAGACACAAAATAACTAGAGAGGAAATTACTGCTAACTTTTCTTTTCAGATATTACAAATGGTTTTCTGGGATAGATTTGTACATCATGGAAGAAGAACATTAGGTGAATTTAATTCTCAGGGAGACAAGAAGATCCCAGAATAAATGGCAGTATTTAAATTATAAAGGTCAGTTTTTACATTTAATGAGTGTTATTGATGAAAGTACATAACGATGATGGTTAATGCCAACCCAAATTTTCCCTTTAGATTAATAAGTCTTACTGAATTCGAAGTAAATGATAACAGAAGCTTTGTTTTGTTATTAATTCAAAAACATTTAAAAGTTAGGTTTTATAGCTCTATAATAATGGCTTGCATTGTTAGGATGTCATCAGTTTCGCTGTAACAGTCAAGATACTAGAATAACATGGTGGAACATCAGTAGATCAGATTGTTGTTGTCAATGATGATGTAATTGCTGTTTTCCAAGCCATACTTGGGTAATCCAAGTTTACTTTTTGTAGCATGTAGAAAAAGGTAAGTAGCCTTTAGGTGCACAATACTGAGCATGATTGACTTTTATTTTCTATCTCAAATGTTGGGTTTCTCAATTCAATGTATTTTAGATACACTTCTTAAATGATGAAAATATGTTCATTAAACCGTCGATTAATTTTCACTAATTTTCATTTATTTTAACACAACAAGAATAAATAACAGATTTTAGTCTATTTAATTATGACTGGCATTAAGAAATTAGTTCTGGCACATTAGATAACAAGTGAGGTGTGTTCAGACCGTAGAGTTTCCCAGTTAAGGCTCTGGAGACAGACTGGTCCTGTTTCCAGTCTGACTCTTACTTACTAGTTAGTATGGACTCAGGAAGTCACTTATACCCTCTAGCCTTTGCTTCCTCTTTAGCAAGTTGGGCCAATAATGTGTGATTGGTGTCCCTGCATCCAAGTATCTCCTGAAGAATAAATGGAGGGTGAGTTCTGGGGCACATGGGTGTCAGGTTCCAGGTGGTATTAGGACCCAGATGTGTCATATTCCTTCTGTTGTTTGATCATCCAGTCTTTCATTTGATTTTACAAACAAATTCCCTTTCTCTATCAACAAGTGAAGTTTATGATTTCTTTTCTTTTTTTTTTTTTTTTTTTTTTGGTCATGAAACAATCTGATTTGTGATTACTTATGTTGATGATCTCCCCATAATCAGCCATTTTACTCCCTAGGACTGTAAACTGGGCAATTTACAAAGATGGGAGAATGAAGCAAACATCTGGGAAGCGTGAAAAAAGCAAAACCACAGTTTCCCTGAGAAGGTGAACCCCTGACAAAATCCTAACATAGCAGAAAAAAATGGGCAATTTGACAAGCCTGTTTTGAGGACACACTGTTGTGTACCAGTAGATTGATAGTGTGTGGGAAAGAGGAGTACGTGTGCTGTTCTCCAAGATCCATCACATGGACGGATAACTGGGTGAGTTATTTCATCTCCATTTCATTCCTTTTTGCTCTTTCTTCTCTCTTTCTCACAGTCCCTTTATAGTTTAGTCTCCAGGTCCAAGTTCTTTCCCTTGGGTTGTGTAGTATCTTCAATAAGGCTTTCTTACGATAAATTAGAATGAAAAAGTTGTAACAAATTTCCACAGCTACCTTTGAGCAAGTAATTTTTCATATCGTATTTGATGAAGATATGTCCAAAGTGTGATTTAGTTTTTATATCTATGGACCTGAAACATTTTTGCTTCTGCAGTTTGTTCTCTGTTCACGATGTGACCGGAATACCACCCTGTCCCAAATCACCTGCTCCAAGTAGTCTGCCCAGAGTCTATTGTACTATTCCTTTAATTGATGTCTGAAGAACACTTAACAGAGAACTTTATCTGAAAAGAAAAACTTGCATTTTTTCCATGATCATGCTTGAAAATTACATATTGGTAAAGAATGATTGAGATAAAAGGCAATCTCTCCTAGAAAATCACAAAGAGGGGGATAAAGGAAAGAAGAGAAGGGAAAATGTAACAAATATGTGTTAGGGATCTGGAGGTAAAACACAAGGTGATGAATCTATAATCATCAGCATCAATTTTGAGAATACTAAGGATACTGTGTGGCCTAGAATTACTTAGGACAATTTAGCTAAATATTTTAATTCAGGCGTATGTGTACCAGGTCTCCAGTACAGTTATGTCTTCAGCCGGTAGTTCTGAAATAATACACTGAATATTAGAGGCTTGGAACTTAGGAATTCCTATTTTAAATAAATTCCCAGATGATTATAGTGTGCAACGAAGTTTTTAAATCTCTTCCCTAAGCTGCCTAAAAATGTTCCAGGATGATTATGACCAAGTTTGACTCCAGATTGTAGACATCTATAATAGAGAAGTTTTTAAATTCAGCTTCTTCAAATTTGTTGTTTATTCTAACATTTATACCACTTGTGTCTGGAACCATGTGAGAGAGAAATAATGCTTGAGAGAAAGCAGGGTGGTATCATGTTTTAAATTATTGTATATCCTCAACTGTGGCCAATTTTACCATTCTGTGTCTTTTTTTTTTTTTCATGGACGCCCAGGATTAAAAAGTACAATAATGATCCTCTGTTCATTTCTTTTATTTTTAATTTTTTTATAATGCTTATTTTTTAGAGAGAGAGAGAGAGAGAGAGAGAGAGTGGGAAGGGGCAGAGAGAGAGGGAGACACAGAATCTGAAGCAGGCTCCAGGCTCCAGGCTGTCAGCACAGAGCCCAACGTGGGGCTTGAACTCATCAACTGTGAGAATATGACCTGAGTTGGACGCTTAACCAACTGAGCCACCCAGGCGCCCCTCGTCTATTCATTTCTTAACGAAAAAAATCATACACGGGCACAACTAGTTTACCATAAGGGTAGTTAGTCATCACAGATTATTTATAAAATGAAAATTCACAACCTAAATGTCCTGCTGTGGGGGGAGGAGTTAAATATGAGAAGGCACAAGGATGGGATAATACTCAGCCAATTCAAGCTGTAAAACAGCCTAAAACAACACTTAGGACATGAAGAAATGCTCACAATACGCTGATAAGCTTAAATAAAACAAAACAAAAGTTGATAGCCTGAAGTTGTCTTTCACATCCTAGTGCAGGCAGGGCAGGGACGGTTTTCCTTGGAGCTTAATCAGAGTCTGCAGTTTTCACCCAAATATAAGCAACTTTTAATGTACTTACCTGGTTTTCAGGCATGTGAAACTAGAATACGAGCACTCTGCACCTGTGTTAGCAAACGTCTGATTCTGACTCATACAAAGGAGAGGAGCTGAGAGAAATAGTGTGAACTGTAAAAACTATTTGGATGTTGTGTGGACCGTTCTCGCCATTCACTACTTTATATGCTATTATTGGTTAAATTTAGATCCACCATGAGCATATGGATATGCAGTGGGACTATAGTTTGCTTTAGTTGAGGTTTTCTTTCGTGACATGTTCTTGGTTTTTAATAGATGAAACTATAAAAAATATTGAGTCAATTTTTGAATTTTATATTAAAATACTCTTTAAAATTAAAAAAAAAAAAATTTTATTTTTGAGAGAGAGAGAGAGAATGAGCACGGGAGGGGCAGAGAGAGGGAGACACAGAATCTGAAGCAGGCTCCAGGCTCTGAGCTGTCAGCACAGAGCCCAACGCCGGGCTTGAACTCATGGACGGCAAGATCATGACCTGAGCCGAAGTCGGTCACTTAACCAACTGAGCCACCCAGGGGCCCCTAATTGCAAATATTTTTTAAGTTTATTTATTTTGAGAGAGAGAGAGCATGAGCAGGGGAGGAGCAGAGAGAGGGAGACACAGAATCCAAAGCAGGCTCTGAGCTCCAGGCTCTGAGCTGTCAGCACACAGCCCGACGCAGGGCTCGAATCCACGAACCCTGAGATCATGACCTGAACCGAACTCAGACGCTTAACCAAGTGAGCCACTTGAGCACCCCTAAAATACTCTTGATAGTAAGCCTCCCCCAGATATTCCGTACTATACTTCTGGCCCTGTAGATGTCCTCAGTGTGTTTTCTTATCCATCAAGACCTCACCAAAATGCCTTCTTGAAATAAAGTCCCCATTTCCCACAAAGTTAGTCTTGCCTTCTTTCATGCATTTGGATTATTTTTCGTATAGCAATTATCATATGTTATCTCGGTTGCCTACCATTTCCAAAATCACCCCACAAGCTGGCGGTTAGTTTCTCAGCGCTTCTCAGGTTTCCGTGGACTGGGGGGGGGGGGGTCGGGCACTTCCCGCGCCGAGTCTGTCGTGTGGTTGCAGACAGACGCAGCCGGGCCGGGTCATCTGGGGGCCCGACTCGGCGTGACAGGTAACAAGGCGTTTTCACGCGCCATGGCGCGTGCCGAAGGCGAGGCGACGGGAACAGACGAGGGCCGGCCGGACGCTTCCGCTTCCGCTTCCGCTCGTGTTTGCTCCGCGAGGCCGGCTCGGGCTGGCTCCCGGCAGGAGAGTCTCAGGAGAGGTGCGTTGCTCAGCCGGGGAGTCGCTTCCTCCGGAACTGGAGCTCCCCACACGCGCGGGCGGACGCTGCCACGTTCCTCAGGACCAGCCCCGCGAGTCCTGGAACCGACTTCCGCCGAGTCCTGTGCGCCCACGGACCCAAAGGGAAGGGCGTCGGACTCCAGGTCCGTGTGACGAGCGGCTCGCGGGCTGCAAGGCGCAGACGGGCCGTGGTGGGGATCCCCCTACCACGCGCGCAACAGCACAGAGTCCAAGTGCCTGCAAGGATTTGAACCGTCGTCTGATGCAACTTTCTCATTTTCATGAAGACAAATGATAATGAAAGAACCGGAAAGATGAAATGACCTCCCCCGGATTAAACATACACGTTCGCCTCTCTTCCCTTCATGACCTCACTCCCCCCGCCCCCCAAAAGTGTGGTAGGATTGTTCACAGCCTGACACACGACCGTGCGTGAATGACACATACATACAAGCACTTCTTAAATGAGTAGGCTGTGCGCCGGGAGACCGCTTCAGCTGGCCCGCATTGCATTTTGAGGAGCCAAGAGCGGCAGGCCAGGCTTCCTACCTGGGCTGCATTGGCCCCGGAACACGTGCACTTTTGACCTGATTGAGCTGCTGTTCCCTGTTGTGAAATCAACCCAGGTAGACTTTTTGAAAAATAGGTTCTCCTGGCTTCACTTCTCAGATTACATCCTGTTTTAAGAGATTGCACTTTGGAACCCTGAAAATGATCTACATACATAAAGCAAAATTAAATCAACGTGAAAATGAAAAGCATTCCTAAACACAGAAAACAAAATGAAATAAACTTTATGCATGGAGTTGGTGACAGAACCAAATGGGAATTATTTCAGACTACTTTTAAAGCACAGCAATTTGGCTGTACATTTTTACTGGGATATGTGCTAAGAACAAATAACTTCAAAACAAAACCAACATAAAACTTCTTTCAGTAATTATGTCATTGGTGATAATTTTGTCTTGTTATTCTAATACTATTTGGCATGTGTAAAATGTATGGCCAACTAATCTTTGACAAAGCAGGAAAGAATATCCGATGGAAAAAAGTCTCTCTAACAAATAGTGTAGGAGAACTGGACAGCAACATGCAGAACATTGAAACTAGCCCACTTTCTCACACCATTCACAAAAATAAACTCAAGGGGCGCCTGGGTGGCGCAGTCGGTTAAGCGTCCGACTTCAGCCAGGTCACGATCTTGCCGTCCGTGAGTTCGAGCCCCGCGTCAGGCTCTGGGCTGATGGCTCAGAGCCTGGAGCCTGTTTCCGATTCTGTGTCTTCCTCTCTCTCTGCCCCTCCCCTGTTCATGCTCTGTCTCTCTCTGTCCCAAAAAATAAATAAACGTTGAAAAAAAAAATTAAAAAAAAAAAAAAAAAAACCTCAAAATGAATGAAGGACTTGAATGTGAGACAGGAAACCATCAAAGCCCTAGAGGAGAAAGCAGGAAAAAACCTCTCTGACCTCAGCCGCAGCAATTTCTTACTTGACACATCTCCAAAGGCAAGGGAATTAAAAGCAAAAAGGAACTATTGGGACCTCATCAAGATAAAAACTTCTTCAAAGGAAACAATCAACAAAACTAAGGCAACCAACGGAATGGGAAAAGATATTTGCAAATGACATATCAGACAAAGGGCTAGTATCCAAAATCTATAAAGAGCTCACCAAACTCCACACCCGAAAAACAAATAATCCAGTGAAGAAATGGGCAGAAAACATGAATGGACACTTTTCTAAAGAAGACATCCAGATGGCCAACAGACACATGAGAAGATGCTCAATGTCGCCCCTCATCAGGGAAATTCAAATCAAAACCACACCGAGTTATCACCTCACACCAGTCAGAGTGGCTAAAATGAACAAATCAGGAGACTACAGATGCTGGCGAGGATGTGGAGAAACGGGGACCCTCTTGCACTGCTGGTGGGAATGCAAACTGGTGCAGCCACTCTGGAAAACAGTGTGGAGGTTCCTCAAAAAATTAAAAATAGATCTACCCTATGACCCAGCAATAGCACTGCTAGGAATTTACCCAAGGGATATAGGAGTGCTGATGCATAGGGGCACTCGTACCCCAGTTTATAGAAGCACTTTCAACAATAGCCAAAGTATGGAAAGAGCCTAAATGTCCATCAACTGACGAATGGATAAAGAAGGTGTGGTTTATATATATAATGGAATACTACTTGGCAATGAGAATGAAATCTGGCCATTTGTAGCAATGTGGATGGAACTGGAAGGTACTATGCTAAGTGAAATAAGTCAGGCAGAGAAAGACCATATGTTTTCACTCATATGTGGATCCTGAGAAACTTAACAGAAGACCATGGGGGAGGGAAAGGGAAAAAAAAAGTTACAGAGAGGGAAGGAGGCAAACCATAAGAGACTCTTAAATACTGAGAACAAACTGAGGGTTGATGGGGGGTCGGGGAGAGGAGAAAGTGAGTGATGGGCATTGAGGAGGGTACCTTTTGGGATTAGCACCCGGTGTTGTATGGGAACCAATTTGACAATAAATTATATAATTAAAAAATTTTTTTAATTTTTAAAAAATTTAAAAAGGATAAAATTGTAAATGATTATGTTAATATCATTAGGAATCAAGATTTTCATAATAAAAATTTTGAGAAACAAAAATCCTGTATTAACAAATTTGAATTTGAAATTATTAGTATAACTCAAGATATATACTCCTATAAAAGTGCATTTCTTAGTTCTATCCTGGAAAATATCCTAGAACCAATAATGAATGATTATTCAACTGCAGTGAGTACCATTCTAATGCACAACTTCCAATCTCTAAAAACCATTTTCTCCCAAATCCAGCTAAGGATCCTTAGACAAATGGTTGCTTTCAGGACTGGGACAGGAAATGTACAAGATAAGCCTGGAATATATTGTGATAACAGAGCAGGGAAAGGTACCAAAGAATCCTGACCTCATGGTCATGTCAGAAGAATCAGGAACCATCAAGAAGTGTATCCTAATCGCCGCAATTGGGCCAAATTGAAAATCAGTAAGCATAAGGACTGAAAAATCAACAAAATAATCAACTGACTAATCAACAAGAACCAGATTTGGTGAATTACAGCCAAATGTAATTTTTTCAAATGTCATGAATCCATAATTACACTTAAAAAAACCTCCTGGACACCTTTGGTTCCTGACTAGGGAATGACTTACCATTCTGAAAACTGAGCTTACATTTTCTGCACAAACTTTAGATCAAGTAGATGAGAAAAATCTTTTCTCTTTTTAAAATTATCTCAGTTAATAAAAGAAGAGGTGATAAAGGTAGTGTATCATTTTGCAAACTATGAAATAATTTACTAGGCAAAGGAGTGATGATCAGTGGCTCATAATAACATAAAAAGTATTGAAGTCAGACATTACACTCCACCCAGTAAGAGTACACAAAACACCCAGGAAGTAGTTCTGCCAGGAAATTACCCTTCAGTCTGGTCAGTCCTGCAGACTTAATGACAGTGACATGGAATGCAGGGGACAGAGGAACATGCTAAATGGCATCACAGAGTTGCAATCTGCAAAATACAGACGATAAGAAACTCGACAGGAGTGCTCATCCTTGAACATGCCTATAAATTGCCCGACGACCTTGTTAAAATGCAAAGTCTGACAGTAGTTTGGGGTGGGATTGAAATTCTTCATTTGTAATAAACCATCAGAAGTTGTCAGAGTTGGTGGCCCATGGACTGTACTTTGAGCAACAAGGCTCAAGGTAAACTTAATTTCTTAAGGGGGGACAAGAGAAAAAAAAAAAAGGAATGACCTATGAATTCAAAGTGCCTCCGGAGACGTAGTAATCAAATGCAGTCTACTACACCTTTCTCCGGTCCATTAAGCCAATCAATGTAAAAAATTACGAGGTAACAATAGTCTGATATTTGATAATATTAAGGAATTATTGTTCATTTTTTTAGGTGTGACAATACTGTTTGGTTATTTTTTTTAACTTTTTATCCTTCTGAGATACATAATTGATGGCAGGATTGATGTGATCATTGGAACTGGGTTCAAAATCATCCAGAGTGTATTTTTCTTGGGGGAGACGTAGTGGAGAAGGGATAGGGATTATGAGTTCATCATTTTAATTTCTCTGCTTTTTTAAAAAAATTGAATGTTTATTTTTGAGAGAGAGAGATCACGCAGGCCCATGCAGGCATGTGAGTGGGGGAGGCAGAGAGAGAGAGAGAGGGAGACACAGAATCGGAAGCAGGCTCCGGGCTCTGAGCTGTCAGCACAGAGCCCAATGTGGGGCTCGAACTGCGACATCATGACCTGAGCTGATGAAGTCAGATACTACACAGGCTGAGCCACCCAGGCACCCCTCTCTGCTTTTTTATGTTTGAATTTTTCCATAAGAAGAGAAATTTTTAAACTGGCTTTGAAAAATTATTGGACACATTTTGGAAATATTCCAGTTATATTTTTAGTATCTCCCTAAATTCTTCACTCATTTTTTATGTACATGTGAGTGGATGACTTTTCTTGGCCGGTCTGTAGTTTTCATACATTTTCAAGGATGATTGGACAGGAATACTACTAATGGTATCTAAATTCAAGAAACAATCTCTTTGGAAAACTGATAAATTGAAGAAAGCCATTAAGATAATCATTGTATTAGTCCGTTTTTCTTGCTCTTCAGTAAACATTTTGAAGCAGATTTCCTAGCGGATAAAGTAGCCTATCTTAATGGAAGAGCGCCCTCTGCTGTCTCCACAAGAAATGTCACCACAAATGAACAGATCCTGTGTCCTTGGTATTTTACCAGTTACCACTAACGGTAACTGGAACATATAGTAATAATAATAACAATAACAATAATTATAACAAGAAAAATCAATGTATTACATAACAGTATACTTTTAAAATAACTGTCATGGGGATTTAGGAGAAAATAAAAATAGGGTTTGTGTTTAATTTTTCCCCATCTGAGGCCGTTATGTGTGATCTACTATTTTTAAGCTCATGTGATTCTAATGTTATTTTATTTTATTTTATTTTATTTTATTTTATTTTATTTATTTTATTTTTAATGTCAGTGTAGTTAATCCTGTGATTCTTTATCCCAATTAAAAACACTCAATAAGACTCACATAGAGAATTACTTTTTTCCACCTGAGATAAATGTTATTTTTTGGCAAGAAGAGTTAAAAACAAAAAATCTGTGTGATAGAGTTTTTGTATTTTAGTTCCAGTTCTTTTTTGCTAATTCATTTATAATCTCAGGCAATGTAAATCAATAAATATTTATTAATGTCTGTTGGTCTCCTTAGGCCTTTTCAAAACATTATACATAATTTGAAGGGATAGGACCTAGAGGCTTTTGAAGAGTTCTGTGGTGGTGAAAACCATTCTTCAAAACAGTCTGTCTTAGAGGGCACCTGCATGGCTCATTCAGTTAAGCATCTGACCCTTGATCTCAGCTCAGGTCATGATCTCACAGTTTGTGAGATCGAGCCCTGTGTTGAGCTCGGTGCCGACAGTGTGGAGCCTGCTTGGGATTCTCTCTCTTGTTCCTTTCTGCCCCTCCCCTGCTCATGGACACATGCACACTCTCTCTCTCAAAATAAATAAATATGACAAAAATTTTTTTAAAAACCAATCTTTCTCAGGAGTCTGATCGTAAAATAGATTAGACTTGCTCTAGTTCATCACAGGCCCACTGACCAAATCCAGCCACTACCTGTTTTGGTAAATGAAGGCTTGTCAGTCCACAGCCACTACCATTTGCTTATAGCTGAAATCGTAAAAAAAAAAAATGAAGCAGTGGTTTTTAACACATTGAATAGTAAGCACCTGAGAATGATCTCTGAGAAACTAGAAGAATCTAAGCAAGCTTTAAGATACCCCCCGCTTGGTGACTTGAGAGCGTTTACAGGTCGAAATATAGGGAGAGAAAAGGAGGTGATGCCCCGATTCGGGGAGACAGACCTGGAAGATGAGGGGGTGCGGGCATCCATACCGGGAAAGAATGCCAAAGCAGAGGGCCTCTCGCCAGTGTGTGCTTGTGAGGATTCTGCCCAAGACCAGGGAGAGAACCGTGTGAAAACCTTAGAATGAACCGTGCCCGACACACAAGCCTGACAGTGGTGTCTGTACCGACTAGTGAGGCTAACAACCCCCCCCCCCAAATCCCATCTCATTATTCACGGAGCTTTGGGTACTCTTCAGTAAAGGTGAATGATGTGCTCTAGACCAAGCCCTGCCCCGGTCCCACATAAAAGCCAGACCTGAAATCACAAACTATTCCAAGTAACATAACTGGATGCTAGAATAATATATGCCACATTTCAGCCAGTAGTTTCTAGATAATCTGTAGTCATGGGAGGAATCAAAGGAGAAATTAGATAATATTTTGAATTGGGTCATAATGAGAGTGAAACATTTAAATCTGTGGCATATGGCTAAAGCAATTCTAATAGGGAAATGCATAGCCTTAAAGGCTCATAATGGAATGGAAAAAGGTACGGCATATATTATCTATACACTAAGAAACTAGAAGTATATGATCAAATTAAGTTCAAAATAAGTAGAAGGAAGGAAATAATAAAGAGTAGAGAAATTAATAGTAAAAAAGCTGAAAAACAAAGGAGAAAATTAACAAAGTCAAAAGTGGGCTTTTGCAAAGATTAAGAAAATTTATAAATATCTAGCAAGAAGGTTTAATATAACAATTGAGAAAACACAAATTAGCGGTATCAGGAAGGAAGGAAAGAGGGATATGATTATTGATTTCAATAGATATCAAAAGCATAAGGGATGACTATGAACAACTTCATGTCAATGCGTTTTCCAAGTTAAATTCCTTCAAAAACAAAAGATAACAAAAATAATACCAGATCCAATAGGAAATTGTGAACAGCACTCTAACTACCAAAGACAGTGAATTTCCTATTAAAATTTGTCACAAGACAATTCCAGGCTCAGATGGTTTCATTCATGAATTCTATTAAACCTTAAGGAAGAAATAAAATGACACAAACTCTTCCAGAAAAGTAGAATAAGTAACATGTCCCAGTTTATTGACGAAGCCAGGATAATCCCAACATCAAACTTGAATATACTACAAGAAAATATTCCTCATAAGTATGTTTGTAAAAATTATTAAAATTTTTTTTAATGTTTATTTATTTTTGACAGAGAGAGAGGGGAGCATGTGGGGGGGCGAGGGGCAGAGAGAGAGAGGGAAACACAGAATCTGAAGCAGGCTTCAGGCTCTGAGCTGTCAGCACAGAGCCCGACGTGTGGCTCGAACTCACGAACTGTGAGATCATGACCTGAGCTGAAGTCAGACGCTTAACTGACTGAACCACCCAGGATCCCCTGTTTGTAAAAATTCTTAACAAAATATACCAAATGTTTCCAACAACCTGTGACAAACATAGCATATCATGACTAAGTCATGTTTATCCCAGAAATAAAGAATAATAAAAAAATAATAAATCTGTATTAATAAGTGGACAGTAAAAAATCAACTGGTGAAATCCACTACCGTTAACAAACTAGAGAAGAAAAGCAATATACTCATATTAATAGATTTTTAAAACTCACTTAAAAATTCATTACTCTTTGGGGTGCCTGGGTGGCTCAGTCAGTTAAGCATCAGACTCTGTATTTCTGCTCAGGTCATGATCTCATGGCTCATGGGATTGAGCTCCACATTGCGCTCTGTGCTGACAGCACAGAGCCTGCATGGGATTCTCTCTCTCCCTCTCTCTGCCCCTCGTCAGTTCTCTCTCTCTCAAAAATATTTGTTTTGAGTGTGCCATCAGCACAGAGCCCGAGGCGGGGGCTCAAACTCAAGAACCATGAGATCATGACCTGAGCTGAGGCTAGTTGCTTAACTGACTGAGCCACCCAGGTGCCCCCCAAAATCCATTACTCTTTTATGGTAAAAACTCTAGCAAACTCAGAATAAAGAAGCCATTATGCATGGAAAGCAATAAAAATCCTATAGCTGCCATCAGCCTTAATGGTGCAGCATGTACAGTTTTACCACTTAAACGAAGAAGGAGTTAAGGATATCCCTTCATTTTACTTTTATGGAACACTTTCCTAGTCATTGTAATATGTCAAGGAAAAGAAAAACCAGGCAAAAGTATTGGAAAGAATTAAGTACACCTTTCTCTATATCAGAGAAGACATGATTTTTTAAAAATGTTTATCTGTTGAGGGAGAAAGAGAGAGAGAGAGCAGGGGAGGGGCAGAGAGAGAGGGAGAGAATCCCAAGCAGGCTCCACACGGTCAGTGCAGAGCCCTACGCAGGCCTCAATCCCACAAACCGTGAGATCATGACCTGTGCCAATATCAAGAGTTGGACGCTTAACCAACTGAGCCACCCAGGCGCCCCTGATTTTGTTTTTACCTAAAATATACTGACATGTTTCGAGTATTATGCTAAGTAAAATAAGTCAGAATAAGACAAATATCGTAAGGTTTTCTCATATGTGGAATTTAAGAAACAAAACCAACGAGCAAAGGGAAAAATAAGAGAGAGAGAAAACCAAGAAACGAACTCTTAAGTACAGAGAATACATTGATGGTCCCCAGATGGGAGGTGGGTGAGGGATGGGTGAAGGAGGTGAGGGGCGTTAAGGAGTGCACTGTTGTTGTGATAAGCACATGGTGATATGTGGAAGTGTTGAATAACTGTATTGTACACCTGAAACTAATACTACCTTACGTTAACTAACTGGAATTAAAATAAAAACTTTAAAAATATTGACATGTTTAGAAAGTCACTAGAAGTAAATAGGGTGAATCTTAAACCACTCACCTTAATGTAAACTAGTGTTTCTCTGTAATGAGCCCTAATTGTTTTAGGTATACCCATTCCAACAAATGTATGAGGTAGACAGTATTATTTTTTCTATTGTGTAGATGAGGGAACAGAGGCACAGAACAGGGCCATCCCATTTCGCTGCTTGTGGGGGGGGGGGGGCGCAGTGGCTGGTAGACCAGAAAGACAGGTAGGAGGGCTGGTGGTTCCCCAGGCAGTGTGCAAGAACAGGTGATTGGCACCAGCCTCACCTAGACTGGGAGCCAAGCCAAATCTTTTGGGTCTCAAATGCTCCTCTTGCTGGGGGAGGATTGCAAAGCATCCCCTGGGTACAGCCTCACAGGACATAACTGCTGAGGGGTCTAGGTCCTGTCCTGCTGTGGTTCAGCCCCCACCGTCCTAACCCTTTATATTCCTGGCCAGCAGCACCCCAACTTGGCGTCCAGCACTGCTCTTGCACTCTATTCCCAACAAGAGGACTGGGAGGGGACATGGATGCTGGTCCTGCTTGTTGCTTCTTGGCAAGGAAGGCCCCCAAGGCTGTCGTTGGGGGCCCGAAAGGAGTTTTACAAGCCTGAGCCTCATAACTCATGAGTCATCCTCATCTTATACGTTCACACATATCTGATGTTCCCTGATACCGATGCGTACACACATACACACACACCCGTCTCCAAGCACTTGGACCTGACACGCACGGACACATCCTCCACTGGACGCACAGTCAGGATACACAAACACAGGCACAGATGCGCAGCAGCAGAGACATGATGCCCCCTCCCTCTCTGCCTCCCAACACACGTCACACGGACATAGACGCACTCCTGAGATGTAAGTGGGCACAATCACAGACTCTGTGACGTTGCGGTGAGAGGAAGGCCACATCTGTATTTTCACTACTTTTCTTAGAATCCGTTTACACCAAATTGGGGCTGGGTGGAGAGCAATCCCACCGATTTGTGCAGTTTTTTTGGACGTAATTTGGTGCTGGAAAGAAGCTAACTCTAGTTCCTTCCATTAGCACTTAATAGCTGGAGACAGCCTTCCCTCAGGATTCAAAATGTGTATGTGATTTATGAGCTCTCACAAACCGTGGTGCTGTGAATTTCAATCGCCAGCAACATTGTGGGTGCCCTCTGTTATCAGTTAGGGTTCCACAGGGAAACAGAACAGTAGGGACTATATTAAGGAATCGGCTCATGAAATAGTGGGACTGGCAAATCCATAGTCCGTAGGGCAGGCAAGAGGCCAGAAACAGGCTCGAAGTAGAATTTCTTCATCACTAGAAAACCTCAGTTACACCTCTTAAGGCTTTCCACTGATTAGATGAGGCCCACCCACGTGATTGAAGGTAATCTGTAATCTCCTTAAAGTCAACTAATTGTAGTTGTTAACCACACCCACAAAATACCTTCACAGCGACATCTAGGTTAGTGTTTGATTAAATAACTGGGTACAGTATCTTGGTCAAGCTGATGCATAAAACTAGCCATCACACCCCTTGACTCCAACATAGACAAAGAGATGTGCTACCCAAGCAAGGAAGCCACTAGCCAGGTGCACCTGCTGAGCCATTGGAATATGTTAGTCCAAATTGAGATGTTGTACATGGAAAATGCACACCTTATTTGAAGATATTATAAGGAAGGAATAACTGAGAAATACCAAAAGAATAATGTGTTTATATGATTATGTGTTGAAATGATAATATTTTGAATGCTTCGGGTTAAATATAGTCAAAGTTAACTTGACATGTTTCTTTTTACTGATTTTATGGGATCTCTAGAAAATTGTAAATCATACATGTTTCTAACACTGCTTATAATGGACAGTGAGTATATACCTCCCTATATATATTTCACTGTATATATGGTACATATATACACCTCACTATACATATATATAGAGCTCATTATATATATGTTATCTCACTACATATATATACATATATACAGAGTATATATATATATATATATATGTACATACACCTCACTATATGTATTCCTCATTATATATATGTTACCTCATTATACACACACACACATATATACACACACACACACACTATATAGGTACACACACCTCACTATATATACCTCATTATATGTTATTTCACTATATATACACATATATACACCGTGTATATATACACACCTCATTATATGTATATACAACTTATTATATATGTGTTATCTCACTATACATACACACATATACACAGTATATACACACACACATACACATATGTAGTGTATATATGAGTGCCTGGGTGGCTCAGTTGGTTAAGCATCCAACTTCGATTCAGGTTAGGATCTCACAGCTTGTGGGTTTGAGTGCTGTGTCAGGCTCTGAGCTGTCATCCTCCTTCAGATTCTGTGTCTGTCTCTCTGTCCCTCCCCTGCTCACACTGTGTCTCTCTTTCTCTTTCAAAAATAAATAAACATTTAAAAAATTTAATATATATATAGTATATGTGTAGTATATAGGTATAGGTATAGATATATGTATGTATATCTATACATATATATATACATACATATATATATACATATATATACATACATATATGTATACATATATATATATATGTCTAGTGCCGTTATAAGTGCACATTGTAAGGGAATATAAGTACCATTATACACAGAATGATTATTTGAAGTTCCACATATGGAAATGGGAAATGAAAAAGATTTTGAGCAAATATTGCTGAAAATTCTGGGTATATATGAAGAGAGATAATCCATATTGAACTCTGTCACACATTATCACCAAAAATTAAGATTGATATAAGACCAAAATATAAAAGCTAAGTCAATGAGGTTTTATAAGGAAACAGGAGAGTACCTTCATGAAATTGGAGTCGGCAAAAATGTCCCAAGTATAAAAAAATCCATAAAGAAAAAAGGGAAAAAGTGGATAAATGGATAGAAGACTTGTCCTCAAGAGTGAAAACTCTGCTCACCCAAAGGCAGCAGTAAGAAATGAGGAGATAAGCCACAAATTGTTAGAATACATTTGTAAAATTTACCTGAGAAAAGAGTTTTCGCTAGTATATATAAAAATTCTGACAACTCTCCAATAAAAATGCAGAGAAATAACAAAAGTGGGCTAAAGACTTGAACACGTACTGAGGAAGGATTACAGGTGTCGATAAACACGCGACAAAGTGGTCGGCCTCATGGCTCATTGGGGAAACACCAAGGAAGACCACCATGACCTAGGACCCACACCTCTGGGACAAAGGCTGCGGTTGACGCAGCTGGACACAACAGGGACCAGCACAGACATGAGGAAACGGGGCTGTCGTACTCTGCCAGGGAGAAAGCAGATGGGCACCCTGACTTTGCAAAAGGGTAAAATCTTTTTTGGCCGTAACATCTTATTTGGCCTCTGGGGATCAGGGGCTGGAGGATGTGGCAGAGAGGGACGCCCCCCAGATTGGTGGGGTCAGCCCATCCTGACGTGTCCTGCGAGCCTCAGTGGTTTAGGGGGCAATGCCTCTCCTCTCTCTGAGCTTCCACTCCCACGTCTGCACATGGGGCTCGCTGCTCTCATGAACAGAGTAAGTGGGGTTGCCTCACTTGTCTCCTGAAAATTTCTGGAAGCATGTGGCTTTTCCACCATGATTTTAAGCTTCACTTACGGGAACGACTTGCAGAGTCCACAGAGTTCACTGTGCATCACCATGGATTGGCCAAAAATGGCCTCATGCCTGCGTCGCTCATTCTCTCGTTTATTCATCCATTACACAAACACTACCAGCCACCTCCCAGAAGGAAGGTCTATGCTTGCCTCATTGCTGATAACAGTTTTCCTTGAAAGGGAATCCAGAAGCTGTCATTCTACCCTCTTATCATCTCATTTATCAAGTTATTCTGGATAATACAAATAATACAAATAATACAAACAAGGCCGAGCACACCATCCCTGAGCCCTCGGTTGAGAAAACCCATCTGGGTGCTGCCCCGTGTGACCACCTCACCCTGTACCACCTGGAGTCCCCTCCCAACTCCAGCCCACCTGGGTGGCCTCAGTGGCAATGTCTGACTCCCCTCTCTGGGACGGGCCACACGTGTGGCCAAGTCCCGGGCGATGTGCTGTTCACCTGGGGTGGCAGGGGGGCTGGTGACAGGTGGCAGTGAGAGTGGGGAACGAGGGTCCGTGGCCCGGGAGCCGCCACTTCCTGGTCTGCCCCCGTCCTGCACGGTTCTGAGGGAAGACTTAAGACTTGCTTTCTCTGTCTTTGGGTTTTCAGCTCTTCCTAGTTTTCAATTCCGTACTTCCACATTCAGTGTTTAAAACTACAGTAAGGAAAGGAAACATACTCTCCCTGTGACAAGCTCTTGGAGTTGTGCATCCGTCTTCTGATTTTCAGAGCTCTGAGATGTTCAGGGCTAGCCTTTCCTGTGCCTCTCACTCTGATTCATCTGCGTTTCCTGGTGAATATCTAACGTTGTTAGAAACGCTTCAGCTGTTCGATTCACTTTCTCATTCTCCTTCCTTGTTTGAGTTCTTCAGTGTTAAATGATGTGGATTTTCCTCCTTGAATAGAATTGGCTTTGTCCTACAGACCATGATGGTTAGTGTGTTCATTGTTTGTACTTCCCACATCTTGTGCAGAATTTTATTTGGTGGCTCACTGGATCTACAGGCTATTTACATCTCTGAATTTCCCAGGCAGTCGTTGCTTTAATTCAGATTTTGTTACTTCTTTCTAATTTTTTTTAAAAAGGGGGATTGTAGAAAATGATCCCCAGTGCAGTATTTTATCTTTCAAAGCAATTTGAGGATCTCTTTGTAGTTCAAAACGGTGAATTCTGAGGAACGCGCCATGGTTGTCCGATATTAAAAATTTGTTCAGCCTTTGTAATAACAGTACTCTGCTAGTCTACATCCACAAGAATTAAACCACCGTAATGGATTATCTGCTGCTCAGCAGAGCACTAAGTGTGACATAATTAAGAATAGCTTTGTCCTTCCTTCATTCAAATGTGCCCTCAAAGACCACTTCCACAAACACGCACAGGCATGAAAGATTATGGCCAGGCCCCGTTTCATGCACTGGGGCCACTTGAGGGGGAGAAAAGAGTGGTTCCAAGATGGGTGTGTGCCCCATTTGTGGGCAGTGGAAAGAGGGGCTTTCTGGACTGAGAGAACATTGTGCATAATGGATTCAATAGGCCTCTGTGGGCCACGTAAGGAGAAGCTTAAGTGAGGAAAGAAAGAGCCCAGGGCAGAGTCGAGCTCTTCATTGCTTTGGGACTACCTGCCTGACCCTCAGAAGGCATGGTCTGCCCCGGTGGCCTGGTGCAGGTTTGGTTCCGGATGGAACCCAGAGCAGACTTCTCCATGGGGTGGTGTGGTCCAACTGGCCGTGGTGGCCCTGGGCACCTCTGTGTCAGACTGGGCCACTGTGGGGGAGCTCCGTCCTGCTGGGGATGTGTGCCTTTGCCAAGCCCAGGAGACGCTGGAGCATTTCCTGCCACGAGCCCCTGACAGTATGAGCTCAAGTCTTACTGTCCCTGGCTATCAGTGGGAGATGCTAGATCATGCTGCAATAGTTCAAGTATTCACAGTTCTCGAGCTTTTCGGCAGAATTGTACGGTCATTCAAAGAAAGGCTTTCTGCAGAGGGAGATGAGGGACCTGCTGGGAGCAGTTCTGCACGTGACACTCTTAACAAGTCTCATCCTAGGTTTGGAGGAAGATGGAAACTCAAGAGGAGCTGATGACCTGGATGTGTCCAAACCTGCAAGAAGGAACGTCATATGCATTATGGTAAGGCACAGGGCAAGGGAAAGACCTCCATGTTCAGACCAAGAGCAGCCTGTGTCTGAGACAGCAAGAAGGATTCAGCCTCCACACCAAGAACAGAAAGCTGTTGAACACGAGCGCGAGAAGCTAATACATCCTCAAAACATCTTCCAGCAGCTGAAAAGAGACTCAAGGTCCCCGCCGTGATCTCCATGGCCTGTGTGAAGTGTCAGACATTATCTCTGTAGGAAGATTGGCTTAGGATCGAAGAAATGGCAGTTTCCCTGGAAGGTGGGGACATGGATGAGAATAGGGAATTAGGGGAACCATGGAATGGAGAGCATGTTGCGGACCAGGAAATGGGATTCAGGAGGAAACCAAGTATGCTGCACCATCAAGCGTGCACTTAAACATTCGGGTTAGAGAGAAAAAGCAGTGCCACGGCAATATTGCCAAAGAAGGGAAGAAGAGAGCCCACCTGACAGGTCATCACACAGGTGCCTGACCCAAGAAGCCTCCATGGAAAGGGAGGATCAATATTTTGAGGAAAAAGGAAATGAAGTGAATGAACTACATCACCAAAGAGAAATGGAGCATCTGGGGGTATTACCTGTCAAGGCAGACTTGACCTTAACAGGAGGTGGGAAGTTCTTAAGCCGGCGGCCTAATAAGTCTTGAAACTGAAGAGGTAGACACCTACCAAAAGCAATTCCAAGATCTTGAATTACAGCTGGAGAGAAACATTTCTTCTCATCTGTGGCAGATTCTGATCCTGGATGGAAGAGCTCCTGATGACTGGTGGAGAGCTGGGAAGGCTGAACAAAATTCATCGTCACCAGACAAGAGGCGAAGACCTGAGACAAAGAAGTGGAAGAGTGATTCAACTCCAGCTTCTGGAAGTGGATTCTCGTGTAATTGGTGACCCCAGTGGAGCATTTGGCGAGAACAATTGCTTCCCTGCTCTCTGTGCATGGGATGCCACTTCCTTTGAGATGGGACTTGACTTAACTACCTCTTTCACTCCTCCTCTCCCTCCATCTCCTTCATTTTGTTCTCCTCCTCTCTTCCCCAATGAGAGGTCTTCTGTGATTCTCCATGGGAAGTGTCCTCTTCCCCAGCCTCATTCAGGAAGGCTGCATGCACCCACATAAACCACCTTCTCCCCAAAGCCCAGTTGTCCTCTTTTTCATCTGCAGTGACCTTTTGTTCTTCTTTCCTGGACACTGCCACCCAGAAAATGGACATGTGTCACCTCTTGGCTTCATTCAGTCTCCATGCAACATTAGCAGTCAAAATCCCGAGACATCACAATAATGATTTTCTTATTTTATCCTCAGAATATCTTTGACTTCTCCATACACTTATTTTTAGGGTAGAAATCTCTTTTTATGCAAGTGGATTTACTTTCGTCTTGCATCTTGATCGTAGTATACATTTTGGGATAGATTTGGAAAACTGAGATTATGTTATCTCATTGTATGATCCTCTCTAGACAATATAAGTAGTGGTTTTTTTATTTGAAGAGTTATCCTACTGTTCTTTCAACAATGTGGTATTATCTATGAGCAGTTTAGCCCACAAAGAAATTTGAAATAGGAAGGTATTTTCTCTGTCAACGTTTCTATCATCAGTATTATAAGACAAAGGTGTAAACTCCTTCATGATCTCAATAAATTATGCTCAAATTAAAGATTGACATGTGGATAGACTGAAGAGGGAAGCCAATGAAGTAGCGAGTATGTAGGAGTGGACCCATATCTATGTTCTGTGTCTGTTTGAGCCTCTGGAAGAGGCCAGGCTAGTGTAGACAGCCAGTGAAGATGGGAGCGGGTCAGTCTATAACCCCTCACCTTTGCCCCACATCTCTAGGACACCTGGGCCACTGTGGCCCTCAAAATAATCATCTAGATGATGGGTGTATCCCAATGTCACTCTCTTCACAATGCGATCTTTAGGCTTACATGTTGGTGTCCCTGGTAGCATCTTGTGCCAAGTACTGGGGTGTCTGGGAGTAGGGTGTATGGAATAGCTCTGACCAGCAGCTAGTTTGACACAAGATCAAACATGTCTCCAGGTTTGGCAAGTAGGGAAGGTCATGAAGGGTGCAAGGATGGAGCCTCAGGTATTTAGGCAAAGAGTGTTTGTCTGAGACAAGGCAAGTCCCACTGTGTAGAACGGGCTAGTCTTTGCTCATCTGGATCCTGGTCCAGAGACGCAACCATTTTGAGCAAAGCGTCTGTTGGTTCTCAAGGGATTCAGGCCTCAGATACTTGATATCGGTGTGATCAAGGTATGTAATGGGGATCTAGAACCTACAGGTCATCTGACTGTCACTGTGTCTCAGATTCTCCACCTTACGTGGGTCCAACATTTAGAACTTGCTACCAGTGGTCCTGAAGATTCCGCTAGGAGTCAAGGGTCCCCTGGAAACCAGCACATATCCAGAAGTGGGCAGTAGTCCATATTGACTTCCCTAAGGATGCACCTCTGAGCCAGGCACCAGGCAAAAAAGAATGGGAAAGCACTAGGGTATTCCCAGAAAACAGAAGCAGCATGAGGGCTACACACTGTGCCTGTCAAGCCATCAACTTAGTGAAACAGAAGATTTTGGTGGGGGCAGGGATTGTGGGGGTTCCAGACTTGGGGGCCCAGCATCAACTGGATCTTATACCAACACACTGCAGATACTGTGTCTCTGCCTGACAGTCCACCATTAGAGAGTGTCCCTTCAGCACAGATTCTCAGGAACAGCACCAGCTGGAGGCAGATTGTTCTGGTTCCTTCCTAACCCCATGCCTGAGGTAGTCATACTTTGTTCTGGTTCCTATATTTGTTTATATCACCTGCTCTGATCTGGTTGTTTCTTCCTCGAAGGCAGAGAGACCCATCTCTGGGCAGGTCACGGGCCTTCTGTGGCTACCTCCTTATGTAGGTGACCAGTGAGAGTGGGGTAAAAGCTTAGCCAGTCACCCTAAGGCCTGGGATGTGGTCACAAGGGTCATGAGGGTTATTAGAAGCCAGGCTGTGCTGCGTGCCCTGTGGACAGGTAGATGACTGGTCTCCACATGTCCTGTTAGGGATAAGTTCCATCTCATTGCCCTTTAGCTTCAAGGAGGGGCCAGGAGAAGGTAATGGTTCAGCATCACCACCAGAGAAATCAGCGTGTAGGGCTTCATCCCTGTCTCAGCCACTGTCCAGACGCGACTGGCTTCCCAGACAATTCCCTCACTTTGAGAAGTCTCCCCTGTTGTGCAAAATCAATGACGGTTTTGTCTGAAAATGACCAGCAGAGGGCAGCATACACCAGGTGCTTCAATTTTTCTCTTTTCACTTTTTTTTCAATATATTCAAAAAACATAGGCTCTTGGCACTATGCGTACAGGCTGTGCACATGATGGGGGTCATGGTGAGCCAGGCCTCCCTGGCCTCTCTCATGGGTCTGCTCTTTCAAACTCAGCCTTCATGTCTGTCTGTCTGTCTGTCTGTCTGTGGGCTAAATCCTAGAAATGCATAAAAAGGAGGGTTCTTCTTTCTCCTAGGATGAGATCTGAGCCCCTGTTTCTTTTGGACAAGTGTGAGGACCTCCCTGGATTACCAAGGGCAAGCACGAAGGACACAAGGTTTTGTGGGATACCTCCCAGGATGGCCCCACTGGGCTCCTCACCATCTCTGTCTGCAAAGTTTGCCAACCAAGACCAGAGGTGGGGGTGGGGGGAGTGGGAGTGGAATTTAAATCCTTATGAAGGAGAAGTCGAGCCCGGTCCACTGCACCTCACTAGGGCATGAGAGTGGTGCTGGAAGGGAAGGGATCCTTTCTTTTCTGTTCCATGATGCTCTGGGGAGTTATACCTGCTGGCCGTGATTGATCAGTCTAACCTAACCGCCTATAACAGTGATTAAGTCTGGACAAATTATTCCTAAGAAAGCACTTCATGGAAGGCACTGCAGAGTCATTCAAATGAGGCAGATCCTGGAGGTGATACCTGTGGAAAGAAAGTGCTAGGATCCAGGTCTCTGAGTGTGCAGTTGTTCAGCCAATATCCCAATACTCAATAAATATTAAAATTTTCCAGTTTCCAAAATGACACATCCAATTGAAAATCTTCCCCATAAAGTCAACCTCAAGGTCAGATGACTTTCCGGTGAATTCTATCAGTCTGAAGGAAGAAACAATCTTACACCAGGTCTTTCAGAACACAGAGCAAAAGGGAAGAGTTGGTGATAAATTGTGGGACACCAGTATTTCCTGATACCCAATGTCAAAGACAGTGTAAAAAGCAGAATTATAGACCAATGTGCTTCATGATCATGGTCAAAAAAATTCATAAGAAAATATATTGATTTAGCAGCATATGACAAATACAGAATATCATGACCAAGTGGCATTTATAATAGCATCAATGCAAGTTAACGTTTGCATGTCACACTTTGAAATCAATATATTCACTTAATCAGGGAGAGATAGAAAAGAATCATTTCAATAGATTCTAAAAAACCAGTGACAAAATTTATGATCCATTCATTATTTTTTTAAAAAATCTCAGCAAATTAGGAATGGAGGACAATTTCCTCCATGTAATAAAATATGTTTGTTAAGAAACTTAGGCTAATGTTACTGGTGACACATAGAAAAATTGTGTGCCTGTGATTGATAATAAGGCTAAGAAATCAGCTCTTACCACCTCTATTCAGTGTTGGGTATGGGATCCAGTATGTGCAATATGGTAAAGGAAAGAGAAAATGAGTGAGAATGTTGGAAGGAAGAAGAAAAACTTCTATTCACCAAAGGTATGAGTTGATACGGAGAAGTCCTAAGGAATCTTTTTTTAAGAGTACTAGAACTAATCCTTATATCTAGCAAGGTCAGAGGGTACAAGGACAATGTACAACAATCAATTTATACTTCTATATTTTAGCAAATTATAATTTAGAACACAGAAGAATCAATATGGTTCAATGTCAATTCTCAACACAATAGTCTCTAGATTCAACTCAATGTTATTTATAACCCTAGAGAAATTACCAGCTTACTCCATAATTCATATAGGATGCATTAGGGGAGGACTATACTACATGATTTCATGTGTAAAATTCATGATTTCATGTATAGAAATACAGGAATCAAGATAATACTGAATTGGCATCGGGACATAGAAGTACATCAGTGAAAAGAAATAGAGAATCCAGACATCTACACAGTTTCTATAAATGGGACATTGGTTCTCCAAGTCAATGTAAAAAGACCTTTAGTGGAGAAGACAAAGTCTTTTCAACAGAGATTGCTGAAACTTCTCAGTATCTCAGAAGAGATATAATCAATCCTGACCTCTGCCACACAGTCATGTAAAATTAACTCAATTTTATGACTGAATATAAAAGCTACATCAATAAGCTTTCTACAAAAAACAGGAGCATATCCTCATGAAATTGGAGTAGGCTAAAAGTCTTGGTAGGATATTAAGACCAAAAACAAAGATAAAAAGAAATGGGTGCACTACCTTTCACTGAAAATGAAAACTCTCCTCAACAGAAGGCACCAGTGGAGAAAATGAGATGAGAGAAACATTGATAGAAAATATCCATAAAATGGGGCGCCTCCGGGGCTCAGTCAGTTGAGCATCTGACTTCAGCTCAGGCCGTGATCTCGCGGTTAGTGGGTTCGAGCCCCGCGTTGGGCTCTGTGCTGACAGCTCAGAGCCCAGAGCCTGCTTCAGATTCTGTGTCTCTCTCTCTCTCTGCCCTTCCCCTGCACCCACTCTGTCTCTCTCTGTCTCTCAGAAATAAATTAAAATTTTTAAAAAAATTAGAAAAAAGAAAATATTCGTAAAATTCATCTGAGAAATGGCTTATCCTAAAATATATAAAACTTATTGCAGGGGCACCTGGGTGGCCCAGTTGGTTGAGCATCTGACTCTTGATTTTGGCTCAGGTCGTGATCTCACGGTTATGAGATTTAAACCTGGGTCAGGCACTGCGCTGAGAGCACAGAGCCTGCTTGGGATTCTCTCTTTTCCTCTCTCTCTGCCCCTCCCCTGCTCACTCTGTCTCCAAATAAATAAATATTAAAAATACATATCTTGCAAAGAAATAAAAAAAAAAAAGTAGGCATAAGACTTGAAAGGAAAACGCACAAAGGAAAAAATACAAAAGCTCAGTAAGACAATAAAGTAATTAGCACCATTTCTTATCAGGGAAATAGTCATGAACCACAGTGAGATACTCACAACCTCAGGCAAAAAGCTGCAATTGGAATGAACACAGCAGGAATTAGCCCAGACACTGGAAACCAGAACTGCCTCACTCTGCTGGGGAGAAAGCAAGGGGTACCACCACCTTGGAAAATGGTAGGATGACCCTAACATCTTCTGGGACATATGATGACCAAGGGTTGCAGGTGACGCTACAGAGCAGTTGGGGTGTCTACCCTATAGACAGTGAGGTCAGCCCATCGTGCCCCGTCCTGACCTGTCCTGAGAGCCACAGGAGGGCAAGGTCAGACGTTAAGGGAACAATGCCTCTCCTGTCTCTGAACTCTTTTCCACAACGGGCCCTCAGCTTGTGTGAGCACAGCTCTTCCTTGAGTAGAGTGGGTTTGCTTGTGTCTCCCCAAAACCTGCCAGCAGCATGTGGCTTTTCCACCATGGCTTAAAGCATCTACAGAGTCCACAGAGTTCATTGTGAGTACATAGATTCATCCAACAACTGTGTCCACATCATTCATTCACTCATTCATTCATTCATTCATTCATCCCATTAGCAGGTACAGGCACATCCCAGATTTTGCAACAATCCTCCTATAGATACCTAGCTCATTATCTGCCACTTCTCTCTTTCAGAATTGATCTTACTAATTGTTTCGTAGAAGGGAGCACAAATAAAGCCACAAGGGTGGTCCCCAGTCCTCCTGGACAGAAAACGTCTCTGAGTGGTGATGCCAGGCTGTGCTTTTCAGCCCTGCACAACCTCCACACTCCAATCTGGGCTGGAGCCCTCTGGCCAGCCTAGATGGGTGTTTTCTCAGTCTTGCCTCCATGATGAGCTGGGAGTGCGGGGGTCGGAGGGGCAGGTGGCACTGAGAGGCTGGTCTGGAGTCCAGCACGGCTATTCCCAGAGGCTCACCCTGCACCTCCCCACACAGATTCTAGGAGCTAGAGATTTGTTTTTCTCTATATCTTTGTTTTTCCATTGTTTCTGATTTTCAATTTCTACCTTCTCTATGTAAGAGAGAGAAAGAGGGAGATGGCCACTCTGTTTCAGCCCTGGAAGTTCTAATTAAAGTCCTCCAACTTTCTGAAATCTAAAAGATACTGTTTTACTATGTACAATGTTTTGGTCCATTCAGGCTGCTATAACAAAATACCATAGGCTGGGGGAGCTTCTGGACGACAGAAACTTATGTCTCATTGTTCTGGAGGCTGAAATTCCAAGATCACAGATTCAGTGTTGGGTGAGGGATTCCTGGTTTATACTTCAATTTTCTCTGCTTTTTTCTAATTCTACTGAAATGTAACCACAGGAAATTGGCTCCATTGAAGTATTTTATTTAAAAAAAAATTGAGAGGGGTGCCTGGGTGGCTCAGTCAGTTGAGCATCCAACTTCAGCTCAGGTCACGATCTCACAGTTTGCAGGTTCGAGCCACACGTCTGGCTCTGTGCTGACAGCTCAGAGCCTGGAGCCTGCTTCGGATTCTCTGTCCCCCTCACTCTCTCCCCCACTCACGCTCTGTGTGTGTGTCTCTCTCTCTCAAAAATAGATAAATATTTGAAAAAATTTAATTAAATAAGTTGAGGATCAGTTTGTTGTCCAAACTAGTAAATTTTGATAAATGTTGCATGGCCACATGATCTTAAACACGTGTTCAACATTTTAAATCACATGTACTCCACTGTTCTACATTGCCAGGAGTTTTAAATTCTTAAGGAAACCAGCGACTTAGATTATTTTGTAATACCCCTTAGGGATGACCAGCAGTGGCTTTGCTTCTCCTTTCTTCATTTGGGTGCTCATTCATTGATTCCTTCCATAAACATGCACAGAGCACTGAGCACCTCATCCTGGCCGGGCTCGCCATGGCCGCTGGGGAAACATGGGTGAGGAAGGACATGGTTTTGTATATGGTTGAGCTCCCCCACCGTGGGCAAGGAAAGAGGAAAGGCAGAAGAAACAGCATGCACAGAGAACGGGGTGGGCTTCGGGGAGCCTAGAAGAAAAAGTTTAAGTAGAGGAGAAAAAGCCAAGAGCAAAGGAGAGGGCGTGTGAATTCTTTATTATTCTGTTCCTGCCCACCCAACCCTCCACAGGCACGGTCAGCCTTGGTTCTCTGGTGCAGGTTGGGTTCAGCGAGTAGCTCCATTGAGTGATGGCCATGATGTGTTGTGGTCCAGTCAGCCATGATAGCTGCAGGGGTCCCTCCTGCAGACTGAACCACTAGGCAGGAATCCCATCGAGCGGGGATCTGTAGGGTTGAACAACCCAGGAAATAGCGAAGAGTTTTATGGCAAAAGCACATCATGATGGAAGACCAAGGCTGTCCCTGGATATTGGTGGGAGATGACAGAGTGTGGTGTGATTGTTCATCTGGTCAAGATTATCTTGGTTTTATACAGAATTTTCAGTCAAAGAAAAGCTTTTTTTTTTTTTTTTTTTTAAATAAGGAGGTAAGGAACATGCCAGTAGCAATCCAGTGCTGGACGTAGCAAAATGGAATAAGACATCCTCGACGTGTCTTATTCTGTAATGGAAATGACATAAACTCCAAAATGCCAGATGACCCGGACTGTTACAAGCCTATAATTAGAGACATCATGTACACGATAGTAAAACACTGGGGAAAGAAAATCCTCAGATGTTCAGATGGAAAAGAACCTGTACGATACCGCAGTTAAGATCCTGACGTTGCAGGAACCAGCAATCCATTAAAACACAAACAGAAGAAGCTAGAACACATTTAGAAGTACTGTGGGCAACTGAAAGGATTCTTCATCTCCGTGCCAATGTCTCTGGCCATGTGAAGAGTCAGGTGTTGTGTCTGCAGCACCACTGGCTCAAGAACCAAGAATTAGCTTCTGAGAGAAGAGGATGCAAGTGATAATGTGGAGCCAGAGGAGGGACAGCATGTGGATGACCAGGCAAAAGACGGTGGAGGAGAGGAAGGACGCTGCAATGTCAAATAATGGTCTAGGGCAACATCAGTTCTACACCATCAGCACTAAGAGCAGAGCCCACGTGACCGGGTATTGTACAATGTCCAGACCACGGAAGCCTCGATCAGAAGGGCAGTTTGGCGTCTCGTGACGAAGGGAAATGAAGTGACTGAGTTTTTCGAGAGAAAGAAAGGGAGCTTGGCAGGATGGTTTCCTGGCAAGGTGGACCGTGACTTGCAACAAGAGATGAGACGTCCTGGGGCGCCTGGGTGGCTCAGTCGGTTGAGCGTCCGACTTCGGCTCAGGTCATGATCTCGCGGTCCGGGAGTTCGAGCCCCGCGTCGGGCTCTGGGCTGATGGCTCAGAGCCTGGAGCCTGCTTCCAATTCTGTGTCTCCTGTTCTCTCTGCCCCTCCCCCGTTCATGCTTTGTCTCTCTCTGTCTCAAAAATAAATAAATGTTAAAAAAAAAAAAAAAAAAGAGATGAGACGTCCTGAAGCAAAGGACCCCATGAGCTGTGAAATCTACAGACAGGGATTTCAGGATCTCAAAGGCAAGGTGGAAAGAAACATTTATCCTTTGCAGAGACAGCTTCTGTCCCTGGAACCCAAAGCCCAGGATAAGAGGCTGAGTGAAATATCGTCTCCAGACAGGAGGTCACAGATCTGAGACAGAGATCTGTGGAAAGAGCAGTTCAACTCTGGCCTAGTGTACCTGTTGGTCCCAGCGGAGCGTTTGGCAGAGGGAGTTGCATCCCTAACGGCTGTGCATCGGGCGGTGTGTCCTTTGGGATGCAGGGCCCCTGCTCTGCTGACTGTCACATATCCTCCTGTTTCTCCTCCTCCCCGTCTTCTTTACCCCAGCCGGAGGTTTCCATGGGTCTAACTAGGGAGTAACTGCAAGAGGAAGTCTCCATCCTGCACCCCTCCCCCACAGGAAGCCCACGCTGTGCGGCCCCAAGTGGTTCCCCATCAAGATCAGTTCGTTGTCCTAATTTCCACAGGACACCTGCCTCCAGCAAGTGGAGTGCTCTATCGCCTAGACTCAGTCATCCCAGGCTACCCTGGCGGTCAAAATCTGGAAACACCCTGAAATCTTTAACTCCCTTGGCTTCTTAATTTTTCTTAAACTATTTTCTTTATCCTACCTATTTAATTGTTGGATAGAAAACTCTTTTCAGCAAGTGGTTTTACTTTCTCATTTTTCATCGCGATCACAGAATCGTTTTCATGGTAGATTTAGAAAATAGAAATCGTCTAACATCCCCTCTGTGTTGCACTCTTTATTTTTTTTTAATTTTTTAATGTTTATTTATTTTTGAGAGAGAGAGAGAGAGAGAGACAGAGCATGAGCAGGGGAGGGACAGAGAGAGAGGGAGACACAGAATCCGAAGCAGGCTCCAGGCTCTGAGCTGTCAGCACAGAGCCGGATATAGGGTTTGAACTCACAGACCGTGAGATCATGACCTGAGCCGAAGTCGGCCGCCCAACCACCTGAGCCCCCCAGGCACCCCTACACTCTTTAGAACATAGAAGTATTATTTTATGTGATGAATCAGTCCACTATTCCCTAGACAATGCAGTGTTATGTGTGAGCTTTTTTGCTCAAAGACACATGTGGAAAACAAGGTAACATTCCCTCTGTTAATGTTTCTATTTACCAGCATTACAAGAAAGATGAAAATCCCTTGGTGGTTATCTATTTACTAGCATTATAAGAAAGAGCTGAAAACCCCTTGGTGGTCTTAATAATTTATAGCTGAGTTAAGGAATGGCCAGTCTGGGGGCGCCTGAGTGACTTAGTTGGCTAAGCATCCCAACTTCAATTCAGGTCATGATCTCATGGCTGGTGGGTTCGGGCCCTGCGTCAGGCTTTGGGCTGACAGCTCCGAGCCTGGAGCCTGCTTCGGATTCTGGGTCTCCCTGTCTCCTTCCGTCCCTCCCCTGCACACACTCTGTCTCTCTTCTTCAAAATAAATAAACAAACAAACAAACAAAAAAGCATAGGCAGTCTGTGATGACTGAGAGGCGAAGGCCGTGTTTGGGGTCTAGTAGGGCTGGGCACATTCTGGTGTCGTGCCCGCTGGGCCGGTCAGCGGCTGGGGCTGCAATATACTAGCTGCTCATTAAAAGGGAGGTGGGCTCAGGCTGTGCCTCCTCACCTGCCACCCTCCTCAGCAGCAGGTCTGAGACAGTGAGGCCCTCGGGCCCTGTCTGGATCATGGGCTCTCCCTAGTGTCCCTGCCCCTTCCCAGTCCTGGGTTTGGGCTGCACCTCAGGCCTCGGCTGGGGCCTCACTGCTGAGGGTGGAGCAGGGAAGCATGGTGGCTCACCAGCCCCGCTGACCGGGGATGTGGGTGACCCCGGCAAGAGGGAACCTCGGGGAGTGTGGTGGGGGGTCCTCTGTCCGGGGCCCAGGCCACAGGCTGAGCTCGCGTGGGGCCTATTCCGCTGCCGCCCTTATGGAGAGAGGACTGCCGGTGCTGGGAGAGAATGTGTGGCAAGCCCTGCCTGGGGCCAGCCGGAGCAGGGGGTGAGCTGGCGCTCTGGGAGCCAAAGGC